>NC_081826.1:279528910-280908077 GCF_030867095.1 Alligator mississippiensis
ACAGGAAAGATCATTGTGAGAAAATCTCCTTCCACTTGCTGAAGAGCTCCTCTCAGAATCTCAGTGTGGGTTTAGGGCATTAAGAGGCACAACCATGATCTTCACTGCTTGCCAACTGCAGGAAAAATGCCAGGAACAACATAAACCTCTCTATATGGTCTTCTTTGACCTCATGAAAGCCTTAGGCTGTCAACTGAGAAGTGCTATTGGTACAGATGGTATGGATTCTCACTGTTCTTTGCCTGCTCCATGATGGTATGAGATCAGTGGTTCTCAGTAATGGTTCTATCACAGATCTCTTTGAGATTAAGACAAGAGTTAAGCAAGGCTCCACCACTCTTCTCGATATTCCTTACTATGATGCTATGTCTGACCATCAACAAGCTTCCAGCCGGAGTGAAGATAAACTACTGAACAGATGGTAAACAGTTTAATCTCAGCTGACCCCGAGCCAAAACCAAGTCTATCCCAACCTCAATCATCGAGCTCCAGTACATTGATGATACTGTAGTGTATGCTCACTTGGAAGCAGATCTTCAGGCAATTGTTGATGCCTTTACCAAGGCATAGAAGAAAATGGGACTGATGTTTAACATTCAGAAGAATTCAGATTTACAGTGGGACTCTGGAGAACATTGAGAATTTCCCATGCCTCAGAAGCCATCTCTCACAGAAGGCTGACATCAAAGAAATCTAACATCACCTCAGATACGTAAGTGCAGCCTTTGGATGCCTGAGGAAATGGTTGTTCAAAGATTGCAACATCAGATTCAAAACCTGGCTGTGGCGGAGCACCTTTGAGGTTGCTCGCCACTTGGGGGGCTCCCACAGGCTCCAGTGGGAGCCTGCTTTGGAGGAGAAACAGGGGAAACCCCCTAGGTACCATTTAAAGGGGGAAGGTGTGTGGCAGGGCACTGTTGGTGCCTGCCACTTTAAGACCAAAGCTAAGCAGCCAGCAGGTGCTTGATTAAGGCAGCCATTTTAGATCTCTGGCTGCCTATATAAAGAGCTCAGTTCCCTGCTGGCTGGGCAGGTAGCAACATTGCCTGGCTGTGAGGCATCATGGATCATCCTAGAAGTAAGGGAGCAGCTGTATGGGATGGTTAGGAGGCTTCTGGTCCTGGGCATGACCTAAAACTGAACTTTGCCAGGAGTGGGTGGCTTGGTGGGGCTCTCAGTGGTGTGGGAGCCCCCAGGAAATGCCAGGCCAGTTATCACCCTGGTAGAAGGCAGGTAGGGGTGCCTTAACCTGAGCCCTCACCTTTGGGTGGATTTGCATAACACTGGAGGCAGTTGGAGCCAGGCATGGCTATGGCCACCTGAGCCCTGTGGGGTGAGAGACCCCAAAGAGGGAGAGTTGGGGGCAGATATGGTTGCAGCCACCTGAGCCCCATGAGATGCAAGACCCTGAGGAAGGAAAGTGGGGGCCAGGCACAGCTGCAGCCACCTGAGCTCTGTGGGGGTGCAAGACCCTGAGAGGAAAAGCTGGGGCCAGGCACAGTGGCGGCCACCTGAGCCTGCTGGGGAGGAAAGCCCCATGGCCCCAAGTGAAGGGGGTGGTGTGGAGCCCGGAGTGAAGGGGGCAGAGATGAGTAGCCTTGAGTGGAGGGGGCAGTGTGGAGCCCTGGGTGGAGGGGAGTAGGCTTAGGTAGGTCTTCGGACTCCAAAGGCTGAGGGCTGAATAAAGGGGGACTCAGCCGAAGAGAGAGATAGGCGAGTCCTGACCCCGGTAAGTCCTCCATTGCTGGGAGGCTGAGTGTGGGTCAAAGGTAAGATCTTAAGTAGCACCACAACCTGCTGCTCCAGAGGGCAGTGAGAGTCTCCTGTGAGACCCTGGAGCACCAGTCATGGTGTGAGGCACCCTAGCTCCCACATCCAGGAAGGTGGACCTGAGAGAGAGTGTGGGGCTAGTGAGAGAGGCCAGAGGTAGAGTACCCCCTTGACTGGTCAATGCTGGGGCCAGTACCAGGAAGGTCAAAAGGGCCAGGGGCCCACCGTGAGGGATGCCCCAGAGCCAAGGGCCTGGGGTCCCACCTGGCTTTGGAGGTGAGGCCAGGGCCTGTGTGGCTGAAGGTCCCGGGGGGACCATGCCCGAGAGGGCAGATAGCTACAGGGAGCTCGGCAGCCTGAATGATGGCAGAGTAGGCTGCCTGAGTGGAGGGATCAAAGGAGGGTCCTGATAGGAGGATTCTGGAGCCCAGTGTGGGGCTGGTGTGACTAACAGCTGGATGCCATTTGCGAGACATGAGCTGTGGTGTCGGGAAGGCCGCAGATAGTGCCCCCTGGCATCAGGGCAAGAAATGGGCAGCCTCCCACTTAATTAACATCCTAATTAATAAGAACAAGGCGTGGCAGGAAAGTCAGGTTGGAGATGTGCCCAAAGGCAAGTGCGGAACCTAGCACTGTGGCTAGGCGGGGAGCCCCACTTTGCCACAAAAACTTGTAGTTTATCAAGCAGTCATGATCCCTACCTTACTCTATGAAGATGAGACATAGACAACATGCAGGAGACACCTAAAGTTGTTGGAAAAGTACCATCAACACTGCATGTGGAAGCTCTTTCAAGCTTCCAGTGGATAGAAGTATGCACGAACATTAGCATCCTCTCACAAGCAAACACCGTGGGCATTGAGGCAAAGATTATTCAATATCAACTTTGCTGGGCCGGCCATGTCATCCAGATGTCCAACTCCAGACTCCCAAAGCAAGTTTTATTCTCCAACTCAGTCAAGGCATACATTTAAGATCAGGGCAGAGAAAGTGCTTCAAGGATATCATCAAGGCCAACTTGAAAAAATGCAACATTCACATCAACTTGTAGGAGACTACCTCCCAGGAATACCCCAAATGGAGAACGAATCTGCTGCAAACATCTCAGTACTTTGAAACCTCACGACAACAGGAGACAGAAAAGCGGGAATGGCATAAACAGCATGTTGCAGACCAAACCAAGAATCTAGGGCCACCCACCCCACATGGATACATATACCCGAGTTGCAATGGAACCTGTTGATCCTAGGTCAGTCTCATCAGTCATCTTCAGACCCACAGATAAGGCAATCATGGAAGACCATCATCCTGGACTGCAAGCGAATGCTGCTGCTGCTAACAGTGATTCTTAGCCAGGATGCCACAGCACCCTGGGGTGTCTTGAGATGCTTTCAAAGGTGCTGCAAGGTGCCACAAAATCTTAGCACTGTTAGATGTGCAAATGTAATTCACAAGATAAACCCAGAGATATCAAATAGGAATTCACAGTGTTAAAACACTTTGAAATGTAAAGAATTGCTTTATTCTTTTTCTGTAGTGAAAAAAATGAGTAAAAATTAAAAGCTGACATTTTCTGAGGCATGCCTTCAATCTAAAATAGGTTAGTGATCCTTAACCATCATTCAATTCCCTTCTAGAGCAGAAAATGTAACAGTTCTTTGTAAAAGTGTACAAAGAAGGATCTGTTGCAGTCGTATCTGTACACAATATAAATTGCTTACAGAATGAAGATAGCTTAAGCTGTGGGGAAAAACGCTCATAGCTTTGCTGATTCTATTACCAAGGAGAAATATAAGAAATGTAAATACCTTCCTAACAGGGTTTAAACAGAGCCAGACATAGGGAAGAAGTGAGAGCAACTGCCTATAGCCCTGTTATTTCTATAAGCCTTGGTTCCTGTACCCACTCTGAATACAAAGAGGCAAGAACACTGAAAGCTAGCAACACATTTCTGTTTGTTTTGATGTTATTTCAACTTGTATATCTAACAATACAGTAGGGTCTGCTATTTAGAACAGAATACTGCCTAAATGGCTGTCTGAAAAATAAAAATCCATAGGAGTTGTGGCATAGGTCAGCTCTGTAAGGTCAAAGGCCATTATGTACAAAGTAATTCTACTATGGCAGCTAGCCTTTATTTTCTTTCCCTGCAAAAGGATCTGGAAAGCAACCATGTGGCATTTTCACAAGGGCATTCTATTGTCCCAAGTCACAATGAAGGAACACTTCACTTAGCCAGTTTCAGTTCTAGTTGTTACAGTGCATGTAGTGTATGTCAGCACTGAGAGACAGCTAGCAGCATAAAAGTAATCATACACATCCTACTTGCCTTAGCATCTGCTAGAACGGGATCAGGTTATCGCTGAAAATGGTCAAGAGACTAGATGAGGAAATGGCTGCTACAAACCTATTCAGAATGGAATGTGCTTTAAGAACTAATCAATTTTAAGTTACTCAGAGTAAGGGTAGCTTCATACAATAAGTTGTACTGACAAATATCAGACTAGTTGTAGAGTAAGTTGTACTCAAATGAGTGAGTGGCAGAATCAAGTCCTAAAACAAAACTGGTAACTTATTCATTCCAAAAAATGGGGAAAGGAGAAATCCTATAGATCAGAATCTTTACATTTATCTTTACATGTGAAAATATATGAAGCTCTTGAGAGTCATTATCTTATTCTTCAGCAAGGCACCGTCTGCCCCAAACTGGCAGAAACTGCAGTGCCCATGGAAAAGCTTGCACTAGTAGGTCACACATTCTTATCAGCTCATTACAAGCCACTGAAAACACCATCACAATTAGGTAATGGTAAATATTATCAAATCCTTCCTCAGTCTGTTCTTCATACTAAATCATCTCAGTTCTTCCAATATTTTCTCATAAACTGTATTTCCTGGCCCTCTAATCATTTTGTGCTCTCTGACAGATTCGGGCCAATGTTTCCACATCTTTCTTGAAGTGTGGTACCTAAAACACTTCCTTTGACTTACAAGTGACATATTTATTAATACAACCCTATTAATTCTATTAATACAAAAGTTGATGGTTTGAGGGGTTGGTGTTTTTTGTTTGCTTGTTTTTTGCAACAATACTGTTGCAGTACACTGCTGCCTCATACTCAGCTACAGGTCACCATTATCCCAGGCCTTTTTCTGTGGTACTGATGCCAAGCCATTTGAAGCCATGTACATTTGATTGTTTCATGTTAAGTGAAGTACTTTGCACTTGCCCTTACTGAACTTTGTTCAATTAATTTTGGGCCATTTTTCCTATTTTTAATGTCATTTTTTTAATCCTAATCTTATCATTCAAATAATCTGCGGCTACACCAATCTTGTTGTCACCTGAAAATTTGCTCAATACCATTCTCCAAATCATTCATGAAGATAGTAAACTGTATCAGACAGGTTAGGACAGAAACCTAGCCAAGCCCACAGTATCTCCTCCCAGGTAGACAGTAAGCCATTGATGACTACTTTGATCACAATGATCCAATCAGTTATGTATCCACTTTACAGTAGTTTCATTTATACTGTATTTCCTTAGCTTACTAATGAGAATATCATAAAAAACAGGGTCAGAAACTTCGCTAAAACAAAGGTATTTTACATTCACTGCTCTCCCCGCATCCACTTTGTCATAGGAGGAAACCAGGTTGATCAAGCATGGCTTGCGCTTGACAAATCCATGTTGGCTATTCCTGGCTGCCTCATTATCCTCTAGGTGCTTAGAAATAGATTCCACGATGACATGCTCCATAATATATCCAGGTATTGATGTTAGACTAACTGTTTTGTAAAGAACTTCCTTCTTCCTTTTTTTAAAATATGTGCACTGTATTTGCTCTTTTTCAATCACATTACATTCTGAAACCTCTACAGGTTCTCAGAGATAACATGCGATGGCTCTGTAATTACCTTGGCCACTTCCTTGAATACTCTAGGATGCATCTCATCTGGCCCTGCTGACTTTAAACATCCAGTCTCTCTAATCTGTTCTTTCCCTACTCTACACTGATTAGTGCCTTCCTTATCTTCGCTGCCAACTGTACTTTGTTATTGGATACCTGGATTTATTCATTAAGACTTAGGTTAAAAAGGCATTAAATACTTCAGATTCTTCTGTTTCATCCATTAGTAGATTGCTCTTTGCATTCAGTAAGGGACCTAATGTTTTCCTTGAACTTCCTCTTACTTCTTAATTTATGTTTATAGAATGCTTTTTATTGCCTTTTATGCCCCTTGCTACTTGTTTCTAAATTTGTGCCTTGGCTTTCCTGATTTTTCTTCTCCCTGCATACTCAGGCTATGTAATATAATATGGACAGTTTGTATTTATGTAAGATTCCTTTTTAAGTTTCAACTTCTTGAACAGCTCACCAGTTAGCCAGGACAGTCTCTTGCTTCACTTCTTTCACATTGGGATTGCCTACTCTTGTGCCCTTAATATGGTCTCTCTTCATTCTCCTTTTGTTACATCTGTCCAAGACCACAGTTTACATTAGTCAAATATCTGTCCCCAAGTATTTTTGTCCCAGTAAAATGTTAAAAATAAAGACAGGTAAAATTGAAGTATAAATATATTATAAATAGAATTGCTTTAACTAGAATGTTTTTCAAAGTAAATATTGTTTACTGAAGTATTTTGCATTTTTCACAAGTGGTAACATACAATTTCAGTAAGTATTGAAACTAGATAACATAACAAAAATGTCTGGTTTCAAATGAACATGAGATGTCTTAACAATAAAACAAAACTGCAAATGAATAAAATATATTTTAAGGTAATTTTAGAACAATAATAAATAAGAATTTTCATTATGCATGCCAAGTAGGCATTCTAAAACAACAAACAATAAAGATGGAAATAGGAAAGAGAAATGATACAGCCCACATTGTGAAAAAGCACATAAACATGAAGCAAGCTTTGCAAATACAAAGGCCAATTTTCAGAGACTTAGAAGTCAGTAATAGATTTTGAACTTAAATTTAAATTTGAGTGGTAACCATGTATTTGGCACAGAAAGAACAACAAAGGCTACCATAGGCATAATAGAAATAACAAATGATACGAGCAGCAGAATATGAACAGAAAGTAGACCAACTAGAGAGGAGGCTGAGAGATGAGCAAGAAAGATCCTACAATAATTAAGATGAGTTACTAAAGCTGGTTGAAAAAAAATAAGGAAACTGGTTAATAAAATTTCACTGGAAAAAATATGTCAAGGATGTTTTTGGCCATCACTTGAGATTGCTAAAGACTGGGAATATTGAAGATTGCAGTCAGTGATGTTTCAGTAGTGGATAAATGAGTAAAGTAAGTACTCATTGGTTGATACTCCACCCTGAGCAAAGCATGCATGTGTATATATATGTAGTTAGGTTGAATGGGTGCTCATATGTCATACTGATAAGTTTCTTGATTCTTAGATCAATATATAGATTATATATGCATGCATGTGCATGTTTGCAATGCTCTTTAAGATCCTGTCAGATGAAAAACATTTCACAAAAGTAATTATGTACAAAGAAAGATTTTAAAGATTTATATACAGGCAAACATCCACAGACTTTAAAAATATTAAATAAAAGACACCTATATGATTTTGTGAAAGGTAACAGGAGAGCTAAATAATAAGTACGTTTCATAGTTTCATACTGCTTAGGGTTGGAAGGGTCCTAAACAGATCATCAGGTTCGACCCCCTGCCTTAGGCAGGAACAAGTACGGGGTCATAACACCCCAGCCAAATATCTGTCCAGTCTCCTCTTGAAAACCCCCAAGGTAGGAGAGAGCACCACCACCCTTGGGAGTCCATTCCAGAGCCTGGCAGCCCTAACTGTAATGTCTCCTGATGTCCAGCCTGCAACTTCATTTTTTTTCAATGTGGAAGGAAGAATTAGCCTTAGGGAAAACAGTACTAGAGATGGAGGATTGATTACCTTTGCCTATAAACAAAACTTCAATTTCTATTTATTATTTGTGATTAAATTGCATTCAACAAAATGAAACTAATGATAAGACTATAATATCTGGAGTTTTGACACAAATAATGGTGATAATGCCAGCCACTGACTGTCTATTATATTTGGTAAATCTAAATTCATAAGGCTTGGGAGAAATTCTTACCAAAACTAACTGGACATAATGAATTAGAAAGATAAACATCAAATTACTGTATATATCCTGAATGTCAGAGCTAACAGGATTATTTTAAACTGCTTCAAAACTTCACAGGTATTGTTTTTTCTGTATTTTGAATGTAAAGGAAAATAAAGACCTGATTCATGATTGTTTCTGCTGACTGTATGGATCTGTAAATAGGAGCAGTCTGGCTCATCCGGGTCATGATTGCAAGAAATGGCAGAATATGACTAAGACCATGCTTATGTATTTAAGTTATAAATAGATTAAAAGAACTGGGAAATAATGTATTTTAGTTAATTTGGTAAAGCAAAATGGTGATTTCAAAGTAGGATTAAGTAGGGTACATTTAGAATAGATAGACAAGTCCCAAAAACAAAGGCATATTGATGCAATTGACAATAGATGCAGTTATAAAAAGAATATACTGCTGAAGGAAACCAGAGGAAGTAAGATCAGACAAACAAGTAGTCAGATTTTCCTGATAAGGAAGAATATATTCAAAGACACTGCTAGAAAAAGGAAAAATATATCAACTAGGCAGTAGTGGCTCAAAGATCTATCTCAGGCCTTCCATTACAGAATAGAGGTATCTTCATTCTAAGAGAATAAAGCAGCACATTCATTTCACATGGAAGTACCATTGGAAAACTGATCAAAGGACTTAAAGGAACTAACCAACGCTGAAAAGCTATCTCCAATAAAAACAATGACACTCAGAGTAACCAGAGTATATCTTAGGTGTTCCGTGTCAAATGAAAGGATGTGCCAGCAGGTACGAAGGTCCAGTACAAGCCTGGTTTTTCTTCATCGATGTTTAGAGCGGTCAGTTATGTAACTCCAGAGAGAACCAAGGGTGAAGGACACAACAAAGTTGCTTTTGATGCATCAGCACTTCTTTAATACTTTATATTCCTAGGAAACATAAAACTGTTTAAAATTTGACCTTTCTAATATTGAATTTTTATGGGTCTAACCCATTTTTAAATGTATTGGGCTTCCCCTTTGTTCTGTTCATTTGGCAATCTATTAAATATAAGCACCAAGATAGCCTCTATTTCCAAAATATCTGCTACCCAAGTTGGCTGTGGTGATTTACATGTTTATTCTCACAAAATTAAATCTCAACTTCGTATTTCTTCTTCTCTTGTTTTCCAGACTAAAGAAATGGGAAAATGCAACTAATTAAAATTCTGCTATAGGCAGAAGCTCCATTTTGGTGAGGGAGATAACCCCTGTGCTAGGCCTGGGAACATTAGGTTTGGGGCTCAATTTGAAAAGTGTGGCCTAAGTAGAGATGCTGGAAGTATTTTATGTATACAGTAATAATTAAAAATAGTAACTGATAATGGTGATTATTGATACCGCATTCAGCACCAAACCAAGACCGTGGTCCTTCTTTATATAACGTTAAGGTTTTCAGGAAAACACACAGTAACCGCAGCAACAGCATAAACAATACCACAACAAAGTTGACACAAAAAAACTTCATTAACTACACATAAAAAAACAACAACTGCTTTGTAAGTGTGTTAAGATTGGTATCTGGGGTATTATATACCTGTAGCTATCTATATCAGTGCTTGATTCTGATTCAGCCTGTGCTCATAAATTGTTAGATGACTTCCCTACCACAGGTAATCTGAGGACTACTCACATGAGTAAGGACTGAAGAATTAGACACTAGTTGGGGGTCAATAGTTAATGGTGGCTTATTGTTTTCTTTAGACTTAGTGTTTGCAGCAAAGAACTCAGAGCTCCTCTTTTATTTGGGATGAAAACTGTAAGAGGGATTTGCATAATTACTCTGTTGGGTAAAAGATGTATATATAAAGGTAATGGGATCTGAGGACAGGAATGAAAATCCTTTCCGTTTCCTTGCTTTGTCAAAAGGAATAGAAGATTTAACTCTCCTTGAAAGGTTGAGACTATAAAAAAAATAAGCCTGTCTCTCTTGGGAAGTCTGGGGAATGTCTTGATTTGGTGGTCACTTTAGGGTGGTCAGTAGGGTAGAACAGTGCTACTTTATCCTTAGGATTTAAGTTCTCGGGAGGGGAGTGTCAATGACAAGGGTCCTTCATTCTTGTGCTAAAGGCAAGAAGAGACAGGACAGAGAGACATTTAAAAAGTGTGCTGTTAAAAACATAATAAGGCAATACTGGGTTAGACCAATGGCCCATCTAGCCCAGTATCTTTTACAGTGGCCCATCTAGCCCAATCTCTTACAGTGGCAGAAGTGGAAAGCTACACAGGGAAAGCATTGAACCAGATATCTCTAGAATGATCTATTGAATACCCTCCCTGGCCTCCACCATTTATTGGGTTACAGATGCCAGAAGAAGCATCACCAGCCATTCTTAATAGATCTCTTATCCATGAATTTATCCAGTCCCTTTTTTAACACAGTTATGCTATCTGCCTCCACTGTCTCTGGTGGCAATGAATTCTACAAGTTAACTACACATTGCATAAAAAAGTACTTTCTCACATTCGTTTTAAACCTGTCTCCTACTAATTTTAGTGGATGCTCCCTAGTACTAGTATTCTGGGACTTGCTGAACAACAGTTCCTTGTTCACGTAGTCCATAGCCTTTATGATTTTATAGACCTCTATCATATCCCTTTCTGTTTTCCAAACTGAGAATCCTAGCCTTTTTGGACTTTCCTGGTTTGGCAACTGTTCTATGCCCCTGATCACTTTGGCTACCCTTCTCTGTACCTTTTCTAATTCTACTACATTATTTTGGAGATGTGGGGACCAGAAGTGCACACAGTATTCAAGATGTGCACCATGGATTTGTATAATGATATGGGGTGCAGACAGAAGTGCAGCTCCCCGCTGTAACTGAGAATGCATTGCAGGAACCTTTCTGAGTTACAACCATCTAGAAAGAACAGAAGTTCACTGTTGGTTCCAGGGAGAGGGGAATCTAGTGGCTGGCTGCGAGCTGCAGCTGGTTTCCCTTCGCAGCCGCCTCTCCTCTCTCCCAGCCTGTCCCTGTTTCAGAATTGGAGGGGGAAAGGGAGGAGAGGGAGCTCCAGTACACCTGCCCCACCCTCCAGCAGGGGCTGACAAACCCCCAAATTAACTTCCTTCGCTCCCTTTCCCTACTTCCATTCTGAAAACAGTAATAGGCTGGCAGACAGTGCAGAGAGCAGATACAGAAGATGCTCTGTTTTGAAATGTTTTCATCTCACCCCTCATGCAATGAAGGTTTATATTTTCACCCGATTGGCCTTTTTTGAAGCTGTCTGCAGCCATGCACTTGTGTTTGGTCATGGCTGTAAACTGCTTTCTGTGGCAAGATTGGGCGAAAATTTGTCACTTCTGCCTAAGCCCATGGTGATAGCCTCTCTCTTGTTTTCAATTCCCTTAGCGATCAACATTTTATTGATCACAGAATCATAGAAGTAGGGTCGGAAGGGACCTTGTAGATCTTCAAGTCCAACCACCTGCCTGGGCAGGAGGAAAACTCGGCTCAAATGACCCCAGCCAGGTAGGCATCAAGCCTCTTCTTAAAGACCCCCAGGGTAGGAGCCAGCACCACTTCCCTTGGAAGTTGGTTCCAGATCCTAGCCACCCTAACTGTGAAGTAGTTTTACGGATGTCTAATCTAAACCTACTCTCCAACAACTTGTGGCTGTTATTCCTTGTTATCCCTGGGGGCGCTAGGGGAAACAAGGTCTCCCCCAAACCCTTCTGGTCCCACTTAGTGAGTTTGTAGACGGTCACCAGGTCCCCCCTCAGCCTTCTCTTGTGAAGGCTGAACAGGTTTAGGTCCTGTAGCCTGATTTTTTTTTCTGGTTGATGCTGCACACTGAATTAATGGTTCTAAAGAACTAGCTATAATGACTCTAAGGTCTCTTTCCTAAGTCATAACAGCTAGTTCAGAACTAGCATTGTATATGTATAGTTGAGGTTATTTTTCCCCAGGTGCATTACTTTATACTTGTACACACCGAAGTTCATCTGCTATATTTTGCCCACCCGCTTAGCTTTGTGGGATCTTTCTGTAGCTCCTCTCCATCAATTTGGAACTGAGATGTCATTGTACACCCTCATCCCAGGTCATTGATGAAAATGTAGAACAAAATAGGACCCAGCACAAAAGCCTGCAGGACCCCAGTTTTGACCTGCCTCCATCTTGGTAAGTGACCATTTAGCCCTTCCCTTTGCTTTCTAATTTTTACCAGCTCTCAGGCCACAAAAAACATTCCCTCCAATCCTGTGGCAACACAGTTTTTCAAAAAACCTTCAGTGAAGGACTTTGTTATATCTGAGCATTCAAAAAGTATTTATTATGTCAAATGGATCACTCTTATCCAAGTGCTTGTTGATACCCTTGAAGAACTCAAGCAGGTTGCTCAGGCAGGATTTCCCTTTCCAAAAACCACATTGATTCTTCCTCAACAGATCATATTTGTCCATGTAACTACTGATTTTATTCTTTATTATATTTTGTACCAACTTTCCAGGGATGGAATTGAGACTCACTGTAGATCTGTAGATCTCAGGAACCCTTTTTGAAGATGGGTGTTATGTTGGCAACCCACCAGTCCTCTGGCACGGGCCATTTGTAACAATAGACTACATATTATTGCCAGCAAATTCTACAATTTCACCTTTGGGCTCCTTCAGAACTCTTGAGTGAATACCATCCACTAATGACTAATTAGTATTCCGTAGGGCTGTGTGAAGCTTCAGTCCCTGATTCAATTCAGCGGAGATTCAGTGGCCAAATCTCCAAATCTGAATAGAATCAGAGGATTTAATCTCTTTGAATCGAATTGGAGAGATTCAGAAAGATTCAGACATAGACACAGCTTTAAATGTTTTTTCTACATACCTCTAGGTAGCAGGTGGTTCAAAAATGCTGGGGCAGTTGGAGTGTCCCATGGGAGTGTGGAGGGCTCCCCAGCATGCTTGGCAGCAGACCTGGAAGTGGACCAGAAGCACTTCTGGTCCACTTCTGGGTCTGCTGAGGAGCATGCAGGAGGCACCCTCGTGCCCCCCCGGCTTGGTGACTGGTGCCTCCTGGGTCTGGGGGGACACCTGGGGTCCCCTCGCAGCCGATTGCTGAGCCTGGCATGCTTGGTGGAGGACCCAGAAGTGGACCGGAAGTAGTTCTGGTCCACTTATGCATTCGCCACTGACCACATGGAGAGTCCCCCCACACTCCTGTAGGACGCTCCATCTGCTCCAGCATCGCAGCATTCACATGCCATGCTGGTACCTTGAGGTATGTAGAAAAAACATTTAAAGCTGTGTCTATGTCCGAAGCACTGATTGTCCAAATCAGCATCGAATCTTCAGATTCGGATTTGGCTGAATCGAATCAGGAACAGTAATCTGAATCAACGAATTGAATTACTGTCCCTGATTCAGGCTGGATCTGAAATGAATAGGGCCCGGGTTGCACATCCCTAGTTATTCAGTTTATTGATTTGTTCTAATGCTTCCTTTACTACTACTTCAGTGTGGTCCAATTCTTTAGACCCATCCACTAGAAAGGATTTATCTGGCATGGGAATTTGCCCAGTTTCTTCTACAGTAAACATCAATGCAAACAAGTTTTTTTAGCTTCTCTACTATGGTCTTATCATCCTTGGATGCACCTTTTACACCTTGGGCATGCAAAAGTCCAACATATTCTCTAGCTGGTTTCCTGCTTCTGATGTATTTTTAAAAGTTTTTATTATTAACTTTAGCATCTTTTGCTAGAAGCTCCTTAAATTCTTTTTTGGGCCTGCTTTATTTCACTTTTACAACATGACTTGCTAAAGTTTGTGAGTTTCCTGTTTTCCTCATTTGGGCATGCCTTCCATTTTTTGAAGGATGCCTTTTGGCCTTGAATGCCCCCCTTAACTGTGCTATTGCGTCATGCATTGGTTTTATTGGGCCATTTGGTACCTTTTTGATTTGTGGTACACACTTTTCCTGAGTTTCTAATATCGTATTTTTAAACAGCTTACAAGTTGTCTGCAGGCCTTTTACATTTTTGACTGCTTCTTTAAGCGTCTTACTTTTTGTTCATGTGTCATTTCCCTTCCTAAAGTTGTATATTAGCATGGTGGACTTTTTTGACTTAGTCCCTTCAGTTCAAATGTTGAATCTGATATGTTATGGTCACTATTACAGAGTGGCTCATCAATAAATACCTCTTGAATCAGGTGCTGTGTGACACTTAAGATTAAGTCTAGACTTGCTTCTCTTCTTGTGGGTTCCAAGTTGCTTTCTTTTAGAAAGCAGTCATTTATCACATGCAGAAATTTTATTTCCACATCATGCCCTGATGAGGTATTTACCCAGTCTATGTGAGGGATCCACTATTATGCAGTAACAGGTGCTTATAAGAATCTTAACTATCTTACTATCACCACTGGTAAATTGCAATTAAAAGACCTAAGTGAACTAGCAAATATTGAAAAGCCACATCCAGTTGAGACAATGACACTCAGAGAAACAAAAAAGCATAGTTTAAGTGTTCCTTGTTAAATGAAACCTTGGGCAGAAAGCATAAAAGGCCAGTACAATCATATCATACAATTTAAGAGCTGGAAGGGACCTCGAAAGATCATCAAGTCCAACCCCCCCTGCTCTGGGCAGGAATACTGCTGAAATCAAATGATCCCAGCAAGGTGTCCATCCAGTCACCTCTTGAAGATTTCCAAGGTTGGGGACTGTACCATTACCTTGGGAAGTCTATTACAGATTCTGGTCACCCTTACCGTAAAGAAGTTCTCTCTCACACCTAACCTGAAACCATCCTCTAACAGTTTATGGCCATTGCTCCTTGTCCTCCCCTGGGTCAACCTACTGAAAAGTTTTTCTCCCAGCTCCCAATATTCATCCCTTACATACTTATAGATGGCCACCAAGTCCTCCTCAGTCTTCTCTTCCCCAGGCTGAACAGTCCTAGATCCCTTAGTATTTTCTCATAAGGTTTATCCTCCAGGCCCGTAATTATTCTTGTGGCCCTTTTCTGGACCCTTTCAAGATTCTCCACATCTTTTTGAAGTGCGGTGCCCAGAACTGGACCCAGTACTCCAGCTGGGGTCTCACCAGTGCTGAGTAGTGAGGACATATTACTTCCTTAGCCCTGGTCATGATGCATCAGCCAATGCCTCCCTGTAGGGCTGTGTGAAATTTCGCTGGGTGTTTCATTTCAAAGCTGTTTCAATGCATTTCAAGCTCAAAACAGCAAAATTGAAATGAAACAAAGGGCTTTGAAACAGCTTCAAAACAAAACGAGGGCACTTGAAACGACACCCCTCAAAAGTTTCTAAACGTTTTGAAGCTGGGCTTACTTGGCTTCAGCGCTGGCCAGGGCTAGCAGCGGCAACCTGTCATCCTGTGCACAGAGCCGGGGGCCCATGCCCCCTGGGAATAGTCTCTAGCACAGTCCCGCAGCCCTCCCAGGGGTGCGGGCGCCTGGATGTGTGTGTGGGATGACAGCATGCTTTTGCTACCAGATGTGGCCAGCGGCAGCAGCAGTTTTCCTGGCACTTGGCATGGGCTGTGCCCAGCACGGGTTCCAGCTGGCAGAGGCAGCCTCCTGTCATCTGATGCACAGCCGCACGGCCCTCCCAGGGGTGCAGGCCCCCAAATCTGCCTGCCAGATGAGAGGAGGCTGCTACTGCTGCTGCTTGGGACCGGCGTTGGGCACAGTCCACACCCAGCACCAGGAAGATTGCTGCTGCCACTACCCCCAGGCAGCAACGGCAGCCTCCTGTCATCTGGTGCACAGATCCAGGAGCCCACATCCCCAGGAGGGCTTCAGGACTGTGCCGGACTCCTCCCAGGAGTGCGGGGCCCCAGATCTTTGTGCCAGATGACAGGAAGCTGCCGCTGCCAGCAAGTGTCACAAGTTTTGCTTTGAACAGTTTGAGGTGCACTTTCCAAGAAACCTCTGCACCTATCTCCTTGAAACTTGGCAGTCTTCATGCCCTCAGAATGGTCTACCATTCCGGCAATTTTCATCTGAATCAGGCAAGAAATGACACAGTTTTAGGCATTTTCATGATTCCCTATAATAGTCTATGTGGGCAAAATGTCAAAACATGTCAAAACAGCTAAACAGTTTCAATGAAACAAAATGGAACCGTGCTTTGAAATGAAATGATGAAATAAAACACTGTCCCTTCGAAATGGCATAATGGAAGTTGAAGCAAAATGGTGCTGTTCCTCACAGCCCTACCTCCCAGGATGCTATTAGCTCTGACTACAGCATCGCACTGGCAGTTTATGTTCATCCTGTGATCAGTCATAACCCCAAGGTCCCTTTCAGCCATCATGATGGCCAAGACTTCTCCTCCTAACTTATATTCATGTTGCTGGTTACTTCTCCCTAGATGAAGCACTTTGCATTTATCCTTATTGAACTGCATCCGGTTCTGTTCCACCCACCTTTCCAGTTTGTCCAGGTCCACTTGGATCTACATCCTATCCCCTAGCATGACTGCTTTTCCTCATAACTTAGCATCATCCGCAAACTCGGCCAGCATGCTTTCCACATTGTCATCCAAATCGTTGATAAAGATGCTGAACAGCCTGGAGCCCAGAACCAGTTGTTTTTTTTTTTTACAAGCCTGGTTTTTCTCTATCAGTCAGAGTGGTCAATTATTTGTCTTCGGAGAGAATCAAGAGTGAAGTACACAACAAAGCTGTTTATGATGCAAATGTCTCTATTGTATCCACTTGTTATTTCTTGCTTAAGAATATATGCCTAGGGAAAAAAAGGGATTATCTTTTATAATGTTATGTTTCATTCATGTTTAACAAAATGGGACCCTTGCCATGTTGGAACCCAGAAGGCACTA
This sequence comes from Alligator mississippiensis, assembly GCF_030867095.1. Taxonomy (NCBI): domain Eukaryota; kingdom Metazoa; phylum Chordata; order Crocodylia; family Alligatoridae; genus Alligator; species Alligator mississippiensis. Next base: position 279,545,645 of record NC_081826.1, read on the forward strand.
CCATACTATAAACTCAACTATTTTATTTGTTGCTAATAAAGATGTAAACTGGGATCCTTGGTTTTGATCTCAATAGTTTCTAATGATGAGTATGGGTACACAAGGACTGCAAATCACAATTGTGGCTTGTGCTAATAAAGTTCTCTGCTTTATAAATATCACCATAACTGGATTAGACAATACTGCAGACCATATATTGGGACAGCTAATATTAGCTGATTATTTGATACAGCATGAACTGAAAGGATGCAACAAGGAGATGGTGAGACAGTGCTTTGAGACTTTCACCATAAATGGACTGAATAAAATGAATTCACCTTCCTTTGGTGTGAAAAGATGGGACTAAAGTTGGTATACAGATCATCTCCATGTTCCTGTATGCATAACCCACTGATGTTCTTTTGGATTTACCCACACTGTTCATACTTGGTGACTTCATCAGATATATGGATGACAATTCTTCTGTGTCAGCATGGGATTCTCCCAAGTCAGTTCAGGTACTCATGAGGATCATGGCTGGCCACAGTCTCAAGTATCTGGATAAGGATTAGAGGCAGAATAATTGATATATTCCTCATGTCATGGAGGCCGTTCCCTTCTGAGAATGAAGTTGCAGCACATCTTGTTTATATGGAAACAGTTTTGATTATCTGCCCTGGAAGATTGATAGAAGATTGTTCCTTCAATTCTGTCATTCTCTTCAGAGTAGTTTTTAAAGCTCTCCAGCTATGGCTGTGCAAGAAGCCATTTTGCTTCCTATGTAGCATCCACAAAATACCATTTCACAGATTTTTTTTTTCCAGATGATGGATTACAGATCTGCTCCCTGAATACACTCGCTTTGCACTACACACTGACTCCAATCAGAGGCTGACATAGTCTGTGTTGTGAGAAGACTCTTCCTTAATTTATGGAGCTGGATTTTGCTGCTATAAACATAGGATAATTGTTTGGGGGACAAATACTGTATTACCTGTACTTGAGTTTCAGTCAGTGGCACTCTATTACAATAGATATGGGGGAATCTTTGAGATGCCTGGGCTCTGCCTTGCCCTTGAGAAGTTCTGAGTAAAGTCTTAATATAGACTGTCAGTTGCAGTCTTAACATCAGGCTGTTGGTTTCACTTAAAGACCTACTGATAAGCTCTTTGTTTAAGATAGCAAAAAGTTAATATCCATTATCTGGTAACTATTGTTCTGCCACCTAATCTTCTCCTTGTGCTTCAAGTTATCTTGATAGCTCAGATTTCCTTGATTTTTGTCAACTGAGATCAACAGGGGTACAGGATAGAAACTGTGTCGACTGTGTTGGTTGAAAATGAAGGCTAAGTGCATATACCAGTATTGTCAAATAAATTCACTACTTTCCATGTCACAAACTATGGCACATTGTTATGGATCTCATCTGTGGGTCAGGAAAGAGTGGGTAGGATTGTCCTTGATCCCTTTTCTCAGACTTTACAAAGGGAAAAGTTTGACCCAGATGGTACAGTAGAGTGCTTTTCCAAGCGTCTGATTTAAACTGAACCATGGATGATACTGAACAAGCTGAAACTTAATACTGATATACAGAGGGATGGAGAAAGTAACTGGAAGACATGGTGAGGAGTGTATTGCTCATGTATTTGAGATTATCCAATCTCCCACTTTTCACGGATATTTGCAACTTGAACATTTGGTTGGATTCTTAATGACTGCAGGATGACTACATTTCAGCAAGAACCAGGACTGTTTTCTTCTATTTAAAGCTCTGACTAGACAATTAAGACCATTATGTGGATGTGGATCTTAGTCACATGATTCATGCCTTTATCACCTAAAGGCTAGTTACTATAATGTGCTCTTGGCACTATGTATTCAAGCCATTTTATGTTGACAGAGATTCAGAAGGCAGTAGCCCAATTTTTGTGAGAAGAATATCTTGAAGAATATTACACCAGTGCCATAGTTACTGCACGGTACAGGTGTGAATGTGTAGATGTGTCTGTACTGAACAATCATTTTTGGTTAGTACGCAGTAACCTAAGTTACTGCACAGTAATGGTGCAAGTGTAGATACACCTGCTGGTGATATTAAATTAATACCAATAGTCAGATATTCTGAATCACACAATGTTACATGCACAATACTATATTTGCTAATACTCAGATGACCCTGAATATAAGATGACCCCCAATAATTAGATTCCATATTTGGACAATTCATAAATTTGTTATAATTTTCCAGGTATAGAATCAAATTATCAGAGGTTTGCCTTTAATTGGCCTTCTCCCACTGCTGCAGCAAGGAAAATAAATCTGGGGAGTCAGCTAGCTCCCTTGCCTTCTGGCCCACCCACCTTCTTGCAGCCCCTTTCCCCCATACTTCTTACTATCAGACACTGTTCTTCCTGAGCACTTGGAAATAAGAAGCAAATTTGAAAACCCCGACCTTGAAATAAACATAACATACCATATAGGCAAATCTCTATAGGTACCTGTATATTTACTTCATCTAAAAATTGATGCATTTCACCTTTTTTTCTTTAAACTGCTGCACATTTTAGCACAGGATCTTTGTAAACACACTTTTAAGCAGTGTACCTTCTTATACATAATACAAACTGCATGATACTAGTTTAAAGCCAAATGGCTCATGATTTACCATATAGTTTTTTAAGCTGAGCCCCAGCAGGATCAACAGCATTTAAAACCGTGGTGACCCCACAACTCAGCACTGCTCAGTATGCATATGTATTCCAGATCCCCACCCCACACATATAGAATTCATGTACTAATTAGCCCCCATTTCTGATTGAAACTGGGTGTTGTCTTGAATTCTGGGATCCTCCAAAAATGTATATGCAGATGAGGTGTAGGACTACCTGGTCCGGTTCCACCTCATGGAGGGTGCGACCACACAAATCGTATGCAACAAGCTGGGGGGGAGGCGGGGGGAGGAGGTGCGACAAACGGATTCTAGGTGAACTGTTTGCGGCCCAATTTGGTGATGTTTGCAAGACACTTAAAGTTCAGTGATCCAGGCTAGTGATCCAGGCTGACTTGGATAAGCTTAGTAAGTGGGCAGACACAAACCTGATGATGTTCAATACCGATAAACGCAAGGTATACCACCTCAGGGAAAAAAAACCCACAGCATACTTATAGGCTTGGCAGTGCTACACTTGCTAGCATCACTGCTGAAAAAGATTTGGCGGGTCATGATTGACCACAAGATGAACATGAGCCACCAATGTGATGTCGCAGCTGGCAAAGCAAACAAAACCCTGGCTTGCATCTATAGATGTTTCTCAAGTAAATCTCAGGATGTCATCCTCCCACTGTACTCAGCCTTGGCGAGGCTGCAGCTGGAGTACTGCATCCAATTCTGGGCCCCACAATTCGTGAAGGATGTCAAGAAGCTTGAGAGAGTCCAGAGGAGAGCCATGCACATTATCAGAGGGCAAGAGAATAGGCCCTATGAAGAAAGGCTGAGAGCCATGGGAATCTTCAGTCTGGAAAAGCACAGGCTCAGGGGGAACCTGGTGGCTGCCTATAAGTACACAAGGGGTGTTCATCAGCATCTGGGAGAACATCTGTTCACCAGAGCGCCCCAAGGAAAAACAAGGACCAACGGTCATAAACTCTTACAAGACCATTTTAGGCTGGACATAAGAAATTTATTTTTTTACTGTCTGAGCCCCCAAGACCTGGAATAGACTCCCTCCAGATGTGGTGCAGGCATCTACTCTGGACTTATTCAAGAAACGCTTGGATGCTTATCTAGCTGGGGTTCTTTGACCCTAGCTGACTTCCTGCTCCTGAGTCAGAGGGCTGGACTCAATGATCTTCAAAGTCCCTTCCAGCCCTAACGTCTATGAAATCTATGAAATCATGAAGAAACAGGAATCACTAGACATGCAAAAGAAAGGTGTAGCTCAGCTGTGGGAGTGAAGAAGCTGAAATGTATTCAATGTGGTGGCTCACCATGACTGTAAAAAGAGTTGGTGCTTAAGGGGATGGCGCAATAGGTACTATCCACACATCTTATTCAGATAGGTTGTACTAACCTATCCTTGTGATAGGCTCCCAGGTATCTAGCAGGAGAACTAACATCTCCTCAACCTTGAGTGACTCAAGTGTTAAAGGTAGAGGCCTGTCTTTCTTGCAATGCTGGCAAGCTGACCCTGCAACAGTCTACAAATGACTCCAAATGTGAGGATCTCAGCTACACAATTTATGGTGATGGGGGATTGGTTTTGGGTGTTTCCTCTAGCTTGCTTCTTCAGCATTTTGACTAAGGACAAGCAAGACTGAGGGGCAGCTGAACTACAAGGCCTCCAGGCTTTGGGCTTGCCACGTGGGATGCTTGCCATGGATTTTGGAGCATCTAAAGTCCAGACTGATGAGTCTGGGAGGTACGATATTTGCCTGTGCTAGTGTCACACAGACTTGAATGATTGGGCTCTTCTCAGTTGAAATTTGGAATTTAACTCAGAACTTATTTGGCCCGGGAAGAAAAATTTTACTAAAAAAAAATAATCAGTATGTTTGTCCAATGTGGGCCATGTGTTTTAAAGTCATGTTCGGTGTTGGCTGCATTTAAGCAACTTCATAGTTGATTTCCATTAGTGAGTACATGCTGCTCTTGGCAGCAGTTTAATGATAGCCAATGTATTTAATGAGGTTTCCTTGTCTGTGAAAGTAACATGAGAGGCTTTTTCCCCCCCATGCTGATTGGAAAAAACATTTTGTATAATTTGTGTAAATATGGTACTAGCTATACATTTAATTTCTACACAACAGTTTGGAATGATTAGATGTGCTCACATACCTCCACACACCCACGTTATAGAGAGAATGATATGTATCTCTTTAAAGGAAAACTGTAAACATGTTTCTCAGCCAAAGAGAGTTCAAAAGGTAAGTTCAAAAGTATTTTCAATTTCTATGTAAACATACAGTGAAAGGCGTTTCAACAAAAGGGACCAAATTCAATCTTAGTGGCCCACAAAGGGCTTCAACCAAGTTATATTAAGGGAATTTGATCCTAATGTTAAATTACACATCCTATTTCAAAACCTCCTACTGTTAACAATGATTTGCTAAAAAATTATATAATCTGTGACACTAGCAGAAATAAATCTGTCAGATATTTTTAGTTATTTAGTTCTTTTCTATCTTGCATCAATACTGGTTTAACTAATCAGCAGGAATCCGGGTTTTCCACTTGTCAAGAAAAAATGTAGATTTTCTCCTTTAGAGAAGAAAAATGTGGATATTCTCCTTGAAGTTTCCCCTTGCAAGCTGGCAGTGTTCCAGCCTGCAAGGGACTGCTTGGGCCTAGGGGGAACAGAAAGAGGCTGATTGAACACAGGGGGCACCATGTGCATGTGTGTGTATATACACATGCGCATGGCTTGGAATAGAGCCCCAGGCAGCGTGATGCACAACAGCTCCCCCAAACTGCCTTCAGGTAACTCTATGGCAGAGGCATAGGTGACGCATGGGGGAAGGCCAATTGAGGCGGTGGTGGTGGCTCGCACTGAGCTGCCAGGATGAGGGAGGGAGTGAGGCAGGGTCGGTGGCTGGGGCTGGGGGCTCTGGCAGCTAGGACACTGCACAGAGCCTGGGGCTTGAATGCACAGCCATGGGGCCCAGCTAGGGAGCAGGATGAAGCCATGGGCAGCTTATCTGGGAGAAGGGGAGAAGGGGTTAACGAGGCGGCCAGCTCCCTGCTCCTTTGCACTCCCAGGGAGGGGTTGGGTGCCATAGAGGATGTGTTGGGGATGCATAGGGGGGCATGTGACCCCCAGATTTGTATGCCAACAGCAGGGCATAGAGCTGCAGCCTGTCCGGATTGGCATCAGCTGCCTCCATGACACAGGACCCTGCGTGGGAGGGCGGAGCAGGGCAGGAAGACTCATTGCTACTGCTGCCGTCGGCACTGCTAGGACCTCCAAGCCAGCTGCACCACCAGGGGGTAACACTGCATTCTCCCCACCTCCCCTTGGTCCGTTACTCCTTGCGCTGCTGGCAGCACAGTGTTACTCTGTGGTGATGCGACTGGCACAGGGGTCCTGGTGGTGCTGACAGGTGGCAGCAGCAGCAGCAACAGCAATGCATCTTGCTGTTCTGCTCCACCCTTCTGCACCAGGTCCTGCCCACTGGGTGGACACAGCTGCCCAGTGTCAGTCCAGCCAGTCTGCAGCCCTGTGCCCCACTGTGGGTGCATAAATTTGGGGGACATATGCCCCCAGATGCCCCCCTGATGCATTACTCACGGCACCGCCTATGGCTGGGAACCCCCTGCCCCACACCCCCCCACCATACCACACACTGTGGGGCTGGAGCCTGGGGGTGGGGGACAGTTGGTTGGGAATGAGGGGACCAGCAGGGCTGGGTTGGATGGGAGGCTGCAGGTTGGGAGTGAGAGGCACTGGTGGGGACTGGGGGCTGTGCATCAGGAGCAAGAGGCAACAGCAGGGCTGTGGCTTGGGAGTGCGGGGCACCAGCATATCGGGGCTGCTCAGCACCACAAAGCAGGGGGGGAACAGCTACAATTGGACCCACGTCCTGGTGAGCGAAGGACACAGGGAGAGCTCTGATTTTCTATGATAAAAAACCAAAATAAAATGCCAAAATATATAGATATTTATAATTTATTTTATTATAATGATTGAGGCACTGGTAGGCTTCCAAATTGCTTTAAAATGATAAATATATCAATAAAACATTGCGTACAACTGTTATATATACAGTGCTATTTCATTTTAGTAGCAGAAAAATGTAGATTTTGGGGTTTTTATTCAGAATTTTGGATTTTGAAACAGAGAAAATCAAGATCCCTGCTAATTCAAATTGAAAAATATATATATAAAAATGCCTAATTCATAAAACACTTAAGTAGCTTTATATCATTCTTGAACCAGAACTAAATTAGCCTGGAAGCTTGATCATCATCTTGAATCTAGGATTCTTTTACTTTCAGGGTGTATTTACACTTATGTATGTCTACACTGTTGAGTTAACATAGGTACCAGGTACTGCCCAGGTTTTGTTTTTAATTACCCAGGTATTATTATTAACCTCTTGAATTTCCACAGACAAAAAACTGACTCAGATTTTGTGGTCTAAACAGGAAAATTGGTTTGGCTGGGATATAGATTAGAGCCCAAGTTCTACTTTAACCTGAGTTATGAAGTACCCACTTACTGTAAGGGCATGTCTAAGTGAAAGAACCCCCCCCAAAATCTACTACAGGATTACCGACTGCATGAAGTTGTTGGTTGGCTCCAATATCAAGTTTCCTGTGGCATAAACTATAATTGCATCTGCTAATTCAGACAGAATTGAGCAAAATTCTCATCTCCAAGCAGTGCAAGATGAAAATAAAAAAAGAAATGAAAAGATAGACCACATTTACTCACATACCACATGCACCTTTCATTCCCAAAATTATCCAACCCAAATTGCAGTATGTTTTCAGCATAAAGTCAATTTATGTGCTGGAATGGAAGCATGGGGATGCTGCTGGGGATTGGTTCCCTCCTGGCCACATGGAGGAGGGGCATAGTTTATTCCTGTGCAGCATTCACTCTCTCCTTGCTGCTCAGCCAAAAGCTAGAGGTTTAAACCTGTCACAGTCAGTGGTGAATTGAAAGCAGCTTTTGGCTGAATAGCTGATCCAAAAGCTGTGACAGGGTTAAACTTCTAGGTTGTGGCTAAGCAGCAAGGGGAGGACAAGTGATGCTGCCAAATGGACTTTACCCCTGCTGCATGGGGCCAGGATTAGGCCATAACTCTGGAAAAACCATTTTTCTTCATTCTGCCTTCCTAAAACAAAGTGCATGTTCTTTGGGGTCATGTGGTATATGAGAAACTATGTTATCTGACTAAACATTTGGAAACTGCATGAACTGGCTGTTGGCAGTGTTCAACCCAGAGGTTGGTTGCAATACCTTTTGGCAAGAGTACTAGTTGCCTAAATTATACTATTTTTAATAGCATGGTACTCATCAGCACTGAGTTGAGAACCATAAGGTTCTTAAAAACTTGTAGCTGGAAACAATTCTTGTCTCGTGAATTTTCAGAATTTCATTAAGGATGGGTACTACATAAAAGCATATATAACACCCAGATAGATAAAAAAGAGTGAATAAAAGTTGCCATGAGTTGTTACAAGGATATTAAATGTAAGATCCCAGATTCAAAGCTTTAACAGTTTACTTGCACTTAAACATTTCACATTGTCAGGAAAATGAATGAATAGCATTATGACTGCTCTCTGCAACAACAAATATATCTTTACTTACTGGTACAAATTTGTGTAAATAATGTTATTGCAAAGAGGAAAAATGGCTTAGTAGTATCTAACAGTTGAATCTTGATTAGGTAACTAATACACATTATGAACATAAGAATATTTTTCCCTACCTTTAGGTGCCAGCTGCAGAAACTGCTTGTGGAGCATGCTAAGCTGTGAAGTAGTTAGAGCACTATTTGCAGATGTCTCTGCAGGTGGAGGGTGTGGTTGAGGGACAGGATCTGGAATTACTTTTACTTCACTGCTAATAAAGAAGTCTGTTTCCTCTAAAACCATTTCAAATTGGATTTTGGTAGAACTTTCGATGTGGTGGCGTGCAACCTCAGTTAATTTTTCAACACTGTAAAATCGAAGTATAGAAATTAGGACATTAAAAATATTAAGTGGTAGTGACTTAGGGTAAGGTTTGGAGATCATTCATCACTTGCAGGTTTTCTTAACAAAGCACACATCCTCTATGTGGATCAAGGAAAAGGAATGAACAGGAAGCCTGTTCCCAGTCCGTACTGTACCTACTATAACCTGCTTCTCTACTAGCAGCATGACACCATTTGTCACTGCTTTGTGGGCTCCACGTAAAGGGGAATCTCATCTATAGAGGGGGCTTGATGGAAAGATGACACAGCCATAGCCAAAACATGCTGGGTGATGTCTGCTTGTCTGAACACACCATCTACCCACTATTTGCTCATCTTTTCTCCCTGTTCTCTCCGCTACCATACACTCCTGGATTTATACAGCACTTCCCACAGGAAAAGAACAATATTGGTGTTTTGACATATGAACTCTGATTATAGGTGGGAAAATATGACCAATACACAGAAGATCCCCTCTTCATAATTAAAGGGGGTAACAAATATACCCATATTTGTCCAAATCTATTTCCTCCTTAGACAGCGCAGACTAGTTGTACCAGAAAGGATACCTTTTTCTTTTGTGATCTTTAAAATATCTCCTGATAATTGCTACACACACAGTGGCAGAAACGCTAGGCGGAGAATTCTGATTGGGAAAAACATAGTAAAATGACCCCAAAATTTCAAAGTACAACTGCTCTGATACTGCTTCCTGGGAATAAATTACAGCTCTCTACCAGGATTCCTAAGTCTGCTAATTCTGTTTTTTAAGAAAAGAGTAAGATTACTTGTGTAAGACTTCCATGGACTAATTTTCCAAGACATGCAGCACTACTGGAATCATCAAGTGTTAGTTAAGTCATAGGATCTATATTAGCAAATTAAAGAAAAATTTAAACTCATTTTTAAAAGTTACTCGTGCTTGCCTTATCTGAACAATTATCTTCCTCAGCTTTATTATAGTTTTTGTTTTTTAAAGGGGGCACAAGTTCCACTTAAAAATTAGGCATATATTACCTGGACATCTCTGCTAGAAACCTGGCTCCAAGCCACTTTTCCATGTCTTTGTAAGTTTCTTCTGCTTTTCTTACTAGCTCTTCAACAAATGCTATTGCTTTTATTTTTATCAGCTCTAGTCGAGATTTGGCAGCTTCCTCTGTTTAAACAGTTATTTCAGAATTACTAATATTTATACAATCCAAAGCTATTTTTCAAACTTAGGCACTTAGAAGTTAAGCACCTACACCTGATCTCGTGTATAAAAAATACCTATTTGGGTTTCTCAGATTCTTGTATTCTCTTATATTTTTCAATTTTTACTCAATTGTAGAATTTTACAAAATGCATCCACGGTACAGATCAGAATATGAGGTTAAAGAAATGTTAACCAAGTTGATGTATAGACAGGAGATGACTTAGTCTTAAAAAATAATAATATGCACCAAGACTCATATAATGCCCTCTCACAAGTGTTAAGCATAATGATAAATGTATATAAGAAGAACATTGTGAATTATTTTAAAACATTTTCCTTGGACCTCAAACACAAGATCATACAGAAGTTAGGCTGGAAGGAACTGCAAGAGATCATCTAGTCCAACCAAGGAATTGTACCTGTGACCTTGGTATAGCACCACACTTTAACCAACTGAGCTAAACAACCACTGTTTGAAAGGGGAAGTTCATTATTTAATCTCTAAATCATATGAAATTACAATCTGGCAAAGAAAACCTATTTGTTCTCAGGAGGACAGGACTCACAAAAGAAAATGTATGCCATATGTAAGATGTCTTCATTGTTCTGTTCCTGACATCCCACTGAAGTCAATGTAAGTCTTGACACTGACTCCAGTAAGCATTGGAAAAGGCCCCATAAGCACAACTGTCTTATATCCACAAAGTTGTACTTATAACAATTTCCACTTTGTGAAAATGGGCAGTTTAGTGGGGACTGAGAAAATATTTCAACTCTGCTTTGATTTATATTTAAGTTTGTTTTCACTGAGAGAGTGAAGGATGGAGGCAATACACAGGATCCTGCGAATACAGAATTATCAATATCTTGAAGATGGGTACAGAGTGGGAAAAAGAGAAATAAATTGGGGTAACGCATATTGAACAGATAAGGGTATGAAAAGGCTTTGAAGAAAAAGGCAAAATCAAAGATGGTAAACTCAACTTTTTTAGAACTTAATTTTATATACTATAATTTAAAAACTATGTTTGCTAACAATAACTTCAATAGTTAAGATAGAAACTCTTACAATTACAGTCCTTATTTTTTTCTTGCATATAACTTTCCAAAGCATTCCCCTCTTGGGCTGAAATTTACTTCAGAAATCTATACACAAAGGTGAACTTATCTGGAAAATGTGAAGCAAATCCCTTTAAGATACTCTCTGAGACATACGAAAAAGCAAAAATACACATTTCTTGTTCAAATACCACAAAATATATACTAGTAAATGAGGATCCACTCCTACAATGTAGCTAAATGAAATGGCTATATACCTTCAAGTTCAAGGGCTCTAAAATATTCCCGCCTCATTTTATGCTGCAATTCTTGCTTCTTTAATTCTTCTGGTGTTAATGGAACAGGAGTGGCTTCAACCACAGGTGCTGGAGAAGGTGCTCCTACAAGAAATAGAACCGTTTTATCAAAAAATAAAATGTTAGGACGTGTACACAGCACGGTACAATTTGATTTACAGAAAATAGATCCTTTCACGTTAACTTGATAGTTTTTATGAGATGAAAAGTTCGCTTGATAACATAGCATACTTAGATTTTGGTCAGGAATTTGACTTACAACTATATAACATCCTGCATCAGCAGATGCATGACCAATAGGTCCAGGGAGGTGATACTTCCCCTCTATAGGGCGTTGGTCAGACCGCAGTTGGAGTACTGCGTGCAATTCTGGGTGCCACACTTCAAGAAGGATGCGGATAACCTGGAGAAGGTCCAGAGAAGGGCAACTCGTATGGTCAAGGGCCTGCAGACCAAGCCCTACGAGGAGAGACTAGAGAAACTGGATCTTTTCAGCCTCCGCAAGAGAAGGTTGAGAGGCGACCTTGTGGCTGCCCATAAGTTCATCACGGGGGCACAGAAGGGAATTGGTATTTATTCACCAAGGCACCCCCGGGGGTTACAAGAAACAATGGCCACAAGCTAGCAGAGAGCAGATTTAGATTGGACATTAGGAAGAACTTCTTCACAGTTCGAGTGGCCAAGTTCTGGAACGGGCTCCCAAGGGAGGTGGTGCTCTCCCCTACCCTGGGGGTCTTCAAGGGGAGGTTAGATGAGTATCTAGCTGGGGTCATCTAGACCCAGCACTCTTTCCTGCCTATGCAGGGGGTCGGACTCGATGATCTATTGAGGTCCCTTCCGACCCTAACATCTATGAATCCTGATTAAAAAAATGAATCATATTCAAAATCAGTTTAGCATGTATTAAATGAATAATATTAAATGAATAAAAAACAAGAAAATAATAGAGCTCAAAATGTAATTCTCAGTGGGGAATCACCCTCACACGGACAAGATTTTATGGGGGTGCTATCTGGTCAAAATGGTCCCTTCTGACTTCAAAATCTAGTAATCTATAACGAACTGCAAAAACACACAGTACCCCTGCATGGCAAATTTCTATCTTTTACAATTAATGTACAGCTCAGGTCCGTTCATAGGTCTGCCACAGACCACCTGTGTGACGTTGGGCAAACCTCTTGGGACTAGATACAGTTTGATTTCTACAATGTTTAGATTTAGGTGTATCAGCCTGGGAAAGCAACCTAATTTAACCATGTTTTGGTACCCAAGATGTCTATACAGTCAATGGGGAGACTTGGGTGCCTTCAAAGGACAAAGAGAGGTAGTTGGTTATGTTATTCTGAAGACAGGCAGAAGGCAACATCTGATGAAGTACGCCTCATGCTTACAAAAACTTATGCTATACACCTCTGATTTAGGGCAGAGCTGCAATCTACTGCCCTCACACCCCTGCAATGCATGCAGTTTCCTTGGGCAGGAGTGTGCAGGGAGTGAATTGTGGCTCTGCCCTGGCCTGGCCCCACACTGTCACTGGCCTGAAATCCTGGGGTGTCCATAGAGCTGCACTGGCCATGCACATGGCCAGACAGATGAGATGTGACCATGGCCAGGCAGGGAGGTGCATTCAGGGCCAGGTCTGGGATCTTGTGGCAGTGACAGTGCAGGACCAGGGCCAGGGCAGAGCTGCAATCTGTGCCCTGCACACCCCTGTCCATGGTACCACTGCCCACTGCAGGAGTGTGCAAGCAGCAGATTGTGGTTCTACCCTGGCCCTGGCCCCCCGCTGTTACCACCCCATGCCTCCACCCCATGGTCCCAGCCTCACTTGCCTTTCCCACTCCCAAATACTGCTCCCTACACACCTGCAGCTCCATCCCACATATGGAGTTTTGGTGAGCTGTTGCATAATGGGGTGATGGATGCTGATCTGGCCCGCAACAGCTCAGCAAAATTCCCAGTGTGGCATGCAAATTGCCCACCACTGTTCTAGTCCCTGCTGCCAGATCATTTCTATTTTTTAACCTATGACTATCTAAGATAAAATGTGTAAAGAATTCTAGAAGCAAGCAAGAAGGAACATGCCTCTAACTTTGAACTTAGGGGATTCACTTCGGAAAGTCAATCTCAATCTCTCCCCTCAAACTCTTTATACAATGGTGGTCAAGTGGGAGATAGGTATCTAGAGGTGCATCTACACATGCCATTAAGGCAATGTGATAAACTGCAGCACAGTTTGCGTCAGAGTTTATCATGACACACATAAATATTTAAACTGCTGTGGTTCAGGGTGCACGTGCAGATGCTGTACCCAGGACTGCAGCAGTCTGAGCCAGGGCAGAGTAGCCCTGGGCTGGGAGAGGGCCTGGGGGGTGGCACTGGGCAGTGCCAGGGTTGGCTGGGGCACAAGAGTGCCCCATTATATGAAGCTCCATTATATGAGTCCACTACAGCAAATTAGTCTACTGCACAGTTAACTGCATGTGTAGATGCACCCTAGGGCTGCACCCACACGAGCACAGATGTTTGTTTCCCTAGGGACAAGAAGCAGTGGTACACTTTGTGCCACTGCTACTTGTCCTTGGGGAATGACTGTGGAACGCACCCTCTGGTGCAAGACAGGTTACCCTGAATAGGGTAGAGGAGGATGGGGCCAGCAACTGTGCTGGCTCCAGAAGCTTTACCTGGGGTCCTGGGCGCCTTGGGGAGCTGCAGCCATGGTGCTCCTGCAGCTGGAAGCATGGCCAGCAGCTGGACCATGGCTCTGGCAGGCCAAGCTCCAGTTTTGGACAGCATGTGCTGCCACCATGTGTGCTACTCCGCTTTCTTGCATGGGTTCTTTTTGACCCTGGGATCTCCCAGGGTCAAAAAACTCCATGCGCTGCAAGGCAGCAGCAGGGGGAATGCCTGAATGTGCAGTGTGTGGCACCACAGATGGGTCTGCAGCGCCACATATTGCATGGATGCGGTCGTCTGGATGCAACCTAGGTGATCAAACTGCACTGTTTCTGGGCAGTGCTCTAAAGCTCGTGGGTAGGCACTGAAAGGACTTTGCTTAAACTGAGGAGCTACTCAGTTGTATGGTCTATGAGGTGCCTCTCAAACCAAACTGGATCAGACCAATAATTTCATTTTTAAAACAGAGATATGGACATTTTTCTCTGCCATTTGCTTATTCAGAATTTAATTTCTGCTGGACAGGGGCTCTCATATTAGTTGTATGCACAGTGCCTATCATATGGGGCCCTGATCTTGCTTGAGATTCTTCTTAATCCTAGACTTAATTTTAATATCTTTTGTTTATATATTGCGGATAGGTATGCCATATACACAATGGATCAATAAACTCCATCCCCACTATTATAATGACTGATAAATTACACTGGAAAGTAATCTTTAGCTACTTTATAAATGTGTCAACTATTTTTATCGTGATAAGTACTTGATAAGCTTTTACCTACATCAGGAGATTAAAGTAATCAAATAATCACTTTTTTAAAAAGTTAACATATTTTGACAAAAATGTCTTTATGCATTTTTCCAAATCAATACACAGAAAAAGAATAACAGTTAGTTTTCTTGGTGGTACTTTAAGATTTATTCCTACATCTCATTTATGAGATTTATTTCAGTCAGTAGCATTCTATAGTCTTTGAGTTTCTTTGTCTCTGCATCTCAGAACATATCACGTTTTTGGACTATCACAAGGAAATACAGAAAATAATTAAACTTAGCTTTCTTTTTAATACACGTGCACTAAACTTTAACTTTTTTTGCTATTTTTTAAAAGGATCATATGCTTCAGTTACCTTTCTTTTTGGTGGGTGACTTTGGAGGTTGTTTCCTAGTATCTTTGGCATCCTTACCAGCTGCCTTCCCTCCTGTTGCCTGAGAGGATTTTTGATGTTCCCTTTCTTTTATTTCTATTTGCTGGTGTTCTTTTTCTTCCTCTGTTTCTTTTGACTGTATTTCAGCAGTTACCTTAAATTCATATTCACGAGTTTAGTGTAATATACAGGATTGATAACATACAATTAATGATTTGAAGCATCTGTCTTTCATTTCCCACTTGTGTGTATGTGTATGTGAAATAAATGAGACATTTTGATTTGTGAATTTTATAGTGAGCTGGGATGTGCATTCTGATTAGGGCAGAAAACAACTGTTAAAGCAAAAAAAAAGGAAGAAGGAGAAGGATGAATATCATTAAAAAAAAAAATGGTTTAAGAACCACAGGGAGAAGTGTAGGCTATCCAGTACCCCAGTAAGCCTAAATTCAGTGGAGGCTAAGAAGCTGAGGAACTCAGTAAAGTTACTTTAAGGTATTCACATTAGAGGATCTAACTGCTAGATAGCCTTCAAGTAAAAAAAAAGCGTGTCTTACCATATTTGATATGGCTAATACAGCAGTTTGCCATGTATCAATAATAAACTTCTCATCCATGCCAAAACTAAACGCTACATTTTCAGAAGAATTCTCATCCTTACTGCTCTTCAACTGAGTTCCTTTGCTTTTTGGTTTGGTGGTATTTATTTCAGGAGAAGGAGCTCTACGAGGAATCACAGGAATCCTTAAAAAACAGAAAAAACAAACAAAAGAAATAATTCACTGTCTTTGTCTTATAGCACATGTTTATGTGGTTCAAAAATAAATAAAAGAGCTAGGATTCTACTTGGAAAATTTGTGGTAGCTATAGAAAAGGGAGGGACTTTGTTAGTGGTCAGAAGTACATGGGTTGTGAACATATATTTTATTATAAATAGTATTACAGCATTTTAAAATATATTTGATGTTATGATCTTACCTTGAATACTGAATTGTGTTCTGGGACCTCTCAAGGTTGCTTTAATTTAGGCTTAAGTATCCACAACCTAGGGGCTGGAGCTGTTAAATATTAAATTTCTCACTGGTCCAGAATTGAATGTTTAATTTCTAATTGTTATTAGTTGAAGGTTTGTTGAGAAATAGTCACAATTTGAGGGAAAGAAGGAAACATTTCTATGGTAGTTTCTTTTGCATTGGGAGATGTTCACAATTTGGAATATTGAAAAATTAAAAGCAGAGATGAGAGAGTGTATTCAATATAAGTGAAACAGTTATAAAGCAAAGTTATACATGAAATGTATTACATGGCTTAATATTTAAGTGACAGATATAATCAACATGTGGTGTTTCTTATCAATCTATCTGAACAATTTACATATGCACAAAAACAACTTTTTATTTTTATAGCAAATATTGCAGTTTTTACCTCCGTGACTTGTTTTGATCTCCAGATTGCTCTACATTAACAATATCTAGTAATGGGATTCTTGTAAACTCCTGACTGGCCTCTGTTGGGATTTTTCCTTCCATTCCCCTATAATAGTCATGAAGAAGTCTCTTTGTATCTTGGAAACGGTCTACTTCAACCTTAGAGAGAAAGACAGATTTACATTTGAAACAGGACAGAACAAAGCAATTCTTGTTTTTTAAAACTCAGACTATATTGTATAAAAGTAATGCCCATTAAAATGCTTAATGGATGGTACCAAATGCAACTATTCAATCATAAATATTTGAAAATATGTAACACATTTAATGCATACTTCAAAGGATACTGAAAAAACATACTTTTAGAATTTTTCTCAATTTTAACATATAAGCCTTAAAAACAATATTTAGTTATTACATTTAAATTTAATCGACACACAACTCCTGATACATGGATTGATCTGGTGCACTGAGGTGCCCTCAAAAGTCCCTAGGGGGTTGCTCAAAACCTGTTTACTGACTGTTCGATGGAGAAGGTCAGATATGTTTTCTGTCTCGCTCTCTTTACCTGGCTGGGTGTCTCAATCATGCAAATTGTTAAGAAATGTTCGCAGAGATTTTCAGGAACAGTTTTCAGAACCCTAAATGCCTGAGACCAGAAGATCATGGCAGCTGCCATTTCCCAGGCTCAGGGGTTTTACGCATCGCCAGGGCTGGGAGATCCTAGCAGCTGCGATCTTCCAGCCACAGGGGCATGTGGGATACCCCCATGGCTGGGAGCCCCACGGCTGACAGGGCTCTCAGCTGTGGGAGCTTGCTTCTTGCCTGATCCTGAGCTTCCCCTGCACCAGCAATAATGGGATCTAATGTGTGCACAATGGGATCTAATGTGTGATCCCACAATCACACTTTCTGCCATGCAGAAAATCATGCTTTCTGCCATGCCACATGTGGCATAGCAGGAGGTGAAATTTTTGGATCACACATTAGATCCCATTGCACCTTTACCTGCATGTATAGAGAGACCCTAAAGTTCAACATAAGAACACCAGAGTCATCCAGTACATGCTAAATCTATTGTCATCAATCTTTCATTCTACCTCAGTTTCTTCAGAGTGTGCATTATAATGCTGTGATACTCTGGTTTTGTTGTGATATTTCTGGTTTAAATGTTTTCGTGTTATTATATTGCATACCTCAGGCTTCCTGACTAGTTTGTACCCTGGGAAAAAAGGGGTTACTTTGTTTGGAACTAGAGCTGTGGGGATCTGCCTAAGTGCTCTACTAGTTGGTAGCAACAAGGAGCTAATCCATCCATTTTGATAAATCAAAAGAACTCTGGCCCACTACCTGAAAAGACTCCCTGCTGTTTCTGGTGCCAGGGAAACACTTCCCAGAAGGACAGTGCAAAAAGAGTCTTGAAAAACAAGACTCAAAGACAAAATGGGGAAGAGGAGACTGAGAATGGATGGAGAATGGATGGTCTTGTTTTTGTGGCCAAGGATCTGCCTGCTGTATTGCTATTAACCAAAAAATGTTGCTTTTGCTTTAAGAAGAGCCACCTGCTTCACTGCATGCGATTTTGGTGTACCCTGCCCCTTTGAAGAGGTAAAATCCCTCACTTAAAGCTAAGCTAGAAGGTAGCACTCTGAGTGGGCCATGTACAACCAGGGAAGTTAAAGACCAAAAAGGCCAGGAATCCAAGAAGTCATGGTCTCACTCCCTTTAGACTAAAAGCTACACCTAGGTTGGCTTTGGGGGCATTTAAGAGACTGTATAAGATTGAGAATCTCAGCAAGTGGCTCTCTATGGAATCCGTGACATGGGATTGACAGAAAGGTATATATTAATCCAGGGACCAAGGGGATGAGAGGCACCGGCAGGGAGCCTATGCTTGTACTTCTGGAAGAGGACCGGGCCTTTGACAGGCTACTCATGGTAGCTAGTCATACATGCTACACACTGGTCACTGGTCAAGAATAACATATTGCATACTTCAAATACTAACTATAATGCATACTTCAAAGGATACTGAAAAAACATGCTTTTAGAATTTTTCTAAATTTTAACACACAAGACTTAAAAACAATATTAATTATTACATTTAAATTTAATTGATACACAACTTCTGATAAACACGCAAATTTATTTCTATGAAAAGAGCTACCATTCACTTTGAAATTGTAATTAAATTAAATTATAAAGTAAGTTTAGAAAGTTGTTTTGTGTCTTTAATTCAAATTATGAAAAACCATTAATAACAACATAAACAAAACTGCTAAGTGACCAAAAGCAAGATTGTTAAAGATGTATGAGTGACCACTTTTCACTGAGATCAATAGAAATAGGTAATGAAATACCTTAAAAAATATTGTCCATGTGCTTATTGTACAACTTGTTTAATGAGGAACCAGGGTGGGATTTATAAGGCTCAAAACATCTATACATTTCAGAGTGAAGCCAAGAAGCATTAGCACCTGTCATAATTTGATTTATTAAACCAGCAATGTGTTAGTCTCCAACTGACAAAACGGCATTAAATATTCATGGGAAAATGCACAAAACCACATTCACAATACAAAGGATAAAATTCTCATAGAGTAAAACAGACACTGGCTAAAGTTAAGGATTAAAATTCTTTAGTTATAGCATAGAAACAAAGAAAAAAGCATAAAGGTACTGATGTAAGTTTGTTAGGGATAGAACACCTCGCTAAAATTAATATGTAAACATTTACAAGTTGACACAGTCATATAGCCACATGAGGAACATACTATAGCAATTACCTCCTATAGAGAAATTAAAATAAGGGGAGCTTTGAAACCAGAGATTATGTCCTCATTTTGTTCTTTGTTTCTAACAAAGTTATTGAACATATCCTGTGATGTTGGCTTGCCACTTTTCGCTCTAACAGTTTTCTCCATTCTTACCAATGTAGATTGTTGCAGATAACATTTTGGGGGTAAAATTTTCAAAAGTGCCTATGTGACCAAAAGCCTAAGTTGGACTGACTGTCAGTTAGTCCCAGGCTTGTAAACGCCCCAGATGTATATGAAAATAGGACTAAGCTAAATCACACAATGGCTTCTTAGTTTGGAATAACTAAGAATGGAATTAAGACAGCATGAAAGAGCCACTGCAGTTCAAATTCATATTTTACTGGTATCTTATTTCCTATTTTTACTGCATAAACAAGTTATAGGGGTACAACTTAATAGAAAGAGGATATAACAGAAGAAGAATGTGGTTTATGGAAATTATAATACATTGTTGTTCTGCGAAAGTCAGTCAAGAAAACAGATCTAATTTTTGTTTCTTCTCTTCTTTTCCCCACTTATTTTTTGTAGATGTCAAAGTAGAAGGGGTCATTAAGAAGCACCTGAAATGTAAATCACAGTGAATTTGCAGAATACCCTGGAAAAATGTTAAAGACCTGATCCTAAATCATGGAAGTCAAAGTCTGTATCTCCATTGATTCCAAAGGCTTTGAATCAGGTCCTCCAGACCCAGAGAGAAAAGAAAAAAGATGTTTATAGTCAGTTTTAGAAGAAACCAATGACTATGTCATTGAGGATAGCAACGATGGTTATTAAGGGATGACACCTTGATCTTAGTGGTCACTCACATTGTTGCTGTGAGGCACCTAAACTTCACCTACATCTCTGGAAGGACCTGATCTGTTAGATGTGCCCACAGCATGTCTAATTTGATTTGATAGCATCAAATGAAACTCAAAAATAGTAGCTGAGCCTGTGCCCACCTTTTGTCCAGTAGCCTAGTGATAAGAGTTCTCACGAGGATGGGAGAGACCTGGGTCATAAACTCTCATCAACTTGAGGAGACTTAAACACATGAGGAGACTTACCACTTCCCAAAAAAGTGCCCTAACCACAAGTCTATAGGCTAGTCTTGTTGTGAACCCCTCCATCCCTCCCATTTAAAGTTCCTGGGTAGCAAAGTGTGTAAAATCCTTAGGCTCAAAAGAAAAACAAGCAAAAGGCAGCATGACTGTACAACTCACTGGGCTGATTTTTTTGCCCACAATGGGGAAATCTGTTTTCTGCTCCCTGCTGCCAGGATTATTTCCATTTTTTAACCAATGACTGTGTAAAGCAAAACATATAAACTTTCCTGGCAGCAGGGAGCAGACTTCAGATTTCCTCCTCCCTGAGCTACCAAGGCAAGCTTCTGTTTGTTTGTTCTCCTTCAGCCCAATTAATCTTAGCTGCCCAGTGATGGAGCTTGAATAGAAATGGTACAGCAGGGTGAGAAAGACCCCCTAAGATCAGCCTGTACTCTGGTTAATTAAGGATAGCTCTAGAATAGTGAGAGATGTGGGTTTGAATCCCTTACACTTGTAGAGGGCTTAGAACCCAGGAGCACTTTTACATGTGTTCTGGGGGTAGGGCAGCCGCACTTTAATTTGAGCGGCTCTGAGAGTCGCACTAATTAAAGCACCACTGCATCTTGTGTATCAGTGCCCCTGCACTTAAAAATGGTGCCAGGGGTGCTTGAACTAATGCTCATTTGACAAGCTTTAGAAAAAGCACCCCCAATGCCATTTTTAAGCATGGAGACTGTGATACACAAGACATAAGAGGCTGCTGAAGCATGGCAATTGCCACGCTGGAATTCTAGTGCATTGGAGCAGCCTCTGCACATGTGTACAGGCTCCCCAGGTTTCCCAGTTCTTAGGTGAGTGGTCTAGCTACTAGACTATTGGGCAACAGATGGGCAGCTCCACCACCTAACATGATGGGGTTCAGTCCCAAGTTTGACACCTAAATTATGAGGAGTTCTGATTGTGCTTCTCATTCCTCTCTCTCTCAAATGCCTCACATTTCCTATTAGCTACTTGTACACGTCTTTCTGCTCAGCACCCAGACACACAGGCAGACACATGATTTGAGGTGCTAGATGTCATGACCCAAAGGGTATGATTTTGTGTGTGCTTCGGCACTGCAGAATTATTTCCCGCCACATGGAGCTTTCTTTGCACAGTGCAATTCTCAGTTGCATAGAGAAAACCCCGGTGCAAAAGAGTTCCCGCCACCCGTATGTAAATTTGTTTCCCACTATTGGCTGTTACTAAATTATTCCCACGTGGCGGCTAGCGATTGGCTTGCTAGCCGTATAAGAGGCTTGAGCAGTTTCCGCCCAAGTTGGAGGACTTCACACCCATCTCATGAAGAACTCTAAGCGTGCTGTGGAGCCTAACAAACTCCGCGTGTGCCTTAGAGGAGGATACAGGGGCCTGATCAACCTCTAGCCTCTCCCCGTTGCGCAACAATCCCTCGACGTACCCTACCCTGCGCGCTCGTGGAGAGTCACCTTTCGGACTCTCATTTCGGTCGTTCCACGGAGCCTAGCAAACTCCGTGAGTGGTATCCAGAGCTCTGTTCGTGTTCGTTTAGCGGAGCCTAGCAAACTCCGCTTGTGTGTCTTCGGTGGAGCCTAGCAAACTCCACTTGTGTTTGTCTGTAACTGCAACTCAAGAAAGTTTTTCCTGCCTGCACCGCGACCACCTACGGTGTAAATAAAACAATCTTTAATCAACCTCTACGCGTCAGTGCCTAATTCTAGTTCGCCGTGCCGACCTTTTCCCCGGCCCACGTGCCCGGGCTGCTGGCCACAGCCCCTCGACCCCGACACTAGAGAGTTATGTTTATGAAAAAAAGGATGGTCTTAATGTGCAGCATCATTGGTCCCACATCTATGGAAAGTATTATTTTGATTATATACTTTGAAATATGATACAAAGATCTCCTAAAAGACAGAGAAGGGTAATATCTATTTTTATAAACTGAGTAGATAGTATAGTAGCTAATTTCTCAGGATTCTCCACTGAGCCTTTGTGAACTGATATTTTCCCAAGGTTTATAGCTTGGCCAAACTTGAGCAGGTTTTCTGAGAAACAGCAAAAGGCAACTAGCTGAAACAAAGACTGGTCACTCCTAAATTTCAAGTTTCTGCTTCAAAGTATGGGAGCATTAGAACTTCTCCAAAAAGGTTGCCAGAATTATTTTATATGAGAAAGCAGCACATTTGCCCTTAGCACTAGTATTTTTCTTTATCACCTTTGTCTGCAAGGTGATACAGTGTTATTACTTTTACTTATTTTTATTCTATTAATGCTTAATTGTATGCACTCATAGGAGGAAGGTGATGAAAAGGTCATTTGCTATATTGGATCTGATCCTGCAGTCATATATGTCCACAAAAGTTAAGACTCAGTAGAACATGATCTACTGCAGAACTAGGACTCTACTGGCTAAATCATACCTGCATAAGTGATAAGAAATGGTTCATCACTGTTCCCATATGATCTGGTAACCACCCATCATTCATGAAATCAGCACGTTCTTGCTCAGCTTCTTCCCGTCTGTTATCACAAATGTCCCAGAGACGGTCTCTTAGGTCCTAAAATACAAATGCATATACAGTTACAAATAAATGATGTGTGAGGGCTTAGGAACCCTTTAGAGATTTGTTATTAGAAATTATATTAGTGCCCTGGCAGAAGAATCTGCCCAAGAGAGCACAATGGATGCACAGTTGCATCACTACTCTGCAAACTCTAATAGTAGAGTGAATTTAAAGCAAAGGAGGAGGGAATATCAGCAGTTCTTAGCTTAAATGATCAAAGCCTTACATTCTTAATCACTATGGCTTAGAAGACCACCTAGTAAGGTAATATTCTTTAGGAAAAAAATCAAAAAGCTATTTGATAGTCTGCAGATCTTTTAACCTGCGCAGTTCTATTCCTTTTATATTTAATGTAGATAATTCTTCAATACCAAGTATCATGAACTTCAGTATTTCCTGGACTTGTGTACTTCAAATCCCTTTTATTCTTTATATGGTTTTACATTTGTTAGAGACAGGGAATACAGTACTTGACTGACTGGACTTGATTTCCATCTATTGAGACTGTTTTTAATTGGTTACATGCTGTTGTTCTGGATAAAGCACACCGTGGGCATTTTGGGACATAAGATCACACTTTTTTCTAGATGGTTTCATAATTAATGAAGTGTTCATTCCAGTAGCTGGGTCACTGCTTTGATCTGAATGGGCACAGCAGAGACATCTTCTGAGGAAGCAGCTAGGATGAGATCTCACGTGGGAAGTGTTCTACATGGCCATTCTCTTTTGTTGTTATGTACCGAAATACATGTGTAGGAGTATGCTCTTTATCTATGTATCCTCTTATCTTCTCTAATATCTCCCGGATGAAGGAAGGTTGGGACTGTCTTCCAGTCTGTTACCCTAGGAGCCTGAAGGTGTAGAGGAATCAGCATAGCCTTCAAATTTTTGTCCACAAGTTTAAAACCTACTGAGCCACTGCCGCACATTTATAGCTCTCCCAGAGCACCTTGTGTATATAGGCGTGTACTCCAAGTTGAACAAGTAAGGTTCATCTGTCTCTGCATTTAACCATATTATGGTGTCTGTGTCACATTTTTTGTGTGTCCTCTTAAATTAAAAAAAAACCTCTCTGCCATTTTGCCTCCCAACTCAGGTGAACCAATTCTTTTGTGGTAGATTCTTTCTGGAAAATATTTAGTATCAACTTCCTAAAATGACAGACACCCCAGGGGCCAGTGATTAGGATTTCCTAATATGTATCATAACAGTAATACTGTTGGATAAGAGGTTCCATGTAACTTCTATCACGTCAGTGGCTGCATCCAGACAAGCACAGCCATGCAGGTACATGGTGCTGCAGACATGTCTGCGGTGCCACATACCACACATTCAGGCATTTCCCGTGCTACTATCTTGCAGTGTGGGGGGGAAGGGGGTACTGACCCCTGGAAATCCAGGGGGCAAAAAAACCCACACAGAAAAAGTGGGGCAGTGCATGTGGAGACAGCATACGCCACCAAAAAACAGAGCCTGGCCAGCCAGAGCCACATTTTGGCTGCTGGCCAGGCTCCAAGCTGCAGGAGTGGCACAGCTGCAACTTCCCTGACCCCCAGCACCCTAGGTAAGGCTGCTGGGGCCAGCAACTATGCTGGCCCCAGCCTCCCTTACCCCAAACCAGGATAAACTTGCCATGTGCCAGAAGGCACATGACAAAGGCATTCCCCAGGGACAACTAGCAGTGGCACGAGGTGTCCTACTGCTAGTTGTCCCCAGGGAACCAAATGTCTGCACCCGTCTGGGTACGTCCAGTGTGTACAACCATGATTCCACCAGTGTTCCCTTCAGAAACAGTTATCCTGATTGTGGGATTTTGTACCACCTCAATCGCTGTTTTTCCTTTGTCCATCTGGACTTAAATAATAACATTTCCTGCAATGATTTCAGCTAAATCACTCCAATATGCACCATCCAATAGCAACAAGTAGTAGCAATTTTGTTGCTATTTGCTTTTAAGTGGGAGGCTGGCCTGCTTATAGCTCTTTATTACATTTCTCAGAGGCGTTTATCTATGTTTAAACTTGGCCAGCTCCTGTTGGGACCTTTACTATTTCACTTGGAAGGAGATGGTATTTCCAAGAGCACAACAGCTAAGCAAGGAAAACAAGTGAAGAGAAGTTTGTAATTATAGTATGTAGGGAGCAGAAGAGTCAGGGAGCAGAAATGCATGCGTGCCACCTCCAGCCAGGATTCACAAGATCCTTAACGATACAAAATTTCACAGAATCACTCCCATACTTTGAGGATGCTAGGGCTGTGAGAAGTTCTGGTTGCTGATTTGATTCGGAGGAGTTTGGCCCGATTCAACGGCTGAATCTCTGAATCTGAATTGAATCAGGAGACCCTTTAATCTCTCCGAATCAAATCAGAAGCCTCCGATTTGGTTCAGAGAGATTCTATGATTCAGCCATAGACACAGATTTTATGTTTTTTCTACGTACCTTGTGGTACCAGGCACGGCTCATGAACGCTGAGATGCTGGGGTGGATGGAGCATCCCACGAGAGCGTGGGGCGGGTGTCCCCCATGAGCTTGGCAGTGGACTGGGAAGTGAATTGGAAGTACTTCTGATCCACTCTTGGGTCTGCCGCCGAGCACGCGAGGGCCCCTTTTGCCCCCCAGCTCAGCGACTGGTGCCTCCTGTGTCTAGGGGGGCATGTGGGGTCCGCCTGCGGTCAACTGTCAAGCCAGGGGATGTGGGGGGGTCCCCCATGAGCTTGGTGGCAGACCCCCCCCACACTCCCGTGGGATGCTCCATCTGCCCCACTATCTCAGTGTTCATGAACCGCACCTGGTACCTTGAGGTATGTAGAAAAAACATATAAAGCTGTGTCTATGGCCGAATCACTGATTCTCCAAATCAGAATAAAATCTTCAGATTCAGCCAAATTGAATCGGGACAGTGATTGGAATCAGTGAATCAAATCACTGTCCCCCGAATCAAGCTGAATTCAAATCGAATACTGCCTGCTTCGCACACCCCTAGTGGATGCTATCATTTCAGAATCACAGGCAAATCAAGTCCATGTTTTATAGAAATGAACTTGAACCCACAGCAAATGAAACAAACAAACTTTATCCTATCCAAACGTCAGGAGAGGGGCAATTTTAGCTCTGGGCTTCTCCCTAGAACATCAATCTAACCTTTTCTGCATTCCCATCCTACAGTTCTTATACTTTTGTGGTTTTACTTGCCACTGCTTATCAGTTCCAGATGGTCCCCAACCTCCCATCCAGAAAGACTATTCTGTTGACCACCTGCAGCTAGGTTCCTAGCCCTTTAGGGGTAGAGTACCTTTTTATAGTCCATCTAAGTAAAAATAGCTGAATGCATGCTGGTATATGAGAAAAGGGAGAGAAGGTGACTAGAACACTATCACACAAATAAAAGGGAACAAAAACATATAATGGTAAAAAATTGACAGAAATACAGATATAATAGAAAATATTATAAAGGTAAAACTGAAATAACTCCAGAAAATTGAAAAAATAATTAAGATATTAGAAGTCGTACAATAATAATATTCTGAGAGTTCAAATCATTGGAGCTTCACAACTTATTAAACTGTAACATTTGCCATTTTACTTACAGTGACTCTTTGGTGTAATTCTGCTTTTGTTTCCTCATCCTCCCACAGGTCATCAGCAGTAGAGTTAAAATCAGCTTGCCACTGAGATACAAACGCTTGCTTATGATCTGGACGTTTCAGATAATTCAGGAAATTGTTTCTATGAACAGTGAGTTTAGAGAGTTTTAAAGCTAAAATTTACCTTGGCTGGCAAAGGGAATATATGAAATGTAAATTCTAATGCATTAAGCTAGTAGTACTCACCTAATATCTGCTAAGTAATAAATAAGAGAATGCCGTTCATCTCTCAGATGTCTAAGTATAGTTTTGATGGTATTTACATAGTTGTTTTCTACCATCTCCCAATAAGGCACTAAAAATTCTGGTATTTCCTGTTAATTATTGAAATAAACAATTCATTACTTCATACACTTTCTACTGACCTGCCAAATATAATCACCAGCACATAAAAAAGAAGTTATACCTGGATAATAGACTACTTGAAATACATTTCTTTTCCATTTTTGATAATAAATTACAAATATCCTACCAAAGTTTGTTTACTATCTGTATGTCTTTCATAATATTAAAAAGTAGTAACATCTTGTCACCCATATGCTACTGTTCACTGTGATTCTTAAAGCAGTGATTCTCAACCAGAGTGTGATGGGGCCCTGCAGTGCCTTGAGCTCCTTTAAAGATTGCTGTGGCAAGCCACACAGTGTTAGCACAGTTGGGAGTGAACATGATTCACAAGATAAACCCAGACATTTCAAACAGGAGTCTATAGTGTTAGAAACATTCTGACCTGTTGCAGCTTTTCTGAGTTCTTTGCAAAAGCAGAATTGTTCTATTGTTTTTCTATAGTAAAAAACCAAGTCAAAGCTAAGAGCATTTTCCACAGGCCTTGACTCTAATGATGGGTGCCTTGAGTATAACAAAGCTGAGAAGCACTGCTCTAAGGAATTTATCTTAAAAGTCTTAATATATTTTGTTATTGCAGGGGTGTACCCTTGAAGACTGTCTGGAAGCTAAGACTGGTGCAGAATGTGGCAGACCACCTTCTGATGGGGATGGATCATTACCAACACATTACTCCAGCTCTCTACAGTCCAGCTCTCTACTAGCTTCCAATAGCTTTGCAGGCACAATTCAACGTGATGGTTTTCATCTAACTGGCCTTAGACGGAACTGGCCTAATTGTCCTGGGTCCTACCTAACTAAGGGCACGGACAAAAGTGATAATTTTTGCCAGATCTGGCCACAGAAAGCAATCTACAGCCATGACCAAACACAAGTGCACGGCTGCAGAGTGCTTCAAGAATGACCTATCAGGTGAAATTCTGAACCCTCATTACATGAGGGGTCAGATGAAGACATTTAAAAACAAAGCATCTTCTGTCATTTCTGTCTGCATTGCCTGCCAACCTGTCGCTGTTCTCAGAATGGGAGGGGGAAAGGGAGCAGAGGGAGTTTGGTCTGGGGTTTTTCAGCCCCCACTGGAAGGTGGGGCAGGTGTATTGGAGTCCCCTGAGGTGGGAGGGCTCCAATTCATGCACCTCACCCACCAGTGCCACTTGGGGAACCCCTAGAATGAGCTCCCTCTGCTTCTTTTCCTGCCTCCCATTCTGAAAATTTTGCAGCCTCCCAGGCAGGAGGGGCCACTGCTGTGGGAACCCGGCTGCAGGCTCCCAGCCAGCAGCTAGATTCCCCTTTTCCCTGGAACCAACAGGGAACTTCTGTTTGCAATGGGCAATTGTTGTAATTCAGAATGCTTCCTGCAAAGCCTTCTCAGTTATAGCGGGGAGCCGCCCCCTAACTGCGCCCTAAGGGATTACTTCCTTCCTTATGTTTCGTTAAGTTAGCTGAGACCAACCTCTTGCAAGTTCCATCTGTGTGCCAAGTGTGAGCAGCAAAAATATGTGGGAAATTATTCTCAGTAGTCACTTGTCAGCTTTGGAACTCTTTGCCCCTTGAGGCACATCTTTTGGAAGCACTGCAAGACTTCCCTATCTGGAATCACTGCTTTATTTGGGCAGGTGTTTAGCAGGCACAGTTAAGTTTTCAGGTATTATCTGGGGAGTCATTTTCTTACTCACTATTATATTTTAATATTTTATCTGTTTTTTTAATTTATCTTTTTTTTGTTGCAAGGTACCCAGAGCCTTTTTTGGTGAGGGAAGCATATAAAGCAAATAAATATCATATAAAATGCATGCAACAACTTCTCCTTCACTCTTTACCTATTGAAAAAAGTCTTTAAAAACAAATGATTTTGTATTATGACAAAGTATATGGGAAATTCACTGTAAAATTGAGAAGAACATTTAAAAATAATCTTGAATTCCTGCACCTTTGGAAGTGGTTCATCTATATAAACCCATTTATCTGAGCCTGGTTTAGTTGGTGGCGGTCCAACTGCAGTTGAAGGGGGTAGATCTTCAGGTGGAACTGGTGATTTTCCTCGAGCAGAGCCTTAAATAAGAATGAACAATTAGTATGCTGCACATATTTTATGTAAGAAGAAGTTAATAGACTTGCATTCTTGGTTGCCTTCAAATGAACTTTGCAGGCTAAGCATTTTATTGTTCAGATGTGTCATTCTTTATCCCAGAGCTGTCCAACTGGTAACCTGCAAACCGTATGTGGCCATGGAAGGTTAATATGTGGCCTGTGTGCTCCCACCTGGCCACCACTCCTCGTATAACCTCTGCTGCTATGGCAGCTGAGGGCTGTGGGCTTCCCCATTCTCTTCTGGCTCCTGCTTCCTAATCTGCTTCTGGGTGCAGGCTGGGGCAGTGGAATGGGAGGTCAGGGAGGGGACTGTGCTACCCATGCTCTGTGTACAGCCAGAGAGAGAGGAGCTGGGCTCCTTGGGCTGCAATGACCTGGAGCAGAGCTGGGCTGACTGCAGCAATAGGGTGAAGGGGAATGAGCTGCCTGCACAATGGAAGAGAACCCCCAGGAGGGCTGCCACAGGGTGTGCGACCTATGGGTCTGGGCCCTGCAGGACATGCAGCCCCACACCATCCAGAAGTTGGAAAACCCGGCATAAACCAAGAGAGACGAAGTCAGTTGCATTCCATTTATATCAGGTTTCTTTTGAATTTGGCTTTAATTTTACTTTAAATTAAACTGAAAGTTAATGAATAAATATATATACATAAAGAGTCAAAAGGAATAGGAGGTAGGCCAAAAATGCTGGACAGATTCATTAGAAAATATAATGGGAAGATATTATGTACATCTAGATTTAAACACATTCAGAGAGAAGGTACAATAACACCTGAAGGAGCTTATTTAATAGTCCCTTTTTGTTGAAAGACATTTAACATTTTTAGCGAAGATACATTTTGATTCGCTTCCGTAGCTATCATAACTCTGTGCTTTTCAAAAACAGTGTCTTGTCTGATGCCCAAAGGAACAGTTGCTTTTAACAGTGTTGATTTTGTGGGGCAGAAAACAGGTAAGTTGATGGTCAACTAAAGCACTCTGATTTATACCTTAGAATACCTGTGCTAAGCATTCTGAGTATCATTCTTTTATTTTTCCCTAGTATGTCCTTATCAATGGCCTAATGAGTACTCAGTGGTCTCCTATTGAACATTCATCCCTCTGCTTTGCCAACATTTTCCCTCCGAGCATAGAAAACAGGATTGAACTCCATTGAGAATCCACTGATATAAACCTGGAGCTGCTGCTGATGACTGACCCAACATATTTTTTCCTCATAGGACATGAGTGTTCTGTTTCTGCAGTACTTCTAGTGGAAAATCTTGGCTACATTTAAGTCAACGAAAAGCTTGCCATTTCACCCCAAAATTCAATCAAAATTTTGGAAACACAAAAATATTTGTTAGGTATGAAAATTAGAAGACTCCATCATGAAATGGCATGCAGACTCCCTTCACTGAAAAATTACTCTAATTTTCCCTGTTTCAGCATGTTCTTCCAATTAATTAACAGGTACTAATGGTATTTTTAAAGAGAGGCGTTGAAGATAACTACAGACACTAAATAGTCTTAGGTGAATTTCCAAAACAGTAAAAAATGCAAACGTATATTTAACCTGGTTTATTTGCTGCATCTTTTCCCTTGGCTGCTTCGTCTTTCTTTCTTTTTTTGTCTTTAAAGGAGTCTGACTTTTTGGGTAACTCTAATGCATGCACAGACACAAAAAAAATATACACCATTAGTATGCTGAGTTACAAGTGTTTTGAGTGTTAGCAATAAAAAAAAATATTGTGTTATTCGATCCAGTGAAAATACTAGTTTTGAGGTTTAACACAGGAAACAAAGGATGAAATTGAGACTCAGTTATTTCACAGGGCTAAATTATATATACTAGACATTGTATGTTAAACATTCTAGTGTCTCTCATTAGATTTGAAACTGATTTACATAATCTGAAAAGGTAGATAGGTTGAGGGCCATTACCTCGCAGAAAAAGGGTTCTAGTTATTTTATCTTGAAATATATACAGTATAAGTACTGTTCTCCAGCAGTAGTGTAACAAAGGATGGGCAACTGGAACATCAGCCCTGGGCGTCCACTTGGAGGGGACTGAGAACAGCAGCTGCCACTGCTTCTAGCCCACCTGCCACCACTGTCACAGCCACCCCTGCCCCTGCCACTGCCCAGGGCATAGACCCTGGTATTTATGTCTCTGTTCCCCAACATCTGTTATAAAGAGCTGAAAAAAAAAGCTCAAAATCAGTTAGTTCACTATTGCTGACAAACCTTTGGGTACTTTGGATTTTGTGAGTGCAGGATCCTTATCTTGAGAAATACGTTCAGTTTCCTTGTTTTTATCTGTTAATGTCTCAGTTGGTTGCAAAGGTGTGCGAGTTCCTTGCTTTTTCTCAGCTTCTCTTTTTTCCAGTTGTTCTCCTTTAAAATAATTTCAACAAAAAATATAATTAGATAAAAGCAGCATTAGAATAATGTTATTAATTTTGAACTGTAATTCACAGCAAGACTTTTTATGATTATTCACTGTTACACCATATATTTGTGCAAACAACAAGTACTTATAGTTTTATTTAATGTATTTAACTGAATTCTCTTTAATAAGAAATGATCCTGAAAATGCTTGAATCTATTTAGGTTCATAGAAACTACATAGTTGTGAGGACTTGTCAAAATAATTTTCTTTTAAATAAAACATTACTGGGCAATGTTTTTTTAGTTATACCACTGTAGTGCCAGATTGAGCTAATGTAACTTCATCCTAATTTATACCAATGTATCTAGGGAGAGACTTTGGCACAGGTTTATACAACAATGTTTATTTAAATACTCACAAAAGAGCCAAATAAAATTACCAACAATGTCTAATTTGCATAACAACATTGAAATTGATATTTCTAATTTGCTTCAAAGCCTGATTTTGATCCAACATTGACAGCATTTTGATCTAACCAATTTCTACAAGTGAATATAGGTTTTTATTGATAAATTGACAAAATTCTAACTAACGGGAAAAAATTATTTGCTTTTGCAGTGTAATACTGTTCTTTGCCAATAGACTAATGATTAATTAAAAAATATGTTTAAGTATATAAAAAAGTCTGCCACAAGAATAAGAAAGGTGACTTTTCAACAAATATAAATATTTTTCACTTTCATGTACTTTTAATGTCACCAGCAATAAACTTTTTTAGCACATACCTCACTTAATTATACAAAACCCATATATATTAATATTAAAATCTCAATATGAAAAATAGAAATTAAATACCTTACTTTTATTTTGTTTTTTGAAAATTTCTTCCAGTATGATTTCCTTTACACTTCTGCACAAAAGATTCTCTTCTATCTCTGCATTTACTTTCACTAGAATATTTTGCTGCACTGAAAACCACTTCTCCAGTTTGGGCCAGCTCTCCCGAAAGCCTGCAATTCTATGAAATTATATCAATATGGTATGTTTAAATTTGTAAGTCTCAAATAAACATATTAAATCGAATATTGGAAAATGTAAAGTATATACAACTATTTTATTTGTTTATTTATTTTTGCAACCATCTAGGTGGTCTAATAAAAGATATCCCCTCCCCAAGAGTTCTGAATATTTTATTTATGAATATTTAATATTAATATTATTAATGAATATTATAGGACTTTTATATATTGATATATGAATATTTTATATTTGAATACTATTTTTATATATTTTTATATACAAAAGAGTACATTTTAGGAAATGTGGCCAAAACAAAATTAAGAGACAATATTCACTTATGTTTGACACAACATTCTAATATCTTACCACATCACTGAAGCACATATAAATAAAGAAAATAATAAAATAGGACCATTTTCTCTACATGTTTGAAAAAAATAGATTCTTTTAAGACTACAACAAGCTGCACATATAAATTACTATCTTTTAGAATTATACAATATCAAGAAATGAGGGTACTGATTCAGGTCTAGGATCAGCAAAAATCTTGAAAATATCCTTAACTTTAAGCACATGAATACTGCAATGTGAAGTATAATCTGACTTCCAATGTACTTAAAATATCACAAAATGCCCAAATACTCAGATATTAGAGGTTATTATTATTGTATTTAATAAAACTAACCTATATTGCATCTGGTCCCTGATTAAATCAATCTTCTCTCTTTCTTTGAGTTCAGCATCAGAAGCTTGATCACTATCTTCCTGCTGGTCTTGAGTTGACTCTAATTTGTTACATGGAAAAATATTAGAGAATCCATTAAAAAAGAAACTATATGAGCTAGTTCTGGGTTCCTATTAAAAACTTTATCAAAATGAAAACTGCTTTATTTGAAATACTCATATCATATATTCTGAAAATAAAAAGATAGTAGGTAGTACAGGAGTTTAACAGGAAATATATTCTCTTCAGATTCTTGAAATTCTAGCATGAATTGTCAATTTTTTAAAATGTTTAAGTATCAGGATTCTTTCAAATTAATTAGACTTCAAGTATTACATTCCAGGGGCTTGCCTTTACTGTTATTTGTGTTTTGTCCCTAACCTGACTCTTGTCAAAATATAAACATACCTAAGTTCATGTCTGGGGATACTGGTTGGCGCTTGAGTAATGCTGAGACTGGAATTAGTAAATTCCAGCAACTTTGTAATTGACTCTGTTCAATCACCCAGTGCCGCTAATGAAAGCACTCTGTATAGCTCACATGGTTTGCAGTGTGGTCCCTCTTACCTGAGCTAAACTAGCCAAGTGGAGAGTAACTCAAATGCACTAAATTGTGCTAACCTTTCAAGTAATAGCAAAGCCCTCCTCTGTGCCATTTTGGAAGTTTAAGGCACAGTCTCCTTACAGATTGGCAAACGTAAGATCTCTTCATGAAAGTATATCCTCATGTGTCCAGACAGGGTTAGTAAGAGGGTAAAGTCTGAGGGGGGAGTTAGAGCTGGCCATTGCTGAGCTTCCTTAAGCTTATGTTGGATCCTAGCTCAGTTCTACAAAAAGTTTTGTTACTACAAAATGTTTTGTCCATTTTGGTCAAAAACAGATAATTAAAGAAACAGCCAAGGAAGTAATGAAAGCAGGAGTAGTGCTGGTGCTCAGTGAGATGAGAACCTGTCCTGTCCATCCCTCCATAACATTCTCAATGCATTATGCAACGCTTGAGAATGAAGTTTTCTATCTATGCATAATTAACTGCTCATATTTCTGCATCTCCTCTATTTTACGTTTCTTCTGCTTGGTACTTCATTAAATTATACAAGATATGGCACAACATTGGGTGTTAATACAGTGTAAGATTATCACACACATACTTTCAGCTGCAGGCAGATTTAAACAGAAAAAACTGTAATATTTTGAAAGTATCTACAATAATATGATGCCAAGTTTATGCATGAGATCTTGTGAGATTAAAAGAAAATTGCTATGATGGTACTTTGCTTCATTGTATGGAGCTGAATGGTCAAATCTAGTAAATATTGGTAAAGCTTGAGATAACATTTATGATTAGAGAGTTACTTAGACTTGGTTACGCACTGTAGCAAAGTGCAGGGTGTGCAAAAGGATCTTAGCAAAATATTAACATTCAGCTAAGCCCTTTCCTTGTCTTCACAGATGAAAAGCAAAGCTAAGGATGAAACTGAACAAACGGTTCCTAATCATCATCATCATTTAAAGTATGAGTAAATAATATAAGTTCTTGCTACCTGTGACACAAAATATGTATAAGAAATTTAAGATTCATTCTTAAAACTCCTGGCAAATAGGTCACATGATCCTTGGTAGCATAAATGTAGAGCAACCTTGATAAATATAGTTGTCTCAGTGTCATAACTAGTTTTTATTTCCTATTATATTAGGATGTGGATGTCATAGAGGTTTCATAAATGCATTCAAAGAAATGTAACTTACTCTTTGAGTCAGCCATGCGCTTTAGCACTGTGATATCTGAAACATCTAGTAACAAAGCAAAATCAAATGCAGGTAGAGGTAAAGGTGGATCTTTGGGAGCTGTTGGGTCTGTAACTAGTAAGGGCTTTCTAGAACGTTCATCCTTTACTTGTGCTTCATCTGGATCACTGCCTGTAAGTGCTTTTTCAAGTAATTTTGCCTGATTTATTGTCATTGGAAACCCATCCATGATCCATCCTCTCTTCTGCGGTGTTTGCCTAATGAACAATAAGTACAATAAATACCTACTGAAATTATTTTAATTTAATAAGGTATAACAATGAAGTGATTCTCCTATCATTCTTCAATCTAAATTAGGCACAACAAAATATCCTGAATACCACAGGATCCTTGCATACATTATTAAAATAAACACTTCAAAGAAAAAAGTTGGTTAAATAGAAAAACATTAAAAAAGACTAAAATCAAGCCAGACTAAAATCAAACCAAACTCCAAAGTACTTCAGTTTTCTACATAAGGTCAGAAAAACTGATCTTTATGCTATGAGAAGAAATGTTGCAGCATCAGTTTTCTCTTCTTTGCTGACATTTAGGGCCCCTCTACAAGTACACATAAAAGGTGCAATGGGATCTAATGAGCAATCCACACAATTGTGCCTCCTGCTACACCCCATGTAGGTCAGCAGCTGGGAGATGCCACTGCTGTCATCTCCCAGTCCCAAGGGTGCGTGGAACCCCAGGGGCTGGGAGAGTGTGACTGTTGCCATCTCCACGCCTTGGGAGTACATGAAACCTGGGCACATTGCTAGGACCCAGCACCTGCAACAGGCTGAGAATCCCCTTAGTTGGAGGACTCCCAGTCCTGGCTAGGCAAAGTGCACTCCTGCAGCTGGAAACCCCATCAGCTGACGGAGCTCCCAGCCACAGGGGAAATCCTGCTACATATGCAAATTAAAGCTCAGCTGCAACCAGCTATAAAGTTAGTATGTATTTTTAAGGTCTAACTTTATATCTGGCTGGAGCTCTTTATGGTGTGGAAAGTACTTTGCATGTGTGGTTTTAAGATAACTGTGCAATTAACCAGTTAATTGCATGATACCTGTAATGTATGGAGGAGGCCTTACAGTTGGTAAATAACAGATTTTTATTACAGAATCTTGATGTAAGAGTGGGAGGTACATTTTTGAGTGATTGCCCATTAGGAAACTAAAATGCAGTGCCATGAGTAGAATTCAAAAACATGACTGCTTTACTTCAAGAAAACTGATGATATAATACGAAATAGGGTTATAAAACTTTAGATGCTGCATTATACATACACACTTTCTCTCAGAAAAAAATTAAAAGAAAAGCATTAGGAAATACTGTACAATTTTATTCTGGCTAAACAGGTATATTCAGCTTTATTAATTGTTGATGAGTTAGAGGTCCCATTCCCCCCTACCACTACTGTTTTTGATTTTGCTACATTTAAGGGTGACAATTAAATGGAGTCAGCTATTAATATCCATGAGTCAGAATGGCAAAGTCTGGCCCTAAGAAAAAAGCATACAACTACATTTTGCATAATAATACTGAAACATAGTAAGGTCTGCCATTCAGGGTCAGACGAACAGTCCATCTAGCCCAGTATCTTATCTCTGACAGTGACAAGCAGCAGATACTTTAAAGGAAGAGTATAAAAAGCAAACTACTGTAGTTCGTACTTAACAGCTTCCACCATGATGTTAACTAGGAGTTCATCAGGAATATTTTTTCCTTTCTTCAAAAATTTCTCTGATGCTGCACCAAGTTGGGCATGTACGGATAGCTGGGGAAAAGAGTAGTCAAAAAGATGTAGCGTTAATATGTTCAGGAATTCAAATCACAAACTAAAATATTTGTTAAATTATTTAATGAAGTACAAGAGCTTCGGTTGGTGAAATGTGGCCTAGCTTCACTGAAGTAACCAGCTCAGGCCCTTGAACATGATTAGGGACCTATTCAAATCGCAAATTTGCGGAAATTACAAAATTGGGTGATCTTCATGAAATCCATGGAAAAGCAAAAACAAAACAAAACAAAATGACTAAAAATAAAATGCTGGCTCCCCAGCAGGAGCCAATAGCCCTTCTGGATGCACAGCCTAGCACAAAGGAGGCTACTGGCCCTAAGGCAAACACACAAGCAAGCAGAAGACCCCTGCCCCTCACTGCTGATTGGCTGAGAGAGCTACCTTTTGTCAGGCCCCACCCTCTCTATCAATCAGCAGTGGGGGTGGGGACAGCAAGGGCACCACAATAAGTCTGTGAAAATGGCAGCTGGCCCTGTGCTCTGCCTGCAAAATTAGCTAGCTGCCACCTCGAGTTGGGTAGACCCTTTGTGGCAGAAGGCCACCTTTGTTTCTCCCCAAAAACTCTGCTGTGACAATTTGGTCAGGATGGGCCCAGCAGAGGAGACACACCTTATCCTATCTCTTTAGGTAACCTGAGCTGGATACATTCCTGGGGGGGGGGGGAACCTGCTCCCTCTGCCTACATGACTATTATCACATACTTGGGTAAGGGGCTTCCTCCCTGGTGGGCTAGTCTGCCTGGCAACTAGTGATGTATTTCAATTGGTTGGCTGACAGCCAACAGGTGCTGGACTCCACTGGACCAGGTAAATGAGGTCACAAGGGCTATATAAGTTAAGGACTGCCCAGGAAGAGGGGGCAGCAGCCATGAGGGAGACACAGAGACAGTGAAGAGCTGAACCATCTGAAACTTGCTTTCTCTCTCAAAACTCATGATCAAGAAACTGCCTGCCTCCAGAGGGAATCTCTACCTGCCTCTGGATGATACTTGTGAGTAAGCTACCTGAGATCTAACTAGATATTTAGCTTGCAGTAATCCAGATGCGTGATCAAAGGCTACCCAGCCAGGGGAGTTTGCTCTATGGGATTGCTCTGATATTGCTCTACCCTGTACCCTTTTCTAGCCCTACCCTCTATAACCAATAAAGTTCTCCTTTGTACCTATTTGTGGGAGACTTATTGGGAATGGGTCTAGATTATTCCTTGGGGTCCCCTTGGTTCGGCTGACTAAGGGAGA
The DNA here is from genome assembly GCF_030867095.1 of Alligator mississippiensis. NCBI lineage: Eukaryota > Metazoa > Chordata > Crocodylia > Alligatoridae > Alligator > Alligator mississippiensis. The sequence goes on from NC_081826.1 coordinate 279,583,550, forward strand.
CCACTAGTTGTGCTTCTGACTAAGGAAAGCATCCCAAGTTCTTGAATTGAATCGAGTACCCTTGAGGGCTACTAGGCCTGCACTTCCCAGGGTGCACAGAGCCAGAATCAGTCCAGAGCCCTGGGTGGTGGCAGTGGAACCCCCAGGCTAGCGGTGTGCTCCAGGAAGGGGGTTGGCCAGACATGAGGCGCCCCCAGGGAGGCACTCAGAGCCTAGAAGGTGGTTGGGTGCAGTGAGATGGGTGGCTCAATGCAGGAGCACCCCCTACTGGCCCGCCACACTCTTAATCATTACATGTAATAAGTTATGCTAAGCAATGTTAAAATCAAAACTAAAGCACATAAAAGTCAGGGAATTAAAAGTCAAGATACTCGATTCCAACTTCTTGCTGGGTTTACATTGATAATTCTATGGACTTTAGTGAAACGCATTCCTGATTTATACAAGCACAGGTTCAGAATCAAGCATGGGAGTTTACAGCAATACTTAGTTTGACTGATGTCATCAGAGTAATGCAGCCTACATGTCTCAGGACCTTCCCATTTCCTTAACATACTGGAAGCAAGGGAGTATATATTAGCATGACCAGGATAAGAGTAAATTCTGGCAAAGTTTTGATATAGCAATCTGCAGCCTTGTAAATGTGAGAAATGGTGGATGGAAGATATATTTCTGGACAACCGATGACAAAGAAGTCAATAAGACAAAGATTTAAAAAAATTCCAAATAAATGTCGTGACTTTGTGCAATATTATTAGTGTTCATATTTTATATAGAAAAAAAATTACTGAAATATGGCTGACAATGTAAAAAGAGGAAAAGTGTTCTGCTTAGTAGAGGGGTGTCAAACTCATCAGACCCTGCTGGTTTTGTAACTTATTTAATTAGCAGGTTATTTAAACAAATGCATATTAATTGCTGTTTACATGCCTCATTAACAGAATATTCTATAGCAGGGCTATCCAACTGGCCCCAATAGGCCATATGTGGCCTTCAGGGGGTTAAGTTGTGGCCCCTGGGCTCTCACCTAGTCGCCACTCCCCCATTGTTCCAGCTGAAATAACAGCTAGAGACCCCAGGCTCCCCATTCCCTTTTCCAGCTGCCACTTCCTGCCTTTGCTTCAGGGGGCAGGGCAGTTTGGCAGTGTAGAGAGCTGAGAGTGAGTCCAGGGCCATGCTATAAGCAGGGATCAGAGCCACCTGTTGTGGGGCCCCTGGTCATGTGGTCCCCAAGGAGCTGAGAAACTGGACGGCTCTGCTCTATAATAAGAGAGATTTACAAATGTTAAGCTGTTATAAAAGCACTAACCAAATGCCCAGCAAGAATGATTGGGGAGGGAGGGGCTGGGATGGAGTGCTGTCACCTAAAGCCCCATGCTGCTGCTGGTCTGCCTTTTGCAGGGAGCAGGGTTGGGGAGCCAAGGCCACACCCCCTGTCCAGTCCTCAGTGCTGCTTGCAGGGAGCGGGGTGGGGAGCTGAGCGGGGTCGGGAGCTGATGTTTCCATCAGCCAGTCAGAGTGTGAATGAAGCATTACAGACAGACAGACAGACAGACAGACTTAGGCTTTTACAATATTAGAATTTTTATACTTATGGTAAGTTTAAAAAACATTGGTTGAAGGAGTTACAGGAGACAGAAGGCTGTTCAGCCTTTATCCCTGACACCGCTCAGTCTCATGTAGACAGAGCACATAGACAGTCAATGGCACATCAGATGCCCTATATACACCAAAGAAATCTAAGAATGCTTTCCAAAGGAGTCTGAAATCATTTTACTGCACTGCTCAGTTCTTGCATTTTCTCACATTCAGATGGAAAGCTCTTGCATTGCAACAATGTATTCAGTCACAAGCCTATACAAGGAACTGATTTATTCTTCAAGAAAGAAAATAAGTTACTATTCTGAGATAGCTGTTCCTAAAAACCACATTCTTCCCCTCCACTTCAATAATTGTTTCAGAACAAAGAAGATAGCTTTCGTTAGCTTCTGTGCCTTCAGTGTAAATCTCATTATCTTTAAAAATGCACTATTACTTGGCAGTACTTCATTAAAATGAAGCTGGTAGCACTATCAATCAATAAGCTTGCCTGTCATTTCCCGCTTTCCCATGGCCTGTCACATATGCGGCTCCGCAGGCTGCTGATGGGCAGCATGCGATTAGCCAGCCACAAGGCCTGTCAGCAGCCCACAGAGCCTCGTGTGCGACTGGCTGTGGGAAGCCAGGGGTGTGGTAGTGGTGGGCGGTGGCGCAGTGGGTGGCAATGGCGGTGTGGGGTGGTGGGTGGCCTCCCCCCCTCCGCTTCATGTCAAGCTGCCACCACCAGAAGGGGTAAAAAAAAAAAAAAAAAAGTTAAAAAAGATTGAAACCCCCTGCACCACAACATGTTAAAAAAGGTGGCAGTGGCAGCATAGGGTGGACATTTCAGCTGGATGCAGAGTGACGGCAGCACAGGGTGGCGGCAGCCGCTGCCGTGTGCAAGCTTCCTCCCCCCGCGTCTGGCCAACCAGCTGGAATTCCAGTTAATAGAGTATTCCGGTTAGTAAAATGCCAGATAACAGGGCTTTTACTGTACTTGTTTAAGATTTAAGACTAGAATGAAGAAAATGTTTCACTTATATAAAAGGTAATAATAAGAGCCTACAGAATTGTAGCTTGTCACTGCATCTAAATTATATCTACATATTTACTTATAACATGGTCCAGTATGGATTACAAGAGCTTTTAACACAGCATATATTTTTTGTGTTTATAATTTTAACAAATAGATTAAGAAAAAAGTCTACACAAAGCTATTGATGAGGGGGAAAAAAATCACTAATCAAAACTGCCTTACAGTTTTCTATCTGTGGGTTATTTCAAGATGAAAAAACATAGGTTATTCATTTTTCTTCTACCCTATTTCATCTTGCTGTTCCCTATGAAAGTTAAGAACAAAAATCTTACAGGCTATGATGAAGTGCACTTACTTCATTTTGTTTTACAGAAACTTCTGCTTCCTGTGGAATCAAGTTGGTTTCAATTTTAATTTCATTTTCATGGAAAGTTTTGATGGCTTCCTCAACCAGAGTATCAATAGACAATATCTGAATGTTGCAACCTAATACAAAGAAAATATTATTGTGATAGATGTACATTGGGCAGAATGCACAGAAAAAGAGAATAAGTAGAATTAATGTTGACAAGATGCACTGCAAACATCTTTCTGTTGGAATTTGTTTCCACTGATGTGTCTCTGTAGAGACTGTATAATGCATGTTAGTAACTGTGCAGTTTTTTGGCAGCATCTGATTAAGTGAACTTGGATTCTCAAAAGGTTGTGCATTATATATCTTAGTCAGTCTATAAAGGTGAATATCTATCTGGCCTTCCACCTTTTTTATAAATATCACAAATAGAAAATTCTATGAAAACATTTCCTAAACTCTCAATACATTCTGAAGTAAAGTGATGAGAGATAATCATTAACAGTGGACTTTGACATTCAGGAACTTTATCATTTTTACTTGGGAGCGGGAGAGTAAATAAATTATACAGAGTCAGTTCCAGGCACATACTAATGCATTTGAGTTTCCAGTCTTGCAATGAGGTCTGCATTGGTGCAGGGGCCTGTCCAGAAAGAGCTAGTTTGAGAGAGGACACTCAGCAAACAAGTTCTAGAGAAAAAGACTCTCTACCTTCTTTCAAGAACTTTGCACAGGTCGTTTTTCCACTAAAAAGTTTTCCCAAAATACATCCCTTGATACGAAATGAAGGAAATACAGGTGGTGGGGGTTCCGCTTTTGGAGGGTAGACAATGGCCATCAATCTACGAACCACATAACCCAATATGTTATTATTAGGTGGAGGTTTGTTTCCACTGTTCTCTTTGGGTGGGTGCCACTCCCCTGTCATACTCTGTAGAAGTGACAAATTAGAAAATAATTTGTGAACATGTATTGTTCTTCATCTTTTGAAAGATAAATGCAGTAACTGAATACATTTAAAACCAATAACCTAATATGATCATGAAAAAACTTTGCACTGCTAGAGTGATATACTTCACCTAAAGAGATCACGAACATTTATTGATTAACTGAGGTAGGAAAGTATTATTTCATTCATTTAACAGACCAGTCAACCATTTTGATTCATTTTACAGGGAAATTATACGTGACCAATGCCACACAGCCAGTCATCACAGCATTTGTAACAAATCTCTGGAATCCACTACACTAAATACTAAAGAACACTATTTGCCTATGCTATATTTCAACATCTAGCTGAAAGATTCAGTAACACAGGGATTTATAATAGTCAATAGCTTTTATTTTATTAAAAGTGTTCTATTATATAGTACTCTAAAGGAGGAAAATACTGATGGGAAATGTGAGCTAGGCCTACATTACACTCTGACTGCCACAAGTGTGTTGGTCAGAGATGTGATAAGGAATAATCCCTGACTGACATACCTTGGCCAGCAAAATCCCCCTATTACAGACACAGTCATAACAGCAAAGTTAGGTCTTTGCTGGTATAGGTTATTTCAATTTTGGTGGACTAAAATAAGCTTTACCAGCTTTTGCTGTTATAAGCTGTGTCCACACAGTGCCAAGATATTTCACTGGGATCATTAAACAACATAAGCACCAATAATGTATACTTGGCAAGGTTAATACTAACAAAAAAAAAAGGCATTTTAGTAGGTCAGAACAATTTTAATTCTGTTTTATTGATTAGTGAAGAGACAGAGATTAAACAGCTATCAGTGGATAGGTTTTGGTTACTAACAGTGTGAGCCAGGTTCAGGCTTACAACTTTGAATTCAAGACTTCATTACCAACCCACTATTCCCTCTGAGCACTATTGATAAAAACACAGTATTTATTTTTCCTCCATCTATTAACAAGCAAATATTATCAGAATACATTCTAATATTCCTGCATTCTAATATAAGACTGATATGTACTTATTTTCCCTTGGAACATCCTTGCAACATGTAAATGTGTATGACTTTATATAACTAAGTAGTAGTATAATTTAAAAATAGGCGTCATTTTAAAATCAATCAAAATAGCGAAAATATTTTGAGTTATAAAACGTACTTCTCTAATACTTCTCAGGGCTGATGTTCTAAAATGTAATGATGAACCTTTACTACTTAAAAAGGGCACGCCTGAAGAACAATTTTCTCCTTGTTCACACCCATCTCCCTCAAATACATAAGAGATGAGATGGATCACATGACTTTAACTGTTTCAGAATGGCAGGAAAAGGGTATTCAACATTGGAGGAATACTCTATTGCATCACTTATGAACTGATTTCCAGATCTTTATGTCCCAAATCTAAAGATTTTTAAACTGTGCATCTCTGCAGGCATACCCTGTCATAATGACTTGTGAAACAGACGCAATTTTTTTGGTTACACAGAGCCCAAATCATCTTAAGCTACACGGAACCAAGTCAACATCTGGTACTACACCTGGAAGTCAATGTACAATCTTTTGCAAGTTATGGAGAACTAGCATTATATGCTTCCTGTGCAGATTAACACATGAGCAGCCTGCTGCATTTACATCAGATTCTACATTGATCTGATATACTTTTACCAATTCTGTTTCTTATACTGATGTCATAGTATTTTTGTAGACCAATAAATATCCATCTGCCTATTTACTCACTTGACTTCACTGTGTCCATCTCCAATATCAAAAGTTAACACTGTACCAGAGGAAATTGGAAAAATAATTCAAATATACTGTTAATGTATTTGTTTATCTTCAAATGTGATGAAGCCACTGTATTACAATATTTGCTTTTATCATCTATACCATCCATTGTTACTCCAAAGTTCAGCTGAATTGTGTGTATTAGAACCCAATTTCTACTTATGTTTAATTTTATCAGGTGACTATTTTTCTTACTTTTAATAAACACTATTGCATATTCCATCTTATATAATATATAGAAAATATTGTCCCAATATTCAAGAGTTTATATTCTGAATGACTAAATCCTGATGTCCTCAACTCAATCTACTGATTTTAATAAAATCTTGCCTAAGAACTTATTAAACAATAATAGCTTCAGTGTATAGCTCTAAATTAGATCAATAAAATGTGTCAGATATATAAGAAAATGAACAAGCACAGCCTTATGCCTGATCAGGTATGTAAAAAATATGGTCCATGGGCCAGATCCAGCCCAGTCATGTCATCTGGCCCTTGAGACTTGCCGGGTGCGGGGGAAAGGGGGCAGGAATTTGGGGGCAGGGCTCACTACCAAAATCCATTGCACAGAGCCCTGTTGGGAATGCATGGGGGGGAGGCAGCAACAGCCGCATTAATTTGCCACTGTTGCTGCTTGCCCTGCTGTTGCATCTGGATCGAGCCTGTGAGGGGGTGGAGTGAATTTGACACATCTGGTATAGATAGTAAGATCAGTAAGGTATTTTTTTTCATGCTCTCAGATTCACTTCTGCTTTGATATTAGCTGTGTCAGTGATTGCTCAAAAGTAAATTTTGGGTTAAGTGACCAAGAGGGAGTCAATATTGAAACAACAGTTAAATGCAACCGGATATCCAGTGAATCAGGACTCTCAATCCCACCAAAAGCCTATTATACTATACTCCTTTTATCAGCACTGGTTTTGTTTCTGTTTATTTTCTGTTCAAATGTCTGTAACCAAAATATGATTTGAAAATGTTCCACTGAATGGTATGCTGTTTAGTCAGCTAAAGGAGCAGGTCTAAATTGAGGAAATGTCAGTGAAGAGAACTGAACCGAGAGTCAGAGGGCTAGCACGGCCCCAGGGGCAGGAAAGGAAGATTATGCTTATTACCAAATTTATCTCTCTCTTTCTCATGAAAGTGAAGGAGGAAAAATAAGATAAGCCAAGTATTGTGGAAAAGATCCCCACATACCTCTACCAAAAACTTTCTATGTTGGCTTATAGCAGTTTTTGTTTTTCAAACCTTAGCTTCTTTTGAAGAGAAAGAAAATCATGTCAAACTATGCATTTTGTAATAGGAGAAAATGGAGACTACAGGAAATTGGCATAAGATGACTTGCATTTGATTGCAACTCCAGTTAGGATATTAAAGTAGGTGTCTTGGGGTGAAGGTCTAATGTACATTGGCTCCTTTGGCTCTGAATGATGATACGGTCAAATGACATTAAAACAAACAAAAAAAAAAAGAGGTGAAAAATCACAATTTCTGGATTTGGCTTTGTTATCTAAATTAAAACAGGGTCATTTAAGAGTTCTTTCAATTAACCTAATTCACAGATTGCTATGGAACTGATACAACGACAAAACCTTTGCAGCAGTATCATACACCAAAATACATATTTAATTTGAACTTAGTGCTATCATGGCTAGAATGAATTTTTGTGATATGGAAACTGCAAGTTGGGCACAGAACAGTGATTGGAAATGGTCTGTAACTGTCATACATACTAGACTAGAGATATTGCAATGCATGCTAAAAGTAAAAAGACCGGATTTTTCTTTACAGTAATGTCCCTTTACACTACCAGCCATGCAAAGTGGCATTATATTTGCATCATATTTAAGGCCTAGGTATTATGACCATGATAGTGCTAAAGGAATTCAATAAAAATGAGAATGTGAACTGAAACTCCATATGCTATCATATGCTAGGAATCCTCAGGAAGTCCTAGTTGCCTTCTGGCCCCCAGCCAGTAGATTTACTTTTTTGCTGTCTTGAGGAGTTATTTTCCAAGTTATTATAGCTGTTAATGCAGTATATATAGGATTCTTGTAAGTTACTTTCATTTAAAGAAGATACAAAGGCTGAAAATAATCTGAACTGTCAGACATTCACCACAAACTCCTAACACAAGTTTACTATTCTCTGTGAAAGAAAATGTACCAAATGGTTCAGGATGTGGGTAAAAAGAACATATAGTGTGGTAATCATTTCCCAAACAAGAAAAGTAGAAAGACAGGTTATTTACAATGATTGCCCCATATTATACTGAAGAGAAAAAATTCAAAACAAAGTAGTATAACAGTGAGGTTGTAGCTGTGATGGTCCAAAAATTGTGCAAGAGGCAAGAATTTCTTAAGCTGATATCTTTTTTTGGACCAACTATGTAGTTGGGATAAAGTTAGACAAGCTTTTGAATGCAGAACATTCTCTCTCAGGTCTCTGATCACAGGAAGCCAGGCACAGTGACCTGAGGAAGAAGGTCTTATATTCACAAGTTTGTCTAACTTTTGGTCTAATAAAAGATATCGCCCCCAGAAATCCTTGCCCCTCGAGACATAAAAGGTATCTTTTCCAAGGAAGAGAATTGAGAATACTGAATTCCAGAAAATAATTTAGTAGTACTTTTCAACTGAAGCATTTCAACATTTCATTTTCAAACATTAATTGTATTACTACAACCTATACTCTAAAAATACAAAAAAGAGATATGGAAACCTGAAAAATTCTTATTTGGATTCTTACAGAATATTAACAGTAATACCAGCCATCTTTCAGAATTACTTCTTATTTAAATAAATGGATCACCAAATACCATTAAATTCCTTTATATTCACAAATTAATGGAAAGAATTTATTTATCCAAGATATACCAGATTTTTTAACAAGCACTGCATTTATTTTGCTCTGTGTTTCTGACTATATTCTTTTACATGATCTGCCATGAAGTGGTGTTAGCCATGTTTCTGTTTCTTTTTAAATACAAATTATAATGTTGTAATTAACTGATCTGTTGGGAGTAACACCATGGGCATCATATGCAGTAAGAGATGTGGTGTCCTTCAGGTCAAACACCACAGGACTACATTTTTCAGGGTTGCATAAGCTTTCAAAAGTCAGTGACACACAACTTCATAACAATATGGGGTTAATGTAAAACACGTTTAATTATGGACATGTATATTAAGTTCCACTGTCTCAAACTGAAAAAGAACAAAATGTATTATAACATCACAGCAAAATGTTGGCTGTTCTGAAAAAAACAAGGTGCATTTTCTTCCTTTATGGCTTGCCAGCTAGGTGTACCTTATATTCATCATAATCCTTCTCATCTAGCAACTTCATTTTATCCAGCTCTACAAGTTGCTCTGCGGTTGGTTCAGTTGGCAGAGGTTCAATCAAAGCTTGTGCATACAGTGGTTTTCCATTAAAAAAAAATTCTTTCCAATCCCTCATCAGTTTAATTGGAATTTGGCTGCAGAATCAAAACAAATTTAAGTTCGCTGTTATACCAAATTAACAGAGAATTATAGATACAAGTGCATAAATGAAGCAAGCAGGCTCTGCATTAGGCGGCTTGTGGGATTTAGATGGAATTCTCTCTAATAATTAAATGCAAAGTGGTGCCCAACCAGCTATGCTGATATCATGGTGGTGGCAGAAACAATGGCTTTACCTTTATTGTATCCATGTGCCATGTTTGGATGGCTGAATGATGTACAAGCAGTTCCACTGCCTGCTTTTCCCCACTAATCCCCCCCACCTCCCCGAACCTGCTTGGGATAGGCATCATTGAAGGATCTGTAGAGCTATATGCTAAAATCCAGAGGAGCTATATACACCATGTCTTAATCAAATCCTCTCTCATTGTTGCATGCTCAGAACATATGTGGGCAAAATTTACCCAAGAAAACCTACTTTACATACCAATATTAAAGTAATTCAACCTGTGTTTCCACTATAAAGGAATTAATAGACAATTACCAGCTAAAACAAACAAAAAATATTGTATGAGTATTATTACTATCAAAGGTAAGACAGGGCCTGAACACACATCACATACAATTCCATGACTGCTCAATAAACAAGATGAACAAATAAAACACCATTAGCAGCATATATTCAACAGATGTGGTAAAAATGAAGTTGAGTTGTTTTGTTGTCAAAATACATGCAGTTACTTTCTCTTGTAGCGTTCTATTTTAAGTAAACAACTAGGACTTCCTTATATGACCATAAAACGGCAAAACTCTAGAACATTGTTTACAGATACTCTAATCATTTTGATGCGACACATGAATTTGAATTTTCTTTTTAACCACAGATCTATGGTAACTGAACACTGTGCTATATATATGGGCTCTGCCTGTAATTATCTTTAAGCATTAAATACATACTGTTTTTATCTTGCACAATGAAATGTTTGGAAATACTGACAAAAATTTACCTTTGGTAGCAGTGCATGCTGATAAAATCTTGCCCTGCTTATGTATTTGAAACACCTATGTAAACTACTCAGTGCTCAGCTCATGCATGTGTTATACTAATTTACATTGGAAATATGGGTGTACATTGTAAATGAAATCACCGCTAAGTTATATTTATATTTTCAACATCACTATACTGAAATAAAATTCATATCAAACAGCTACTGAGCCATACTTTCTCTCTACACAATTGTTTTCTCTCCTCTAACAGGTAACTTGATTCAGGCTTTGCTTTTATTCTTTGAACATGGGGGCACCTTTTAAAATTTACAAATTATTCAGTTTTTCTAGTTTAAGATTAATCATTCTAATTACACAAACATGCTGTGGTCTCAGCAATGAAATTACAGTTACTAGAACATAACCATTTTCCTTTTTTCCCTTCCCTCATCCTATATTCAGCTCCCTGAATTTTCATTGTTTCTATGAAGTCAAACGCATCATCATAACTATACGGTTATTTCTTAATGATCATACGCTATGTTGATCCCTATTTAATCTAAAAGCACAGGGCAGAGATTTGCACACTCAGTCTAAGTACAGGCATTCAAAAAGCCCAAGTCAGAATTAATGTAAAATATGCAGTTTTTTTTATACATGATGCAGTTTAGATCAGTAGCGAACAGACACTCATTTGCCCTTTGCTGGTGGCGGGGCAGGAGAGGAGGGAGGCACATCTTAAACCAGGTTCTGCCATTTTTAAACCAATCTGTGTGAGCCAAACTTCTGTTCTGTTATGGGTATAGACTGGTTTCTGATCACTTATACAGGTAAAAGTGTAATGTCTGTATCTGGCCTCATTGTATAGTTATTTTCCTGAGTTTCTCATGAAAAGCATTGTGATCAGTGGAAGAAAAAAGGAAATGAGAGAGGAAAATGAGAAACTGAGAGGGGAACAATGAAGTCTCAAAACCATTCAATATTTCCATATTTTTAAAAATGTAGCTTTCAGTAGTCTAAAAGCTGTCCTCCACTTTCATTTAGAATATAAATACTAAATTTTCTCACCTACAACATGCACCTTTTACCCAAAACCAGCTTCTGGAAATTGTAGTAGAAATATGGTCCTCTTCTGGGTGACTACAAAAGTAAAACCTGAAGTGATCCACAGGGAATAGAACAACGAGCAGATTCAGCTGCACAGCTACTGCTACTCAGTTACTAACTACAAGGAAAGATGTTTTTTTCTTCATTGTGCCTTTCAAAAACAAGATGCAGATTACCTTCTGGGGGGGCATGTTGTAGGTAAGAAAATAAAGTAGTTAACTTCAGTATATAGAGAACAACAAAAACTGGAGGTTGCATCATCCTGGTTAAAACTATGTAGCAGTGACCTCTCCAAGGAGACAGAATTAGGATTTTTGTTAAACAGTGATTGAGTCTTCCAAAAACCAGGATCTTCTCATGGTGAATTAGGAATTATACACTGAATTTATTTTAGTAATCTTTATTATTTCATATCAAAGCCAATGCATTTGTTAAAAGTGTGGTCACTTTTATTAAGCAAGGTCTCTGAAGTTCAGTTAAAGATACACCACCTAACTCAACCTAACTGAGTGTTAATCTTACTGGCTTAATCTTTGAGCCATGATAGTCTGACCCTTAAGTTTATCACAAAGCCACAAATAAATGTTTTCATTCTTTGAATGGCTTAACCTATGTATCTAAAAGCTACTTTACAAGGATAGTGACATTAAACCTGATGCAAATTCAGATTTGGATAATTATGTTAGCATCAAAGCCTCAGATGGATATGCTACTATTTCAGTCTATTACAGTTTAGTCAGGCTATCACAGGCCTTTAAAAGCTAACCTGTGTCCAATTTTGGTCTCTAAAGGATGTTCTGGTCACTGCATTACCAGCAGGCATTGTGTGACTGCAGACTACAGAAAGGCCTACTGCAGAAGGAGAGAGACATGTTGTGTCCTTTCCCAATAGAAGGGGAGAGAGAGAAATTATGGCAGCTTCCTGGCGAGGTGCTCCAAAGTGTAACAAACTGATCTGTAGACCAAGACAGCACATGCAGCATGTGATGAAGACAGAACTAACCCTTGTTTAGAGATTCAAAGCCAGTATTTCTAAAAAAGAGTTGGAAAAAGTTCTCCTTTACTTTTCTACACCATAGCACATCATGGGAAAAGGACTATTAACCGAGTAGAGGTGAAGGAAGATTGAGAACTTCACAGAAAGTATAAAACATAGAAACAGTTTACTGAGAGATCAAAGGGGACAGAACTTTGCTGTTCCAGGGTAAATGAAAGGCAGTGCATGTTTTTACTCTGTTGGCATGTCTACACAAGATGCTGTTGCCTTAGCGACAAGCTACAGCAACGCAGCTCATCGCTATGGCAATGTAGCGTTGGCAGACATGAATCGTGACACTGTGCAATAGCCCATTGCTACTGCGCAGCAGGGTTGAAAATGACCCGTGCAGCACCAGGACTGTAACAACTGCGCTGTTGGGCACTCGTGTAGACGTACCCACTGACATAGGCAGCAGAAGGCCAAGGCTAACAGAGCTTAGCCGCCACCCCCCTGCCAATGCAGGACAGACTGGCTGCAGGCTCTGGGCTGCTGCAGGGTGGCGAGTCACACAAGCTCAGTCATGCAGCCAAGATCGCAGCCCCGGAGTGTAGATTACTACTCAGCATAGGAGCCAGGCAAGTTTAAGTGTACTCTGTAAAGGGGAAGGGTCTTGGGGGGGCCAGATCAAGGCCCCCCACAGTGCAGAAGGGAGTGGGGCAGAGGCAGAGGCAGGCAGAGGCTGGGTGAAGGGGGCCCCAGGCCAGGTCATGGGATGCTTGGAGCCCGGGCAGCTCATCCAGGGGCGCAGGGGGGCTCCTGCCACTGTGCATTCTGGGGAAGGCAAGGGAGGGCATGTGCCCCCAATCTGTGTGTGAGGCATAGGCGGCTGCTGCTATGGGCTGGGCTCTGTGCCCTGCTGCCGCTGCCTTGACAGCCAAGTGACACCATGTGCATCCCCACCACTGGGCTCTGCACCCCATGTACAGCAGGCACATGGTGTTGCATCACTCCTAAGCAGGGCACAAAGCACAGCCTGCCTCTGCCCCGCACACAGATCTGGGGGCCACATGTCCCCTAAGCCTCCTCAGTGATGCAAGCAGCAGCAGGAAACCTCCCCCACTCCCCACTCCTGGATGAGCTGCCTGGGCTCCAAGCATCCCACAACCTGCCCCTGCCCCGGGGCCCCATTCGCCCTAGCCCCTGCCCCTGCTCCACTCCCCCCCTCACTGCAGGGTCCTTGATCTGCCCCCACACAACCCTTCCCCAAGACAGACTTACCTGTGGGGGGCAGAGGGGTATGCGTGCGTGTGCATGCAAGTGCACGCATACTCAGTCTCCCAAATAATATTTTCTCCCTCCACCTATGCCCACTGATAAGTGGAAACTAAACCACATGACAGTAACTTAGCTATCATTGAAACAGACAGAGTACCATCCACTAACCACAGGGCCAGAGCTTGCACATGGGCAGTTATTGCAGAGCAGCTGATATGTCATAAAGCCCTGCTACCCCCTTTTACCTTATAGAACACTGTTAGTCCCAAGTGTGGTTGAAAGACTATTTAGACCAGTGGTTCTCAACCTTTTTAGACTCAAGACAACTGTCAGAAAAACCAGGCACTTAGCTCTCACTCATATTTTGACTATGAAAAAATAGAGCCATTTTTCTGTTGCAAAGACCACAGCAGGTCAGAATGCTTTTAATACTACAGATTTCTATTTAAAACCTCTTGGTTTATTTGTGAATCACATTTGCACACATAACAGTGTTCACAGCACTGCTGACAGGATCTCAAGACACCCCAGAGTGCCCCAGCACGCTGATTGTGAATTGTGGGTTTAGACCATAGATGGAGAAGTCTAATGGTATAACCTGTACACAATTCTGAAAACCTATGATCCTTTGGGAACAGAGAGCTGGTATGAAATGTCTGCAGTCAAGAAGAAGCACATACCCAAGGATGGATGAAAGTTTATTTATGGAAGTATTTTGTTATGACCTTTTATTTGTCTGAGAGAGAGAGAGAGAGAGAGAGAGAGAGAGAGAGATGTGACTATCTGATGTGGCCAGAATTGAAAACCACCAACTCCTTGAAAACAAGGGGAAGCTTGTACACTGAGGTGAGTGGAAGCTGAAGCATGAATGCACCTGAAGGCAAAACAGGTGAGAAAAACTACCATGCAGCCCTAACATGTTAAGTTAGTGTTAGAGTGTATGGCCAAGATGGCCTAGGAATTATGCAAGGGGCCTCTCTGCTCTTGGTTTTCAAACAACTCCCTAATCTTACCTGACTCATCACGAGAAGCAAACTCTCCACCTCTCAACAGACCTCAAATGGGACACAGCCTTAACACAACAGATGCTTAGCCCATCAACACGTCTCCACTGCTAAGACAATCACTCCTGCACAACAAACCATGGGAATCTATGGATTTTACATATGCCTTTCCCAAAATGTGATTCATCTGATCCAATGCACCAAATGCCCTCAAGGTAACTATGTGGGTGAAAATAAACAGCAACTATGCATCAGAATGAACTCTCAGACAGAGGTACATATTCATCAGTTAAGTGCGAGATACCTGTAATGTGTAGAGGGGACTATGGAACACAACTACAAGACAGGTGATTTGAAAGAGAACATAATGTACCTGATTAACATTTTTCTTTTAAATATATTAGAAACAAAAAAATTATTTTCTCTGATTTCTGAAGCATACTTACTTGTTTGTCAACAAACGATATTCTCCAGTTTTGGTTGATAAATCAATAATTTGGTTGATCACCTCCCGGCACATCGAATAATGCTTTTTATAACGAGCCTCAACTATTTCAGCAGCAATTTTCCTGTGAAGTTCTTTTTCTTTGAGAATCTGTTCCTCATAATCAATTTTTTCTTGTTTTGCAAGAGCCTACGGATTTTTTTAAAGTAAACTTTTTACTTTGTAAAGGGAAAAAAGATTAAAATCTGCATAATCCATGAAAAAAAAAGAACTGGTTCAACTGAAGACAAGAATAGAAAATATGTTTTAGCATTGTTTATATAGCAAACAATAGCTACAGTTCTGAATACAGTTTTTGCATATTCTAAGTTCCCACCTTTTTGTAAAATGGATACAGTATAGGAAAAAACTTACTTCTTCCACACCAAGTAGAATATTAATTTGTTTAGTGACTTTTGGGAAAATAGGACATTTATCTTTAGAACACAGAAAGAGTATTTTTGATATTTATGAGAAACAATCATGTTGAAAACCGGGTGAAGTTCCAGCCACATTGATGGGTGCAGGAAAAGACACCCATTGTGTGGTAAATAAATAGCAAGGTCTTAATCAGCTTCAGAGAATTAATATGAAAATACTGATGACCTCTAAATAGAAAAATGTTAATGACTGACTGACCTTTGAAAACTTATATAGACTCTAACTGAAGGCAGAAAGCAGATCTTTGTAGGTAAAACTGAAGGGAGAAGCAAGTGGGGTCAGCAAGTCCCTGTGACACAGTGGCCCCTGGTGGCCAGGAACTGTCATTTCAGGAGATAGTCTTATCAGAACACAATGATGGTGAATAAGCAGTTTCTCCAGGGCTGGGAGAATTATGTTTGTTTGCTTTTTAATTAGTGGAGAAGTGTGCAAAAAGAAAGGCTGGCAGCTGGTAGAAAAATATATCATAAGTGCAAGTATTATGTCCACAGGGATGCAAGATGTGGAAGGTAGACCTCTGACTCTATCCTTTCAATCACGGATTTCTAAATTCTTTTGGTGAATGTCGGCTTTAGTAACTCCAGACCAGAAGCGTTAAAACCCCAGAGTGGAAATCCACCACAGCTAGCACTTGCTAAGAACAAAGATTAAATTTCTACACCTAGAGGAACCTGCAGGCTTGATTTTGAAGAGAGATTTTTGCTATTGTCTCCCACATTTTGCTTCAGCGAACTAATCCTTTCATTCTTAGAAAGGAGTCATAATATCAGGGATAGTAAAAATAATTTTAAAATATATCAAAATTAGGTTTTAAACTATATAACAGTGGGGGCATTTACAAAGACATTTACTGCCAAGTAGACTAATAAGCTCCTCAGTAAAGAAGTTACACATAAGCCAGGTTAAGTCATCAGAAACTGATTTAAACCAGTAACAGAACAGATGTTCAGTGTACTTAAACTGCTTTCATAATGGCTGAAACTGGTTTAAGATAAATCTGTTTAGTTGTAGTATCAGACTCAACTGATTTAGATCAAACCAGTTTACAGAACTTCTGTCCCAGATCCCCTTCTGGTTCAAATTAACCCAGTACCCCAGCACCCCATGATGCTTTGCAGCCTTGGGCTAGACTGTCAGCTCCAACAAACAGGGTCTGCCCTGCTCCTCTGCTCCCTAGCCAGAGCACTATCACTCTTCCAGGTGGCTGAGGATGGGCTGGGGGAGAAAAACCCACCTCTCTGGTCCAGGACAAGACCCCCAGTCGCATGGAGGGGGGAGGGGGGAACCAGACCCAGAGCCGGGTGCTCCTGGCCTGGGGAGAGTAGGGGGAGTCTGCAGCGGGGGTTGACTCTGCCCCCAGAGCCAGGAGCTGGGAGCCATGCCCCCTTCTCAGCCCTGCAGGTGGCTGAGAGGAGGAGGAAGCCTGTACTGGGGCTTAGCTCGGCCCCCCAGAGCCAGGAGGAGGGCTGGAGTCCCCTAGCTCTGCCCCCTTCTCAATTTTTAGGCTGTCTGATGTGGCTCCCAGCTCTGGGGGGCGGAGCCAAGTCCTACTGCAGGCTTCCCCACTATCCAGCCTGGAGGCTGAGTGGACGTGGCTCCTGGATTCTAGCTGTGGGGGACGAAGCCAAGCCCCAGTGAGGCCTTCCCCACATCCCCCAGTCGAATGGAGGCTGAGAAGAGGGTATGGCTAAGGGGTTCAAGTCCTGCTCCCAGCTTTGGGAGGTGGAGGCAAGCCCCCTGCTGCAGGCTTTCCGTACCCCCCTTCCCTCAGCCAGCCCCAGGCTGAGGATGGGGCATGGTTCCTGGCTCCCAGCTCTGAGGGCAGAGCCAAGCCCAGATGCAGGCTTCCTTCCCCCACTGCCTCAGTGGGCTGGGAGGCTGAGAAGGGCTAGGAGATTCCATCCTGGCTCCCAGCTGGGGGAGATGTGAGGGCAGAGTAAAGCTTCCACTTCCAGCTTCCTCTCCCCCTTTCCCCCCTAAGCTGCTCTCAGTTGGGGGTCTGGTGCTGGGTGGGAGGGGTGGGTTTTCCCTTCCTCACCCCTTGCTTAGCTGGTGGGGAAGCTGAGAAGGGGGTATGGCTTAGGGAATCAAAGGGCTCAGGCACTCTGCAGTGGCCAGTAGACTGGGAGGTGTGCTCTAGCACCTACCAGCTATTAATATGGGCCAACGCAGGGGTCTGGCTGCCTTTCCTATTTGAAAAGTGAACATCAGTTCACTTGTTATTATTTCAATCTCTGCAGTTTAAAAAAACCTGCAAGGATTGAATCAGTTCAGCCTCGGGCGTTTTGACCGACTGCACTTCGTCCTTGCATCTACATGTGTGGCCCTATTAGGTGGCAGGAAACTAATTAACTGCAGCAGGGTAGTACTTGTAAATACAAACACTATCCTGCTACGGAATTTTTTTAATTTGCAGCACTATACATGTAGAAGCTGACACAGCTTGCCAGCCCCTCCATAGCATTTGAGCCGGACAGAAGGAGCCCTGGGCTGGCAGGTTGACCCACTGGGCTCCCTACCAGCCAGGGCTGATCGAACCCGGCTTGATATGTTGAGGTCCTGTGCGCACGTGCAAATACAGTGCCCAGGAGCAATAAACTCCAGCATGATGTGCACCAGGGTTTATTGCTGCATGTTAATAGCACATGCAGATGTTTTTTCTTAAATCAGATTTTATTTTGGATTTTTGTAGTTAAAGGCACTATATTTACCACTGGATTTTCAAGCCTAGAAAATCACAAGTGTTAATGTCTGTGTAGCAGGGCACTAGGGTGCCTGCTACTAGAAGTGCTGCGATAACCCTTCAGGTGCCAGTTGCTGAGGCAACCAAAGGGAGCTAATGGCTTACACCTGCCTAGCCAGCTGAAGAAAGGGGCAGAGCCTGGCCCCTATATAAAGCACAGGCAGGAAGCTGGAGGCAGTTCCCTGACCAGCAGCTAAGGAGGAAGGAGCTTCCTGCCAGAAGTAAGAAAAACCCTGAATACCAGTGCAGCATTGGTTACTGTGGTAGGAGAGAAAACCTGAGCATTGCTCAGGTAGGCCTGAGCATTGTTATAGCCAGGCGGCTTATGTTTACATTATAGCCAAGAGGCTTGTGTTTAGGTTGTTGTTTGTATTTGCTATTGATTACACCAGTGGTTTGGGTGGGGCTAGAAGGGGATGGAGGAGGCCTAATAGGGGACTCATGGTAGAGTGAGGACCCCAGCCCCAGTGAGGGCACAGAGTTTGGGGTGTACAGACCCCAGCTCCAGAGAAGGGCAGCTGAGAAACCCCAGAAGAGGGGGCTGCATTGCAGAGAAGGGCCCAAGCGCCAGAGGGGTGTAGGCCAAGACAGTGTTGTACATGCATAGCCCACAAGGCTTGGGGACACAGAACACCTGAAGCAGGAGAACTGTAGCCAAGCAAAAGAAAGGTAGCCTCCCTATAAAGAACTCATATACAATCAAAGTCATGGCGGGCAAGAATAGGAGGGTGCAAGTCAGAAGTTTGGCACAGTAAAGGAGGCGACAGGGGAGAGCACAGTGACCCTGACGTCGCTCCTGCCACGGTCTGAAAGTGCATTCGACAGAGTGGGTGATGCATTGACTGATTACATGTACAGTAGGCCTCCTCCATGTAAGATAGGATTACGTATCTTATTGATAGTAAAACAGACTGTTCTACAGAAAAATCAGTGAATAATTTGTTTTTTACCGCCTCTCTGTCAAGAGCTTCTTGGAACTCTTTCAGTCGCCTTTCCTCATATTGTTTCTCTCTGAAGATTCTGTTCTGCCATAATACTTCTTTTTCATGACGAACATGCATGAGTTGTACAGCAATCCTCCGCTCTTGCTGGGACTGTCTCATTAATCTATTAATAAGCTGCTCCTCCCGGTAAGCCTCCTAAGAGATAAAGCATTGTAAGCTGAACTAAGAGTGATTAACTTGTTGGTCGGATTAGTTTCAGACTACATATTACTTTCTCATATAAAGAGTCTGTACAAAATAGCATGACAATATTCATCTGTCTTTTTCAATATCAAGCATGTATATTTGATACATAACCTAACACACACTTCTATTTATAATGATGATATCAGTAATGCAATGTCAACTTGGTCTTGTAAAGCAGCATAAGTAAACTTTAAATGTTTCTAAACACCTTTCAACTAAGGTACTTTAAAGAGAAATTATTAAGCGCTACCTAAAAAAGAAATTCTATATCCAAAGAGAAAGTTGCATGCAATTCAAATAGTTATTTATAGACATATAGATATGGCCAGACCCAGTTCCCACCCCACCACCACCCTGATCTCCCACAGTAGCTTTCAGTCCTATTAGCCATGTTCCTCTCTAATTTTCTAACCTAATTTTCTTCCCCTCCACACATGCTCCCAGATCTAGGTTCTGTCTCCTTGTTTTTGATTCAAACAGCTTTCTTCCCCATCCTTTCTGGGCCCACTGGTGTCAGAATGGGTTGGGAAGAGGAGGTACTGGGGGAAGAACACTGAAAACACAGGAAAGGCAGGGCCCCACCTGGACATAGCACAGTGGACAGCAACTGAGAACTGCAATTTCAGGAGAAGTCCTAATCACTCCAGGGCTGAAGCATGACTACTGTGACAGAATTGTTGAAGCATTATGCTCAATACGCACGATAGAGCTTCACAGCTTATGAAGCATTTTTCAAAAAGTGTATAACTTTGCCAAACCGGCAGATTTTCACATAAATAACAGGCAGAAATGTTTTATTGTTAATTTTCAAGTTTCTTTTTTAAAGCATGTGGGTACTAGACTTTAGCAAAGAAATTATTACCATCTTTTTTGAACAAGGGAAAACAAAGGATTTTTCCTTGAGCCTTATTTTTGGAAATTACCAGACATTTTTTGGCTAAAATTTTCCTAAATAATTCAGCCACAGCTTGGTAAATTACTGTCCAAACTGAAGCAGAAGGAAAAGAATAGCAGCACTACATTGACAATGCTCTCCATCCCATGTAAGCCTGGGCTTGTGTTCACTGCTCGCATGTTACAACCTGAAGCATAACACATTATATAAATTCATCTCAAACACTTTACGTTAAAAAAAATTATGGTACTAGACCACATTCTAGGGAGAACGAAGCACTCTAGGATACTGGGGTCTGAGAGATTCCCTGTAGCGCTACATGTACTTATGCATGCATTACATATGGTTCTACCAAAAGGTAAGTGTTCTAGAGAAGTGCCTGTTTGAAACAGGACCTTTTTTTGTAGCAAATCTGACATCTTTGCAGTACTACAAACAACACATTTACTAAGAGGATTTAGAGCTCTATCCTTCTAAGGGCAAATGTTTCAATTAGGAATCAAGCCAATTTCTGAGGCCCTAACCTTTGAATGAGCTCCACATGGACATATGGTTCTGTCCACAGGAATTTCATACAGGATCAGGATCTAAATTTGGATACATACTTTGTTTGCGCACACAGGGTTATTTCTATATGCAAGTACAAAATGCACAAGAAAATCCAATCATTTCCACATCTTTGAGATGGAATCTATCAAATCATACTCCTGGGGTGTCCTACACAAGTCTCCATAGAGCTCAGATAGAGGGCACTGCAGTAGGTGCATCCACCAAGGTGGTCAAATACAGGTTTCCCTTGATTTATATGCATTCAAAGAAAAGCATGCATAAATCGAATTTGCATAAGGGAACCCAGTTTATAAGGTTACAAATAGGGATATGTTTGGGAGGGAGGGAGGAAGTAAGGCTGGGACTAGGGGAGGGACGCAGCCCGTTGGCCATTCCCGGGGCTGCAGCAGAGAGCAAAGCAGAGGAAACTGAGTGGGTGCAGGGCATGGGATGGTGGGGCACAGCTCTTGCTGCTACGTGCACCCCGGGAGGGCTGCGGGCTGGTGGGTTGCACCAGGCTCTTCCTAGGGGGTGCATGCCCCTGGATCTGTGCAGAAGAGGACAGCAGGCTGCCACTGCCAGCAGGGGCCAGAGATGGCACCGGGGTCTTCCCGGCGCTCGGGGTGAGCAGCAGCAATGGAAGGGGAGCTGCTACCACCCCAAAACTTGCTGTAGCCCCCCACCCCAACCTGACCTCTGAGCACCGCCACCGAGTGCTGGGAAGAGCCTGGTGCTGCCACTGGCCCCAGTTTGCAGTGGCAGCCTGCTGTCCTCCCACATGCAGATCTGGAGGCACACGGCCCCTGGGAAGAGTGCAGCAAAGCCCCCAAGCCCACAGCCCTCCTGTGGTGCACATAGCAGCAAGAGCCGTGTCCCACCCATCCCATGCTCTGCACCCACTCAGTTTCCCCTGCTTTGCTCCCTGCTGCAGCCCTGAGAGTAGCCAACGGGCTGTGCCACACCCCTCTCCCTGCCTCTTCCCCTACAGACTTACCTTGCTATGCCTCCGGCCTCTGCTTCTCCCCACTCTCCCCAGCCCCTGCTTCAGCGGCCCCAGGAACAGCCAATACCACCTGCCTGCACCATGGTACGGCACAGCCCAGGGGCTGTTGAGTGGGGACAAGCGGAGCCCTGGAGTCAATCATGTAAGAGTGAATTTACCTTGCATATGATGAATTTGGGGTATAAAAAGAGTCATTGCATAACCGTGAATTTGCATATACAGAACCCGCATAAATCGAGGGGAAACCTGTAACCATCCTATGCCTCTCCAGGGTGCTTTTCTAGTGTTCTCAAGGGGTGGTTTTCAAAAGAGGCATGTTGCTCTTTGATACATATATTCTTTCCACTTCTTTAGAGTCAAGCTTCCATTAAGAGTTTGAGAGAGGTGGAAATATGAGTGAGCTATGGGAATATGCAGAGTTCATCTCAAAGAACTTCAAGTAAAGTTCTTTATTTCATCTTAGTGTTCCCTGCATACTCCCACTCATGGGATAGTCTGACAAACAGTACCTGTAAAAGAAAGGAGACTTGCAATTATAACTTGATGATGATTTAGGAGTATTGCCCTACTAACCAGTATCTAATTGATCATGAGCTCAAACTACTAGTCTAAGGAACATTGTTTTGAAAGCATATATATAGAGAGAGCTCTATGTTGCAGCCCCAGGGATCTCAGCAACTGGAATGTGTCTAAAGCATGCTATAGAGGTATCCATTGCTCTAGTCAAGTATGAACTAGACCCAACAGTCAGAAAAATAAATTAAAGCCTGTAACTTTCCACTGTATGTTGTCTAACACTCATAAAGAAGCAATGTAACCCTTGCAGTTACCTGCTTATGAAACTGTGAGATTCTTCAGCCTATCAAAAATAAAAAAAGTTTGGCTCCATGGCTAGGGACAGAAGCTACACATAAACAGGCTTAAATGATCAGAAACTGGTTTAAACCTGTAACAGAACATACATTCAGTGCACATAAACCAGTTTCAAAATGACTGAAACTGGTTTAAGATAAACCTGGTTGAATGTAGTATCAGACTTAAGTGATTTGAGTCAAACTGGTTTATGAAACTTCTGTCCCAGACCCCTTCCTGGTTCAAGTTAAATCACAGTCCCCCAGCATCCCATCATGCTTTCCAGTCCTGAGCTGGGCTGGGCTGCTCCAGCAGAGAAGGGTTGGGGTGGAGGGGCAAGGACTGGTCCCCCAGGCAAACCCTGGCTAGGGTCTGGGGCCAGAAAGGGATTTTAACCCTCCTTTTCCCTGGTTCAATCCCACTGCCCCCAAGTACAGAGCTGCCCTGCTAAACCTACTGAAAGTTACTGCTGGCTGTAACTGTGGACTTCAAATCCTAGGGGCACCTGAAAGCAGGAAGAGGAAGTGATGAGCAACTCTGCAGAGTCCTGCTTCTATGATTGGACTGCAAATCCCAGAGACCTCAGGGGCAGCAGGAACAGGAAGCAAACACACAGCCCATGCTGACTACATGCCAGAAAGCTGTGCTCTAGTGCCTCCCAGCTTCTGGCCTGAGCCACTGCGCTTCCTGAATCAAATGTAAATGTATGTTCACTTCTGTTTCAGTTTCATCTGTGCAGTTTAGACTAACCTGCAATGGCTACATCAATTCGGCCTCGAGCTTTTTGACTGTCTGTACTCTGCCATCAGTTTGACTTTTAGTTCTAATGAGCTAACTGAAGTTTTGGACATCTTTCTTCTAGGACAGTCTCTACAACCCCAAACTGAGAACTGCTGGCTGTTTAGGAACAGGAGGGATTTGTTTTGTTTTGTGGGGTTTTTTTGTTTTCAAATGTAGACAAGTTCTAACCCAAAAATGCAGGAATCTGGGCAACATGTCTTTGAAAAGGGCATTTTCCAATGAAGTTTCAACAGGCTTCTTGTTTAAACACAATAAATAGAAACTGCACTGTGATAATCCAAAGAACCAACAAATAACAAATAGCTAATGCTGAGAGTTCAATAACACCCTAATTCTGAAATTATCCACAAAAGATGATGAAATTATCCAGGAAAAATGATGAAAATATTTGGAACCTGCCTTAAAAATGAAACCAGAGCATCTTACTTGGAAGTTGTCATTCAGCAACTGGACAAAAGTGCAACAATATTTAATGAAAAGAACCCTTCCATTCAAGTCTTCTCAGAGAAGGAAATGTTATGGCAGTTAACAAGATAACAGAATCATAGAATAGTCAGTCCGTTAGGGACCTCAGAAGGCCATCTAATCCAACCTGGTAGGACTCCACCTATGACTAGGCCACAGGTATAGATGGCTATACCCTGTACAGGAGAGATCATACTGATAAAAGGGGTGGGGGTGTAGCTCTCTCTGTCAGGGAGCCTCTAAGTTGACATTAGCACTCGGGGAGGATGACTGGAGTCCCTCTGGGTTAAAATACATGGGGAACGTGGCACAGTGGACAATGGTAGGAGTCTACTACAGACCTCCTAACCAGGAAAAAGACCACACCAGGTTTGCCAAGGAAGTGGCTGAGGCTGCATACTCACAGTGCATGAGTGTCATGGGAGACTTCAACTACCCAGACATCTCATGGGCAGAGTACTCAGCCAAATCTGAAAGGTGACAAAGCTTCCTCATGTACATGGACAAGCTCTACCTGACTCAATAAATCTATGGACCAACAAGAGGTAAAGCGCTGCCGGACCTAGTACTGGCCAAAGGGGATGATCTAGTCAGCAACCTAAGAATCGTAGGAAAGCTGGGAGACAGTGACCACAAGCTGATCACTTTTTTACTATCCGTTGCAAAGCTAAAAAAGTCAGTCAGCAATGCAGAAGTCCTCGACTTTAGGAAAGCTGATCTTGATAAGCTCAGGAGGCTTGTTTTCAAGGCATTAAGGGGTCATGACTTGACAAGGAGAGGAGTTCAAGAGGAGTGGCTGCTCCTTAAGGGAGCGATCTTGACAGCAGAAGGGATGTCCATCCCATCTCGGAGGAAGGTAGCAAAAGGGGCACAGCAACCCCCTTGGCTCAGCAGGGAACTCATGGGCCTCCTACACCTAAAAAGAGAGGTTTATAAAGGATGAAAGACTAGAATCACCACCAAGGAGGAGTGTTCTGTACTGGTCCGTACTTGTAGGGAGCGAACCAGGAAAGCTAAGGCTGCAACCAAACTTCAACTAGCTACACATATCAGGGACAATAAAAAGTCCTTTTTCAAATATGTGGAGAGTCGGAAGAAAAGCAAGGGTAACATTGGACCCCTGTTTAAACCAAATGGGACAACTGATAGTTGACACCTAATAAAAAGCCAACCTACTTAATAGGTACTTTGCGTCCCTTTTTCATCAGCCCAAAGGGACCACCCTGCCTAGCATGATGTGGGATGGCCAGGGTGAGGGTGAATTTATACCTAGCATTGGTGTAGGCCTTGTAAAGAAACACCTTGAGAGGCTGGACACCTTCAAGTCAGCGGGGCCTAACAGATTGTACCCCAGAGTACTTAAGGAGCTGGCAGGTGTCATAGCCCAAACATTGGCAAAAATATTCAAAAACTCGTGATGCTCAGGTGAAGTACCTGAAGATTGGAAGAAGGCCAGTGTGGTACCTATCTTCAAGGAAAGGAGTGTGCCCGCCTCCGTTCGACCAGGAGTTCACGCGCCGCCTTTGCCCGGACCCAAGATCTTGCGCACCCGGGCTTCGTTGGTACGCCCCAGGGTTTACCCCGTCTGGTATAAGGGTGGACCCCAGAACTCGCCTGCCACGACTTTGATGACTCTTTCAGTGGGGGGTCTTCCCTTCGGGTATCCCCCGGTGCTGGAGCGCTTCTTCGCGGGTACTCTTGGGGCTCCGTCCTCCCCTACACCCCGGCCATATGCCACCTTAGGTCTTCCTATCCTGACCTCCAACCCGTCCTCATCTCGTCCTCTCTTGGCTCAGTCCCCCCGGCCACTACCAGCGGTCTTCGGACCGGGTATGCCTCTCCCAGTAGGGATGCTGACCTGGCCCCGCCTTCCCTGGAATGCAGATGGCCTCTCTGCTTCTCCAATAGTCCCTGTCGCGGTTACCCGCGCCGTCGGCTCCGTAGTGTGGGGTGCAGCTGGCTCCACTCTCGGCGCTGCTGTCGCGCCTCCTGCCGCCTCGGGTGTCGGGTTCCCCGCTGGCTGTCACCCCACTTACGGGGCTGACTTCTCCCCCCGTCGTCTCGCTCCCGCGTGCTCCGCCGCGCTGCTCACAGTCGGCTCTGCCTCCTCCCTGCGTCGTCCCGCACTCTGCGGGTGGCGGCTGATCCCCTGCTCGCTGGGGCTCTGCGCTCCAGCTCTCTCCCTTCAGCCGCCCCGCTGCCTCGGCAGGGCCGCCTTTTGTTTCTCCCGGCCGGCGTGCCCTGCCCCCGCCGCTCAGCCGCAGCCAGATAAACGCCCGGCTGATGACCCACGCCGGCAACACTGGCGTGTGGAGTTTCTTCAGCGCCTCTGGCCCTGCGGGAGGTAAGCAGACCCCTTGGCCGCCGCAGGGGTCTCCCAGTGCCCCCGCTCCCCTGGGACAGGGAGGAAAGTAGATCCGGAGACATACAGGCCAATCAGTTTGACCTCGATCTCCGGTAAGATTCTGGAAAAAATTATCAGAGAGACCATTCTTGACAAGCTGGCTGATGGCAACATTCTGAGGGACAGCCAGCACAGGTTTGTTGTCGGTAGGTCTTGCGTGACCAATTTCATCTCCTCCTATGACCAAGTGACACATCACCTGGACAAGGGAGAAGTGATTGACATCATATACCTGGACTTTGAAAAAGCCTTTGATCTGGTGTCCCATGATCTCCTTATGGAAAAATTGACCAACTGTGGGCTCAGCTACATCACAGTCTGATGGCTGGAGAATTGGATCCGAGGTCGGACCCAGAGAGTAGTAGTCCACGGAAGTGAATCACTGTGGTGCTCTGTGACCAACGTCATCCCCCAAGGATCTGTCCTTGGTCTGGTTCTCTTTAATGTCTTTATCTACGATGTGGACACTGGTGTCAGAAGTGGACTGGCCAAGTTTGCCGATGACACTAAACTTTGGGGTATGGTGTCCACACCTGAGGATAGGCCTGATATAAACCTGATGAAGTTGAATACCAAAAAAATGGAAGGTACTCCACCTCAGGGGAAGACCCCCCCGCAGGATGATTATAAGCTCAGCAGTGCTACACTCACTAGCACCATGGCCAAAAGAGACTTGGGGGTCATGACTGACCGCAAGATGAACATGAGCCACCAATGTGATGCTGTAACTGGTAAAGCAAACAAAAAAAACTCTGGCTTGATTCCACAGATGCTTCTCAAGTAAATCTCAGGATGCCATCCTCCTGCTGTACTCGGCCTTGGTGAGGCCGCAGCTGGAGTACTGCATCCAATTCTGGACTCCACAATTCAAGGATATGGAGAAGCTTGAGAGAGTCCAGAGGAGAGCCACGCACATGATCAGTGGACAAGAGAATAGGCCTTATGAAGAGAGGCTGAGAGCCATGGGACTCCTCAACCTGAGCACAGGCTCAGGGGTGACCTGGTGGCAGCCTATAAGTACATATGGGGTGTGCATCAGGATCTGGGGGAATGCCTGTTCACCAGAGCGCCCCAAGGGATGACCAGGACCAACCGTCACAAACTCCTCCAAGACCACTTTTGGCTGGACATAAGGAAAAACTTCTTTACTGTTTGAGCCCCCAGCGTGTGGAATAGACTCACTCCAGAGGTGGTGCAGGCACCTACTCTGGACTCTTTTAAGAAAAGTTTGGATGCTTATCTTGCTGGGCTCCTTTGACACCAGCTGACTTCCTGCCCCTGGGGCTGGGGGCTAGACTTGATGATCTTTTGAGGTCCCTTCCAGCCCTAATGTCTATGAAACCCATGCCCAAGGCAAGATCATCCCTATCTAAACCATCCTATACAAGTGTCTATTTAACTTATTCTGAAAAAATACACATACAGCTATATTGCACATCTACTGGTTACATTGACCCAAAACACCAAGAACAACTGAGCCTACCACAAGTAAAGCAGTAGGAAAAGGGCACTGACAACATCCTACTACTATAGAAAACACACATTCAGATCTTAAATATGAGAAAGCTTTGTAATAGTAATTATTTGAGAGAGAATGCATAAAAAAACTTTTTAAATTACATCTGAGACAACAGTGGCATCCAGTGGTCAAACACACATAACTGTGTCTGATGTAGTACATTAATTCTATATTTATTACCATAAACATTACATTTATTACCATATTTTATTTGACTTTTTTTTTTTTTAATTAAATGGGACTAGAACAACTACATGCTGTTTTATGAAGAACAGCAAGAAATGGGAAAAACAGAACACAGAACTCGGGCTTCAATAGCAAAAGACCGTCTTAAAAGATTTATACATGTACTTCACTTTCTGTACTGTGGGTAAAATTCAATATGAGCTCTGCCATGTTAAAAGTAATGTGCACTTGTAGATTTTACAAGCCTAACCAGTAATAAATAATTACATGTGTGAGATATAACCTAGTTACAGTTCAAATTTGCAATCTTAATCTTATGTATTATACAGGATTTTGCAATGAATACATTATGGAAGTTTTAGTTCAACTTTTTCTTGTTATTCTGAAGGGGAAAGTATGGACTACACCTATTCCTACTTTAAAATATCTTAGCTTTATAGACATGAACTGAGCTATGATAGTTCTTAAGGGATCTTTTTCCCTCTCTACTCCTATAATAAAAAAAATGTGAACAGATTTTGTTAAACCTTCCAAAAATAGTAGTATCATCTGAGATAAGAAGATAAGAAGTTCCAGCTGATCAGCAACTTCCCATTTGATGTTCCCAACACCAATACATTCAAAAGCAAAATATATGCCAATCAGAATGACTACACTTCCATCTTATAAAAAGAAATGAGAGACGAGGATGATATTATCCATTTTATCAACTGCAAGAAGTTCAAATCTCCCTGCCGTTCTGAAAATATTCTGATAGCTAAAGTCTGCTGTTAGGGGTACAACTAATGCACAATGTTTTGCTTTGTTATTCCCTTTCAAATTAATAACTCTACGTAATGCACAGCACAGGTATCTCACCTCTTGTGCTTCATGGGCTATTAGCTGTTCCATTAACATCTTTCGTCGTCTTTTTTCTCGTTGCTCTCGGGCAAAAGTGTCTTCCTCTAGACGTTTTTGAATTTTTCTGATATATTCATCCTCTGAATAGGTATTTAATAGTTCAGTAGTTGTCTGTTCTGAGATATCCTGGGCTGCTGAGTCTAAGTCCTGTGTCTTCAATGACTCTTGTATATTACTGAGAAAATATATACATCAGAAAAAGAGTTACTTTCCAATAACTTGTTCTTCAAGATTTATTTCACTGTGGGTGACCATGACTTCCCTGGTTCATAGATTCATAGATGTTAGGGTCGGAAGGGACCTCAATAGATCATCGAGTCCGACCCCCTGCATAAGCAGGAAAGAGTGCTGGGTCTAGATGACCCCAGCTAGATGCTCATCTAACCTCCTCTTGAAGACCCCCAGGGTAGGGGAGAGCACCACCTCCCTTGGGAGCCCGTTCCAGACCTTGGCCACTCGAACTGTGAAGAAGTTCTTCCTAATGTCCAATCTAAATCTGCTCTCTGCTAGCTTGTGGCCATTATTTCTTGTAACCCCCGGGGGTGCCTTGGTGAATAAATACTCGCCAATTCCCTTCTGTGCCCCCGTGATGAACTTATAGGCAGCCACAAGGTAGCCTCTCAACCTTCTCTTGCGGAGGCTGAAAAGATCCAGTTTCTCTAGTCTCTCCTCTTAGGGCTTGGTCTGCAAGCCCTTAACCATACGAGTGGCCCTTCTCTGGACCCTCTCCAGGTTATCCGCATCCCTCTTGAATTGCGGTGCCCAGAATTGCACGCAGTACTCCAACTGCGGTCTGACCAGCGCCCGATAGAGAGGAAGTATCACCTCCTTGGACCTATTCGTCATGCATCTGCTGATGCACGATAAAGTGCCATTGGCTTTTTTGATGGCTTCGTCACACTGCCAACTCAAGTTCATCTTGGAGTCCGCTAGGACTCCAAGATCCCTTTCCACTTCCGTGCTACCCAGCAGGTCATTCCCTAGGCTGTAGGTGTGCTGGACATTCTTCCTCCCTAGGTGCAGCACTTTGCATTTCTCCTTGCTGAACTGCATTCTGTTGTTTTCTGCCCACTTGTCCAACCTGTCCAGATCTGCTTGCAGCTGTTCCCTGCCCTCCGGCGTGTCCACATCTCCCCATAGCTTTGTGTCATCTGCAAACTTGGACAGAGTACATTTCACTCCCTCGTCCAAGTCACTGATGAAGACATTAAAGAGTATCAGTCCAAGGACCGAGCCCTGCGGGACCCCACTGCCCACACCCTTCCAGGTCGAAACCGACCCATCCACCACGACTCTCTACGTGCGACCCTCCAGCCAATTCGCCACCCACCGGACTGTGTAGTTGTCCAAGTCACAGCCTCTTAACTTGTTCACCAGTATGGGGTGGGATACCGTATCGAAGGCCTTCCTGAAGTCTAAGTATACGACATCCACCCCTCCTCCTGTGTCCAGGTGTTTCATAACCTGGTCATAAAAAGAAACTAGATTGGTCAGGCATGATCTGCCTGCCACGAACCCGTGCTGATTTCCCCTCAGCATAATTTGTCCTGCTGGGCTCTCGCAAATGTGAGCCTTGATAATTTTTTCAAAGACTTTGCCAAGGATGGAGGTGAGACTGACAGGTCTATAGTTGCCCGGGTCCTCCTTCCTCCCCTTTTTGAAAATGGGGACCACGTTGGCCCTTTTCCAGTCCTCTGGGACTTGGCCCGTGCGCCACGAGCTTTCAAATATTCCCGCCAGTGGCTCTGCAATGATGTCGGCCAGTGCCTTCAGCACCCTTGGATGGAGCTCATCCCGGCCCCTTGGATGGAGCTCATCCGGGCCCGGTTGCAAGACTGGATTCTGTGGCACCCCACCCATCTTCTTAAGGTCCTTGTGCCTCCCACCTATGGGCAAAAAGGACTCAGTGGGCCCAACTGCTCAATTCCTTCAACAATATCAAATTCTGAAGATCTCTGCAACATTGGGGAAGAAGACAGATTCATGAAAGCAGCATATCTCTAAGAACTATAGTTTCTATGGGGTAAGTAACCATTCCCTTTTTTTCTGTGTGATATCAATGCAGACTAGATCCTTGATGATTAGCAAGCAGGTGTCTGTATATCTGAAAGCAGATACTAGGAGACCATGACTACCAGACAGCCTGACCAAAACTGCATTCAAGAGGAACCTGTCATCAAAAGGTTGTGTCTTGTAAAATGCATGGACCAAGTTACCCTACAGAGCTGTCTAGATTGTACTGGAACAAGCTCTGATGCAGATACAGTTTCTTAAATGTATTTCTAAGTGACTGAAATTTCACTCTTTAATAGTAGTAGAGAGTAGTAGTAACAGTAAAATGAATATATTTTGATATAAAGATGTAAAATGTTTTACAGAGGCTGAATATTTTGACTAATAATACATTGATATTAGTGAACGTTTTTTTCAATTACTGTATTTAATTGAATATAAGACTACCCTGATTATAAGATGACGTCCCAGGAATTAGATCCTATATAAGCAAAATGTATACATTTGCTAAAAATGTTCCAGGCATAGAATCACATTATTGGGGGTTTGCCTTGATTTTGTCCCCTTCCTACTGCTACAGCACCAAAAATAAATCTAGGGGGAGGTGGCCCCCTAGCACATTCCCCTCCCCCCCGCCCCCGCCACTACTTCCTCCTGCAGCACCTCTTGTCCCCACTTCAGCCCCCCAACTGTCAGAGCCTGCTCTTCATTTCCATATGCTCAGGGAGAGCAAATCTGAAAATGCTGACTGATGAACTGATGCATTTTATCTTTGTTTTTTAAACTGATGCAAGTTTTTGCACAGATACTCCACAAACATACTTTTATACCTACTTATAGAAAATATGAACTAAACATTATATTGGTTCAAAGCCAAAAGGCTCATGATTTGCCATTGACAGACAAGATTCTTTGGGTAAATGTGAGATCTTTTGTTAGACTGGCTAAATAGTTGGCAAAATCAGCTAGTTCCCGGCAAATCAACAGCTTTTCAAGCCATGGTGACCCCACAGCTCAGCAGTGCTCAGACTGTACGAGTACTCCAGATACAACTCCTGCCACAACAAAGTATTCATTTGCTAATTGCGCCCCCACTTGTGACTGGAACTGGGTATTCTTGTCATGAGTCCTGGAATCCTCCCAAGATGTATATGCAAGTGAGGTGCAGGGCAGCCTGTTCTGATTCCACCTCATGAAGGGAAGGGCCACACTAATCACATGCGATAGGCTGAGGGACGGGGCAACAAAGGGATTCTCAGTGAACTATTTGGAGTCCCATTTGGTGATGTTCGCTAGATATTTAAAGCTGGTAAAGAAACAGGAATTATTGGGCACAGATCAGCTGTGGGAGTAAAAAAGCTGTGAAAAATATTCTAATGTAGACTCACCATGACTTGAAAAAGTTGTTGCTGATGGGGACTGAGCACAATGGGCACTAACATATATCTTATTCAGATGGGCTGCACTGGTCTTTCCTTGTGGGGAAATACCATGACTGAGATAACGCAGTATAGTGGTGGGTTGCACCCGTGTCTGCTTGCAAAAAGGACGCGAGAGCCTCCACAGTTAACTTCTTGCTGGCCAGCTTCCAGTAGGAGGATCTTGGCCACACACTGAATTCATGGAAATGGGAGACTCCCCCCTAGTTTGCTCCTGTGGCCATCTGGCTAAGAGCAAGCCAAACTTGGGGGCATCCAAACCCCAAGCTTTTGGGCTTGGGCTTGCACGTAGGATGCCTACCAAAGGATTTGGAAGCATCTGAACCCCCAGGCAGAGGTGGAGAATGTTTGCCGGTAGTAGGGCCGCATTTATCGTTTCATAGTTTGTAGGATCGGAAGGGACCTTGACAGATCATCAAGTCCGACCCCCTGCCATCACAGGAAAGAGCACTGGGGTCAAACGATCCCAGCAGGGTGTCTGTCTAGCCTCCTCTTAAAGACCCCCAGGGTAGGAACGAGCACCACTTCTCTTGGAAGTTGGTTCCAGATCCCAGCCACCCTGACTGTGAAGTAGCGCCTCCTGATGTCTAGTCTGAATCTACCCTCTGCCAACTTGTGACCGTTATTTCTAGTCACTCCTGGTAGTGCTTGGGGGAACAGGGACCCCCCCCACCAATACCTGCTGGTCCCCTCTGACTAGTTTGTAACAGGCCACTAGATCCTCCCTCAGCCTTCTCTTGTGGAGGCTGAACAGGTTCAGGTCCCATAGCCTCTCTTTGTAGGGCCTGACCTGCTGCCCCCTGATCATGCGGGTGGCCCTCATCTAAACCCTCTCAATGCTGTCTATATCCCTCCTGAAGTGCAGCGCCCAGAACTGGACACAGTACTCCAACTGCGGCCTGACCAGAGCCATGTAGATGGGGAGGATCACCTCCTTGGACGTGCACAAGATGCATTTGTGGATGCATGACAAGGTACTGTTGGCCTTCCTGACCGTGTCCCCACACTGTCGGACCATGTTCATTCTGGCGTCAATAATGACTCCAAGATCCTTTTCTGCCTCTGCACTGACAAGAAGGGAGTTCCCCAGCCTGTAGGTATGCTGCTGGTTCTTCCTCCCCAGGTGCAGCACCTTGCACTTGTCAGTGTTGAAACCCATCCTGTTCTCATCTGCCCACCCCTGTAACCTGTCTAGGTCCAATTGCAGCCTATTCCTCCCTTCTAGTGTGCCCACATCCCCCCACATCTTAGTGTCATCAGCAAATTTGAATAGGGTGCTTTTTACCCCCTCATCCAAGTCACTGATGAAGATGCTGAACAGCGCAGGTCCAAGGACCGAGCCCTGCGGAACCCCACTGCCCACATCCCTCCAGGTCGAAAATGAGTCCACCACCACTCTGGGTGTAGCCCTCCAGCCAGTTAGTGACCCATTTGACTGTGTAGGTGCCGACACCACAGTCCCCTAGTTTTTTAATGGGGATGGGGTGAGAGACAGTGTCAAAGGCTTTCCTGAAGTCCAGAAAGACTGTCCACTCCTACCCCCGAGTCTAAGGATTTTGTGACCTGGTCATAGAAGGCCACCAAGCTGGTCTGACAGGACCTGCCTCTAATTAACCTGTGTTGGTTACCCCTAAACATAACCTCCCCTGCTGGCCCCTTGTGGACATGCGCCAGGATAATTCTCTCAAAAAGCTTACCCAGGATCGAGCTAAGACTAACTGGCCTATAGTTCCCTGGGTCCTCCTTCCTCCCTTTTTTGAAAATGGGAACCACATTGGCCCTTTTCCAGTCCTCTGGCATTGCAGCAGAGCACCACGAGTGCTCGTAGAGCGGTGCCAAGGGTCCCACAATGACCTCTGCTAATTCCCTCAGCACTCTGGGGTGGAGGTCGTCAGGACCAGCTGATTTAAATACGTCCAGTCGCTTCAGAAGTTCCCTGACTAGATCCTCACTGACCCTAGGCCTGTGTGTGCCTCCCCTAGGGCCTGAAGGGGTACTGGCGGACGGGTTGATCTGGTCCCTGCTCAGGAAAATGGAGATAAAGAAATCATTAAATAGGTTAGCCTTGTCTGGTGCGACAACCGGATTTCCTAGCGTGTCTTGCAGAGGCCCCGCGTTACCGGGTACCTTCTTCGTGCCCCCTATTTAGTTCTTACATGACTCATGGATTTGGAATTGATTTGTCCAATTTGACTTGGAACATGAAAAATTTTCCAGAAAAAACAAACAAACAAACAAACAAACAAACATGTGGTAGGTTCCTATCAGCATCTCAGCCTTTTTGGCTAAGATCACATGTAGGATTTTTGGCACCAAGGGGAAAGTGTCAGGGCTGGCATTGGTCCTTCCAGTGCTGGCCTGGTATCGCAGTACCTCCAGGCCCAATGCCAGTTTCCTGTGGAGGGAACACTCATCTGTTTAGTTTGTTTTTGGGGGTTTTTTTTAAAGGCCACACATACTAGAAAAGAAAGTTTCCCATCTGTATATTTGCACATTATGGCCCATGTACTTTACAGTTACCCTCAGTGCTGGCTGAATTTAATCAACTTTGTAACAGGGCGAAGGTTCCTTTGATGTTACTAAGTTGCAAGTAGTCAGGTCAGGGACAGGGAAAAGTTAATTACTTAATAAACACAGTCTGGAAGGGGATCGCACCTGGGGTGAATATTACTTGATTATTTTTTATTAGACCAACTTAAATAGTTGGAGAACAATTTTTAAGCAAGCTTTCAGGTTCAAAAACCCTTTGTCAGGCAGAGGACATTTCAGCAGTTGGTGTGTGCTCTTCCTGGATGGAATGAAAAGTAAAGGAGCCAGAGGCTGGTCTGGTATGCATACAAGACAGGCAGGCAGTGAAAATGTAGATTGAGGAGTCAATGGGTGAGAGAGAGGCTGGGGGGGAGGGGGCAGAGGTGGGGAAGAGAGAACGGGGATGAATAGTGTAGAAATACCTGGGGAGTCAGATGTCAGGCAGGTTATAATGTATCATAAAAACAATGTCTATATTTAGTCTATGATTTTTAGTATCCAGGAGGTTGATGAAGTGGAGTTCATAGGCTCGTCTCTGGGAAGTGTTTTGTAAGTTTCCTTTGAGGATCAGGACTGAGAGATTGGAGAGAGAGTGGCCCTCCTGTGAGAAATGTGCCCCCACAGGCACATCTATCAAAGACAGGGAAATCTGTCTTCGATAGATTTCTGGTGTGCATTCATTCTGGTGCGCAGTTGTTGTTTGGTCTCTCCTACGTACTTTCCATCAAGGCATTTGGTGCATTGAATGAGAGATATTACATTTCTGGAGGTGCAGCTGTAAGATCAGGGAATGCTGATGGCTCTGTTCGTGTTGGCAGGTTTTGCATTTCTTGTCATGGCATGGTGTAGATCCAGAACACACCAAATGGGTCTGAGGAAGTTTGCTTCTGGTGATGAGGTTGGCGAGGTTCGGTGCTTGTTTGACAGCTAGGATGGGTAGCGCTGGGAAGATCTCTTTAAGAATAGGGTTTCTTTCTAGTACGGGTTGCAATTGTTTGAGGATTTTCCATATGGTTTGAGGGAGGGGTGATACATCATAACCAGCGGTGCGCGATTTGTGGGGGTTTTTCTTCTGTACTGCAGTTCTTCACATGGTATCCAGGTGGTTCTTTCAAACTTGCGATCTCTCTCTCTCTCTCTCTCTCTCTCTCTCTGGAGGAGTGTCCTTGTTGGGTGAAAGCCTTTTTAAGATTGGTGAGGTGGCAATCTCGGGTGTTCTCTTTAGTGCAAATTCAGTGGTATCTGAGGGCTTGGCTGTACAGCTTTTTTGCTGTGTTTAGGGTGATGTATGAATACCAGCCCAGCCTCTGGCTTCTTTATGTTCCATTCCATCCAGAAAGAGCACACACCAACTGCTGAAACTTCCTGAGCCTGATGAAGGGTTTTTGAACCCGAAAACCTGCTTAAAAATTGTTCTCCAACTATTTAAGTTGGTCTAATAAAAGCTATGAGGTTCACCCAAAGAACCTTGTCTGCCTATGTCCTTAGACCAACACGGCTACAACCTACACTCCTATTAACTGATTAGGAGCCAGAAGCTACTTAAGTCCACAGCAAGGGGTTTTCCTTTGCCCCCTAGCATACAGCGTGGAGAGATTCAGCAGGGACACCAGGAGTGGCAGATCCAGCGCTGGAGCAGCTTGCAGATGAGACTGGCCACCTGGGTGTAGGTAACCACAGTGACCAGTGAAGTAAGGAGGTGAGGAAGAGAGGAGAAACCTACTGTTTGAGAAAAGGTCTCACAGAGAAAGGATCTGCTGGTACCACAGGAAAGAGAAAAGAGAGTGGGACTGGAGTGGAGCTGACTGACTTGGGGGAGTGGGCTGCACAGTGGTAGAGAAAAGGGAGACCACAAGCTGTGCAAACAGCTAGGGTGCTCCACAACCTGTGGGGAAGTTACTAATAAACCAATTTTCTTTTATCCTGCTTCTGGGGTGATTTACTACACTCTCTCTCTTTGGGGAATTAACTTCTTATTCTTCTATCATTCCAAAGTGTGGCAGGTGAGTCCCAGGGAGAGAGATTTTCTTATTCACCCCCACCCAGCCACAAACTTCTTATAGTTGGTTTTATTATAAAGTACATGTTGTTTGTGGCAGCAGTTCAACAATAGACAATGTATTTAATATGCTTTTCTTCTATGTGATTCTAAGACAAGGGGCTTCTTTCCCTCATGTTGATGGGTGGCAGGGCCTTGTCTTGTATTCAAGTAAATACAGTACTACAGTTTTATCAGTGTTAACTTGGTATAAACATCAAGTATCAACTACCAGTTCTAGCCCAGGTCACAAGTCACAGTAGTAACTGACCAGGTAGCCCAAGGGAACCCACTCCAAACACAGCCCAAGGAAAAGTCATGCCCCAGTGCATAGGGAAGACCAGGGCTTCCCACAGCAGGCTCAGCTGCCTGTACACAAATGCCAGGAGTTTGGAGAACAAGCAAGAGGAACAGGCCCTACTCCTGAATGACAATGATTATGATCTCATAGGGATAACGGGAATCTGGTGGAACTCCACCTGCAACTGGTCTGTAGGTATAGAAGGCTATACCTTGTACAGGAGAGACTGTGTTGGGAAGAGGGTTGCGGGTGTAGCTGTCTACATGAGGAAGCAATATACTTCTTCAAACTGAGTTTAGCAAACATGGAGGTCAACTCAAGACACTCTGGGTTAAAATACGGGGGGAGCATGGGGAATGGGACATAACTGTGAGAGTCTATTAAAAACCTATACAGGCTAGCTGACAGCAATATCCTGAGGGATACCCAGCACAGGTTTGTTGCTGGTAGGTCTTGCTTGACCAATCTCATTTCCTTTTACGACCAGGTGACCTATCACTTGGACAAGGGGGAAGAGATTGATGTCATAGATTCATAGATGTTAGGGTCGGAAGGGACCTCAATAGATCATCAAGTCCGACCCCCTGCATAAGCAGGAAAGAGTGCTGGGTCTAAATGAACCCAGCTAGATACTCGTCTAACCTCCTCTTGAAGACCCCCAGGGTAGGGGAGAGCACCACCTCCCTTGGGAGCCCGTTCCAGACCTTGGCCACTCGAACTGTGAAGAAGTTCTTCCTAATGTCCAGTCTAAATCTGCTCTCTGCTAGCTTGTGGCCATTGTTTCTTGTAACCCCCGGGGGCGCCTTGGTGAATAAATCCTCACCAATTCCCTTCTGTGCCCCCGTGATGAACTTATAGGCAGCCACAAGGTCACCTCTCAACCTTCTCTTGCGGAGGCTGAAAAGGTCCAGTTTCTCTAGTCTCTCCTCGTAGGGCTTGGTCTGCAGGCCCTTGACCATACGAGTTGCCCTTCGCTGTACTCTCTCCAGGTTATCCGCATCCTTCTTGAAGTGTGGCGCCCAGAATTGCACGCAGTACTCCAACTGCGGTCTGACCAACGCCCTATAGAGGGGAAGTATCACCTCCCTGGACCTATTTGTCATGCATCTGCTGATGCACGATAAAGTGCCATTGGCTTTTCTGATGGCTTCGTCACACTGCCGGCTCATGTTCAACTTGGAGTCCACTAGGACTCCAAGATCCCTTTCCACCTCTGTGCCACCCAGCAGGTCATTCCCTAGGCTGTAGGTGTGCTGGACATTTTTCCTCCCTAGGTGCAGCACTTTGCATTTCTCCTTGTTGAACTGCATCCTGTTGTTTTCTGCCCACTTGTCCAGCCTATCCAGGTCTGCCTGCAGCTGTTCCCTGCCCTCCGGCGTGTCCACTTCTCTCCATAGCTTTGTGTCATCTGCAAACTTGGACAGAGTACATTTCACTCCCACGTCCAAGTCGCTGATGAAGACATTAAAGAGTATCGGTCCAAGGACCGAACCCTGCGGGACCCCACTGCCCACACCCTTCCAGGTCGAGACCGACCCATCTACCACGACTCTTTGGGTGCGACCCTCTAGCCAATTCGCCACCCACCAAACTGTGCAGTCATCCACATCACAGCCTCTTAATTTGTTCACCAGTATGGGGTGGGATACCGTATCGAAGGCCTTCCTGAAGTCCAGGTATACGACATCCACCCCTCCTCCTGTGTCCAGGCGTTTCGTAACCTGGTCATAGAAAGAGACTAGGTTGGTCAGGCACGATCTGCCCGCCACAAACCCATGCTGGTTTCCCCTCAGCATAATTTGCCCTGCCGGGCTCTCGCAAATGTGAGCCTTGATAATTTTTTCAAATACTTTACCAAGGATGGAGGTGAGACTGACCGGCCTATAGTTGCCCGGGTCCTCCTTCCTCCCCTTTTTGAAAATGGGGACCACGTTAGCCCTTTTCCAGTCCTCCGGGACTTGGCCCGTGCGCCACGAGCATTCGAATATTCCCGCGAATGGCTCTCCAATGACGTCGGCCAGTGCCTTCAGCACCCTCGGATGGAGCCCATCCGGGCCTGCCGACTTAAAGGCATCCAGTTCTTCCAAATGACTCTGCACCACCTCAGGATCTACGCATGGAAGTCTGGCGCCTTGCTGCTGCCTCTCTACAACCCCAGTGAGAGACTTGTCGTGCCCCTCGCTTAGGAACACTGAGGCAAAGAACTCGTTGAGGAGTTCAGCCTTGTCCCCTCTATCTGTCACCAATTGCTTCTGCCCATTTAGCAGGGGTCCTATTCCTCCCTGGGCCTTCCTTTTACTCCCTATGTATCTAAAAAACAATTTCTTGTTGTCCTTTACTTGGGTTGCCATCCTCAGCTCCATGGTAGCTTTGGCCCGCCTAACTGCCTCCCTACAAGCACGAGCAGAGGAGGTATATTCGTCTTTGGTGATCTCTCCCTGTTTCCACTTTTTATGTGCTCCCCTTTTGGCCCTTAGGCTGCCCTGGATTTCTCTGGTCAGCCATGGAAGCCTCCTGGCCCCTTTCCCTCTTTTGCCTCGCTCGGGGATCGTCTTGCTTTGTGCCCAAAGGATCGTTTCCTTTAGGCACAGCCACCCTTCTTGGGCACCCATCCCATCAAAACTCCTACTCTGCAGTGCGTCCTTGACTAATCGCCTGAGTGCAATGAGATCAGCTTTCCTAAAGTCTAGCACTTTCACCCTACTAGTTACCTTACCCACTCGCCGTCTTATGTTGAATTCTATCATAAGGTGATCACTGTCTCCCAGATAGCTACCGATTTGGAGGTCCCCTATCATGTCATCTCCCGTTGCCAATACCAGATCCAGTATGGCATTCCCCCTAGTGGGACCATACACCTCCTGTGTCAGGTGGAGGTCCTGTACACAAGTTAGAAACCTGCGTGAGCGATGGGACCTTGCTGTCTGCGTCTCCCAGCAGATGTCCGGGTAGTTTAGGTCCCCCATGACTACCGCCTCTTTAGCTTTTATGGTCTCCGAGAGTTGCCTCAGGAGCCCCGCATCTATTTCTTCCCCTTGGTGTGGGGGTCTGTAACAGACCCCTACCACCAAATCCCTTTCTCCTTGCCTCCCATGTAGCCTAACCCACAATCCTTCTACTTCCTCAGCCTTGGATTCTGTCTTGATGAGGGTTGATGTATATTGCTCACTGACATAAAGTGCAACCCCCCCCCTTTCTTCCCCGACCTGTCCTTTCTGTACAATCTATAGCCCTCAATATGTACCGCCCAGTCATGGGATGAATCCCACCAGGTCTCTGTTAGCCCCACTAAGTCATAGGTGTATGTTGACATTAAATATATATGTTGACATTAAAAAAGCCTTCGATCTGGTATCCCATGATCACCTCTTGACAAAACTGGCTAACTGTGGCCTCGACCTCACCACGATCCACTGGCTAGGAATTGGCTCCACGGCAGGACCCAGTGGGTTGTGGTTGACGGATGAGAACCTGATGGTGTTTAACACCGAAAAATGCAAGGTTCTCCACCTTGGGAGGAAACACCTGAAGCATGCTTATAGGCTTGGCAGTGCTATGCTGGTTAGCACTACAGTGCTTGGCAGTGCTATGCTGGTTAGCACTACAGATGAAAGGGACTTGGGGGTCATGATTGACCACAAGATGAACATGAGCCTTCAATGTGATGCTGCGGCTAGTAAAGCAAGCAAAACACTGGCTTGCATCCATAGATGCTTCTCAAGCAAATCCCAGGACGTCATTCTCCCGTTGTACTCAGCCTTGGTGAGGCCGCAGCTGGAGTACTGCATCCAGTTTTGGGCTCCACAATTCAAGAAGGATGTGGAGAAGCTTGAGAGTCCAGAGAAGAGCCACACACATGATCAGAGGTCAGGAAAACAGACCTTATTACGAGAGGCTGAGAGTCATGGGACTCTTCAGCCTGGAAAAGCGCAGGCTCAGGGGTGATCTGGTGGCCACCTATAAGTTTATTAGGGGTATTCACCAGGATCTGGGGGAACGCCTGTTCACCAGAGTGCCATGAGAGATGACAAGATCGGATAGTCACAAACTCCTCTGCGACTGTTTCAAGCTGGACGTAAGGAAGAACTTCTTTACTGTCTGAGCCCCCAAGGTTTGGAATAGACTGCCACCAGAGGTGGTTCAAGCATCTACTCTGAACACCTTCAAGACACTTTTGGATGCTTATCTTGCTGGGATCGTATGAGCACTGCTGAATTCCTGCCCCTGGGCAGGGGGCTGGACTCTGATCCTCCAGGGTCCCTTCCAGCCCAAATGTCTATGAAATCTATGAAACCTCCCAAACAAGAGTAAGAGCTGGACCGAGAATTCAATAGGGAACTGGCTGAGGCTGCAAGCTCCAGATTTCTGGTTGTCATGGGGGACTTCAAGCTCCCCAACATCTTGTGGGAAGAGCACACAGCCAAATCTGACTGGTTGCATAGCTTCTTCCCATTGATGACCTCTACCTAATGCAAGAGGTCTACAGGCCAACTAGGGGAAAGGCACTGCTGGATCTGGTTCTGGCCAA
Organism: Alligator mississippiensis; assembly: GCF_030867095.1. Classification (NCBI taxonomy): domain Eukaryota; kingdom Metazoa; phylum Chordata; order Crocodylia; family Alligatoridae; genus Alligator; species Alligator mississippiensis. Next base: position 279,625,335 of record NC_081826.1, read on the forward strand.
AGGGGATGATCTGGTGAATGATCTGAGGGTCAAGGGGAAGCTTGATGACAATGACCATGAACTGATCACTTTTTCTGTTCAATGCTGGGTGGGCAAGTGTCTCAGTAAAATAGAAATTCTCAACTTTGGGAAGGCCAACTTTCAAAAACTCAGGAGACTGGTCAACCAGGCACTCAGAGACCATGGGCCTTTAGAAAGGGGAGCCCATGAGGAATGGTTGTTCCTTAAGAATGTAATCCTTGAAGCACAAGGAAAGTCCATCCCACCCTGAAGGAAGTGCAGTCAGTGGGCTGGGGTGCCCCCTTGGCTCAATAGGGAACTTTTGGGCTTCCTGAAGGTAAAAAGACAAGCCTATGCCAGATGGAAAAAAGCAGTCATCAACAAGGAGAACTACACAGCACCAGACCGCACCTGTAGAGAGCAGACCAGGAAAGCCAAGGCAGATACTGAGCTCAGGCTAGCAACGGAAATCAGTGACAACAAAAAGTCCTTTTTCAGATATGTGGGAAGTCGCAACACTGAACCCCTATTAAATCAAATGGGGCAGCTGACACTCAGGAAAAGGCGAGTCTCCTAAACAATTACTTTGTGTCGTTCTTCCACCTGTCCAAAGGGGTCACCCCGTCAGACAGGACGCAAAGCATCCAGGGGGCAGGAAACAGACCCACAATTGATGTAAATCAAATTTTGGGCCCCCCACTTCAGGAGGGACGTGGATAAGCTTAAGAGTGTCCAAAGGAGAGTCACCCGTATGATCAAAGACCAAGACAGCAAGCCTTACAAGGACAGGCTGGAGAAGAGAAGGCTTGTGGGGACTTGATGGCAGCCTATAAGTACATAAGCCTATAAGTACCTAAGGGGGGGTACACCAGGATCAGGGAGAACAGCTGTTCACCAGGGCTCTCCAAGGGATAACATGGTCTAACAACCACAAATTTCTGGAAGGCCTATTTAGACTGGACATAAGGAAAAACTTCTTTACGGTCCGAGTGTCCAGGGTCTGGAAGAGACTCCCCACAGAGGTGGTGAATGCACCTAGTCTGGACTCATTCAAATGGTGTTTGGATGCTTATCTTGCAGGGGTCATTTGATCCCAGCAGACTTTCTGCCTATGGCAGGGAGGCAGGACTTGATGGTCTTGCAAGGTCCCTTCCAGCCCCTAATGTCTATGAATTACCTGCCTGAGACTTGGCTGCTGCTAGGTGCAGGACTCCCTTTCCTCATAAACTTCTCAAACTTCTTAATCTCTTTGTGCATATCCTAAAGAAGAAAACAAGCATGAATATTTCAATGTTATTATCTTTCCTAAAAAGCAAAGATGGATACAACCATTATAAAATTGTGTTTACAGCGTAAACATTATGTAGAGAAATTTTAATGTCACTTTAGATGACATGATGCTGAAATCATATTATGCCTCAGCTAGCTCAGGGATAACAGAAGATAAAGGGTATGAACAAAAGTGATAATTTTCACCCAGTCTGCCCACATAAAGCAGTTTATAGCTGTGACCAAACATAAGTGCACGGCTGGAAACATCTTAAAAAATGGCTGACTGAGTGAAAATCTGACTCCTCATTGCATGAGGTATCAGATAAAGACATTTCAAGATGTAGCGTTTTTCATAACTTGTGTCTGCAGAGCTCCCTGAGCTCTGCTGTTTCCAGAATGGGAGAGGAGAAAGGGAGCAGAGAAAGTTCAGTATGGTGGTTTTTCAGCCCCGCTGGAGGATGAACATGGGGTGGGGAGCCCCAAAAATGAGCTCCCTCTGCTTCCTGTCCCCCCCTCCCATTCTGAAAACAGCAACCGTGGCACAGAACCGTGACTGTTGCTATGGGAACCTGGCTGCAGGCTCCCAGCCCCAGCTACATTCCCCTGAAACCAACATTGAACTTCTGTTTGGTTTGGGGTCATGCTGTAACTCAGAAGGTTGATGTGAGGATCCAGGATCTTAACCATGAAGCACACTGCAACAGGGGGCTTTAATGTGACAGTAGAGTAGAACTAAAGAGTGCAGCAAAAAACTACCAGCATTCGTGGGTTTGATTTCAGAGGTGAAGAGCTGTGTTACTCTGAGGTCAGGCAGAGGAAGCATCTGACAAGGGCTGTTGCCTCCAAAAACTCATGTTTCTTTGAACCAGTTAGTGTCTAAGGGCTCCTACAGACATGAAGGGAGCCTGCTCCAATGCGCTGGCACATCAGAGCAGACTCGATTAACTGAGCCTGCTGGAGCATGGAAATTGACGCACTCCGGTAACCTTCTGTGTCACATGTATCAGTGTCCCTGTGCATCCCCACACTGAAAAAATGGTGACGGTGCACTTTGAAATAAAACACGTTCAATGAGCTTTAGTTCAAAGCGCCCCATCACCATTTTTTCAGTGAGAGGACACTGATACACATGACACATAGGCATTTTTAATTAGCACAGCTCACTCATTAAGGCACCTGGTGCAGTGTCCCAAAACACATGTGAAAATGCCCTAATGTGCCACCCTGCTCTGCCTTCTGCCTGGTTTTGATTTAAGGCAATTGTCAATTTTAAATCCTACTACAGTTCCTATAATCCTAATATTATAAAAGCCTTAATCTGTCTGTCTGTCCATAATGCTTTATTCACACACTGACTGGCTGACTGAAACAGCCAATCATAGTGCAAATAAGCATTTGGAGAGGAGGTAGAAGTGCAGCAGTGAGCCGCCATGATGGCGGGGACACGGGACTGAGCGGGGGTGGGGAGGTGAGGCTCAGGTCTGATGCTGGGGGAGGGGGAGGTGGAAGGAGTGAGCCCGAGCAGGGGGAGAAGATGGCCCGCCATGGCGGTGGGTGGGGGAGCAGTGGGCCTGGCCTGGTCCGGTCTGGCCTGATGCAGCAGCAGCAGGGGGAGGGAAGGAGCGGGCTTCCTCCCCCGCATCAGCCCTGAGCCTGCACCTCCCCTCCTCCGGCTGCCGCCAAGTCGGCCCAGGCCTGCTGCTTGCCCCCTGCCATGGCAACCCAGCTTTTCCCCACCCTCGGGCCTGGTGCTCCCCTGCATTGGGCCCAGGCCCACTCTTCCCCTCCCCCTGCCGCTGCAGCAGGGAGGCAGGGGAGCAGGCCCAGATCCCAAGAAGCAGGAGGGAAGCGGGGAGCGGGCCCATGTGGGGGAGAGGGGGGCACAGGGCTCCATCTTCCCCACTCCCCTCCCTGTCATTCTTGATGGGCAATTGGCTAGTAAAAGATAAGCTTTTATAGGATACAGTACCAGGTACAAGTACAACAACCACAAATTGCAGGAAAAAATTAAGGGTTTGATTCAAATTTCATTAAATGTCCTCTGTATTTAGTGCAATTGGACTACATCCTAAAACAAGGATTAAGTTAGTACATGACCACACACTTTTTATTTAAAAAGAACTTCCATTGATGGCAGTGGGACTGTTCCTTAAATTAAAAATGCAGAACCAGGTCCTAAATTAATCCTTGATATTTGGCCTGATTCACCATTGCATTAGTTCTGTTTGTTGCTAGTGTAACTTTATTGCAATCAGTCAGTGACTTTATGTGTGCACATTATATCCCACTGTGGATTTCTATCCCAAGTTGCTTGGCAGTTACAATTCAGTGTACTAAATAATAAAGCCAACACTTACCTCTGCTTCTTTTTTCTTTTTTAATATTTTTCGGGCTTCAATAGCTTTCAGGGTACGGTTTGGTGGTGGTTTTGGAATCTGTATAATAGCTGCTTGAATTCTGGCCATTATTTCATTTTGTCTCCTCCTTGACATGCGTTGCTAAACACAAAGATGTTCAATTAAATCCTATGAGGAACGACTAAGATCTGGGACTGTTCAGCTTGGGGAAGAGAAGACTGAGTGGGGACTTGGTGGCCGTCTATAAGTATGTAAGGGATGAATATAAGGAGCTGGGAGAAAAACTGTTCACTAGGGCACCCTAGGGGAGGAGAAGGAGCAATGGTCATAAACTGTTAGAGGATGGTTTCAGGTTAGATGTAAGGAAGAACTTCTTTACGGTAAGGGTGACCAGAATCTGGAACAGACTTCCCAAGGAGGTAGTGCAGTCCCCAACCTTGGAAGTCTTCAAGAGGAGACTGGACAGACACCTTGTTGGAACCGTTTGATCTCAGCAGTATTCCTGACCAGAGCAGGGGGTTGGACCTGATGATCTATTTCATAGATTTCTAGGGTCAGAAGGGACCTTGTAGATCAAGTCTGACCCCCTGCTCTAGGCAGGAAAAAGCACTGGGGTTAAGGTCTTTCAAGCTCCTTTCCAGTCCTTAAGTTCTATGATTCTAGTGTTACACATGCATTGAAGTAATTCATAAAGGAGAGAGGAAGCCCAGAGGTAACTGGCCTTCCCCAACCCCCAGCCATGCTAATGCAGGCAAAGAGCCCCAGAATAAAATGGCCACCCATATCAGATGCAAGTAGTGACTGATAGGCCTGGGGGCAGAAGTTGAGGGTCAGGTGACCCAGAAAGAGAGGTATAATCACGGGGCCTGAGCCTGTGAAGGGCTGTAGGAGCTGCAGGAGGCAGAACTCCAGGAGATAGCCAGGACAAGTGGCCCAGAGGAAGGACTCTAAGCTGAAAGAAACCCTGAATCCCAAACAGGAACAGTGAAGTGCTCAGGCCGTTGGGGTGGAGCTTCTGCAGGGCGAGATTAATCCTGGGAGGGGAGCCTTTTGTTTTGGAGTAGGCACTCATGTTTTTGGGTTTTGTTTATACCAGAGGAACAGACATGGCTGAAAGGAGTGGTTTGGAGGCCATGAGGGTATGGGTAGGGCCCTCAGTGTAGAGCCTAGGGTGACCACCCATACCTAATTGGGCAGGATAGTCCTAGAATGGGACCCTGAAGTCCCAGTCCCAGGCTGCAAGACTCTAGGACAGCATTTGTTCCAGATTCACAGCATCGTGCACGGATCCAGGTTTCCCCTTGCAGGCTAGCAGTGTTCCAGCTTGCAAGGGGCTGCTTGGGGTCGGGGGAGCGGGGCACAGCGGGCACCACGTGCACAATCTCAAAACAGCAGAGACTCCCTATGCCTGAAGAAGGGTGCTTCTGCCCGAAAGCTTGCAAAGAACTTTTTTCTAACTACTCTGTTGGTCTAATAAACAATATCAAACCTACCCAAAGAAGATTGCCTGTCTACGTCCTTAAATCAACACAGCTACAACCAAAAACCCTTATCCATAGAGAAATACTTTTATAAAAAGAAAATATATTAAAAACACATGTTCTACTCTTAAGTATAATGCTAAAAAACCTTGCTTAAACAATTTATTTTAATAATCAGAGATTGAAAATAATGTACAAAGGGGGTATCTCTATCTTGCCTACAAGGAAGTCGTATCTTAGTGATCATATTTTCAGTTCTTCTTTGTGTATCCCTAACATGTATAGAAAGCAATTTTTTATTTTGTACAAAAAAAGGGGCTCTAAGCTAAAGTTTAAATTGCTTTAAAAAAGGTAACACCTCCTGACTGCTCAAGAATGCTGGCAACATACAAGCAAACTATGGCTGCAGTTAGGCTTTCCAGGTTTAGAGGGAGGCATACTTTTCAGCAGTAATAACTGAGGATAGTATGTTCTCAATTCACAATGCCTTCTGGGTCATAAGGCCATGACAGAAGTTCACAAGGAATTTGTCCGTGTTACATCTTTGCCAAGTTGCAGCCAACACTTAAACTGGCTGGTCATCTTTGCTGGTATGTAGAGGTCCGATCACCATCTCATGTCAACCCCATGCATATATACGTTTTCAGAAGCTGCCAATGCTACCAACCCTGCACGCCCCTTCAGGGACATGCTGCTCTCTGGACTTTTCTCGTCTTGTAAGACCACAGAGGGGAAAGTATAATTTAGCTGTGTGTGTCTCACTACTTTTTTTTTCTTTTTTTACTGAACTCCATTACAGAAAATAACAATGTTTTTGCCCAAAGGATGGCTACTGATGCAGCAAATGCAGGATTTTCTAATAATTAAGTTTTGAACATTTTAACATTATTATCAACATTTACTGATGGGTTCATATTTTAAAATAGAGTTCTTTCATTTATCCTTGACACAATCTGGCATTAACTTTCACCATCCTTCCCATGTTGTCTTCTATTTCTTACAGTTTTGTTTCACTTCTACTTTTCCAAATTTAACAATCCTTCAGTCTCTCTCTCAGAAAGCATGTAGTTTTAAACTGAATAAAACTATAAAAGCTGAATCTCAGATTAATGCTTCTGAATCAACAATTGACAAAAGAAGAAATTAAGAATGCGGTCCCCCACTGACACTGAAGTGCTACTCAGAGTTCATAAGCAACAGTACACTGAAGGGCCTCCTATTCTCTTCTAAAACAACCTTTTCTTCTCTAGAAACTACAACTGTTCCATCTGACATTTCCCAGCAGTACTTCAAACGCAATAAAGCACCAATTTTCCAGTCCTTTTTGTACAAATGTAAATATGAACTGGGAAACTGCTGAAACTGCATAGGTCAGGAAGTGAGACTAAAGGGACAAAGTCAAGTGGACTGTATTAGATGAGGCATACATAGGTAAGGTTGAAGTAGGGTGGAAAATAGGCACTTTCCACTTGATGGTCAAAGAGAACTTAAAAAAAAAAAGAAAAAGTGTCAAACATAATAGCAGTGTGTCTTTTATTTTAAGGTTTTAAAATGTTGTTTTTATTTTTAGATACATAAAGTACTTCTTTCTTTCTTTCCTTATTTGTCTTATACTTACAGGCACTGGCAGATCTAGAATTCAGAACAGAGGGGTGAGAGATACACTGCCCCTCAGATAGTGGTTGGGGGATAGGGGCAAGGGGCAGTTGTACAGCATGGGACACAAGGGAACCAGGGCTGGGAGCAGGCACAGGAAGGGGTAACCTGCCCCCTGCTGCCACTGTCTCTTGCTGACTTGGCAGCAGGGGAAGTTCCTCTCACCTGATGGCCAGGGTGCTGGCTTCAGCTGGGGACAACAGCAGTGATGAGTAGGTTCTTCTTTCCTGCACCTGCCTCCCTCCTGCTCCGTGTCCCCTGCTGACTAGGAACAGGTGCTAGAAGTACTGCCACCATCCCCAGCTGTGTCTGGCAACCCATGCAGCCAGTCCCTGCAGAACTCAGCTGAAGCAAGGCAGGAGAGGCTCTGGGGCTTCCTCCCCTGCCTGCGTCATCTGGGGACAGGCATGGCAGCAGCAAACAGGTTCCTCCTCCAGTAGCACCTGCTCCCAATCAACAGGGGACATGGGGTTGGGGAAGCAGCACAGAGCAGGCACAGAAAGAGGAAGTCACTTCCTATGGTGGGAGTGAGGCAGGAGTAACTCTGGGGCTCACCTCATGCCTGGGTCAGCCAGGGACATCAGCAGCAGTGGATGGATCCCACCATCCTGTGCCTACTTTCTGCCCAGTCTCCTGTATCCCCTGCCAGCCTGAGGGCTCCAGCTGCAGGGAATGGCTGTGCAGAGTGCCAAGCTACACTGCAGATATTGGCAGTGGCAGAAGGGTTGCACCACCACACCCTGCCCTGGATATACCCCTGCTTACAGGCTCAGTAAGACTCTTCATGTTATTTGCTTACATCATGATTTGTGCACATAATACAGATTTTAATGAAGCTAAAGATTTAGGTGAAATAAGAATTAGGCTAATGCTGGAAATCACAATAGAAAGCAAAGGCAGGAATGTGAATAATTAGACAATGCTCTGTGAAACAAGAATCAGTCTGAAAAATGAGACAAAGTTTTAAGACCATAAGACTATATAACTGATATGGAATAACACTTGGGTTAAGAGGTAATTGCAAAATGTACTAACCACACAGCTAAACTTCTCAAAGTGCATGCCTCTGGTTTTGAGACCCTAGCTCTTCTCAGTCCCTGACTTCCCCGGTGACTTGTAGCATTCCCTCCTCCAAAAACATTTTCTTTTTGGTCAACTTGTGGAAAGTGGGGGATGTTTTCATCTTTCAGAAAGGAGTATCAGAATGCCAATGTCCCCAAATAGCACAGCAGACTGCTTCAATACAAACAGTCTTTCTTGAGCGATTCCAGTTCTCTCTGTCCTTCCTTAGACCCCACTTTGTCCTCGCTGGGACTTTCTCCTTGCCTGCTCTGGGACCTTCCTTTCTGTCCTTCCTGGGACTACTTTTTCCATACAGGCAGCCCCTGCTCAACGTGGTTGTGATTAGCACTATTTCGCTATAACGCTCATTTAAAATTGATGCCTGGTTTCACTGAGCGCTCAGTGAGTTTTGCTTTAGTGCTCAGTGGAATCAGCGAGTTTTGGCAGGAAGGCAGGGAGAAGCAGCGGTGGCAGCAGCAGCAGCAAATGCGGTGAGTGGCAGCGAGTGGGAGGTGGGCATGAGCATGGGGGGTGGGGAGAAGCCAGGCATGGCTGCTGAATACAGACTGATGGGGTGGTGGAGCGTCCCATGGGAGGGAGGGGTCGTTATGCAGCCAGCCAGCCAGCCAGGAGTGGGGTGGGGTTTACAGCTGACCACGCATGTAGTGGGGACACTGCAAACCCCCCTGCTCCCAGCCACTGCAAACATCCACCCTGCTCCTGTGGGATGCTCCATTGCCTAAGTTCATCAGCTGAAGCAGCGGAGATAGGGAGGAGTACAAGGCCTGCGCCGGTGCCCAGGGCCAGGGCCAACAGGGGCCTACACCCAGGGTGGGGCAGTAAGAATGCGGGGCCAGGGGCCCATGCCCAGAGAGGGGCAGCAGGAGTGCTGGTGCCCAGGCTGGCACATGGGGCCAGCAGGTGGCTGGGTGGGGAGAGGTGGTGAGAAGTGGTGAGTAGGGGGGACGGGCATCAGCACAGGGTCTGCGTTGGTGCCCAGGGCCAGGGCTGGCAGGGACGCAGCAGGGTGAGGCAGCAGGAATGCAGGCCCAGGCTGGCACGTGGAACTGGAGCGGCCAGCAGGCTAATGAGGAAAGGCAGTGGTGACAAGAAGTGGTGGCCAGAAGCCATGGTAACCAATTACCTATAGTTACATTCATTCCTATGGGTGAATGGATTTCGCTAAGTGCTTGTTTTTTTCCAAGACTTAATATTTAATTATATTGGGTGAATGTGGTCCTCCAGGTTACTATAGTTTTGTAACTGTTTTGTTGCAAGTGGAGCTGACTGGGCCAGAGGAGAAAGAGTGAGGCTCTGGGAGAGGTAGAGAGTATAGGCAACTCCCGTTTAGTGCTCTTAATTGGTTCCAATCAAGCAGCAGTCTCTGGGCCTGGCTTGCCAGGCCCAGATTGCCATTTCCCCATGGGGTGAAAAGGGTATGTATATAGGTATCTTACTTATGAAACTATTTGCAGCATAGCCTATTAACTCTGAGCCCCCCGCCCCCCCCCCCACCCCCCAGTGTTCCCCATTGGAACTGCAGGAACTTAGCCCACTTAGCCTCTTCTGTCACACAAGCAATGTTGCATTTCATGTTGAAATTCACAAGGTGTGTGAAGTTGCAATATTTGCCTTCTGTCATCTTCCCTAATAATCCATTTGAAGTTCGGCAATATATGCACACTGTGAATTATCCTGTTATTTAAATATACATTTTCTAAATATTAATGTTTTAAGTGTCTTATAAAAAAGTCTATTGGTTACATCAGGACTGTCCAGCTCATTTAGATTTACAAGCTCTAACCTGACCACAGAGCTTTTTGCTGACCACACAACATTCATCCAGGCACAGAGGGCAAGTGGCAGCAGTGTTAACCCTCACATGCTGACAACACTGCCACTCCTTCCTTGCCCTGCTGCAGAAAGGCATCCACAACAGGGATCTCAACTTGGAAATGCAGTGCTGGGAGCAACCAGCTCCCATGGGTTAACATTGCCGCTGCTCACCAGGTTGAAACCAAAAGGCATTCCCAACAGGGATCCCAACATGGGAATTCTACAGTGGGACAAGTAATAATGGTGTTAACCCCCACAGCCACTGATCCTGCTGACTCAGTGGCTCTGGCTGCCATAGGACACACTACTACTGCTGCTTACTCCACAGAATTTCCAGGCCTGCGTTTCTTAATAATATTTTAATACCCGTCACCAGCATTACCCATTTTTTATGTTTTTTTATAAACATGAGATTGCATAGGAGTAACATAAGGCCAATTAATAATTTTCAATAGAACTGATCACATGCTTAACCTTAAGAAAATGCATCTAAAGAACTGAGGACCTGGTATGAAAAAAAAACATTTGGCTTCTTACCTTTTCAAGGTCTTGCACTCTTTGTTCCTCCTGTAGTTTTTGAACTTTCTGTTGTTCTACAATGTGTACACGAGTTATTTTAGCTTCCATGTTCTTAGATTTCATTTCAAAATGTTCTGAAACCTGCTGCAGTCTCAAGTCAGTCTGCCGTGGTGTTAAGTTCTTCAAACGCTAAAATGCAATAGCATTCCAAATATCCAAGAGTAAGAAGCAGTAACACAAACATTCTACTAACCATTTAAACTATTGCCAGAACCCAAAACTGTTCTAAAGCATTTCAGAAAATGATATTTAAATAGGCATTTCCCATGTACTGATATACAAAGAAGAACATCAAGACACAGTGGAATATTTTAATAGAAAGGGCCAGATTCACTGAAACTGGTGAAGACTGTTGAAAACCAGGAGAGAAAATGTTTCTTTGAACATGTGCTCAATTAGCTGGCAGGTGCTACTCACTGTGGCCTAACTGTACCTCCTGGTTTGTGCCACCAACATATAACATTCTTGATGAATGGGTACGATGGCTGCTTGGTGCTGCTCCCATTCTCATTGATGAACTTCCTGCCACTGTGGGTTTATGGTGAGGTTCATGCCAACAAAGTACATAAATCTAGGTGAACTTGATTCACAGTATATAATTTATTTGAAGTTGCTCATCCTGATAAAGAAGTGTGAGCACTGCCAATGAAGTTAAAAAATGTTTCTCCACTATGACTCACTTTCAGTCTTCCGTGTTTTGCTTAATTTTGTGATAGGTCTACACTTGAGTCAGGAATATAATGTAGAGATATTCAAGTTACAAGCTCATTCAAGTACTGGAAGTACTCCAGTTACAAGAGCAGGGAATATTATGTGCAATGATTTACCCTTCCAAGAACCAACTTATTCAAAATTAGCTTACTTACTTTTCCACTGTGCTACAGTTTGCAAGAGAGGCTGCTGAAAAAGTGTAAGAAGGAATTGCTGCAAAATGATTAGCCTGCACTGTTCTGTACTTCAAAGCAGGAGAAAATCAGAAGGGTGCAGCTAAGGAAAGATCTGGTTAAAGAAAGTGAAAGTGGACTGACATTTCTGTGAATCAACAAGGTGCAGGGAAAACTAGGCATATATCTTGGAGAGACCAGGCCAAAGCAATATTGTATTTTATGGCATACAACACACCCCAAAATAAAATCCACATCTTGTTTTTGAAAGGTAAAATGAAGAAAAAAAATCTTTTTGTGTAGTATGTAGCTGAGTAGCAGCAGCTAGGGAGACAAGCCTGCTCATTGCACTGCTGTTGAGTCTTGCATAGATTTTACTTTCCCTTTTGCTCGTAACCACCAGAAACTGCTCTTACTGTATTTCTTGCATATAACGCATACTGCAATTTCCAGCAGCTGATTTTTGGGGGGGGAAAAGTGTATGCTGTATGTGAGAAAATACAGTATATTTTTTTCACACACGTAATATATGTTGAACCAGGGCTGTCCAGCTGGTGGTCCACAGGAAGCATCCAGCCTGCTAGGAGTATACTCATTTTCCCCAGCTTCCTGGTCCAGAGGCTACTCCTCCCATCACTCACGCTGCTGCAATCAAAGTCTCCAGGCTCCCCCTCCCTTCTCCAGCTTCCACTTCCTGCTCCCCCCTGAGAGTGGGGCAGGGCAGTTCGAAGAGCCAATGGAGCCCCACAGCCTGGGAGAATCAGGGGGCCTGGAGCTCCTGTGCAGGATGGAAGCACCTGTGAAGTGTAGTGAAGGATTGCCTGCTGTGCGGTACAGTGTGGTAAGGGGTGGGGAAGCCAGCCGTGTGTGGGAGGGGTTGTGCTTGTGGCATGCAACCCTTGGCCTTTCACAAATTGGACAGTCCTGTGTTGAAGAAAGGTTTCCAATAAGTGGATTTGCATAGTTTTTGTGATCCAAGATGTACAGGTAAGGGTACTGCATTTTACTCTATTGAATATCTAATGATATGTATGTCAAGCATACTTAATTCACCTACCTCTCGATACAAAGTACTCTCAATGTACTTGAGCTTTGCAGGTGCTGCAGGTCTCATTGTTTCCATGGCTACTCCAGTAAGCCCTGCCTTTTTCTTCTTTTCTAGAGCAATATACATTTGATACAAAAGTTTGGTTGCAGCCCCAGGCTGTTCTGTCATGATGCTCTGGGCTACATTCTGGTCAAACTGCACACCAAGGAGTTGAAGTGTTGGTTCCAAACGAGAGAAATTGTTAAGTTTAGCGTTTGCAACCCTAAATGATTTAAAAAAACATAATATAAAGTATAGTAATTTGCTACTGTTATGTAGAGAGAGAGGTAGTTAGCTGTGTGAGAGCAGAAGGAAGGGCAGAGTAGCACTGTAGTGACAAACTGGTTTCGAAAGGCATAAGCTTTTGCAGGCAACAGCCTATTTTATCAGACGCTCATGTTCATAGCATCTGATTAAGTAGTTTGTCACCTAAAAAAGCTCATGCCTTTCTGAATTGATTAGTCTCTACAGTGCCACCCTGTCCTACCTTCCGCCTTGCTTCTATATAGTGCTCTGCATACTACTACATACTATAGGGAAATAATCCTCAGGCACTTTCACTTAGGTGCTGTAATGCCTAATGCCTTATGGAGAAATTAAAAAAAAAAACTCCACAGGTGCTTATACAGTAACTAGAGAGGGTCAGGTACCTTCAAAGAGCAACTTGCAAACTCAGATGCTGAGTGAGGAACCATCTAGAGCTAGCCAGTAGGTAACAGTAGACACAAAGGTGTGTCTGAATTTCCACCCTGCTCTGGAGTTAAAGCATCTGTCTCTGGCTTCACATTAGGTCCCCCACCCACTTAGGAGCCAGACTGCCAGCTCCCTTTCTCTGTATCAATCTGAAGTTCTGTTAATCTGAAATCAGGCAAAAGGGAAAGACTGGGTCGGAGGGGTATCAGCTTTTGTAGGTGACAGCCTACTTCAACCTAGGATGAAACTGATTTGGGCTGAGGACACATTAATAACATGAATTCATGTTACTAGTCTGCATGCTGGGGTACTCATGACTTTTTAAGGGGTAACTTTATCCAAAACTGGCTTTTACTTATGTAAAGCTATACACAGAATGTCCACTCCATATCTACCCTGGTGTAAAAGCAGATTATACCAGTATTAGTGTCCAGATCCTAAATTTCACATAATCTCCATTTAAGTACCTCATTGGACAATCTGGATTTTTAGTCCTATGTTTCCTTATATTTTAAAGGGAGAAATGCATTGCAAAAAATGCCTACATGCATGTGCTAGATACTGGATGAATTACTTATTCTGCACTAAGAAATCTTTATTACTAAAACAAAAATCTTGTATAATTTATATGGGAAATGTGTGTACTACTTATGCCTTAAATGTACTAACCTGCTTTGTGAAAACTGGTTAAAGTCATCCTGAAGCTCATATTTGTGAAGAAGTTCTCCAATGAGGTACCCAGTAGAAAATTCTTTTGGCAATGTGTTTGGATCTGAGTTAATGAAACAAGCAGCAGTAACAACATACAAAGCGTCACATCAATAATGAAGACTATTATAAAATGTTACAGTATCTGTATCACATCAGAGACCTAAACTTAATTGTAATACCATTCGTTATCACTCTTGTAAAACCTTGAGTGTATCAGATACATTTCTGATAAAGAAATGAATGTCTTTAAGTAACTTTAGTAATAGAAATTAGTCTTCAAACAGCAGCTTTCTTCAGAGGCACTGACTGAGGACTCTGACTGGGGCGCGCCAGCGCTCCTGCCGGGACCAGAACCTGGTGGAGGGTCTTGCTGCTCCACTTAGGGTCGCCGTATTTGGGGCCAGGAAGGCCTTGTACCACAGGGTAGGGCTGCTACTGACTGTGGGGGTTTTTGCTTCCTCTGTAGCAGGCGCTGGGCCCTCTACCCAGCATCTCTTGACAACATTTCACAGAAGCAGGATACTGGCTGCCCTGCCCCACCCTGCTTTACCTGTGGCAGCTCTGGGGTTCACTTTGTGTTTGGGCACTTTTAGACCAGCGGTTCCCAATCTGCGGTATGCCTACCACCAGTCGGACACAGACAACCTGCCAGTGGTACGCGCGAACAGATGTATTATAATGACTTTATATGCCGAAAATTAGTTGGCGGCCCTTAAGGTGGAACTGAAAAATGTGCCGGTGGAAATTAGCCAGGTTGTATGATGTCAACGGACGGCGTGTAATCAGTCCGAGTTTGGGAGCCGCTGGTTCAGACGCTGGCTGCACGGGGCGGTTTGGATGGGTCGGACTAGGTGACCCCAGCCCTGCGGGTCCCTTCTCGACGCGGAAACCTGTTCAGAGCAATGTCTGCTTTACTCCACTTCCAATTCAGCTCAGTACCAGCCCGGCACCGGTTTCCGTGGGGCTCCAAATGAAACCGTTGAGAGAAAAAGCCCCGCCCTCCGCCGGGGGAAAGCACCCCCCGGCTGCCGCCCTGCCCCGCGCCCCCACGCAGCTCCCGTCCCCCGCCGCGGGGAGCAGCACGGCCCCGGCCCCGGCCCCGGCCCCACGCCCCGCCGGCGCCGCACGCTCACCCACGGGCCGGGACAGCGTCACCTCCCGGTTGAGCCACTCGCACAGGATGTCCGACATGGCGGCCCCACGAGCGCCGGGTGCGCGTCCCCGTTGCCACGGCGACCGCGCTCTCCGCATGCGCAGTAGAGAGCGGGGCTGGCACGTGCTGCGCATGCGCCGCGGAGAGTCCTGCGCGCACGCGCCACCTGAATCCGTAGGGCAACGGGGAAGCTGTGGTGAGTTGGGGCGGGCGAGGCTGAGGGCGCATGCGCAGTAGAGCGGGAGAGACGGGCGCGGCAGAGGGCACGTGTAGGGGAACGAGTTCTGGGGAGGCTGGGGCAGAGGCGTTGGGTGGCACGTGGCTGAGCAGCTGGGGTATGTGTGGGGCAAGCACGGCCGCTGCTGCCACCACCTTCTGTGTCTTTATGGCAAGGGTAATTCCCTGCATCAGAGCTTTTTCTTTCAGTTTTTTTCACCTGGAGCCCAACAGAAATTAACCTGTGCGCTAATTGTGGCTGCGGCCTGAAGACAGCCTGGCTGGACCCTATGTTCTGGGTTGGGCAGCTGCGCAACAGTAGGATTTAGTTAGGGCAGGTGGCCATGGGCACTGGGATTGTCCCCACCAGAAGCCGAACCGGCTCTGTGGCTCGGCTTGGCCACGCGGAGAGTCGTGGTGGATGCCAGCCTACTCTGAGCGCTGCTGGCAGGAGCTAATGTATCGCCGTGCTGCAGAGCCCGTGTTTTGCTGCTGTGGATCAAGTCACCAGTATTAGGTGCCCTCTCCTGGCTTATCCACCAGCCAAGCAATATTGATGTTTTGGAGTAATGATGACAAACCAGAAGGCAACCTTGTTGAACTCCTGGGGAAACCGGGTCGTGCATCAGCTATTACCCAGACTGTTCTCTTCCTTGGGAGACCTGGGTTGTGGGCAGCACTGATCATGCTAAGGGTTTTGAATGGGCCTATCCAGTCTTACAGTCAAGCTGAATGCCTTAAATCGGAGGCCTGAGGGGAGCCCATGAAGTGCAACACGCAGCTTATTAAATTCAGTGATCTTCTCAAGAGCTGATTCAAGCTAAAGATATGGCTGATCAATTAGCACAACAGTTAGGTCCAACTAACTGAGCCTCAGCCTTTGTCACAAAGCAGCAAATGGATTCTTTGCAATCTAGTTCTTCTTGTTGCGAGAGGTAGTTTGCTGCATTCATCTGAAGTCAGGCAGAAGGCAAAGTGAGGTAGCACTTTAAAGACAGTAACTGGTTTAGAGAGACATAAGCTTTCATAAACAACACCTGTTTTGTTATTTGAAGGAAGATGATACTACAGAAACGTCATTCCCAACTCATTAAGGATGATTATTTGCCCTTTGATCTAGCTAATGAAGCAAACTGGTAAGCACTAGAATACTGTTTCTTTGCTGGCAAAATGATTCTGCCTTTTACTGCAGAGTTGAAGAAAGGCCCAAGAACTGGTTTTCCTTACAAAATAATTTGACGGCACTTTGACAGGGAAACCATTTGATCTTTGTTTTTGCTCTCAAATATGATACAGTTTGAAGATGCGTTTTCCTTGGCTTCAGCCACTGAAAGCATTTCCTTACTGAACTATGTCTGACATATAAAGAGTTAAGACCTCCACATCAAACCAGCAGCAGTTAATCAATGCCCTTTATCAACTTAGAAGTGGAAAGCCTTCTCGTGGTCTAGTTATAATAAGTGTTGGTGGAATTTGTCTAAATTTGAGCCATTTAGTGGCTAACGTGAGAATCAGAGGTACAATTTTGTCATTAGAGCCAAAGGTTAGTGCCAAACTCTCGACCTCTGCAAAGTCGAGTATTAGCAATTGATGATTGCTGACTATAGTTGATGAGAATGCAATCAATATCAATCCTAACAAAAGCACATGGGCTGGCCAGAAGTTTGGCTTGTAAATCTTTAGATGCAGAATTGCCACATGTGGGAGTTGATGAATTCACATTGTAAGGCTGTTTCTCCTGAAGCTGGCCATCTGCAACAATCTGGCCAGTTGTCCTAATTGCTGTAATAGTTGCGCGTGTGTTTCTCCTGAGTTAAAATGACAATAGAAACTATTTGAATTATCCTAGTAATCTACGTGTTGACAACACGTGTAATAGTGAGCCCTGGAATGTACAAACATTTTCTGAAATAGCCAAAGCTGTCCTCAGTAAACAGTTGAAAAATATATTCATAGTTTCTAGGGTCATAGAACCAAAGAAGTAGGGTTGGAAGGGACCTTGTAGATCTTCAGGTCTGACCCCCTGCCTGGGCAGGAAGAAAACTGAGCTCAAATGACCCCAGCCAGGTAGGCATCAAGCTCCTTCTTAAAGACCCCCAGGGTAGGAGCCAGCACCACTTCCCTTGGAAGTCAGTTCCAGATCCTAGCCGTCCTAACTGTGAAGTAGTTCCTACGGATGTCTAATCTAAACCTACTCTCCAACAACTTGTGGCCGTTATTCCTCGTTACCGCGGGGGGCGCTAGGGGAAACAAGGTCTCCCCCAAACCCTTCTGGTCCCCCCTAGTGAGTTTATAGACAGTCACCACGTCCCCCCTCAGCCTTCTCTTGTGAAGGCTGAACAGGTTCAGGTCCCGTAGCCTCTCGTAGGGTCTGCCCTGCTGTCCCCGGATCATGCGTGTTCCCCTCCTCTGGAACCTCTCAATGTCCACATCCCTCTTGAAGTGGGGTGCCCAGAACTGGACACAGTACTCCAGCTGTGGCCTGACCAGTGTCGCGTAGAGGGGGAGGATCACCTCCTTGGACCTATTTGAGATGCACCTGTGGATACATGATAAGGTCAGGTTAGCCCTGCCGACCACGACCTCGCATTGTCGGCCCATGTTCATCTTGGAATCAGTGATGACTCCAAGATCCCTTTCTGCCTCCATGCTCTCAAGAAGGGAGTTTCCCATCTTATAAGTGTGCTGCTGGTTACTACTGCCCAAGTACAGCACCCTGCACTTGTCAGTATTGAAACGCATCCTGTTTTTGTTAGCCCAACCCTGCAACCTATCCAGGTCTTTCTGCAGTCTTTGCCTCCCTCCCTGCTAACGTGCCCACCTCACCCCAAATTTTGGTATCATCAGCAAATTTGAACCCGTTGCTTTTCACCCCATTGTCCAAATCGCTGATAAAGAAATTGAACAGCGCGGGCCCAAGGCCCGAGCACTGGGGGACTCCGCTGCCCACTTTCCCCCAGGTCGACCACCACCCTCTGAGTACAACCCTTCAGCCAATTCGCAATCCATCTGACCGTGTAGGCATCGATGCCACAGTCACCTAGTTTTTTAATGAGGATGGGATGGTCGACGGTGTCAAAGGCCTCGATGAAGTCCAGAAAGACTACATCCACAGCGACACCTGCATCCAATGCTTTTGTGACCTTATCGTAAAAGGCAATCAGGTAGGAAGGGACCTGAACAGATCATTAAGTCCGCCCCCCTGCCCTGGGCAGGAATGAGTGCTGGTATCCTCAGGGAGTATTGAAGAGAAAATTGAGGACATTTTTTTCAGTTCTCTGGCTGATGGGGTGGATAGTGTATCTTCACCCAGTCCCCATAGGTCATTGCAGAGTTGCCTGGTAATTAGCGAGCAAATAATTGGTGTCCAGGCAGGGCAGGAAGCCCTTAAAGCTAACGCAACAGCAACTGCAGAAACTCGAAGAGCATGACTCTGAGTGATATTAATGATCAGATAGGAAAGGGTAACAATTTTGAGAGAGTATACCTGGTAAGTTCCATACTGGGGAAAAGAGCACGCACAGATGGTGCTTGCTGGAACTGGCTATAACCCTTAATGGCATAGTGATCACCGAGTCATAAAAATTCACAAGATTCACAAAAGCAGTGAGACTCAAAAGACCTAATTGAGTTGGTTGGAGCCTTTGAATCCCTCCCCCCCCCGCCCTGCTCCACACACATTTTACTTATGTATTACACAGGCAGTGAATTCTTTTTTGCTTACCTACATGTCAGCAGAGCTTCTGCAGAGAGCTCCACATGTACTGGAAGCTTTCTGGGCTCACTGGCTGGTTGGTTCAAGATCTGCCTGGAGTCCCTGCTTTCAAACAGCTCTGGAACCTGTTGCTGTTCACTCTTCCCCTCCGTTCTTCTTCCACCACCTTGAATTCAGCAGCAGGGAAAAAAAGGAGATGAGGCTCAGCCCCTGCTTTCAAGTAGCTCCAGCTCTGTTTCATTCCTTATCTCCTTGCCTCCTTCCCCCTGTTGAATTTAGTGGGGTTGGGGAGGAGGGGAAAACAAACAACTGCAGGCTCTGGAGCTTCTTGAGAGCTGGGACTCCAAGCAGACAACTTGTTGACCAGCTGGTGAGTTCATAGAGCTCCCACCAGGAGCTCTTCTGTCAATAGTGGTGAGCTCTTGAGAGTTCACTGGTATCCAGGATCACAGTGAGGGGTTGCAGCCAAACTCCCTTTGGCAGGGATAGCACAATGAGCTTTCTTCACTGTGCATATGCCACATAGCCAAAGGGGATGTAGCAGCACCTCTGCTGCTGTGCCTGGATCTGATTATAATAATAATAATACCTGCTAATTTGTGATTCCAGAGAGAAGGAAACAAAATTGTCTTTATTTACACTGTGTCAGATTCTGCATCCTTAGTTCCATAATGATTTGTTCAAAAGTCACATAAATAGGGATGATATAAATTGTCTTTGCATGGGGATGCAACCAATGAATGTAACATTAGGCCATCACCAGAGTGTTTTTGAAAATCTGTCTTTACATATATTTATGTATATTTTGCCTTTCATCTAATTAATAAGCAGTAAAATCTGTTAGGTTGATTCAGCTATTGTTAGTAAAAAATTGTCTGAATCTATTGACATTAATTTTTATTGTTTTCTAGGCTATTAAGCACCTAAGCTTCACTTATGGTGTATAACTATTCTTGAAATAGAGATATTAGTTTTCTAATTATATCTGTATATATATGTATTAATATAATCCCTATGATAGTGCTCATCATTTTTCAGACATGAAAATGAAAAGAATTAATATTTAATTCAAAACAAATCTTAGTTTCTAATTTCTTTTGAGACATTTTTGACTGCATTGTGAAATAATTTATTTTCTTCAGATACTTAAAGAAAAAGAAAGCCAAGCTTATATCACTTCCTGCCTCAGTCTCGCTGTAGCTAGCTATGCCTGTGAATCGGTATCATACTTCTCTTTTCACCTACACTGTTTCTCTTTACCTGTGGTCTAACTTGTTCTTGATCCTGTAAGGAGGGATGAGTTCCTCATTCCTGTAACTGGAATTCCACATGGATACAAGTGCTCACCTATTCAAATTAATTGTCATGACTTGGACCTTAGATTGTGCTCTAGCTTATTTTTTTTAAATTACAAGAAATAGTGAAAATATGTTGAGATCTGTGTGGGACCTGGCAAACAGTCTCTGCTATAGCCTTACCAGGGGAGATGCATAGTAGATCTGGACATGCATCCTTTCCCCTGGCGCACACCTGCTGGCTGCTCTGATCCCTGCTCTGGCCCTTAAAGTAGCAGGCACCAAAGGTGCTCTGCCAGATACCTCCCCTCACTTAAGATAACTACCATGAGAGGGTTGGTGTGCTTGGCTGGTCGGGCCAATGCACCATTGTGACTGGGGGCCATGTCAGGACCAGATCTTAACATCAGCCCACCCTTCTGTCTAAGGTAGTCTGCCCTGCCTCGCCTGGCATGACTTGCTGGTTAATAAAACGGATGTAAGGTGCGGGTATACCTGGGTCAAAATACACTGCTCCAGCCTTCCCTGTACAATGCCCCATGCCTCACAGATGGCATCTACTGTGTGGCTTTGGCCCCACACTGGACTCCAAGGTCTGGTGTTCAGTCCCCAACTAGATCCCTGCTAATCAGGTGGCCTCAATTCCCACCATCATGTAGGGCTGTCAGGCCCTAGACCTCTTCCCCTCTCAGGCGTGGCTCCCTTACAGGACCTTTGGCCAGACAGGCCCTGGCCCACCTCCAGGCCAGTCGGAACCCCAGCCCCCTGGCTCTGGGCATCCCTCGTGTTGGGCACTCTAGCCCTTTTGACCATCCTGGTCCCTTCCCCAACTCTGACTAGTCAAGGATTTTGTCCTGGTTCTCGTGCTGCTTGCCCACTCCCTCTCACATGGGTCCACCTTCTTGGGCCCCTGCTTGTCCCTACTACTGGGTAAGCTACCAGGTTGTGGGGGCTGGGGCTTTAAGGCGCCCCTTACTTCCTTTTCACTGGGGAGGCAACTAGCCTGGCATTTCCTGGGGACCACCCTATCATGAGTGGACCCTCCAGATCATCCTACCCCAGCAGGATGTAGTTTTCAGTCATTCCCCAGGGCCAGGAGCCTCCTGCCATCCCCATAGCTCCTGCCCTTCCCTCCAAGATGTTCCAAGCCACTCCAGCCAGGTGGTTTTCTTTCCCCAGCTGTTTGCAGCAACTGCTGACTCAGCCCTGATGGCCTGAGCTAAAATGGAAGCTGCTTAGCCCTCCCCTCCAATCACATGACTCTCCTGTGGTCCTGTGACCATCTCATCCGGGCTGGCCTGCACCTACCAGCTGCTCTCATCCCTTAAAGTGGCAGGCACCAAAGGTACTCTGCCGTACAGTATGTCCTAGGAGAATTTCCTGACTATCAGGTGCCAAACCCCTGTTGAAACTGGGTCACAGTAGAAAGGATTACAGTAGTCATAGGGCCAGGAGGAACGAATAATGATAGATACACATGGATACAACTGCTCACCTATCCAGATTATGGATGCATAATTTGTGAATCCCTGCTCAGCTCAGACAAGATGGTGGCAGTTCTGTGCGTGCAGAGTAGCAGAATTTTAGGCATGTAAGTATTTGCCAGAAAATATTTAGGTTTATGTGTCCTTCCAGATACCCTCTGTGGCTAGGGTGGGGTTTTTTGGATTGCTCACTTGGATTTGGCATCCAAAAACATCAATAAAGGCATTGTTTTTCCCTCAGTGTCTACAGTTTGGCTTTTGCTCATTCTCAGAAGTAATCCGTTTGGAGCATCTAAGGTCCAGCATGATTCATATGGGTGTTGGGAGGTACCTAAACTCTACGCAAGTCCCTGGAGAGGCATAATCTGTTAGATGTACTCTGAGCATGCCTAACATGCTTTGACACTAGCTGTCCCCCTCTCAGAGAATGCCGTAACCACCAGGCTTCAGAGCCATGTTTCCTTTTGCTTGCTGTTCTGGCCCCATGGCACTTGGACTCATGGCTATCTGGTGGCCCAGGTGTGGTGGAAGATGTGGGCTCAAATCCTCTCAGAGTTAGGAGTGGCGTTACCAGTAGTGGCATTACCTTTTGCCAATATCCAGCAGTTAGACCACTTGCCCTGGAAGCAAGAATCACACCTTTTTTTTTTTCTTTGAACAGTGCTTGTGTGAGTTTTCAGCTGAATGTTTATTTGATAAACTGGCTAATTTTAGATGCCTCATAATGTATGGACCATTAGCATGCTGTATTCAAATACAAGAAATGGAAGGATGGTACATCTGGTAGACCTACCACTGGGACGTCTGGTCCCATCAAAAAGACCATTCTCAAAAAACAAGAAAAGACTACCCCATTTTCTCAAGGTTGTAGAGATGGGCACAATATAAGCCACCACAGTCTAGAACACAGGTGGCAAACTTCCTAACCTATTGGTTGCAAACCAGAAATCTTGATACAACTGAGACCTGCAGAACACAAAATTTTGAAGGTGCTCATGCCCTGTAGTCAATGATCTGTATGTAGCACCCCAGCTTAAACACTAAGTTGTTTTTAAGTGGCATTCTTCAGGAGCTGCTTTTATACTACCTGGGAGCTACATGCAGCTCACAAGCTGCCCTACTACTCATGGGAGGCCATCTTCTTCCTTAGAGGTCATTACTTAATCTGATGCTACTTTTGCTCACTATAAGAGAGTGGCAGAACGTAGCTGGAAATTATTGTCCATCGGTGATCCTTTCATGTAGAACAGTTTACATTTCA
The DNA here is from genome assembly GCF_030867095.1 of Alligator mississippiensis. Taxonomy (NCBI): domain Eukaryota; kingdom Metazoa; phylum Chordata; order Crocodylia; family Alligatoridae; genus Alligator; species Alligator mississippiensis. Next base: position 279,648,077 of record NC_081826.1, read on the forward strand.
CATACCACCTCATCATCATCAGCATCAAGTAGGTTCATTAAATGTTTCTATTTGAGAGAATTTGATGTTCATTGTGTATTATATTAACACCAAAACTAAAGGGTGAGACTGGTTTCCCTTTGTGTATCTAAATAGCAGCTTTCTAGCCACACAAATGACATCCGCAGTTGTGGAAATCTGGGTCCTGGCAGCACCCTGCAGCTGCCAGGACCCAGAGTCAGCAGTTGCTGGCGCTGGAGTCCCCTCGCAGGGGAGACACTGCTACATGTGCAAATTAAAGCTTGATAGTAAGCAGATATAAAAATTAGTACCTATTTTTGAGGTCTAACTTTAGAGATGGTTGGAGGTTTTTATAGCCTGATAGGTATTTTGCATGTGTAGCTGGTCTCAAGGTAATTGAGCAATTAACCAGTTAATTGTGCGATATCTGTATTGTGTACAGTGGGTCTTATTGCATATCTCCATTCATCACCTTACCAGGCCTATCCAAAACAGCTTCTCTGAACAATAGTCAAATCCTGTATTTGACAGGCTGGATGACTTCAAAAGCAACTTTCTAGAACATTCTGCTACAAAGCAGAAAACATGGGACTAAATTACAAGTTGAAGAAGTGTGCTCTTTGGATACCTGAGCATCAAATGAATCAAGTCAATACAGATCTTACTTGAACAGCTGTTTGCTCAATGTGATTTGAGGTTTTCTTATACACTCCAGGCATTAGCAGTAGTTTCTGCACGAATTCAATATCCCCATGAAATTCTGGGAAATTTTCAAGAAACAAATCAATGAGTAAAAGCTCTTATTTATGCACACTTGTCACAACCAGAGGTTTTGATGTGAAAAAAGTTGAAAACATCTCATTGCATATCAAGCAAAAGCCCGCCAAGTTGTGAGGCAGCAATAATATATACGTGTTAGACAGAGACTTTTCATTTGCAGACACCTTCCATCAGTTATGATTAAGACCGAAGGGTATATTACTTTAAATTTAATTCTATTGACCATATTTTTGGCTTGTGATTTTTCTGATGACTGCCAGATCTAGCATAGTTACTATATCCCATTTTTTTTAAAGCTATATGAACATGAGGCGGGTGGGTAAAAACAATCAAAGTGCTTGAGGAGTCTGTTATTGAATATGTAATATGCTGCTTGCCTATTCAGAGGGGAAAAAAACTAAATACATCATTCTGGCTACATATTTTCCCTAAGAATATGTTTCCTTCATGGACAATTAAAGGAAAATTAAACTCTGCTGGCAGAAGCCAAATGGGAGGCATATAGAAGAGCAAGGAAACTGTATTAGCTTAGGCTGACATCATGAAAACTTGCCTTACTCTTGGATCAGTTCCCTGAAACCACAAGACTCTCTAGAGAGCACTTTACTAATACCCAGAGAAAAACGTAAGCTACTGATGAGGGATGGGAAAAATGTTTTTGTTTGTTTGTTTGTTTATAGTCAAACTAGCTGGTTTCATTATAGATAATCAAACAGCTTCACCCAAAAGACATTTCCTTGAGCTTTCTCAAGAGCCCCAAACTTCTCACAGATGTACAATATCTAGGGCAGTCCACCCACTTACCACGCCTTGGATGCATCAAATTAGTTGTTTATAAAGCAGGAGGCTGCCCATTTACTGCCTGATGCCAAGGACATAATACACAGCTCCAAACCTTCCCTTATACCACATCCCATGCCTTACAGGTGGCATCGTTATGTAGCTCCAGCCCCACAATGGACCTCCTTCTACAGGTGGCATTCAGACCCCACCTGGATCCCTCTTCCTCAAGCAATCTAAATTCCACCCTCATAGTGGGCTGCCAAACTCCCTAAACCCGTTTTTCCTCGTGGCTGTGGACCCCTCTGAGACCTTTGGCCTCACTGGCCCTGGCCTCACCTCTAAGCTAGTTGGGACTCCCAGCCTTTAGCCTTGGCTGTCCCTCACAGTGGGTGCTCTGGCCCTTTGACCAGTCTAGTCCTGACCACAGCATGGGCCAGCAAGGTTATTTCAGGTAGTTTCACAGTTGGTAGGGTCGGAAGGGACCTGAGCAGATCACTAAGTCCGACCCCCTGCCCTGGGCAGGAAAGAATGCTGGGGTCAAACGACCCCGGCCAGATGTCTATCTAGCCTCCTTTTAAAGACCCCCAGGGTAGGAGCAAGCACCACTTCCCTTGGAAGTTGGTTCCAGATCCTAGCCACCCTGACAATGAAGTAGTGCCTCTGATATCTAGCCTGAATCTACTCTCTGTCAACTTATGGCTGTTATTCCTTGTTACTCCCAGTAGTGCTCAGGGGAACAGGGACTCTCCCATTGCCTGCTGGTCTCCCTTGGCCAGTTTATAGACGGTCACCAGATCCCCTCTCAGCCTTCTCTTGTGGAGGCTGAACAGGTTCAGGTCCCATAGCCTTTCCTCGTAGGGCCTGCCCTGCTGCACCCTGATCATGCGGGTGTCCCTCCTCTGGACCCTCTCAACGTTGTCCACATCCCTCCTGAAGTGCAGCGCCCAGAACTGGATGCAGTACTCCAACTGCGGCCTGACCAATGTCATATAGAGGGGGAGGATCACCTCCTTGGACCTGCTCGCGATGCATCTATGGATGCATGACAAGGTGCTGTTTGCCTTCTTGACTGTCCCCCCACACTGTTGGCCCATGTTCATCTTGGAGTCTATGACTCCAAGATCCTTTTCTGCCTCTGCGCTGACGAGAAGGGAGTTCCCCAGCCTGTAGGTATGCTGCTAGTTCTTTATCCCTAGGTGCAGTACCCTGCACTTGTCAGTATTGAATCCCATCCTATTCTCATCCACCCACCCCTGTAACCTGTCCAGATCCAATTGCAGCCTGTCCCTCCCTTCTAACATGCCCACTTCTCCCCACATCTTAGTGTCATCTGTGAATTTGAACAAGGTGTTTTTCACCCCCTCATCCAAGTTGCTGATGAAGATGTTGAACAGTGCAGGCCCGAGGACCGAGCCCTGGGGAACCATACTGACCACATCCCTCCAGGTCAAAAATGACCCGTCCAACACCACTCTCTGGGTGCGGTCCCCCAGCCAATTGGCGACCCATCTGACTGTGTAGGCATCGACACCACAGTTGCCTAATTTTTTTTATGAGATTGGGGTGAGAGACAGTATCGAAGGCCTTCCGAAAGACCACATCCACCATGACACCTGCATCCAAGGATTTTGTGACCTGGTCATAGAAGGCCACCAGGTTGGTCTGACAGGACCTGCCTTGAATGAACCCATGTTGGTTGCCCCTAAGCATAATCTGCCCTGCTCGCTCCTTGCAGATGTGCTTCTGGATAATTTTCTCAAAGAACTTCCCCTGGACCTATAGTTTCCTTGGTCCTCTTACCTCCCTTTTTTGAAAATGGGGACCACATTGGCCTTTTTCCAGGCTTTCTGGCATCTCGCCAGAGCACCACAAGCACTCATAAAGCTGTGCCAGGGGTCCCACAATGACCTCTGCCAATTCCTTCAGCACTCTGGGGTGGAGATAGTCAGGACCTGCTGATTTGTTTGACAGGAGCTAGTTTAGAGTTTTAAACATGTTTTTGCTGTTGCCGTGTTAAACTCTTGTATAGGATTTGTTTTTTCTGTTAGTAGGGATAAATTAATATTAATCAAGGTGGTGCTGCTGTTTTGTATTCATATGTACTTTAACCTCTGCCATACAGTGTCTTTGGATATGGACACATAAACGAATTACAGTGGATGAGAAGGAAACCAGTTTACCAGGCTTCAGCTGTTCATATGATTGTTCTTATCTAAGATAAGTAAAAGCTAAAATCCCTTAACTAGTCTTGTCCATTGATGAGCAAGTTGTCCTGGTTTAATTCTCCCTTACTGTAGCATAAGAGTAGGCACATGAATACTTTCTGTGCATTGACTGCTGTGAAACAAGTCCCTGCCTTCTTTAATTCACTGTAATGTGTTTTTTGTTTCCTCCCTATGCTGAATGCACCGGTCCTGAGATTACAAAAGCACTTATTTACAACTTTAGGAATGTGATACAATGCAGGTGCTTAGGGTTTAGTTTTATATATACCAGATTCAACCTGTTGTGTCATTTTGTCAATTTGTTGCTAAGAACAGAAGAAAAAAGTTAACAGTTTGTTCCTGTGTGTTTAAGCAACACTGTAAATGTATGCTAGGTGCATATAACCATTTGCCTGAGCATCATCTTGGTAGCAATTTCTTATTTATGAACCTGGCCCTTATGGTCATTGGCATTCATCAGATAATTCAATCTGCAGCAGTGTGTCTAGAAATGGGATGCTATGGACATCATCTAATTTACAGCTGTAAGAATAATTTAATCTTTTGGTTCACTGACCAAACTGAAAAATAATTAAAAAAAAACAACTACTTTCAAGTTGACCATAAATTAAAGTTTGCTTTTCCTGCTGACATACAAGCTTTTGATGACCTATAACCTATAACGCTTTGAAGTTTCTGTAGTTACTGAGAATGTTTGAGCCTTTTACAGTTTCTGGGTTCTCATCCCTGCTTGGGGCTCAGGACTTTTCCTGTAATGGCTGCTTCCCACTACTGCAAACTATGGGTTGTGGGAAACGAGCACCAGAATTTAGGAAGAACCTTGTTCGTTCTGTATTCTTAATGTCCACCCCATCTATTGACATCTATGCAGAATAAAGGAAAAAGCAGTCTGGTTTGAACATAGAGAGAACAAGTATTGGGCTAGGGGAGGGAAATGAGTAGATTATGACACAACGTGGTGAGATTGGGACTCACCAAAGCAGCGAAAGTACTTGTGAGTTGGAAGAGCAGATTGGACTGGTTGGGAAAGTAGACTGGGAGTAGCAGGGCAGCAGAATGGGCACTGGAGAAAGCGAGACTTAAATTTCTGAGACATGGTGACTGGAAGCCTGTGAGGGGAATAGAATCCACTTGGGAAAGGAATACCAGTTACAAAAGGAGGCTGGGACAAGCAACCTGGGATTAGAAATGAGTGGGGAGAACAGGAGCAGGGAGGAGGACAGATAAATTTAACAGGGAAATGAGGCACAGGGAAAAAAACGGGATTAAAGTTTAAGGGAAGTAGACAGCAATCTGTGCCTACTCTATCCCTTTCCTGCAATGCCTGGGGTAAAATTCATGGGCTTCCATACACGTGCAGGGAAGCTGCTGCGACGCGCTGTAATTATAGCATGTCAGAGCAGCCTCAATTAATCAAGTCTGCTGGAGCATGGTAATTACCATAATTCAACAGACACCAGCGTCATGTGTATCAGCGTCCCCGTGCTGAAAAATGCGGACGGGGTGCTTTAAACTAAAGCTGGTTCAACAAGCTTTACTTCAAAGTGCCCCACCACCATTTTCCAGGACAGGGATGCTCATACATATGACACACTGGGTGCTTTTAATTAGCACAGCTCTCAGAGCACCCCTCCCCCTCCTGGAGCACATCTATAAATGCCCCATGGTTTCTGGGGGTGTAGGTTGTAGCCACGTTGGTCTAAGGACAGACAGACAAGGTTCCTTGGGTGAATCTGATATTTTTTATTAGACCAACCCAAATAGTTGGAGAATAGTTATTAAGCAAGCTTTCGGGTTCAAAAACCCTTCGTCAGGCTAAGGAAGTTTCAGCAGTTGGTGTGTGCTCTTCCTGGATGGAATGAAAAGTAAAAAAGCCATGGTTTCTGGGACCCACTATTTCTCTGCTGACAGCAAATACCTGTGCAATGCAGTGGCAAATTGTGCATCTCATTCTCTTAGTGCATCTCATTAGCCTACATATACATATGTGTACATGTAAATAATGTATTATTTTTTCTCTGGGTTCCCTGCTTCCTTCAGTGCACAGAATGAAGGAGGGTTGAGTAGTGAGGGAGTCTGTTACCTGTTGAAAACCACCTTTTTTTTACAGCAGCAGCAGCTGGGAGATATATACTAAATGAATTGGAGTGCAGGAAGAAAAAGGAGGGTCTCAAGTTGAAGACAGGTGAATTTTGTCACAGAGAATTGGATTCTGTCTTTGCCACTGAGATCCTGCATGAGGCAATACTAACCACCAAAAGCAGACTTGCAGACATTGTCACTGACTGTGGAGCTCTTATTATATAGATGCTTGACTTTTTAGATGCTGGATCTAATTTGCAAACACGCTGAAGGCTTATAGCTGCAATTGAAATCAATAATACTTTCACTCAAATACGTAAGTGCCATGAAGTGCAAAGTACTCAAAAATCTGGCCCTAGCTATTTTGAAATTGAACATTCAAAAATAGTAGACACTTGTGGCTAATCTCTCTGCTTATGCATCTCCCTCACATCACAATGGTTTAGTAAAGATAAATTAATCTTGTGAAGCACTTGGATACTGAGTAATAGTTTCATAGTTGGTAGAGTCGGAAGGGACCTGAGCAGATCATCAGGTCCGACCCCCTGCCATGGGCAGGGAAGCGTACTGGAGTCAAACGACCCTGGCTAGGTGATTATCTATCCTCCTTTTGAAGACCCCCAGGGTAGGAGCGAGCACCACTTCCCTTGGAAATTGGTTCCAGATCCTAGCCGCCCTGAATGTGAAGTAGTGCTTCCTGATGTCTAGCCTGAACCTACTCTCAGTCAACTTGTGGCCGTTATTCCTAGTTACTCCTGGTTGTGCTGGGGGGAACAGGGACTCTCCCATTCACCGCTGGTCCACCCCGGTAAGTTTATAGACGGCCACGAGATCCCCTTTCAGCCTTCTCTTGTGAAGGCTGAACAAGTTCAGATCCTGTAGCCTCTCCTCGTAGGGCCTGCCTTGCTGTCCCTTGACCATACGATTGGCCCTACTCTGGACCCTCAGTGCTGTCCACATCCCTCCTGAAGTGCGGCATCCAGAACTGGACGCAGTACTCCAACTGCAGCCTGACCAATATCGCATAGAGGGGGAGGATCCCCTCCTTGGACCTGCTCGTAATGCATCTGTGGATGCACGACAAGGTGCAGTTAGCCTTACTGACTGTGTCCCCACAATGGCAGCCCATGTTCATCTTGGGATCAATAATGACTCCAAGATCCTTTTCTGCCTCTGTGCTGATGAGAAGGGAGTTCCCCAGCCTGTAGGTATGATGCTGGTTCTTCCTCCCTAGGTGCAGTACCCTGCACTTGTCAGTATTGAATCCGATCCTATTCTCATCCGCCCACCCCTGTAACTTATCCAGATCTAGTTGTAGTGTGTCCCTCCCTTTCAGTGTGCCCACCTCTCCCCACATCTTAGTGTCACCTGTGAATTTGCACAAGGTGCTTTTCACCCCATTGTCCAAGTCACTGATGAAGATGTTGAACAGTGCGGGCCCGAGGACCGAGCCCTGGGGGACCCAACTACCCACGTCCCTCCAGGTAGAAAATGACCCATCCACCACCACTCTCTGAGTGCGGTCCTCCAGCCAATTTGTGACCCATCTGACTGTGTAGGCATTGACACCACAGTTGCCTAATTTTTTAATGAGATTGGGGTGAGAGACAGTGTCGAAGGCCTTCCTAAAGTCCAGAAAGACTACGTCCACCGCGACACCTGCGTCTAAGGATTTTGAGACCTGGTTGTAAAAGGCAGCCAAGTTGGTCTGACAGAACCTGTCCCTAATGACCCCTTGTTGGTCGCCCCTAAGAATAACCTCCTCTGCTGGCCCCTTGCAGATGTGCTCCTGGATAATTTTCTCAAAGAGCTTCCCCAGGACCGAGATAAGACTAACAGGCCTATAGTTTCCCGGGTCCTTCTTCCTCCCCTTTTTGAAAATGGGTACCCCATTGGCCCTTTTCCAGTCCTCAGGCACCTGGCTAGAGCACCATGAGTACTCGTAAAGCTGTGCCAGGGGTCCCACGATTACCTCTGCCAATTCCCTCAGCACCCTGGGGTGGAGCTCATTTGGACATGCTGATTTGATCACATCCAGCCCCACCAAAAGTTCCCTAACTAGGTCTTCTCTGACCCTGTGCCTCTCGTGAGTTCATCTGAGATCCTGGTGGGGAGGATGTTCAGTCCCTGCTCAGAAAAATGGAGGCAAAGAATTTGTTAAAGAGGTCAGCTTTATTGTCTGGTGCAACCACCAGATTGCCAAGTGTGTCCTGCAGGGGCCCCACATTACCCAGTGCCTTCTTTTTAATCCCTATATATTTAAAAAAAGACTTCTTGTTACCTTTGATCCTGGTCACTAGTCCTAGTTCTGTCTCCGCCTTAGCCTTCCTAACAGTCCCCCTACATCTCAAGCAATGGAGGTATAATCCTCTTTGGTGATGGCCCCTCCCTTCCATTGGGTGTCTGCCTCCTTTTTAGCTTTCAAACATTCCTGAATGCCTTTGGTGAGCCATGGGGGCTTTTAAGCACTCTTGTCCCCTTTGACTCACGTTGGGACTGTCACCCTTTGGGCTCAGAGGATTATCTCCTTAAGGAACAACCACTTGTCTTGGACTCCCAACTCCCCTACCGTCCAGGACATCAGTGCCTCCCCGACCAATTTGCTTAACTTGTTGAAATCAGCGCTCCTGAAGTCAAGGGCTGCTGCCTTGCTACAGGCCTTTGACACCCTGCGCTGGATGATGAATTGCAGTAGGCGATGACCACTATCACCCAGGTGGTCGAGAACCTGCAGTCCCCTCACCGGGTCATCGCCTGTGGCCAGGACCAGGTCCAGCAAGGCCTTTCCCCTGGTGGGACTGTGTACCTCCTGGGTTAGGTGGAGGTCCTGTATCTTGGCTAGGAACCTATGTGAACAGTCAGACCTGGCTGACTGCTCTTCCCAGCGGATGTCTGGGTAGTTTAGGTCACCCATGATGACTACATACCTTGACCTAACTGCCTCCACAAGCTGACCTGAGAATTCCTGGTCCAGCTCTTCCCCCTGGTTGGTTGGTTGATAGTAGACGCCCACCGTTAAGTCCCTTTCCCCCTGACCCCCTTGTATTCTGACCCAGAGCACTTCAGTCTGCCCCTCCTCTGACCCAGTGCTGTTTGTTGAGGATGTGTATTGCTCTTTGACTTAGAGCGTCACACCCCCGCCTTTCCTCCCCATTCGATCCTTCCTGAACAGTCTGTAGCCCTTGATGTTTACCGCCCAATCACGGCTTGAATCCCACCAGGTTTCAGTGAGCCTCACTATGTCCAGGTTTGTGTTAGCTAGCAGGAGGGCAAGTTCCTCCTGCTTGTTCCCCATACTACGAGCATTGGTGTAGAGGGATTTAAGGCCTCCTATGGGTGCATGCACCTCCCCCCTGATCCCAGGACTATCTGGACCCCTGTCACTTACCTGGGTACTTCTTGTGCTCATCACCTGTCATGGCTCGGAAGTGTCCTCGTGTCCCCCTATGGCCCCATCCCCCAGCGAAGCTAATTTAAAGCATGCCGTACAAGATCAGCCAACCTGGAAGAGAAGACACGCTTGCCTTTAGGGGAGAGGTGAAGCCCATCCCACCCAAGCTTGCCCCTGCGCAAAAATGCGGGTTGTTGTCAAGAAACCAGAGGCCTGCCTGGTAGCACCAACTCCGAAGCCGCCAGTTGACCACTCGGATCCAGGCCTCATGGCACCATCCACATCTAGTTACCGGGAGAATAGAGGAGTATTGAACTCCAGAGAAAATCTTAGGAAAAAGTTAATATTTTCCTCTCCAGAGCAGGGGTTTAGTAGTGCATGGTGAATAAGATTAGGCATGTATTGAACAAAGATAACACAAAATATTTAGTGAGCACCAACTGCCTCTGTTTTTTTAATGTAGGTTTTTCCTGTAATTATTAAGCAACCCAAACTGTTTTACAGAATATATATATATATAACACACACACACACACAAATCTCTTTGCTTTCCCCTGAAACTAACATTTTACAATTCCTAGAAGTCCCAGAGCCACTGCCACTTTCAGCTCTTCCTCTGCTCGCACCTGTGTGGTGTCTGTCCAGGCAGGACGACTGCGCACTGTCAAGGCTTCCACCCAGATCCTGGTTTGGTGCTGTGCAGACTGAAGCTCGCAGGTTCTGTACGGTGCCAGCTAGGCGGGGGGTGCCTGCAATGGGAGCGCTGCCTTCTGGTGGTGTCCATCAGGGAGAAGGCAAGGGAACTACAGGAGCAGGCAGCAAGGCTCTGAAGCATCCTCCGTCGTGAGGGCTTCATCGAGTCCATGCTGGAGGAAACGTCTAGAACTGTGGAGGAAGTACTGCCAGAGGTGATGCTAGAAAAAGAAGAGGGCAGGGACTCCTAGAAAGGTGGAAGCTGGAAGCTTAATACCTCTGGCAGCAAAAAGAAATAGTCATCCCCAGCAAGAAGAAGTTGTGGTGGCTGTCTGCTTTAGACCAGTAGACCAGGAGGATGAGGTAAATGGGGCTTTCTTCAGATAACTAGCAGCAGTTTCCAGATCACAGGCCCTGGTTCTCATGGGGGACTTCAGTCAGTACCATAGCAAAGGGGGGAGGTGAGCGGGGCAACCTCCCTGGGTACTGAAGCGAAGGGGCGTCAACAGGTGCTGCCCAGCCGGGGTGGGGTGCGGGATGGAGCCACAAGCAGCTCGTCTGTGGGACGCGGGGACAGGGAGAAGGCGGCTCCCACTGCTGGGTGCACTCTCAGGCAAGCCTGGGGGAGGCATGTGGCCCCCGGATCTGTGCATGGGGTGAGGGCAGGCTGCCTCTGCGGGCTTGCCCTGGGTGCCAAACTTCCTTCCTATGGTACTGACTTCAGTCACCCTGACATCTGCTGGGAGGGCAATACAGCAGTGCGCAGGTAATCCAGGAAATGCCTAGAGAGATCAGCTAGGGGCCATGATCTTGACCTACTGCTCGCAAACAGGGAAGAATTAGTGAGCAATGTAGAAGTTGATGGCAACTTAGGCAGCAGTGACCACAAGATGATCGAGTTCAGGATGCTGAGAAAAGGAAGGAAGGAGAGCAGCAAAGTATGGACCCTGGGCTTTAGGAAAGCAGACTTCGACTCCCGCAGGGAACTGATGGGTGGGATCCCCTGGGAGGTCAGTCTGAGGGAGAAAGGAGTCCAGGAGAGCTGGTAGTATTTTAAAGAAACCTTACTGAGGGCACAGGGACAAACCATACCAACATGCAGGAAGAATAGTAAATATGGCAAGCGACCAGCTTGGCTTAGCAGAGAACTCTTCGCTGAGCTTAAACACAAAAAGGAAGCTTGCAAGAAGTGGAAGCTTGGACAGATGATTAGGGAAGAGTATAAAATATTGTTCAGGCATGCAGGGATGAAGTCAGGAAGGCCAAAGCATAATTGGAGTTGCACCAACAAGGGATGTAAAGGGTAACAAGAAGAGTTTCTTCAAGTATATTGGCAGCAAGAGAAGGATCAGGGGAAGTATGGGTCCCTTACTGAATGGGGGAAGCAAACCAGTGACATGATGAGGAAAAGGCCAAAATGCTCAATGCCTTTTTTACCTCAGTCTTCGCAGGCAAGGTCAGCTCCATGACTACTGCACTGGGCAGCACAGTTTGGGGAGAGGGTAAGCAGCCCTTAGTGGTACAAAAACAGGTTAAGGTGTATTTAGAAAAGCTGGGTATGCCCACGTCTGTGGAGCTGGATGCAATGCATCCAAGGGTGCTGTGGGAGTTAACTGATGTGATTGCAGAGCTGCTGACCATTATCTTTGAAAACTCATGGCAATCAGAGCGGGGTCCCAGGTGGTTGGAAAAAGGCAAATATAGTGCCCATCTTTAAGAAAGGGAAGCATGAGGATCCAGGGAACTAAAGACCAGTCAGCTTCACCTCAGTCCCTGGAAAAGTCATGGAGCAGGTCCTCAAGGAATCCATTTCTAAACACTTGGGGGAGAAGGTGATCAGGAACAGTCAACATGGATTCACCAAGGGCAAGTCATGCCTGACTGACCTGATTGCCTTCTATGATGAGATGATGCATCTTATCCACAGGCTCTGCGGATGTAGGGAAAGCAGTGGACATGATATACCTTGACTTTAGCAAGACTTTTGATATGGTCTCCCACGACATTCTCACAGGCAAGCTAAGAAAATATCAGTTGAATGAAGGGACTGTAAAGTGGATAGAAAACTGGCTGGCCCATCAGGCTCAGAGGGTAGTAGTCAATGGCTCAATGTCTAGTTGATAGCCGATATCAAGTAGAGTGTTCCAGGGGTCAGTTCTGAGACTGGTTTTGTTCAATATCTTCTTCAATGACCTAGACAATGGCATAGAGTGTACCCTTAGCAAGTGTGCAAATGACATCAAGCTGGGGGGAGTAGTAGATTTTTTCTCTCCACTTTCTTCTTTTTCTCCCCACTGAAGGGAGCATTCAGAGTGACCTAGAAAATTGTAGGATTGGACCAAAGGAAATCTCATGAGATTCAATAAGGACAAGTGCAAAGTCCTGCAGTTAGAACAGAATAATCCCATGCGCCAGTACAGGATGGGGACTAATTGGCTAGGCAACAACTCTGCAGGAAAAAACCTGGTGGTCAAAGTGAAGAATAAGCTGAATATGAGCCAACAGTGTGCTCTTGTTGCCAAGAAAGCTAATGGCATACTGGGCTACATTGGTAGGAGCATTGCCAGCAGATGGAGGGAAGCAAGTATTCCCCTCTATTCAGCACTGGTGAGACCACACCTGGAGTACTGTGTCCAGTTTTTAGGTCCCAACTACAGAAAGGATGTGGACAAATTAGAGAGTTCAGCAGAGGACAATGAAAATGGTTAGGGAGCTGGGGAACATGACTTCTGAGGAGAGGCTGAGGGAACTGGGCGCATTTAATTTGGAGAAGAGAAGACTGAGAGGGGATTTAATAGCATCCTTTAACTACCTGAAGAAGATGGAACTAAACTGTTCTCAGTGGTGGCAGATGACAGAAATAGGAGCAATGGTTTCAAGTTGCAGCAAGGGAAGTTTATGTTGGATATTAGGAAAAACTCTTTCACTAGGAGGGTGGTGAAGCACTGGAATAGGTTACCCAGAGAGGTGGTGGACTGTCCATCCTTTGAGGTTTTTAAAGCCCAGCTTGAGAAAGCCCTGGCTGGAAAGATCTAGTTGGAACTAGTCCTGCTTTGAGCAGGGGCCTGGACTAGGTAACTTCCTGAAGTCCCTTCCAACTCTAATTTTCTATGATTCTATTAAATAGGTAGGCTTTTAGCACTTTGAGCATGGCTCAGCACAATTTTTAACAGATAAAGTAAAGAATAGTCTGTCTGCAGGAACAGTGGGAGTAAGAAATATAACTCTGCCTTCTGGGACCTAGGTCTTTTATCTAAGGTATTTGTTTTTCATCATGTTGAAGAGCAGTTGGCAAGGGCATATTGTACTTCAGAAATATTCTTAGGGGAACATTACATTTTTACAGTCTAGTCCACCAGGGTTAGCTAATTAGGCAAACTAATGCTACAAACATGCAAAGAATAATTATAATGCTGTGCATATAGACAGGAGGGACTGCAGGATAAGGTGTCCTACACATCTGGCTTTCTTTATAATTAACTAATGAGAAGGTAACTCATAGTATCTTAATATTCATGCATAGAGTTGAAGTTTATGAGGAACAGTTGTGGGTATATAGTTTCTTGTCTTACAGAAGTCAGTTTAGCTATTTGAGTCACACATTGATCTCATGTCATAACTGTCATAGTCTGAAGCTCATTTTAGCACAAAACAGTAGGCTAAGAAATGTGGGGGGCTGCCCTGTTTTCCATCTCACAAGGCACCACATAATTGTGTACACACACATACTCTAATGGCTTTTAGAGCACTTCTAATATTCAGACTTTAAAACAGAAAATATTTCTCAACAATAACCAGAGCACAGCTAGTGTTCTGTTATAATAAGGCAAAAATGTGGTATGTTACTACATTCACTAGAAAATACAATTTATTTAAAAAGGTATTCTTATATTCCCAATAAATCAAACACAAATGGCAGGGATCTGAGCTTCTTCATTCTTGCAGAATTAGTCAACAAAAGCAAAAGGTGACATTTACCTCAATTCAAGCTGCAGTACTATATTTTGTTGTTTTGTGGTGCTTTATACCAAACAGTCCAGATACCTGTTCAGATTCCGGTTTACATGTTCCAACATTTTGACAACCTTCTGAATTTAAACTGAACGATGATGAAAATAACTTTTTCATAAATATGTCATTTGAATTCTAAGGCAATTACATTTGAATAACCTTGAAGTAAAGTTTTGTTGTCTGGGTGTTCAGGGCAAAAACTGTATTGCTGTGAAACCTAATTGTTTGTGCAGCCATTTTGGATTGACACTGCCAAGACTATACAACAGACAAAAAGTAGCTGTTTATAAATACAATTTAAGTTGCCTTCTTTTACTATGTTTAAAGTGTGGTAGTTTATACAACCAAAAAAATGCCTTCTAGAAGAAGGAACCAAAAAGGGTTCCTCAATATTCCCTAAATGTGCTTCGCACAGGCATTTCCATTTTTCCTGGAAGTTCTGAAATACTGCAGATTTACTCACCCACATTTTCTGTTCATGATATTAGATTAACCAGTCAAGGAACAGAAAACATAACTTAGGTGATGACTGCATATTCAGATATTGACTTGTGAATATTGAATGTGAGTGGGAAGTAGCCTATAAGCAATTCACAGGCCATAAAATGTTATGTGGGAATCTTAAAGAAATGCAAAAAAAGTTTTGTGGAAATTAAAAGAAAAGGGTTTCTATACTATTTTTTTCTCACAATACGTCTCTTCCCCCCTCCCCCCATCAAAAAGAAGCCCCCCAAAACTGGGGTGTTTGTATTAAGTTGGGAAGCTGAGGTTTTGATATCTTGGTCTTTCTCATCCTATTTCACAGCTCTGGAAACAAGTTTGGCTCTTTTCAGAATCATAGATCTACCCATAGAGACCAGTCTTCCGCAGCAGCTAGGGTTTCAGCTTTAGTTAAGGCAGGAACGGGAGGGTGAGTCAACTGAAGATTAGGTTCTGTCCCTGCTCGATTCAGCCATAGCTCTGGAAACATCTTTTCTTCATTCTGCCATTCAAAAAACAAGTTGTGCAGTATATTCTGGGGCACATTATATGTGAAAAAATACCATAATTAGTTACTCTTTCAGTAGCTTGGGTTTCCCCAGAGGTAGATTCTTTGGTCAACAAGTTTACATTCAAAATTATACAGCTGGGTAACTTTTGTACTCTGAACACCTCTTCACAAATTGATAGCTAGAATTATCTGTACCTTTCAGAAAGATCTTTGAAAAAAAGTCTAATGATAATTGCTTTTGATCACTATTGATTTAAGTAGTATTTAAACTTGACTATCAAAGGGACGAAGCCTCCCAGCATGATTTAGACTTTGTCTTTTTTGAGTCAAGGTTTGATTTTTTTTTTTTTTCATAAAGCATTTAAGCTTTCATGAAAACAAAAAATTTTCAGACCTTGTTTTGTTAGGTTGCCTTGTCTCCCCTTTTCCCAAAAGCCATAAGGAGCAGGGAAAAGATATTTTGAAGCTTCCAATTAAAACTAATTTTCTAATATCTAAGATAAGATCATTATGATATTGCATACTATATTAAGACATTTATGTGTAAGCAAAGGTAGCCTACTGTAGCATTCTATATGAAAACAAAAAAAAAATCACAGTTTGTTGAATTATTCTTGAGCTGCAACACTAACAATCAAGTACAGTTCTCAGATCAAAGGCAAATGCAGGTTACTTGGTACATTCCAACTATTGCTTTCTTTGAGCCTCAGTTCCAGTTTTACAGTTTGCTTCCAGGATACTGATCTGAATGATGATCAGCATTTTCAAAATAAAATATGGAGTATTAACAAATTTTGAATAGGGGCAGACGGGGAAAGGGGGAGGAAAAAGAAATCAAATGGATTCATTGGTCATTCCAACCATTGTGAGAAGTTTTATTGATTAATTGACAAAGCAAAATTAACAGCTGAGGAAAAGCATAATCTTACAGAACAGGTGTTGACTGCCACAAAGTGAAGCTGGCCAGGCTCACAGTCTCCATCCACAGCTTGAGGTCCTTCAAACAGTCCCACAGGCAAACAGTTCACCAGGTGTCGCATAGAAGTTCCCAAATTTCCCCTTAGACTATACCTATTTATAGATAGCTGGTAAACCTAATCTTAATGTTTTAATAAATTAGCCTTCATTGGTTTTATTTAAAATTTCTTTGTTTTACTGAAACTTTCAGAATTGGATTAAACCAGGTCTCTTGTGGACCAGAACAGTGTCTATTAGTTAAAATGTATATCCTTGAGAAAGCAAAACGGACCAAAAGGGAGGACTCCCTTATTTTATTTTCCTTCCCATTTACACTAATTTGTTACCTCTGTACTTTAGTTTATGGTCTGATAAGGCTGCTTTGTTCTTACGACCTATTTAAACATTTTAACAAAAATACATCTGTTATAGCAGTGTAACATTTAATACATTTGGCTACATCCATCATTACTTATGGTTCTTTCTTACAGGGTTCCCAGTTTTCACATATGTTAACCAAGTGTCTATGGCTCACTTTGAAATGTAAATGTTGCTCCCTGCTTTCTTATGTCACATAAACCAGTTTAAGCAGTCTGGTGCCCCTCCCCTGCTACAGGTCTATTGTGTAGCTCCAGTATCAGTTAAAGGGCATGATTCTGATGACTGTACCTGATGAGACTGCTAGGTCTTTGCCAACAGGAATTGTATGGGAATTGCTTGCAAAGTACATTTTTAATCACATTTATTTGACATAATATTTCAGTGTCTGTGTTTATAGCAATATGTAAATTCACTTTTTAGTCTGAAGTTAAATGCTCCTGGCAAGCCACAGAGGTGGGGGCCAAACCTCGGCAGTCCCCAGGGTGAGAGAGGGGACAGAGGGAAGAATTAACTTCTTCCCTGCCTGGCTGTAGGCAAGCTGCAGAGGTGCAGCCAGGGCTGGCAAACTGCAGCTGCAATCCACAGGGGGAGAGGGGATGGAGGGAGCAATTAACCCGCTCTCTGACCCCTTCGCCTTAACAGGGCCATGCTGGGAGGGCATCTGGCCACTCCTGAGGTGGAGGTGGCAGGGTGGGGGGGAGCCAAAGGTGCAACATAGCCCCATGTACCAGATGAAGGGTGCTACCCCTATGGTTTTGCTGCCACTGCTGTCTGCCTATCTGGCACATGTGGTGCCTATCGGTAAGTCCAGAGCAGGCATCCCCTGATGGCACGGTGACAGCTCCAGTGGCAGGAAAGCTTCAGGTAGTGCTTGGTGCCTGGTACATGGGGCTGGGCTGTGACCCAACCGCCAGGTAGGGGAAGAGTGAGCAGGGCATGCCCAGCTCAGTGTCCAGTGGCTTCAGGTGTAGGGCTCTGGTCTGAGCCTCTGCTGTGCATGGCTGTGAGGGCCAGGGCCAGGGCCAGCACAGGCCCTGCTGTCTAGCAGGTAGAAGCAGCCACCAGGCAGAAGCTGCTCCCCCAGCTGCATTCTCAGCTGGCTCTGCCCCTGGCTAGTGCCATGCGGGTGAGACAAGTGGAGGGGAAATTAAACCCCACTCTGTCCCTGTTTGCTGGAGGCAATTGGCCACTTCCTCCCCCCCCCCCCACCCCTCTGCCGCTGCTCCAGGCAAGGGCTGGAGGGGGCAGGGGGGAATGCCTGACAGGGGCTGCTACACTTCTGGCCAGGCAGATACCAGCTGGCATCCCCTGGGGGGAAAGAGGGAAGAAAGAGGGAAATAACCCTCCTCCCTGCCCCCGTCACCTCAGGGGGGCATGGCAGGCCAGCATCTGGCCATGCCCCCACCACTGCTCTGGCTAGAGAGCAGAGGGGCAGGGCCAAGCCTGCTCTCTGGAGCAGACAACAATGCAGCTCAGCCCAGGGCTGCAAAGCATCTGGGATGCTGGGGGACTGTGATTTAACTTAAACCAGGAAGGGGTCTGGGACAGATATTGCATAAACTGGTTTGACCCAAATCAGTTAAGTGTGATACTACATTCAACCAGGTTTATCTTAAACCAGTTTTGACCATTTTGAAACTGGTTTATGTGCACTGAACTTATGTTCTGTCACAGGTTTAAACCAGTTTCTGATCACTTAAACCAGTTTATGTGTAACTTCTGTCCCTAGCCTAAGCCAGTACCCATGTGCTTACGCCTCACTCTGAGAGGCCTGTAGTCTCTTGATCTAAGCTAACTACAAACTCTCAGTGCCTTCCCCAGGTGCTCACATTGACCTCCCTTCTCCCTGCAAGCCACTCCTATGCCTCAGGGCTAAACACAAACGCAATACTGAAACAACATATAAACAACATAACTTTCCATGGGACTCTCCTCCTATCTTTCCTTTTCCCTTTAGGATCTAGGGCAGAATGGAATTCTACACAGGGGTTAGGCTTATGTCGCCTTCTGATTCCACCCCCTTCCAGTTATCTGCCTTTCTCTTCTGACCTCAATTAAGTAATCTGCAGGCTTACTGCTCTGCTGCACACCTCCCCGCAGCTGTTTAGCTCTGCTCCCTCTCTTCCAAGTAACAAGGTTTTGGGTGCCCTGTTACAAGGAGAAAAATTAAGAGATTCTGTCAAGTTCATCTCATCCAAAAGTTTCATTGTAGGGGAAAGGGAAAGAAAGTCTTCCATGCCACGCATCTGAAAATTACATGCTGCACACATTTGTGTTTATTGCAATATTCTTAATGCTGCCCAATAGCAAAGTAAGTTAATTAAAAGAATTCTCGTATGTGAAAAAGAAAATTTGGTTCACCTGACATTGTATCACCTATGTGGTTAAAATACATTTTATTTTCATTGCATATTTCTTCTAAATTATGAATGTATTTGACTAAGTTAAACATTTCCTTACCCCAAAGCATAATTACAAGTGAAAACAGTTTTGAGCTCGAACAGTTAAATAGAAATAAATATATTCGACTCTGTAAATATACTGCTTTCTAATTAATAAATTCGCACAGATGAAAATGTAGTAATTTTAGAAATTACCTAGTGCCCAAAATCATAAGACTCCCATTGATATTGTTGTTTCATGTTTCCTACCTTTGAACTGGAGTAGTAAGGTCCCCTACCTTATAGTGATACTTTGAGAATTAAATAGTCCTCTCTTGCTATTTAATATTCTAATGTTTTATGGCAGAAGGCAGGATAGATTTGCACCTTTTAAACTAACTAAATCAAAGATGTATAGCATAAACTGTCATGAGCTTGAGCTCACTTTATCGTATCTGAAAGTGCAATAGTCTGTAACAGCAGATCTCAACTTTTTGGTGCAGTGGGCTGGATGAGTTTCATGGGGCCCATTTGTGGGCTGTATCAGGCCCTGTACCACCTCTGCTTGGCTCATTGCTAGATTGGACCTCATGCCACCTCCCTTGGCCCCACACAGCTGGATCAGGGGCCCGTACAGCCGAATCAGAGCCCCTCAGTCCTACACCACATCCTTTAGTTCTGTGCCCCTTGTTCTGGCACTGCCAGACTGGGTCTCTGCACTTGGCCCTTGGACATTACCAGCTATCTGTTGATTCACACAGACCCAGTATGTGGTCTGCTAGCTAATGCACAGACACCTCTCAAGGCGGGGGTGGAATTTGTGCTTAGCAGAGAGTGGCAAGAGGGAAGGAGGGGAGCAAACAGCTCTTCTCAAACAGTGTTTCCAAGGAAGGACATTAAGCTACCTGTTGATTAGCTCCAAAAAGCCTGTCTGCCTTTGTCTCTCCCACAGACTGTAGCCAGCATGTGGTCTGCTAGCTAATGCCAAGGTGTCCACATTGGGTAAAGCAGAGGGGGGAATAATCTCTATTTAACACGGAGAAGCCAGGTAGACACAGGGGAGAGGGGCCAGCCCTGCTGTGGAGCAGAGAGCCCCATCCAGCCCAAGAGCATGCTGGGATGCTGAGGGACTCTGGTTTATTTTAAACCAGCAAGGGGTCTGGGACAGACATTGCATAAATCAGTTTAAGCCAAATCAGTTAACTCTGATACTACATTCAACCAGGTTTATCTCAAACCAGTTTCAGCCATTTTCAAACTGGTTTATGTGCACTGAACATCCGTTCTGTTACAGGTTTAAACCAGTCTCTCATCACTTAAGTCGGTTTATGTGTAATGTCTGTCCCTAGTCAATGTAATCAGATGGAATTCAATATTGACAACCACTTGTAACTTTCCCATTTTATTTCCTACTACCATTCCTTCTGAGGCCTCCTGCAGGAGGGCATTATCAGCTGACATACTCAATTGTTGCCTTTTTTGGCATGTTCAGGGAATTCCATGTTTTGCTCCCTTTGATTCGCATAGTGCACTGGAGCGTCTAGCTCTAAATTTTGTTATTTACACCCTGAAAATTCCCATGGCATATCAGATTTATGCAAAAGTTGGTTTTGTATCTGTAGTTCCTTATTTGTATTTCCCTGGAATCTATATCCAAACAGATGTAAGACATATAGTATTACTTCTTTTTCTTATGCCAACTCTATTGCTTTGTGTCACTTTACAATATTCTTCTTGAACTACTCATACTTGGTTATTGTTTCTTTTCTGAACTGAATTTTTTTATTAATAGCTATTGTTACTTAGCAACAAGAATCTAACAAAAACCTATCTGTGGCTTACAATAGAGATGATGCTTTGTTTATTTCTTTAATCAGTATTCCCAAGAACAACCATAAATTTAATAGACAATAAATGTCAGAGAAAAGAGCCAGGCAGTTCACATTTAAATCTATGAACAGCTCACAGATAAAAGTTGAAATTCAGTATTTAAAATAGTACTTTGCTAGTGAAAATTTTCTTGATATTCATGATTTTTTTATCTTTAAAGCCTGCAAAATTTACATGTTTATCATTTGAAATTTAATTTAAAACTGTATTATGATTAGTTATCCAGAAATAAAGGTGAGCATAGTGTTTACAGATTAATGAAAGAGACAAGTTCTTACCTTGATCGTGCAAAGATCTTGTATGGTAATATTAGAACCAAGCAGATAACCAACCAGAAATGGGAAAAAAAGGATTTATCAGAAAGGAAACTTATGGTCTCTGAATTGCCTTCTGGAGTCGTACTAAATTATTCCATATGCAATATAGATGTGTACACACAGCTACTGTCCTGTATCAGAATGGGAGTGCTATATGCCTTCTTGGGTGGAATAGAATTAACCTCCTAAAGTGAGATCCATATTTTTGGGAAAAACAGCTATATCAGTTTAGAAGTCTAGTAGGTAGAAAAGGAACTAGGCTAACATTTTTTGGTCATGACCATGTTTAAAGATGTTATTTTCATAATACAAGTAGGGTCATAGTCCAAAATCAGTGTTGATTGCCCTGAACAAAGCAGGTAAACTGAAATGCTACTTACCTGAATTATGTTTTTCCTTCTTGGGTAACTGAGATGTATTCCTCCAGAATTTCTCATTTCTGTTTGCTGTAGCAACAAGATATCATTCACTCTGCAGTTCATCAGCTATGAAGCTGACCTCTGTGGAGGTATCTCAAGTTCTCTCACCACCCATACATACCCACACACAGATGCACTACTAGAGCTCTTAAACATTTTAAGTATCTTTATATATTATTTTATCCTGAATAGAACACAATAATGGGCTCCTATAGATGGGCAGGGAGCTGACTCCAATGTGCTGAAAATCCAGTGTGCACTGGAGAGCAGACTCGATTAATCGGAAATAAACACGCTTCAGCAGACTAGTGTATTAGCGTCCCTGTGCTGAAAAATGGTGGCGGGGTGCTTTAAACTAAAGCTTGTTTGATGAACTTTAGTTCAAAGAGCCCCGCCGGCATTTTTCAGTGCAGGGGATGCTGCTACACATGATGCTCGGGTGCTTTTAATTAGTGCGGCTTGCTAATTAAAGTACCCCCCTCCTCCCCCCGGACACCTCTTGGAGGATGTGTAAAAATACCCAATGATATTACAAAGAAATACTCCAGAAAAAGGCTCGCCCTTTTCCTTTGGTCTCTGTATATTTATAATGGTAAAGCTGTTTCTATGTTCTGCTAATTAGTGAACCAAACTCCCATGATGCTTGACCCATAATAAGGATTAAACCAAACTTTAAATGATTTGTTTGTCACGCATTAATAAACAATAAGGGTTTTCCTTCGATAGCCAGATAATGTGTCTTGTACTTTTAGGTTTTAATTTTTAAGAATTGCAAGATGGATACCAGTAGTAATAACTTGTATATCTGGTCCTTTGGTCATCTTATCCTGCTGCTTTTGAGATAAACAAATGAGGATTAGCTAATTCTATAGATTTCTGCATTGTAAACAAGTAGGTATAAACATAAAAGTGCTTAACTCCACCTGGGTACTTAATTGATGGAGTAGAATCTGGCCCCAGGTGTCTGAAAGAAGGTGCTGAGCTTGTTTCATTTTGAGTGCTGTAGGACCACATGACTGCAAATGATTTTCTGTCACTGATTGGTTATAGTTTTTACCATCCTAATCAATAAACTACTTGAACTGTATTAGTTTGTTTTTTCTAAGCTTTCAAGCATGTTAGAAACAACTAATAGTCAACAGGGCTCTTGAATTTTTGAGTCACCTTTTGACCATTATTCTGTACCATTATAGCTGCTCTGAGTTTGCTCCTCTATATCTCAATATTCCCCCACCTCTTATTTGAACTGCTGAGAAATTCCCTGGCAGGGATTCAGACAAAGGGAAGAGTTCAGTGTTGTTTGTCTCATTTTTTAATACTGAAGGATTAACTGTGTTACAAAAGCTAAAAGTATTCAGGCCCGTACATATAATCAAATAAAGATCACTTGAAAAATGTATGAAAAAGTGAAATGTTTAGTTTGTATGATATTACTAAACATAATTTTAAAGCCTTTTTCTCTAAATGTCATAGTCCTGGCTGAGTCTCCTTTTTGGTCAGTCACTAAATTGTGTTAATCAGATCCAGACTTTGAATCCCACACATTTATCCAAGCCAGCTGGGTCTGAGCAGAGTTACTGCTTAAGGCTGGGGGGCTCCTGAGGCACATTTCTGGGATAGACCTCATCTATGAATATAGACATATTCCCCAAACAGTTACAATATGGTAATACTATGCATATTTAATTTTTTTTTCTGGTAGAGTAAAACATAAAATGGAGCCTAAGCCAACATTCTTGATCCATATCCAAATCTCTGTTGGATCTGGATTAAAAAACCCAAGCTTGCGTGTTGTCTGACCCAGAAATACAGGACTGGAAGGAGCCTCCTGGTTCGTCAGTAGGGATCCTGGTTTTTTCTCTTTAAAAATCTCAAATTCTCTGAGAAAAACCACAAATCCAAAATACTCTGACTAAAACCCCCAAAATTCACGTTTTTCCATGATTAAAATGAAATGTCACTATATATATAGGTATTAGTTGCACCCAATGTTTTATTTATATATTTATAATTTTAAAGCAGTTTGGAAGCTTACCAGTGCCATAATCTTTATAATAACATAAATTCTAAATACGTATATATTTTGGCATTTGATTTTGGTTTTTTTATCATAGAAAATCAGAGCTCCCCCTTTGCTCACCAGGACGTGAGTTCTCCCCCCTGCCCCTGCTGCTTTGTGGTACTGAGCAACCCTGATACATCAGGGTCCTGGCCCTGCCCATGCCATTGCCCCTCACTTCCAAATCACACACCTCCAGCCCTGATGGTGCCTCTCACTCCTGACCTCCAGTCCCCCGTCCCCACCAGTGCTCCTCACTCACAGCCTCCCACCCCCTACAGCCATGCTCGAGGAGGCTTCCAGATGGGAGGTGCATGGTCTGTAGCACCCTGCCTGCCCCCACAGTGTCTGAGCCCCAGCTGCCATGCACGGGGGGAGGGAGGGGGTGGCTGCTGTGGCTGAAGCAAAGTGCAGAGCCCAGTCCCCCCAACGGGCAGCATGGCCAGAACAAAGATGAGTGGAGTCCGTGGTGGGGGAGGATGCGGGCTGCCTTCTGTGGGCTCAGGTCTCCCCGCCCTGCTGCCCTCCCCCCAGGGGCTTCCATAGGCCAGCGCGCAGGACCCAGTGTGGGAGGGCAGAGAGGCTCAGTGCTGCTGCCTTTAAGGGCCTCCTGCCAACTGCACTGCAATGGTGCGGTGACCCCTGCTTACCCAGCAGCACCTGGGGTTGTGCCTTCCACTGATGCTGGGCAGGCAGGGGGTTCCTCATCATAGCAGCACAGCTGGCCTCTTCACCAAGCAGCACCTAGCCTCTCCACCCGCCCACGTTGGGTACTGACCACTGGGCTGCCAGAGGGAATGCAACAGGATAGAGAGCCTTGACCCCACAGCAGCCAGCCCGTATCTTCCCCTGCCCCATGCATAAATCTGGGGGAGCATGTGCCTCCCCCATCTCCTCCTCCTTTGGAATACACATACCAGTGGGGAGTGGCCCCCACCACTGGCTCCCAGACAAGCCAGCCATGGCTCCATCCCACTCCCCCAGTGGGGTTTCATGGTTGCACATTCTCACCCCAACCCCAGGCACCGCCCTAGCTGGGCAGCACCCCCAATCCCAGCCACCAGCCCTGCCCCACTCCCTCCCTCACCATGGGGGCCTCAATCTGCCCCCACCATATTGCCTATGTCTTTCCCCCACAGATTTATCTGCAGGCAGCTGGGGGAGCTGCCCTCCTGGCTGTATTGCTGGCTATGTGCATGTGTACGCACAAGCACATGTATGTGGTGCCCCCTGCATCCTACGCCCCAGAGTCCCAAGCAACCCCTTGCAGACTGGAACTCTGCCAGCCTGCAAGGGAAAACCTTCCATGTCACACATTTTTCTTCTTGAAAGAAGAAAATCTGTGATATTCTCCTTAAAAAGAGAAAAATCTCTGTTTTTCTCCTTTAAAGGGGGTAATCCGCATTTTTCCACAGTGAAAGCAAAACCTGGATCCTTGGTCATCAGTTTCAGTCCCCTGCATCCACAGGCAATTGATTACCCCAGGAATCCTTCAGATTAGCACTTCAAGCCGTTGCAAACAAGTAGAAGGCACAATATCTGAAACATCACCAGCAAGCTGGAACATAGAGCTAAAGGCAGAGGTGGTGAGGCACTGACAATGCTCTGACACTGCAATAAGGAAGTAACTGATTAAAATGCACACATCAACACACTAAAGCAGATTGTCTCAGTAAATTTGTGCTATTGCACTATGAGTGGGTGATCAAGGATTTGGTCCTGCAGTTCACCTTTGCTAAGTGGAGCTACCCAGATGCTGGCCTTTTTGCCTTGGATGCCAGCAAGAGCTATTTTAATGTGTAAGAAACAGTCTAAGTGAAAATAATTATCTGAACTTTTCAAATGTGCTGTCCAAATACACTTTCCACATCCCATTTTCCATCCCTCCTTCCTCAGAATCTGATATGTGCTTTGACTCAGTGGTTGAGAAGAAACTGAAGCAAGGGAAATGCTCATTGACAAAGAGGACAAGGAGGGACGAAGTAAGTGACCACTACATAGGTTTTCCTTTGCATGTTATCTCCTCAGGTTTGAATTTGTGCATTTGATTTTGTACAAATCTGTTTCATTTTTGATGTGAACTTGGTTACTAGCTTTATATGTCTTTGGTTTGAAGTAGAATTAATATGGGAGTTCTGAACTTTCTTTCCCACTTGCCCTCCTGCACCTTTCATCCCTGCTACTAATCTTTCACAGATTACTGGTAGTTCATTTTCTAAGCCTAGATAGTTATGAGTCAGCATTTTTGTCCAGTGTAGCATGAACTGCTTTGTTGTTTCTGTAGATTTTTGTGTATACTTTTGAAAAAAATGTCTTATATATATGACGTGGGTTTTTTTAGGTTAAAAGTGCCTTTGGACCCAGGGGGGAAGGTTGTTAATGTGTACTTTCAGTCCAAATAGTATAGTATAGTCCAAATGCTGTTGGAATATATAACAGATTTTTATTTTTAGTTGAATCACTTAGCCTCATTACAGTTAGTGCTTTCTCACTGTGATTTAAAGAATGTCCAGCTGAGAACTACTGCCTCTTTAATATTCATCAAGAATCTAGTGTGCTGTCAGGCTTATTTTTCCTTTGTTTTGTTTTGTATTGCTTTAGTAGGCTTGTTTTTGTTCATCTGTTTTTTACAACATTCTTAGTTTCTGATTTTGCATAACTGAAAGAGTTGTTCCACTTACGATGCTGTTTAACATTCAAAGCCCAAAAGGAGAGACAGCTAAGATGTTTCAACATTCTGGCTTTATTTGTTCCTGCACAAATAAAGCCATGTTGTGTCCTCTGGAAAAAAAATATCTGTTCACTGCACTGCTATGAGATGTACCAATTCAAATCCTACCTATCTCCTTCTCTCAGTCTTCCAGCTTCTTCTAGCTGTCAGTATTTACTGTCATTGAGTCACTTCCTCCTCCTTGGCTCACTTGTTCTTACTGTATATTTCTATGCCACCATGGTGTGTGGAGGACATTACAGAGCACATAGCACCTTAGAGTTGGAACACCAGAGTCAGAAGTGACTCTAACCTCTTGAATGAAACAATTGGCAATTGGAGGAGTAGGAAAAATCAACTCCAGTGGCATCATCCTCTTGACCAAATGCACAGAACATAGATTCACCATCACCAACACCCTGTTCCATCAGAAAAACAAGCACAAGACAAGCTGGCAACACCCAGAATCTAAGCATTGGCACCTGGTTGACCATATCATTGTCCATGCTTGGGATCACAAAGATGTCTGCATCACCCAAGCTATGCTAAAAGCTGATGATTACTGGACTGATCACTGACTTATGCCCTTGGTTATGTCACTCAAACTGGCTCCAAAACAACAGCTGCAGCAGAAGCAATGCCTATGGAAGATCAACCTGGAAGGACTCAAGGACCCAAACAAATAAGACCTCTTCCACCAGTACCTTAGCAAAAAACTGGTGAATTCTAATGAACCACAATGGGAGAATGATGGCAGCATGTGGAGTGCCTTCAGTGCCACCATCATCAATGGCTGTGAAGAGATTCTTGGATTCTCAACCAGGAAACATCATAAATGGTTTGATGAGAATGAACATGAGATCCAAGAGTTGTTCAATCACAAGCACAAGGCCTTTTGTGCTTGACAAAATGACACCAATTTCAAGCAAAAGAAATTGAATCTCAAACAAGCTAAGGCAGAGGTCCAAGGAGGACCTGTGATATGAAGAACAAATGGTGAGAAGATGAGGCTAAGGGGGTTCAGCATCTCACTGATGTCCATGATATACGCAGTTTCTTCAATGCCACCAAAGCTATCTGTGATCTGAGCACTCAGGGACCAACCCCCTTGAGACCTAAGGATGGAAGAGACCTGATCAAGGAAAGGGGAGTCTTCAATGCCTGTTGGAAGGAGGATTTTGAAGACTTTCTCAGTCAAGATTCTGTTGTTGATGAGAGTGTTCTCAACTCCATCCCACAACACCCAGTCAGATGTGGAACATGTGGAATCCCCATGGAAATCTTCAAGCAGAGGGAGAGAGGCTCACATCACAGCTTTGTGCCCTCATCTTAAGGATGTGGAATGATGAGGAAATCTCAGATGACCTCAGGGATGCCACGATTGTGACAGTCTTCAAGAAAGGAGAGAAGTCCAACTCTGGAAACTACAGAGGGATCACCTTGCTGTCCACCACAGGAGAGATCATTGTGAGAACCATGCACCATCTCTTTCCACTTGCTGAAGAGCTTCTCCTGGAATCCTGGTGTGGGTTTAGGGCATCAAGAGGCACAACTGACATGATCTTCACTGCTCACCAATTGCAGGAAAAATGCCAGGAATATATCTCTATTGCCGCACTTCAATAAGGATGTGGAAAAACTTGAGAGGGTCCAGAAAAGACCCAACCCGCATGATCGCGACACCCAGAACTGGACTCAGTACTCCAGCTGTGGTCTCACCAGTGCTGAGTGTAGCAGGAGTATCACTTCCTTAGTTTTACAGAAGATGCAGTGGTTGATGCATGCCAGCGTGTTATTTGCCCTGCTGACCACTGCCTCACACTGATGCCTCATATTCATGAGATAGTCCATCGTTACCCTTAGGTCCCTTTCAGTTGTGGCGCAAGTCAAGCTGTCACCACCGAGCCTGTATGTATGTTGAGAGTTGTTTGCCCCCAGGTGGAGCACCTTGCACTTGGAAGTGTTAAACTTCATCTGGTTCCGGTATACCCAGCTCTTGAGCCTACCCAGGTCTGCCTGTATCTGCAACCTATCTTCTGATGTGACCACACTGCCCCATAACTTGGTGTCATCTGCAGACTTGGCCGGTGAGCTTTTCACTCCCCTATCCAAAGCATTGATAAAGATGTTGAAAAGCAGCGGCCCAAGCATGGACCCCTGAGGGACACCACTGGCCACTTCGCACCAGGACGACACAGATCCATTCATGAGAACTTTCTGCATCCTGCCCTGTATCCAGTTTCCCACCCACTGAACCGTCGAGCAGCTGAGCCCACAATCTTCCAGTTTTTCCACAAAGATATCGTGGGATACTAGATCAAAAGCCTTTTGTAAGTCTAGGTATATGACATCTACCTCATCTCCCACGTGCAGGTGGCAAGAGACCTGGTCATCCGGATAACATGGCCAGCCCAGTGAAGTTGATGTCAGATGATCATCACCTCAATACTCATGCTGTTTGCTTGCAGGAGAATGCTAACATTGGTGCACCTCTCTTCCCACTGGATTTGGAGGATCTTCCACAGGCAGTATTGCTGGTACTACCCCAACAACTTTAGATGTCTCTTGTAAGTTGTCAACGTGTCAGCTCCATACAGCAAGGTGGGGATCATGACTGCCTGATAAACCATGAGCTTGGTTTCAGATTTGTTGTCGTGATCTTTGAACACCCAATTCTTCAGGTGTACAATGGCTGCACTTGCACATTTGAGGTGATGTTGGATTTCTTTGTCAATGTCAGCCTTCTGAGAAAGATGGCTTCCAAGGTAAGGTATGGAAAATATCCAAGGTTCTCCAGAGTGTCACCATGGATCTGGAGCTGGAGATTGTTCATTAGGAAAGGCTGAGGGACCTGGGCCTTTTTAGCCTAAAGGAAAGTAGGTTGAGAGGGGACTTGATAGCAGCTTACCACTATATCAGAGGGATGCATCAGGAGCTGGGAGAACAACTGTTCACTCGGGCACCCCTGGGGAAGACCAGGACCAATGGATACAAACTCCTGGAAGGCCGCTTCAGGCTTAATACCAGGAAAAACTCCTTTGACTGTGGAATAAACTCCCTCCAGAAGTGGTACAGTCACCTACCCTGGAGATTTTCAAGAGGAGACTGGACAGTCACCTCACTGGAGTCACTTAACCCCAGCTGTCTTCCTGCCTAGGGCAGGGGGGCTAGACCCGATGATCTGCAAGGTCCCTTCCAGCCCCTAACAATCTATGAATCTTCATCTGACTCCAGACTCCTGAAGCAAGCTTTATTCTTCCAGGCCAACCAAGGCATACACACAAGAGTAGAGCAGAGAAAGTACTCCAGGGATGTCCTCAAGGCCAACTTTAAAAAATGTAGCATTGATGTCAACTTGTGGGAGACTGTTTCCCAGGACCACCCCAGGCGGAGGTGGAGTCTGCTGCAAGGCATCTCAGTACTTTAAAACCTCACAAGAACAACGAGAGATGGAAAAGTGGGAGTGGCAGAAACAGCGTGTTACGGACTGAATCAGGAATCCACTGCCACCTACCCCACCTACTCCACCTACCCTGCACAGAAACAAATGTCCGAGCTGTAGTAGAGTCTCTCAATCTCAGATAGGCCTCATCAACCATCTTTGGACACACAGATAAGAATCCTGGAAGACAATCATCCGTGACTGCAAAGGGTTGTTGAAGAAGAGCACACCTTAAAAGTACCTATGGCATCATCGCCTCTTAACCAACTTCTGCTCTTTATGGTCCCCGCAGCCTTCTCTCTTCATTAGCCTATTTTTCTGCTTTACACAATCCTGACTCCATGTTTTCTCACACACTGCACCATGCAGCTCAGAGCACTTCAAGCAACTTCTAAAATGTTATCCTTTCTGTGAAATGTTCAGGACGTAATAGCCATTCTTTATCCTGTATGTTTGATCTTATCTTGAACTGTGTGCTTTTGTGCCATAAGTTCTAAGCCCTTAAGGAATGTTTTTTACTTGACTGACCTAGATTTGCTGTATACATTTATAGTACTATCACAGTTATTAACTACTTAAAGTTTTGATGCAAGTAAGTGTCAGGCATATCAAAAAAGTTGTCAGAGTTTGAATGTCTGGCAATATTAGCACAAAATGTGTACCATTTATAAAACAGAATTTTGTGGTGAGAGTGTGTAAGGATATCACTGCTATCTTCATGTGAAGACAGGTAGGCTGTGGTTAAACAATAAATCTCTTTGCAATAATGACCACCAATCAGTGACATAACTAGATTGGGGTGGCTGCTGCAACTGTCCTGGGGGCTGACTTGGGGCGCGGGGTGAAAAAAACCCAGCTGGTACTGGCACTGCAGGATTGCAATTGTGATTGTGCTGGCAGCAGGGCAGCAACCAGAAGCTGCCACTGCCCCTGTGCCCAAGGCGCCTAGCTGTGTTACTATGCAGCTGCTGACAATGCTATTAGAGATTTACTATTAGGAATTTTATTAGATTTTGAGCCTCCCTGCATGAACTCTTTAGCCTGAGCAGGTTAAATATTTCTGCAAAAGTAACTAAGGAGAGAGTTTATTAAGGTTTTATGCAAACAATTTTGCTTTATTTGAATGCATTCCAGCCTTCTCACATAATTAAGTTCAATGGGGGAAGTGAAATATTTGATTAACTAGCTATCAGCCTGAAGAAAGCAAGGTAAATCTCAACAAGGGATATATAAGATCAAACTTTGTGATCAGTGAAATTGAATTCAGTCGAATAAAACTTTATAAGTATCTTGGGTGAATGTCATCAAATATTGTCATTACCAAGTAGGATATATTTACCAAAATTAAAATGTCATGCTCAGCAGATGGTAATAGTAACAGTAGGCAAACTTTTTTACAGCATATAACTCCATAGAAATTAACAGAATTATGCCAGCAAAGAATATGGTCCACTACATCTTAACAAAATACTCAACACATACCATATTTTCTTGCATAGGACAAGCCCTGAAATTTAATACATACCTTGTTTTTGAAATGCAGAATGAAAAAAAAACAATATTTTTCCAGATTTATGGCTACATAGAAGCGGGGGGGAACCTGATCTTCAGCCTAATCTAATGGCTCATCTTCCTTTTCCTACTTATACTGTGAAATAGGAAGAGAGAGATCAGGAGCACTTAGCAGGTGGGAAAATTGCCTTAAATGTTAGCTTGATTAGTGGAACATCAAGACCACTGAAATGATCCTTAATACCTGTGAAATGGAGAACAATGATCCATTAAGTCAATTGACGCTTTCAGCATGCTGAACAATAATATTATAGCTGCTGCATTATTGAGCAGGAATCAAAGCAGGGTGCTTCTATCCTGGGCAGAAAATCAGTTTCTCTGCTTAATACATGTACCCCAGTGTTGGGAGATGATATTTTGGGGGAAAAGTTTATATTGCACACAGGAAATACAGTATGCGTTCCACAAAGCAATAGTTTCCAATTTATTTTATAGAATGAAACATATGGAAGCTATATTGCTGGTACATCGAAGTGCTGGAAAATTTTCAGCAAAAATACCTTCAAGCTATTCAACATGTGAGTTGGTTAGATAAAATCATTAATAATCAGGCTCTGGAAAGAGATTATACAACTACATAGAAACAGTTCTTATGAAAGCACAACTTTGCTGGACAGGGCAGGTCATAGCAACTGAGGACATCACTTTCCCAAAGAAAGCACAGAAAGATGAAATTTAAAGCGCAAAAGAACAGAATAAGAGATATGGAGATATTTTGAAAAAGGCCTTCACCCATTTTTATACAAATTATCAACATATATGAAGCTCTGGAATTTAAAAAAAAGTCAGAAAAATTCTAGAGCAACAGAAGGCACATAAACTTTTTTTTAAAGACTTTATTAATAAACAACAGATAAAAATAGTATTTTACAAGGGAAAAGAGTAAAAAAGAAAGCAGAATTAATAGTCCACTGACCACTATCCCATGCTCCTCATCCATGTGAGCACCAATGACAGGGCTCGGAGTGCTCCTAGCCGAGTCATGAGGCGCTACAGAGATTTGGGTGCGGGGCTAAAGGGTCTGGGGGCACAGGTGGTGTTTTCTTCAATGCTCAGAGTCTCGGTCTACGGGCTGAGGAGGGAGAGGAGGATCGAGGTAGTGAACCAAAGACTGCGGCGCTGGTGTCATCAGGAAGACTTTGGCTTCCATGACCTCAGTCCGCTTTTTGGAGAGAGAGGCAGTGAGCTGCTGGGAAGGGACAGCCTCCACCTCTCTCCGTTGGGGAGGAGGCTCTTCTCAGCCAGACTGCCTGACCTGCTCCACCAGGCTTTAAACTAAGCCCACCGGGGAATGGGGGACTACTGTCACTGCTGGCCCGCTGAGCAACCCTTGCAAAGCCAGCAGGCCAAGGCACATAAGAGA
This sequence comes from Alligator mississippiensis, assembly GCF_030867095.1. Classification (NCBI taxonomy): domain Eukaryota; kingdom Metazoa; phylum Chordata; order Crocodylia; family Alligatoridae; genus Alligator; species Alligator mississippiensis. The sequence continues at coordinate 279,680,524 of NC_081826.1, forward strand.
TCCCACCCCAGCCCTGGCCCTGGGACAAAATTTAGGCAGGGCAAGGGCCCCCAAGGGTTTCAGAAATGTACATTCAGAAATGTATTTGTCCTGGGATTTAAAGTAACACAAGGAGCAGATGCTACCCAAATTAGTATAGCAAGCGAACACTCTGATTGCAATTCTTTTTTGGGTATTTTGCAATTCTTTTTTTACTTTTGCCTTTGAACATATTTGGTTTACAGCAGCTTTTCTCTGAATAAAGGTTGTCGGCTAATTCATGCCACAGACTAACAAGCAGTTGGGTCACACATACCCCTTACTCTCTCTTCTCCCTAAAATGTGTTTTGTGTCATTTTACCAAGAGACAGTCTCTGCATACCATCACCACACAAAATGACAGTATACCCTTTTTGTCTTCAACTGAGCTATGTTGTTCAGCCAGTCCTAAATCTCGTTCAGCCACTTTTGTGTTTTCTCTTCACAAACTTGCAAAATTAACTGTTTTTTTCTTTTAGATGACAGATTTTTTACTTTCCTACTAAGTATCTATTGATGCCAGGTTATTCTGATTCCAGACAATTTGTTCTTTACAAAGCATAAGTAGTCTGTTTTATAGGTGTTAAAAGGTAAACCTGGTATGGTAGTATTTATAACACACCCTTTTCCTAACTTCTCTCCTAATTTGGATTGCCCAAATCCATAGTTCCCAGATTTTCTGACTAGATTTTGTTTTGTAACAGGTTCTTTCTGTCTCGTGTTTGTTTGTGTGTGATATCCACATTTCTTATTTCAAGCTATTCAAGCTTTAAATGTATTTTGAGGGACTAACGGTAACTGTTAAGAATTTTGCTGGTTCTCTGAGGTTAGAGAGCAAACACTTTTAATATATAATGCAAAAACAAAAGAAACAGATCTTTCTGGTGTGCAACTTTTAATATATTATTATCAGTTCTTCTAAGACTGCCAGCATTAAGTTGTAGAATATAGATTGTCTTCTGATATTTTTTAGCTTAAGTCAAAATTGAAGGTAGTACTTAAAATATTATGGGCTAACTCCTATTTTAGCAACTGGCTGTTTCGGCCAGAGTTTGATTTCACTTCACATACTCATATGGCCATACAACTATGTCTGCTGGGTGTGTGTAAGTCAGAACAGTCTGTCTAGCAAAAACCCCCACAACTAGCAGCTGTTAGTTAAAGAAGGAGGAAGAGGGCTCTTGCATATTGTAGGTACAGTAACTGAAGGTCTATAAAATTTACCTAAGAAGTGGGAGATCTGGGTTCTAGGACTTGCTCATTAAGAAGGTGGGTGTTTGAACGCATGTCTGACTGAATTCCCAGTACAATGCTCTAATTAACAAGCCACAGGTGTCTATCTGGGTGTCTTTCCAGGATCCCTTTTGAAGATGGCTCCTTTGGGATGCCTAGGTTCACCCAGGAGGCCAGGCTAGACAGGGTTTGGCTGCATGAAATGGCTCCTGCTCTCGGAAGGAACAGGTCCTGGGTTCTGCCCTGAACTCTTGTTCCCAATACAGCAGAAACTTTCCTACTATTCTCTATTCATTTTTTCCTGTAAATATTAAATACCAGACACATATGGACTTGTGTTCTGTGTACAGGCATGCAGTGCTAAAACATGGGAGGATCCTTCCCATAACTTATGCTTAGATATGCCTGAAAAACCTTCAGAGGGAGATCCTCAGTTACACAGAAGATTATGATCTCTGTTTTTTACAACAGGAAATTTTAACTTATGTTAGGGTGTGTCCCTCTGCTCAGAATCCTACTTCAAATACTTGAAGACTGTCATAAAGAAGAGGGAGAACATCTTTTCTCTCTTGCTGCCAGGGGTAGGACATGGACCAATGGCTTGACGTTGCTGTTTAAAGAAAGCTTCATCCAGCACATCCTCCTGGTCTGGTGGTCTATAGGATATACCCACCATGACATCACCCTTGTTGTTCTCTCCTCTGACTCTAACCCAGAGACTTTTAACAGGCCTATCTCCAGTTTCATACTGGAGCTCTGAGCAATCATACAGCTCTTTTACATAAACTGCAACTCCTCCTCCTCTTCTCCCCTGCCTGTCCTTCCTGAACAGTTTGTACCCATCAATGAAGCTCCCACCAAGTCTCTGTTATTCCAATCACATCATAGTTCTGGGATTGTGCAGGGACTTCCAGTTCTTCCTGCTTGTTTCTCAGGCTCTGTGCATTTTTGTACAGATACCACCACCACCCCTTACTTCCTCTTGGTGGCAGTGATCTCAATCCTGCCTACTTGGTGATGCCTGACCTGGCCTCTTCCACCAATGGAATCTGTTCCTCCTCTGTTGCTATGGTTCCATATGTGTTCTTCAGGCAAACCACTGCACGTGGAGTTGAAGACTTCTGCTTGCTTCCAGAGGTCACAGGCTTCCGCCTTCCTGGGAGTCCATGTCCTCTTCCTTCTCTAGCGCTGTCTCTGGCAGTCCTTCCTCCACAGTTCTAGAGGTTTTCTCCAGCATCAAAATGATGAAGTCCTCATTGAGGAGGATACTTTGGAGCCTTGCCAGCTCCTTCCTTAGCTCTCTTCCCTGCTTCTTGAAGGACACCACCAAGAAGCACTGCTCACATTGTAGGCACAGCCCCACCTGGCTATCCCTGGGAGGAACCTACAAGTTGTAGTCTCCACAGCACCAAACAAAGACCTGGGTGGAAGCCTCCATAGTGAGCACTCCTACCTGGACAGACACCTCACAGGTGCAAGGAAAGGAAGAGCTGGAAGTGGAAGTGGCTCTGGCATTATGATGTCCTCCAGCCATTTCTCTGGGTCTCTTAATCTGCTGCCTCTTTCTTCCTGCCCCTCTTTCCAAGCTGACCTTCCCTAGCAAGCTCCTCTGTAAGCTGGCCTGTTTGCTGCTCCTTGGTCCTGAAAGGTTCTGATAACCTGCTTCCCCTCACCAAACTTACAGTAGGAAAGCAAGAGAGAGTTTCCAGGCATACTCCCTAGAGAAATGTTCCTCATTCTGGACTCTAGTTAAGCAAGGGGTTTAAGTATTGGTCTAACTTCTGAAAATAGCTACTTACGCTAAATATATGTAGATTAGTTTTTCTTAATTAAAGAAAGAATTTACCTTAAAGGGTCACCTTCAAAGAGGGGAATGGCAAACTGACCTTGAAATGGACTTCTTAATGGTGAAACAGAATTCTGCCCGTCATCCTTTGCCTCCATTCTTTTTTATGTGTGTTTATTTTTTATTTTCTGTTTTAAATATGTGAACTGTTTTAAATTCCCTGTAAAATAAATATAGGTATATTGTTAAAGAATACTTTTTAAATGGAAAGATAGATTGTTTTCCTCTGAATTTATGTCAATATATGCACACATGCATTCTAATGTTCTTTTTGGCAAGCAATGTTACCTTAAATCCAGTTTCACAAATTTTTGTTACAGTAATATTTTTAGTATCACTTTTATGTTACATGTTTTCTCTTTTTCTTACAAGATTCAAATGTAAATTTAATGGCTAACGCTATAATATAAATATTTTTAGAAATCTGTATCTCTGAGTTGTGTGAACAATTCTGCCTATTGTGGTAGTGCACTTGTAGTACCTACCACTTTAAGGGCTGAGTCAGGCAGCCAGCAGGTGCCTGATTACAATGGCCATTTTAAAACACAGGCCAGCTATATAAACACAGCAGTTTGCTGCTGGTAGCCAGGCAGAGACATTGCTTCATTGAACTGCTGTATGATACATCTGGCAGGTAAGAGCAGGGGGCTCTTGGTCCCGGCCATGACCTAAAACTGCACCCTGCCAAAGTAGGGAGGCCTGGTGGGACTGCCAGTGGCACAGCAGCTCCACTCAAATGCCAGGACTGTGAACCTCCCTGGTGAAAGGTGGATTGGGGCACCTTAATAACCCCAGCCCCCACAACTGGGTGGGTAAGCCTGTAGTAGGGCCCGAGTAGGCAGACCCAAGTAAGAGAAAGTGGGTTAGTTGCTCAGAAGCCTGACTTGTACCCTTGACTGGTCAATGTTGAGGCCAGGACCAGATGGGTTAAAAGGCCCGGGGGCCCACCGTGAGAGATGCCCAGAGCCGGGGGCCTGGGGTTCCAGCTGGCCAGGGCCTGTGTGGCCAAAGGTCCCAGGGGGGGCCATGCCCGAGAGGGAAAAGAGTGTAGGGAGCTTAGCAGCCCAGAATGAGGGCGGAGTAGGTTGCCTAATAGGAAGGGATCTAGTTGGGGTCCAGGTTAGAGTGTTTTGGGGCCCAGTGTGGGGCCAGTCATTAAGAACTAGGATGCCATCTGCGAGGCGTGGGACAGAGTGTAGGGGAGGTTCGGTGCTGAAGATAGTGCCCTCTGGCATCAGGGCATGTAATGGGTAGTTTCCTACATTAACCATCAGTTATGAGAACAGCAGAGTCATAGCAGGCAAGACTGGACAGACTGCCCCATAGAGAAGGTGGGCGGGCTGAAATGAGACTTGGCCCAGAGCGTGCCCCCTGTCACACTTATCCAAAATGGCTTCAGGAAATTTTAACTTACTTAGCAGTAGCATCTTGAAAATGAAACACTGCTCCCTTATCAGTTAGTAACTTTTAGATAGTTTTTGATGAATGAATTATAAAAGGTGTGTATGGCAAAGTATAAGAAGAGACCGAGAAATTTTCTTGGTCTTAACATGTACCTTATCCACAATGTTCAGTATCAGTCTTTGTCATAGGAAGAATGTACAGGAATATCAGAGAGAAAAAAATCACTCTGAACTGGCAAAAAGCTTATGGGTTTTTTTTCATTATAACTACTATCTCATTTAATTTTTTATGGCTCTTAGAAAAAAAGTTGTTCTCCACTTTCTTTTTTAAATTCTGTAATTTAGTAAGCATATGTTTGGTAGGATATGTGATTTGAAAACTAAGAGAGAAAATTGTGGGTTAAGAGATTATGAATAATAAGAGAAATATCAGTAGGAAAACATGGTGGCACAATTAAAAGAAATAATGAAAAGATAATGAAAATACTCCTAAAATATAAATAAATCTCTGAACAAAGATGAGATACAAGTATATAAATGGCAGAAAGAGACATAGTAGACTTTCTCTTTTCCTTTTTACATATTATCCTTGGTTAATTTAGTTTTAGGAATATAATAATAAAGTTAAGTATGATCTCAAAAAAGGTAGGAAGTGTCATATTCCTATAACCATCAGTTTATGGGGATAGTGGTCAAACAATGGTTTGAATGTCAGTAATAATTTGCATACAAAACTAGTTCAGCTCCAACAACAGTATTAGGAAGCAGGAAACAGTTGGTCAACAGAGTATTTTTTCCATGAAAAAATATTTCATCAAATCATGGTATTTTGGGGAGAATATATTTTTCAGTGGGTTTTTTTTTTTTTTTTTAGTTTTTGCTTAATTTTGGGAATATCAGAACATTCAATTTCAGCATATGTTTTGGTTTGTTTCAGTCTTTTAAATATTCATTATTCTATTACAGTGATTATAATTATAAATGCTCTGATATCTAAATGAAATGTTTTGAATGTTACACATTGACTTTTTTGGCATCTTTATTATGCAGGAAATTAAAAAGAATTGGCTGCTTGTTGTAATTCACAATGAAAACAAATTTCAAAATGTCAGAATGAATTGCAGAAAGGAAATTTTAGATTCTGACTAGTCCTCCTGGCCATTAATTTTTTTAAAGATACAATTTGATCAATTTTCTTCATATACTTATGTTTCTATATGATATTATACCCAATGCTTGAATTAATTTTATTAATGGGTAGTGCCAATATAGAGCACACAGTAACAAGTAATTGTTTCGTGTGAGTCGTACCTTTACCGTTAATAAATATTTTAAGATAGTTTTTCACCTATGATGGTAAAGCCTTTGAAAGCATAGTAGGATTAGCCATGTTCTGCAAACATTTTTCTAATTAAAGCTAGAAAAAAAACTATGAATAATTTTACCCGTGAAAATGATGGATTAAGTCATTGATCATATTTCAAACACCATATGCATAAGAGATCATGGTTCCAGTCACCCTATAATGACTGGAAATGGTTACTAAGAGGTGATGACATTGCATGTATGAGTCTTGGGCTACTTTGTTTTGGATTATCATCAAGGGCTTTTGAAATCAAAAGCAAACTTGCTGAAGGCACATTGGTATAAATGAGTTTCTGTGCAGTCCTGTGTTCCAAAAAACAATAGAAATAATGCATGTGAGATGATATAAGACTGAGAGGGGATCTGGTGGCCATCTATAAACTCACCAGGGGGGACCAGCGGAAAATAGGTGAGGCTCTGTTTCCCTGGGCACCACCTGGGATAACAAGGAATAACAGCAACAAATTGATTGAGAGCAGGTTCAGGCTTGATATCAGGAGGCATTACTTTACAGTTCGGACTGCCAGGCTCTGGAATGGGCTCCCAAGGGAGGTGGTGCACTCCCCTATCCTTGGGGGTCTTCAAGAGGAGGTTGGATAGATATCTGATTGGGTTATTATGATCCCAGCACTTGTTCCTACCCATGGCAGGGGGTTGGACTTGATGATCTGTTCAGGTCCCTTCCGACCCTAGAAACTATGAAACTACGATATTAATTCATCCTTATCTAAGCCTGAACAGCAATATTAATATTCTCCTTGTGTTACAAACAAGTGTGTATTGCTCTCTTTCAAGTTACTGGAAATCAGACGTTTTGTTCTCTACCACAGCTCGAATACATGTACATCTTGTCTAATTCATTGCTTCTTGACATTATGGTGAATAGAAAACCAACAGGCAGGCAATCTGTAGCCACCCCTTCAGTTACAGCAGCACAATCTATTACTGATTTCCAGATAATGGCGTTTTCTTATCAGATGTAAACACTAATTGGCCTATAGGTGGTGACATACCTGTACCTACTTGCATGCTCTCCTTACTGCTCTACCCCCAGATACGTTACACACCCTGTTTTCAGAAGGCTGAATAAAGAAGAAAAGATTTCTCTTGCCAGCAGTGAAAGAAAGCAGCTGCAGTAGGAGGGGAAGGTGGGAGGATGGGGCAACAACCTGTGGTTGCTATATTAACCCCCTAGCTGCTGGCTGGCTGTGGACAATTCCTCTCTCACCCAGCACAAGTTTACTTTTACTTTTCTCCATCTAGACACTCCTATTGCAAATGCTGCTATTGACTCAGCATCAGTGTCCTCTGGGCAGAAGTTTGAGGATGTTTCAGGGCTCAACATTTTCTCATTTAACACATGCATCACAATTTTCAGCAACAGATTTTCCAGGAAAAAAAGGGTGTGCAGTATGCAAGAAAATACAATATTACAGTTTATTCATATTTGGTTTCAATTGAATTATGGGCTCGGTATGAAGCAAAAGGCAGATCCTTGCTTTTCAAATCTGCTATGTTATCACCTGAAAAAATACAAAAGACTAATGTTTGACATGCCTCTACAAAAACTTCTCCTAAAATATTGGCATGGGCTTTTGAACCAGCCCTTGACTCCTGCTTTGCACCTCCTCTAGACCTCTTTGTTGATCTAAGGGCCGCGTCCAGATGAGCTCAGCCATGCAGTATGTGGCAATACAAACATGTCTGCAGCACTATTGTACCATACATTCAGTTGTTCTCTGTGCTGCAAGAGAGCAGCACAGATGGTTTTTTTGACCCCTGACATTTCAAAATTTGTTTTCGTTGTGAATTACAACTAGCAGCCAATTCTTTTTAATTTCCTGCAAAATAAAAATTCAAAAAAAGTCAATGTGTAACATTCAAAACATTTCATTTATATATCAGAACATTTATAGTTATAATCTGTGGAGAAAAAAAGCAGAGCAGCGCATGCACAGACAGTGTGCACCACTCAAAAGCAGAGCTGGGACATTTGGAGCCATGCTACGGCTGCCACCCAGGCTCTGTGTGGTAGAATCCCTGCTGCTGCAGCCCCAGGAGGCCCCTAGGACCCAGGTAAAGCTTTTGGGGCCAGCCCAGTGCTGGCCCCAGCCTCGCCTAGCACCCCTGGGGGACTTGACACATGCCGGAATGGGTGTGGCACAGGTGTTCCCCTGGGGACAAGTAGTGGTGGCACAGGGTACCAAGTGACCACACCATGCATGGATGTGGTCAAGGAGGCCTTTTTTCAAACTATCTTAGGGTCCCGTTCTGTGTTATGCTCCCTTTTGCAATATCCAAGTGTGCCATACCCCATCAACCAAGGTATCATTTGTAATAATTTCTTTCAAAAAAATTCTAAAACTTGGTCAGATTAAAAAAAATATATATTTGATCACAGTTGAAGCCTCTCTCATCCCTTGACTGAAGTTATAATCAAATCTTTTTCAGAATATGGCCCAGTGCAGCTAGACATCCTTTAAGTTTTCATTAGATAACTTGAAATATGGCCCTAAATTTATGGCAGTAAAAGGTAGGCTCCAGTGTGACAGCAACAGGCTCCTATTGATAATTTTATCTGGTTCCTCCTTAATGAAGGACTAAGACAAGGAAAGCCCACAAAGCTAGAGAGTTTCTGACCTCTTGTTGTTTTTTTGAGTAGCGAGTATGGTGAGACTCCACTTCCAATATTCTTGAATCAAATTATTCAGAAGTCTGTCAGGAGACTGCAAATAGTGTTGGTAATAAACACACATGGGTGAACTGACCTCAGATCTTGGAGTTGTTTCCCCAGAAAACAAGCAACAATTACAGCTCTTTGAGCAACTCTGTGGAGGGCTAGAATCTGTTTCCCAGGAATTCCGGTCCTGAAATGGTGATCCTCTCCATCATTTCTCATTATGAATGGTATAATTGACTCTCACTTACTCTGTGGTCAGAAGGAACAAAACAATATTAATCTGTAAACTGATCTGCAATTATATCATCATTAACACACAGGAGACTAGTACAAGATACTCATGGGTTAGGTAGAAACCAGTCTAATATCTCTCAATGGCTAGCATGCACAATCATGAAACAGGCTGGCTGGGTCAAAAATCTTTCCCAGGGATGTGGAACAGAACCAGGATGTGATCTTACAAGTCTACAAATGTTGGAATAAATTGTCATCAAATCTGTTTGCATGAACCAGAAATGCCAAACATCCCTGACTCCACAGTTAAAGATGAGATCTGGTCTACCAGTCTCTTTGCTGTTCCTTAGGGCAATGGTTTCTTCGTTGATGGACCCCTACAAAATTTTGGATAGAGGTGCAGACACCTTTGAATTTTAAGTATATGCATTCACATACTTTTGATTAATCACAGTCATCTTTTGCAGACCCCTTAGATATAGTCTGTGGACCCCCAGGGGTCTGCAGACCAAAGGTTGAAAACCACTGCCTTAGGGAGTTTTCTTTAGTGTACCTTTTTCCCTTTTCATTTGCCACTTGATACCTGAAGAGGCTCAAGGAAAACATAACCGTTCTGATTCTGATCCCAACAGAATGATGCCTGCCAGTTTTGGTTTTTTGAAACATGGGCAGTACCCTCTTTCCAGTGTCCTGAATCAAGGTCTAATGTATCACATTTTCCCAGGGAAAAAACCTAACAATTGTCTACACTACTATAATAGTTGTTTTTAGCCCTAAGGAGTCTGAGGGTAGATGAGACATTTACTGCGCATAGACTAATTAGCTGCACAGTAAACACCTCACATGTACCTCTAATGGACCGCAGAAAACTAATCAACTCTGCAATAGGGTAGTACGTGTAAATACAAGTACTTGTATATAGAAGTACTAGCAACACATATGTAGACGCTGACATGACTGGCTGGGGCACTAGGGTGTTTCAGAGTAGGGCTGCCTGCTGGGGCACGCTCATGTCCCAGCCAGCCCCTCTGCAACACGTTGAGCAGGTCAGAGCAGTCCTGGGCTGGCAGGCTGACCCCCTGGTCCCTGTGCCAGCTGAGACTGCTCTGACCAGGCCTAACCTGCTGTGGTCCCAGGTTCACATTCAAGCGCACTATGAAATGGTAAACTCCAGCACGATATGTGCCAGAATTTATTACTGCATACTAACAGCACGTATAGATGTGCCTGTATGAGCAACACCTATGCCCTTCCCGCAGGCACTTTTCAAACAAACTTTAGTTAAAGCACCCCCACCACCATTTTGAAGTGCAGGACACTGAGTACACAAGATGCTGTGGGTGCTTTAATTAGACTGAATCCTGAGAGCCTCTCAATTAAAGTGCTCCCCTACCCCCACCCTGGAGCACATGTAAAGACACCCAGAGAGGCAAGTCTGAAGCAGCCTCAGTGGCTGCTTGTGGCTGCAGTTATAAATGAGTGGACAGTGACAATAATGTGGTGTGATCAGGTCACTGAATATCATCTCCCAATATTGAAACAATGTGGACAGGCCCTTACAGGCCTAGCTTGGGAAAGTCTTTTAAGCATGTGCAAGCTCATCAAACAGGTTAGTCTGAAACCTAGGAAGGTTGCTACAGATTGAGAATTGTTTCCAGCTTCCACCACCTAGCAACTGGAGTATTTCTATGAGGGTGGTTGAGAAATGAGCTGTCTTCACTGAGAGGGATGGCAGGTATTCACTGTTAGGGCTGGTTAGGGCTCAACAGTTCCTTAGCAAGTCCTATCTCATAGTCGTTCTGGCCATTTGTAGACATGCTTACCCTTTTTTAAACAGTGTTAACTGATTCACACCACATAGTTTGAATCAAATTTCAATTCGAATTAAGGGTTAATCTATGGTCATTGATCACCAGGGAGGTTTTTGTACATTTCTGCACTTCAAGGCCACAAAACCTTGCTCACTTGCTACACTTGGTGGTGGGCACAAGCAAAAGCAAGCCCCAGATACCCACTGCATATACATGTTAATTAAAACAGTTTAAATTGCCTAATTAGGACTGCCCTCATCTGCATTAATTTTAATCCGCATTCAATAAGGTTAGCTAATTTTAATTTGGACTACAAATGGCCATGTGTATATAGTGATGGCTGTAGTCCAGATTAAACATGGAAAAATGTAGCGTCTATAAATGGCTTCTGTTAAGGGGAGAGACCACAAAGCACAATGATTGCCTGTGCCTCTTTTTGCTGACTTGGAGGCCAGATTCATTTTTTCCTTGGTTACGCATTCTTTCTTTTAGTCCTAATTTATTTCTCTTTTAGATCTCTCTTTAATACTAACCTTTTTGATTTGAAAGGTACCCATCTTCTAACTGTGGGAACACTGCCCCACTATTCTACAGTGATAAAGTATCTGCCTGTACAGTTCACCTCACATCTGCATTCTCTAGATGCAATTTAGGTAATTAAACATGCTATTCATCTAGAAGAGGGGTTGTTAAAATATACTTGAGAGATCAAAAGAAGAGGACCACTTCTCTCTACAGAGGAGGGCAAAAAACCCCCACATGGTCAGCCAACACCAATCTAACTATAGAGTAAAATTCCTTCCTGATCCCAAATGTGGCGATTGGTCTGACAGTGACCAAAAGGGAAGACCCTCTAACCAGGAACCTCTTGGTTTTTAGTTCCAGTAGCAGCAGCACACCCCTGTCAAAATCGTCAGCTTCTGAGGCAGGTAAAAAAAGCCCTGGAGGAACAGAAGGGGGAAACATTATTTTGTGGCCTCACGTGGCAACCAACAAAGCACAGAAGCATGGAAAAAAACAAACACCCTCCACTCTGATCTGGAAGCTAAGTACAACAAGCAACTCCACATGTCACCCTCATCACTGGAGAGCCAGAACTCCATATCATCATCCCTCCTCTCCATAGACGTATCCTAGCCCCTATACACTTCTTTCATAGCTAAACCACTTGTGGAGCTCTGTTTCATTCCCCTTTTGCTGAGCGCTGTCCTGGTCGATATCCACCTGCTCAGAACTGCAGTGCTCTTATCATGTGTTGGGATCTCTTTACAGGCACAGCCACATCTCGAACATCCCTGACAAATGCCTATTCGACATCTTCTTAAAGAGCTCCAATGAAGGAGATTTCATGACTGCCATAGGCAGCCTTTTCTACTTCCTCACTATTCCAACAGGGAAGAAAGTTTTCCTGGCATCCAATCTAAACCTGCTTTGCTGAAATTCAAGGCATTGCTATGTGTCCTATTCTCTGCATCAGTGGAGAAAAGGTGTTCTCCCTCTTTTTTATGGCAGGGCTTTAGATATTTGAAAATTGCTATCATATCCCCTCTTAAGCACCTTTCTGCAAGCTGAACATGCCTGTTTCTTTCAGCCTCTCGTCATATGGCTTGCCTTCCTTTAGTTTTAGTTGCCTACCTCTGGACCCTCTCTAACTTCTCCATGTCCTTTTAAAGAAGTGGAGCCCAGAACTGCACACACACAACTCTAGATGAGATCTAACCAGTCCCAAGTAGAGGCACTGTTACTTTCTATGTCTTCCACTTAATGCTTCCATTGATGGAGCTTAAATCTGCACTGGCTTTTTTGTAGCTATATCACACTGCAGACTTGTACTGAGTCTGTGATACACCAAGACTCCTTGATTCTTCACCACGGTACTGCCATACAGTCAGTTGTCACCCAGTTTATATTTGTTTTGGATTATTCTGTCTGCGGTGTAACACCTTGCATTTGTGAGCATTGAGCCTCATCCTTGGCTCTAGCTCAGCTTTCCATTCTGTCAAGATCTTGCTGAGTTGTGCTCCCCTCCTCCAGTGTGTTTGCAGTCCTTCCAAATTTCATGTTGTTTGCGGATTTACTCAAGAATTTTTCTATTCCAGCATCCAAATCAATAATAAAGATGTTCGTGAGTACTGGGCCCAAGACAGACCCCCATGGACCTGTGGGACTCCACTGAAAATCTCCTGACACTCCAACTTGGATCAATTTACAATTATCCTTTGTTTTCCAGTTGTCTGTCCATCTCATAAGTTAGCTGGCTGGCAGCGGATATTAAGAACAGAAAAGAAATTGGGGAAAGAGGGAAAGACTGGGACTTGCTGATCAAGGAGACCAGGATTATGAATCAGTGGCAGGGGAAAGGGAGTTGGAAACATACATCTGGTCTTTTGTGTGCAGATAATACTTGGATTAGCTAAGTACAGAGATAGGGACTAAGTGCTAGAAAGAGCACAGGGGAGATTCAGATTGGATGAGAAGCCTTGGGAGACTGGTACTGGAGCATAAAGACAGTTCAAATGAGTAGTAGTGAGATGGAAAAAATAGGATTGGCTTGGGAGGCATGGGAGAAGGGAACCTGCCCACCACTACTGATGTCTCTGGCTGAGCCTGGCTCTATGAGCAGGGAACAGGAGCAGCTCTGGAGCCCCTCCCTGCCCCCCAGGGCAGCTGGGGATAGTGGCAGCAGTGGGGAGGGGAGGGGACATGCTGCTGTACACAGAGGGGAGTGAGGAGGGAAGATTGTTACCTGACTGAAAGACTTAAAAAAAAAAAAAAAAGACCCTCGCTGCTGTTCCTGCAGCACTGGTCAGTGCTTCCACACCCCTCCCCCCTTTACAAAATCCTGGATCTGCCCTTTTATAATGCTTTACCTTCAAAAGAATACTAAAATTATTTACAAACAATATACTATATATCCTTCACCACTGGAAACTGCACACATGCCTTCAGGGACACTTAAATGTATACATTGAAAAGAATGAGCAAGGCAATTTTAGAAAGTATTACAAGAGGTCTGCATTGTCTTCTGGTGGGGGGGGGTGGTGCTTGCCCTATTTTAGGCTCCTAATATTTTATTGTAACTGGTTTTTATAAACAAATGTAATTAGATAACATCCTTAAAAGAACACAATTGTTGCCTCCTAAAAAATTGCTGTCTTACAGGAAAAATAGACAAAGATAAACATGAATTAGTGCTAGAAGATTAATGATAGTGAAAACTGCTATGATGTCTTACCTTTGAAAGTTGAAGTTGGAGCTGTGGTTGTTGAAAACTGCTGTGACAGGTATTTAATATAAAATGTTGACAGTTTGACCTGTTAATTCTTGCTGCTAAACTTTTGGTGATTAGAATTATTTGTAAAAAGACTGATAGTGTTTGAAGATATAATGTTAAATGGGAAATTTTTAAAAAGAGGTCAGAAAATATGTGTACTTACTACAGATGTGAAAACTGGAGATTTGGTAGTGAATGGATTGAAGATTTCTTCGTATTGTCAGGTACTAGTAATGCTTCTATTTTATCCTTTATTTAGCTCTGCTTTCAAGCATGAAAAAATAGGCCTGGTTTGAAGGGAAAAAAACTATTAAGATCAGATCCTGCCTTACTACTGCTGATTCACTGTGTGACTTTGGAATAATTCTAATTATGATTTCTTCTCTGTTCTCCTTCTCTAAAAGTGAAATATTACTGTTTAGTAGAGCTGTATGAATGTTTTGGCTCTTGGGCTCAGTTGAAAAATATTGTTTCAGGCTAAATTAAATACTGTGATCAAAGTTAAAAGTTTGTGTCCCTTTTTTATTTTCCAAATTAAATTGAAGAAAGTTTACTAAAACTTTCATCTTGAAACAAAAACTCAAAACATTTAAAGAATAGCAAAATAAAATGTTCCAGTTCTTCAAATTTTCTTTAGGTTTTTGAAAGTTTTTTTTTAACACATTTCAGTACAAATACTTAGTAATTTTAGTCACCCTAATTACAACCAGTGAAGCCTCCAGCTTAGAGAACTGGGCTATAGACAACAAACTGAAGTTAACAAAGAGTAAATGTAAGACGGTACGCACTGGAAAGAAAAACAAAATGCACTAACACAGCATGGGGGATAATAGCAAGGCAGTAGCACTACCAAGAAGGATCTAGCAGTTATAATGGATCACAAGCTCAACAGGAGTCAGAAATGTGATGCTGTTACAGAAAAAAAGCAAATGCAATTTTGGGCTACTTTAGAAGAAGTATTACATGGGAGACTCGGGAGGTAATAGTACCATTCTATTAGGTGCTGGATAGACCTCAGCTGGAATATTGTGTGCAGTGCTGGACTCTTCATTTTAAGAAAATAGAGACACTGGAAAAAATCCAGAGGCAAGCGACAAAGATGATAGAGAGATTGGAATGCAAGGCATAGTAGGAAGGACTGAGAGAACTAAGTATGTTTAGAGAAGAGAAGATTAAGGGAGAACTTGATAGCAGTTTTCAAATATTTGACAGGCTGCCATAAAGAAGAGGGCGAAACACTGTTCTTTCTTTCCCTGGAAATCAGGACACAAGGGCAATGGGCAATAGATTCAGAAAAGCAGATTTAGATTAAAACTCAGAAAAAACCTTCCTAATGGCAAGAACAGTAGGACAGTGGAACAAACTGCCTAAGTTGTGGAATATCCTTCACTGGAGGTTTTCAAGAGGGGGCTTGATAGGCCTCTGTCTGGCATGTTTAGGAACAGTGTATCCTGCTTCTCTACAAGATGTTGAACCAGATGACCCTTGAAGTCCCTTTCAAGTCTATGATTCCCTGATTTTAGCTCTTTGGCTGTGGAAGGTCAAGTGCTACCAAATAAGGTGGTCTACGCAAGAGGTGGTTTCAGCAGAAAGGATTAGAAGATACAGAGGCTTTTGTCCTCTGAACACTCTCACAGGAGAGTGTGCAGAGGACAGGAGAGCACAAAGGAATCCATTAATGGAGAGAGACTTTACATTTGAATCAATAAATACAGAACAGATTGAAGACTTTTAGAATCTTGAGCTACACTCGCACAATATTAGCAAACAAAGTGTTTAAGTCTATGCTTTGCTAATAATAATACATATTTCTTCATCAAAGGATATTCATGTTCTAAATTAGTTCACAAAAATGTGCTATTGTCTTATGAACAAAGTTGCTTCGTAATTAGGGACCTACTGAATTCCCAATTGTGTGATTTCTATGGAAAATGTGAAATCAGGCAGGCTCTATAAAAATGGCAGGCTTCATGATAAATGGTTGGCTCTGTGATTTTGGTGGGCTCACTGAAAAACAAAATAAAACAACTTACCTGTAAGCAGAAAAAAGGGCAGGAAATGCTGCAGTCCTCAGGCACAGGGGGAGCAAATCAGGCTGAGCCTGTGATATAAGCTCAGTCTAAGAGGCAGTCCGGGGCCAGTCAGGAAAGTGAGAGAGGCTTTTGGAACTGGGTTTTAAAGCAGCCACAGGCATGCTGGTACAGCGTGCTGCAGCTTGAGGAGGATTATTCAGCATTTACACTGAGAAGAAATCCTCCAAAACAACCAAATATGTTTCTGTGCTGGACCATGTAAGGCAGTATCCTGCAGGGACCTTGCACACAGATGGAGGCAGTCTGTTCTGTACTGCCTGCAATGTGACTTGGGATGTGTCGAGGAAAATCAGTATAGATCAACACTTAGAGTCTGAGGCATATGTGAAGCAGAAGGCTGCTGCAGAGGCTGATGGTCAGAGCAAGAAACAAGTGACCACATCCTCACTCTTTTAAAGGACCACAGAAAGCAGCTTGGCAAGGCAAGTGGTGGCATTTTCTCTTGTGGAGGCTTTCACAGTGGCAAACATCCTGCTGGAGAAACTTGATCACCCCAATTTGAGGGACTACCTGAAACAAAACATGCCAAATGCTGTCAGTTTTCCATTTGTAAACAAGTTTTGCCAAGAATATCTCCCTATAGTGATTGCTTTGCATGTAGTCCACAAAGTCTGCATTGGCAGAGTTTGAATCCTTCTCCATTGTGACTGATGAAGTCTCTGACCCTCAAGAGAACTAGGTGCTGCACATTTTATTTGTACCTGGGAGCTGGACAGACTGGGACCAACCTCTTTTTCGAATACAGCCAGTTCACCTCACATCTGTCAATTTTTCTACCATGTCTAAAGCCATAGAGAAGGTAATTGTCAACTCTGGCTTAGAATTCAACTGTCTGGCAATGCCACATACATGTGCAAGGCTTTCTCTGACATGCTCCATGGAACGATGCCCAACGCAGTTCATGTCACCCGCAACGTGCACATTCTGTCTTTAGTAAGTGACATCTGGCACATGCAGTCCCCAGTGTGGATAGCCTAGTGTCCTTCAAGAAAGCATTCAAGCACTGTTCAGGCCGTAAGGTCTGGTACAGGGAGTCTGTCACCAGTCAAAGTGGGGACTCGCATGGCACTGTGCCATTGCCACCAGAGCCTGTGCTCACAAGGTGGAATTTGTGGTTCAGTGCAGTCCGTTGCCACACCAAGTATATGCAGTACTACCAGCAGTTTGTGAGCAAGGAGCTGGAAATCACGCTCAGCACACAGTGCATGCTCAGGCTTCACAATCTCTTAAGGCAAGGCAACCTTCAAGATCAAGTGACATTTGTGGCTGAAAATGCCACCAGAGAGCGGATCTGTTCCAGGCAACAGCTGCGAAGCTGAACTAGTACTATAGGTATGACTCGTCACTGCCACCACAGTTCAGACAACTGGCTGCCTCCTACCTATTGCTGTTCACATTTTGGACCCCAGCCAGGTGCCTGTTCTGAGTTGTGACCCTCAGCTACTGAAATCAATCTCTGGATAGTGGAAAGAGCATGACAATGAGAGTGTTGCTTATATGAACTTTGTTAAAGAGTGCTGGATGCCTGTGCCTGTGTCTGCATTCTTGGACTCTGCCTGCAACCAATTTCCACATCTCTACACCCTGGGAAAATCCTGCTTTACCACTCCAGTGAATTCAGTGGATGCTGAGCATTCAGTAAACTTCTTTTTACAAGGTCCTTTCTAACTAATGCCAACTATACACACTTTAATAAAGTGTGTATAGTTGGTTTTAGTTACAATTCATGTTGTGTATAGCTTTAAATTCATAACACAATCAAGTTTAGAGTTTAATTAAATGTTTAGATTGCTTAACAACACATCAGTTAATGGCTTGTGCAGGGCCATAGAGAGAGAGGGCTTTGATAGGAGATTTCTGGGAGGGGTAAAAAGGAGGGCTTAGATGCAGTGAAAAGGATTCACTTTAATTCCAAGAAGAGAGCATGGAAGTAGAGTGAGAAACCTGGCAATGAGGCAAAGGCATGTGTGAGCAGAGGTAGTGGTGCTTAACACTATACATTACTTTATGGGTAGGGGTCTACCCAAATCAAGAGAGCAGATGGACAATTTCATGGGCTTGTCATGGAAGGGTCCCCCCATCCCTCTGGCCAAGGGGCCCCAGCAGTCCTGCCCTTCACCGCAGATTGGGAGATGCCCCACAGCCATGGCATAATTACCCTGACTAAGCCTGCAGAATCCACTAATGGATGCATTGTTAGCAATCTAGGCATTCAGTTAAACACTAAACTGAAATGTCTTACGATATTAAAGCTATACACAACATGAATTGTAATTAATACCATCACCATACTTTATTGATGACGTTGTAAAAAGGAGTTTAGCCATACTCAGTGCTAACCTTGAGAAAGGCAAGTCATGCTATCTGTTAAACACTAGCATGCAACATCCACTGACAGTTGTCATTGACTTCCTCTGTCTCTGCAGGGTGAACACTTGTCCTTACACTGAGATCTCACATTCAGACACTTGGAGATTGGACGGACATCTGGCTAGGGTCATCTGACCCGAAGCACTCTTTCCTGCCTGGGGCAGGGGGTCGGACTTGATCATCTAATAGGTCTCTTCTGATCCTAACATCTGTCAAACTATTCAGTGTCCACTGAGTTGGTTGGGGTGGTGAGACAGTGTTTTCTTAGGGCAGACAGAGAAGAAAAATGGTCACAGAGTCCCAAAACACAGTCTCAGGCATCCAGCATTCTTTGACAAAGTTCACGTAAGCAGCACATTCCCTGTCATACTCCTTCGGCCATCCAGGGATTGATTTCAGTAGCTGAGGGTCACAACTCAACAGGCCCCCACTTGCAGTCCAAAATGCAAACAGCACTGAGGAAGGGGGCAGCCAGTTGTCTTTTTTTTTTGCTGATGGGTTCTTGCAGGCATAAAAAAACCACAAAAAACCCCTGGCACTGTATTTTAACTTGGTGCATTCCCACAGTGAGCCCTGCACATGCCCAGAAGAGGGGGTGCATTATTTGCAGCATCTGTAAAGACTGGGTGCTTTAGTGGGGCTCTTATGGCACTTTTATCTAATAGGTGATTGAATTCTTTTTAGCTAAAAGTGCAAAAAAGCCCCACTGAAGTCACACATTGCTTCTTCTGGAAAAGC
Source organism: Alligator mississippiensis (assembly GCF_030867095.1). NCBI lineage: Eukaryota > Metazoa > Chordata > Crocodylia > Alligatoridae > Alligator > Alligator mississippiensis. The sequence continues at coordinate 279,699,589 of NC_081826.1, forward strand.
ATGGGGGTTTTTTTTGCTTGTTTAACACCTGCAAGTGGCTCCATGGGTGCTGAGCATCCACTAATTTTTTTGGTGGGTGCTTAAGCCCTGGATCACCCATGGACTTAGTGCCTATGCTGGAGCTTATGGCCAAATCAGTGCTTGAAGGCTTTGTTGAAGGAGGACACCAAGCTATGCTGTGTGTCCAGATGTCACTTATTAAAGACAGAATGTGCACGTTGCAGGTAACATGAACTGCGTTGGGCATTGTTCCATGGAGCAAGTCAGAGAAAGCCTTGCACATATATGTGGCATTGCCAGACAGGAAGGCTGAGATCTGGGTAAAATCTAAGCCAGAGCTGACAATTACCTTTGCTGTGGCTTGAGACACAGTAGAAAAATTGACAGATGTGAGGTGGACCAGCTCTGTTTGAAAAACAGGCAGGTCCTGGACTGTCCAGCTCCCAAGTACAAATAAAACCTGCAGCACCAAGTTCTCTTGAGGGTCTATGGCTTCATGGGCCACAATAGTGGAGGATTTATACTCTGTCAATGCAGACTTTGTGGACTGTATATGCAAAGCAGTCACAGAAGAGGGATAGTCTTGGTGAAGCTTGTTGGCACACAGAAAACTGCCAGCATTTAGCATGTTTTGGTTCAGATAGTCCCTTAACTTAGGGTGATCGAGTTTCTCCAGCAGGATGTTCGCCACTGTGAAAGCCTCCACAAGGGAAAATGCTACTGCTTGCCTTGCCAAGCTGCTTTCCATGGTCCTTTCAAAGAGTAAGGACATGCTCACTTGTTTCTTGCTCTGACCTTCAGCCTTTGCAGCAGCCTTTTGCTTCGTGTGCCTCAGACTGTAAGTGTCGATCTATACTGGTTTTCCTCACCACATTGCAGGCAGTACAGAACAGACTGCCTCCATCTGCATGCAAGGTCCCTACAGGATACTGCCTTACATGTTCCAGAGCTGAAATGTATTCGGCCCTCTTGGAGGATTTCTTCTCTCTATTCATTCTGCCTAATCCTCCTCAAGCTACAGCATGCTGCAGCAGCGTGCCTCAGGCTGCTTAAAAGATGGCCCCAAAACCCTGTCGCTTCCCTGACTGGCTCCAGACTGACACCTGTACTGAGCCCACGTCACAGGCTCAGCCTCTCATTTGCTCCCTCTCCCGACTCTCTCCCCATCGTGCTCCAAGGCTGAAGGGCTTCCCACCCTTTTCTCTGCTTGCCGGTAGGTTGTTTTTTTCCCTTCTCTTTTTCACAGTGAGTCCAACAAAATCATGGAGCCTGCCATTTTTCACAGACAACACCTGATTTTGCTAGGTCCCTGTTTATGGGAAGTGGATAATATAACAATGATCTGCTCCTATGTTTTTTCCTTCTTTATCCATTAACATTTTTATAAATATTGCCACGAAAGTACTGTTCTATAAACCAGATTTGTATGTTTTACATTTTAGCTGCAGTGGACATTTTAGTTATTTGAATTGTTGATAATTTGAAATATGATTGAGTCAAGGTTACTGCTAATTCCCAGTTTAACTCAAAACACTTGGTAAGATCTGAATAGGATTTAAAATGTCTAAGGCAATCTTTCTAGTGTTGAGGTTAGGTTAATTTTTTCAGTTTAACATGGCTGGCTGAAGCTTCAGAAAGTTTAACAGACTATACATTATATGATGAACATTCTGTTGGGAAAATGAAATGCTGCAAAATGTTTGACTTATCTTAGAACAATTTGCTAAGTTAAGTTACTCTATATGTTTATCAGAAAAGCACTTGCTTTTTAGAAGATTTTGGACAGTCATTCACTCTCTTACTTGCTCAGTATTGTTACTCTTGGGCCAGAGAGAGCTGGGCGTCGCTGCCGTAGTATCCACATGCCTCTTATGGAAAGTCAGTAGCAATAACAAAATCCCTACCGGACTTCATGGACTGTGTTGCACATCTGCATGAGCTCAAAAGTTCCCTTTTTGGTTTCTCTATTTTTGGTGAGAGCCAGTAGGAGTTTGGAAATAGAATATAGTATTCACATTTTAAGTGTCATTTATGGTAGAAAGGTTGTTTTTTTTAAGTAGATTTTGCAACATTTCCTTAAGTTCATGGCACTGTGAATTTGCATCATCTCATCTGGAGGCTACTTCCATAGTTTGTTCCTAGCCATTGAGAATTCTTGTTGATCTTCATTATATCAGAGAAGTGCCCCGTCATGGTGGTTCATAGATCAGATTTGGTCTTTGTGCATGGAATTTGTATTCTCAGTATTCTTTTTCACAGCTCCTCTGTTTGCATCTGTTGTCCCTGGGAGTCCAAGGTTATCTTCCATCCAAGTATTAGCAAGGCCCAGCACTGCCTGTCCTCTAAGATCAGATGAAATTAAATGCTATCAGTCCAATACGATCCTTTCTTGATTATTATTTATTTTTGGAAGATGCATCAAAGAAGTTTTACATTTTCTTCTGAGGTTCATTGTTGTTCTGAGATCCTGTGGGGAATTGTTGCGTAAATTGGGCCAGCCAACTAGAAAGTGCATCTTGTTCCATTCTTAAACATTGACATCTCAACTGTTGTGGATTGTGTGCTGAGGTGGACTTGAAAACAACCTAAGCTTGTGCTATTGGTGACTTTGGAGACAGGGGCTGTGCACACACATTCACATGATCTGGCAGAATTAGCCTGGGATTTGTTTTCCTTACCCAGAGATACCTGAACAGACATTCAAATGCTGAGCCCCTGAAGAGCAGAGAGCTTGTAATGCTGATGCTGTGTAGCCTCTGTGCACACATCTCAGTGTACTGAAGTTTTTTTCAGTCTGCCTGAAGGCAAAATGGCAGCAGTGCAGAGGGCAGCCCTGGTTGACTGGGAGGCTGAAGGACTGCACTGTGGCTTCTCTCCAAAAAGAATGTGTAGAGATATTCACCCTCCCAGTAGAAACTCTCCTGGGAGTGATTTAACCCTAGTTGTTGTGGGGGGGAGCTTTCCTACCCAAAGTGGACACTTTTGCTGTAGGAAAAAAGTCCTGAACATCTCTATAATTGTGGTTTCTCCTGGGACAGCAGCAACTGTTTAAGGATTGAACATTTAAATTTACTGTATTCAACAAGGAAACAATTGGATAAGTGGAGCGACGTATTCTAGGTGAGTTGTGTTGCTAAGGAGACAGATTGCTTCATTCTAAATTGGTTAAAGCCTTCCATTTTATTGTTTTCAGTACAAAATATTTGACATTATATTATTCAAGCCTCGAGGTCTTAAAGCACTCAATAATGTAGTCAGACCAGTATGAGATGCCTCTCTTCACTACACCTGTCTCATTCTCTCCAAACTAACATCTCAGCCTTTCTCTCTGACATCTCCTCATGAACATCCAGCACAGAGCTCCAGTTAATGGGCGCATCTACACAAGCCATTTACTGTGGAGTTAACTAATTAGCTCTGTAGTAAAACGTCACTGTCTATATATTCAGTGCCATTAGGGTGGAGTAAACTAATTAGCTCTGCTGTAGAACGGTACTGCCAGACACAAGTACTGTCTTACAGTGGAGTTGTTCATTTTTTTTGGTAATAATATTTGTCTGTATACATAGAAGTTACACCTGTTACAATAAAATGCATCCTCGGAGTCCTCAGGCCTTTCCCTATCCTGATTATTTTATTCCTTCATCCCTGCCCCGATTATGAGGTTTAAAATCGCAGTTACGTTCTCCACCTCAGTGCATGTGTAGATGCTGATGGGCTGGCTGATTCATGAGGGTGCTTCAGTGAGTGTTGAGTGGGGTCTATGCACTGTGGTAAAACTCACCCTTCGATGTAGCATATTAAGTAGAATATCTGTTGTTCAGTGCCTGAAGGAATATCTGAATTTCTTCCAAGAATATTGTGTCTTTCTGAATACAGTTTCTAACATGTCATATACAGGCAACCCCTGCTTAGCACTCTTAATTGGTTCCAAAAAAAAATCAGTGTTAAGCGGAACCACACTAAGCAAAACCCATTTCCCCATACAAATTAATGTAAATAAATATAATTGGTTTAACTGCTTCTTGCCACTGCTGCCCCTCCCCGCCCACCTGCCGGCCCCTTTGGCACCATGTGCCAGCTTGGGCCCATGCTCCTGCTGGCCTGCCCTAGGCCCCACGCTCCTGCTGCCCCATCGGCCCTGGCCCTGAGCCCCGTGTTCCTGCTGCCTGCCAGCTCTGGCCCCGTACACCAGCCCAGGCTCCACGCTTCTGCCTCCCCACCCTGGGCCCTACTGGCCCTGGCCCTGGCCTCAGGCACCAGCGTGGGCCCCACGCTCTTGCCACCCTGCTGGCCCTGGCCCCCAGCCCCGCACTTCTGCTGCCTGCTGGCCCTGGCCCCAGGCACTGGCCTGGGCCCTGTGCTCCTGCAGCCCAGCTGGCCTTGGGTCCTGAGCCCCACTCTTCTGCTGCCCATTGGCTCTGGCCCCAGGCACCAGCCTGGGCTCCACGCTCCTGCCACCCCACCCTGGGCCCCACTAGCCCTGGCCCTAGGCACTGGCCTGGGCTCCACATTCATGCCTCTCACCTGCCCCGACTCACCAGCACTTTCGCCACCACTCCTCCCCACCCATCCACCACCGCGCCAGCACTGCATGCTGACCCAGGCCCTGCACTCCTGCCGGCTCTCCCTGGGCCCTGCCAGCCCAGGCCAGTGCCTGGGCTCTGTGCTTCTGCCACCCCACCCTGGGCACCGCCGATCTTGACCCTGGGCACCAGCCTGGGCTCTGTGCTCACGCACCCCTGCCTGCCCTTTGTCACCACCACTACTGCCGCCACTCCTTCCCCCCTGCCTGCCGGCTATTCCAGCAACATGTGCCAGAGTGGACCCCTGGCTCCTGCTGCACTGCCCTGAGCCCCCGCCAGCTTCCACTCACTGCTCACTCGACAACAACACTGCTTCTCTCCACCCCCGTGCTCAGCGTTATAACAAAATGTGCTGAGTGCTAAGTGGAATCAGGTAGGTATTTTAAATGAATGCTATAGCAAAACCACGTTAAGGGGGGGTTGCCTGTCATGAAATCACTAGTTGAAGATTAGGAATTATTTGAAAATCACTTGAAAGATGTAAAATGCTCTAAATTGTGTACTCCCCAAGGCAAGGATCACGGGGCTCCTATACACACGCAGAGCGCCTGCTCCAATGCACTGGAAATCCAGCATGTCACAGCAGATTCAATTAATTGTGTCACATCTATCAGCGTCCTGATGCTGAAAAATGGTGGCAGGGTGCTTTGAACTAAAGCCTGTCAAACAAGCTTTAGTTCAAAGCAGCCCGCCGCCATTTTTTCAGTGCAGGCACGCTGATACACATGACGATCGGGTGCTTTTAATTAGCGTGGCTCACTAATTAATGTGCCCCCTTCCATGCTTCCTGGAACATGTGTAAAAATGCCCATAGTGCCTTCTGTGTTTCTAAACTGTCTGTTATGTAGTAGGCACTCATAAGTAATAACAAATACTTCAGGGATTAAATTAGAGCTGGAGAGAGAGATTGTATTGGGAGATTCTCACTGATTTTATTTTTAAACTACCATGACTTGTAGAAAATAACATTAAGTAATAGATGTTATGGTGGGCCATCCCTAAACCTTGACATCGCATGTGGCAGTGGATGCTGTAGCAACTGCAGCTGTGTTGTCAAGGAAACAGCCTTGTGCTCAGCAGGCAAAACCAATGAGGATTAAGCACTGCTATATTCTAGCTAAGCCTCTGTGACCTTATCAGAGAGCAAAAAGATCTATCTGTTCTTCATTGCACAGGTGTCTCAGAAGAGAGGGAGGCATGCACAGGCACAAACACATACACACAGCATACCTGACTTAAATGTCAGACCTGGATTATTCAAACAAGTGAATTTACTTACTAGTTAGATGGATTAAGAGACACCATTTGTGTAAGTAAACACAGATATAAACTAGCATTAAATGTTGAAAAAGAAAACTATATAATTATGTTTTACCAAATGCTATATTGTTGGGTAATGGTTATAGAATTGATCTGAGATAAGCAACATAGAAATTCTTTATGACTTTGTGGTACTGTAGTGAAGTAGTTTCTTTTCGTAACTTTGTTTACAAGCTGAAAACTTGGAGAAGGAAGTGTAAATTGTGCAAAACCATATGAATCTGTTCATTTGCAATGGCAAGAAACATTGTGGACAGAAAAGTGAAACACAGGGGAGTTCATTACTACCATGGGATTTTCATTCTCCAGAATGAATTGGTGTGTCTGCGATACTGAAGTCAGCTCATGCACCAGTATGCACTCAGTTTTTTCATTTCAGTATTTACAGATCTATATTTCTACTGAAAAGAATTAAAATTCCAAGAGAACCAATTCTAAGCAATATGAATGGGGAAGGGATAAACATGAACATTTTTCTCTGCAGTGAGGTAGGGAGAGAGGTTTTGTAAAATGCTTCCAGGAGTTAAATATTGTTTCACTTTATCCTCACAGTGGGTTCCTTTTCTTTTCTCTAAAGCGCAAAAAAAAAAAGTTTTAGAATGCTGAACAGTACAATTTTACTTGTGTTGGTGTAGTTAATTAAAATCTTCTGTTGTGCATAAGTATATGTCATATAATATAACTCAGTGTTACACCAAAGATTACTACAGTTCTTTACGTATTAATCGTATGTGATAACCATTAAGCTGGAATCATTCATATTAGCCGTCTTACCCTTCTTATTGCAATCTCTTGTGTATTGTACAATGCCTCCTTCCTCAGCAGTCAACAGCAACATGTTACCCATAGAAAGGTAATGCCAAAGGTACTTTTATTGGCTAGATGATCCATTTACATTCCTCTCTTTCTGATATCATAAGTCTGATAGAGAATGGCAAGTGGCTGAAGAAATACATTGTGATGATAGGGCACTTTTAATCTGAACAATGCTTAATAAACTTTGCAAGCCTATATAACTGACATTTTTTTCCCTTTGGAAGCAAACTTATTTTCCTGGTGAATTTTAGCACATTCTGATGTTTCTGTTGTTGCATTTTTCCTATGGTTTGTTTTTGTGGTCAGTGGAATGTTTGCCTCTCGCGGTCTATTTTCATACACTGTTGTGTAAAAATAGCTTGTTTTATCATTCCCCTCCTATTCACTATACCTCATTGTGCTAAAATAAGAAGTTCACAAACTGCATTGCATAGTAGAAGCAATTGCAGGAAACTTAAAATTGAAGTTGCAATTTATGACTTAATTTCTAAATCTTTCCAGAAAACTGTATGAAACTTTAGAACCATAGGGAATGAGCCAAAGGTTAAAGTGGTTAGGGAGATTTCAGAATAGTGTCCTAATAGGGCACTAATAACCCTCCTTAACCTCTTTAAAATATAGAAATAGAGATGTCAAAAGGTGAAAGCCTATCTAATGCTGAACCTGTTAAATCCGTAGTTTGGTTGGACTCCAAAAACTGTGGATTACCTCCTATGATAAAAGCTTGGCATTATCCATGGATATTTAGAACTGCAGGTGCTTTGGGATTTAAAATTAAAGGTTTAAGAAATGTGGCCACCTCCCCTATGTCTCCTTTTCCCTTTTTTCTTTCATCACTCTCATTTGTAATTTTCAATTTATTTTTCTTGTTTTCACATTTCTTTTCTACCCATCATGAAATTTTTATCCTCTCTTGCTGTTCTTGCCATGGCCTCTGTAGGCTATTTCAGAAGCAATACTAACAGACAGAGCTTGTAAGAGGCACCAGATGGATGTTCTCAAACTTCATCTCTTTCTTTGTTTTGTTTTTTACTCCTTTGTTGTATCTGTTTTCTGTACCCTTTTTTGCCCCTGTTTTCTATTCTCCTTTAAAATTGCATCTCTCTCTGGTTGCTTCCTTCCTTGGCTAGCCTTGAATTAACAACCTGATGTGGCTTTGACCTAATACGTGTGAGTTTGGACAGGTAACAAGTACCTTTGGAGGAGGGGAGGGAGAGAAAATAAAATCTGCTCTCTTTCCCATTCTCTCAAATTGCTTTTTATCTGTGGGTCATCTGTTAAATTCTAATCGGCCAAATTCAGAGCTGCATTCAAGCAGGTCCAAACTGTACTCATTTATGCCAGTTGAAGGCTAATGCTGCAAGCTGGACTCAGAGGATGCATCCAGACAAGTATGCTGTGCTGCAGGCTCATCTGCCAGGCTGCACACTGCACCTGCTGCACATGCAGGCATTTCTGTGCTGCTAATTTGCAGTGCAGTACAGGAGGGAATGGGTTGACATCAGGAGTTCCCAGTGTCAAAAAACCCTGCACCTAAAAAAATTGGGGCAGTGCACATGGTGGCAGTGCACACGGCCCAAAACCGGAGCCTGGCCAGCTGGAGCCACACTCCAACTGCTGGCCAGGCTCCCTGCTGTGGGATTCCTGCAGCTGCAGCGCCTGGAAGCACCCAGGACCCCAGTTAAGGATGGTGGGGCTAGCCCAGGTGCTGACCCCAGCTTCCCCTACCCCACCCAAGGTAACATGCTGCGCCAGAATGTGTACACAGGGGTTCCCCAGGGACAAGTAGCAACGGCACACATTGCTGCTGCTCTTTCCCAGGAAAACTCACATTTCTGCTCATGGGGACGTGCTCAGATAGGTGTATAATTGGGTCTGATTTTCTTTGGTCTTTCACTTTATGGGGCTATTTACAATTATGTAAAATTGTGGTAAAATTTACTAAATGAGAATGGAAATGTTTTGCATGCACTTCCTATAGCTCTAAATGACTACACAAGGAACAAAGCTACAGACAACTTGAAAAACAACCAGCAGGCTGGTTTAACAGTGTGTAAATTAAAATAGGCCTATCCTGATTTCAGCCTATACATCAACTCCTACACATGTAGGTTACATCACCTTAGATTCCCTTTTACTAATTCTATTGGCTGTGAAAGGAGTGTGTTTATAGGAGTCTTGTAATGCATTGCACAACAGCTCTCACACTTTTCAGGTCTGTTTGCATGAATCGCACACAAATCTGCTCTGCATTTTTGCTTTGCAAATTAACTTTAGAGCTGTATTTTAATTTACATATTTAAAACATGTTTTTCATGAGGTGATTTTGATAACTAGACTTTGCTTACTCAGCTGGGATTTAATTTTTTGACAAACAAAAACTGCAAAGCTCTGCACCCTTTCTTAAATCATGAAACTTGAAATTTTTGGTGCCTAGAACACTAGTAACTGTATAAAAGTACTTGTTTACCAGTATTCTGTACCATAACTGGGCATGTTGCTTTGTTAACAATGTAGCAACATACCATCCCTTATCTGTTACATATGGATGGCTACCCATGATGGTATTATCTGCAGACCAGATTTTTACAGATATTTAAATGCCTAAATGTTATTGTTACCACCATGATTTATGACAGTACAAAACCTCCACATAAGATAAGACAGCATCATGCTTTCTGCAAATCAAACAATGTCTTTCTGTCATATAATCCATGGTCCTGTACATTGTTAGAGTATTTACACCTATATTTCACATATTCTTGAGCATACTTTTCTGTGCCTGTCTCTTAGTTTTGTTTGCCCTTTTAGTATAAAAATATTACTATCCCACTCTCACCTGCCCTGTAAAGTTGTTTGATGTTCTCTAGCATTTTTCTCTGTGTGTATGTAGCTTTTATACAATTGTATATATTTTTGCAAACCTATCATTGACTAACACGTTAAATTTAATTGCTTGGCTGTGGCACACAAACAAAGCTTGCAGTTATAAGTTACTATAAAAATGGTAGAGAGGACATCTTCCTAAATTCAAATTGTTAGCTGCTCAGCCTGTCCCTGACCTGCCCAGTTTTTCTGGTCCAGTACGCAAGATGCCTGACGTTTCCCTGTCCAAACAAAACTGTTTTTCCTAAGCTTCTGGGCATTAGAACTGGTTTTCAGCCTGCATCTGACACTGCTTATTTCCGTACTAAGGTGATTTGCTACATTAACGCACACAAGTTTGTAAAACATTTGCCTCTCTTATACCTCACCTTTATAAAAATCTCATTTTCAAGTAAGTAAACATTTTAAAAGCCCCACTCATTAGATTGTGACAAAAATCTGTTTTCACAAATTATGTGCCTTTTCCAGAAAGCAGCTTATTTATTGAAGTACTCTTCATATATTTGTGCCATTTTTTCAGCACAAAAGTTCTCCAAATTCTCATGCCTTGTTGGAATATTGGTGGTTCTCAAGAAGTGCATCATTTTAGTATTGCTAATTAACAGTTATTAATCATCTATGTGTTAAGTTTCATTCCTAATATTGGGTAGGAAGCTGGTGTAAAACTTTCTGACCAACTTTTGGGAGACCACAAACATAGAGATTGTATCCAATTAGTTAAGGGCACAGCTTACTGTCAATGAAAATTGAAAGGCAGTCAATTAAAAGAACATGGCCTGACTCATGAAATCTGATCTTGACCTCACTGTTTAATAATTCCACTGGCTTTAGTAGAGCTTTTTCTAATTTAAACTAGTTTACATTAGAGAAGGATCAGGTATTCTTATTCAGGTCTCCAGCAACCCAAAGCAGCACAGACAGAAATACCAAAAAGATCTGACGTGCAATTATGTATCTGTAAATATAGTTACAGTATATCAAAGACTGTTTTTGGCTGTCTTCTTCTAAGAATATTCTGTAGGTAATTTGCTATGTGTTGTTTCTGTTGCTGGGGAAAATAGAGAATGCAACATCTTCAGGACCTTCAATGAAGTTGTCATTACCAAGTCCACATGTATAGCTATCGATAGAGTTTTTTGTACCATAAATGCTATATCATGCTTAGTAGTTACATAGGTCTATTGAAAGGGCACAATAGAAAATCCTACTGTAACTATAGACACATTTTTAATTAAATTATATTTAAAATATATGGAGCAGTCACTGATTGCACATGGATACACTTTTTCCAGAATCCAGTATGCTATCAGGATCTGTTCCTCCAACCATTGCAGAAGAGAAGAAAAAAAAAGTAAAAGAGAAAAGTAATGAATGGGGTAAGATAACCATTGTACAAGTATGTTCTAACTGCCACAAAAGTACTTATTTTAGAATAATATGGATGCATTTACACATGCATTTAAGCATGACTAAATTTAATGCACATTAAGCTAATGTGTATTAAGTGATTTTTGGCAGGAGTCTACACATACAGGAACTTGGCACTAAAGTTAGTGCCAAATCTCTGCAGCCCTGCCATGTGCCCCTAAAGGCTGGGCAGACCCAGCACTAAGGTTACTGCCAGGTCGCATCTACACATACGTTAATGCGCTTTAACTAATCATGCCTAAATTTCATACCTGCAAATTCATACCTGCATTTGTAGGTATCAAATTTAGGCCCGATTAACCTAATTTCGTATTTTTTAATGCACATTATGGGCACTCACATGTAGATGCATGCCCATAATACACATTAAATTAGGCTAGTGTGCATTAAGAAGTCTTATGTAGAGGTGCCCTACCAGTACCACTTTTATGAGAAGGACAATTAAAATTTAATTTACTAATAGATCTTTTAACATTATTAAAATAAATTGCATTTCATCCTTGGATCTCAAAATTTTTTTCAAACAAGTAAGCCTCTACCACCCAGCAAAGTTGTGTTTTTTTATTATTTTACATGGATAATCGTAGAACAGGGGTTAGCAACCCCCAGCACATGTGCTGAGCATGGCACGCAAGGCCATTTTGCTTGGCACACCACCGCCAGCCCAGGCTCCAAGCAGCTGCTGCCAGCCGCGGAGCCCAGGCTGCTCCCAGCAGGCAGCTGGTAGGCTGCAAGCAGACTTAGCTCCGTGGGCCAGCTGCAGCCGGGAGGCTGCAAACAGCTGCTTCGGGCTCCGGCATGTCAGTGATCTGGCATGTCGGCACTCCAGCACCTTCCAAGGTAGACATTGTGGGTTTTTTGGCACTCCGGCCAAAAAACATTGCCTACCCCTGCCGTAGAATCATAGAAAGTTAGGGTTGGAAGGGACCTCAGGAGGTCATCTAGCCCAACCCCCTGCTCAAAGCAGGACCATCCCCAACTAGATCATCCTAGCCAAAGCTTTGTCTAACCGAGTTTTGAAAACCTCCAAGGATAGAGCTTCCACCACCTCTCTGGGTAGCCTGTTCCAGTGTTTTACTACCCTCCTAGTGAGAAAATTCTTCCTAATATCTAACCTAAACTTCTCTGGCTGCAACTTGAGATTGTTGCTTCTTGTTCTGTCATCTGCCATCACTGAGAACAGTTTAACTCCATCCTCTTTTGAACCCCCCTTCAGGTAGTTGAAGGCTGCTATTAAGTCCCCTCTCAGTCTCCTCTTGTCTAGCCTAAACAAGCCCAGTTCTCTCAGTCTTTCCTCATAAGCCATGTCCCTCATCCCCCTCACCATTTTTTTTGCCCTACGCTGGACTCTCTTCAATCTGTCCACATCCTTTCTGTAGTGGGGAGGCCACAGTACTCCAGATGTGGCCTCACCAGTGCTGAATAGAGGGGAATAATCACTTCCCTTTACCTGCTGGCAACATACCTACCAATGCACCCCAGTATGCCGTTAGCCTTCTTGGCAACAGGGGCACACTGTTAGCTCATATTCAGCTTATTGTCCACTGTAGCCCCCAGGTCCTTTTCTGCAGAGCTGCTGCCCAGCCAGTCAGCCCCCAGCCTATACTGATGCATGGGATTGTTCTGTCCTAAGTGCAGGACTTTGCACTTCTTATTGAACCGCATGAGATTTCTTCTGGTCCAATCCTCCAATTTGTCTAGGTCACTTTGAATCCTAGCCCTACCCTCCAGGGTAGCATTAAGTATTCTAGCCAAGTCTACTAAAATGTATCACAAAATGTGGAATTATTGTGCCAGCCTTGAAGTGTTTTGATATGACCCCAAAAATACAGAGACAACGAGCATGTTTATATTTGCTGTATTCTACAAGTATACATTTATACCTATAGAACTTCTGGGAATTCTCCTCATCTTGTATTTTCTGGCATAATATGTGCACCTTTCCCCACAAACCTAGCTAGTAAAACTTGAGGTGCACATTATATGCAAGAAAAACAGATCCCCACAGGTCCAAAAACTTGGTGGTGAGGAAGCAGTGTCAGCATAAATTACTGTGTCTTCCAGAACTATTAATACTGTCACTGTTCCCCAACCATCAAATTTATTGACCCATGGGGGGAACCCCCTAGCTGAACAACGTGTCTGCAGATTGAGCTAGTATGCAGGTTAGGTTTGCAGCCAGAATTGGTGTGCGGGGATGGACCTAACCAGACCTGGCACATGGGATTGGACCTGGCACACAGGCCTAAATCCATCCAGCGCACTGATCCAGCACACTAGGTCAGTCCACAAGTCCCATCTGGTGCATGGGGCTGGCAACAGGCTTGGGCGCAGGCTCAGCTCCCTGCCTGCTGCTACTCACTCACCATCACAGATCCTGGTTTTCTCCACTTACAAATTGCAACGTCTCTGATTTAAAAAACCTAATATCTGTGATTAAAATGAACCACCACTATATATATATATATATAATCTGTGTGTGCGCAGGTATGGGGGGGGGGGGGGTGTCTGTATTATATAGGCTGTTCGAAGCTTCGGTCCCTGATTCAATTCTGTGGCTGAATCTCCAAAACCGAATTGAATCAGAGGACTCTTTAATCTCTCCAAATCGATTTGGAACCCTCCAAATTGATTCAGAGAGATTTGGACAGATTCGGTGATTCAGATGTAGACACAGCTTTAAATGTTTTTTCCACATACTTCTAGGAAACAGGGGCTCTGAACGCTGTGGTGCTGGGGCAGATGTAGTGTGCCACAGAAGCACAGGGGCCTCCCCAGCATGCTCGGCAGCAGACCCGAAGTAGACCAGAAGCACTAAGGAGTCCACTGGGGAGTGTGCAGGGGGGGGCCCCCACACCTCCCCTGGCTCAGCAACTGGTGCTTCCTTGGCCTGGGGAGGCACCCAGGGTCCCCCTGGGGCCAATCGCTGAGCTGGGGGGGGGGGGGGGGGGGATGCACACTCTCCAGCAGACCCAGAAGTGGACCAGAAGTATTTCTGGTCCACTTCTGGATTCACTGTCAAGCAAGCTGAAATGCCCCCTGCGCTGCTCTGGGACGCTGCATGTGCCCCAGCACTGCAGCAATCATGAGCTACGCTACCTCAGGGTATGTAGAAAAAACTTTTAAAGCTGTGCCTGTGTCCATATCACTGATTCGCTGAATCAGCATTGAATCATCAGATTCGGATTCGGCCAAATTGAATCAGGGACAGTGATCCAAATCAGCGGATCAAATCACTGTTCCTGATTCAGGCCAAATCCATATCAAATAGAGCCCATTTCTCACACCCCTAATATATGTGTGTGTGTGTGTGTGTGTGTGTGTGTGTGTGTAGGGGTGGTCCTGGGGAGCACCGCTACCATGGAGGGAAACACTGGGCCCTGCACAGCTCAGGGGCTGTGCAACCTGGTGGCAGCTTTTTTTTTTTTCTCTCCTGGAGCCAGCCTGCCTGCCTGAGCTGCGCAGGGCCTGGTGCTTCCCCCCACAGCAGCAGCGCACCCTGGGAGCACCCAGGTACACTGCTAGCAGGCGAGCATACTATAATGTTAGCCAGCAACAACCCAGAACTAGTAAAGAAGGAGAAAGTTCAGTGTTTTATCTTAGTGGTTAGAGCTCTCATCCAGAAAGCAAGAAGCCGCAGCTCTAAGCCTCCTTACTGAGAGAAGTTTTGAACCAGAATTTCTCCAACTTCCCAAGGCAGTATTCAGAACACTAGGTCATCAGTTGGGCATAAATCAGTCCCTTCTCCAGTCCTTCTTTTGAAGCTGACTTCTGGGCAGCCAAGAATGGAGGGCCAGGTGAAGGCAAGCAAACCAGAGTGTATGTGGCTCAGTGAGATGGTCATGCCATGGAAAGAGAGAGAACCCTAAAGTCTAAGCTGAGTTTGGGATAGAAACATGCTCCCTGCATTGCTCTCTATTTGTTTTATCCAGTGACTAGGAAAGGCAATGTGCCAGTGTCTCAGCTTCAAGAAAAGGGCTAGAGAGTGGACAGCATAATGTTGACCTGTGGCCTGGTGTTTTGTGCTCTGTATTAGGTAGTCAAAAAATGTAGGTTCACATCCCCTAAGGAAGGATCAAAAGAACCTGAGGCATACAGGCAGCTTCTGTGTGGGGCACTTGACAGGTCAGAGAGGAGGCAATTAGCAGAGTGGCAGATATGAGAGGGAAAAGAAATTAAAGTAGCATATTGAACAGGGACCAGAAAGCATACCAGACTGGGTAGCACAAGGGGATCAGAATGACTCTTGGGGCAGGTGCAGGGCTAATTTTTGGCATCCCTGCCAAAAAGGTTAGTTTCCCCTGATCTAGAACATGGATTTCCTGCTTTCTGGGTAAGTGAACTAACCACTAGGCTGTTGGTCTGACATGAGTGGGCTTTCTGGTTTTTGCTAGCTGAGAAATTTAGAATCTATGCTCAGGTATGCACATATCAGACCCCCCTAATTAACTTCCCTTTTAGTGGGCTGTAGAAAACATATTTTGGCTTCTTTGGTTAGTTCCAAAACTCTTAGAAAATATCAAGCTATAGAATACATCATTTCAGTCCTGAATTAAGTCTAATGGCCAACACACTTATAGGATGGTTGTATCATGTAATTTTGGGATATTCCCTTAAAGATTAATGATTGTGAGTAGTGTTGGTACTTTGAGACAGTGCTTTAGAATGCAGCCTAGTTTTTTTCTTACACTGTGGCTTGCTTCATAGGCTGCTGACTGTTCAAGGAATAAATCTGTAACAATTAACAAAGGTGCCTGTGTGTTTGAAAACAGAGACTCCAGCTCTGTAAGTTTATCCAGCTGAGAAAACGTGATAGTGACTTTCCATCCAAACGTCATCATTACTACATTTTGACAGTGTTGTGGTCCACAGCAAGTGATACAGGTCCAATGACGCCCTGGTTATCTTGCTCCTTTGAGGGAGACAGAATAGCTTACTGCAAAAACTTTTCTATGGTGGGCTTTGATCTCATTGCTTCCTCATTTATGACCCAAACCCAGCCCTGCTCTTACTGTTAAACTGCTTCCCTCACCATTCACATTCATACTAGTTCTGCTGATTGCTGGCTTCAGATCCAGTTGCGTAAGCAGGTGAGCTTTGCAAATAACCTTTGTTTTTGCAATGACTAATGCATACAAAACATCTGCCAGGACATCCAGGTAGCTTCTAGTGGTATTATCAGTTCAGAAGAATGCTGACAAGGAGGAAAAGCTTAAATGTAAAGGAGGGAGGAGTGGGTTATCTGAACTGAGGTGGAAAAGGAAGGGCTTGAGAAGAACAAAGGGACAAAGGGAATATTGTTTGATGTGATGCTAAGGAGAAATAGAGAAAGCTGAGTAGAGCGGCTAGAAAGGGGGGGAAAGCTAAGGTTGAATGAAAGATAAGGAACAGGAAAAGATGGAATGAGAAGGTACAAAGAGGGAAATAATAGATAAAGGACAAAGGGTATGCTAGATGATACAATTCATGGTGACATCTGGAAATCTTCAAAATACTTTTTTTTTCAATATTATGGCTATGACAACAAGAAGTGGATAGGACAATGGATAGGACAATAAGAAATCCTTCTTTAGGTACATAGGGAGCAGGAGGAAGACCAAGGAAAATGTGGGGCTCTTGCAGAATGGGATGGGACAGCTGATAACAGACAGTCAGGAGAAAGCTGAATTCTTTAATGAATACTTTGCGTCAGTGTTCTTGCATACAAATGGTGGTTGCCCACCTGATCAGATACTGGAAGGATGCAGGGGGTGGCAGGAAGCAGGGGCAATTGCCAGCCAATGGTCAGTGTCGAACTGGTGAGGAAGCACTTGGAGCAGCTGAATGTCTTCAAGTCAGCAGGACCAGATGGACTATACCTGAGTAATGAGGGAATTGGCTGGAGTCATTGCAGGAGCATTGGCAAAGGTATTTGCAGAAGCAGTCTTGCTTACAAATGCCTCAGTCCCAAGGACTCTTTCTCTGATCGTTTACGCAGTTCCCCAGCAGAGAGATTAATTCTCTGCTCCTATCTTCCACAATAGGAGGTTCTCTTACTTAACCCAAATGGACAACATCATGTACCCTTGTCCAAACTGCAGACCTCAGGCATGCTCCAAAATCAGGTTGCGACCCTGTCTTCCTTGAAGTTGCTGCTCCTACCACCAACACACCTTTGCCCCTGTACACTACTCTGCCTAACCCGGACAAACAATGTCCCCTTGGTCAGCAGTGCAACAAACCAACCTTCTGCACAAAAAAACTCGGACACAAACATGGTTAGTTAACTTACAACTCTAGTTGGAACTACCATACAGCTTTACCTTACCAACAGATCTCCACCCATAGCTCCACAGCCTTATTCCACTACAAGTCTTGGCTGACCCCTCTACAGAGGTTCACTTTGTATCCACAAGTTCCCCAATCATTCAGGTTACTTCCCTCAAGTCCCAGTGGCCAGGTGTTGGCAGTGGACATATGACCCAGATACCGTGCTCCGGGCAGACCCAAACCCTCAGACCAGCCGCAACTTCTCCATTCAATAATAGGCACATTTTAATGATACATAGTGATAGCAGATAAGAAAATAATTCCATATCTACCAGTCCCAGGGTTCACAGAGTCAAAGTCTGGCCAGTACATGAGCTTCACTCTGAGGTTCTCTCTTGAATGGTGTCAGCAGCCTGGAGGTCAGAGATCGAGGCCCACTCTTCCCCAGTGGGATGAGTGAGATGGGCTAGTGGTATGTCCTCTGTCCATGGTGGCCTCAGGTTCCCCTCTCAGGGACCCTTTGATTACCAGTTTCATTTAAGCTCCTAGAACAGTGGTATTCAACCTTTTTGCTTGATAGGCAAGGCTGACAGTGCCCCATGTGTCCATGGGCCAGATCCTGCTGTTGCCTGTCCAGGATTGGGAACACAGCAAGAACCATCTGGTTGCATGGAGGGGGCAGGGAGGGCAGGCCAGCCCAATGCAGCCCCACAAGCCCCACAGAGGAACAAAGCTTGACTCAGCCCCATGGAGAGGGAAGGGGGCATGGCCTAGCCCTGAAGGGGAGGGGACATGGCCAGATCCCAACCCAGCCCTTTGTGGGAAGGGCGTGTGGCCCACTTCCAAAAGGCCAAGCCCTGCAGGGGAGAAGGGGGCATGGCCTGGCAACAGCCCAGCCCTACAGAGAGGGAAGGAGGTGTGGTCCAGCCCTGTGGGGCAGGGGGTTGGGGACGTGGCCAGGCCCCAACCTGGTTCCACAAGGGAAGGAGGTATGGCCCAACTCCAGTAGGAGAGAAGGGAAATGCCAGCTCTTAGTTTTCACTTGTTTTTTGACTGCAGAAAAATAATAGAGAAATTCTTTTGTTGCAAAGAACTCAGAAAGGCCACGACAGGTCAGAATGTTTCTGACACTGGATTCCTATTTTAAATCTCTGGGTTGATCTTGTGAATCACACATAGTCTTTTGAAGCCTAACAATGCCAATATTGTGTGCTGTGGCACCCTGGTTGAGAATCATTGGTGTCTTTGCTCAGGGGATCTATATTTTTATAAATATCTGAGACAACACATTTTCATTTTTATTGTATGATAATATTTTTTGCTCTAGCACTAAAAATAGTAGTTATACAGTAAATCACTTGAGTGCTACTCTTATTATTTCCTGAAAACTTGGATTGCTTTTGTATCTCTCCTTAAAACTGAACAGGGTACAGTCAAACAGTATTTCCAGTGTTAAATGGATTAATGCAATATACAAGTGACCAGAGGTAAGTGACTGGAGAGTTCTTTTTGCTAAGCATTTACTAGTTCTTGAGATGAATTACCTATATGTGAAATCCTAAAATACTCTAGGATTTGGTCATCCACTTCCTCTCTAATGGCATTAAAAGACTTATTTTCATGAAAACTGTCCATGCGACTTCTGTGTCAACTCTTTTAAAGAACTTCACCTTAAATTTGGGTCTCAAATACAGCAACTTAACAATCATCATTACCACCTCTTTAAACACAAACCTTCTTAGGAAAAAATAATCTATGGTAGACATCCTTTGAAGTCTTGTACTGGTGTTAAAGATGAATGCAATTTCCCATTTACATTATATTGGTACAAAGCACTCCCTTTCAATAACAAACTCTTTGCTTTGATTGCATCCTTCCAGAAGTGATATATTTTTGTGCCACTGCACAAAACTGAACACATACAAATACAAGTAAATGTATCCTCACACTGATAGAAAAACTCAAATGTGAAGTATCAATATTTCTGCCTCTCCTTCAATAGCACCCTTGTTTGAAGTAAAAACTGTAGTACATATAATTGCATACATTCACAAACTAATGCATGATCATTACCATAATGAAATATCCATCATTTCTATTCTGAATCTGCTGAGGGACCATAATTAAGCACGTCTCTCAACATCTTCAATTCATGTAATTTTCAAAAGAAAATTATACCCTATATCCAGTAAGGAAATTGTGATTTATATTTTTAAAGTCAGCCGCTAACAGATTTCTTAATAGAAAGCAAAATTATTCTTGTTCAAAGCAAAGCAATTTATGTGATAGTTTCCAGAAAGCAGCAAAATCATTCATGTCCTTCCTTGGAAATATATCATTTTAATTCCCTTTCAGATGTATATTTTTATAGACACTTACGTCAGTGGGTTCTGCCTGTTCCAGAGAGAACATTCAAATTGCAAACTATAAGTATACCATTTTCTACACCAGTGAGATGTGGTGAAGCATTAAAAAGAATAATGACTGAATCTGTATTTTTAGTTTACAATACACATGCAGATATTGTGTTCATAGGGAAAAGATAGATAAGATAACACTCTCTAGATATTACCCTTGATACAATGAATTAAGACTTTGAAAATGTGTTTTTTGTAATGCAGATTTAAACTATTTGCAGAATCCTTAGACAAGTAGTTCTCAACCTTTTTGGACTCAAGGCCCCTCTTGCTTCTGACTTGCAGCACCCTGGCCCTGCTGATGCCCCTCACCCCTGACCTGCAGCCCCCTGGCCCTACTGGGGCTCCTCACTCCCAATCCACAGCCCTCCACTTCCCCACCCCCCAGCTCTGCTGCTGCTCCTTACTCCTGACCCACAGCCCCATGGCCCTGCCAGTGCCCCTCCTGACCCACATTGGGGGAGGGGTGTGGGGGGGGAGGGGGCATGGCCTAGCCTCCACTGCTCCCCGCAGGCCACCTGAACTCCACCCCATCCCATCTCCCCTCCAGTGGTAGGAAGAGGGCAGCACGGCCCCCCATGGTCTATTACTCTTCCCACTGCTGGTGTCATGAGTGGTATGGGGGTCCCAATGGTGGTGGCAGCAACAAGCCTCACCATCCTGCTCCATGATCCCATGCCAGATCCCATTGGTCAGTCTGGCTAGGCTGCAGCCCTGTGCTCACTGTGGGTACATGTGTCTCCCCCCCACCCCTTGACTTACCTGTGGGGAGCTGCCCTCCACTGCTGTGTGGTTGCCACTTGCCTGTGTGCACATGTAGATTCCTTTGAGGTTAAGATGGGAGTTAAGCAAGGCTACATCATTGCTGTAACACTCTTGATATTCCTTACTGCAATGCTACATTTAACCACCAACAAGGTTCCAGTAGGAGTGGAGCTAAACTACTAAATGGGTCATGAACAGCGCATACCCTCGGCAGCTGGTGGGGCATGACTGCGCTTTCGGCGGCGGGAGCATGGCAGTGGCGACAGTGGGAGCTCAGCGGTGGTAAGTGAGGGAACTCCCGCAGATGTCGCTGGCACTGTCAGCAGCCGAGGGGGCGAGCACCAACCAGGTGTTGACAACCACCCACAGGTGCCACTGGCAGTATTGCTGGAGGCCAGCAGCAATTGTGGACCACCCATAGACACCATTGATGGTGTCAGAGGTGGGCTGGCAAGTGACAACTGCCTGCAGGTGCCACCAGTAGTGTTGGCAGTGCCTTTTTGTAGGGGTGCACTGCCATGCTCAGGGGGTGCACGTGCACCTGCATGCACCCCCTATGCATCCCCCCTGCAATGGGTGGTAAGCTATTTAATCTCAGTTGATTCCAAGCCAGAACCAAGACCAGATGTTCAACTCCAGTCTCTCAAAGCAAGTTTTATTCTCCCAGCTCAGTCAAGGCATATGCTCAATGGGAGGACAGAGAAAGTATTTCAAGGTGGTCCTCAAAGCCAACTTGAAAAAATGCAACATCAATATCACCACCCCAAATGAAGGAAGTCTGCTGCAAGGATCTCAGTGCTTTGAAAACTTATGACTAAAACAGAAGGCAGAAAAATGGGAATGGCAGAAAGAGAAGCTCATGAACTGAACCAAGACCCCAGAGTCACACACTCTGCACAGAAACATGTGCCTGATCTGCAACTGAACCTATCAATCCCAGATAGGCCTCGTCAGCACTCTTTGGACCCAATCATGGAAGCCAATCACACTCAACTGCAAGGGATTGCCGATGATTATGATAATAATGAGAACTACATAGAAAGGGATTTCTTTATTCTTTATTTGCCATCTGAATCTTAAATCTCCTGTATTCCATAAACACCTCTACATATATTAGATAACATGTTCTTGTTTATTATTTTTTAATAAATAAATGTATTCATTTTCCACTTTTAAATAAGCTATCTTGATCCACCCTCAACCTTTCACTATTATTTTTTTTTACAAAGAAAAGCTATTTCTACATCTACTTCAGAAAATAGGCCTTTCTCAAGCATAAACTCCTTCTCTTGGGGATGTCAGCAACATAGGAAATCACTTCCAAAGGTTTCCCACTCCTGCTCAAGGAGCTCTCTGAGTGCATTAGTATACAAAAAGTGTATTCAATACTTAGAGAATGTGTATTCTCAGAGGTTATGCCATGATAGTGTCTGGGCTAGGAGTTGTAGTTAATCTGTTCTTCCACTCTCTTTCCTTGTAACTTTCTTTCATTGTATATCTAAATTGCCTCAGAATGAAATATGCCTCAGAGGGCACACCTACACATGCAGTTAATGTGGTGCAATATGTGCAGCAATAAACTCAACATGCTGCAGAGGGGCTGGCTGGGACACAAAGATGCTTCAGATAGTGCTACCTGCTGACTAGCCCTATCAGTGTCTACATGTGCAGAGTAAAAAAACAACAACTCCACCATAGGTTTGTACTCATGTTTACAAGTACTAATCTATGGTGGAGTTAATTAGTTTAATCTATCCTAATAGCACTGCAACGTGTAGATGCTGAGAAGTTTACTGAGGAGTTAATTGGGCAACTCCACAGTAAACATCTTATGTAGATGTGCCTAGAGTGAACAAAATCTATTCCAGGTGCAACTGACCCAAACCCACTGGACATTGAATACTACCTCTCTATTTGGACAATATAGAGGTCTTATTCTTATGTTGCATTGCAAAATAAAATCTGATTTGCAATAGCTGTCACCTCAGGTTATTTCCAGTATTCCTGATTACCAAATTTCCCTCTCCTCCTGTGGGGGTCTCTAGCGGATGCTGTGCATACAACACCACCACCCCCCTTGGTCAGGGTCCCCCAACTCTCCTGCCATGACTTGTTGTTACCTGAAGAGAAGGAGGGGGTTCAGTGATGTTCTTCTTCCCTTATCAACCCGGAAGTGGGGTACTCACAGAAGTGCCGTGGTGTTCCTCAGGGCTCCGCCTCCCCTACACCCCGTCCACTCGCCAGCCACTCGGGTGTTCCATTCATTGCTCCGCCATTCCCTGTAAGCCCCTTTATTATGGGGGTCAGGCATCAGCTGTGGCAAACCGGCTGGTAGCCTGGATGTTAATGCGCCTAGAGCCTCAGACCCTGATCCCAAAGGGGTGAGCTCCTGTTGTTTGGCATCCTCCCTCTGAGGGAGAGGGACACTTCTATAAGCTTTGAAATTGAGGGGGCTGGGGATTATCCATCACCAGCCTCACACCGGATACTGCTCCCCCTGCCTCGATGTGGGGACAGTGTCTGCAGGGCTGCTACTACCAGCCTCTGGAGCCTGGCATGCTCCCAACTGGCTCTCTCTCTCTTCCCTCCCGCTGGCTTCTGGCAAGGTTTTTAAATTTCCCACAGTGGCAGCATTAGCTGCCACAATCAGCTGGCCACCACCCCACCTGGGAAGCAGACGCTTGAAGAGCCGACGTAATGCCAGCTCTCACAGCTCCTGCTCCGCTCCTGCTTGTCCCGGCAGTAAGTTTACCAGGGTAAAGGGGGCTTGCTCATTGCCCCCAGCATCCTCAGTGCCTGTGGGGGCTTCTCGCCACCACACCTGTTTGTTATATTTTTTGTTTATCCCTCAGATGTACTAGTTTACATTTATTCAAGGTGTTTATAACTGTATATTTCCTCTATTAAAATTTATCATCTCTTTCTTGCTCTTTTATTTCCCTTTTCTGGCTAGTATTCAGAGACCCCAGAATGTTAATATAGTCTATGAGTTTAAGTTCTGCACCTGTGTTCCCTCTTCCAGATTATTAAAGAAAGCGTTAAATGAGATTAGACCTAATACCAATCACTGTAGTACCTAACTAGATGACAACCCACATTTGCACAATAAATTTGCCATTTACAGTCTCATTAAACTGTTTCCAGTTTGCGTAACTGCATTCCTGTCTTAGCCTACTTGAATTAATCTTTCAAGTAAGATATATGAGACAATATCAAATGCTTTTTTCATACAAAGATATTTAACATTTCATTGTCTTCAGGTAAAATGAAAGTAATAGATCACATGGCTAGGCATATGGAGGGGGCACTGTCAGGATATGAATCATTAAAAACAGCTGGAATGTTCTTATTTTTATATCCCTATAAATCGCTAGGAGCAATAAAGTTACTTTTTGTATAATTAATCCTACCATTTAACTTCCATGTACCTCTAAGCAAATATTTTAGAAACTGATAGAAGTATTATAAAATTAAACTGTGAATTCATATAGCACTTCAGTGAATGTTTTATTGAGCTAACATACATCAAAGCACAGCAGAGGCCCAGACAAATATATAGCATGTATTTAAAAAAATCCTTTTCTAGCCTTAAATTCAGCCATTTTTTTAAAAGTTCACCCCACATCGTCCTGGGATTGTCTTTATCTTTTTAATGAAAACTTTAATCCCACAGTGTCATCCTACATTTAGAAGTTTAAGGACTTTTGGGACTTTTGGGACCATTTAAGGACTAAGTTAAAAACAATGTTGTCTAAGGCCCTTCAGTTATACATGTGGTTGAAAGCATATTCATTTTCCAGGGCTTCTTATCTGAGGGCTTAAAAAAAATCCTGATTGACATCCATAAGACATCTGGTTATGTTTAGCATGATCTTTGTAGGCTAACATAACATTGTTTTGTATGGCATATTAGTTTGTTCTTTGGTCGCTTCATAAGTTTCATACGTTTCAGTCCCTGTTACACCTGTGACATGTTAACAGTTAACTGTATTTAAAATGCCAGTGTCCCTGTGTTCAAGCAGTAAAACATGTGCTAAATGCCATTGGATTATAGCGATGTTAATACTTTATGCAAGAAGAGCATCTCCAGATGGTGTTAAGTAACTCATGTTTAGCTGTGGTGGGACTGCTCCTCAAAGATAAAACAAACTGTCCTCACCTGCTCTGGTGTGATGCAGGGGGCAGGACTGACAAACAGCTGTTTGTTGACTTTACAGCCAGGTCCAACCCTGTCCAGATCATAGTGAGCATTACCATGCAACTCCTCCAAGCAAGTCTGAACTTTTAGTTACACTTACTACAATCTGTATAAAACACATGCTAAGTGTCCTGTGTGACAAGACCCTAACATACATATATATTTCCTGGAGGGCAGCAGCTTTCAGTCTCCCAGCCTGTCAGTTTGACACCTTTCATGATCACCAAAGTAACAAGAACCAGTGTAGATAAAAAGTAAAAACATTTATAAAGCTCCATGGAAGGGTTTCCCTGCATGTACCCCATGAGTTGACCATTTATTCTGTTGCCTTTTGGAAGGATAACATTGTTTCCAGGATCTTTAACTGTAGCATTAGATTTTTTGAAGTATTTTTAAGTGTGCTTATTACAACTCATAAATGTCAGGAAGAATGTAAACATTTATTAAAACTTCAAGTAAAGAGGAAAAAAAACCCAGTTTCCTTCCCACACACCTCTGATTGACATGGAAAACTTCCTTATATATTATCTTCCTTTTACTCCATTTCTCCTTTAGTGGCTGCTTGGTAATGAAAACCTTAAGGGTAGAAGTAACCTTTCTTAATGCTTATTGTCCTTCTCTATCTTCCTTGGCATTACTCCTCTTCTAAATTTTCTCATGGCTGTGTTTCAGGGTGAGACTGATTACATCACTCACCTTGAAAGCATGTTATGCAACTTGCAGTTTATTATTATAAAAAGTCCTGCTCATTTCTATGTACAGATTTAATGGCAGTTTCATTGTGTCATTTCTTGTTTTTATTTTTTATCCATTAGAGCTGCCTTTTTCTAGTCCTCTTGTATTGACTTTCCAGACTACACTACACAACTTATTGAATTCTTTCAATCTATCCCTCCTAGACTATTTGTGACATTTCAGTATTGACCTGATGGATGGTGCAGAATTGCACTGCCCCAAAAGAGAACTGAAGGCCTCATGCTGCACGGAGCTTGCCAGCATCCAGGGGGAGAATGTCAGCTGCACCAACTTTAGAGTGGCTCTTAGAGAAAATGAGGTCTTGTCCCTGATTCCTCCCCCCCTTCTAAGATGTCTTGTACATGAGAAATTTCTAAAAGAGAGCAACTTCTGCATTTGAAAAGGGTTGTAGGAACACAATCTGTAGACAGCCTCTCTGCTAGAAGTTTTGGGATTTTAAAAAGTTCCTTTGGCCCTTACAGTTTACTTCAGGTTACCAGTTTGCGACTTCCAACTGAAGTCTTTCACTGCATTGATCAAGAACGGTGCTGCCAATTATAAATTTAGATAACACTGAAGAAATGAAGTAAAATAATCTAGTCCTGCATTCTCTTCAGATATTGAGCAGGTTGTGTCTTTGCTTTCTGCCTTCTGCTTAGTGGTTGTTTGGAGATAACATGGGGATCCCTTCTGTAATGTAGAGATTTTCAGACCATCTGCTATAAAGCCTTTTAACAATAAAAAAAACCCCTAGCTCCTAGTCTTACTGTTGACCTTTGCAGTGTTCTTTTGAGATGTGCTACTTACTGATTTTGAATCCTTTACATGAAGGCATGTTTGGAATGGCTCTGGTAGATTAAGAGCTAACTCAAATTTATTCAAGTCCTCATCTCATAGATTCATAGATAGATATAGGGTCAGAAGGGACCCTGCAGATCTTCTAGTCCGTCCCCCTGCCCTGGGCAGGAGAGAAAACTGGACTCAAATGACCCCAGCTAGGTAACTGTCAAGCCTTCTCTTAAAGACCCCCAAGGTAGGAGCCAGCACTACTTCCCTTGGAAGTTGGTTCCAGATCCTAGCTGCCCTAACTGAAGGAGTGCCTCCTGATATCTAGTCTGAACCTACTCTCTAACAACTTATGGCCATTATTCCTTGTTACTCCGGGAGGTGCTCGGGGAAACAAGGTCTCTCCCAAATCCCGCTGGTCCTCCATAGTAGTTTATAGATGGCCACCAGGTCCCCTCTCAGCCTTCTCTTGTGAAGGCTGAACATGTTAAGGTCCCGTAGCCTCTCCTCATAGGGTCTGCCCTGCTGCCCCTGGATCATGCGAGTGGCCCTCCTTTGGACCCTCTCCATGTTGTCCACTTCCCTCCTGAAGTGCAGTGCCCAGAACTGGATGCAGTACTCCAGCTGTGGCCTGACCAGTGTCACAAAGAGAGGGAGGATCACCTCCTTGGCCCTGCTCATGATGCATCTGTGGATGCACGACAAGGTGCGGTTAGCCTTCCTGACCATGTCCTCTCATTGTCAGCCCATGTTCATCTTGGAATTGATAATGACTCCAAGATCTCTTTCTGCCTCTGAGCTTTCAAGAAGAGAGTTCTTCAGCTTATAGGTATGCTGCTGGTTCCTACTGCCTAAGTGCAGCACCCTGCACTTGTCAGTATTGAATCCCATCCTATTTTCATTTGTCCACCCCTGTAACCTCTCCAGGTCCAGCTGTATCCTGTCCCTCCCTTCTAGCATGCCCACCTCACCCCAAATCTTGGTGTCATCCACAAATTTAAACAGGGTGCTTTTCACCCCCTCGTCCAAGTCACTAATAAAGAAATTGAACAGTGCGGGCCCAAGGACCGAACCCCAGGGGACTCCACTGCTCCCATCCCTCCAGGTTGAATGTGACCCATCCACCACCACTCTCTGAGTGTGACCCCTCAGCTTCCCCGGGATCGAAATAAGACTAACAGGCCTATAATTGCCCGGGTCCTCCCTCCTCCCTTTTTTGAAGATGGGCATCACATTGGCCATCTTCCAGTTGTCCGGCACCTGGCCAGAGCACCACAAGTGCTCATAAAGCCATGGCAGGGGCCCTGTGATAACCCTTGCCAATTCTGTCAACACCCTGGAGTGGAGAGCATCTGGACCTGCTGATTTGAATGCATCCAGCCCCTCCAGAAGCTCTCTAACTCGGTCCTCCCTGACCCTAGGCCTGGCAGAGTCTATCCTGAGTTCATCCCGAATCTCAGTGGGGGTGTCCCGGTCCCTGCACAAGAAAATGGAGGCAAAGACATTGTTAAAAAGGTCTGCTTTTTCCTCTGGTGCAATCACCAGATTGCCTAGCATATCCTGCAGGGGCCCCACATGACCCGGTGCCTTCTTCATGCTCCCTATGTATTTAAAAAAGGACTTTTTGTTGTCCCTGATCCTTGATGCTAGCTCTAGTTCCGTATCTGTCTTCGGTATCTCTTCAAAAATTGGATAACCTCTTGGATAACCAAAAACTTGTGGCACATACCCGCTTCTGAGGGAAACATAATTAATACATCACTACTGAATGTTAGATGGGAAAGATAATGAACTTTTGTGCCATGGTGTAAATAATACTTTATAGACACATGCGTGAAGAAAGAGGCATTTAGAAAGATCAGCGGACACACTGGATGTATCTACGCATGCAATAAGGCAAAGCTATAAACTCTAGATCAGTTTGTGTCAGAGTAAACTGGTCCTGGGAGCAGTGTCTACACGTGCTCCTGGGACAGCAGCCATTTGAGCCAGGGTGGAGAAGACCCCGGCTAGCCGGGCTGACTAGGTACAATTTATGCACGCAGTCACCATCTACACGTGTGCTTGAGCACAGTAAATTTCCCCACTGTAAGATAGTAATGTCAGGGGCAATACTATCTTAAGGTGGAGTTAATTAGTTTACTGCACCCTAATACCAGCACACGTGTAGATGGTGACATTTTACTGAGGAGCTAATTAGTCTACAGTAAAACACGTGTGTAGATGCACCCACTGTTTCTTAATTTTTTTATGTAAGTGGAAATCAGAGAGCGAGAGAGGATCTCATTGGAACTAGTGAGATAGGATGTCTGGAGCCAGTCTTATTTTTCTCCTGCTGAGAATTTCTCTGATCTCAGGCCTTTCTTGTGTTGTGGCTGATTTATTTAATATGGAGAAGAAGTTGGGTTTTTTTTCTTTTCTTCTTGACTGTCATACTTTTTTACCTTTTTGACTTATCCTAGATTACTGCACTGAGATTTCTTATTCATTAAGCACTTTGTCTAGAGAACAGCTTGTCAATACTACTATTATTCTCTGCAGCCTGGTTTTGGAACAATACAATGATAGGATCACAAGGAAAAGTCACTTATAAAAAGCTCCTCAGTCTCTCATGCATAGCAGTTATGTGTTTGCTGAAGATTTCCAAAGGCTGGACACTTTATACCATGATCATGTGTCCAGGTACAGTATAGCTGTTATACTATACTATAGCACAAGGGAAGGACAGAGTTGTTCTTATAGTCTCTAAAAGAAGGTAGCATTTAGCAGAGCAGCTCAACATAAGGACATTTTTTAAAGTTAATGGCCTTTGACAAAATTAAAAAAGCTAATAGCCCAGGGACATGAAGGGTAAGAAGAAAGGTTTCTACAAGTATGTCAGCAACAAAAGGAAGATCAGGAAAAATGTGGGTCCCATACTGAACGGGGGAGGCAACCTAATGACAGATGATATGGAAAAGGCTAAAGTATCCAATGTCTTTTTTTACCTCAGTGTTCACAGGCAAGATTAGCTCCCAGACTACTGTACCTGGCAGCACAGTCTGGGGACAAAGTGAGAAGCCAACAGTAGTGAAAGAACAAGTTAGGGACTATGTAGAAAGGCTGGATGTGTACAAGTCTATGGGGTCGGACATAATATATCCAAGCATGCTGGCAGGTGCTGGCTGATGTGATTGCCAGAGCTGCTGGCCATTATCACATTTGAAAACTTGTGGCAATTGGGGAAGGTCCCAGACAATTAGAGAAGGGCAAAAATAGGGCAGTGCCCCTGCTGCCATTTTTCAGTGTGGGGATGCTGATACATGTGATGCTGGAGTCTGCTGGAGTGTGGTAATTATCATGCTCCAACAGACTCAATTAATTGATTAAAATGCTGTAGTTACACCATGTCAGAGCAGCCTCACTGCATGTATGTAGATATCCACAGTGCCCATCTTTAAGAAAGGGAAGAAGGAGGATCCAGGGAACTACAGGCTGGTCAGCCTCAACTCAGTCCCTGGAAAAATCATGGAGCAGGTCTTTAAGGAATCCATTTTTAAACACTTGGAGGAGAAGGTGATTAGGAACAGTCAGCATGGATTCACCAAGGGCAAGTCATGCCTGACCAACCTGATTGCTTTCTGTGATGAGATGACTAACTCTGTGGATGTGGGGAGAGCAGTGGTTGTGATATACCTTAACTTTAGCAAGGCTTTTGATACTAAAGAAAAGAAGACAGAGAGGACTTAATAGCAGCCTTCAGCTACCTGAAGTGAGGTTTGAAAGAAGATGGAGCTAGACTGCTGTTCTCAGTGGTGGCAGATGACAGAACAAGGAGCAATGGTCTCCAGTTACAGCAAGGGATGTTTAGGTTAGATATTAGGAAAAACTTTCATCCTAAGAAGGTAGTGAAGCACTGGGACAGGTTACCCAGAGAGGTTGTGGACTCTGCATCCTTGGAAGTTTTAAAGACCTGGCTAGACAAACCCTTGGCTGGGATGATCTAGTTGGAGCTGGTCCTGCTTTGAGCAGGGGGTTGGACTGGATGACCTCCTGAGATCCCTTCCAAACCTAACTTTCTAGGATTCAGCAGAATTTAAAAAAGGTATAAGCTTCCAATGTTTTATTAGCAATGAAATTTAAACTCCTTTTTGTATGATGAATAAATTATTTTTATTGCATGTAAACATCCTGAGAACTTATCCATGACTTGATGATCTGTTAAGATCTAACAAATGTAGAGTTCTTCTGGCTGTCTAATTTGTCTTCTAAACAATGGAAAAGCTCAGATTTCACTCAGGCTGATAAAAATAAGGGTTTTTTTTTTTCAACTAAACATTTAATCAGTTTCTGGCCAGGCAAATGCAAACTTGATTGATGCTATGATGTGAAAGCTTTGAAATAAGAATTACTAGAAATTGCTGTTTAGGTTGTTAGTTTGTTTTTTCCTTTCACGAGTCAAATAAAGCTGTTTTGGCATGAAATAACATAATGGGCTAGACTGTACTTTTGTCACCCACTGCCACGTGAGGTTTTTGGAAGTGTGCACTGTAATTGGCACTAGCTGGAAGGCATTTTGCCTATGGAGCATATAAACAAGTACAGTGCTCCTAGGTGTGCTGACATTCCCCACCAGTGATGCAGCCCTGCCAGCTCATGCAGAAACTGGAGGAGAAAGAAGAGTGTTTCATACTGAATTGTCTCCAATGTAAAATCCCCTGCTGTTCACTGACATGAAAGCTGTATTCTTTCTTTCTCCATCTCCTACTGGATCCATTTTGTTACCTTTTATCCCATTGTTTCCTTGGCTCTTGACAATCATAAAATATGTAATACATATGATTATTTTTTTCTGTTAAGATACTTGCTGCATTTATGGAAAATTGAAATAAACAAAAAGATAAAAATAAGAGAATAAACTTCAGCAAAGAAAAACAAACAATTAAATGTCTTGGAAGAACCTCTTTTTTGTTTCCTTATTTGGTATTTAGTTGCATGAAGTGTCACTTTATCTTAGTCTCTGGCCTTTTTGCTTATACTTCTCTTTTGATTATTAACATGGTTAAGAATTTAAATTGGAAAATCTCAACAATAAGTGTGATGACATTTTTATGTACCATATCTTGTCATGGTAACCAGAAAATACAAAATGTTTTTAAAAAATTTCACATGGTATCTTTTAAACCTTGATACCCTCTGGAAGTTAAGGGAAGCTTTTGAAGGCTGTGCTTACACTAAGCAAAGCACTTAACTGTGTATTAAGCTAAGCACATATGCTATCCCATTGAAGTCAAAACTCCTTAGTTTTCATCTTGACCAGTGAATACATATGAAACCCCACCTTCCCTAGGATTTTAAAGTGTGCTAGCTAACAAAAATTTAAACCACAAAACAAAACAAAAGCCATATCACCCCATGCACACCAAGTCAAGAGTACTGAAGTAGACAGAGAGCAAGGTCACCAACAAACCAAGTCAGGAAACCAAGAAATCAAACTAAGAACAGGCTAGCACCAAGCCAGAGGAGGCAGCCAAGTAATCATGATTCAGATAAAACCCTACTTCCCAGACATTTCTTGTTCCTGTTCAAAGGTTTATCTGTGGAAAGTGGACAGTCAGCCGACCTCAGTCAGTCATTCAGTGGGAGGAGTGTTGCCCCAAAATTAGCATTAGGTAGTAGGTGAAAGTGATTCATGGTACAGGCACAGACACTCAGTCCATTCAAGGTATTGAGTTTATTGTATACACAAGAAAACAGTACAACAAACGAGAATGTGCTTGCATAGCCTTGATATCAGAGTGAGTCCTAAGAGTTGAT
Source organism: Alligator mississippiensis (assembly GCF_030867095.1). Taxonomy (NCBI): domain Eukaryota; kingdom Metazoa; phylum Chordata; order Crocodylia; family Alligatoridae; genus Alligator; species Alligator mississippiensis. The sequence continues at coordinate 279,731,571 of NC_081826.1, forward strand.
CAGGCTCTGAGGATGCTCTGGGGTTTTCAGATACGATGCTCTGTGACCTCTGCTAACAGTTGTCCAATCTGCTGTTTTTGTTGTGTTTTTGTACTTCCCACCTTCTATGGTGGTTTCAGTTACCAGCTGTTGTTTCAAATCTGTTGCTCTTGTGTCAGAAGTAATTTTCCATTCAGCTAAAGTGTGCACTTTGATCGTATACGGTAGTTTAGTTTTGAACCAGCAGATAGTAACTCAGAACTTAGCAGCAGTGTTGCTGTATTATGCTTGTGGAATGGGTAGAGAGTTAGGTCCTGCTGGAGGCTTTAGGTGTGCCTTGGCCATACCGTGACAGACTGAGGCCTAATTCAAAGCCTGGCATCACTTTCCCCCAACTGTGACCCCTTGTGGGCATTATCTTTGGTTTCTCTGATGGTCCTTATGCAATTTTTTCAGCAGCTTGGGAGTGTGGATGTTTTCTGCCAGTTTGCACACACAGTCTTTGGTCCCATATCCTTCCCCATCTGCTAACTAGTACTGCTTTCTTCAGCTGACAACCATGCTAACAGCAAGGAAGGCCAACCTAATTGTGCTGATTGGTGCCAGCCTTGGGGACGAAGAAGGCCAGTGAATGTCAATGGGGCGCAAAGGCCCACATCCGTATCCGGTGATATCCCGACACTAATATGTGAATAGTTAATATACCATTGGTTGGTTAAAATATCAGCAAGGGGGAATGGTCATCTGTTTAATTCAGAAAAAGATAATGCTTATCTTCAAAACATAGGAACTTAAATGTATGGCAAAAAACAGTGAAACTTACTGAAAAAGAAATATTTTTTAATGTTGAAATATGAGATTCAGCCACTTCAAGAGTAACATTTGCTCCAAGACAGTCGGGCAGAAAGTTTGCAGTTTTTACCAATTAAATGCCAGATTCTCCAAACACTAGCGAGGATAATGCATACTTCTACTATAAATTAATATTCTGGTTGCTGACACAATATCTGGTAAAAAAGGGCCTCTCAATACTAAATAATAGGTTGCATGTACATAAAAAAAATTATCTACTCATTGTGGGATATTTTATTGACCTGGATTTTCACCTTGTTCTTTTGCATTTTGAGAAAGGAGTTTTTGCTATATGATTCAAATCCTGTCATGTTAAACTGATGAAGAATAATTGATTATGCAATTAAGCAAACAAATATTTCCTGATCAAAGATATGCATTTAATGTTCTAAAACCTTTTCGTGTTTTCTGAAGAATCTGAAGTATTTTTTGTTTTACTGAACTTTGACATGTCAGCTACTTGCCCCAATTATGATTAACTAGCCAGCTGCTTGTCAAAAATGATCAAGGGGTGGGTGGCTGGGGACAGCGGCCTGTGTCTGGCTCTGCTACCCCCCCCACCATCGGGGCCAGGCCCACTCCCCCCCCTGCCACTTCCGGCCCTCCCCCATCTGCTGGCCCCACCTCACTATTCACTCCATCGTCGCTGCCTGCAGGGCTAGGAGGGCATGGCCAAATCCTCTCCATTTTCATGGCCTGCAAGGAGCAGGAGCAGCACTGGCCCCATCTCCCCTTCATCCGCTCCATTCCCACCGCCTGCAGGGTTGGGGAGCCGGGGCCAACAGTGCTGGCCTTGCCGCAGAGAGGGCAGGGTCAGTGCTGCTGGCCTGTCCAGTCCGTCATCTGTCACAGGTGGAGACAGAGACCCGGGGCCAGGCTCGCTCCCCCCACCCTCACCCCCACTGCTTCAGGGCTGGGGCTGCTTCCCCCTCCCCTTCCCTGCGGGGGGGCTGGTGGGGACAGAGCCCAGTGTCCAGCCCTGCTCCCCTGGTCTGGCCCCACCCCCTCAATTCGGGTCTGACCCTTCCCCGCCCCCCCATTGCTTCCTGGCAATTCAGGTTCAGGGCTGCTCCCACTGTCTCCCCCACTTGCTGCAGCATCCCCGACCGCATTCCCCTCCCTTTCACCACCGCCACCTCCTCCATGGAGTGGGGGAATGCTCCCCCTTTCCCTCACTCCACCACAGGGCTGGGCCTGGCTCCCCCATCCTCCCTGCCACCCTTGCAGGGCCCAGCATGCCCCTCCATTTTGGGGCCAAGCCAGGCCTGGCATGCCCCCCCACCCTCCCCACCTCCGCTGCCACCTCCAAGGAGCAAGGTGTCCATTCCATCCCTTGTGTCCCCAACATCATGGTGGCGCTCCGCTGTGCTGCCACCTCCTGTCTGAATGCTGCTTTGTTGTTTGTGTCAACTGATCAGAGTGTGAATAAAGTGCTATAGACAGACAGACTACAGCGCTTATAATATTTGAATAATGAAGAATGAACTATACCTTATTTCACTATTTCAAAACATAGCCACAACAAATCAACCTTTACAATATTCTAGGAATTACAGAATTACTGTAAATACCTCTGGGAGTTTGAATTTTGTAATTAAACTAAAACATCTTTTTAATGGCCTCTGTTGTAAATTCAGCACTTGTTATGGATCAGACTTAAATTTTAAATATCATGACTTAGTTACAGACCATCCAAATACTATGGGAAACAAGAAAGTGGGCTAGTAATATAGCATATCTGTACCTTATTAACAAGTCATTTGTGCTGTTGACATAAATGGGAGGAAGATGTACATGAGTAAACAGGAAAATACAAGCAGGGATAAATAGTGATGCAGTAAGTAATAATCCCATTGTTTTCCATACTACCTAATTGTGGACTATGCAGTTGCTTTACACAAATATGCAAAACCATTTGTCTCAGAAAGCTTGCCAACTAAAATGTGGCCAAATGCAGTTGAGGAAAAATCAGAATTGAATGAGAAATAAAATCATAGAAAATGAGTGTTGGAAGAGACTTCAGGAGGTCATCTAGTCCAGCCTCCTGCTCAAAGCAGGAGCACCCCCAACTATGTCACCCCAGCTGAGGCCTCGTCTAGCTAGGTCTTAAAAACCTCCAAGGATGGAGATTACACAACCCCCTCTGAGTAATCTGTTCCAGTATTGTATTACTCTCCCAGTGAGAAAGTTTTTTCCTAATATCTAACCTAAACATCCTTTGCTGCAACTTGAAATAATTGTTTAGTTTTAAAATGGTACGTTTGGTGATTTCCAAGATATTTCTTATTGTTTTGATTAAGATAATAGGTGGTGGTGTAACAATGCAATCATATTTTATATAGTGAAGCTTGACAACTAGGAGAAGAAAAACTAAAAGAATTGAGTCTTTGCAAGTAGTTTAAAGGAGGAAAGCAGTGTGAGGTAGAACTGCATAAAGAAATCAGAGGAAGCAGCCTGATGTGTAAAGAAAGAAAATTGAATAAAAGAAAGAGAGGCAAAGGATTTAATAAAACTCAAAGAGTTGGTAGTTCACAGTCATCAAAGAAGAGTGTAATAAAAAGTTAGGATGGGGATATACGTAAGGGTTGGCACTTCAAACTTTGATAGTTTGAATAAGTAGTTTAAACCAGTGATTATCAACCACAGTGCCATGGCATCCTGGGGTACCTTGGGATTCTTTAAAGGGTGCTATAAAGTGCCATGTGATGTTAGTATTGTTAGATGTGCAAACATGATTTACAAGATAAACCAAGAGATTTCAAACAAGAACCCACAGTATTAGAAACATTTTGATCTATTGTGGTCTTTCTGAGTTCTTTGCAACAATAGAATTACTTATTAAGAGCTGGCATTTTCTGAGGGATATCTGAAGTCTATCAAGGGGTGCCTTGAGTCTGAAATAGGTTTGGTTTAAACCTATTACAAAATTAGACTAGACAATATCTGAAGAGAGTAAGTGTGGGGAAGGCATGGTCAGAACAGATATCACGGTAGATCAAAAACTTCAACTCATTAAAAGGGCAGATGAAGGGAAAGATGAGCAATAAAAAAATCTGATAATAGAAGGCTCTTATAGCATAGCATGACTATGGCGGGCAAGAGTTCCTGGTTTTCTACACTTTTCATATCAAACACTGAGGAAGGAGGATTTGGGACTTGCACCATCTGTTTTTCATTTGCAAAAAGAGGGAACTGCAGACAGTCAATGGCAAGGGGGATTTAGAAGCTGTCTTTGCAACTGACCCTGAGGGATGGGAAATATTACACTGTCATTGTAAAGTCTAAAAAGAACATTCTCTTGTGATTTCTTTACAAGATTTCCTGGCAGGTGAGTGACTGCTGACCCACATCAGCTAATCTGCAGTTTTTCAGGATCACTCAAGTCTCTTGCCCTTCAAAAGTGAGGCATTTAGCAGATACCATCTTTTAAAAAGGGAAAATTACTTCCTTGTAAAGATGCTGTTGATGATGATACTTCTTGATGATGATGGTTAGACTGGATTGTCACTTATGCTTGCTTGTTTGCTTCTTCTTGGAGGATGAATACCTTTTCAGGAGTTTCTCTACTTACAGTTTCTAATTTTCCTCTTAAGCATTTTTATTCCTAACTAATAATTTGGTATTGGCTTATTGTAGGAAATTCATCATATAGCCTACTGATGGCTCATCTACTGATGATATTTATAACCTACATATAATAACAAGTGCTCCTTTAAAGGGTTGTGTATTAGTACTGTTGCTGTAAAGGGTCAATTTCTTTAAGAGCAGTGGGAATTCTTCCAGCTTAATTCTTGAAAGCAAAACTCCACACAACTACCATTTCTAGAAGTTCCTACTATAAAAGATCAAAATGGTTTCAACCAGGACTCTACATCTGAAATGGAAACCGTGTAGTACATAACATGCATCAGTGACATGAGTCCGCAGCTTTATTACAAATCAAAATGTAATTTATGAGAAGGATTCCAGCTCAAAGGTAAGCAGCAAAACTAATTTGGACCTAAACAGTGTTGAATGTGAAATTTGAAATTGGGAACAATACTTGCAGGGCTAGAAGAGACCTCCTGTGACATGTAATTCTGTTACTGCAAGCAACCATATAATAAAATCTCATTTATAAAATTGAACCAGTTCCACTTTAAAACTGGTGAGGTTTTTTCCCCCTACTATTCTAGATGCTTTTTCCTTTGACTAAATTTAGCAATATCTATCTTATGCCTTTTTGTTCTTGTGCCAGCATTGTCATTTGTATTAAGTAGCTTTTCTACCTCCTTAGTGTTCACCCCCTTAATACATCTATGAAGATTAATCATATTCCTTCATAGCCTTCAGTTTTGCTAAGTAAAACAAACCAGCCTTGTTTGCTGACCTCACCCCAGGCATCCCAGTAGTCATTGCCTGCACAGGTTTAAGTATTGATTTCACCTTCATTAAAGATGAGTAGGAACTGGTACAGATCAGTCTTGTAGATGTTCTTGTTATGCATTTGTAGTGCCTAAAAGGTGCCCGTCCCAAGGGAGTGACACAGATAAATAGGGTTGGATACATGAGATCCCTAAACAATCAGTGGAGCAATGTAGCTGCCCTTAAATGGAAATCTGGAGTACCTAGCACTGACCAGAGAAGTGCCCAGAGCTAATCAAAAGTAAACACTGAGTGAAGAGATACATGAACTCCTGTTATTTTGCCGAGCTTAGGTACCCTTATGTACTCAGGCTTCAGAGAACCTAGAGCAGGAGTGGGCAAAGTCCAGTCCACAGGCCAGATTGGGCCCATGGCAGGCTCCATTTCCTAGTAGCCCCCTGCCTGCATGGCTGTGGCCAGTTTCCATGGAGACCACAGGAATGGCATGGCCATGACAGTGCAGGGCCAGGGTTTCCATGGAGACCAGCCCAAGCAGCGCTGGCAGGATGAATAGCTGGGTGGGGACCTGCTCCATGTCCAGGGCCAAGATCTTGCAGCAGTGACAACATGGGTTGGAGCTGGATCAGAGCTGCAATCCCCTGCCCACATGCCCCAGCCCACCCCTGACCTACAGCATAGTCACCTAACTCAGTGGTGACCTTTTGACCTCACGATCCAAATAACTAGCATGGGGCCAGTCCACAGGCCCTAAGATCAGGCCACCATGCAGACTGTGCTGTCCCTATAAAGCCCTGCATGCCAGGATTGGGGCCCCGGGACCCCACACCACTTCTGCCCAGCCCCGCATGCTGGGATTGGGGTCCTGGACCATGTGCCACTTCTTCTAGACTTCATGTGTCAGGATCAGGGCCTTAGGGGCTGAGACTTCCTCTGATTTTGGGGCCCTGCACCATGTCTGCCCAACCCTGTGTTTGGGGATCGGTCTCTGGGGTCTGTGCTGCCTCTGCTGGGCTCGGCCTGCCAGGATTGGGCTCTGCATTGGCCTGCGCACCCAATCTAGCATGAAGCGTCACAGCCCATGAGGCCCCCACAGACCTGCAGGGAGCCCTGCAGGTCAGATGATAGGGGCCACGGGTTGAGCACCCTTGACCTAGCTCATTCATAGTAGCGATGCCCACCTTTTACATAATAGCCCAGCAGTCACAGCATTCATCTCTGAAGTAGGAGACCTGGATTCTAGGCTCTCATTAGGTTGTGGGGGTTAAATCCACATATTCAACGTAAGTGAAGAATGCAGTAACTACCAGGTTACAGAATGTGCTGGATGAAGGTACCCTTTAAGCTTCCTGTTGAAGCTAGGCCATTGAACAGCCAAAAGTACAAGAATCATAGAATCATTGAAAATTAGGCTTGGAAGGGACCTCAGGAGGTCATTTAGTCCAACCCCCTGCTCAAAGCCCCAGACACCCTCACCCTTGCACCCAGAGCCCTGTAGTCACTTTTGATATACTCGGGGTCTCCCCTGGAAGTATCATGGGTGCCCACATGGATGAGCAGCATGGGGTACTAGTCAGAGGACTGGATGAGTCTTGGTAATCCCTCTGTGACATCTTGGATCCGGGCTCCGGTCAAGCAGCAGACTTCCCAAGGCAAGAAGTCAGGTCAGCAGATGGCTCCCTCCATCCCCCACAGAAGGGAATCTCCAACCATCACCACCCATTGTTTCTGGTTGGTGGTGGTCGCCTCGATCCTTCCCACCTTGGTGAGGCCTGACCTGTCTCCCTCCACCAATGGAACATGCTCCTCCCTCTCTCTTGCTAGGGTTGCATATCTGTTTTTCAGATAAACCACTTCAGATGGAGTTGAAGGTCTGTGCTTGCTGCCAGAAGTTACAGGCCTCCAGCTTCCACCCTCTTAGGTGTCCATGTCCTCTCTCTTCTCTAGCACTGCCTCTGGTATTTCTTCCTCCACGGTCCCAGAAGTCTCCTCCAGCATCAAACTGATGAACTCCTCATGGTAGAGGATTCTTCAGAGCCTTGCCACCTCCTTTTGTAGTTTCTTGCCTGTTCCCTGAGAGACACCACCAGGAGGAACTGCTCACACCACAGGTACTCCCCCACCTGGGTGTCACTGGAAGGAACCTGCAAGCTGCAGTTCCTACACAGCCAAACCTGGACCTGGGTGGAAGTCTCAATGGTGAGTGGTCCTGCATAGACAGAAACCTCACAGGTGCAAGCAGAGGTAGTGGCAGTGGCTCTGGCATTGCAATGTCCTTCAGCCATTTCCTTGGGTATCTTAATCTGCCTTCTTTCCCTTACTGCTCTCCTTCCATGCACACCTTCCCCAGTAAACTCACCTGGAAGCTGGCCCGTTTATTGTTCATTGGCCCTAAAGGTTTCCTTTTTCTCCTGCATCCTCATGCCAAACTAAAATACTTGCCCATCAAAAAGGGGGGCGGGGGGCTGTGGTGGCATGAACTGGCCTAGGTACTGGCCTGCAAAGTGCTTGAAAACTGCTTACCCTGGTCACCTGGGGAGTCTCCTTTTATATCCTGCTGGGACTGGACTGGCTCCACCCCCTTATTAGGGCAAGAGATATGGGGCCAGAATGAGAAGAAGCAAGAAAATTCTAAAGCCAAGTGAATAGGGAAACCCTAGGGCGCAGCAAAATTTGGTTCTAGGACGATTTCTGTTGTTTTATCAATGATCTGTTGTAAATGCATAAATTTTCCTTTATAAAAGAAAGGGTAAGAATTATTCCTATTGGAAACCTGTCCTAAAACAAACAGTGGAAGGTACTCTTTTATATCTCACCTAGTTTGAACAAAGAGAGTGCATCTACACATGCATTTGACTCAGGATCAGTTTACTAGTGAGTAAACTACTCACGAGTAAATGCTCCTGGGCAGGTGTCTACACATGCAGGGAAGTTGGAGCACATTTGCTGCTAATGGCAGCAAACTGCTCCTGCTTCCTGGGGCCCTGCAATGGCCCCTGGAGCTCTTTCCAAGTCCTGTGCCTTGATAACCCAATTGGAGCATGGGGCTGGGATCTGCCTCTGACTGGAAGAGTTCCCAGCCCCCGCTCTGTAATTGTGGTGTGGGGGCTGGAGAGCCTGTTCCCTGCCCAGCTCTGCGCCCACAGAACTGAGCACAGAACAGGCTCCCCAACCTGTTTCCTGCCCAGCTCTGCACTCATTTAGCTGAACAGGGAACAGGCTCCTCAGCCCCTGCCAGCAGGGAGCTCCCAGTGACAACTCTGCAACTGTGGGGCTGGTGCTGGGAGATCCTCTTCTCCCAGCCCAAGCTCCCCAGGCATGGGGCTTAGGATGGAAGACCCTTATCTCCCAGTACCAGCTCCACAACCACAGGGCCAGCACTGGGAGATCCTTATCTCTCAGCCTGATCTCCCATGAGGGGCTTGAGCTGAGAGAGAAGGATTTCCCAGCTCCAGCCCTGTGGTCGTGGAGCTGGTGCTGGGAGATATGTTTTGTTACATACATACCTTTGGACTTCTGCAACTGGTTCCCTTCAAACCTGGTTTGAAACCATGTTCACTAGATAGTGGGGTCAGTATCGTAGGATGCTGTTTCCCTTCATCAGGCGGATCCCAAATCTTTCATGTCCATGAGTAGTATGGGTTAATGGTTAGAAGGCCAGGTGATCCTTAGCAAAATACCTTGGATTTTGGCTTTACACAAGTAGCATACCTCGTGTTGGCATTTGGCTTATAAGATCATAGGAAATTAGGGCTGGAAGGGACCTCACAAGTTCATCTAGTCCATTCCTCTGCTCAAGGCAGGATTATCTATAGCTTAAATATCCTGGCCAACCATACTTCTGCCTTTCTAAGAAGGGAGTCTCTGATCACCACCACCCTCCTTCTGCTCCTGTTGTGGGCAGGATTGGCTGGAATGGAAGGGTCCACATATATTATATGGTTGTCTATGCTTGCTGGGGACTGGACTCAGTAATGCTGGTGGTAACTGCCAGTGCGGCATTCCTATCATGGTTCAGTTCCTAAACAGAGTCAGGAATTTGCAACTGCTATAAATAGTATCAATAGTACACCACCAAAAGACTAAAATTCATCGTCTTCCCCCTGCACGGCCAAATTGGGGATGAGTCACGCCCCCGTCCCCCTGCCTGGCCAGATTGGAGCCAGGTCATGCGCCCTCTACCTGCGTGGCTAGACTGGGGCTAGATTCTCCCCCTGCCTTGTTCCGCATGGCTGGATCGAGCCTCACCAGACCTACCCCATGTGCTGGATTGGACAGACTAGGCACCACCCATCTGACCTGTGGGACAAAAAAGGTTGAGCACCACTGTTCTAGACCAGTGGTGCTCAACTTTTTAATTGGCAGGCCAGATTAGCAGTGTCTCTTCTGTCCATAGGCTGGATCCAGTCAGTGCTCCCAGTCCAGGCAGGCACAATGGACACCACCTAGCCACATGGTGTGGGGTGGAGGGCAGGCTGGCCCCAATGCAACTCCACAGAGGAAAGGAGTTTGATTCAGTCCCATGGAGCAGGAAGGGGGCATGATCCAGCTGGGGCAGGGGAGAGTAAGGGAGCATGGCCAGATCCCCCCTGGCCCCACAGGGAAGGAACGGGACATGGCCTAGTCCTGTGGAGGGGGAAGGGAGTATGGCCGAGCCCCAAAAGAGAGAAGTGGGCATGGTCCAGCCTTGCAGGGGAGGAGAAGGGAGGGGAGCATGGCCAGCCCGAGTCTGGCCCCTCTGGGGAAGAGAGTGTGGCCCAGCCCTAATGGGGGGGGAAGTGGGTATGGCCAGCCTTGTGGGGAACAGGGTATAGCCAGGCTCCAACCTGGACCTGCAGGGAAGGTAAGGGGTGTGGCCTGGCCCCGATCCAGAAGTGGAGGGTGTGTAGCTTGACCCTGCAGGGGGAATAGCTTGCAGCCCAGCCCAGTCTACCACATGGGGCTTCGGGTTTGGGACTATGGCAGAGGGACTGTAGCTGTATTAATGGCCACCTCTCCTCTGCTGCTAAATTTCCCAACCCATGGGGAGCCCCACCAGCCAGACGGGATGGCTCCATGGGCCAGAGGTTGAACATCCCTGTTCTAGACAGTCATTCGTCTCCTTCCTAATGTTTCACAGCACAAGTATCCTTAAGGGAAGTAAGTAATTTAATGAATTAATACTAAAAATTGTGTAAATAAACCAAGTCTGTGCATCATCTCATGTATACCACCTTTCTGTGTCAGACTTCTGCCTTGCAAATTCCCAGGGACAGGAACCAATCCAGTTTGTTCTGTGAGGCACCTAGCCCACCGTTCCTTGGGGCTTCAGTGGTCATAAAGGCTTCTCTGAGATTCTCTGAGAGTTTGTAAAATTACTGGAGAGCTACTAAGTTTAGATATACTCACTGTAACAGGAGTCCAAAGACTCTGTTACTTGAAAAGTGCAGCAGGCAAGAACTGCTACCAGATACAGATAGCTGGGCAAGGGAGAGCTGCAGGAGGGTAAACAGACAGAGGAAGCTGAAGAGAGGGGTTACTGGGCTGCAAGTAACTATTTTGGAGCTAGTTGCATGGCAGTAGCCCAAAAGAACACAGCTTCAGGCAGGTAAGAGGGCAAGGACTGCTGCTTAGTTGGGCAAGATGCAGCAGGTAAGAGCAGGCTCCTTATTGAGCTGAGGGGACACACCTGTGATTGGCAAGAGGCCATGATGACCACAAACCTCTGGGCCTGACCTTGGGGGTGGGGGTGGGGGGGGGAACACATGTCCTGCTGTAGAAGAACTGCAGATTTAGAAAAGTTCCTGGAACATGGGGTTTGTGGCAGTGTAGAGACCTAAGGTGGGGTTTTAATTTGAGTTGAGGACTGGTTGGTTTGTGGTGGTCTTTGTGTGTCTACAGGGATGGTTGGAAGCCTCAGAGGGTGCCTAGGAGACACTTTGTGCTTTGAGCTCTGTGAGGATCAGGGACCTGGTGGGCTGGAGCAGGGGCTGGGGGGCCTGATGTTACAACCATGCCAGAGGGCCGGCTGAATGGACTTTGTACAACTTGGGAAGTATGGGTGTGGCTATGAGGGAGGACACAGAGGGACACCCTAAGAAGCATGCTATCATGGTTGGTGCTAGTGATTCACCCTGTGGTTTGGGCCTAGTTCCTGGGTGCCCCAAAAGGCAGACTGTCTGGGTTGGGCCTTGGGGGATAAGTTTCTTGAAGGGTGCCTTGTTAGATGAGCAGATTGGGAGTCCTGTTCAGGTTACAGTATAAGGATAGGGCAGACTGGTGGCGTAATGATGACCAGCACAGAGCAAGGCTGAAGGCCAACTTCCAGCCCTTTGAAAGACAGCCTCCCAAATGAATATAAAGCGTCTATCAAAGATGGTACATAAAGCAAAGAGGGGGTACCCTGAGGAACTGGAGTGGGGTATAATTTTAGGAGGAAGTAAAACATTATAGAAGCACATAAATTAGAAAGGGAAAAGCTCTTAAGTCCACTGCTGCTGAGAAATCATTTCCTATTTGGTGGGCGCATCTACACATGACGCTATGTTGCCATAGCAATGCACTACAGCAACGTAGTGTCCACGGGCTTCTACACGTGACCAGCAGTTATGGCACTGTAGTGATGCGCTCCCCTAGTATAACATGCTGCTGCAGCGAAGTAGCTGCTAAAAATAACTTTGCGCCACGTGCATGGCGCAGTGCGGGCTGTTACTGTGCCATGATTTAGTACTTCCAAAGGAAAATACTAAATCACAGCACAGTAACAATGTTGCCATAGTGACACATGTAGACGCACCCTGTATATGTAAACACAAATCTATTTAAATAATGTAGAGAGACTTGGCTTCTGTAGCTTCACTTGACAGTTTCCACAGTTTATTTGATGGAACATCCTCATGTCAGCCACAAACTGCCTAATGGGAATGATCAATAAATTATGCCCATGCACCTGTGGCTGGGGGGAGGCAGGAAGGTGCATGTGCACACAAACTACTTGAAATCCCTTGTGCAAACAATTTGTTATTGGGGAAAGGAGGGGGTGGGGAGTTGGTGGGGGTGATTTCCCAATGATGAATTGTTTGTACAAGGGGTTTCAACCAGCTAAAGCTACGAGATAAACAAGACTATCAATTCAAACATAAAAGCTAGGTACTGCACATATTTCATATGAAGTTAAAATAAAGAGAGCTTTTTCTGAAGTTAGCCTTCTTTTTTATACCTGTATAATGCAGAGGAAGAAGCATGGATGCACTTGGTTTGTAAGCAAATTTCAAATAGTGTACATTGACAAAAGATTATACAGAATAAATTTAAGAGGAATGTTATCTGCCACATATAGACAGCAAGGAACTGGACTTCTGTACATTGTTCTGTTTGTCAAATGAGAGCATATCGTCACATTATTTCCTCTTCTATTTAAAGATTTTTTAACACTTGCTTTTGTTCGTGGAACAGTGGCTGAGACCAACAAATTGCAGCCTATCAGCTTCAATTTCTGGAAGTAAGAGATAAGGAAGGAAAGTTTAATACCAGTAAAACAAAATTAAGCAGTACCAAATAGAAGAACATTGGAGACAAGGCATTGCATCATTGGAAAGATGAAAACAAGAACATTTCTCAAGCATAAGGTCCAGTTGATAAAAAAAAAAAAAAAAAATTGCTGTATTTTTTTGCAGCAACAACTGTACTGACTACTATATCCTTATGTCAGGTTTGGGATAATTAGTATGCAAACACATGGATGGATCCAGGGGGGTGTGGGGGTTGCACCCAACTCCTAGCTCCTCCCCCATTCCCATGTCACAGGATCAGCAGCAGGGATTGTTAAGTCCCCCAAATCAATTAAGACTCACATCTGCCACTCTCAGCACCCCCTCCCTCCACCCTCCATCTTCAGCAGCACCCCACTCCTTCCCATTTGCCTCCTCCCCCACCCATGGCTGCTGCTGTCCCAGACTGTTGAGGGGGTGGAGGGTGCTCCACAGTTTCTGCTGCCCCCTTCCAGCTGGGCTCAGCAGGGGGCAGCAGCAGCAGCTGGGTGGGATCATCCACTCCACCCAGTCCCCCAGGCATTCCCTTCTGAGTCTGATCGCAGCAGCTCTGCTACTTGTTGAGCACCCAAACTCCCATTTAAAACACCTAGCAGAATCAGTCCTGTGACCTTCAAAGAACTTTTGCCATCCCCCAAAGCACCTGTGAAATACTTTCTTAGTTGTATTGTGCATTTTCTCTTTGGATCTACTGTATTGTTGGAACTGCAGCATGATAGGAGCCATTGCTTTTTTCCTTTGGTATTTTGTTTTCAGTGTACTGTGTTTTGTTATGTAGTCGTCATCAGCAATCTCTCACAGTTGAAGGATGATGTCTCCCAGGGGTCACGTAAAGGGTTGTAGATGATGATTTTTCCTTTGTTCTTACAGAATTGTTCATTTTGTCTAGCTGTATTGTTTTTATATATGAATTGTTTCTTGTTCTATTTGTTTTTAATTGCCCAAAAGTGATTAATAAATAATTCCACATTGCTTTGTGTTTTATTTTTTAATGAAATACTTAATCGTTTTCCCTTAATTATTAAGTATTATGGTTTTTCTAAGAAAAGCATTACTTATATGGAAAAGAATATTCACTTTTCATCATTGCCATCCACAAAGAGCAAAGTATGTACGTTCAGTAAAAATATTTTAGATTAAAGAAAACAAAACAAAGACCAGAACAGCTGTTCCTTCTGCAGACAAACAGAATTCTTCAGACTTTACATTGAAAACAGAATCATAGAAAAGAGGTGGAACAGTTCTGAGTACACCTTTCCTAAATCCTCATTAGTAGATTGCTTCTTTATTTCATTTGCCTTAGGTTTCAATCTTTGTTTTTCTTTCCAAAGTGTAGCAAACTGGTTAGTCTATGTTAAAGCCTATCCACAGATGATATTAATCTGCTATAGCCCCAATCTCCAGAATCTGAGTATTTAGTACTTACATCATGATTCAGGTATTAGGCCCTGCAAGTCTCTTCTTCAGCCTTGGTGTATCAGCCAAAATGGAAGTTGCCATTTAAGCCATCGTACGTGCTAATCTTCTAAGTAAGAACTGCCATACTTTGTCAGGCCAGAGGTCCATATATCCCAGTATCTTGTCTCTGATAGTGTCAGAAAGTGAATGATTTTTCACTTAGTAGCTGTTCCTAATCTTCATTTGTTGAAAATCTATTTGTGTTGTGCATCAAAGTAGCAAGAGTATAAGACTTAAAATGTTTGTGAGTTAATAGATCATGAATCGTAGTGGAACAGGTGTAACTATTAAATCCTAGTTGCTGTGTGCCGTGTGTGAGTTGGAAAAGTTAAATACTGAGAGTGAGATTGAAAGCAGAGTACAAAGACATTTCAGGGTGCATATTAGCACATAATTTGTCCTTCCCTTCATGTAAGTGGAGGATAACAGTCATACACAAGTGGCTCACATTCTTCCTGGACATCAGTGGGGAAGAAAGCTTGTCACATTAAAAAGGGAAACCTAGCAGTGCCATGCCTGTTATACTTAAAGCAACCAGTGTTTTCTCTAAAACCAGAGGTTAGATAAATGATTGAAGAGAGGTTTCCATCCCCCGTGGTATCTTCTCATACTCCTACCATCCCCACCAATACTAGTTCTTATTGCACATCTCCACCCTCAAAACCTGGGTCAGAAGATGAGCATTGCAAGATGGCCCTAAGATGTTATATGACACCTGCTGACTACTTGGCTACAGAGGCTTTTACTGAACATTGGCTTACCTCAATTACCATTGACACCACTTATATTGGAGCAGGGAGAGGAGGTGCAGTGGAAGCTGCTGTCAGATTGTGTTTTAAGGGAGTGACCTTTTTATGATTATCTCTTCTAGTCGCATTGCAGTGGAGAATTTGTGCTACTGAGTATATTAGTTCTTCATACTGACACATAGAAACAGGACAAATTAAAATAGAAAAGTCTGAGCTAATAAGGTTCATTTGCAGTAGTGGAACATTGCAGTACACAAACAGCGATAAAAAATAAAATATAGTGTAGACATAACCCTTTACTCATCCTCTTGAAAGGAACTGAATCCATACCATCTGACCCTGGCCTTCCTCCCTCTGCTGTGGTCCTCTTGCTGCAACATACTTAAATCTTTCATAATTCCCTCAGAGAAATGGTACTTTTTTTAACTCACACTAGCAAAACTTGCCTCTTTGCCCCACCCCAGGGGCTCACCCATGCAGCTAACTTAGGCAGGGGTGGGCAAAATACAGCCTGCCAGCTGCATCTGGCCTATGGAGGACACCATTTCCCAGCAGCCCAGCGGTGGTGGCTCCTGGCTGTCGCTGCTGGACCCAGCCCTGCTTTCCGGGCACCCTGGTCTGTCTGCCCCACACCAACCACCGGGGGCAGAACCTGCATGAGCAGGCCGCATGGCTGAGCAGCTGGGATGGGGCTGTGGGCCAGCGGGGAATGGCATCCCGGACCTAGACAGGTGGGCAGGGCCAGGGAGACCCTGCGATTTGGGGGCAGTGACAGCGTAGGGCTTGGGCCAGGGCCAGGGCAGAGCCACGATCTGCTGCCCGCATGCCCCTGTGACAGGCATGAGTTCCATGGACAGGGGCATGCAGGGGATAGATCGCGGCTCTGCCCCAGCCCTAGCCCCATGCTGTCGTCACCCCATGATCCCAGCCCTGGATGCAGCTCCCTATCCAGCTGTTCATTTTCTATGTAGCTCCTGACTGGTCTCTGTGGAGACCGGGGGCTCATAGGGCCATGAGGACACGTGGCCGGGGCCAGGGCAGAGCCCCAGTTCTGTGGGCAGGGATGTGCAGGAAGCAGTATCGTGGCTCTGCCCAAGCCTTGCACTGTCACCACCCCAGAAGCCCCCAAACCTTGCAGGCCCAACCCAGCTCCCCCCAATACCCCAGCCAGGGCAGCTGTGGTGGGGCAGGCTGCAAGGTGAGGGGGCCTTGTTCCCTGCCCCCTCCCCATCAGTGCTGGCCATTCAAAGCAGTCAGGAGCTCCTTTTCTCTCCTTCCCACTTCCCCCACCCCTAATCTGACAGCCTGAGGGGCAGGGCTGGGCTGGTAGCCAGCCCAACCCAGCCCCTGCTGGCCAATCACATGAAATATTAACCGTGGAGGGAACAGAAGTTCCCTAAGGTGCTTTGCTTCTGAGCACCTTAATACCTGATTTAACCAGGGTTAATTTTTTCTGCTATCAGCTATTTTTAAAGTGCTTTGCAGTTGTGCACGTGTGTTATGACACAGCTGTAAAGTGCTTTCAGGGGCCAGCTCACTTGAAAAATGTTACTTGTCTGCGCCTAAGGATACAACTTAAATCAATTCAGCAGGTAAAACTCGTGTGGAACACAGCAGGCCTCTCGCAGTGCATACTTAGAGCAAATAATTGTTGCTCTGTTACTGCTTTGCAGTCCATTTTTCTGCCTCGTGCTCGTAGTTTGTATGAGTTGTGGGGAATATGCTGCTAAGCTGGTTCTTACTGATCATAACATGTGCTTCTAATCAGTAGCAAGGATTTTTAAAAATTAGAATGATTGGTTTTTTTATGTATGTGTAAGCAGGTTACTTAGCCTGCTGGTTTTCTGCAGGCAGGCTTTTGCTCCCTCAGGAGTTACTCAGTCGGTCCTCTCAAGTGACAGTCTTCAGGCAACAAGCAAACAAAGCAGAAACCCTCCTGCCTGTTCTACAGATATATATACATAGTTGTGTTTCATTTTAATCACGGGAAAATGTAGATTTGGGGTTACTTTTAATCTGAAAATTGTGTATTTTTTAAAATCAGGAAAAACCAGGATTCCTGCTTATCACAGTTGCATTCACAGCTTACTTCCTCTTGCTTACTGCTGTGAAGCGGGCTCCTGCTGGGGCTCTGAGGACAGCGGCAGTGGTAGCAGGCTCCAAGCATGACTCCTTGATAGCTTGCCACTGGGTTGGCTGTCAGGGAGCAGGATATTGTGGGATGCTGGGGACCCTAGCGACCCCTATAGCACTATGTTTAACCATGTGGGCGTTACACTTAGCACTACAAAGCTAAGATGTTCCTTTTTGGTAGAGATTATTTTGTAGTGTTTTCACCACCTTTGTAGCACTACAAACAGCTTGACCAGCTGAACACTTGCTTCTTGTAGTGCCTCAAAGGTATATTTAGCACTGCATATGTAACATTTATCCATGGCCTCAGATGGCAGGGGAAAAATCCTCATTCCCTTTATGCCTTCAAATGTCAGTTTCCCAGCCCCATAACTACCAACATGACCAATATGCCCTTTTAGCCCTTACAAAGAGATCTCAATTCAATTCCATGTGCAGTGTGGGCACACAAGCATCCATATGGGTACTGAGGCAGCTCCACCTCACCGAAGCACACCCTTTAGCTTGTTCTGTTCCTCCAGGCCTCACATATCTCCTTCTCAGCTTCCCAAGGAAGGCGTAAGAGGGGACTGGATAATGCCTAACTTGTAGCCTGGTGTTTAAAGTATGGCAGATGTGGTGGGGAGTTGGAGCAATGGAGGTTTAAGGTTAAAGTTTAACTCACTGGGTTTTATGTTTCCTGGTCAAGTGGTCTAACCTCTTAGCTATTGAGCTAAAACATAGGAGGGCTGTCCTCCTCTGTCTAATATTCATTAGTCGTGGTTTTTGCCTGGCTACAATTTTGTGACTTACACAGTTTTATGATTGCTCCTGTGCCCTGCCAAGCCTGGCACCAAAGCAGCCACTCCCCACAGCCCCCAGCTGGAATGGGAGTTATTCTCAGGAGTTATTCTGGGGCTCCCCATCTGCCTGTCAGCCTGGGGACAGCAGCAGCGGTGGGTGGCCATCAGCAGTTCTTTCAGGATCTGCTTCCTGCCCAGGTCCCTGGTGTTCCCCACTGGTCTGGGGGCTCCAGACATGCCTTGCTGTCACCCCACCATGGTCTGGAAAACTGTGCGCCCCTGCCCCCCTTTAGGAAATCCTAAATCGGTCCATGCTCAACATACATGACAATAGAGCTGTGTACCAGTGCCAGGCCAGTGCACAGCTTATTGCATATGCTCAATGTATTTGTGTGAATGCATGCATATGCACTGCATGTGGAGTAGGATCACAAACTGTGTTTAAGTACCAAAAATGGCAGCTCTGTGGCTAGGTAGCTGCCACTGAGGTGCATGGGTGAAATAGGATTCTGTCCTAAAATGTCCTATTTATTTGTTCTTTATAAAGATTACACATATGCCAGAACACTGGATGGCAATGTTTCTTACTGTGTTAAATAATATAAGAGGCCACAAATAATTAAGAGAAGCATAAATACCAAATGGAGCAAAGCCCTCAGGGAGATGTTTTGTAATGCTGCCTCCGTTTAGTGTCTGTGTTTTCAGACAACCTGAGATTCTTTTGGATACATTAATCACATGCTGAGTTCTCTGGGAATGCAGCCTGATCTAGAAATTCAGGTAGACCTGCCACAGCTGTGACAACATACCTGACTCACTTTACAAGAGCATGAGTTACGATTTTGCAGCGATGAATGCAGACAAGTTCCAAGAGGTTAAGCAGATTTGCTATTTTCTCTCTGAATGAGAAAGCTAAGCCTTTACATATATTCATAAAGGAGTTAGTTACTTCATGTTTTGTAGCAACACAGATTAGTAGTACATAGATCAATGACTTGTGATACCTAGGGCACGTCTGGCAATGCATGCATACGAAACATATAATTAGGTAACTTGCAACACTGTATACTGCATTTTGAATAAGGCTCAGTACACTGGAGTTTTGTATCGAGCCATGATACCCACTTAGCTACAGAGAATGAATGCATGCTGTATTTTTTCATCTTGTCCTATGATCTAGTCAGATTTTATGAGCTAAACCAGGCTGGATCGATACTAGCATGTGAGACTTTGAAGGGAAAATGAGGCACTGCTAACAGTGGGACTGGTGACTTAGTAACTAGCATTCTTCTCCCTGAGTCAGTACAGAAGAAGAACAATATGATAAGGGTTTCCGTGCTTCTAAAATTTGAAATAATTTGTGCAACGTAAAACCAGTCTCATGACATGGTGAGGGGACTCCAGGTCCTCGACCACCTGGGTGATAGCGATCATCACTTGCTGAAATTCACCATCCAGTGCAGGGTGTCAAGGGCCTGCAGCAAGGCAGCAGCCTTAGACTTTAAGAGGGCCAACTTAAATGAGTGGAGGAGATTAGTGGGGGAGGCACTAGGGTCCTGGAGAGTAGGGGAACTGGGTGCCCAAGATGAGTGGTCGTTCCTTAAGGAGACGATACTCAGAGCCCGAGGAGTGACAATCCCAACAAGAAGCAAAGGGGGCAAGAGTGCCCAAAAGCCCCCCTGGCTCACCAAGGGCATTCGTGAATGCCTGGTTGCCAAAAAGGAAGTGTACACCCAGTGGAAGGGAGGGACTATCACCAAAGAGGAGAATACCTCCACCGCTCAGGTCTGTAGGGGGGCTGTTAGGAAGGCTAAGGCAGATACGGAACTAGGGCTACCATCAAGGATCAAGGACAACAAAGGTCCTTTTTTAAACACAGGCAGAATGAAGAAGGCCCCGGGTAATGTGGGGCCCCTTCAGGATATGCTTGGCAATCTGGTGGTTGCACCAGAGGAGAAAGCAAACCTCTTTAACAATTTCTTCACC
This sequence comes from Alligator mississippiensis, assembly GCF_030867095.1. NCBI lineage: Eukaryota > Metazoa > Chordata > Crocodylia > Alligatoridae > Alligator > Alligator mississippiensis. The sequence continues at coordinate 279,751,401 of NC_081826.1, forward strand.
TCTATTTTCTTGTGCAGGGACCGGGACACCCCTACTGAGATTCAGGATGGACTTGGGAGAAACTCCGCCAAGCCTAGGGTCAGGGAGGACTGAGTTAGAGCACTTCTGGAGGGGCTAGATGTGTTCAAATCAGCAGGTCCAGATGCTCTCCACCCCAGGGTGTTGAGGGAATTGGCAGGGGTTATAGCGGGGTCCCTGGCACGGCTTTTCAAGTACCTGTGGTGCTCTGGCCAGGTGCCAGACAACTGGAAGAGGGCCAATGTGGCCCCCATCTTTAAAAAAAGGGAGGAGGGAGGAGGCAACTATAGGCCCATTAGTTGTACTTCAGTCCTAGGGAAGCTCTTTGAGAAGATTATCAAGGAGCACATCTGTGAAGGGCCAGCAGCAGGGATGATGCTCAAGGGCAACCAGCATGGTTTCATTAGGGTCAGGTCTTGTCAGACCAACCTGATTGCCCTCTATGATCAGGTCACAAAATTACTGGATGCAGGTGTAGCAGCGGATGCAGTCTTTCTGGACTTCTGGAGGGCCTTTGACACTGTCTCCCACTCCATTCTCATTAAAAAGCTAAGTGACTGTTGCATTGATGCCTACACAGTCAGATGGGTCGCAGATTGGCTGAGGGGTCATATTCAGAGAGTGGTACTGGATGGGTCATTTTCAACCTGGAGGGAAGAGGGCACTGGGGTCCCCCAGGGCTCAGTTCTTGGGTCCGCACTGTTCAACTTTTTTATTAGCGACTTGGACAACGGGGCGAAGAGCAGCCTGTTTAAATTTGCAGATGACACCAAGATTTGGGGTGAGGTGGGCATGCTAGAAGGGAAGGACAGATTACAGCAGGACCTGGGCAGGTTACAGGAGTGGGCAAATGAAAATAGGATGGGATTCAATACTGACAAGTGCAGGGTGCTGCATTTGGGCTGTAGGAACCAGCAGCATACCTATAAGCTGGGGAACTCCCTTCTCGAAAGCACAGTGGCAGAAAGAGATCTTGGAGTCAAGATGAACATAGGCCGACAATGCGAGAACAGGGTCAGTAGGGCTAACCGCACCTTGTCGTGCATCCACAGATGCATCACGAGCAGGGCCAAGGAGGTGATCCTCCCCCTCTATACGACGCTGGTCAGGCCACAGCTGGAGTACTGTGTCCAGTGCTGGGCGCCGCACTTGAGGAGGGATGTGGACAACATGGAGAGGGTCCAAAGGAGGGCCACTTGCATGATCCGGGGACAGCAGGGCAGACCTTATGAGGAGAGGCTATGGGACCTTAACCTGTTCAGCCTTTGCAAGAGAAGGCTGAGGGGGGACCTGGTGGCCGTCTATAAACTACTAGGGTGGACCAGCGGGGTTTGGGAGAGACCTTGTTTCCCCGAGCGCCTCCTGAAGTAACAAGGAATAATGGCCATAAGTTGTTAGAGAGTAGGTTCAGACTAGATATCAGGAGGCACTCCTTCAGTTAGGGCGGCTAGGATCTGGAACCAGCTTCCAAGGGAAGTAGTGCTGGTTCCTACCTTGGGAGTCTTTAAGAGGAGGCTTGACAGTTACGTAGCTGGGGTCATATGAGCCCAGTTTTCTCTCCTGCCCAGGGCAGGGGGTCAGACTAGAAGATCTACAAGGTCTCTTCCGACCCTACATCTATGAATCTATGACATATTAGTTGTGAAATATGAAGTAGCATTTTCATGAGTCTAATGATTCACCAGTTTCCTCTCTAGATTCTGATGCAGTAATGAAATTCTGATTAAACAAATTATCTTTGCTATAGCAGATGCATATGGTGCTGTGGCACCTTTTACCTATCCCACCATTAAATGCCAACATATAATAATAATAATAATAATAATAATAATGTTTAGATTACAGTTGAAACGGGCAAAGAACTTTGAGACAGGCTTACTGTAATCCCTGGTTATTGCAAAGATATGATGAGGAAAATTATTTGTCGCCCACAAAAAATTCTTTTTTATTCAACAGGATGACACGATAGGATACGGAGAAATTCTTTGAAATATAAAAGACTTAGAGTAAGGTATTTGAGTATTTTATCTTTTGACTGTTGCTTCAAATCCACGTAGTAAGTAGCGACGTACAACTTGGTAAGTAGTGACCAAAAGCTATTGCAATCTGACGCTTCTCTGACAGTCGAACTGGTGGACTGCAGGTCACACATGGCCTATGAGAGGATAACAGGCAGTCCATGGGCTCCCCTCATTGCTTTTGATGCAGTGGCAGCTTGGGGGGCCCTTCCCCGCCCCCCACCCCAAGCTTCTGCTTCCTGCCCCACTCCTTGGGGGTAAAGTGGTGCAGCAGGATGGAGCAGGGATACCCATGCTGTGTGTCTGGCAGGGAGAAGCTGGGCTGCCCATGGTACATGTGCCCGGGAGGGGGGGAGCTGGGCTGCCTGCACTGTGCATGGTGGCAGAGGGAGGAGCTGCCCACCTGGTGTGCACAGCAGGAGGACCAGAGTGCCTGCATTTCACACAGCAGCTGAAGACAGGCCTGCCTGCACAGCAAGTCCAGCTGGAAGCACTGTGAGGCTGCTCACAGGGGAACCAGGCTACCTGCTCAGCTGAGGCTTGGGCCACCTGCATAGCAAGCAGCCCCAGTGGCCTGTGCAGCCCAAACAGCATGTGGCTAAGAAGCTGAACAGCCCTGGCCTTCAGTAAATGAAATGGGAATAGAGGGTTGCAGGGAGGGTCGTTTGTAAAAGAGATTTATTTCTGCCTCACTGTAACCAAACAGTTGGCAATAGTAGTTGATGCCCTTCCATGAAATTTCAGTAGCAAGGTTGAAGAGCAAATGAACAAGAAAACTAAACTACCTTCTCAAGCACATCCTCAAGCATCCATTGTCTCATAGCTTTTTGCTGGTTTTTACAGAATGTAAGTCAGCACTCCTGTCAATCTGACATCTTACCACCCGCTGCAGATACCAGTGCATCAATGGGAATTTTTTCAATGGCCTTAAATTATCATCTAATTAATTCATGCACGAAGTTTAGGAAAAACCAAAGTTGGCTTTTCAGATGTCACCACCAAGCAGTATTGGATTTGTTGGTGGGTAGAGAGTTTGAAAATGAGGTGACTGAAATCGTATTTATTTATTAGATTCATGTCCCACCCTCTTCACAAGTCTTCGAGCCATAATCTTAATTCTCAACTTCCTAAATGTGTTAGGTATTAAATTATATGGGTTAAAAAAGCTTCATGCATTTACTTTATGAGGACTCTGCACAAGATACAATTTGCAGATTTTCATGTAACAGCATGAAGTAAAGATTTGCAAAAACATTCATCAACACATTCTCAACCTTTTCCCTCATCTCCTTTGCCTTTCAGTCAATTATCTGGGGAGACGTTACAAACAACACAAATCCATTAGGATGCTACTACCCATTTTTCCCTGATTTGGCTTCATTGGAGTTAAAAGAACTGAATCTGACTCTCAACAGGCCCAAGGCATTCCCAGGAAAACCTCCATATCTGACTCCTCGCGTCCTGGCAGTTCAGCTCTGAGATAAATGTTCCAGCTGCTGCTTTGCAGCCTTTACAGTCAGACAGAGGTGTAGGGCTGCAGATGAGTGGTACTTGGGGAGCATCTGTTGGCTTTTGTTGTTTGGCAACAGGTTGCCTTGCAATCCCTCTTTCACACTTTAGTTTCAGTCTTGGTATCTCTAGTTTTGTCAATGTAACTGCAAAGGGAAGATAAGTCAAACCAGTTTTGTCCTGATTGTGCAGTCTTGAAGCCAGTGGGCATGTCTACATGAGACACTATAGCACAGTAGCAATGAGCAGCTTCACTCTGCTTTCTGCTCATTGCTACTACACAATAGCATTGCCAGGCACTAACTGTACGGTGATGCTACTGTGCAGTAGTAACAAGGTACTGCGCAGTAGTGTCAATAAAAAAAATGTTTGGCGACGGTACTGTGCAGTAACACCGGTTACTGCATGGTCATTTTGTACTTGCTTATGCTGATACTGATGGGTAATGAGTACTTGCATAAACAAGTACTAAATGACTGAGCAGTAACAACTGCACACTCCACTGCACGTGTAGATGTGACCAATAGGATTTTTGCTGTTGGCTTCACTGGGAGTAAGAACAGATCCATATACAAAAATGGTTTCAACATAATAATACACTGTAGAGAGAAATATATAACCTGGTTGTTATTGTGGTTGAAAGATTATGCCCTGTTGTAGGGTTTTTGTAGGTCTTTGCTTACATTAAAGAGAGATGCCAATCTATGGGAGAAAACAGATTTTATGTTTTATGTATCAGCACACCTAATAGCTAATTTGAAACTGTGAGCTCACTGGTTATCTGGATGCATATTTGCTAATGAGAAAGAGGTTAGTATTACTCATTCATTGCAAAAAGTTATAAACTTCCCTTCCTACTTTTGTTAGTAATAAAACTGACTGGATTAGATGAGAATAATGTAGATAGTGTGTCCATTGAATCAATCCTTCAGACTAGTTCAGGATAAAGTTTGTTACGAAAGTTCATAACCAAAAAATCCATTGACTTCTTTCCTTGACCAGGCAGGAATTTAATAAAGGAGAAGATATTCCTACTGTATTAACAGTTCCAACCAGAAGCAAACCTGTTGTTCTGGTTTAAAGATAAGATACAATGAAGCTGAGGCTATCCACCAAATACTTTTGCAGGGCAGGGTCTATACTTATAGGGGCTATGGGGCCAAATATGCATAGCAGTGTCACAGCAGTCTACTCATAATAACTTGCCTTTACTTAGAGAAGGTTTTATTAGCCAGCTACTTCATATGTATGTTGAGCAATGTGGGAGGTAGGAAGAGGCTTTGTACAACATCTCCCAGTGATGGTAGATGGCTATTTAGTTAATGGCAGAGTGGTGTATGGTGTTTCACAAGCAAATGAAAAAAACGTGGAGCCAATGTCTTATCAAATTGGTATCACTGTAAATCTGAACTACTTCATTTGCTCAGATTTACTCCAATACAACTGGGATCAAAACTTAGTCTGAGATGCCTGACTATGTCCAGTTACACCATGGCAGGCTACTTCATGTATATGCTGAACAATTGTAGAAATATGACTAATTCAAGGTGATGCTCAGATCTGAGGAAGGGTGCTTGATGCCCAAAAGCTTGTCCAACATCTTTCCCATCTGTGCAGTTGGTCCAATAAAAGATATCACACAAAACCCTTCCCACTAATACACTTTCTAGACCATCACAGTTACAGGAGCACCGTGTACAAGATACACCATGCTGAGCACAAAAATGACAGACCAAATTATGGTTGTATTTACAAGATATTCAGCCCTTCCTAATCTTCCAGACCTCCTTTTTTTTTTTTTTTTTTTTTTGAAAATGCGGATTAACTTGTCAGCCATTCTTTAGAGAGAGGTAGCTAGCCGTGTTAGTCAGAAGTCAGGAAGAAGTCAGGATAGATTTGTAATGTATAGGCTAACTTAATCAATGATGCATAGCATAAGCTTTCACAAGCAGCAGGCTTACCTCATCAGATTTGGAAGTAAGCCTGCTACTTACAAAAGCTTATGTTACGCATCTCTGATTTAGATACTATATGGGTGTGTCTGCATAAGATGCTTTACTACATCTTAGCCTAATTTACTGCACAGAAGGGGCATGTGCCTACACATGCATGCCCTTACTGTACAGTAAAAATAGCTAATCATCACTAAATTTGATACCTGCATTTGCAGGTATCAAATTTAGGCACGAGTAGTTAAAGTGCAGTAACGCACATGTAGATGTGACCCAGCACTAACTTTAGTGCCTGGTCTGCTTAGCCACTAGGGAGCCACCCTGAGCCCAGCTCCAGGCCTCCTGGCTGACTGCCTCTCCTGCCCCAGGGCTGGGCTGCTTGGTGGCAGCCCCTAGCTGCAGGGTATAGAAGCCTGTGATATTTTGTACCCTGTGGTGCACACACCAGGACCTTGAAGCACTGCAGGCCCTGTGACAGGACCCAGGCTGCCTCTGCCAGCCCTGCCCCTAGCCAGAGCTGGTGCTTGGCCAAAGGTGAGTGTTGCAAAGGGCTGCAGCCTGCTGCACCCCCTGCCCAGCCCTGAGATGCCCCCAGGGTTGTTTCTGGTGGCAGGGCCAGCACCTGCTCCCTGCTGCTGTTCCCTCCCAGCAGTGTCTCCTGTATTTTCAGGTGCTGTGGCCCATTTGCCTTTGCCTCTGCTACACAGCTCCCAATCTCTGGCCATGCCCCTCTGCTGAGTGCTCCTGAGCACTGTCCAGGGCTGGCCACACAGGGACAGCTGCACAGGGGCCCAGAAAGCCAATGCAGGATGCACCACCATGTCCTCCCCAGCCCCAACTGGAGTCAGGGGGAGGTTGGTGACTTTGTGGCCCTCTGGGGGATGCAGAGATCCAGAGGCAGTTTGCACATGGCAGGTGCTCAAACGCACATATTTATGAGGCCCTGTTGGCGTCATGAGAAAGGGAGGGCATGGATGTCTGGTGCCGCCACTTCTGGAAGTGGCATGGCCACTTTTGCTGGTGGCTCCGCTCTCCGGCCAGTGCTTGCAGGGGGGACACTGGTGCTCCCACCTGCCCCCCTACCTGCCAGCTAAACAGGGAGCGTGGCCTGACAGGGGGTGCACCGGTGATCTCAGGGGGTGCATGTGCACCCCCTACGTGTTGCCCCTGAGTGAGGGCACTCCCGGATGGCACAGCAGTGGAGTAGAGTGGGTGTCCTGCATAAAGATCAAGGCCTTGCGGCACAGCAGGTAGCCACAACCAACCACAATCGTCCGTTCAGTTGTGCCCACAAGAACATGCCCTTTATGCAGCAGCTAAGCAACATTTTGACACCCCAGGACCCAGGCTGCAACCCTACAGTTTACACCAGCAGGGGCAGCCTGCCTGAGCCTCTACCTCGACCTGACTGCTCTGGTGGTGACACCTCCCTATAGGAAGGACTCTTAGGTGCTCAGCGCACTGCCCTCCCACCTCTGTAGCTGCCGCACCTATCATCAGCTTGGGGAGCCCTTGCTAGCAGCTGCCTTGCCAGCTCCTCACCCCCAGATCTAGCCACAAGGAACAGCTGGCTATGGCACCCCTGCCAGAAGTGCCAACTCCTCCCTGTGGGGGGACCATGGCCAGGCACTGGTCTACTGCACACCATGGACTGAGGACATCAGGCACAGGGAGGCCTGCACCAAGCCGCCAGCCTCACCAGCCCCGGATATGTGGTAAGTCCTACACTGGGGGGAGGGCCCTCCCCACCCCTGGCCCTGGCCCTGGCCCTTTGCCCCTGGCTCCTTACCCAGCTGGCCCACACTCCCCTGGGCCCAGGGTTCCCCCCTACAGCATGCACAGAGGCAGGACACAGTTCAAATCTTTATTCAGCAGCCCGTATCCACACAACTGGGCAGGCACAGGCCTCTCACATGCCAAGGAAGGCATCAATGCCTCAGCCATTTCCTTCTCAGCAGTGGAGGGCAGAGATATATAGAGTTGCCACAGATAGTCCTTCAGGCAACAACGGAGGTTGCGGGGCAGCCTAGGCTTGTCCCCCACACCATTGTAGCTCATGGTCCCAAACCAGGAGCGCAGGTGTGCCCAGGGCACCAGGAGGGTCAGCCGCATCAGGCCATATTGAAGCTCAGACACTCTTCAGGCTGCACAAACAGCTCATTGTGCACCACCTGGGGCATGCTCAGGGTGCAGTGGAGGCGCAATGAGGTGCCGGCACCTCAGCGGCTCCCCAGACAGGCCCCCAGTGGGGAGGGTGATGGCGTGGTCAGCCCCTTGCCCTAGTTGTCTGGGAGTCCTGCACTCCTTGAGCCCAGGAGCCATGGGATGGATGGCAGTGGAGTAGAGTAGGTGTCCTGTAGGGAGTGGTGGGGGGGAGCAAGGTCTACAGCTGTAGCAGCAGGTGCTGCCAGTAGCCTGGCCTGTCCCACCCTGGGAAGTGGGTAGGGGAGACAAGCTGCCTGAGGCCAGCACCCAGTGGGCCAGTAGGCCCAGCAGAACAAGCAAGGATGGGAGGATCAGCTGGTAGCTGCCTGGGCCCAGGCCTGCCCGGCTCACTTACTGTGGTCCCTGGGCACCCATGCATGATTGACTCCTGATCTGAGGCTGGGCAGCGCATGGCCCCTGGTGCAGAGCATCTTATTTCTGAAGTGTTGCAAACCCTAATAAAAGTCTTCTGTCTTTTGCCTCTGCAGGGCCAACTTCTGGACACAGGGGGAAGCCCACCAGCCCCAGCGGATAAGTGAGCATCAGGTCACTGCCACTCAGCGCTGGCGCCATACAGATGTGCTGGCTGTGCCAGCAGTGCACACTGGATAGAACCATCTTGCTTCAGCAGCTGGCAGAGGAGCAAGAGGGCAGGCACAGGTGTGTGGGTGGCAGGGCAGATGGGCTGGAGCAGGGAGTGCAGGAGGAGGCGATTGGCCAGGGCCTCCTCCACCTGATGCTCTGGTTTTCTTTCCTATCTAATTAACAGCCAAGCACCATACTGAAGCTTGAATGTGTCCACTGTGGGGTACATGTGCAGAGCTGCACTACCACATGTATTTTTTTATTGGCTCTTTTGCTGTGTTAAATGCTTTCTTTCTTGCTGTTCTTTTTACTCATGTTTGGATGCAGACAGAAGTGCTGCTCCCTACTGTAACTCAGAACGCTTTGCAGGAAGCGCATTGAGTTACACCTATCCCTCGGACCAAACAGAAGTTCACTGTTGGTTCCAGGGGGGGAGGGGAACCTGGCTGTTGGCTGCCAGCCAGTTTCTCCTAGAAATGGCCTCTCCTCCCTCCCAGTCTGTCCCTAATTTCAGAATTGGAGGGAGGAAAGAAAGCAGAGGGAGCTCATTCTAGCAGTTCTCCAGCCATCGCTGGAGTGTGGGGTGGGTCAACTGGAGCCCTGCCAGTGGGGGTTTTTTAAAAACCCGAGGCCTCAAACTGAACTCCCTCTGCTCCTTTTCCTTCTCTCGTTATGAAAACAGCTCTGAGCCTGGCAGGCAGACAGACATGAGTTGCAGAAGACACTATTTTTTTTTAAACATCTTCTAAACCCTTATACAATGAAGATTCAGATTTTCACCTGATCGCTCATTTTTGAAGCAGTCTGCAGCTGTTCCCTTGTGTTTGGTCGTCGTTATAGACCGCTTTCTGTGGCCAGTCAGGTGGAAATTGTCACTTCTATCTGTGTCCTTTGTAGGCTAGTTGGGACCTCACCTCCTGGCCTGCCTAAACTGGAGTAGATTACACATCGAGGCTAAGTTTGGATGTAGACAGATGAACTTCTCTTTTCTATCTGATTCTTCTCTACAGAGATCCTGCTTATTTTCCTGTAAAGATAAAAAAGGGGAATAAAAAAAACCAATAAGGCTGTGAGTAGATAAAGCTACTTCTTTCCAGTTAGCTATTCAAATTGATCAGGGTACCAGGTAAAACTTAATTCAGGTCCAGCCCTGAGCACTGCCAACATACACAACTTTCTCTAAAGTCATCATCGGTGGAAAGTGCTCTTCATTTCTCACCATGCAAGATTGGGTTCTTTTGTCTTTTCTAGGAGAGTTTCAGTTTTAGCACTTGCATACTCTATTCTTCAAGGGTAAAACACCTACTACACACTACTGATGTAATCATTCTTCCTGTCTAGCCAGTTCTGGCACTATTAAGTAGTAATACAGGTAGAAAAGGGAAAAGAATGTTCTCCTACCATGTTACTCAAACATGCAAGTATTAATGCTCCTAAAAACTTGTCTGCAGCTTCTTGTTGCTTGTGTTCTTACTTTACACAGAAGCTATATTTATTTGTCTGTCTTAGGACTCCTGGCTTCCAACAGTGCTAGTGGATTTCAGTTCTTCCTGTCATTGTATCTAACTTGAAGTTGATTCTCCTCTAAGTTACAGTAGTGTAACTGAAGTCAGGGCGTTTCTACACATCGCCCTACGGCAACGTTGTTACTGTGCTGTGCTTCAGTACTTCCTTTTGGAAGTACTAAAGCATGACGCAGTAACTACCTGCACTGTATCGTGTGTGTGGCATACCATTAGTTTTAGCTGCTACTTTGCCATAGCAGTGCACTAAAATGGGAGAGCACACTGCTACAGCGAAATAGCTGCCGATCACGTGGAGAGATTGCTCTGTTTCCGCAGCGTGTCGTATGGCACGGCAGCGTGTTGCAATGATGACAGGGTGATGTTTAGATGTACCCTCAATAGTGATAAATTAAGGTTATTTTAATGTATTAAACCTTTTCTTTCTAGAAATCTAATACCCTTGTGCTGCAGTAGCCAATGAAAACTCCAGATTTTACTAAACTGAAGGGAAACACCATATTGGAACTGGTTATAAGGTCTCTATTATTCATCCCTTCTTTGTCTCTATTATTCACCCCTTTGATCCAAGACGAACTCTGCTCCAGGGACCTTTCTGATGCAGGTTTGACTGAACTTATTCAGCATTACATTTCTTAGTTGTTATGTATTATATATAATCCCTCATTTGTAGTATGTCTGAAGGGATGCCTGGAGAGTTGGTCCCAGAATGTTTTCAGTCCTATTCTATTCTAGTGCTCAGAATTTGTAGCAAAAAATCTGAATTTTGTTGCTTCTTATTCCTCCCCCATAGAAATGTAGGATTGAGTCATTAAGTCTGCCCCTTACCCCTTGTAGACAACCATTCCTTACCCTTTTATTAGAGACCTACTAAATTCATGGTGGGAGTGGGGTGCACAGCGGCTCGTTTAATCTCGCAGGTTCCCCTGTGCACCTCCCCACCACTGAATGGCGGAAGGGCCCCGCTGCTTGCCACTCACTCCTGATCAGCAGGGAGGCATAAACCACAGGTTTAAAAATGGCACTGGTTTTGCTGCTCACAGCTGATTGGCTGTGGGCCCTGGCAGCCATGCTGTCTGTTGCTAAGTCAGGCTGGGAGGAAAAAACTGCTCACTCCTGATCAGCAGGGAGGCAAAACCCATGGTTTTAAATATGGTGTTTTTTCCCTCCCAGCCAGTCAGCAGCAGAGATCATGGCTGCCAGGGCCCCTTGGCCAATCAGCAGCGAGTGGCAAAAATGGCTCCATATTTAAAACTGCAGTTTCTGCTTCCCTGCAGATCAAGAGTGAGCAGCAAGCAGCAGGGCCCTCTGCCCATCAACAGTGGGGGGTTGCACAGGGGAACCTGCGAGATTAAAGGAGCTGCCATGCACCTCACTCCTGCCATGAATTTAGTAGGTCTCTAGCTTTTATAAACATACCAAAAATTAGCCGGGTTTTTTGCCCCTCTTCCTCATATTGAAAGGTTGTTTCAGAACCGTATTGCTCTTGCTTCAGTGGTCAGAAACATTTTTGATTTTCAACCTTCATTTCTTCATGGCCAGTTTATATCTGTTTGTTTTTGTGCAAACAATGCCTCTAATCTTATATAGTTCTTCTCCTTCCCTGTCATTTAACCTCATCCCCTGTGTATTTATAGACAGCAGTCTTACTCCTTTCAGCCTTCGTTTTGCTGCACTAAACAACTCAAGCTCTATCACTCTCGTAAGATAGGTTCTTCATTCCCCTATCTCTACATCTGTTGCAATTTGAACTAATTTTCTTGAACATGAGTGACTTAAACTTTACACAGTAGTCTAGATAACTTTACACAGTAGTCTACATGAGGTTTTGCCAGTGCCTTATACAGTGGCACCAATATTGTCCTCTTTCTAGTGCAAACACCTGGTAAGCTACTTAAGATTTGTATGCACCTTTTTCAAAGCTGCATAACAGTGGTGGCTCAGGAACATCCTGTAATCAGTGAGTACACTCAAATACTCCTCTGCTATAAGCATTTCCAGTTGATGAACTCAGAACTTACTGAAAAAATAGTGGCTGGGCCTTAAGTGCATGGCTCTGCACTTCATACCATTGACTATCATCCCATTGTTTTTATTCATCTTCCAAGTCATCCAGTTCTTCTTGTATGATATTTCAGTATCCCAGTCCTCTGTACTGACATCTTCGTTGTGCTCACCTACAAAATATTTCACTAATTTCATTTTTATTATTGTTTCTCTGTGACTTGAAATATACTAAATATAGTCTAGATTGCAGTCAATGCAGCTTGTAAAGACATACTCAGACTAGTTTTAACTAGCTAGCTTGGGCAGTGCTGGCAGAATAGGCATAATAGCACAGAACTCAGTGTGGACTGCAGAACTCACCAGAGAGAATGAACAATTAACGCATGAGCACCTGCCTTAGCTAACTAGCTAGCAGCGCCTGAGTTAACTATAAAGTGGATAGCATTGGTTTGTCGAGTTGAGCTAGTTTTAGAATGTATCCTCAGTAATAGTCGTTCTTGTCCTTCATCATGGTTTAACTTTAGTAATATTTTCTTGCCTAGGGAATCTTATTGACTTCATCCAGACTAAGTAAGGATGACTTGGTCAGGAAAAAAGGCAAGCACAGATTCTGAGTTTGTAATTATTATACCATAAAGATGCACTTCACCTGCAAATGTACCTACAGAAACATAATAGAGCAGTAATATGTATAATGCTGAAGGCAGCCCTTTCCCAAGAAACATCTTCCTGGTTCTTACTACCTCCCTCCAAGGCATTCTTTCGTTTTTTATCTTGGTTCATTTTCTAGGGCTGAGCCTCTGCATTTCTCAGAATTGCTTCTCTAACGTAACTTGCTACAGCTTGTCACATGTCCATCTTTGTGGACTGGTTATGTACCTATTATGTTCCGGGAAGAAAATATATTTTCAAACATAGATCTTCAGTCTATCATAACAATTATTTAGCTTCAGTATTCTAGATATGGAGCTACTTGGAAAGAAATGGCAGTAGACCTAGCTGAATTGTGTATTGTGAATATTTGGATAATTTAGCCATTTTGATGTTCAGTTTAGACTTTTTGTTCTTTAATATGTTTCTGATTTTCCCATAGATTGTTCACAAACTGTATTCATGTGATATCCTGTATTTGAAATCATCTGTTCAAACTATATAACTAGCATTAATTCTCAGCCCTGACGGAATGGACCAAATATTAATTACTACACTACATCCACCTAAAACAAGTCCTATTTCATCATGAAATAATTTTTTTTTTTAATTGGCATTTCCATTGCAAGCATATCCCCTTTATGTTCTACATACTTTAGTGTAAAGAAAACTTCAGTTTTGTGAATGTAGAGGATGCAAATGTGACTGAATGAAAGGATGAATCAAAACTGACCAAAACAATGTTTGCAAATAATTTCTCACCATAAAATATTAGTAAAATACAATACAGAAATGTTAGTAAAATACAAAGGTGTAGCTGAGAAGCTGAAGCTCTTTTCAGTTCATGAAGCTTCTAAAAAGCTGAAGGAAAGATACCCATTTTTCCTTATGCCTGAACAATATAACAGAAAAGGTAACTCAGGGTCAAAAGGGGTTTTTTTGTGGTATCCTGAAATAAAAAGCATTTGACGCTTTGGTACAAACAACTTTTTGGAAGCACATGATGTTCAACAAACATTTACTTAAAAAATACTACTGTTATATACTTTGGGGCAGGCCTCGTTAACTCCTACAATAAAGCTTATTGTGTAAAATATGTTTTCATTGCTGCATTCCTACGAAGTATCTCTTTAACCTTGTAAAACCATCCGGCTGGGACATTTTGCATACTGGAGAAAATCACTGTTTTGCCTGGAGCAAGGAACATAAATGTTGCAACTCTGGCTCCTCCTCTACTGGGGAGAGAGTGCACAAGTACACCGAGTTAGATTTCTCATAGAGCTGCCAGGCTGAATATCTTGTAGTCGAAGCTGTAAACGTTACAGATTTCTCTGTTTATCATTTTATGTATTTGGGAGGTGGGGGTTGTTTTGTTCTCTCTTTCCCTCTGGATATATTTAATTCACGTGAAGCTATGTTACCAATACTGGATTTTTGATATCCTTGTTCAGCAAGTGTTCATGACGTGATGTGGATCAACTCAGACCTTACGGGACAAAAAGTGAGTAGTGTGGCTAAACCTGTTCGTATAGTGTTTACCTGGGCATAATAGGATGCCTGTCATTATATACAAGGCAGTGTAAGCTTTAGATTTATCAGTCAAGCTTGCAGTGTTTGTAAGATGTTAAAAATAGTTAGAAACCAGCTGAACTCAAGAATGTGTGTTAGATACTGTGTGTCTAACAGCCTGTGGAAAGCCTGTTTTTTGGTGGGGAAGGTCACACTCTCCTATAAAATGCTAAAAATAGCCTGAAGAGCAATGTCACTCTTTTTACACAACACATTACAAGGAATTCAGACTTGCCTTTGTCTTTAAAAAAGTAGTGACATTTACCAAAAAAATCATCTCATAACTTCATTAGTGCTAAGAACAGGAATTATGTTCACCAAAGGTACATTATTTATATCAAAATACACTATATCACACGACATTAGTGATGATGTGCTGGATATGAACACCCAGATACAATAAGGCTGTGGGGGTCAACTTTTCTGACAGATGTGCCACAATTTAGCCCTGCATCCTCCCTGTGCCACTTTGATCCCTTTCCCCTGCCTGATCTGCGGCTCTGCATTCTGCTTCCTGCCCTCTCTGGCACCATGCTATCTGAGCACACACAGGATGGCCATGCCACTTCTGGCATCTGTGCCACAGGTTGGCTACCCCTACAAGAAGGCATCAGATTCCTACTACCAGCATATAATGTACCTGTTGTAACCACAAAGCCCCACCTGTATGATATTTCACACATGCATACTCATTTTAGTTATATATTTGGCTCCAGAAATTGAAGGAGAGGATCCCATTGTATCTTGCCATTCTCAGTATTTGTCACTACTTGGCATATGGTGAAAATAGAAGGTGGAGGTGAAGGAGACATAAGTGAGTAAAGAAAAGCAGCTAGTTGAACTGGGGAGGAACAGGGAGCTGCCATGATTTGTAGTTCTTTATTCCAGGAGCATCCTTTCCCTCATTTCTTCCTTCATGCCATGTAAACATGGTGCCATCTCTCATCTGTTCTGGCAGTCACAAGGGATGTCGTTATTGTGGGTGTGCTTCCTTCTCTACATTAAGTCTCCCTGCTAGTGAAGCCCTGCACTGCAGCTACCTATCTGACATACTTATGTGAAGACATTGGGTAGCTGTTGAGTTGTCTGAGGCACTCCTTTCCCCAAAGGCAGTTAGGTGGACTGTTTCAGCTGTGTGAACAAGTTTAAGCAGTGAGCAGTTCCTGGTATTTACATATAAGCACAATCACTTTGGCATATTCTTGTGTTGGCATCAGTGCCTGATATACTGATATCTAATTATGCCATGGGCTTTCCATCTCGATGAAACATGCCCTAGATAAACAAACTGGCATGAAGATTAGCGACAGCTCACATGCAGCTCTACATAAGGGGCATGCAGACCTGGAAGTAAAGTGGAACTTGGAGGAATGCAGGTAATATAAAAATTAATGATGGCAACAGTTACAAGAGCCAGGGGTGGGTTTCTTTTTGCAGTGATAATTTTTAAAAAATGCATGAAAACACATTTCAGATAAGATTGTAGAACAGAGTCTTCAAATAAAACTAAAACAGCTTTCAGCCTCTCAGTCAATTCCTTTGTCTTCATCCAGACTTTTCAAGGGTGTCAAACCCACTACACAAATATTTCAGTAGTTTATTTGTTCATTTTATTTCAATTTTTGTTTCCTTAGTAAAGACCATGAGACCAATCAGGGAAGGGCCAGTGAGGAGGAGGGGCTGAGCATATAGGAAAGGCAATGTGCTTTTGGGTGGGTGATTTTGCTTAGATTCATCTGAAACAAAACGCCTCATTTTTAAGGGTTTTTAAAAATATGTTCTAGGGTTTTTTTAAATAAAGTTCAAACAAAAATCATTGAAATATTCTCTTTTAAATAATATCACAATTAAACATGTTTGATTTTTGTAATTTTAAAAATTTGTTATATTTGGCTGAAATTGACATGAATTTGTGAAATATTTTGGTTGATCCAAGTCTACATTTTTGGTCATACCTTTGTCCAGCCCTGACTTCAGCTACCATGTTTTATGACACAGTGGTTAGTATGCAGCCTTTCCTTTTTCAACTGGGGGTGAGGCAGGAGGGCTGCAGTAGTGACATTTCTACCTAAGAAAGATAATGCAGCTTAAGTCTGACCTCCTTTCTTTGCTAAGGACTTGGCTTTGATATGATTCTAACATTGCACCTAAGTGTCAATGATACCATGCTTTATAACAATAGTATTTAGTATTATAATGTGGGAAATGTCTGTCAATCAAATTATGAGGCTGAATCTTGTAAAGATAGCTTGCCATCACCACCGTGCACTGCCATTTTCAGCACACTTCCATCTTCATTCAAAGGGAATTATCCTCATCAGTTTTACTTTTTCAGAGGTGCCAACACCAAAAGTACAGCTTGTGTTGTCAGGGTAATGGCATCACCTGTTGTATATTCTGTCAAAATGTTTCTCCTGACTGGTCAAATGTAAATACCAGCACATATGGAAATAGGTTACACATCTTATTCTGTGCTATCTACCTTATCTTATGCTGTTGTATACTGTTTGAAGAACAAGGGAATCATATCATGCATCTTTTCTCTCAAGTTGGATTACACTTAATTCACTTCCTTAAAAAATTAACACAAAACTTTTTGACTAATTTCCAATATTTGGAGGGAGCAGCATATTGATAAATTGCTTAACAAGCTGTAAAAATAGCTTTTCAATATCTTATTTGTTCCATATACATTGATTTTATCTGGGGGGTTTTGATTGTGGTTATCATCTTAATAGAGAAAAAGCTGAGACTAGAATCTGGACTCTGAAACTGGACACTTTGAAGAAATTCATATTTGGATTTGAAGTTTGCAATGAATGCCTGCTTCTAAACAAACATTAGGTGAACATAAAATACAAGTAATAATTTTCAACCCTTGAACTAAGGGAATATTAAGATGTAATAATATAAGAATAATTAAAAAATTATTTTTAATTTCAAAGGAGATTAAAAATATTTGGACTGCAACATTTTTGTTTGCTTTTTGTTGTTGTTAGTTTTTAGGGGTTTGGGGGGGTTGTTATTTTTCTTTCTTTCTTTCTTTCTTTTTACATATTCAGGCTGTAAAAGATCATCTTACATTGGACAGATTTTAATTTTTTTTCTTCCTTAACTTAAATGTCTGAAAAATATCAAATCATCTTTTTCTTACTGATTCTGGAGAAGCATTTGTATTGTACACTCCCACACTTTAAAATTATTAGAGAAAGATGGTGTTGAATTTGAAAAAAATACCTTAGTCAAATCTTTAAATATTTGGGCTTAGGGAAGCATTAAGATAGGGTATGAATATTAAACATAGAGAAGCACAAAATAAGTATTTCATATTTTATGGTATCTTATGTGAAAAAATAAACTGTATGGTCATAAAAAGTTTCAACACGTAAAGATTTCCCAACCCCAGTTCATGTCATGTCAATTATAGAGGCAATAATTCCCATCCATTTCCATATTAATTTTTTTTGTTTGCAGAAGTTAATACCTGAATGATTCTTATTAATAAGTCACTTGTGCCATGCCCAGTAGAGTGTTGAGTACCATCTAAATAACTGAAACAGGCCTGGTACCTGCTTCAACTAACATGCAGCCCCAAGGTCAGATTATGCATGAGGATCCAGCCACAGAGACTCCTGCAGCCATGAGTTCCATTGTAGTCAACATAATGTTGCGGAGATTTATGCCAGTACATCCTACTATGAGATCAGGATCTCAAGTGATGATATCCGACAACAGAGATAGAGGAGCTAGGGGGACACAAGGGTAAAGGATAAAAAAGTTTGCCCAAGTGCTCACATGTTAAGTACAATGTACAGGGTAAGTGTAAAAATCAACAAAGGATTGCTGGGCACCTTACCTTATCCTAAGAATTGTTTGCTTGTAATCTAAATATTGTAACAACATATGATTTTGCATTTAATATTTCAAAACACATATGCTGTTTACTGTGCGAAGAGATAAGTGAAATATTGCTCATAGAAGATAAAATCCTGCCTGTGTTGAAATCAGTGGGAATTTTTCTACTGACTTAAGTCGGACCACCGTTACGCCCATACTCCTGCAGCCTTCATTCACATAAGCAGTCCCAGGGAATGTTTATGTGAGTTGGGGGTTATATGATCTGTCCCTCAACAAAAAAAGGGAAAGTTTACAGCCACACTAAAGGTTGCTGTCAGAATTGCCTTATTCATTGTCAGGCTGTTCCGCTCAACCGTAGGGATCCAGTGACGGTGTTGTCTTGTAGTCTCCACTGGCTAATGAATCCATAGATCAAGCCCTAATTCTCAGAGAGGAGTTGACTAGGAATTGGCCACCTAAACAAACATGATACAATCATGTAGCTTTGCTGTGCAAGCACAGCGTTTGCCTGAAAATAAATTGAGTGAAACTGGAAATAGAGGACCAATAGGATGCAGGAGACACTAAGATTAGTGGTACTGTATTTACAGTTCTATCTGTATCTGCTTTATTTCCTTACTACCTTTATTTCCTTACTACCAAAAAAACAAGGCCCATGTTTCATGCTAAATTATCCCCTATCACTACTGAAATCAACAGAGGTATAAGTCATTGTAGAATTTGGCCTTGTGACTTTTGTAGCAGCAACTCAATTCAAGCTGTTATGTTAGGACATAGGTTTTTTAAACTGTGTTTTAATTTCAAATTGAATAGACCTGAGTTGTATATCCAAGATAAATGGTTTGTCTCCCTGGCTCAGGAAGGAGTCACTGTCAGGGCTGGTTCCAAATTCCCTGCCTATTAAAGAGTAACATATGTATTGTAGTTACTTATACTGTATATGCTGAGTTAGCAGGGCAGTACAAGAAACCCCCTCTGGGGCCAGAGAGCAGAGAGAGGAGATATAAAAAGGCAGGATGCACTTCTTTTAAACTTCAGAAAAAATCTATAGTAGCCCTGAGTATGTGGCATTTTTTCTTGTCAATTTTGTCACATGTTCTTATGATCACTATGACAATTTGGGTTGAGAAAAACTGACTTAACCCAGCTCTAGTTTTTAGTTGCACCAAGGAGGATGGAAGCTTCAGAGGGAATGAAAAGATCAGGAAAAAATGAGGCTGCTTATCACAGCGTGAATTCTATTTAGAAGGAAGGAGTACGTTAATGAGAAAGTTGAATAATTGGTTTGCTGTGTGTTGGGAATGCAAGGATTAATTCTGAAACAGATGTTGGCTTATGCTATTGTCTTTGGCTATGAACGGTGCTAGGATCTGGGGGTTTGATTCTGACCCATATCTTGGTAACAGAATTCTAGCAAATCCAGCTGCCAGATGCAGTCTCATTTCCTAAACCAGTAATTAAATGGCTATTTATAGAGCTTTTTATTCTTTGGCAAAGAATATTTAGAACTCTGCACTTAATATTCGATACCTTTGAAAGTGTGAGATTAAAGTCCATTGTTCCTGATTCTAGTCTAACTTTTCACCAACTTCATGGGGTAGCTCTAATGACTTTAATGGAGTTACTATTGATTTAACTGAGAGCAGAGTCTGTATCACCATAATTCTCTTTTTCAAAAATGGTTTAAAATGGCTTTTTGACAAACAAAGCAGACTTTAATCTGGAAAGAAAACAGTTATGGCAATACTGATTTATCAGACCAAGTGAACAGATTCTGAAGATGAGATGCAGTAACATTTTTTAAATAACACCTGTCGATGTGGGAAAAGTAGTTAAAAAAATTCCTAGTACTTTCAATATATCATTTTTTTGATTGAGTACCATAACTTGAAGAGCTTTTAAAAGAGAAATACAGTAGAAATTATATTAGACTAAATATAAACATTAATTGTAGAACAAAATACAATGAGCCAGACATTTCACTCTGGTCCACAATTATCTGGATCCAATGGTTTATTCCTGCAAACTTACAGTGAACTCACTGAATAGGTTACTTCTGAAAAAAACTGCTTACGTGGTTTTATGGAAGAGAGCAAGATGTATCCTTTAATAAGTAATGTGATTATAAAACTGTAGTTAATATAAAGCATGCTACTGCCTCACTAATACTGTGATTGCTAAAATGCTGGCAGAGTGCTTGAGTTACAAATTAATTTGCATATATTTTATTGTATTTCTAACCTGAACTGTAGAGATGCTAGTGCAATTTGAATTTTTACATAGCACTGTACAATGGGGCTGAATTTCATATTCTTCACAGAGTCTCATGCAAGTTTTGAAACTCAGAAGGTATCATAAATATGCACACATAGGTCTGCATCACTATAAAATGTATGCCAATTGACGTCTACTAATGTGGTTTCCTGTTGTGAGTCTTTTAGGGCTGCCAAAATGAGGATGCATTGGTTTGATTATTTTTTAGGCATAAATAAATTGCTTATATGGCCATCTATTTGCATGGAAGGTTGTATGCAGGCAGTCCTTGGCCTTACGACACAATTGGTTCCTGCAAACCTCATCTTAAGTAAAAATGTTGTAACTTGGAACTGATTTTCCCATAGGAAATAATGTTATAAGTGGGGGATTGATTCCTGAACCAGGGCCTGATACCCTATTTTCACCAAAAATAACCCAGACTTTTCAATCAATTATAGATGAATAATATAGCTACATTCATGTATTTGTATTGTAAATAGCAATCATATTGATTAGGAAGGACTTCTTTAAGGTGACTTTACTGGACTTTTTGAAGAGCTCCTGGTTGGACTTTTGAAGGGTTCTTGGCTGGAGTCTTATCAGGAGTCTTGGCTACAGGTTTTTCTGGAGTCGTGACTGCCTTCTTAAAGAAGGAAGTTTGGGCAGACGTTCTCTAGGGAGACAAGCGACGGAGCAAACTTGTTCGCTGGCACGGCGTGGCGTCGGGTCAAGTGTTGTAGAGTCAAACCTGATGTCAGAAAGTTTCATAGTTGTAGGGTCAGAAGGGACCTGAGCAGATCATCAAGTCCAACCCCCTGTCGTGGCAGGAAAGAGTGCTGGGGTCAAACGACCCCGGCAAGTTGATTATCTAGCCTCCTTTTGAAGACTCCCAGGGTAGGAGCGAGCACCACCTCCCTTGGAAGTTGGTTTCAGATCCCAGCTGCCCTGACTGTGAAGCAGTGCTTCCTGATGTCTAGTCTGAACCTACTCTCATTCAATTTATGGCTGTTATTCCTAGTTACTTCTGGTAGTGCTTGGGGGAACAGGGTCTCTCCCATTCCCTGCTGGTCCCCCTTGATAAGTTTATAGATGGCCACTAGGTCCCCTCTCAGCCTTCTCTTGTGAAGGCTGAACAGGTTCAGGTCCCATAGCCTCTCTTTGTAGGGCCTGCCCTGCTGTCCCTGGATCATGTGAGTGGCCCTTCTTGAAACAGGGTGTCAATTTATAAATGTAAGTGCGAAATGTTGTAACTCAGAACATTGTAAGTTGAGGTTATTTTTAGACACATATTTATCTACTGATTTAGCCTAAGATATTAATTTTACAGACTGACTATTTTATTCCTAAAATAACTGTGTTTTATTTTCTTGTTCAGCATCTCGGATGAAATGGGCTACTGGCTACCTTCTGATTTTTTATTTGTTTTTAACTAGAGATGAGTCCAAACTGAAACATTTTCCTCTCCTGGATTTTGGAGAAGATTGGATCCAGATCCAGTTTGGGACTGGAATTTCACAAGTAAGATCTATTCTGCTAACACATTTAATTGGAATTTCAAATCCAAAAGCATGGTTTGAAGAAGTTTGGGTTCAGGGGCTCACACTCCAGTTTCCATACCTTAAGCACACCTGTAGTAGTGGATCACACTAATGTGATCCATCCACAAAAAATATCTGGAGGTTAACAGCTGGAAAAATCTAGAAAATTAATGCAGAAAAGGACTCAAAAATGATCACCAAGGCTAGGGACAGAAATTACACATAAACCAGCATAAGTGATCAGCAACTGAACTAAACCTGTAACAGAATTCAAGTTCAATGCATATAGACCAATTTCAAAGTGGCGGAGCCTGGTTTAAGATAGATCTGGATCGATGTAACATCAGATTTAATCAGTTTAAGTTAGACTGGTTTATCAAACTTCTGTTCCAGGTCCACTCCTGATTCAACTTAGGTCACAGTCCCCTGGCATCCCAGGATGGTTTGCAGCACCCCACTAACCCCCACCTCACAGGGCTGGCAGGCTAGCCTTTATCAGTGCTCCCTTGCTCCAGCTGAGCTGGGCTAACCCTGCCCCCTGGCTGTCACAGAGCTGAGGAAACAAATCCTCTGCTCCCCATCTTATGTCCTGCTTGCACCTGTCAGCCCAGCAAGGCAGTGGGAAGTGGGGCACAGGACCAGAACCCAACCTGCCCTGGCTCTGGGCCCCTCAAGCTTGGGTCTGCCCAACTGAGTTTCCCTTGCCCCAGCCTAGCTGCTCAGCTGTGCTGCCTGCAAGTCTCTTCCTCTGACCTGCAAGGGGAAAGGGAGCCCTCCACCCCAGTCCCAGTCCCCCTGGGTGCGTGGCTCCCCACAGCCTAGGCATCTGCCTGCCTTCCCCAGCTGAATAGCGAATATGCTTTCCATTTGTTGTCAGTCCAGTCTACGCAGCTTAGAGAAACCTGCAGTGATTGGATTGATTCCTCCTTGGGCATTTTGACTGTCTGTACTTAGCCCAAACCTGGCAGTTTCAGTCAATATTAGAATTGCTGTGAAAGGTGTTGGTTGGGACACTGGCTATATCAGCTGTGCTTAAAAATGTACAGATCCAGTAGAGGAGTTTTGTGAAATAGTAAAGTTCATCTTGACATAAGTCAAATAATGTGACATGAAGTAGCTAGTTAAATCTGCCTCGCTAAAAAAGAGAGGTATGGTTGCTCAGTGTTTATTTTTTAAATTTAAAAACAAGTTCTCACAAGGAACAGCAAATAAGTAACAGAGATATCTCCAGAGGCCCTGAGCAGCAGTAAGATACCATTCTTATAGAAAGGATTATTCACTTCAGAACAATGGTTTTAAAAAAAAAGTACGTAAACCCATAAATCCACTCAAACTTTGAGAATTTTAAAGTTTGACTCAAATGTTGTTGGGCTATTGTGGTTCTCCTTAAAAAGGTACTTTTAAAACAGAGAAGAGGAAGGCAGAGAGATTCCAGTGGACAATGGAGCAGAAGCTAGATAGAGGGACAAAAAATACTGTGTGATTTCTATTGTATCTGAAGTAGCACTGTCTTTTTTCACCATGAAGCATACCTTACTTCATGAATAGGTCCAATAGAAACTGTATGGAGTTGAAGCGTTTTTAGTAGGGCTGTCAAACAATTTAAAAATTTGATCATGATTAGTTGTGATTAAAAAAAATAGTCACAATTAATCATGATTTTAATTGCACAGCTAAAAACTCAAAACTATGCAAGATTATGGTACTTTGTATGGTTGGGAGGTGTGTGGGGGGAAATTTCTGAAGGTATGGGGGGCTGCGGGTGTGTGTGTGGGGGGGCTTGGAGCCCAGGGAGGGGGGATCCCTGCACGCCCTGACAGGATGTGGGGTACTGTGGGTCCAAAATGAGGAGTAGCAGCAGGGCTGGGGGGGCTGTGGCTTGGGAGTGAGGGGCAGACACACACACACACACACACACACACACACACACAGGCACACACATACAGACACACAAACAGTGCACTGCAGGTAAGTCTGTAGAGGGAAGGGGCATGGGGGAAGAAAGGGGGAGGGGGGCAGATTGAGGCTCCCACAGTGAGGGATGGAGTGGGGAAGGGGCAGGCGCTGGGGTGAATGGGACCCCAGAGCCAGGGTAGGTCATGCAGGAGAGCCATGGGTAGCTCATCCATGGGCACAGGGGAGGGGCATAGCTCCCTGCTGCTGCGGGAGGCATGGAGGGCATGTGCACCCCAGATTTGTGCTCAGTGCAGAGGAGGGCTGTCCACTGCAGGCTGGAGCTCTACGTCCTACTGTTTTTGCCTATGGGCATATTTCTGATTTCCCAGCACAACTATAGGTCAGGCATTATCCTATGAGTTCTCCAGCCCTCCTCTTGAAACTCTGTTTCAAAGGAATACATTGAAATTTTTTTAACTAAGTCAACTTTGTGAAAAATAGGGGTTTAAATAAGAGGAAATAGGTCCTTTAGTAAAAGTGTGATTCAAACATTTAAAGACTCTTCCCTGTCATTCATATATATATAATTTCTTTTTTCCAAACTATCATATTTTACTAAAGGTAATAACATTGACCAACATAAAAGAAAGCATTAAAAAAGTAATTAATCCAAGAGAAAATGAGGCCAAATCTGGGCATAACTTGCTTATTCATTCCGGTGGGATACCTTCCCTGTTTAGTAACCCTTTGTGGAGTTGGAACGCTGTGGGCCAGCTGCCTTTGGCCAGTGCTAAATTACTGGAGTTACCCTAGTAGCTTAAGCTTACCCTACCCAGAGCTCTACCTTGGTGGGCTCCCCAGATTACATCATATCTATCTGGGGGGTAGACTAGGGATATAAATATAATTTTAAAAATTATCCGTTTAACCTCCTCTAATTATACTGGTTAAATGGTTAACCAATAACATATACCTAGTTCCTTGCCAGGGGGGTGGAGCCCCCAAGGTTTGGGACCTGCCCCACCCTATTCTAATGTGGGGGAGGAGCTGCAGACACCTGCCCCAGGGTGGGGAGCTGGGGCCTGTGCACAGACCCGTTCAGACACAGCTGCTGCTGAGAGCTGCTCCCTGGGGCTTTTGATGTGGGGACGGGGTGGAAGAAGGTGGCAGCAAGCCCCACCAAACGATACAACTCATGGAAGCCATGGATGGCAGCAGCCAGCAAGGGGCTTTCCCACCTCACTGAATCCACCGGTGTGCTGGGAGAGAGGGAACAGACTAGTTATGGATACTAATCCCCCCCTCTGCCCCTCCCCGTCCCCACTTCTCCCTCCTCCTTCCCCTGCTGCCTTCCAGTTCCTGCTGGGACACCGCACAGCTTCCCTTCCCCTGCCTTTTCTGCCAGACTGTGCCTTGCCCCATGCTAAATGATAACCGGTAACCTATAACTGGTTAACATTGGGCTTAGTTGTTTAACCCTAGGTTAGACACAAATTCAAATCAGGATCAGGGTTCTGTAGTCTTGTCTTCCAAGTCTGTACTCAGAATAGATGGTACTTGCACAGCTCTTGGAAAATTAACATATTTTGAAGCCTATGTGGTGGTTATATAGTAAAGATAAATGTTTTTCCATAGAGAGAAATCAGCACTTGGAATTTCCCCTACCTTAGCAGAGTTCACCTTGCAAGGATGGAAAAAAGGGCAGATCATTTGGTTACCAATGACTTGCCTATGTGGATATTATTGGCTGAGAAACCCTGGTGATGCTTACAAATGTGTGATATGGTTCAGTTGATCACCAAATTTGAAGTCAGGACTGAATTTGGTCCAATATCACATATATATAAACTTTTTTTTTTTCTTTCCTCTGGAGCACTGATCAGGAATCACCTACTCAAATTAGGTGGATGATCCTACACAATGGGTGCATCTACACGAGACACTAACTGCACAGTAGCCTGATAACACTGTGCAGTAGCATGTCAGGCAAAAACCGTGTTAACATGCTACTGAGCAGTAGTATTAGGCTACTGAGCAGTAAGTGTCACTAAAAACCCAGGAATTGGTGCTACTGCACAGTAGTGTGAGTTACTGTGCATTGATTTAGTACTTGATTATCCAAGTACTAAACTTAATGCACAGTAACTACAGCAGATTAGTGAACATGTAGACATGCCCAGTTAGTACTTTTGATGGCTAGGAGACGGTTGGATTTCACACCTTCTGTTTCTGTTTTTATAGTTAACTGTCAAGCAATCATATAAGCTAATCACAGAGAAGGCTTATAATATCCTTTTGTCTAATGCCTTTCTAATGTCAGAATTTTGCTACAAGTATGTATGTTGCCAATGTTCTGAAGTATCTTTATTCAAGAATTACAGTTTATTCAAGAATTACAGTTTTTATATAGTCTTGAAGAAACAGTTTAGAAACCAAGCAGTTAGAAACATAACTTTTAAATAAAATGATCCTTTTGCATCAAGCCTAAGAAATAAATGTATGCAGTGTATTTAATCCCCAAGAATTACAAACAAAATGTTTTACAATGTGAAACTACATATACAGAGAAATCCCTACAGGTAGCAGATGGGAGTGGGCAGCTGTTTACAGTACACAATACCACTTGTATAATATGCCAGAAGAGGGAGTAAAAAAAAAAAATTGCTTCCAGTTAAAACTGCAGAGGGAATTAATGGGTAAAATGTGTATTTTCTTAATTTGGGATATGTGCAGAACAATGAAGTTAAAATTCATTTCAATGAAACAAAATGTAATTAAGTTGCCATGTTCTTGGGGTATATCTAGGCAGCACTGTGCAGTACTGTGTAAAGATATTCAAGATAATAGAAGCACCACCAGGTCTAGTTAGCTCTGCTGAGCAACAAATTATTTTATCATGGGTGATGAGTTATCTGTGCAGGGTAATCTGTTGTGCTATGTTGAGAAACTTCGTTTTTTTCTCTTCTCTGAAAGATAATGGACCTGAGGATAAGTGCCATTTGGGCACATAAAGTGAAAGTTGAATAAAAGGTCAGGATGAGTTGCTTAACCTGAACTGATAATGTTTCTTCATTAACTCAAACCAGAATCCACTGAAGAGCAACATGGTCAATCTAGGTTTCAAGCCACTAGATGGCAAAGAGTTATATCTCTGCAACCAGATCTTTCATAATGTCTCTGGGATCAGAGGGAAGAATGGCCTCTGGTGTACCCATAATTATGCACTTCAGACCTTTGATTATGCCTTCCTAATTTCAGAATTTCACTACAAGTGTGTATGTTGCCTCCGGGTGCAGTGGGCAGGCAGCAGCAGCTGCCTCATCCTGAGTACAGGTGGGAGGGAAACAGGCCCCCGGGGCCTCCACTGGTCTGCGCCAAGCAGTGGGAGCTCCCCACACATGCCCCTGTGCCACGGAGAGTCCCAGACCTGGCTGGGCCAGGGCCCAACACCACGTTCCTCTGGCTGCTGGGCAGGCATGGCTCAGCACAACAGCAGCACAGAAGTGGGGCTGGGCCCCAGCCTGGCTGGATCTGGGGAGATCTGATCATCCAGGGTCGCGGAGGGGGGGGGGGTGCTCCTGCCCCTGGGTGCAGCCTGGCAGAGGCCCCATGGACCTGTGCCTCCTCCACCTGTGCTCAGGTTGAGGCAGCTGCTTCTGTGAGCTGCTTGCTGAGCCCTAAGCACAAGTGGGGGGGCACAAGCTCCTGGGGCCTCTGCCAGGCTGCACCCAGCAATGAGAGCCCCACCCCAAAACACACCCCTGGATGACCAGATCTTCCCAGACCCAGCTGGGCTGAGGCCACCCCCATGTGAGACCCTGCTGCTGAGCTGAGCCATGCCCACATGTGCCCAGCTGCAGCGGGACTTGAGGCATAGCAGCAGTGCCTCTGCCACCTCTGCCCCCACAAAGGTGGAGAGGGAGCCCCCCCCCCAACACATCCCTGGAGGAGCCCACCAGACTCCAGTCCTCCCACCACCCAGCTGGGCTGGGGCCCTCCTTACCTTCCCCTGCTCCTGGCTGGGCTGCACACTCAGTCGCTCATTGCGGGAGCCTCAATCTGACCCCTGCCCCTTCCCTCTCTGACAGATTGACTTGCGGGGGGCTGGGGATGGTGGGTGTGCTCATGCGCACATGCCCAGCTGTTCCTCCAGCCCACGATCAACCCAAAGGGGCTCTGAGATCTTCCTGTTGATCAGGATCCCCAGGTTGGTGACGACTGCCCTAGTGGTTCAAGCAGTTGGCCCAGAAATGTGAGACCAGAATCCTAATAAGTTCTCACCCACTTAGCATGGGTAAGATTGTACATACAGTCAGTCAATACAGAGAGGCTGCCATCTGAAAAAAGCACACCCCCATTATGCTGCATTAAATTGTTTGTACGCCCATACCCTCAAGAAAAGTTAAAGAAAGAAAATTGTTTTTGGTGTTTGGCATAATTTTTCAGGTCGGAGTCCTGAACCCCTATGTTGGCCTGGAGGTTCTGTTAATCTCCAGAATGTGCCACCACATTTCTCAAGAGCCTCATTGCACAAAGAGATTGACTAATATTTTAATGAGTGTGTAGTCCCTAGTTTTCATGAGAGTAGTGTGTCATATTTCACACCCATGTTACTAGAATTACTGCTTTTTCCATCTCCAAATGGGAATCTAATCCTGTCTCATCCCAGTTTACCTGAACCACTCCCAAAATGAAATCAAGACCCATGTCATTTATCTTGGTATTCAGTCAGTTTCTTGGCTCGCAGCAGGTGACCTCTGATGGTTGCCTTGTCAGCTGCTCCTTCGGTCACATCCACTATTCCAATTAGAAGGAAAATGTCCTTAGGTTAACCAGAGTTAATCCATTCACTTGTTACCATTTGTTAATTTTCAAATGAAACAAGCTGCATCTTTAAAAATGTAGTTAAATAAAAACCTGTTCCCTTCCATTTATTAATCAAGCTCACAGCCTGATAGGCCAGGCAATGGGAGGATGTGTAGCAGGAATCCTGCCCAGTCCCTGCTCACTGGGCAACTAACAAGAGGTGCCTGTCAGATACTCTTCTGGTACAGAAGCTGCCAAGCTTATATATCTCTAGTGTGCAGGGCAGGGGTAAGGAAGGATCTATGCACCAGTTGATCCCTTGGTCTGCCCAGATTCATTGCTTTTGCATGGCAGATGGTGTGTACGCCATTTCCACTAGTGTGCTGTTGGCTTTGCCCCTTATGACACTGAATAGATGTGTTGTAGTAAGTCAGTCATTTTCGTTATAGAAGTCACAGTTGCAAACATTCTGGAGCATTTTACAGAAGAGAAAAGGTAAGTTAAGAAGAAAATGAAAAACAAATGATGGGGGGGAGGTATTTTCTCTTCCTATGCACATGTAGTTCCTCATTAACGCTGGTAAGGAGGACATTGTTCCTAGTGAAGATTTCCTTAGTGGTCTGAAACAAATCCCTCAAAGTATATGGGCAAGGTTTTATCTTGGCTTTACAGACAACCAAGAACACTTTCTTATCCACCAAGACAGGGAATTACAAAGGCAGAGCACATGATACAATAAACAAGGACATGGCACCAAACAGTGAGGTCTGTGGGAGGAATATAAAGCACAATTTGTTCAAAAGTCTAGCTGAAGCTAATTCAGAGATTCCCCTGGAGAGGTACTAAATGTAACACTGATTTACAGGTAAGTTTTGTACTTGAGAACTATTAACCATGTAATCTTCAAGTCTGCAGAGGCCAAATTGATCCTATTATGGCTCACTAAAAGACATCAGGGATGAATTATTTTATTCTGGGTATGTCTACACGTGCATTTAAGCATGACTAAATTTAATGCTCATTAAGTGATTTTTGGCAGGTGTCTACACATGCAGGGACTTGGCACTGAAGTCAGTGCACTTGGCAGTAAAGTTAGTGCTAAGTCCCTACAGCATTGCCATGTGCCCCTAGTGGCTGGGCAGACCCGGCACTAAAGTTAGTACCAGGTCACGTCTACCCGTGTGTTAAAGTGCTTTAATTAATCGTACCTAAATCTGACACCTGCATTTGCATATGTATACAAACAAATGCATATGTGTATGTAAGTTTGTATGCATGTATGTATATTGTGGCAGAAGGCCACCTCTGTTTCTCCCCAAAAACTCTGCACTGTGACAATTTGGTCAGGATGGGCCCAGCAGAGGATACACACCTTACCCTATCTCTTTAGGTAACCTGAGCTGGATACATTCCTGAGGGAGGGGGGAAACCTGCTCCCTCTGCCTACATGACTGGCATCACATACCTGGGTGAGGGGCTTGCTCCCTGGGGAGCTAGGAACTGCCAGTCTGCCCAGCAACTAGTGATGCATTTCAAATTGGTTGGCTGACAGCCAACAGGTGCTGGCCTCCATTGGACCAGGTAAATGAGGTCACAAGGGTTATATAAGTTAAGGACTGCCCAGGAGGAGGGGACAGCAGCCATGAGGAAGAGTCAGAGAGAGAGAGAAGAACTGGACCATCTGAAACTTGCTTTCTCTCTCAAAACTCATGATCAGGGAACTGCCTGCCTCCGGAGGGAATCTCCACCTGCCTCTGGATGATACTTGTGAGTAAGCTACCTGAGATCTAACTAGATATATAGCTTGCAGTAACTCAGATGTGTGATCAAAGGCTACCCAGCCAGGGGAGTTTGCTCTATAGGATTTCTCTGATATTGTTCTACCCTGTACCCTATTCCAACCCTACCCCTTGTAACCAATAAAGTTCTCCTTTGTAACTAGCATGGGAAACTTATTGGGAGTGGGTCTAGATTATGCCTTGGGGTCCCTTTGGTTTGGCTGACTAAGGGAGACCACTAGTTGTGCTTCTGACTGAGGGAAGCATCCCAAGTTCTTGAAGTGAATCAAGTACCCTTGAGGGCTACTAGGCCTGCATTTCCCAGGTTGCATAGAGCCAGAATCAAGCCCATCCCTGGGTGGTGGCAGTGTTACCTCCAGGCTAGTGGGTGTGCTCCAGGAAGGGGGTCGGCCAGACATGAGGCACCCCCAGGGAGGCACTCAGAGCCTGGAAGGTGGTTGGGCACAGTGAGGTGGGTGGCTCAACGCAGGAGTGCCCCCTACTGGCCCACCACATATATACAGGCATCCTGCATCTTACGCGGGGGTTATGTTCTAAAGGCAGCGCACAAAGGCGAAAATCGCGTATAGTGAAATCGCATATTACCATGCCAGCGGTGACTGCCTCTGCCTCCAAAACCTCCCGCCGCTGCCGCAGAGCTGCGCTTAGAGCTGTGTGGCCGGTGGCAGTGGTGCAGCGTGGGGTGGTGGTGGGGATGGCTGTGTGCCACCTGGCCACCACCATGCCTGGCGGCTGGCCACACAGCTCCAGGCACGGCTCCATGGCGGTGGCAGGAGGTTTTGGAGGCAGAGGCAGTCAGCCCTGGCAGCGTGGTGGTGGCCGGGCCTCCAGGTAAGCGGCAGCGCTGCGTGCAGACTCAAGCCCCGCCCCCCCCTCCCCACCCGCGTATAGTTGAATTTGCGCAAGTTAAATGCGCGTAAGATGCGGGATGCCTGTACACATATATAGTTGTATGTATATATAAACAGTTCTGGGAGGTTTACTAATACAGTCCTCTGGCACAGAGGACACATCTACATGAGACACGTTAATGCGCATTAGTTTAATTTAATGCTCATTATGGGTGTGTGTCTACAAGTGCATGCCCTTCATTCACATTAAAAAGGCAAAATTAGGCTATTGTGTCTAAATTTGATATCTGCAAATCCAGGTATCAAGTTTAGGTGCGATTAGTTAAAGTACATTAACGAACATGTAGACGCAACCTGGTACTAACTTTAGTGCTGGGTCTGCCCTGCCACTAGAGGCACATAACAGGGCTGCAGGGACTTGGAACTAACTTTACTGCCAAGTGCACTAACTTTAATGCCAAGTCCTTGAATGTTAATATGTGTGTGTGTGTGTGTGTGTGTGTGTGTGTATTGTGGTAACTCCCCAAAGACCAAATCAGTTTGGACTCTCATTGTAAGTGCTGTACAAATATAGAGTACAAAGCAGTCCATGCCATGAAGAATTTCTGTGAAACTTCCTTATTTTTTTCAATATTTTAAAAGGAAAGAATTCTGAGGACCTTAATTTTCTTTCCATCTTGGAGCTTTGTTGAGTTTTGTTGTTTTTAAGGAGCAGGTGACCATATCTCTGAGCTTTCATGTTTAGAGGGGTAGATACTAGCGGAATGCAGTTTTTTAAATCTCTGTATTTGTTTCAGTATTTTAAATATTCATTAACTATTTTTATATTGAAATAAGAAGTCATAATCAAAACCTTAATGTACCACATCCAAATTCATTATTGAACTTATTTAGAAGATCTTTTTGTACTGTACCCAGGTCTGAGGTAACAGTCTAGTTTAGTTTATATAATCCTGTGTGCTCATGTTTACATAGTTCAGTTAATTGTTAATTGACTGAAGTTTTAACAAGCAGTGTGAATAATATCAAGAGGAAACAAAACAACATCAAGACATTTTTGAGGTACTGTGTACCTCAAAAACTAGTCTCAGTATTTAACATTGAAGGTGATTAACCACTGCAATAAGTTACCAAAGGACATGAATTCTACATCTCTGGGTATCTTCAAATCAAGTATGGATGCTTCTCTGGAAGATATACTTAAGTCAACACAAGTTGTTAATCTAAGATGTAGAAAAGCAGAAAGGTGGTTAACTGTGTTAGGCTGAAATCAGAGATGCAAAGGTACAGGACAAATTTTGAGTTTCCTATTTTTATTTATTTAATAATTTGATCCATCAAATTGTTATTAAAGGAAACAGGCTACTCCCCAATCTGGAGGATTAGACAAGTTGTTCTTCCAAAGTCAATGGACCTGTATTGCTCTATATCATCTGAGGATCTGACCCAATGGATCAAAGGACAAAGAAAAATAGAGTGGTAAAACCTTTAGGTTTTTGTGCTTTTTACCTATCCAAAACTAGGTAGCTGGCCACTGTTATTACAGCAGCAAACCCAGTCATCCTTGCTCAGGACTTCATTGCCTACTCCAGCAGATGGCTTGAGCTCACAATGCTAAAGTACATTTTATTCATTCCTTCTTCAGGCAAATGTTATTGCTTTGGAAGACTGAGTTAATTGTAGAGATAGGGCTACAATCAATCTGGCTCACTATGGTAATGCTTCTTGGTACTTATGGCCATGTCCAGATGAGCACAAACTTTTGGTACCCCAGGGACAACTAGCAGTGGCACACATTGTGCTGTTGCTAGTTGTCTCCGGGGAACATCTATGTCATGTGCCCTCTGGCACACCGCAAGTTACCCCAGGTGGAGTAGTGGAGGCTGGGGCCAACAACTGTGCTGGCCCCAGCAGTCTTACATGGGGTCCTGGGGGGCTGGGGAAGCTGCAGCCTTGGTGCTCTTGCAGCTTGGAGCCTGGCTGGCAGCTGAAGCTTGGCTCCGGCCAGAGAAGCTCCAGTTTTGGGTGGCACGTCCTGCCTCCATGTGTGCCACCCCACTTTTTTTCTGATCTCCATGGGTCAAAAAAAAAAATCCCCTGGCTGCAAGACAGCAGCATGGAAAACACTTGAATGGGCAGTGTCTGCCGGCCAGGCTGTTTCTGGTGGTGCATGCTGCTACTTCCCGCACCACTTTTTTAAACAGTGTCTTTTTTTTTACACTGGGATCTCCCGGTGTCAAAAAACCCCACCATTCTCCTAATCAGCAGTGCAATGAATGGGTGCACATGCACCCTGTATAGTTTGTGGCATGTCAAACAGGTTTGAGGCGCTGCAAACTGCACATGCATGCAGGTCGGGACACACCCATGAAGGCTCCAGCTAAATTAAATCAAATTAGAAACTAGTCTCAGTATTTAATATTGAAGGTGATTAACCACTGCAATAAGTTACCAAAGGACATGAATTCTACATCTCTGGGTGTCTTCAAATCAAGTATGGATGCTTCTCTGGAAGATATACTTAAGTCAACACAAGCTGTTAATCTGAGATGTAGAAAAGCAGAAAGGTGGTTAACTGTGTTAGGCTGAAATCAGAGATGCAAAGGAAGAGCAGGATAACATCCTTACAGCTTTTAAAGGAGTTATTCTGCTACCACAGTACACAGAGGGCAAAAAATGTGTCTTGGGATGGCCCCCACTGAAAGTACATGTATTTGTTGATAAGGTGTGGTCTGTGGGACCATAACTCTCCACCTTCCATTTTTCACAACTTTTCTGTAAGCAAAATGACTCAAGAGTTTCACTCTGACCAGAACTGGTTTGCCATTCATTGTACAGTGTCTATGCAGCATCTTATGTTGACTATAATGTGATCCACATACACTCCATTTTTTGTACAATTCAAAGTAAAATGTCTAGCATTTTTTGCCAACCTCTAGAAATAGGCACTTTGGGCAGTTGAACCCTGCTGAGTTCACACAGAGGAAAAGTAAGGCATCCTAATTTTTTTAACCACTCATTCATTCCTGTTAAAGATATACATAATTAACTGCCTTGCACCGTAATAGCTATCAGAAATTTCTGAGATATTGTCCTTCTTCCTCCCCAAAACTTGCAATCTGTGTAATGGATTTTAGAAGGCCGTACATTTCCTATAATGTTTAAGTGGTCTATAACATGCTGCCACATTCTTTGGGTTGCGGTAATAACCAAGCACTCACTAAATTACCTAATGATCAGTGGGTCTGATCCTGCAGTCATTGTAGGGCAACAAAATGCCTCACACCGTAAGAGCACTCCCAGAAGCAAGTAGAAAACAAATAATTGATGGCGTAAGCAATTCCAAGGGCAGTATTTGTCTGAGAAAGTACTAATTAAGTAAGTATTTCAGAATCTGGTTTATACATTAGGTATATATCTCCTATAGATTTCCCTCATCTCCCACATATATACAAATGCTCCTGCCATTACAGTACCATAATATGTTCATCTGGACTGAGGAAGAAATGTGCTTCAAAGATTTTTGCATAAGGGACAACACTTAAGATGTTGTGTTTGGTGCTGACTAATTTATGTCTATTCGGTAACCGGGATACTTCATCATATAGTGCTGAGCGCTTGCTACATTTGCTGTGTGTTCTATGCTGGGGTTCAGTCCTAAAGGATTGGGTTTTTTATAAAATGGTTGTGGTGATATAGCCTTAGTCAAGCTATAGAGGAAAAGGTTCAATAAAGAAATTTTGATATTCTTTGGAGATGAATAATAGAAAGTCATAAAGAAAGACAATATTAGTTGCACAGGTACGGAAATGTAAATCTCTTAACCCCATTGGCTTCTGTTAATTCAATTCTAGTCAGCAGTTTAAGATAAGGTAGCAAGAAAAAGATGGCTCTGAGATTAAATATTTAGCTACACTTTGACAAATCCAATAATGTTCTGATTGGGTGCTTTGTTGAAGACTCATTGCATCTAGTTAAAATTGTGCAGATACCATCTATAAGAAGTATGCAGTTTTATGCGAAACAACCTCTGGCAAAGCGCTGATTTAAACTTTTAAAATGACATGGTTTTTCCACTTTGTCAGCCAAGGACACCGTATGTGATTTCAACAGCCTAAGGATGAAGAATGAAACCTCTGCTAAAACCCTTTACACTTTGAGTTTCAGAAAAGTGGAATCTGAGGGTCTGTTTTGAATGGTTAGCCACATCAGACTTTACATGCAAGGGAATATATTTTATTTCAGTGAAGCACAAAACTAAATCCCATTTACCCCTCATGTGTTAAGAATTTATTTACAACTTGATGACCTTATCTGAATTTCTTCTAAGTACTGGACAGAGGCTAGAGAACTATGATATACTGTAAAGAAACTTACATGCCACCTTATGTTTGCAATGATCTTCCACCAACCAGTGCTCATTTACTAATAAGCACTTGCTGCAAGGATTTGCATTTGTACAGTGAGGGTGAAACAATGTCTGAAAATTGTAAAAGCAGAGGAACATGCTGTTACAAATGCAACCTTTTCTTAAACCTCAGAATGACTTGAGTGATGTTTAGTATAGTCTAGACAATGGATTTTATTACAACACATTAAACATTGTCTAGACTATACTAAACATCAAATCAGACACTATTTCACTACTCCCTTACTAAACAATAGAGTAGATAATTGATTTACATAGACAATCCCTCAGGGAGTCAGCAGTGCTGAATTAGCTTTGTTACACAGTGAGTGTGTCTGCACGTGCCCCTGTACTTGCTTTCACTCACCGAATGAGCTTTAAAGCACCCCACCTCCATTTTTCAGGCCAGGGACATTGATACACATGACACTGGAGTCTGCTGGAGTGTGGTAATTACCATTCTTCAGTAGACTTGATTAAGCAAGTCTTCTCTGATGCTCTGTAATTACAGCACTTTGGAGTACCTCACTGCATGTGTATAGGCACCTTCTTAGGTTGGGAAGGGTACAGAACATTGATCTCCCAGTCCTTGGGGGAATACTCAAACCACTGGGCTGTTTTTAAGAATGGGCAGGGGCACCTGGCACCAACTGTAGGTGCCTAAGTGTTCTTGTGGATCTGACCCTTAAACTCCATAAGTACCTTAATGTACAACCTGAGGACATGGCAAGGAACCATCTCCTTGAGGTGCTGCTCTCTCCTCCTTCATATTTGGTACCTAATGGTGATATAGTCCCTCAGGGATGACACTTCATTTTAAAAAGGAACAGGACCATAAATGGGACCCTAATTGCAAGATGGGGTGGATTCTGTTAAACAAGGTTGAAACTCTTGGTACTCTGTTATAAATGATATTTTTAATCATATATCCCCTCCCTTTCTGTCCACTATTTTATTGGTTTTCTTTTGATTTTGATTTGCCTTTGAGAAGCTGCTGTGATGTGTGTACAGTATGGTTGATCCATTTAAAATATCCCAAAAATCAGGCAGTTGAAAGATATTTCCTGAAGAACTCTAGCCATTTTGAATTGGTATTATGTAACTGCTATCTTACACTAAATGAGATATTTAGGAGGAAAAAAAGCCTTGAAGAAAAAAGTGGGTTGATATATTCTTCCTGCTTAACTTATTCTGAACTCTAAACAAGTAATTTGCTTACTGTTTCACTCAGTAACTCCTTGTGAAATCAGGAAACAGAATCTGAATGTTCCAAAATATGAGGGATCAATTTAAGAAGCGCAAGTTATAAACTTTAGATCTGTGTCCTAAATTCTTCAGAAAGTGGGTGGGAGGAATTGATTCAGGCCTAACTCCAGCAGAGATGAAAAACAATATACTTGAAAATTCCTCACAAGTTGCTACTGAAGTTCTTGTGAGAATCTGTACAATTTTCACCTGTAGAAAGGGCTGAGATTTTGACACACTAAATAATCTGAAAAGCTATGTTTTTCATTAGTTGAAGTATTCTACATCTGTTAAACTAAAGCAAGGAATAAAAATTCTTCCACCCCTTTTAAATAAAGGGCATTAGTTACACCTACCAGCTTCAAATATATTTTGCCCAACCCCAACAATCTCTGGCTTGACAGTCTTTATAGAGAATGGGATGCACTATTGTGTTTCTAACATAATGATTAAATCAACTGCAACTTGTTTCATGCTATGAGATGTTTTTAAAATCCAATGTAGCTCAACATTGTGTGACCTTTTAAATAATTGCAGGTAAAACCTATTTCCTGAAAAATACAGCATTTTTTCTGTAAGTCGGACCTTGAAATCTTCTTTCAGTTTTTCTATTGTAACCATATCAAATTTCTGAATTCAATATGTATTTTTTCACTACAAAAAAGAATAGAAATCAAATACAGAAACCAACAGTATAGAACATGATAAATTAAGCAGTCAAAAGTGCAGAGACTTCCAAAATGTAGATGTTACTTCAGTGCTTATTTGCCTTAATTCACACATGCAGTATTTTCTATACCTATTAAATGAAGCTCAGTGACTAAAATGTATTTTTTTTAAACTAGGTAAATAGTAGGAGAAAGTGTTGCAGCAAACACATTTAATTAATGAGGATAACAGTAAACCTGAAATATTCCAGTAGCAGAAAGGGCTATTTCTGGAAATATTGTTACTGTAAATTACCTCTGCTAAGCTATATGTAATATTTTGAAAGGACATGTATGCAGAAAAGCATGGTAAGTAAAGTTGATTTACTAGGGCTAGGTACAGACAGTCAAAAAGCCCAAGGCTGAATTGATTCAGTCTTTGCAGGTTAATCTAAGTTGTGTGGACTGACTCAATAAACAAGTGAAAACAGTCACTTCTGATTCTGGAAATGCAGCCACATGCCTGCAGTGGCTCAAGGCAGAAGCTGGGGGGCACTAGAGTATGCCTCCCTTTTTGGCTGAAGCAGACAGCTGGGGCCAAGAGTAGCTCCCCTATCCTGTGTGGAGGGGGACTTGTGAGTTAACTTGAATCTGGAAGAGATCTAGGACAAAAGTTCAGTAAACCAATTTAAGCTAAATCAGTTAAATCTGATACCACATCTATCCAAATTTATCTTAAACTAGTTTCAGCCATTTTGAAAGTGGTTTATGTACATTGAACTTGTGTTGTGTTACAGTTTGAACCAGTTTCTGATTACTTATACCGGTGTATGTGTAACTTCTGTCCCTAGCCCAGCAGAATACTGAACAGGAGCAAGTCTATTTACACCAGCAAGGAGATAGAAATGTATCTTAGCGTTTGAGATTCATCAGTATGGGCTATTCAGGAGACATCAAGGAACGTGGAAATCAGAGATAATCTTATGTTGGTAAGCAAATAGTAATGCAAAAGAAACTCTGTTCTATAAAAGGAAATAATGAACATGTTGCTAACCTTGAACATTTGCACAAATTCTCCGGCTGAACTTCAGGGGGGTGTTCATCCATGTAAGAGAAAGGTTTAAAATCTGGTCTTAACAATACAAGACATTGTTCATTCTCCTCAAACTTTGCATACTTTGAAAAGCTTGGGTTTTTAATCTTGCGTTTGCTAGCTTTTAATACATTATATATTTTATAGGCTGGTAGAGAGACTGCTAAATACAATGTAACAACCCTTCATTAAAAATAGGGCTGGAGGGGACCTCAGGAGGCAATCTAGGCCATACCCCTGGTCATATCCTAGATCACTGCTGTCTAACCAGTCCAAGCAAGTGTCGGTCTATCCTGCTGTATCCTCCCCAGGAATGGGGATTCCACAACCTCTCTAGGTAAGAGGTTTCTCTTTCCTTAACTACCCACATCTTTAGAAAGTTTGTTCTAACATCCAACCTAAATGTCCTTTACTGCATTTAAAACTGTTATTTCTTGTCCTGTCCTCTGTTCATGTTTGGTCCAAACCCATGGTGGAGCCTAGCCAGTTATTCCCCGATTTGTATTTGTGCATTTGATTGTTCCATCCTATATTGCACTTGTCCTATGTGGCGTAAATGGTCTTAGTGGAGGAGTGGAAGGAAGGACTCCAGAAGTTGATTAATTTCAGACCATTTTTCTCAAGGTCAGTTTGAATCCCAATCCTATCCTCCAAAGTATCTGCTATCCCATCCAGCTTGGTGTCATCTTCAGATTCATTAAGGGCAGAATTCTATTTCACTTTACTCTGTCAGATAGCAGTTTTCTAGTCTTGCTCATGGCTATTTTGGGAATTTACACACAGTTTGCAATCCTATTCTGTTTTATTTGTTGCAAGCATCCACACAGCTTCTGAATATGTATAGTAGGCTTCACACTGGCCAGGCAGGTAAGCAGCTATGTATGCTGGGTATGTAAATCACAAAAATCTACCTGGCAAACACTCATAGCCAGTGGCAATAGCAAGCCTTCCTTGTTTTAGCCACAATAATTGAGTAGTTCAAGTACTCATCCAGGTTCAACATCACTCACCCAGGATTTGAACCTACCTTTTTGTTTTACTTCATAGCTTGCTATTTGACCCACCAAGCCCCAGGTCAGGCATTATTTGCTTCCCTTACTAGATAATGTTGAAGCTGCACTTTATATTTAATATTAATTGGGCAAATGGGTAGACAATATTGAAGAAGCTTCTGCCCCATAGGGAACAAGGATTCAGGCTAGAATCATGGTTTTCTCTCTTCCAGGGCAGCATCCATCTCACTGAGCTATACATCTTTTAGTTTGCTCCCTTCCCACTGATCCCACTTATCTTCCTTTCTTGGCTTCCAGAAGCTTAATAATGATACCAGCAATTTCAGAGTAGGAAAAACAATTTCAACTACTATTAATGTTACTAATATTAATTGCTGCCACCTAACTATCATAGAATATAGGGACTATTTCCTGCAATAAAAAATAAATTGGATATCAAAGGTACAGCCCATTGGCCAGATCTGGCCCATGGAGCCCTATCATCTAGCCAGCGGTGCTGCCGATAGGTTTCAGGCTGGACCTGCATGCCATGTGTGGTATGCCCCAAATCGGCCCTCATGCTGCATGCAGAGCCCACCAGCCCTGGCCTTGCACAATATATGTGATGCATGAGCCTAGTTTGGTGTGCATACTGGATCTGGCACATGGGGCTAGCCTGTGGACTCAATCCAGACTGCAAACGAGCCCTCTGCATCTCATCCAGCCCACAGGGCCTGATGAGTTTGATGTCCTTGTATTATAGTAGAATTTACAGAGGACTTTAGTATGCCTATTTTAGACGCATTTTATTTTCTACCAGTTGTTTTGTAAGTGACTGCCTGGAAGCAAACTCCTTTGCTTGAAGTTTGTTACAGCTATATTTGTTTACCAGGTTAAATGATTGACATCCACTGTGACTAGAAACTGCCAGTTTCTTTTTCCCATCCCTCTTCTATTGGTGGATGAAGTCATGAGACTACATTCCTCACACAACTTAAAGGCACTGAACTGAAAAAATAAAAAAGGAAACCAAGTTTATTACAAGTCACGCTTGACAATCTGAGCCAAGAGATAGACAGTTCAGCTATAAGGCTGGGGACAGAAATTACACATAAAACGGTTTAAGTGATCAGAAACTGGTTTAAACCTGTAACAGAACAGATGTTCAGTGCACATAAACCAGTTTGAAAATGGCTGAAACCAGTTTGAGATAAACCTGGTTGAATGTAGTATCAGACTTAACTGATTTGGCTCAAAACAGTTTATGCAATGTCTATCCTAGACCCCTTGCTGGTTTAAGATAAGCCAAACTCTCCCAGTGTAGCCTGCCTTGTCTCTCTCCAGTGCATCTCATAAGGGGATTCCTTTCTAGCCTCGCCATTATTCTTAGGGATGAACAGCTGGTTCACTGGAATGACTTCAGGTCAGTTCACCAGGGGGCCTCACCTGCCACGTCTTTGATGATGATTGCCTTCAGATTGGAAGGATGATGTTTTTGTGCCATCTCCCCTTAGCGTCTCCCCTTGGTCGTTCCTGCTGTTTCGCCTTTGTGGGGCTCCAATCTCCCCTACACCCCACCTAATGACAACCTTGATGTCATCACCTGTGTTGTTGAGGCTGATGTCCCGTGCCATCTTTGATGCTCAGGTTCCTGGAATATGATGGCTGCCAGGTGTGGGAGATGTCATTATCCCGAGCATTTCTTCCAGCCTTCTTTCTTTCCGATTACGCGCTGTCCAGCCTCAGTGCTGATCCATCCCCCAACATGTCGCCTCCGCCCCGGGCTTGGGACCTGCCATCCATCTGTCTCACCTGTATCCCAGCTCCATCAAGTCCTGCCAGGCTTCAATCTCTGCTGCTGGCTTCCTTGGTCCACGCAGGCTCTGTAACCAAATCCCTGGGCCCTCTCTGGCCCTGAGTTATCATGGTTACCCTTCCCCCCCCCCCCCCAGTCATTGCCTAAGTGGCAAGCGCGGCCAGTCAGGGGGTGCACGTGCACCCCTGTGCACCCATTCTGCATCACCACTGGGTTGTGGTACAGTTCTGGGTTTCTTGATTTTTCAAGGAAACATTTAAGTAGCAAATTCTATGTTTCAGTGTATTTTCTGCTGTTTATAAACTTTGCTGTATTTTCACCATTTGGATTGAGGCTCTCCATGGTGACTATACTTCCATAGAGATGATACAAGGAACCTCTTGAATGATTTATATACTTAGTTATTGGTGTTTTTAAAAATATTTTTCAGCTGAACAGAATGCTTTTCTATTAGTTAATGCCGTCTTTTTATTTGTATAAATGCTCCAATCAGTCATAAAACATAAATGCAGTTATAAAGTCAACCATTACTATGAAGATTTTAGGGACAATAATTATCCAATCACGAACATTTATGTGTATAAAAATGTAATATAGTTCTTTTTAATAAACTTTTTAATAACTTTCTTTTTAATAAACTACTAAAAAAAGTTGATCAATGGGAATTCTGTAGTTTATGTGAAAGTCGGTCGGATAACCTTAGCTTGTGTTCTTATGTTTTCACTACAAACTGGTGTTTTTGCAAATCAATGCTAGTACACATCAGTGCAAATATTGTAATAGTGGTAAGATATCATACTGCCATATTTTTGGCTTTCAGTGTCTTATTGTTTGATAAGCACACTCAAATCTCAACCATTCCTTATTTCTGAGTGGGAAGGAAGGCTAGACGCAGACAGTCAAAGGCTTAGTACAGACAGTCAAAAAGCTCAACACTGAATTGATTCAGTCTTTGCAGGTTAGTTTAAGCTGCACAGATTAAATTTGAACAGACATTTACCTTTGATTCAGGAAATGCAGCCACATGCCTTCAGTGGTTAAGGCCAGAAGCTGGAGGGCACTAGAGCAGGGGTTTTCTGTCTTTTTTAACAAGCATACCCCTTTGGTCTCAACGTTTCAACTCATGTATTTTTTTCTTGGTTTTAAGCTGGGATGCAGATCGAGACCCCGTGGTGAGGGAGTGAGTGGGGCTGGGGCTGAGGCTGAGGCTGAGGCAGGGGCAGGGGCAGATGCTACCTAGGCAAAGAGAGAAAAAAATATTTTGGAGGGCTGAGCATATGCATGCCACCCCCTCCCCCCCAGCACGTAAGTCTTTGGGGGAAGGGGTGGGAGGAGGGGAAAGGGCCATGGTAGGGGGGAGATCAAGGCTCCCATGGTGAAGGAGAGAGCGGGGCAGAGGCAGGAGCAGGGGCTAGGGTGAGCAGGGCCCCAGCTGGGCCAGATGCTGGGACAAGCGGAGGCCCAGGGGTGCTCCCTGGGCTCTCACTTGTCCCACCACCCGGCCCAGCCAGGGCCCCACTCACCCCAGCCCCTGCTCCTGCCTGTGCCCCACTCCCTCCCTCACTACGGGGGCCTCAATCTGTTTCCCACTCTACAACGGTGAGGGAGGGAGTGGGGGTGGGGCTGGGGATTGAGACCCCACCCAGTGCAGGAGGGAGTGGGGCAGGGGCAAATCATTCACCATTGCTTCTGCCCCACTCCCTCCTGCACTGTGGGGGCGTTTCCCATGACCTTGCCTGGTGAATGGGGCCAAGGCCGGGCCAGGTGGTGAGACAATCAGAGCCCAATGGCTCATCCAGGGGAGCTGTTGGGGGGGGGGCATGTGCCCTCCACTTGGCTCCCTCGTGATGCGCACAGCAGCAGGAGCCACCCACCCATGCCCCTGGATGAGCTGCCAGGCTCCAGTTGTCCCACTATCTAGCCTGACCAGGGCCCCATTCACCATGAATGGGGCCCCGGCCAGGCCGAGTCACAGGACAGTCCTCACAGTACAGGAGGTAGTGAGGCAGGGGCACCCATGAATGATTCGCCCCTGCCCCACTTCCTCCTGCACTGTGGGGGTCTTGATCCGCTCCCCCCCCCCCCGAAGCCCAGTCACAAAGAAAGTGAGGGAGGGAGTGATGAGGTGAGAAAGGAAGTGGGGCTAGGGCAGGCACTGCACAACTGAAGCAGGGTGTGGGACTGAGCTGCATGGGGGGCAG
The DNA here is from genome assembly GCF_030867095.1 of Alligator mississippiensis. Classification (NCBI taxonomy): domain Eukaryota; kingdom Metazoa; phylum Chordata; order Crocodylia; family Alligatoridae; genus Alligator; species Alligator mississippiensis. Next base: position 279,794,844 of record NC_081826.1, read on the forward strand.
CGGCTCCCACTGCTATGCGCACTTCTGGGAGGTCATGGGGGGTGTCCCCTGAACTGCGCGGGGAATGGGGTGGGCTGTGGCTGCAAGCTGGGGCCAGGGCTGCAGCCACTGGGGGCAGGGGAGGGTTTAACTGCTTCAAAATAATTTACCCAGGATAGTAAATATTCTTCAACTGCCTGTGTTTTATGTGCTGGGTCTCCCCATGTCCTGAGAAAGGGAACTTGTATCTTAAATTCAACAGCTTTAATGTGACATTTGTAGAGCACAACCAACTCTAATACCACAAGTCCCAACCTGATCTGGAGAATCAAGTACTTACGAGGGAATTGCTTGTATTGCGTCACAAACCTGAGCTGTAAACTACATAAAACCTTCAGAGTCATTCAGGGCAAACAAATTTGTAGGTAATAGAGCTGACTGGAAAATACTGAGCATTAAAAAAAATTCGTCTTGAATCAGAAAAAAACATTTTAAATGGAACATTTTTCATGGGAATAAATATTCAGAAAAGATGGAAATGGAAGTTTTCAGGTTGCTGGTTTACCAGTTTCACAGTCCCCTTGCAGTAAAGTTAACAAGATCATTTTTTTTAAGCTGCTGAGAGGGGTTGCATGGCTACAGCGAATTTTGGGGTGGCTGCAGCCCCTCCCGTAACCCTGGTCCCAGTGCCACTGAATATCCCAGTTCTCTGCCTTCGTTTCAGCCCAGCTGCCAGACAGGCAGAAGGGGCAGGTCATGTTTGCATAGCTATTTTTCTGGTGGAAAATCATTCCAGTCAGGGTTAGTTCTGACTAGTTTTAGGAGGAACCCAGCCAGCTTAGGGTACATGCTCATTAAAAGTCTATAGGTATTCCAGAATCGGAGACTACTTCCTGCATGACTTGGAATATAAGAACTACTTTCCTGTAAAAGTAAATTATCTTCTTTCAATGTGGAATTTGCAAAGTTAGGTTCATCTGTGTCTTCTAGATAAAAGATATTGCAAAATATTAAATAACTATATCCCCAATGTTTCGGTGGGATCTCAGAATAACTATGTAGGGTTTATAGCCAGCGTACCCTGAGCGCTCTTGCCAACGGCTAGAGAAAGCTTAATGAAATATTCAACATTTTCAGCATTCAGCTTTCATAAAACATGCTCATTTGACTCCCATTAGTATGTGCTAGTATATAAAGAGTAAGAACTATTCAGATAATACTGAAAGCTGTAGCTCCATTATACTGCTTTCACCCTGACTTTTACATTAAGCTTATTAACTTGTGGTAAACTGCAGTCTGCATATAAAACACTCTTTTCTGTTACACAAGCACTTCTTGAAATAAGCAATACTTTTATGATTCTTGCGTTTGCTTTTTAGAATTTTTATTTATCATTTTGTCACCAATTTCGTAGTGCCTGCTACTTGCGAGAAAGGAGTAACCGATACGTTAATACTCTCTTATCTCTATCTCAGATTGTATTTGGTGTCTTAACTAGGACTCTGAAGAACAAGATAATGTGTATTTTAGTTTATAGTCTCCTCCCCTTTAGTCAAAACATAATTCATTCCCGAGACATGCAACAACTTCCATTAATAAGAGTTCAGTATGTCTAGATAGCAGACAGAACACACTCATGCTCCGTATCATAGACTGCCATGGGCAGCAAGAAGAGAAATTATTCAGCCCAGACCTCAGTACATTGATCAGGTACCGTGACTATTGTTGTTTGCTATTTGTACTACGCTTATAACCTGTGGGGCCAATCAGGTTCAGGCACCTCTGTTACAGGAAATGTATAGACTTATATTAAAAGAATGCCAGCCCGCCAAGAGTTTGCAGGCTAGCTAAAGACAGTAGGCTATGGATTTCTTTAGCAGACAGTGGAAGAGTTGGGGCAGTGGAGATGGTAACAACAATGGGAACACAGCTTGTTAGACTCGTATAACATCTCAGTTTCCCTTTCAGCAAAAATGGGGATACTAATATTTACCCTCCTGCCTTCCAGGTGTGGTGTGAAGATATTAGTCAATGTTTGTACAGTTCTTTGATCATACAGTGTGCTATAAAAATCCTGGTTAACCACTAATAATGTTACGTTTGCAAGTAATCACTGGTAATGAAAACAGAGTATTCCAACCTTCCGTGTATGAGGGTTTTTTTGTTAATGATATTCTCTCCCTGCCCTTAATATTGCCAAGAAATATATTTGTTTGCTTGTTTCTAAGATAATTTGTATTTCTGTGCTTGTGGAGGGAAGGAAAGCATTGCAACAGACACTGTCTTAAAGATTTTTTGAAATTTTAATTAAAAATTAAAAAGTAAACATATAGAACATACACTCTACATTAGTGCAGAATTTGGACCATGGAACAGAGAATGTAGATTTGTCACTGAAAGCCTAGAACTGCTTCTGGTTCTGAAGTTCTGCACTAATACAGAAAACCATATAATGTGTATCAGTAATCATAGATAATCACAATGAAATATTATTGAATTGCAGCCACATTCTCTTTCCTTTCCATATGTTAATAAACATCAGGACCAAAACCCATAATACGCAACTCCAGTGGTTGCCCTAAAACCAATTAAGTTGACCAGTGGAGGATTTCCTGTACCTAGAGCGGGGGCGGGCAATTATTTCAGGTGGAGGGCCACTTAGTGAGTTTTGGCAAGCTGTCGAGGGCTGCATGGGTAGCCCCACCCCTTGACAGGTGCCCCATCCCCTGGTTGCCATCTTGGGCCAGATGTCCCACCCCTGACGTCTGGCCCTTGCCACCAGAAGTCCTTCCCTTTGCCCCTGGAAATACTCCTTCAGGGAAGAGGGTTTGCTATCTTAAAACCAGAAAAAAAAAATTATGTAGTAAAAATCAAATACCCATAATATTATATTTTAATTCCATTAAAAATATATATTTTTGTCCTGATATGTGTATGTTTCTGCTTTACATGTAGAAGTGATTGCATAATAGCTCAGAATGCAGTCTTACTCTTGCATAGTCTGTGGGGTGTGCAGGGGTGTCAGGGGATATGGGTGAGTGGGTGGATGTGGGGCTTGTGGGAAGCTGTGGATGTGTGTGTGTGTGTATGGTATTTGTGGGATGTGTAATTGTGTGTGGAGGAGGGTGTGGCTCTGTGATTTGCAGGAAGGGTTTGAGGGTATGTGAGTTGTGCATGGGAACGCCCTGCACACTCACCACCGAGCTGGTCAGCACCCGACCCCACTCTGCAATAGCCCAGAGCCCAAGGGTGATCTGCCAGTGGGCTGCTGGGCCCCTGGTGTGCAGTGGGGCCCAGGCCTGCCCTCCCCCATGAGGTGCTGTGCCCTGAGGCTAGCCGTGGGGAGAGCCAGCTGCCTGAATCCTTGTGGCCATATTTGTACTCCAGCATCCCCTGCCACCACCAGGAGGCTGAAGGCCACTGGGGAAGGGTCTGTCAGGCCAGGGAGCAATGCGGGGGGGCTCCCAGAGCCACTAGGGGTGGAACGAACCAGCCAAGGATGTGGCTCAGGGCATGGGGAAGCGGTGTGGAACTTGAATCGCATTCCTGTGGCTTGGGGCAGCAACGGCCCAGCTGCCCCCCCACAGGTGGCCTGGGGAGTGCCACCACCTTGGGGGGAAGGCCCGGCCCCTGCCACCCTGCAGGGGTGAAGCGGCAGCTTTCCCCCCGGCCCTGGGATGGGCAGGAAGGCTGCGACAGGAGCAGGAGCAGAGCCATGGCCACTTTTCTGCTTTGAAAGCTCCTGCACCTTCCAGGAGGCTCAGGTCCCAGGGAAGCACCTGGCTGGCCCTAGAGGCAGTGCAGGGAGCTACCTGAGACTGCTGGGGGTCGCACAACCCAGCAAGGATGTGGCCTAGGATGCGGGAAGCCTGGGGAGGCGGAGCAGAAGTTGCATCCCATGTGTAAGGCTTGGGTTGGCAATGGCCTGGCTGCCCTCCCCCATGGGCGGCCCTGGCACATGCCACCACCCCAGGGGGAAGGCCCCCCCACCCACCCCACAGGGGCCTGGTGGCAGCTCATCCTCAAGCCCAGGACGGGCGGGGAGGCTGTGCCAGGAGCTGGAGCAGAGCCGCATCCATTTTTTTGCTCCAGAAGCTCCTGCAGCCTTCCTGGGCTTCCTGCACCCTGGTCTGGGACCCTACCAAGTCATGCCACCCTCAGCAGCCCTGGGAGGCAACCCATGCTGCTTCTGGGACCAGCCAGGAGCTTTCCTGGGACCCCCAGGCTCCTTGCGGCTGCAGGAGCTTCTGGAGCAGAAAAGCGGCTGCATCTCCACTCCTGCTCCTGGCACAGCCTCCCTGCCTGTCTTGGGGACAGGGAGTGAGCTGCCACTGGGCCCCTGCCAGGCAGGGGGTCCCAGGCCATTACCCCTGGGGTGGTGGCACCCACCAGAGCTTCCCGGGGGGTGGGAAGGGCCAGCCGGGCTGTTGCTGCCCCAAGCCTCAGGCTCATGATTCAAGTTCTGCACCACCTTCCCCATGCTTCCCGTGTCTTGGGTCATGTCCCTACCAGTTCATGCCACCCCCAGCAGCCCCAGGCACCCCCCATACTGCCCCCAGAGCTGGACAGGGGGGTTGGGAGCCAGCGACAGCCAGGTGGTACCCCAGGGCCAGTGCCGGCGGGGCTTTATGGAACTGGGCTGAGCTGCCCCAGCAGTGAGGGAGGGGAGCCACCCCACTTGAAGCCCCACTGGCACTGGCCCCAGGACACCAGCGCTGGCTCCCATGCACTCCCTTGCTCCAAGCCCCCCCTCCCCAGCCCCGTGGTCAGGCAGGGACCAGTGCACACAGCCCCGACCCCACTCTTACCTGAGTTTCCCCCTTTGGCACAGGCAAGAACAGCCCCATAGTCCCAGACCAGAAGCCCCTACTGGGCAGGGGCTTCCGGCTGGGGCCAAGCAGGCCCTGCTCTTCCAGGGACCTGCCGTGGCTTCCCCTGGGTCCTATTGCCCTTGACTCCTCTCATTTTTTATAGGAGCCAGAGGCAAATAAATGTTCATTAAAAAAAAAATTGGGGGCCCCATGGGCTGGACAGAATGGCCTAGCAGGCTGGATCCGGCCCATGGGCCAGATTCTGCCCACCCCTGTCCTAGAGAAATGCCCAGCTGTTTTTTTCTAGTGATACCCAGACTGCAGATCCCAAGCCACAAATGACTGTTCAGTTTATCACATAGAGCTCTTCAGAGAAAATGTTGTTTCTTAATGCATACATAACATATATCTTCCTTGCCATCATGAATAACAGAATACATGCAACTTCACTAATGCAACACAGGCAGTATCTTTTTCAGTAGCAGTAGAAATTAAATAGTTCCATAGCTGTGTTGTGTTATTTGGGGGATTTTTGAACCGTAGTATTTTTGCCACAATTCCCCTGAAAGTATATGTTATTGTGGTTCCTCAGTCCTCAGGACTGAGTGCCACTAGCCTATTCAGTTCAATTTAATTTTGGTCCTTTATACTGACCTCATTATTGCAGTATGTGAGCTCTTGCCAGCAGTAAAATATGTGATATTTTAAATTATGCTCACATGTACAATTAAGCATGTGTCACATGTGGTTTGTTCTTTTTCTCATCCTCTCCCCAGGTGGAGAATTATGTGTACACTGTCATAGGTTGTCTTGGTAATGGCTCTTATGCCTCTAAATTGCACCCATTGGGCAGTCCCAGGAGCCTGAAGATCAACAAGGTTTAACGGTGACTCAAAGCCCTCTTTATACTCCAAAACAAAAGCCTGGTTCTGAAATTTTGGGCCAGAAGCTACCTGTTACAGAAATAGAGGGAAATGTAAGCATTATAGAAGAAGAAAGAGCCATCTGATCTGTCTTAACTTCCTCTTCCTCCAGTATCTTAATGAATCCTAATAAAATAAAAATAAACACCATAAGCAGCAATGTATTATTCATCTTATCTGCTTGTGATTTATTTGTGAATGGAAGCTGCCTGTGTAAAGGTTATAGAAAGTATTGCAATATAAACAGGTAAAACAACATAATCAATCATGTGATAAAGCTATAAAAAAAATTCAGCATAATGGGGCTGGAGTGAAAAGGTTTGATTAGACTAAAACTCCAAATTCAGAGCATGCAGCTCCAAATACTGAACCTTTATCAACCAGTGCAAAGTCTCATTTCACTCAAGCCTGCATATCTAGTTAAAAACACGTCCTCCACTGAGTTGCTCCAAAGTATTTATTAGACATAAAAACTAGGGGATAAAACTAATGAAAAATGAGTAAGCCCCAAGAACATTTACTGCCATACAAAAAAAATGTATGTAACATGTTGTCTATCCCCTTAAAAAAGTCAGCCAGCCCTGTTACAGGTGTTCGACTGTGGCAAATTCTGCTGCTGGGAGAGAGAATAGGAGTGAGTAAGAACAGAGCAGGGAAGTAATCTGTGAAGTGAAGTTATGGTGAAAAATGGCTCTTTTCCTAATGTTTGGGGAAGACAGCAGCTTTTGATTTGTTTTGTTGGAGGTGGAAACTTGTTTTGTGAAGAATAAAACTACCTGAGGAACTAACAACAAAGGTAAATCTCCTGCAAAAGGCAGCAGGATAGATGACCTGCTTACAGGTTCACTGTCCTAAAGTTTGTTAGTAGCATACCTGTAATCTTCTGTTTCTGCTCCTCTAATGATGCCATTCTTGATTCCTATATGGATGCCATTCTCGATTCCCATTTTCTAACATGCATCTTTACATTTTTCCCACGTTATATCTCATGCATGAGAAGGACTACCTGTAAATTTTTAAAAGCCACTTTATCCTCCTCAAAATCCCTCCTCAAGCCTCTCTCCTGCTATGAATCCTGCAAATAACAACAGCTGGCACACATTGACCACTGCTTCTTAAGCTGCTCATTATCACTTCATTTTTCCTTGGTGTTCCCCTAGCTCTTCTCCCTAGATAGTAGAGTGTAAAATTACTCAGGACACAGAGCCATCATTTTATTATATGTCTGTATAATGCCTAGCATGTCTGAGTGCATCAGCCAAAAAGAGTTACAGAATTTCAAAGTATTGTTAATCACAAGTGTACTATGAAGCATGTTATAAAGTTGTTTAAATAATTCTTACTACAGAACCTGTTTTTTCTCTATCACTGAAAGTCTCCATCTGTTGTTTTCAGAGGAGAGATTGAGGAAGGAATATTACAAATAGGGTTGAGGAATCCAGTCTAATTTTAGTACCAGATATGCATGCAATAATATCTGTAGCTTTTTTCCTTGTTCTTGACATTCAAAACAGAATTTAATATGTGTTAACTGTAGGAAAAAATGCAGTTAAGAGAAAGTTAAAGAATAACGTCCCTCTAACATAAGTAAATTAAATTGTTTTGTATGTATCCAAGTCATAGCTGCTGACTCATTATCCATGAAGAATTTTTCTTTTTCCAGTTGTTAAGCTTCTTACTATACGGTGCAGGGAAAGGTTTGCAGATCTGATGATAAACATTGGATTTAAGTACACAGGAATGTGTTCCACATTAATATTGCCCAGCAGGTTGATTATTATTGCCTGCTGTAAAACTATTTAGATAATTGTCACTCATCGTGGTGTCCTGTGACCAGTGGGGTCCCCCAGGGCTCTGTGCTTGGACCCATACTGTTCAACATCTTCATTAATGATGTGGACGCTGGAGTCAGAAGCGGACTGGCCAAGTTCGCCGATGACACCAAACTTTGGGGCAAAGCATCCACACCAGAAGACAGGCGGGTGATCCAGGCTGACCTGGACAGGCTCAGCAAGTGGGCGGATGAGAATCTGATGGTGTTCAACGCCGATAAATGCAAGGTTCTCCACCTTGGGAAAAAAAACCCGCAGCATCCTTATAGGCTCGGCAGTGCTATGTTGGTTAGCACTATGGAAGAAAGAGACTTGGGGGTCATCATTGACCACAAGATGAACATGAGCCTGCAATGCAATGCTGCAGCTAGTAAAGCGACCAAAACGCTGGCTTGCATCCATAGATGCTTCTCAAGCAAATCCCGGGACGTCATTCTCCCCCTGTACTCGGCCTTAGTGAGGTCGCAGCTGGAGTACTGCGTCCAGTTTTGGGCTCCACAATTCAAAAAGGATGTGGAGAAGCTTGAGAGAGTCCAGAGAAGAGCCACGCGCATGATCAGAGGTCAGGGAAGCAGACCCTATGATGACAGGCTGAGAGCCCTGGGGCTCTGTAGCCTGGAAAAGCGCAGGCTCAGGGGTGATCTGATGGCCACCTACAAGTTTATCAGGGGTGACCACCAGTATCTGGGGGAACGTTTGTTCACCAGAGCACCCCAAGGGATGACGAGGTCGAATGGTCACAAACTACAAGATCGTTTCAGGCTGGACATAAGGAAGAATTTCTTTACTGTCCGAGCCCCCAAGGTCTGGAACAGCCTGCCACCGGAGGTTGTTCAAGCGCCTTCATTGAACACCTTCAAGATGAAACTGGATGCTTATCTTGCTGGGATCCTATGACCCCAGCTGACGTTCTGCCCTTTGGGCGGGGGGCTGGACTCGATGATCTTCCGAGGTCCCTTCCAGCCCTAATGTCTATGAAATCTATGAAATTGTTATAAAATGTTGCATCTAAAGGATTTGAACTTGGCTTTGAAATAAAAACTTAATAGACCAGGTGACTGCATTTCCTCTGTCTGAAAAAAATAATGTTAATTCTTGTTTTTATACATAGTAAAATTACGCAAATATTCCAGAATACATTTTTCACATATTCAAGAGAATAGAAGATCATGTTTTTATCTGCTTGTTAGATTAAAGGCTAGCCACCAGTATCATTCTTTCTGTAGTGTTGTATCAGAATGTTAGGCCAGGTGCAGACATTACATGTTTTCCAGTTTAGGTAGTTGGAAACCAGTCTGTATCTATAACAAAACAAAACAGACATTCAGGGCACATAGACCACTTTAAAAATGGCAGATCCCAGTTTAAGATTGATTTGGATTGATTTGGTCTATCAAATGTCAGTGCCAGGTCTACTCGTGAATCAAGGTAGGTTGCTATTCGCTGGTACACCAGTTGCCTGTGCAGGGCCCCCCACTATCCCCAGCCTCGCGGTGGGGAAGATGGGCACAATGCTTTTGCAGCCACGGAGAAGCAGCTTCAGCCAGGAATTTAGTGCTGGCTCTGAGGCCCTTCCTGGAGCTGCTCCAGCAAAGGGTCCTGGGGCTCAGGACAGGGGAGGGACACATTGTACCCCATTGACCTGGCTGGAAATGCAGGGTGTGCCACTGGCACTGCCTCCCCCAAACAGCTTGTGAGCCCTGCTCCCCCCTGCCTCTGTCCTGCCTGGGGTGGACCCCCAAACCCACAACCCTGGACAAAGCCCAGGGACCCTGACAAATGACAGAGCCAATCAGGGATGATGCAGCCACTCAGCTGCATTCGGCTGCTTTTGGCAATCTCTGGCACACTGGGAGGTGTGCGTGAGTGCCCCCTGCCTTTTGGCTTCTGCCAATGCAGGGATCTGGCTGCTTTCCCCAACCAAAGCGTGAATGTGAGTTCCATTCACCTCCAAACCCATTTGCATAGATTAGATCCATCTCACTTCAAGCTTTTTGAATTTCTGTGCTTAGCCTTAATCTGCAGATATTCCATATGATGTGTATACTGACCGAAACAGTCTACAGCTCAAGCAAATGGCTAGTGTAACTTCATGAATGGGTTTTAATCAAGGGTTTAAAAAACTTTTATATAAAAGTACTGATTCTCCCAAGTATGTTCCCAAAACCAAGCTGTAGCATATTCTTCTCCAACACATATGTTACTATTAACTAATGTACTATCAAGTAAAATAGGAGACTATCCCACTAGTGCCAGTTCATCTGGAATTTCACCTAGAGAAGTTGTGGAATTGTCATCATTGAAAGTTTTTAAGAGCAGGCTGACAGACACCTGACTGGGATGGCTTAAACAGGGACAATCCTGCCTTGAGCCCAAGGTTGAGCTTGAAGCCTTGAGATTGGAGAAAATCATCAAGGAGCACATCTGTGGGGGGCCAGCAGGGGAGATCATGCTCAGGGTCAACCAGCATGGGTTCATCAAAGGCAGGTCCTGCCAGACCAACCTGATTGCCTTTTATGACCAGGTAACTAAATCCTTGGATGATGGTGTCGCCATGGACGTAGTCTTCCTAGACTTTAGGAACACCTTTGACACTGTCTCTCACCCCATTCTCATTAATAAATTAAGCAACTGTGGCATTGATGCCTCCACAGTTGGATGGGTAAAAAACTGGCTGATGGGGTGTACCCAGAGTGTAGTGGTAGATGGGTCGTACTCAACCTGGTGAGATGTGAGCAGTGGGGTACCCCAGGGCTCGGTCCTCAGGCCCGCACTGTTTAACATCTTCATCAGCGAGTTGGACGAGGGGGTGGAAAGCACATTGTCCAAATTTGCTCATGACACTAAGATGTAGGGTGAGGTGGGCTCACTTGAACGGAGAGAGAGGCTGCAACTAGATTTAGACAGACTACAAAAGTGAGCAGATGAGAATAGGATGGGGTTCAATGTAGACAAATGCAGGGTGCTGCACCTTGGGAGAAGGAATCCACAGCTTACATACAGGCTGGGGAGTTCCCCTCTTGAAAGCACAGAGACAGAAAGGGATCTTGGAGTCATTATTGACTCCAAGATGAACATGAGCCACCAATGCCAGGCCACAGCCAGCAAGGCCAGCCATACCTTGTCATGAATCCAAAGGTGCATCTCAAGCCGGTCCAGAGAGGTGATACTCCCCCTCTATATGACATTGGTTAGGCCTCAATTGGAGTACTGCATCCAGTACTGGGTGCCGCACTTTAAGAAGGATGTGGCCAGCCTGGAGAGGGTTCGGAGGAGGGCCACCCACTTGGTGAGAGGGCAGCAGGACAGGCCCTATGAGGAGAGACTGAGGGACCTGAACCTGTACAGCCTTGGCAAGAGGAGGCTGAGGGGGGACCTGGTGGCTGCCTATAAACTCATCAGGGGAGATCATCAGCAAATAGGAAGATCCCTATTCTCCCCAGCACCACCTGGGGTGACAAGGAACAATGGTAATAAGCTGATGGAGAATAGGAGGCAATATTTTACAGTTACGGTGGCCAGAATCTGGAACCAACTTCCTAGGGAAGTGGTCCTTGCCCCTACCTTGGGTAAATTAAAAAAGAGGTTAGCTGATCACCTGTCTGGGGTCTTGTGAACCCAGCATTCATTCCTGCCTGTGGCAGGGGGGTCAGGCTAGATGATCTGTTCAGGTCCCTCCTGACCCTAGCTACTATGAAACTATGAAATCTTCCCCAAAGTCCCCCTTCCAGCCCTATTTTTCTATGATTCTATAAATCTTGGATCCATATCTGCATATTTTGTAGGCATTCTTTTAGCTACTCTTGAAAATAAATAATGCAATAGGGGCTAGCAAAGATGTGGGGGGGGTTTTAAATAAAAAACCCTTGGTTCAACCAGACTTTTTAAAGGTGTGAAAGGCTTGAGGTAAAAGCATCTTTTGAAACAAAGAATGTTGATCAACCGACCCCTAAAGCAAACATCATTTCTGCATCCCCTGAATTTGCAGAACAGAAAACTGATCTTTTGTAACAAAAGACCCAGACCCAGTTGCTTGGGAGTAAAGGAAGGGGAGGAGAGGGAACTGTGGCAAGGAGCCAGGAGGCTCCTGTCACTTTACAAAGATGGAGATGGCTCAGCTGGCTTTGTGGGGCCATAGGTATAGGAGAGCAGGCTGGCCCTTGATTGACAGGGAAAACCCTGTGCAAGGCTGGGGAAGGCAGGTGACCAGAAGGGGGCATAGCTTTTAGGCACATAAACCCAGGGCCTGAGCCACATTATGGAGTCTGACCCTGCATGCTGAAGGGTGAGGAGCTCTTGAGGAAGATGCCTGCAGCAGACAGACTAGCAGGCACCTGACTGGTTCTCTGGAGCCACCTAGAGGAAACTAAAGGGAGCTGGGGGCCCTGTATGGAGGTAATAACCCAAAGCTGGGTAGATTATTTTGTTGTGAAGCTGGGTATTTTTCTTATGTAGTAAAATAGGCTTTATACCAGAGGTTTGGGTTGTGGCTATGGGGAAGGTTTGGAAGCCATGGAGGGGTGCCTGGTAGGGTACTTGGCATTAGGCATCCCAGCCTGGGTAAAGGACCAGAGAGCTAAGGGCTGGAGAGGCAAGCAGCCTGGCATGATATCAAGGATCAGAGGACTGAGGACTGTGGAAGCAAGCAGCTTAGCCCAGGATAAGGGACCAGAGGCCTGAGGGTAGAGACAGGGGCTATGGACAGACATTCAAAAAGCCTGAGCCTGAATTAATTCAATCTTTGCAGGTTAGTCTAACCTGGCTAGGCTAAATCAGTTTGTAACTACACAGACATCCCAGACATGCAGGCACATGCCTGTAGTGGCTCAGGCTAGAAGCCTGGGGGTGCAAGAGCAGCCCTCCCTTCCCTTCCACAGTACTGAGCTTAGGGGGACATGGCCAGGCCCTGGCAGGATGCTCTGATTAGGGTTTAGGGAGGGGTCCCCACCCCACCAGCCCAGCAGGGAATTGATAACACAGTGTTTCTCACCCCATTAAGAAAACAACAGAGGAACATTACCAGCTACCTGTTGATTCTGCCTTTGTCCCATCTGCCACAGCATGAACCGTAGCCAGCATGTGGTCTGTTAGCTAATACACAGACACCTCTCAGCAAGGGAGAGGAGAGGAGGGAATCACCGCTTAGCAGGGAGTGGCGATGGGAGGGTGGGAGCACGGGGAAGCCAGGCAAACCTCTTCAGTCTCTTCCGGAGCTGCAGCCAGGGAGCAGCAGGGAGTGGCCAGCTCTGCTATGGAAGAGAGAGCCCTGCCCAGCCCAGAGAACATGCTGGGATGCTGGGGGAGTCTGGTTTATCTAAAACCAGCATGGGGTCTGGGACACACATTACATAAATCAGTTTGACCCAAATCAGTTAAGTCTGATATTACATTCAACCAGGTTTATCTCAAACTGGTTTCAGCCATTTATGTGCACTGAACATCTGTTCTGTTACAAGTTTATACCAGTTTCTGATCACTTAAACCGGTTTATGTACAATGTCTGTCCCTAGCCAGGGAGGGCAGCTCAGCCTGGGGTCAGACACCCTGTTTGCTAAGGGCTGTCCTGGAGTGAGAGACACAGGGGCCAGGGGCCCAGAGACACAGAAAACTGACAGGGCTGACACCAGGAGAGCTGGGCATGAATCAGTGGAGATCTGCAGCTGGAGGAAAGGGAGGCTAAAGCTGAGAGGGTTGAGGCCTCTAAAAGGGCAGAACAGTGTACAGAATGACATCTGCAAGGCATGGGTGTAGCTGCAGAGGTAGAAGGAGGCCAAGAAGTTAGCCCTTAAGGTGATGAACAATTAGATCATGAGTGGATGAAATCTCATTCAGGGATCCCTGGGGCAGCCTCCAATTTCTAAATACATATTTACATCAAGAAGGCACAGCAGGGGAACAGAAGGGGAGGTGGCCTTGAGAACAGGGTGAAAAGAAGCTAAGTGGCCACCAGGGGGCATCACGGCCACCCCTGGGGCCATCTTTGTTACATACCTATATCTAATATCAAGGACAGAAGCAGATTTCACCTAAATTCGTGAGAGCTTGGATCTGAAGCTGAACTTGGACTCAGGCCCATACCTACTTAATACTTTCTAAGTATTATTTTCTAAGAGTACTCAGTTAACCTGCAAAGGTTTCTGATAGCATCATATTAGAATTATAGTTTTTCCTATTAATGAATCACAATCACATATTTTATTTCAAAAGGGTCAAAAGACACTGAGTCAGATTTTCAAAGGAGCTTAAAGGAATTAGGGCCTCTAGGCTTATAGAGACACTTCCACTGTTTGCTCGGTTCTCCTGTTTCCTCTGACTAGCAAATAAGTTTAAACTTTTGTCTCTGCCCATCTGTCATATAGTAACAGAAGAGACAGAAGCATTTTCAAAGTAGGAAAATGTGAATATAAAACCATAGCCATTAGTATGGTTAGGGTTTGAGGTAGCATTATACCTGCAATTACTTCCATCTCTTTCTTTTTTTTACCTTAATTGATTAGATTCAAAGTTGGAGGCATTCCTTTAAGTACAAATGCTACTTATTGGCTTGTTTGGAGGTTAATAGATTTAGCTGGAAGGGTCAGGGTTTTTATGCCTAGATCACAGACTGTACTATAAAACTGAAAAAAAGCCAACATTATGACATGTTTAAAAATAAATTACTACCTAAAATAATACACAACATTTTTGGATTACTAGTTTTTATGCTCTGTGCATTAGCCAGTAGTATGTTTTTCCTTTAAGTATAATAGCAAAGAAATCAAATGTTATCCAGTAATTTTCTCTACTTCTGGCCTTGTTTATCTGCATACTGAGTTATAGGGAAGATGTACCTCCTGTACTCAAATTCTTTAGATTAGTACAGGAAGACACAAGAAGTTGTTTTAAGAGGACTGTGTGTTGAGCTGCAAAGTAAGCTTTCGTGCTTTTGTAGAGTTGTTGCAATACAAAAATATTTGCTGTGCTAGTGCTTAGCTGCGGAATCTCTTGTAAATATATTTTACAATGGTAGCGTGCATAAGTCTGAGTCTTTCTTCCCAGGGCTCTGTAAATCATTAAAAGAGCACTATGTGTGGCCAGTAGTCAATTTATATTTTAAGTAAGCAGTGCTTGTAGCTTGGGCACAAAGGTAAAGGCATTACATCAAAGCATGAAACTGGATTGAGATTCAAAATCAAAAAGAGCTATTCAGTAGCTGCATAAATAATGTGTAATTAATAGCAGAACAACAATATATATACCATTAGTCACTAGAATCATCAAAACACTGTTTCATCCTAAAGATAAATCCAGCTACCAAAACAGCTCAGGCACAGAATGTTTGAAGCTATCTTCTTCTCCTGCCACATCTTTTCTTCCTGGAATCCTTCCACCCATCCTTTCTTTCTTTTCATAAAGTAAATGCAAGCTCCTTGTCCTCATCTTCAGGGGCTCACCTAACCTTGCCCTACCTTTGTCTGCTTAAATTCAATTTATTCTCCTCAACCCCTTTGCTTCTTTCTCTGCTAAATTATTTTTTCCTTCTCTCTCTCATTCCATCATCAGCATAGGCCTCTTCTGTGGCATTTCAATGTCTTGAACAAATAAAAGCAAACACAAAAAGTTTTCTCCCTGTTTCCTGCCCTAGTAGGGAGGCGCTTAAGGAGCAGGTTAATATGTAATCTTGTTGGGAAAGCAAGATTGAAGGTTTAGGTTTACTTTAGTCCAAGGCACTCAGGCGTACATCTTTCATACAACCTTCTACAGTAGGACTAGTTTCACAAATCTTGGCTACCAAGTATGCCTTTACTTAACTTACTCCATATACAATCTATATCTTCCAGAAATCCCTCCTCACCCATCTCTAAATCTCCTGTATCTGAACTGCTGTTTGTGTCTTTTTTGTCTGTATGGTTTCTCTTAGATTGTAGATCATAAAGCAGAAGAATGTGTTTTATTCTGCAATTTGAAAAGCAGCAGAGTTGCAAGGCAATGTATGCTGTTTGTCATAATATATTTAATATTCAGAAGTAGTCCAAGTGTATAATAATAGATATTAATTGCACGTTACAAAAACTAATTCTGGTTTTATATATTGCATGTGTCCAGTTTCAAGCCCCACACTTCAAGAAGGATATGGGCAGTTGGGAAGGAGTCCAGTGAAGAGCAGCAAAAATTGTTAGGGGCCTGGGAGGCAAGACTTATGAGGAAAGGCTGATAGAACTATGGTTATTTAGTCTGGAGGAGAGAAGATTACGAGAGGATTTGATAACAGTCTTTAATACCTGAACGGCTATTTACAGGGAAGATGGAGATGAACTCTTCTCCATGACCCTAAGCAACGGTAGTAGACACAATGGGCTTAAACTTCATCAGGTGAAATTTAGATTGGAGATTAGGAGGAACTTTCTAACTATAAGGGTGGTCAGACATTGTAACAGGCTACCTTGAGAAATTGTGGAATCTCTGTCCTAGGAAATTTTCAAAAGCAGGTTAGACAGGCACTTGGTTGGGATGGTTTAGTCAGGGATGATCCTGCCTTGAGCAGTGGGCCAGACTAAATGACCTCAGGAGGTCCCTTCTAGCCCTACTTTTCTATGATTCTGTGTAGAAAATTGTAGCACAGTAAATATTTATTCCAAAACAATAAGACTAATTGGTAATTTTCTCTCTTTGCACAGAAGAAACATTTTGTTCTAGTGTTTGCCACACAAATTAAGCATAGGGAGACCTGGCCCAGTTCTGTTTCAGCCCCTTTCTTAGTCTCGTTGAAACACTTGACAGTTCTGTACCTCTGTATAAAATGGAAATGGCAATACCTATTGCAACAGTATGGATGATTTGGTTGTTCCTTGTTTACAAATTCTGCTTGACATTATGAAGTAGATGTTCTGTATCATGGCTTGTGTCTGTGAACATGGTGTCTGTCATTTGCTATCACAAATGTTGCATATTTCTGCCAGACCACACTCAATTATTGGTCATTAAATCTTAAATCATCTGTTCAGGGGAAATACCTTGAGGCAACAAGTTGGGTGAAGTTGGGAAAAGCCACTTTCTCCACCCTCTTTGCAGGAAGTGAGTAATGGAAAATCCCTAGCAGCACAACAAAGGAACAAAGGTGTTGATGCAATTCTCTAAAAACAACAGAAATTAGTTGGGTTAAGGAGACACACAGACATTCAAGAGAAGAAGGATATATATCCATAGTAAGCATGTTCCATTTAACTATGGGATCAGCCATGATTGGAGCTGGCTGATCTGAGACAGGGAAAGAGACTCCATGCTTCAGAGGACAAGCCAGGGGCTACAGCAGATAGATCCAGGACCACAAGAGGATCCTCATCTATGCCCAAGGATGCTCTAGAAAAGAGGTGTTCAACCTCCAGCCTGTGGAGCCATGTCATGTAGCCTGTGGGCTCTCTAGGGGCACGAAATTTGGTGGTGGGGGTCTGGTGCCAATTAACACTGCCATTGCTTCCCCAGCACAACACTTCCATACCTTGCCATCTGGCTAAGGGGCCAATCTGGCATGCAGGGCTGGGCCTTGATCCAGCTCACAGGGTTGGGGCCACATGCTGGGCCAGCTCTGTATGCTGGACTAGGCCACGTTCCAGATGAGGCCCACAGACCATATCTGGCCTGCAGATTAACTCTGCACCACTCATCTGGCCCATGGGCCAAAATGTTGGGCACTAGTGCTCTCAAGTGCTGAAGGTTTTCTATAATGGTGAGGCAGGAAAATGCATGTAGGATTTTCTTTTTGTTTAAAACTATATATCTCTTGTCCTAGGTAGGTAAAGAGTAATTGTGTTTGGAAAACCTGTGCAAAGCATAGTTGTGGGTGGAGGTGGGTGTGTTTTACATGCTACCCAATCACATTCCCTCAAAGAGTAAAGGTAAAACCTCCACACAGGTGGAGTTCTGGAAGATGAGATGCTTAAGCTACACAGGGCACATCTACATGTACTATTACTGCAGTTTGTAGTAGAGTCTATTGCTCCCAGGCACTGTGCTTACATGTGTCACCTGGGACCGCAGCACATTGAGCTGAGCAGCCCTGGATGGCAGGGAGTCTGGGGGCCTAGTTGGGACACGAAGGTGCTCCAGTGCAGGCCTAGCCAGCAGACAGCCCCACACTGAAGCATCCTGGTGCCCCAGCCAGCCCCATCAGTGTCTACATGTATGTTGCAGTGCACCAAATAACACTGCCATAGGATAGTACATGTGTTGACAAGTACTAACCTACGATGGCATTTATTAGATTATTGTGGCCTAATAAGGCTACATATGTATAAGCTGAGGCTTTACTGCAGAGCTAATTAGGCAACTGCAGTAAATGTTTCATGTAGATGTGCCCACAGATATCTTGGGGTCAGCGGTGGTTCTAGGGGTCCATGACAGTTGGATCACAGGGCTCAATTTCCATAAAGAAGTAACAGACAATCTGTAACCAGGAAGTGTCAAAGAAGCCAAAATCAAAAACAGTTTTAAATCCTACTGAGACTCAGGGAAATTTAGAAACATCAGGGTTAGAATTCAGTGCAGCAGCCAGATGGGCTAGGGAAAGCTCAGCCAGGGCTGTGATGCCTACCTTGTATCATCTACTTTGCACAAAGTACATGAATGTTATCAAATGGGATGTCTGAGGAATAGCATTCCTGCAGGGGTTTGGAGCAGGTAACTCTTGATGTCTTTTCTACCCCTATGATTCTATGAAATGACAAGGCTGTGTAACTGAGCAGGCCTCTAATAAAGCCCTTAGGGACCCAGCAACATGTTAGTTAAATTTAGGAGATTTTCTATTAAAGCTGCAGAGATTTTAGCCTCACCAGTTTTAGCTTCAACAAGATTTTCATCCTTGGTAGGTTTAGTCCCAGGGCTTCTGTCAGTTCATATATCAAGACTATGCTGCCAAAATAAGTAACAGTCTGCTTTTTATTTCTTAGTTATAGATTTAGTGAGATGACTGTTATCTTTAAACCAACTCAGTGTTTGAGGGCCATGATGGAATTCTGCAGAATTGTCACCTTAAAACCTTTCTGAACCCACTTTCAACCTACATCAAATTTCAAAGCACAGGCATGTTTGAAAATAAAAGCTGCAAAACATGTAGGTCAGAAGGAAAATTTGTTTGTCTTTTTTCATGATCCATAAACCACTTGTCTTCTGTAACCGGGAATGCTGTGTCATTTACATGGAGAAGACTGTGATGGTATTCACAACCATTGCAACAGAATCCATGTCTGATTCATAAATGAATCACAAGGAAAACTCCAGGAGAATTGTTTGACATGAGACTGCATTTGAGCTGAAATGCACTGGGAGAGGTGAGAAGAGTAAATTCTCCATGTCAGCATGGCTTTTGTTGTCAAGTAAGGAGTTTATTCTGACATCACTGCACGAAGAGCCTCTGATCCCCTTGGGGACTTGCCACACTCACTCCATAGGCCAGTAGAATAACTTTCTGTGCTGCTACCTCATGGCACATTATCTTGAGCCCCCAGATATTAGGAACTGAGAACATTGGATAGACAGTGGGCCATATTAATCCCTGGTGTCATTCCATTAATTTTGGCAGCGTTAAACCTAAATAAATTTGGCCTAATGATCTTAGTCTACAGGGAGAAGGTCCCGATGGTGAGTGGTACCGTCTGCAGTTCTCCAAAGCCCAGTAGAGTTCAGCAGTATCCTAACGTTACCCAGTAAATTACCGCCTTTTTGGCTCTACAAATTTTGAAGCCCTTGTCTAAGAACATAGGTAGTTCAGGGGATTGTTTGCTGATGGGAAGCAAAGGCTGTGCTAGTGTTCAAAACATAAAGGAAAGAGAAGACACTAAACAAAAATCTGGATCTTTTTCATCACCAACAATAGGAAGTCACACTCCGTTAAACTCTCCCTAATGTTGCCAGTCTTAGAAAAATAATACCTATACAAGCATAAAATGTTCTTGAACAATTTCTGCACACAGTAGGCACAAGCAAGTTTTGTCTTAGCAGCAAAGTGAAATTCCTTTTGTGTTAGCTGCAAGTGTTAGAATAAATTTAGACACCTTGAAATTAACTGTAAAAGCAAAACTTGGATTTGGACTGGTTTTAGTGAAAAAACAAAGGCATATTCGTTTTGTCTTTTTTTTCCTTTGAGTACAAAATAGTTTGTACTTACCTTATCACTGATCTTTTGATATCAAGAAAATTCTTGAGGTGAAGTATTTTGCTCTCTGTCAAGTCTCCAGAGAGTATAACAATCTGCAAGACTGTTGTGTGTTAAGCTCACCATGGTGCTGCTTTCCCATTGAGACAATCTGCCTTATTTACAACAAAATACTTTGTCAAATTGCATCCACATCCGCATCATGTAAAAATACGGGAGATTAAAATGCCTCTCAAAGCAATATATTGACAGTAAGTGTCCGAATATGACAAATTGCCTCACCAATCATATATATTTTTAAGCATTTGGCAATTATCATACATCTGTTTCAATGCCAGTGATAATGTAAGAGTAATGGTATAGCTGTGATGATCTAGAAATTACAGTTGTATGGGAATTAGGATAATATGGAATTGGAGTAGGCTACGTAAACTTCAACCTGAACAGCAAAGGCAGTATAAATCAGCCTGCCTTCAAATTCAGGAAACATCCACGATTTACTATAGTCTTGTTTTCATGAACTATGTATTTTCACCATCTATAGATTTTTTGGATGCTGCTGCATAAATGGTGACTCAGTTCCAGCTGGGGTCATATGCATGTCTCCTTTATCCCTGATTGTGTCAGTTTAGCCAACATAAAGGCAGGGATTCTTCTGCTCAGTTTTAGTTTTAAGCATGGGGGAAGAAACAAATGCAGCAGTAACATAAATGATGATGTAATTGCTACCTGAGTAAGCTACTACAAGATCTTGACACAGTCCAAGGAAATAGAATTTCTGGTTTGTAACAGGGAAGCAAAAAAGATATAAACATGACATAGGAGCTTGCTTTAAAGTGTATATAAAATGTACTATATATTTACAATGCAGTGGGGCGATTATATCACTGCAACAGCTTTTGCTCACTTATAATATGAAGCTCTGATTCTTTTTGCAGACTGATTATAAATCAGGGATGACTTCATTAGGACTGATGTTGCATCAATTTTCAGTAATGATCTTGGTAGCATTAAAGTGAGGTTGTAGCTGTGGTGGTCCAAGAATTACGTGAGAGGCAAGGATTTATTTGGGGGTGATAGCTTTTGCTGGACCAACTGCTTGGTTAGAATAAAGATAGATAAGCTTTTGAATGAAAGACATTCTTCGTCAGGTCTGGTCTTGGCATAAAACATTTTGCTGGTGAAATTCTGATGGCATAAACTGGGGCACCTTATCAATATAGAGGTGATGAATTTGTAGACTGCAATAAGAGAAGTGATATGAAATTTAATAGTATAAAATGTATTTAGGAATGGTAACAAAACTTGCTATAAATCGGGAGCTCAGCAAGTAGAAATGCCTGAGGATTGAGGTATACGAGTTGACTGCTAATGTGATGTCATTAAAAAAAGACAAATATTAACTTTGAATGTATCATTCAAAGTATTTCCTGTAGAAATAGGGAACTACTAATAATCTTGTACAAAGCACTGGTTAAACCTTCTCTAAAATACCGTGTGTGGCCCTAGTCACTCATGTTCAAGCAAAATGCCTGCAAACTGTAACACTGTAAGAGAAGAGCTAGCAGGATGATCAAGGGATTAGAGCAGTAATTCTCAACCAGGGTGCCTTGAGATCCTTTCAAGGGTGCCACGAGGTGCCACACGATGTTAGCCCTGTTAGGTGTGCAGATATGATTCACAGTATAAACCAGAGATTTCAGATAGGAATCTGCAGTGTTACAAACATTATGACCTGTTGTGGTCTTTCTAAGTACTTCACAGCAGATTTGTTCTATTATTTTTTCTGTAATAAAAAAAAAAAAGGGAAAACTATGAGCTAGCATTTCCTGAGGTGTGCCTCAAGTATATCAAGGGGTGCTTTGAGTCTGCTGAAGGGTGTCTTGAGTCTAAAAAGTTTGGGAATCACCAGACTAGAGAATTTACCTTATGAGAAGATACAAAAAAAACCCCTTGGACTAGTAAAAAGAAGCAGAGAAAGGATTTGATTCCTTTATAAAAACACTGCGAGGTAAGGAGGAAGGATAAGAATGATTTAAATTAAAGGACAATGTTGGCATAAAACAATGGACATAATTTGACCAGAATAAATTTAGGTTGGAAGTTAGAAGCCTTTTAATCTTTAGAGCAATGAAGTTTTATGTATGGCATATTTTGAAGTGTTCTTGGATCTCCCCATTTTGTTGTTTGTAGTTTTACATGGGGGTTTAAAGTCGCAATTTTAGGGAACCCTTGAAGAAATGTGACCTGCAAATGCATGGACCTGAATTCAGTGTCCCATAAGCCCCTTCCAGTCCATTTTTTTTATGTTCCCATATACTTTTGAGATGGAGCTAGACACATTTAAGGAAGTGATTTATATGATGTGGTCTCTACAATCGCAGAGGACTAGACTTCATGACCCAGATGATTTCTTTCTGTCTGATTTGTTGATGAAGTTGCACTGGACTAAAACCTATACGAGTACGTCCAGATGAGCGTGCACGTGCCTCTTGCCCCATCTCAAACCCCTTTGAGACGGGGAAAGAGGCAAGTGCAGGAACAAAAAAATCCAGGGGTCGAAAAAAATCAAAGTTTAAAAAACCAGGGCAGGGCATGGTCCCGGACTGTGCCCTGAGGCAACTGCAGGCTGGGTCCTCCACGGAGGTGCTGTGGCTGCCAGAGCGTCTCTGTGATTGGCCCCTCGCCCTGGTGCTGAAACGCACGGCTGGCCAGGCCACATGTCCAGCACCAGGGCTCCAGTGCCAGTAAGTAAGGGGTCGGGGGGGCTGGAGGAGGGGGGAGGGCACCATGGGGGGGACCTCTTCTGGCCCACTCCCCCAGGCCCCCTGACCCCTGCCCTGCCCAACCCCACCCCTGCCTGCTCCCCAGACCACCCCCCGATCACTTCCCTGCCCGGCCCCTCCCCCCACCAGGCCCCCAAGCCCCTCTGATCACTTCCCCACCCGGCCCCTTGACCCCCCACAAACCCTGCCCTGCCCTGCCCATCCCCACCCCCCATCCCCCAAGCCCCCCCAATCCCTGCCTCCCACCCCATAGTTTTAAAAAAACGAACCCCCCTCAGCACTTACCAGCATTTCAGCTGCCATCTGGCTGACTGGGGCCCCGCCCGCACAGTGTGGGGCAGAGGGAGAGCCCCAGTGGCCCCAGCCTGGGCCCTCCTGCCCCCTTCTACTGGCTGTGCAGTCCCCATCCGGGTCTGGCAGGTGCACAGCAGGTCACAGCCAGGCAGCAGCCCCCACTGCCAGACTGCTGCAGTGGGTAAAGGGTGCGGGGAACTCTCAGGGCTGCTTCAGCAGTCCAGCTGGCACAAGGGGCAGTGTCCCCAGGTACCAGTTGGCTGGGCCATGAGCTACTTGCCAAGGCAGATTTTTGTACTGCTGGGGCCAGAACAGGGCAGCCTTTTATACTGCTGGGGATAGCACAGGTGCTGGCCCTGGGCTCTAGCTCCCCCTGGCTGCAGATCTGGGAGGAGCCAGGCAGGGTTATTTTGCCCCAAGTGGCATAATTTGCTCCACAACAAAGTGCATGTCCGAGCACGTGCACTGAGGCAAAAAGCCCCGGCTCAAATTTGCACCACTTCTATTTGAGCTGCTGCAAGCGCACATGCTTGCATGTGTGGATGCACCCTATAAGTAATTAAATGATGTGTCTTTTTAATATTCTGCTAGTGAGAAATACAGTTATACCTGGAGGCAACCTATGGTACAAAAACCAAGAAAAGTGGCTATGATCCCATGTAATATAATGTGAGCAAAGAATGGTACTTATATGTCACCACAGAATTGAAACCAGGTTGTTTGTTCCTTATAGGAAGAACTAGGAAGCTCAGTGGTTCCAGACTCTCAACATTAGACCTGGTCCATCCACTGGAATACATTGTGTGTTAAGACAACGCTGCTGCTGTGGTGGTTCAGGAAATATGTGAGAGAATTCTTGTGGGTGATACCTTTTATTGGACCAATTGTATGGTTGGTATAGAGCAGGGGTCTTCATCCCCCAGCCTGCAGGCCAGATCTGGTCCCTTGCACTATGCTTTCTAGCCTGTAGGGCTCCCCACAGGTCAGTGAGAAGCCCCATGGCCATGGCCTTGTGTGCTAGACGGGTGTGCACGGTAGAATGGGTCCTGATTCTGGTGTGTGGGGCCAGCTGGAGAACTCATGGAACCCCGATCCCAGCACACAAGGCCTGATCTGACTTGTGGACTGGCCCTATGCCATTCGCCTGGCTTGTGTGACCAAAGGGATGAGCACCACTGGTAAAGACAATATATTGAAGGCATCCCTTTCAAGTGCCAGACATCCCTTTCAAGTGACATCCCTTTCAAGCAGCAGAATTGTGCAGCTTCCCCACCCTTTAGACTCGGAGCAGAATCCTATTTCACTTTTCATGCCCAAAGAGTAGATATCCAGTCATGAAATTGCCATTTTTGGCACTTGTACACAGCTTGTGATTCTATTCCACAAGCAGCATGCATGCATAAGCTGTGCTCTATCTGGGTAGGTACACAGCTCCATAGGAGCCTATACTGGGTGAGTATAAATCACAGCATTGTACGAAAAAACCATGTTGGTGGATGAACAGGAAATCCTTCCAATGCTTTAACCCGGTGGTCACCAACCAGTGGAGCTTGATCCACCAGTAGATCTTGGAGCCTCTTGTGGTAGTTCTCAGAGCCTCTTGGAGTCAATCCAAAGCTGGGGTGAGTGGCTGAGTGCCTGCATGACACATTATAATCTGCCTGACAACTGACTCCCCAGCCCAGCCTCTGGCTTCTTTACTTTTCATTCCATCCAGGAAGAGCACACACCAACTGCTGAAACTTCCTTAGCCTGACGAAGGGGTTTTGAACCCGAAAGCTTGCTTAATAACTATTCTCCAACTATTTGGGTTGGTCTAATAAAAGATTTCAGATTCACCCAAGGAACCTTGTCTGCCTATGTCCTTAGACCAACACGGCTACAACCTATACCCCTGCTTGCATGCACGCATGCACCCCAGCCCAGCAGGTCAGTCCATGGGGGAGGGAAGGGGCAGGAGCTAGATGGAGACCCCTGCCATGGGGGACAGTGTTGCAGAGGCAGGAGCAGGAGTAAGTTGAGTGGGGCCCCGGCTGGGTGGGGCGTACCAGCTGGGGAGACATGCCCCAAAATAATTTTTTATCCCTCTGCCTTGATCTGCACCCCCTTCCCTCCCCACAGACTTCCCGGCTGGGCAGTGTGGGGGGGGGGGCACACAGTAGATCTTGGGTTGCTTCTAAATGCCAAAGGTGATCGCCTATTTAAAAATGTTGGAGATCACTGCTTTAGCCTAATAGCTAAGTGATTAAGGCACTTGCCAAAGAAGTGGAAAACTTAAGTTCTAGCCCTGCTGTCTAGAATGAGGATTTGAACCCACATTGGCCTGATTTCCTAGTATGATGCTCTAGTCACCAGGCTGCCTACCCAGACCTTTCTCCAGGTTCTTCTTTTGAAGCTGGCTCCCTGGACAGCAAGGAGAGAGAAATATTTGGGGAAAGGAGGAAATGATCTAGCTAGAGAATGTGTGAGTCAGTAACATGGGCAACTGGTGCCTCCCGAGTCTGGGAGGGCACCAGATTGCCAATGCGGGGGTCTCCCAGTGGCCAACAGCTGACTGGGGGGAGGTTCCCCAGCAGCCAGTCACTGGGCAGGGGTGGCAAGTGCACTTCTGGGTTCGCAGCTGGCGTATCCAGGGGGAAGCACCCACATGCACCCCCCATGCATCACCAATGGCCAGTAAGATAGCTACTCCTTTAGAAGGCAGCTTGGTAGTGACTCCAACCTGACCCCTTGCATTTAATGGGGCACATACTTCCCCACTGCTCTTCCTCCATTTTATCCAATGAATAGTAAATGCAAGGTGCAGTAGCTCAGTTTCAGCTGGAGGACTAGACATATATGGGTTATTGCCTAACCCAGGGCTATCCCACTAGCAGCCTGTAAAGGGGCTCCCTCCTGGCTGTCACTACCCCTAGCGTTGTACTGGTTGCAACATTTTTGAACTGATAGGGATGAACTTCCACATCATAAAATGGTCCACAGCCTAACTATCATTTAGATAAGTAGATAGTTGTATTGAGAAACAGAAATGTATCTAAGAACCACAGCATAATACATTTTTTTTTAATCTCTGGAGGTGTATAAGCTTATTTTTAAAACCACAATGGAGAAAAGCCATAATTTCTCCATGTGGTTTCAAGAACCATTCCGTGCATTTTTCTGAACCTATTGTGAAATGAAGAGAACAAACGTAAACTCCATTTGTAGGAATAAATGCAGCCAAAGCAGGGACTTCTGTATTGAACAGAGGGGATAAAACAGAGTGCAGCACCCTATGGAGCCAGGGCTATGCAGAGGAAATCACCCTCCCACTGTGGGGTACTTAGGGTAGGAAAATGCAGGCAGCCTGGGACTGCCTGTATTCTCCAAGCAGGCACACCCAGGGTTTCAGGGGCCTGACTCTATGCTGCAGGAATCCCCATGCAAGAAAGGTTCCCAGGGCGTGCCTTCTCACTGCCATACCCTGGCTCAGGGCCTGGCCTACAAGCATAGAGGTGGGGATCCTGCAGGGGATTCCCACAGTGGGGGTATCGCACTGTTGCACCCTGACTGGAGGTGCAGCGCCTATGGCCACTGTCTTGCAGAATTGGGCTTCTGAATCCCTGGGGGTGCCAGAGGTCTGACCCTGCAGGATAGTAGCCCTGACAACATCTCTGGACACCAATGATGATGATCATCTGTGTCCAACCCAGCACAGCTGATTCCACTCAAAACATGACATCTGTTTATACCCAGTCATGTTTAAGGGGGATACTGATGGCAACTAACTGTTAACTACAGTCTTCATATTCTTAGCTTTACTAAAACTGCAAGTATCACTTCCTGCTGTTTATTCAAAGTTGAACCTCTTCATTTTAAGAATTCTGGAGTTTTCATGATTCAAATAGGAGCATTTTAAAATTTCTTGCTTGAAATTCTAGACCAGAATTTTCTGGAGTCCGCAATATTCAGATAGTTGTGTCAGATCTAAGATTGGGTTTTATGCATGCAAGTTTAAATAATAATACACATAATTTGATCAAGCATTTGAGCCCACTACCAATTTTCCTTGTAATTGTGAACTGTTCCCTTCTTGTAATAACATTTTCTTGGTATGAGTGAAGATAGTGCATGACAGGGTACATAAGTTAAGTCTGCATTATGAAGCTTATAAAAATCAATCATATGAAAGAAAAACATATTGGTATATGCTCTCAGTCATATTCATAATTTATATCAACATCAATAAAGGAAATTTAGCACTGCCTTTAAATGAAGACATTAAAGTCAGCTCTACTATGGACTTTATGAATTTGTGTTGTAATACTGACAAATGTACTCAATTCTGGTTAAAATAAGTTAAAGTTAATAAATTAAATAAGTTCAGTTAAAATAAAAAGCTTCATAAGGCAATATAATCAGCAACTAAACCCACAATTTGGAAAATAATCCAAAAGATCTGTTGGTGTCTTGGATAAAATAGATCACTCCATTAATAATTTCCAACCACTGTCAATTCAGATTTTAATTTTTAATATTCATCTGTCCCATCCCACAAATCAAGCTCAGGTGAACTGTAGAAGATAAATGTTTTTCTTTGTTTTGCTTCTACTCACATATTTGGCTCACCACAACACAAGCCTTTGAAGGTGTTGAAGAAAGAATAAACAAAGGAAGAATGAATAGGAGTGACACTTTTATAAGCTAAAACTGTGCGCCTTTACATGGTAATTAACAAGGAAAAGATGTGACTACAAAAGGAAAGGAGACCAGTGAGAACACATGGGTTGACAACAGTATTTCCCTTGTCAAAAAGCTGGAAATCCGAACCCCCCCCCCCCCCCCCCCCCCCCCCCATAAACCCCACCAGAAAAAGCCACTCTAAGGTACTGGATTTGATTTCCTTCTCATGCCAACTTTGTACATTAGTGCAACTCCATTAATTTTACTGGTTTGCTCCTGATGTCTGTTGGAGCTTAGTAAATGAGAGGACATTCCAGATAATAAAGTAAAATTTAACCTTTCAAAAGAAGTTGCCAGCGAGGCATGAAGCAGATCACAGGGAAGAAACGTCATGCTTATGTTGCAACAGATCAAACTAATTGATTTTAAAATATTCAGCAAACTTGCACTTCTACTTTCCCTATTTCATGAAGTTCCAGCATACAAAAGAAGTTACTTCACATTAATTACAAGAAAAATCAATGGGAAGATGCCAAAATATTTTGCATGTAATGGTATGATTGATATATTAATAATAAATACCATTCAATATTTACAATCTATAGCACAGCTTCCATCTGAGGATCTTGCAAGATATCTGAGGATCTCCTATAGATAGGGGTCTACTGAACTCAAGGAGGTGGCCTGCCAGTTTCATAGGCAGATCATGGGGCCAGCTGCCCTTTTTGCAGGCTGGTTGTGGCAGGTCCCCCCGCCATGCCCCTGATTAGCTGAGGAGCCCCGGCAGTCCTACCTCTCCCCACAGATTGCCAGATGGCGTGAAACTCCAGCTTAATTGTTTAAAAAATGTTTCCTTTAATTGTTTCTGCAGGCTTAATCAGGGGATTAAGTGTGCAGAAGCCATTAATTGACGCATTATTAAGCAATCTAAGCATTTAATTAAACTCTAAACTGAAATATCTTATGAAATTTAAGCTATACACAACATGAAGTGTAACTAATACCAGCTATACACTGTATTAAAGGACACTGTAAAAAGGAGTTTACTCAATGCTAACCTTGAGACAGGTAATTCATGCTAGCTAATAAATGCTAGCATGCTGCATCCAGCGACAGTAGCTGCAAATGTTCTCTGTCTGTGGAGTGAGCATTTGTCCATACGCTGAGATGGCACGCACATGCAGCATCCACTGAGTTCATTGCAATGGTGAAACAGCATTTTGCCAGGGACTAGAGAAGTGAGTTCCAAAATACAGGCACAGGCAAAGGCATCCAGCGTTCTTTGATGAAGTTCACATAAGCAGCATGTTTGTTGTCATATTCTTTCTACCATCCAGGGATTATTTACAGTAGCTGAGGGTCACAACTCAGAACAGACACCTGGCTGCAGTCTAAAATGCAAACGACACTAAGGAAGGAGGCAGCCACTTGTCTGAACCATGGTGGCAATGACAGGTTGTATGTGTAGTACTGGTTCAGCTTCACAGCTATTGCCTGGAACAGTTCTTGTCTCCACTGGTTTTCATGAGGACAGGTTGGCAGTTCTTGTGATGCCCTGTCTTAGAGCCAGTTTATCAAATCTATCACTTTGTTGTGTGCAGCCTGCTGGTCTTCAAACCACGTTACAAGCTCCATGAAATGGGTGGCATTTTCAGCCATTTGATCTTGACTATCGCCCTGCCTTAAGAGATTGCACAGTTTAAGCATGCACTGTGCGCTGTGTGATTTCCAGCTCCTCAGTCACAAAGTACTGCATATGGTGGCATGGAAACAGGCCACGTTGAACCACAAATTCCACCTGGTGAGTACAGGCTTTGGTGGCAGTGGCACAGTGACATTTGAGTCCCCATTTTGACTGGCAATGGACTCCCTATACCAGACCTTACAGCCTGGACAGTGCTTGAAGGCTTTCTTGAAGGAGGACACCAGGCTGTCCACATCGGGGAGCTGCATGTGCCAGATGTCACTTAGTAAAGACAGAATGTGCGCCCTGCCGGTGACATGAACTGCGTTGGGCAGCATTCCACGGAGCATGTCAGACCAAGCCTTGCACACGTACGTGGGACTGTTGGGCAGGAATGCTGAGATCTGGGTAAATGCTAACCCACAGCTGACCGATACCTTCACTATGGCCTGAGACACAGCAGAAAAACTGACAGAAGTGAGATGGACTGACTCTGTTTGAAAAATAAGCAGGTCCTGCTCTGTCCAGCTCCCAGGTATAAATAAAATGTACAGCACATAGTTATTCTGAGGGTCAGTGACTTCAGCCTCCACAATGGAGAAGCGTTCATACATTTGTGGACTTTACATGTGAAGCAATCACTGCAGGGAGATAGTCTTGGGGAAGCTTGTTGGCACATAGAAAACTGCCAGCATTTGGCACATTTTGGTTCAGATATTCCTTCAAGTTTCTCCAGTAGGATGTTTGCTAGGGAAAATGCCGCCTCTTGCTTTGCCAAACTGCTCTCTGTGGTCCTTTTAAAGATTGAGGACGTGGTCACTTGTTTCTTGCTCTGCCTTCAGCCTCTGCAGCAGCCTTCTGCTTCATGTGCACCTCGGACGCTAGTGTTGATCTATACTGGTTTTCCTTGACTCATACAGAGCCATATTGCAGGCACCACAGAACAGTCTGCCTCCATCTGCATGCAAGGTCCCTGCAGGATACCGCCTTATACAGTCCAGGGCTGAAACGTATTTGGCTGTCTTGTAGGATTTCTTCTCAGTGTAAATACTGAATCTTCAGGCTGCAGCATGCTGTAGCAGCATGCCTGTGGCTGCTTTAAAAATTAGCACCAAAACCCTCTCACTTCCCTGACTGGCTCTGGACTAGCTCCTGTTCTGAGCCTAGGTCACAGGCTCAGCCTCTAATTAGCTCTCCCTCTCTCTCTTGTTCCCTCTCCCATCTTCCTCCCCTATCCCTGCCATGCTTCAGGACTGCTTGCCCTTTGCTCTGCTTGCCAGTAAGTTTTTTGGCATTTTTTGCAGAGCCCACCCAATTTCACATTTTCTGTGAAAAATGTGCAATCATGATTTTGGTAGGTCCCTACCTATAGAGAATCTCAGTTAGGATGAACTGTAAGTGCAAATGTATCTGAAAAGATTTCTAAGGTACTTGTAAAACTGATTTTCATTCATGTTCTAATGCACTGAGACTTGTTTAACAAATCATCTTTATTAGGCAACCTCCTCCCTTAAAAGACTGCTCAAAATATTAACACAACTGGAGTAAAAACAGTAAAGTTTGGAAGATTAGAGTCACACTGGGTACAGCTATGCTCTTCCTTTCATTAGAGGATAAGCTCTGTTAAGCAGTCTATTTATTGTCATTTCCTTAAATAGTCACTTAAGTATCACTGATTGAAAAACACAAAGACCAGATGTAACATTTTTAAAACACAAAACTTTCTTTTTACTCACATTATGGCCTAAAATATTTTTTAGAATCACTCTCTGAAAAGAGGATATTCCAGGAATACATGCATGACACAAGCCAAGTCAGTGCATCTCTACCCTGGGGTTGTTCTGCACATGCTAGCATGAAACCAGAAGCAATATAATCCCATTAGTATGGCGCTATACCTGGGCTCTCAGCAGAGCTCTTTAGTCTGGCCATAGTGCCAGGCTAATGCAGCCATGCTGCTTCTATTTCTGGAATTTGGACAAGCAGAGTTATGTTGGGATGTCTCTGTATTGCACTGCCTTGCAAGTTATAGGTATAGCCTTGCAGCTCAATTCTGCTTTTGACTGTGTCGACTTTACAGCTTGGAAGTGCCAGTACACTAAAAATAATTTGTATTCCTGCTCATTCATTTTGTCTAAAACCATGCAGTTAATTTACTGCAAATAAGTAGCACAGGATGCTTGCTATGATTTCTTTTATGGGATTCACTAGATTTGGTTTCCCATCCACCTCTCTTAAATAGCTGTTATATGCCTCAAGTTAAGGTGATCTGTCTGTTTTCGAGCAGATATTATCTTTGTGTGGGTTTCTTCTTGTGTTCAGGCAAACACCATTTGCTTTTCCAATTTGTTCTTGTCTGCTTATTTCTAAATGGAGTACATTCAGTGGTTGTTCAGAAATGTAGCTTCAACATGGCTTTCTTGCAGACACTTAGTTGATTTGCATTTTAAATATAAACCTTGTGTGTTTAATAAATAGCCCCTGGGCGTATCTACATGTGCAATTAATGCAAAGTAATAAACTCCAGAATTTATTGCTCCTCAGATTATTGCTCCCAGGCACTCTGTTTGATCATGTGCCTGGGAGCAATAAACTCCAGAGCAATAAACCCCCAGAGCCCCAGAACTCCAGGGTTTATTGCTGTTTGTATGTGCACCCAGGATCACAGCACACTGAGCTGGATTGGAGCAGCCCCAGCTTTAGTAGGGTGCTTCAGTGCAGGGCTAGCTAGCAGGCAAATCCCACATTTAAGCACCCTCATGCCCCAGCCAGCTGGGGTACTGTCTACACGTGTGCTGCTGCAGAGTACGTTTGTTTGTTAGTTTGTTTTCTGCTCCACAGCAGGACAGTACTTGTATTTACTTGTAAGTACTATCTTGCTCTGTAGGGCAGAGCTGTACTGCTACCCCACACATCCACAGGGGGTAGATAGTGAAATGACCTTCAGGGAAGGTTAGCTGTAAAATTAGCAGGGGTAAAATAAACTGTAACCTAAGAGGGAGTAACTGATGAATAAGCAGTTGTGGACCAAGCAGTGGCAGCACCACCAAGATGTGGTGAGGACAGTAGGTGGCCATGCTTACCCCACTGAAAAGCCACATACATTCTTTGACAGTGCTATGACATGGCACGTACAGGTCACCACTATATTAAGCCTGCCCAGACCCCCAGCTCTGTGTCTATAAGTCCTCACCAGAAGAGCAGGAAGTAGAAGATCTCAATGGCTATGAAGATGGATGAAGGCTGCAGCGGAATGAGATCCCCAGTTGCCTTGGTTTCCTTGCCGTTGGATTCAAGTCCCGTTCTGTCAAGAGCCATGTGGTAGCTGATGTGCAGCAGCTTCTCCATGATAAAAGAAGTCGTGCACAAGCATCTTCCATGAAAACCGCTTTTCCAGCACATTTCTCAAGCCCTTTGGTGACCACCTAATGGTGATGGGACCAGGATTGTGAAGTCTGGAAGCTCCTAGTCATGAACTGACACAACATTGTCAACTACAAGAAGGTTATCTACCACTTGGATGAGACAGGAGTACAAGTCAGCAGCTGTAACTGTGACTGAGCAGCCCTCTTCAGGCTCTACTCTGTTCACCCCAAATGGGGAGGGGACTAGAAAAGGCCCGTCTACCTTCTTCCTGACTGGATAACCATGTCCAGTGGGATCAGCTTTACTGCAGTCAAAAATACCAGCAAAGACACACCATCATTTTTGGGACCTAAAACATCAGAACCCTCATGAACAAGCCTAATAATGAATGCCCAGAGCACTGCATTGCAATCGTGGCCCAAGACCTCAGGTGGCACAACATTGATGTATCTGCACTGAGCAAGATCCAGTGAGTGGGAGATGGGCAGCTCAAAGAACATGGAGGCGGCTATACCTTCTTCTCAAAGGGTAAATAGGAAGGAGAACACTGACTTCACAGAATTGGTTTTGCCATTAAGAATGAACTCATAAACCAATGTAATTAGTTTCCTATCAGAATTAATAGGTATTGCGTGACTCCCCATGTTAAACTGGCAGGAAACCAGTATGCCACTGTCATCAGTGTGTACACCCTGACTCTTGATGCTGCTGATGAAACCAAGGAGGAATTCAGTGCCAACCTTGACCAAGTCCTTTCTGACTTTCTGGAGGGAGACAGACTTATTTTTTTCAGTGCTTTCAGTGCCAGAGTCAGAAAAG
The DNA here is from genome assembly GCF_030867095.1 of Alligator mississippiensis. NCBI lineage: Eukaryota > Metazoa > Chordata > Crocodylia > Alligatoridae > Alligator > Alligator mississippiensis. The sequence goes on from NC_081826.1 coordinate 279,828,130, forward strand.
ATTCCAACCTTCTGAATGGAACCATCAATAAGGAAGAAGTAGGAAAGGTTAACTCCAGTGGCATGCTCTTCTTGACCAAATATGCAGAACATGGATTCAGCATCACCAACACCCTATTCCACCAGAAAAACAGGTGCAAGAAATCATGACAACACCCATGATCTAAGCATTGGCACCTGATTGTCCGTGCCCAGGATCGCAAAGATGTCCTCATCACCCAACCTCTGCTAGAAGCTGATAATTGCTGCACTGATCCCTGACTTATCCACTTGGTTACGTCTCTCAAACTGGCTCCCGAATGATGGCTGCAGCAGAAGCAATGCTGATGGAAGACCAGTGGTTAAGGTCTCAAGGACCCAAGCAACAAAAAACTGGTGAATTCCAATCAACATCCATGAGAGAATATGAGCAGTGTGTAGGGTGTTGTTAAGTCCACCATCATCAGTGTCTATGAAGAGACACTTGGATTCTCTACTAGGAAACATCAAGACTGGTTTAATGAGAATGACCAGGAGATCCAAGAGTTGATCGATTGCAATCACAAGGCCTTTTGTGCTTGGCAAAACAACAACTCCAAGCAAAAGAAATTCAATCTCCAACAAACCAAGACAAAGATCTAAGGAGGACCCACAATATACAGAACAAATATTGGGAAGACAAGGCTAAGGAGATTCAACATCTTGCTAACATCCACAATATTCATGGTTTTTTCAGTGCCACCAAAGTCATCTGCAGTCTGAGCACTCGGGGACCAACCCCCCTGAGACGTAAGCATGGAAGACACCTGATCAAGGAAAGGGGAACCATCACCCCCCATTGGAAGGAGCATTTTGAAGATCTTCTCAATCAAGACTCTGCTGTTCACAGAAGTGCTCTCAACTCCATCCTGCAACAGCCAGTCAGACATGATCTCAGAATCTCTCCAACCCTTGATGAGGCGAGGAACGCCATCGAGCAGAACAAAGCATCTGGAATGGATGGAATCCCTGCAGAAATCTTCAAGCAGATGGAAGAGAAGCTCAGATCACAGCTTTATGCCCTTAAGGATATGGAAAGATGAGGAAATCCCAGATGACCTCAGGGATGCCATGATTGTGACAATCTTCAAGAAAGATAACAAGTCCAAATGTGGAAACTATAGAGGGATCACAGACATTAGGCGCTGGAAGGGACCTCACAAGATCATCAGGTCCAAATGTGGAACTTCCCATACCGGGAGTTGGGCCCAGGCCGTTTGAGTAAAAACCAAAAATTCTAACTGCTAGACCTTGATGTCCTCAACGGGAAAGATCACTGTGAGAACCCTCCTGAACCATCTACTTCCACTTGCTGAAGAGCAACTTCCAGAATTTTAGTGTGGGTTTAGGGCATCAAGAGGCAACTAACATGATCTTCACAGCTTGCCAGCTGCAGGAGAAATGCCAGGAACAACATTAAACCTTTCTACATGGCCTTCAACCTCATGAAAGCTTTCAACTGTCAGCCAGGATGTGTTGTGGAGGATCCTTTTGAAGTAGGGATGCCCACTGAAATTTGTCACCATTCCCTGCCTGCTCCATGACAGTATGCAATAAGTGGTTCTCAGCAGTGGATCTATCACAGGTCCCTTTGAGGTTAAAATGGAAGTTAAGCAAGGCTGCATCATCATTCCAACACTCTTCTCATTATCTTTGCAACAATACTACATCTGACCAGCAACAAGCTTCCAGCCAGTGTGGAGCTAAAGTACCAAATGTGTGGTAAACTATTTAACCTCAGCTGACTCCAAGCCGAAACCAAGACCACCCCAACCTCTGTCATTGAACTCCCAGTATGCTGATGATGCTGTACATATGCTTACTTGGTAGCAGACCTTCAGGCAATCATCAACACCTTTACTGAGGCACACAAAACAATGGGACTGACACTTAACATTCAGAAGACTAAGGTCCTCCACCAACAAGCTCCTAGGACATTTATTCACATACCTGTTCATGCTGCGATGCACTGGAGATCCAACCCATCGGAGCAGACTTTATTAATCAAGTCTGCTGTGCATGCAAGCTGACATGCCCAATACTGCATCACATGCATTCGTATAAACAGCAAAATGTGCATCAGCTCTGGAAAAATGGCAGCAGTGCAATTTTGAACTAAAACATCTTCAGTGAGTTTTAGTTCAAAGCACACCACCACTAACATTTTCTCAGCACTGACGTATATTTCACTGTTTATACAAAAGTGTGTGTCACGGTGCCGGGCGCTTTCAAACGTGCCTGGTGCTGCATTATGTGCACATCTAAAAATGCCTCTTATGAATAATCCCCAGCTCCGACAATCTAGATCCACAGCGAGACGCTGGAGAAGGTTGTTTCTCGTACCTCAGAAGCCATCTCTCACAGAATGTTGACATCAATGAAGAAATCCAACGTTGCCTCAAATCTGCAAGTGTGGGCTTTGGACACCTGAAGAAACCAGTGTTCAAAGTTCATGACATCAGATCCAAAACCAAGCTCATGGTTTCCCAGTGGCTGTGATCCCCACTTTGCTGTATGGAGCAAAATAGTTGGCCCCTACTGGCATAGTATAGTGATGCTCAATTTTTGCCCTGCAGGCCAGAGGAAGGACACAGGGCCAGTCCTCAGGCCAAATCAGGCTCTGCACTGTCCCTGTGCACTGGGATTAGGCCCTGCATTCCCTCATGCCAGGATTGGGTCCAAGGGCTCCACAGGGCCCCTGCTTTGCCAGGATCCAGCTCTTGGGGCCCTCTCACCTGGCCCTGCACACCCAGATCAGGCTCCGTGGCTCCTTGCACATATCTGGCCCACAGGCTGGGGGTTAATCACCCTTGGCCTAATGCACTGACTCGTACTATCACACTAGTTCCTCATGCTTCCCCTCCTCTATGTTACTTTGCCATCCCTTGTCCATAGTCTCTGTCTGGGGCAAAGACAGGAACTGACTTTTTTCATATTTATACAGTGCCTAGCACAGTGAGTTCTGGTCCATTACTTAGCTTCCAAGGCACAATAAAAATAATTAGTTAGATCTCAAAACCATATATTAAATAAGGTGTATTTTTCTCATGTTTGTACATACAATTTGCAAAATGTAATTGTTTTTCACTAGAATCCCTGTAACACACAACTTCTAGTTGAAAGCTTATAATAATAATAAATTGGATTTTTTTCCAGACAGTTATTTTCCACCACAAGCACTTATTATTGTTTCCGAAATTCATTCCTGTTGACTCATTATGGCTGAACTGTTTCTGAAAGAGCTTTTGTTCTCACAATTGTGCAGACTCATTATACTCGCTGGAATAGAACCTCAGCTATGGTCCAGCCATGGAGGGAGGAGGTACAAAGGTGTCTTTAAACTGCTCTAAACTCTCTGTATCCCAGAACCATAAAACATTGGTCAATCCCACTGTATGAACTAGAGCTACCTGAAAGTACCCCTGCTCTGTACTAACTGTCTATGATACTATGCCCATTCTGCTAGCCCCAGCAAAAGGGGTGGTACATAAGCCCCTACAGCAATTCTACCAGATAACACCCCCACCAAACAGGTATGAGCCTGACCCTATACTCCCCTATAAACTGCCATATTCAAAGTTGGCATGGAGCCCGTTTACCCAGTTCATAAGGGCTTCAGTCAGGTGCTCAATCTACATATACACTTCACACATTGCTGTAACTTGGGCATGGGTGGATCCAGGATTTTGAAAAGAGGGGTGCAGGAGCAGCAGCCAATGCTACAAAGTGGCTGCACCCCCACTCCCAACTTCCATCCTACTGGGGCAGGCAGACTGTGTCACAGCAGTTGGGGACTTTTTAAGTCCTTGAATCAGGTAAGAATCTCCACCACTCTTGGCATGCCATACTTTTCCCTCTGGGCTCAGCAGTGCCTCCCCTCCCCTCCTCTCCCCTCCCCTCCCCTCCCCTCCCCTTTCACTCCATGCCCCCCCCCCCCCAGTTCCCCCTACTCCACCTCTGGGCACACCCAGAGAAAACCACCTTCCCCAGCTGCTGTCCTTGTCCCACTGTAGCCAGGGCTGCAGGTAGCAACTGTGTGGGGGGCCAGGTTGAGTCAGAACAGCAGCAGCAAGCTGGGCTCCCCTTCTTGCACCCAGAGGTGCAAATGGAGAGTGGGAAGGAAGGGAATGAAAGGGGAGGGAGGTGCTGCTAAGCATGGAGGGGACGTGAGGGTGTGCTGGGGGAGGGATTCTTACCTTCTTTATGACTTTAAAAAGTCCCTGGATGTTGCTTTCATGGTCTGACTCTGCATGGACCCAGGCATCTGGGATTGCAGAGAAGTGAAGCTGCAAGTTACACTGCGGAAAGGAGAGTGGACAAAACCTCTGGATCTACCTTTGAACTTGGGTTGTCCTGACTGGAGGAATTTGCTGGGTACATTTCTTTCATTCTATGTTAGTGAGATCTATGACAGACAGACCAAGGTGTGTGGAGAAAAAATATGAACACAATGGTCTGCATATTTTGTAGACATTAGAGGTATATTGCAGTGCTATTTAGGATCAGTCTGTAGGTCAGACTCAAGCAGCCTGTTATGTGAACCACCATTCCCCATCTATTCTAGATCATACATTGTAGCCTGTACCAAAGCCTTCTTACCTCTTGAGCATGGCACCAAGCTGTGTCTGATTTCCTTGTGGATCCCTTCTTAAAATCAGTCTGCAGAAAATTTTGTTTCTGGGATTGTTTCTAGTTACAAGCAGTAGAAAAGGAAATGGGATGCAGGTCTTGTAAACAGGAACGGGGAATTGTGGGATTGATGCTGCCAGAATTGTGTTACTTACGACCTTCAGTGTACAACTAAGTTCCAAACACTTTGCAGAAAGAGTTGAGCTGGAGGTGAGCTTCCAGGCTTGAGCTGGGCTGCTGCTGGAGCTTGAGCTAAGAGGTTTATAGCATAGCTGGGCAGTGTGCGTGGGTGTGAGTAACCGATAAGTCTGTAAGTGTAGACAGAACCTCAACTGATCACAGAGGCTCTTCTTTCTCAGGAGTGGAGATTCTTATCTGAATCACCGTGATATACTACTGTGGTCTGAGGTGTAATATCAGTGAGATGTAATGCTCACTCTAGTTTGTTTTCAAAAGTAAGTGAAAATGCCTTTCAAACAGAAATGCCAAAGGTTATAGTTTGCTTTATAGCAGGGGGTTGGTGTTGTTGGGCAGAGTGCCAAAAAAATTGCAACATCTACTTGTAAGATGGGGTGCCAGGCAAACAAAACAAGAAGAGGGGTGGGGGGACTTGGCTGGATGCATTGTATATTATTATGGTTAATAATCATAAATATATATTTTTTGCAGTAAATACCAAATTTAAAAAAACACCAAAACTAACTACCTGGTGACAATAAGTAGAAGATCACATAGTACAAATATAAAGAGAAACAGGTGGATATTTTTTCCCTTTGCTATTCTGCTTTTTTTTTTTTTTTTTTTACTGTCAGTGCTTTGGGATGTCACTGACATGCAGGCAGCCAGGAGGCTGCAAACGGCTGCACCTGGGTCCACCGAGCCCGGCCTGGCTTGTTGCTGGTGGCCGGTGTGCATCTGCCTCAAGGCATATGGCAGGGGAGCCAGAAGGGCCTAATCCTTGTTCTGGCAGCACAGTCCTGGTCCCCAGCATGCATTCTGTCCCAAGGTACGTATTCACCTGCCACTGGCAATGAGACAGACCGGGACTGCACAGACCCCAGTGCAGCTGCTTGCAGACTCCTGGCTGCCTGCCACAGCCAGCCCAGGCGCTGAGCAAGCCCCTGCCACCTGCCACAGAAGTTTTACTCCGAGAAAACCTTGAGTCTGAAACAACTTTTCTGAAAAGAGCTGGCATGCCAAGCAAAATGTCTTCATGTGCCATGTTCTGGCACACGTGCCCCCGGGGGTTGCTGACCCTTGCTTTATAGATTAGCAACCTACATATTTTAAAACAGAAATGTCTTTAGTTCAGTAGAGAAGGGAACTTCTTTCAGAAATGGCAGACTTATTATTTTCCTTTTAGTTAGCCAAAGAAAAATTCCAGTTAATTTTCTAAAGAAAGTCAGATTGCTCCCAGGTTGACTATTTTTATGATATAGTTTCATAATTTGGCTATAACGTTCAAAATAACTGGAGAAAATGGTTTCTAATGGAACCTGTAGTTATTGGATGCTGCTTGTATAATTAAGTCTTTAAAAATTGATAAAGTAATCTAACTTTTACAATATCTGTTTTTCCATTCACTGATGAGTGAGTCATGGTCCATTAGCTTAAGTGCAAAACTGGGAATCAGGCAATGTTCAGTTTTAACTCGGGTTTTTACACATACTCCCCAGTGGAAGGTGAGATCTCTGGACCTCTTATAAAGTATCCTGCACCTTTCAGAACTCAGCCTGCAATTTCAGTGCCTCAGTTCTTCCATTTCTAAGGCTGCAAACAGACATGGCCCTTCTTGCACCAGAAGTTTTGTGATGGCACTAAATGTGAGCAAACAGATGTCCTTGTCCCTTGTTGCACCCCAAAATATTTGCACAACAGTTCCTAGTAAGAGTGCATGCTGCTTTATCGTGGAAGATGTCTGTTCACATATGACATGATCCCCCTAGCCCAGGGCTGCCCATACTTTTCAGCCACCCAGCACAGGCGGTTCTGGAGTATAAGTTTCACACTGCAGAGCAAGGGAACCACCTTGGGCTTCCCCGCTCTGTGCTTCCAGACACATGCCCCAGCTTGGGGACAGGCACAGGAGCCTTTGTCCTGCAAGATCAGATCCCTGAACCTCAGGAGCACCAGGGGCCTGATCCTGTGGGACAGTGGCCCTGCGTGACATTTGTAGCTATCAATCAGGATCAGCTGTTCTGGGACACATCATAGCATAGCCGATCCCACACAAAAACGGCATCTGTTTCTACCTTAAATGGGATTAATAATGCTTGCCTACTACCATCACAAGACTGTTGTAAGGAATGATCATGTAGTTTAAATCCTACTTGGCATGCAAGATATTGTAGAAATGTATGGTATCCTTATTTGAAAAACAAAGATACTAAAAAAATATGTGACACTTGCAAAACATGTAGGTTCTTGCAATGAGATGTTTGTCATCCCACAGCATTTTGATAAAGATGGATGCAAAGTGGGATTTGAGTGTACAACGATTTCTAATACATTCACCTATGCTTATTTTGCTAGTGTCCTAATTCTCCAGCCTGGATGAGTTTTATTTCTCTCACACAACACAATCCATGCTGTATGCAACCATTTTTTGTGACTAAATGCTTGGATACTACAATATTCAAGGGCATATATAAACATAAATAATTGGTACTCATTTAGTTTTTATGTCATTCTTCTCAAAGAACACTGAAGACACACTGCTGCATAAATCATGTGGGATGTCTCCACTTGTAAAAATGACTAGAAATGTAAAATATAAAAGCCCAGTCAATGAGATTCTGATAGGAGCACAGAGACTACTGGATCCCAGTGCATGGACAAGGCCTATAGCTTTCTAAGGGAGGAACTTAGCCTTCTGTATTCAGAACTTATGCTCTGCAACACCAGAAGAATAACAGAAAAAAAACTTATTCTTCTAGTTTTTCTTCATGTGTACTTTGTTGGCAGAGAGATTGATTTAAATAGTGAAATTTGCAACAGGAACAGGTAATGTAGTAAAGATAATGGACCTATAATTGTATCAGGAACAGCTATGTGTCCCATGGATATTTTCCAAGTGAGAAGTAGGCTATACATCACATACAATACAAGAAGCTTTAAGCACTACTATCTTAGGTTGAACAGCCTTTTTCATCAAGGTAACTTTCTGCTAATCTATGACCATCGGTAATGGTCTCATGAAAGGAGTATATTGACAACATGTAACAGAGATGTAATATTATACCCATGGAAGGCTTATGTATATATCTCAGTTGAAAGTTTTATTTACTCATAATTAAATCCTGGACCAGTAAATCATGGCACAAAAGCTATAATTTCTTTTCCTACTTTTCAGAAAATCAGTATTTTAAAAAACAAAGACCTGGTTTGGGTCTGAGTGTTAAAATGAAAGACAAACCTTTAAGCTAATAAATAGTAATAATAAAAAATATCTTAATAAAAATTCCTACTTTACATAACACAGTGGTTGGTACTTGTGTTCACATATGTTAGAGAGACCCTATGAGTGTATATTACTGAAACTGCTTAGGGATACCACAGCAAAGATTAAATAAGAGCTATGGTGCAAAATTCTATTCCCAAATCAAAGCCTTTCTTGAGGATTGAAAAAAAAAAAATTCGTTTCACATTTATCACATTCACTGATGGTAAAATTCATTTCTGGGCACAGACAGTAAAAGGTTTACACACCTCCAAGTATCATTTAAGTCTCATTTATTTAGGAGGTGAATTTCACTGTAAGTGGTTTTATACAGAGTTGGATTCAGAAATACTTGTCATGACCCCCCTACAGTACTGAGGACACCCAAACTCTCATTGAAATCAATGGGAGCTGAGGCGCTCATAGCACTTGTGAGAACCTCTGTTCTGCAAAGATGGGACAGCTTGTGAACACAGAATTCAAATGACCTTGACAGATCGGAGACCTGGGCCCTGGATTTTTAAATTCAGTAAATTCAACTGCAAGGTTCCAACTATGGAAAAGAACCAAGAGCTCAAATACAAGAATGGCTGGGGCCTTGTGGCTACTGAAAAGGACATGGGGGTTTTCAAGGATCACAGAGTCAATATAAGCCAGGAATGTCATGCAGTAATCAAAAAATAAATAAATAAAATTGGGGGCTGCATTAGCAGAACTATAGTATCTAAAATAAGCAAAGAAATAGGACAGCTCTGCTTAGTGGTGCTTAAGCTTTATCTAGATATAAAATATTGTATGCAGTTCTAGGCCCCACAGTTTAAGGATGTGGAGAAACTGGAGAGGGTTCCAGATTTGAGCCACAAAGATGACAAAGGAGTTTGAATGTAAGCTGTATCTGGAAAGATTGGCAGAACTCGGTATGACTTTTTTTGGTAAAAAAGAGATCTGGGGGGCACGATAGTTTTCAAATATTTAAAGGACGTCAATAAAGAAGAGGGAAAACCACTGTTATCTTTTGCTGCAGGGGGCAGGAGACAAGACAAGCAATTTAAACTGCAGCAAAACAGATTTAGATTATATATCAGGAATAACTTCTTTGCTGTTAAAAGTGTAGGACAGTGGAAGAAGCTACCCAGAGAGGTTGTAGAATCTGCTTCATCTGAGGTTTTCAAAAAGAGGCTAGATAAGCATTTCTGTGGGATAATATAGGACTAATGAATCCCACCCTTTGATTCTGTGGACCAGAAATCTATATCGAAATGCTTCTTGCAGGATCTTCAAATCAAAGAGCAGAAAATGAACTTCAGGTATTGGTGCGATCATCAATGTGTTTAGCTAAACCTCTTAATGGTGGGGGAAATGCCAAAGCCAGTCACTAGGGTGTCTGGGTAATGACTGAAGCCCTATTTAACTAAAACTCCCCCTGAAGACCAGCAGGACTTGTCAATATGCCATTGTTGTTCAATGAATATTAACAAAGTGGTGCACACCATGCAGATCTATGACTCACAGCTTTTCATTGAATTGTTCATGACCAGATAAACAAGTTCTGCTGTTGTATATTATTTCAGGTAGCAGTATAAGTCTGAAGCAGTTTAAGAATGTGTTAGGGGTTATTGTGAAATAAATAAGCGTGTTCTGCAGTATGTGTTTTATTGAGCAGTGTTTATATGTAGAGAAGAATTACCTACATTTATTTAATATTTTGTGATTTCCATTTCCAGCAATCAGTGTTCTCTGCAAGAGTTGAGAGTGTAAGGTAAAAATTAACTGGCAAATATTTAGGCATACGCAGAGCTTTGAAGACAATGTGAAAGGTCGGTGCCATTTAGCTGCTTGAGAGGCTGAAACACAAATGATCACAGACTAAAACTAAGAAGGAACCTGACAGTGAAGCAGCTAAGAGACCCTTCTTTACACAGTGATTAAGTCATATAGAACAAAGTGCAAAAGGCAGCAGTGAAAACTACAATATCAAGAAATATATAGAAAAGATAGAGTATTGATATGGTCTGCAAAGGGTGATGGATTGTATAGGTCAATCTCCTTATGGCTCTGAAATGTATGTGATGAAAAAACTTAAGGGCTAATTGCAAAGTGGCACTTACATACCTGTGAAAGTGCAATTTTTGATGCATTCTGGATCCACCTGTGATGCAGTAGGATTACTCAGGCATGTGCATACGTGCCAGAAGTAAAATAGTGGTGGCCTCTTACTCTTAGGCAAGAAGTCTGCTGATTAATGCACTAACCTAGAGAGAGAGAGACCTAGGTTCTAGCCTCTCTCACCCAACCAGAAGGGGTTTGAATGTCCACCTCCCGCTTTCCAGTGAAGTGGGCTGGACTCTCCAGTGCTCTTGAAGCTGGCCTTCTGGGCAGCTTGAAAAATATGTGGAGTTAGGAAAGATATGTGAAGTTAGGAGGAAGGAAGCAAGATAGAGAGAAAGTATCTCAGTGAAGGACCAGGTGTTTTGACCCCTGTCTTTAATGGCTTATCTGTCCCTTAAATTTAATATCCACTGGATAAACAGCAGTGGTATAGCTCCTGCTCCATTGGGGGTAGAGCCAGGCCAGTCTAGGGGGGCATCTCCCTACCGCTGCATGTACCCCCTGGGGACATGGGGGGGACACATGCTCCCCAGATTTGTGTGGGGTTGGGGTCAATGTGAGCTGCCCGCTGAGGCCTTGAGGCTCCATACCCTGCTGCCCCAGGAGCCCAACATTGCCACAGCGACAGGCCCTCTGTCCGCCCAGCAGCAGCTGGGCGGTGGCGGCATGCAGTTGTGCCACCCACTGCTGCTGGGCAGGCAGGGGTCACATGAATGGCACAGGGCTCCCGGGGGAAAGGCAGCAGGGTGGAGAGCCTTGAGCCTGCAGTGGGCACCCCACCCTGCCCTGCTCAGCTCTGGTCCAGCCGTGCCACCAGTGGGGTTGGGGGGAGGTGGGCATGTGTCCCAGCTCCCAGTTTGGAAAGGGTGATCACCCTACCCCTAGGCAAGTGCCCTAGCCACTAGGCCATCAGACTAAAAAAGGTGAGAACCCTTCCCTCATCCTCCTCCTCCTCCAGCATCAGACACTCACTACTCATGACTTTTCTTTGATTAAAGTTTTAGGACTTAGTGATACGCACATGCCTGGGTGACTCTGTCCCTCTGGTATGAAGGGAAACACATGGCAAGCACAGTTACACATGTGCAAATAGAATCCAAGCTTTGTGTAAGTGCCAAATAGTGCACCTATATGGTTGTGTAGGTGACATTTGTACTTAAAGGTGAAATAGGTTTTATTTCTAAATGTTTAAATCATGCATCTGTATTCCTCTGTATATTTTCTCCATTTTGGTAGTCTGCCCCTGTTTAGCGGACTGGGTCTGCAGGCATTATATAATCTGAGTTGCCTTTTCTGCTCCCTCCCTCCTTGGGGCTACCAGTGGTTGAACAGGTCTACATTTTGTTTGAACAGCTTCAGAACTCCTGTTAATGACCATCAAAGTTTACGATGCCACCTGGGAATCATGGAAGTGTAGGATTGAGCCAACCATGCCTCTGCCTTTTGGCTTGCAATTTCCATACCCCACTAGTTGGGAGTTGGGGAGGACCTTAAGAAGGGCATAGAGCATTACTGGTTCTTGGATTTCTTGGATTTACTGGGGGGGGGAGGGGGCCCAGCAGGCAATAGGAGCTGCTCTGTTTACCAGGGCAGCCCTTGGAATAACCAGGAACAACAGCCACAAGCTGAAAGAGAATAGATTTAGGTTGAAGATCAAAAAGAACTTCTTCATGGTTAGGGTTGCCAGAATCTGGAACAGGTTTCCAAAGCAGGTAGTGCTCTCCCCTACCTAGGGGGTCTTCAGAAAGAGACTGGACAAGCACCTGGCTGGGGTCACATGACCCCAGCACTTTTTCCTGCCACGGGTAGGGGGTTGGACTTGATGATCCATTGAGGTCCCTTCCGACCCTACCATCTATGAATCTATGATTCCATTCTCCCAAGTTGGCCAGTTACAGCAAGTGTGCATCCCCTTTGCATTGTGGAAGCAACCCAATCAGTGGGAGCCAGCCTGCTTCAAGCAGGGCAGATCAGGATTGAGACTCTTCTCCAATACCTTTTGCACAAAGCCACATCAGGTCTCCAGTATTGTTTCAGTGTGGGCACACTAAGGATTAAATTAGAAGCATAATTTAAATTGTAGATATGTATTCTGCCAAGATATCTTATGTTTAAATTATGTAAAATATGGGGCTAACTAGGGCACACATCCAGGAAGATGCAAGCCTACGTAACCATAAAAGGCAGCATTGCTAACCCATGAAACTGTACGAGAAGTTGCAGCCAACAATAAAGATTGGAGGTGTAGATTCAAATATCTAATAAAAATGACTTTTATATCAAGTGAAAAGTTCAGCCTTTGTATAAGTTATTATTAAAAGGCTGTATTGTATCATTATGTAAACTAAACTCCTCACCGACAGGTTTCTCCCAATCATTGCTCAGTGTAATAATAACTGTTTTGATGACTGCCTAAGATTTTTATTTCAGGTGATGATATGGAAAAATATTGTTGTAGCTTATAAACAAAATGAATGCTGTTAGCATGTGAAATGTCTGAGTGGAAAAGAACAGGAGCCTTGTATACTGCAATACAAGAAAACCCTGCTAAGACATGACTATTTTAAGTTGGTTTTTAATGTGATCTGAAGTAAAATAGGCTGGTGTTAATTAAAGAAGCAACAGAATACTGTCCTGGAGATGTGACTTAGTGACTAACTCCCACTTGACTCTCTCAAAAAAATTACCAATTTGGTAAACATGTAAATTATGTAAAATATGGGGCTAATGCACATTAGCCTAAGTTAATGCACATTAAGGGCATGTATCTACATGTGTACACCCTTAATGTGCATTCAAAATGGCAAATTTAGGCATGGATAGTGAAAGCGCATTAACACATGTGTAGACGTGTTAAAGCACATTAACGCTGTGTGTGCAGACTGACTTAGGACTAACTTTAGTCCCAAGTCAGTCCACACACACAGCATTAATGTGCTTTAATGTCTGCACATATAGACACCTGCCTAAATCCGCTTAATGCATGTTAAGCTAATGCACATTAAATTTAGGCACACTTAAATGCACATGTAGATGTGCTCTAAGTATATTATTAAAAATTGGGGGTGGGGAATAAAGTTTCTGATACCTGTGTATTTCCTAGGCTATGTGAAAACATTGGATACTTTAAGAAAAAATGCCACTAAAACTTTGCCATTGTTTGGCCCACAAATCATACAGTTCAAAATATTTTTGTGAAACGACACTATTGCCATTAAAACTTGCAAAAGTCTTTTCCATGAAACAAGTTAGAAATGTCACGTTTTACATAAAAATTGATCTTCATCTAGCCACAACTTCTGATTTGAAATATTGAAAGTTCTGTTGTTTGTTTTCTTGAAAACAAGACTTGTACTTGATAACAGTCCTATTCAAGGGCGGGGGGGCGTTGTATTGTGCAGATTTTATATACTCGAACAGATACGTTACTTTGAAGGAAGAGAACTTTGCATCTGACAAGGTTTTCCAAATCTTACAACTTTGGTCTCTCTAGTGACAACAAAGCTTATAAAACTTAATAATGACACAGTAGACAGAAGCTCAATTTTTTCAAGGACCTGGATTGAGATTTGAAAGCAAAGGACAAAACTTTCAGTCATAGCTGCTTGTACAGTAAATGGAGTGAATCAAGAACATTTAGCACAGAAGAACTATGGCTTGATTTGCTGATACTTGCCATAGTCCTGAACTCCTTAGACCAGGCCTCCTGCCTTTCAGTCTGACTATTTTGGTCCCCTTTCATCAAATAATATGAACTGTCCTCAGGAAAAAGCATGAAAAACAGATTCTGTTTTAGTACAGGATATACTTTGCTTATTCCTTAAATACAAGTATTTGAGGTAAATTTTCCCCTCAAGCATAAGTTTCTACTTCTTCATGATTTCACTAAGGAGTGCACAGCCCATAAAGGGGCAGGAGAAAAAAGCCATGCTGCCAAGAATTGGGACTTTGAACTTACACTCTTTTAGAAACAAAAGGCAAACTGGAGGTTTCTTGCAATACAGAAGCCAGAAGTTAGGTTCTGACGATTCTCATACACTTTATCTTGCTAGACATCAAACATTGCCCAAAGTCCCAATCCTGGGATCATTTACACGTGTACTCATGTAAGTGGTCTCTGCGTTTAGTGTACAAATAGAGTTTGCCAAAGTTTTGGCCTAAATTTAAAGCATGAACACATTTCATATATCAAAGATGTGAACCGTTCCTCTAGAAATTCACCCCCCCAGTGCAAGATACAATCCTGTTCTTGCAGTTTCTGGAGGGCAGAATGAGGAGCTAATGCATTTGCTTTGGGTGTCTGGAGATTCGGGCTCAGAACTGAATTCTGTAAACATGTAGAAAGAACTGGCACCGCGGGCACCCTCAGGGTCATTTTCTTCAAGCCCAAGAAACCCAAAGTTTATCTCAATACAGTTTGTTGAGTTCAATGGAGTACAGCACTGACCTAAACCACTTCACCACCATAGTCCAATTACATAATTACATAATTAACCCACTTTCATTTCGAAGAGTGTTGGAAAAGAAAAGTGAAAGTTGGACTACGGATCAAAGGGGGAATTTACTTCAGTCCAAAGGCCCGGCTGTTGTTTTGTGGAGCTTTACTATTCTTCCTCCACAAACCACATTGCGAAACAGAGTTTCATGCTATAAGATGGACCTGTACTCACACCTGCGTGGAGCAGAAGAAATAGTGCACCGACACACACACTACATTGCCGTGGAGTGCTGAGCAACCAGAGCTGTTCGAAAGTTTCTTTGTCACAAATCTGGTTCTCTCACAAGGGCATGCTGCTGTTTGCTTATGCGTGGGATGGTTCAACAGCACCTGTCTGAAGAGCCGAAGAAAACAATCTTCTCCAGAATATGGTTAATGTTGCGCGCTCCAGAATTATGCACAGGAACAGATCTACAAAGTGCCAAAAAAACAGAGTTAAGTATGATGAGCTTGACCCTTCTTTGCATATTCTTCGTTAAGGGAAATATAATGCTTCAGATAAAAAAGGTGAAAGAATCACTTTGATTATATTAAATTCTGTAAATGAAGTTTATATATTGTATTTGTAGCGTTTATTTCCAGCAGTTCCTCTCATATCTGAACATAAGAAATGTGTTTTCTCAGCTTTAGATTAAAAAGATAACGTTGTTCTGTTACTTCCATTAAAACAGCATTCTCCTTCGCTGGCTTACAGCATTGTATCCTCCAGCATTTAACCTTAAGGCTTTCTATAAAGAACGTTAACAGGAGGTCTGGCCTGGGGCTGACGTAGCTCACAACTGAAGCTAACAGGGCTTTGCCTCTTTGTATGAATGTATTTAGACTTGTAATTTTTTGATAGTCCGGTTCTCTTAGTGAATAGCTGTGCAATTACTTGCATAATGTTAGTTTGAATGTACTACATGTACTCAAAAAAGGACAAAGAAATGGCTACTTGTAGAGGGGCTTTCACACCAAGAACCTCTTGGAAAAGAGAACATTTAAAAGCAGTTTACCTGGCCAGTTATTTTCTTTGCACCTGCTGCTTTTGCTAATTATTGCCAGTTATTTGCTTTGTTCCTGCTGCTATTGCTAATTATTGGACATATTTCTAGTTGGAGAAGAACCTTTATTCCTCGGTAGCTAGGCTTCCTTTCTTCTCTAGTCCTGCCTCAGCCATAATGCTTTGAAGAGGAACCAGCTGGTACAAGCAGCTGCAGAAACAGTAGAAGGAGGGACTGATGTTGTAGCAGGAAGAGAATAAACCAGGGTCCAGCTGGTGCTAGCCCTCTTCCTCCCCACCCCAGCCCTACATAACTGGCCACATAACTGTCCAAGGGAGAACCCCATCTTGCTTCTCCCTCCCTTCATCCCCATCATGTGAGTGTGGGGGGAAAACTCCAGAGAGACACGAACCAGAAACTGCAGCCAGTAAGAGCATCAGCAGAAACTGCCAATTTGGGACATCAGATTCCTAGAGAATTATTAGGGACCATTTTGACTGGATTTTTTTGTGCAGTTTTGATAGGGCAGACAGCCAAGGCTTTCCCACCTCCTTCCTTAGCTGCACTGCACACCTGCCAAACTTTCTTTCTTCTCTCCTGCCTTGTCACCCCTATCATTTCCTTTCTGTCCCCTCTTTCCTCACTTTTTTCACTTACCTTACCCCCTCCTACCTAAACTCACTCCTTTCCTCTTCCCTTCTCATCTCCCCCACAAAGTAGACCATGATGTTGCAGCCATCGCTCTGCTTACGTGTGTATTTTACCTGGTCATTAGTTTTAAAAGTTTTGATTAAACTAAATTATTTGCAAAATCATTTTGATTTTGATTCATGTTTTCAGGGGAAGTCCACAACTTTTCAGTTTGGAACATTTTCATTTGGGAAATTTTGATATTTTGGGCTGAAGCTGTGCTTGAAAATACATTGTGTTTTTATTTTTATATTATTGTTGTTGTTTTTACATTTCATTATTGTTCAACAGTAATGGTACATAATAGTTGAAATATTTGTTTTATTGTAAAAGTGTTAAGGGCAGCCATAACTAAATAGTTTGAAACATTTTACCTTCTTTTCTAGATTGAATGGTTGCAATTTCTGTTATGATAAAAATGTCAAGGCATCAAATTTTCATTTCAGTTGATACTTGATCTAGAAAAGATGTTTCTGGAATTGTCTCTGGGGGGATGACCAGGAAAATTAATCCAACTTAACTTTTGACATGTGTTAGTTATGCTGCCTTTCCCTTCTATATGAATCTCTTATTAAGAACCAAAATGGCTTTAATTTGGTTATCTTCATGCATTTTGGAAAAGATTAACCATGCAGCAATTTGATCTGATTTATCTAATCCAATCTAAAGTTATGCTTTTAGTTGGGCCCTTCATATTTAAATAAAATAAATAATGTAATTTAAATAAAATAACATATTAATAACATATTAATCCATTTTGTCACACTATGTTAGTGGTAATAGTGCATTTATATGACAGAATTAGTCAAAATATTGTAAAAGTAATAGTAAATTAAAACATTAAATACAATTCAAAGCAAGATCAAAATTCTAAAATGAAATCTTGAAAGGTTAAGAAATCTGACATGAAATTTTTCTAGAGATGAATTCTTGTAATTCCTTTTCATTGGAAATTTCAGCAATATTTATTTTTATTTGGAAGGAAAATAAATTTTAAAACTTCAGCATTCCCTCCAAGTAAAAACTGCAAGTTATGGCTCTTCTCCCACCCTATGTCAGGATTGTGTGTTCCTCTTGGAGCCCCTTAGAACAGGGACCATCTTGATAGTTCCTAGCATAATAAAACTGTTCTTGTCCTTAATTCTACTATGTAATAAATAGCATAAAGAATTGATGAATAAATATTATTATTATAATTTGACTGGAAATGGTGGGTGTAACAGGCTGTATGCGTATGCCTCAGGGGCTGCAGCACAGCTGCAGGCCGTAAGGCACTGATTGCAGGCTTGCCTGGAGGAGTGAGCCAGTTGTGGAGAATAATTAGCCCAGAGGAAGTCAAAGGCTCCAGTGGGGAATGGAGCTGGAGAGTACTGAGAGAACTGAGGGAGAAAGGGAGCTACCAGGCTAGTGGATGCAACACCGAGCCAGGGTACGCTCTTGGGTCACATCCCAACAAGCACATATCTGTGGTTTGTGGCTCCTCAAAGCAGTTTGAGGCACAGAAAACTGCATGCAGCACATGTGCACCTGTTCACCATGCTGCTAATTTGCAGCATGGTAGTTTTTTTGACACTAGGAGATCCTGGTATCAAATGCAGTGATTCCTCAAAGAACAACTGGCCACCTCTAAGGGAAGAGCAACAAAGCACCCTCCAGGAGAGGGATATGGCTTTGCTGAAGCTCCAAGTATTCCAGCAAGGAAAAGAGGAAGAGCTGGCAGAGCACTGACCACCCAGCTGTACACCTGGGAGAAAGCCAGAGAAACTAGCCAAACCTCTGCGGAGGAGATGCAAGGGAGAAAGCCGAACCAAGTCAGAGGTTCCAAGACCTGGATGCCCGAGTTCGTGAGCTCACCATGAGGTGCTGATAGAGGGAGGCCCAGGCAGAAGAACCCACGCTGCTGAAACTTCAGTTCTGAGAAGTGGAGAACAAGCTGAAAGAAAGTCAGTGGAAGCCTTCAGAGAAAGAGAAGCCTGATACACTAGAAATGAAACTACCAGAAGCCACTGCTGAGAGCACAAAGCTCCCAGAGACAGCATCAAAGGAAAAGCAATGTGCAGCTGACAAAGTAAGGGACCTCAAGTTGGGGGCGAGTTACAAGCAGGAAATAGAAGAAGTTCTGAGCAGTATGCATGCATAATGTGAGCATTACCGAGCCACCCTGGCTGAGACAAAAATAATACTCCAGGCATTGCAGGAGATGGTAGAAAAGGAGGAAGAGACCTGGACAGCAAAACTGACTGTATTTGAGGAGGAACTTAAAGTCCTAGCCCCAAGTGCAATCTCTAAAAGAGGCTGTGGAGAAGATGAGAAAGGAGCTGGTGGGACTCATTACCCAGTATGAGTAGGAGCCTACCAACTTCATGATTTTATGGTTTTTACAGAAACCATGAATTTTGTAGGTCTCCCATGAAAAATCCTGGTTCCTGTGGAAAAAGCATAGGGACAGTTAAAAAGTGGGAATGCAGCAGCAAGCCAGTGGGGATGGGAGGGGGAAAGGCAGTTGCAAACAGAAAAGGGAGGCAAGTCCAGACATCCTGGAGCACTGCGGGGAGGGAGGGAGATTGGCTGAGGGGCCCTGGAAGTCCTGCCCATCCCCAGAGATTGACAGATGGTCATCTGTCAATCTGGAGAGGGGCAGGAGGGCCCGACATGCCTCTGATTGGCCTAGGGGCCCCAAAATTCCTATCCCTCCCTGCAGATTGGGGGGGGGGGCACCGCACTCCGCTACAGAAATGGCACCTGACACTGCACCAGGACTGCAAAATCTTGCGGCAGCATCTGTGAATTAGGTACGTCCCTAAGTATGAGGTCTCTCAAGAGGATACATTTAAGTTATCTGAGCAGGTAAAGTCTGAGTGACACCACTACAAACAGAGAGTCAGAGGTGGTGGCCTTGAAGAGCCAGGTCTTATAATTAGAGGCAGAGTTAAAAGGAGCCAAAGTGAGGTCAGCCACATCTCCACAGCAACAGAAAGAGATACAGAGCCCTCCTGGTGGGTGAGGATAGAGGACATGGACTGAGCAGAAAAGTGAAGCCCACTGGAAAGCAGACAGCTCAAACCCCAAGAGAGGTATGCTGCTTGAAAGGGCATGGGGTGGCAGTCTTACTGGTGGAGTTCCTCAGCAGTGGGCTTGTTAATACCATTGGACTAATAATGATGAGGTATCCCCATGGGGGTGCTGGGAAGAATAGGGCTCCCAGGATGGGAGCCAAGAGACTGTTTAAGGGACAATCCCCTAGAGCAAAAGAGAAAGAGGGGAGCAAACCTAGCAGGGCATGAACAAGGATGGGGAAGCTGCAGGATGTAGAAGAAGGCCTGCAGGTCATGATGGAGACCAGTGGACCAGAGCAGACCAGACCAGTAGACCAGTGCTGGAAACTGCAAGTGGAATCCCCACCAATGAACAAAAGCCAGAGGCAAGCATCAGGAATGGCTCTCCTCAGACAACCAAGAAGGAGCTAAGACCAGGGAAGAAACCAGTAACAACACCTGCTGCAACTGTGGAGAAAAACCCAGATTTTGTACCCAGGGGTAAGCCATCCTGAAGGGCCAGTCAGTTAGGGTCCATGGTGTTTGTGAGCAACCTCTGCTTCAAAGTTGGCTGGAGGGAACTGAAGCAAGTATTCCAAATAGCAGAAGCAGTAAGGTATGCAAATGTTTGGAGGACCAGAAAAGGGAAAAATCAGGGCATAGGAAGAGTTAACTTTGAATGCCTCAATGAAGCCACTAGGGGTGTGCAAAACAGGCCCTACTTGATTCAGATTCGGCCTGAATCAGGGACAGTGATTCGATTAGTTGATTTGGATCACTGTCCCTGATTTGATTCGGTCGAATCTGAATCTGTAGATTCGATGCTGATTCAGAGAATCAGTGATTCGGACATAGACATAGCTTTAAAAGTTTTTTCTACATACCTCTAGGTAGCAGGCGACTCATGAATGCTGCAATGCATGACGCTCCATGCATTGCAGCATTCATGAGTCGCCTCAGGAGTGCGGGGGGGACCCTCCACGTGCTCAGTGGCAAACCCAGAAGTGGACTGGAAGTATTTCCAGTCCACTTCCAGGCCCACCGGGGAGCATGCTGGCCCTTCCCTGTGTCCCTCTTGGCTCAGCAATCAGCTGCAGGGGGACCCTGGGTGCCCCCCCCTCCCCCAGACCCAGGAGGCACCAGTCACCGAGCCAGGGAGGTGTGGGGGTTCCCAATGCGCTCCCCAGTGGACCCAGAAGTAGACCGGAAGTGCTGCCGAGCATGCTGGGGAGCCTCCCCGTGCTTCTGTGGAACACTCGATCCGCCCCAGCACTGCAGCATTCACGAGTTACCTGCTACCTACAGGTATGTAGAAAAAAACATTTAAAGCTGTGTCTATATCAGAATTGCTGAATCTTTCCAAATCTCTCCAAATCGATTCGGAGGGCTCCGATTCGATTCAGAGAGATTAAAGGGTCTCCTAATTCAATTCAGATTCAGAGATTCAGCCACTGAATCAGGCCAAATCTCTGCCGAATCAAATCAGGGACTGAAGCTTTGCACAGCCCTAGAAGCCACTCACGCAGTGGCAATGTTTAATAGACTGGCATTATGGGGCAGGCCCATCCAGGTAAAGATGGGCCAAGAGGCCACTTCTTACAGAGACTGTCCAACAGAGGCCCTGGTGGGGCCACAATTGCCTTGGGACTTAAGGAACTTTGGGGTAAGATACGGACTTGGGGGAAAAACTTCTCACAGTCGTTTGAGAGAGCAAGACTTAAGGTGGGGGTCTGGCATGTGGAAAGATATGAAGGACTGTGCTTGCTACAAGGGGTATGAGAGGCAGGGCAGTCTGGGGCTAGGCAGAAAGGGCCCACAGGAGCAAGTAACTAAGGCCTCAGACAGGAATGCTCGATAAACTCCACCTGTGATGTTGGTAAGAGAACCAAAGGGCCATGAACCACCTGTACGTTGTAAGAAAGGGATGTGAAGTATGCTTGCTCCTGCTATAGCAGAGAGCAGCCTTGCCCTGTGCCAGGGATGCCAGGGGGCAAGGTAAAGCCTGAGAGGGACAGATTTCCTCTCTTGGGCTGGTGGGGTGGAGGGGGGAGGTGGTAAAGAAATTGAAGAGGGTTCCCCTCTTGGGGGAAGGTTGTGTAACAGGCAGTATGACTCGGGGGGGGGGGGGGGGGCTGCAGCACAGCTGCAGGCAGTAAGGTACTGATTGCAGACTTGCTGGTAGGACTGGGCCAGCTGCAGAGAATAATTAGCTGGCCCAAAGGAAGTTAAAGGCTCCTGGGGAAGGGAGCTGGAGAGAACTGAGAAAGAGAGAGCAAAAGTGAGCAAGTGAGAGACTGTAACACTGAGCCAGGGCACACTCTAAGGGTCTGACCGGGAAAAGACCACAGTGTGCGTTAACCTTTTATTGTTTATGTAAATATTTATTTTGTGATTTCAGCTGTTCCCTGTGAGGCAAGCGTGCCCAGAAAATAAACTGTGTTAAGTGAACACCTTACCCACTAGAGTGGATAAGGTTCTTTGCCTTGTGTTGTGCAAGTCAGACTGGATAATCATTAATTGACCCTTCTGGCTTCGAAATGTGTGTGACATCAGAGTGACTTTGGAGCAAAATGTTAGGAAGACAATGTGAGGGAGTAGACCTGCCATCACTGCATAAAATCACTTTCTTATGGAAGCAATTAGGAGTTCCAAAACAAATCCGTGGTAGAGTATAGCTGTAAGCTTTTGTTGCATGATAAAGTAAATAGAAGCTGGAAAATGTATCTTTAAACAAAACAATCTGAAATCAAAAACAATGATCCCACATTTTTAAATATGTCTTGTTCATGCAGTCCCACTTCAAATGGGGCTCCAATGGAAAAGTTGTATAATTTTTTTTTTTTTTTTTTTTTTAAAGGCAAACCACTGCCAGATAGGTTGGGACTCCAGGACTGGAACTCCTAGTTTTCAGGCTTCTTTTGGGAATTCTAGGAGGCAAACAGTTTGGGCTATCACTATCCCTGGTATAACTCCATTAAATCTCCAAGTCCAGATGAATCTGGCATCTGATTTCTATTCTGGTAAAATGGGGATTATGAACTACTTTGCTAAACTCCACCCTTAAACTACTTTTTGCCTGATGTCACACCCAGATGATTAGTTTAAATCTTTGATATCTTGGATGTAAATGCATAGTTCTGCTGTATTCAACACTATATTATGCAAGTAAACACATGAGTGTACACACACGTTCGCAGTTCATTTCTCTCCAAAATTATTTGGCTGCTAGGTGTTATGCTATTGGCAAAAAGATTTATGATTCTCATTAGCTTTCCTGCAATGGTGCTGAACACTAAAATGCCCTGATAACCTGGCAGTTCTGTTGCTCACGTGTTCCATACACTACCCAGAATGTCCTTGATGCTACCTGTATACTCTGTTTTTTCTCAAACTGTTAAATGAGAGGAGATACTACAACTAATTGGCACAGTGACACTGGTTGTTTTATATCTAACTAGTCTTCCTTTCTGAAAGAATAACTGTCCAGTGAACTTTGGATCAGTTATTTGTTCACAAAGAGAACATGAAAAGGGTATGACCTATGGAAAGACAACGGCAGAGATTTGTTTTGGTAGGCAGTGCTTTTCTGTCAGTCATCTAGTCTCAGTGTACTACTGAGAAAGGTAAAATGCATCCCATATTGTTGGGGGGAGAGGTTGGGGTTGGGGGGGGGCTGAGGGGGGGGGGTGCTGATGGGTACACAGTAGTGTGATGTTTTTCTCTATTTCTCGCATTTTTGTAAATTCATTTAGGCATTTTTGTGAAAATGTGTGAAGCCAAATTAACCTGTGGTTTTAAATAATTTAGTTGCATTAAAGTCAATAAGGTCATGTCACCTTAAACCAATAATATATTTTGTCTCTGATTTCTTTTTTTTTTTTTTTTTTGGCCAGGAAAATAATAGTAATTTTTTTTTCTTTTTAATACTAACATGACTTTCTTCTTGTAGATAATGGATTGATCAGATATTCATGAACACCGGTATCAAGAAATCTCATTCACATAAATGAATTGGACAGGTAAGATGAAGAATTTTTAATTTATTTGACTCCATGAACATAGTATTAAAACAGTTATAGCACAGTAAAATAATTACTGAAGGATCAGGCTTTGATGAATACTAAAAGTGGATTGACTTAGAATTTGACCAGCTGTTTGTAAAGTTCAGACTCTATAACTTATGCTCATGTCTCTTTCCTTTGTAAAAGAAAGTGTTCTGAAAGCTGAAATCACAAACTTAAAGGCTAGGGACAGATATTACACAAACCGGTTTAAGTGATCAGAAACTGATTTAAACCTGTAACAGAACAGATGTTCAGGGCACATAAACCACTTTGAAAATGGCTGAAACCAGTTTGAGATAAACCTGGTTGAATGTAATATTAGACTTAACTGATTTGGGTGAATCTGATTTATGTAATGTCTGTCCCAGACCCCTTGCTGGTTTAAGTTAAACCAGACTATCCCAGCATGCTCTCTGGGCTGAGCAAAGCTCTCTGCTCCATGGCAAGGCTGGCCCCTCCCCTCTGCTCCCTAGCTGCAGCTCCAGCAGTCTCTGCAGGCATTTGCCTGGCTTCCCCCTACTCCCCGCTTCTGCTCCCCACTCTCTGCTAAGCAAGCATTTCCCTGTCCCTCACAGGTACCTCTCAGCATTAGCTAGCAGACCTCTGGCTACCTCCAGAGCTGTGGCAGATGGACAAAGGCAGAATAAACAGGTAGCTGGTAATGTCCCTCTGTTGTTTTCTCAGTGGGCTGATAAACACTGAGTTAGGGGTGACAAAACTTCCCTGCTGGGGGGAGAGGAACCCCTCCCTAATCATAGCATCCTATGTGGGGGGTGGGAGGGTCTGGCCACTCCCCACCCCCAGCTCAGCTCTGGAAGGAAAGGGAGGGCTGCTCTAGCACCCCCCAGCTTCTAGCCTGAACCACTGGAGACGTGTGCCTGCATTTCTGGGATGTCTGTCTGGTTATAAACTAATTCAGCCTAGCCAGGTTAGACTAACTTGCAAGGATTGAATCAATTCAGGCTCAGGCTTCTTGAATGTCTGTCCCTAGCCAAACAGATAAACATGGCAAAGGAGTGAAACAGTGTGGTGAGGAACCATGAGATGAGCGCAGTGAAAGATTTAATGCTTAATTGATATTTGTTGAGAGAGAAGGGGAAGCATCCTCTTTCACTTAGCGGGTTAGATTGAACTTTAGAGTGGTTTGGCATGGAGTTAGTAGGTCTGCAATGCTGCAGGGGTTGTTGAGTGGAATTCACATTTTGAAAATGTTTAAGTTGGCTTTTGAAGGAGAAATGGCTGCCTCTCCCCAGTGTGTTGGCCATTGGCCACAGCTATATGGAAGGGCTTGATGAGCAACCTTACAAGTAAAAAGTGGCAGCTATTGAAGGCCATGTTATGGCTCCATAACCACAAGCCTTTTTGTGTGTGCATGTGTATCTCCTTTCTCTTAAGAATCGGAAGAGAATACTAAATTCAACAGTAACTCCGTGGAGCGTTTACTTAAGCAGAATATAATGACCCCCAATGTTGAAAAGAAGACTTGATCAAAACCTTCAAAAGAAAGATATAAAAACTTTAATTATCACAGTTAATCAGGGGCTTGGTTTTATATACATCCTGGCAGCTTTCTGTCTACTGTAGCCCATGTGGAAGAATTTATTCAGTATTAATTTAAAGTATTCACCCTTCTGGGCTGCCATCCATTTTAAGGAAAGGTCTTGTTTGAGGCAGAGAAACTGCTCTCTTCATGCAAATTTGACTAGGTGAAAATGGTATTTTAAATGGGTATTAATACCTATATTTATAGACATGAATAGGTATTTTTCAGTGAGAATAAGTATTTTAAAAATAACATCTCAGCAGATATCAATTGGATCACAAAGCTTGCACCAAGTAATAGAATAAACACAGGCATAAAAACTGAAATATACTGTGCTTGGAACTTGCTGGCCTTTGCTCTATCGTGGCTGGCACTCCCTTGCCTAGTAATATAGATACGAGACTAAAATGGCTTTAAGATGCTTTTAGCAACATGTTTATGATCCTCAGACAAACAAAGAGCTCTTGTAATTATTTTAAAGACCGTATTTTGCAAACATTAATCTTAACCATAAAATAAGGCATCCAATCATCTCACACTTATAAACAGTTTTCTGACTTTTAAAACTTCAGTATTTTTAGCTTGAATTGGTAGAAACATAGGACTGGACAAGATCTCCGGGGTCACTGAGTTGAATGCCCCATCTTGGGCAACTGTGTTTATACAACTTCTGTCATAAAGAGATCAAATTCCATTTTAAAGGTAGTTAGGTTTTTGTCCTAACTATTCCTTTTGGAAAGCTGTTTCAAAACCTCCCTGCTCTTGTGATTAGAAACCTTCCTTTCCTTTCACCTTCCTTTCACCTTCCTTCTCAACCTAAATGTATTCATGACCTGTATGTCCCCTTTGTTCATGACAATATACTGTGTTTTAGTTCAAATAATTTTTTTCCCTTCCTCATACTTACCTCTCCTCACATGTATTTATCAGAGCAATTATGGCCTCATTCAGATGATCACGGACATGTGGTATGCGGTATGCGGCACTGCAGATCTAGGCATTCCCTGTGCTGCTACTTTGCAGTGCAGGGAATTTTCTGCACCCTGGGAGATCCCCAGGTCAAAAAATTCCATGCCAAAAAAAAAAAAAGCAGGGTGATGCATGTGGCAGTAGCACATGCCACCCAAAACCAGAGCCTGGCCAGCTGGAGCCATGCTTTAGCTGCCAGCCAGGCTTCCTGCTTCAGGAAAACACTGGCTGCAGCTCCCTGAGGCTCCCAGGTAAGGCTACTATGACAAACGTAGCTGCTGGCTCCAGGCTCTCCTACCCCACCCTGGGTAACCTGCTATGCACTGGAGCGTGCATGGCCTGGGTGTTCCCCAGGGATAAGTAGCAGCAGCTCAAGATGTGCTGCCACTACTTGTCCCCAGGGAAATACACATTCCTGCTTGTGGGGACACAGCCCATATGTCCTTTTAACATTTTCCTGGGCTAAACAAACCAAGCTCTTTAGTATCTTCTCATACAATAAACTCCCAAATCCCTTGATCATTCAGTTACCCCCTCGTGTATCCCTTCCTGTTTTGATTTAATGTCTTGCACATGGGTAACTAGAACTGTACATGGCATTTCAGATGAGTTTCACCAGTGCCTTGTACAATCTC
Organism: Alligator mississippiensis; assembly: GCF_030867095.1. Taxonomy (NCBI): domain Eukaryota; kingdom Metazoa; phylum Chordata; order Crocodylia; family Alligatoridae; genus Alligator; species Alligator mississippiensis. The sequence goes on from NC_081826.1 coordinate 279,854,741, forward strand.
TACTGAAAGTTCCTCCTCTGAAATGCCCTAGGATCAAATAGGACTTTTTAACAGCTTCATCACTTTAGTGTCTCATAAGCTTTCTGTGATGTCTTTTCCTCAGTCCTTCTCCAACTGCTGAACTCCCAATTTATAATAGAAATTCTTGTCACTTGTCCCTAGGTTCTCCAGTTCCCCCTGTACAAAAACTCAGTCTTTCTCTGTACTGATTCTCCTAACTTTTTCTCATAATAAATTTTATCAGCTTGCTACTAAGTCTTCATGGCAAGGTCATTAATGAAAACAATAAATATTATCAATCCCAAGACAATACTTGAGGAACTCCACTATCTAGCACCCTCCTGTCCCATATTTCTCCTTTCAATACCACCTATTCTTATCCTTTTTTTAGGGAGTTCTTTACAATTCTATTAATCCTCATCTCTTCCAGTTTAACTAATTATTTTTCATGTGGCACTGTATCAGAGACTTTACTGACGGATGAAACTACTACAGTTCCTTTTATCTAGAATAGTGGGGACCAACTTTTTTTGGCGGGTATGCTATAAATTAAGCCTTCCACAAGTGCCACTCTGATCCCCTTCCTTTGTCTGATCTACTGCTCTGCTTTCTGTTCCCTGACTTATCTGCCACTGTACTGCCTGCCCCCTCCTTGATCTACCATGTGCCATGCACACTGGCCGCTTATGACACTTGTGGCACTCATACTGCAGATTGGCCACCCCAATCTATAAAATCAACTCTTATGAAACAAGAGTTGGCTAATGATTCTGGTACAAGGTCCCTTTGATAAACCCAGGCTGGATTTGATCCCATTTTCTATTTACCAGAACATCTTCATTTATTCTTTTGTGCTTTCAGAGTCAGTGTAATGAGCTGTAGTTGCCCAGACTATCTTTTTCCAGATGCTTTTGTGGTGGTGGTGGTGGTGGTGGTGGTGGTGTTATTATTTTGATCTCGGATCAAGACAGAATTGTTCTAACTGGACAGCAAAATTCCTTGCCATTCATCAAGAGCTGGCTTGTTCACATAACTAAGATGATTCTGTCCATTTCTTTTAACAAGTCCTTTTCAAAGTTGCATAGTTTTGATTGAACATTTCACCAGTTTAACCCCTACATGCTAGCTTCATTTTTATCTATATTGTATATTGGGCTTTATGAGGACCCATAGGTAATCAAATATGGTGATTTCTATATTTATTTATTTATTTCTATGACCCAGTCCCCAAGAATGCACATTAGAAGAATGGCCTTCAGAAGGTGTGAAGCCCCTCCTTACAACCAGCTGTATGAAACTATACCCAAGTTAAATTTCTCTTGCCCTCAAACTGTTAATGCTCACTTATCTTGAAGCAAAAAAACTTATACCCATTTATAAACAATTGTCCCATCTATTGTGACTGCAGGTATCTGTTAATTATAGGCAGGACTAATCCTTTTAATCCTATTGAGGTCTTTGCCTCAGTAATATGGTTTGCAAGTGCATTCCACAAACTTATTTATAACTTTGGTAAAAACCTACCATGTTACTTTGTATTAGTTCTCCATTGTCATCTTTTAATGTAATTGATTATCTTTTTGTTCTTGTATTAGAACATTATATATTGCATTCACTTGATCTTCTTTATACCATTCCTTACTCCATAGACATTAATGCATCAGTTGATTTGTGACTATGTAAAGGGGAGATGTAAAAGTAGAAGAGAGACGACAAATCAGATCAGTTTTGTGCCAGTTAGAAATTTATTCTGAAAGCATCCTCAGTTATTGTTGAGAGAATTTCTTCTGATTGTATTCTGTTTTTTTAAAGTGCATTTCTTCTATAAAAGTAGTAGTTTGGGGCTACTTGTTTATTACTTTTCAATAACTTTTTTGTAACACTTGTGCTTAGTTACAAATTAAATAATGGCCAAAGGCAGGGCAAGGTAGCACCTTAGAGACTAACTTTGTCAGATGCTTCACCTATAAAAGCTTATGCCCTTCTGAACAAGTAGGCTACTGTATGAAAGCTTATGCATCTCTGAACTACTCTCTCAGGTGCTGCCCTGCCCTGCTTTCTGCCTGACTTCAGACTAACATGACTAACTGTCTTTCTCTAAGTGTACTAATGTTTTCCTAGCTGCCAGCCCTAGGTTTTGAGTATCATATTCTTTCCTGGTGGAGCATCAATGAGAGTAATAAAGGTATGCCAGGTAATTTATACCTTAAGATACACCTGTGCAAGCAGATTGTCTTCAGTAGGTTCACACACCTATCCCTGCTTGACTCTTAACAAATCTGTTGATTTATGCCTAGAAAGTAAATGAATCCAGCTGTCTCTATCCTAGCAGTATGTCTGATTGGTAAGGATGAAACGTACTAAAAGTGCACTTACTTTACTGTTTTGAAAAAGTGAGACGGAGAGCAGGCCTGTTTCTGGAGAATGGTCATATTTATATAAACACATTATGAAATAAAACTTTTAAAATAATAGCAAACCTTTTACTTGCTTATCCTGGCCAACAGCATATCAAGGGATGAATGAGCCACACACCTGCCTCTGGTGTCCACTTTATTAGAGGGAGCACCAGAGTGGCAGCTCCTCGGGGAGTCTGTGATGCTGCAGCTATCGCAGCAGCCAGGCTCAGGGTCCAGGGAAAGCACTCTGTGCCAGCAGCAGCTGGTAATTTCCCCTCCCCCAAACCCCAGGCAGGTTAGACTGGTTTCCCACTCCCTACAGTCTCTTGTGCCCCCGAATCCCCTACAGGGGAAAAGATTCAGAGAGCTTTGATTTGGGCAGTCCCTGGTGGCTGCAGCAGGGAGAGGCAGCTGACTCTGAGCTGGTAAGTAGGGGCTGGGAGGACCCCTACCAGCCCCCCCACACACCCCAGCTCAGTACTTAAAGCCCAGGTACTGCCAGGCAGGGGGGCAATCCCTGCTGCCCCCCCCCCCACTACCCCACGCTGCATGGGAAGCTCTGCCAGGAGCCCCCTGACCCCCTGCTCCGCTCCCCCAGCCCCCCCACAGGTGCCCTGCCCAGGCCAGCTCCGGCCCTTTCGGGGGGGGGGGAAGGGGGAACCCAAGGAAAGCCCCAGGACTCACTGCTTCTGCAGTGGCCTCAGGGCTTTGGGGAGTCATGCAGAGCCCCCCATGTGTTGTGGGGCAATGGGGGGAAGCAGGAATCACCCCCCGCCAGCAGGAATGGTGTGTCTGGGGGGATTTCAGGTGGGGTTTTTGTTTTTTTTTCTTAAAGGGCTGGAGCTGGCCGGGGGGGGGGGGGGGGGGCGTCAGGGCCCCATGCAGCATGGGGCAGTGGGTATCACCTCCCTGCCTGGCAGTACCCGCTGAGTGGGGACTTTTTTTAACAAGTGCCGGGAGCTGGGGCAGGCGGGGCAGCCATTGCTGGGCTGGGGGGATGGGCCTGGGTGATTCAGAGATTTGACAGCAGCCAAATCTCTGAATCAGACTCGGCTGAATTGATTCGGGACAGTGATTTGAATCGCCAGATTGGATCACTGTCCCCCGAATCGGCCGAATCTGAATCCAAAGCAAATACGAGCCACCGCACAAGCCTGCTGGCTATGCCTCTCTCTGTTCCTGGCAGTATGTTCCTCTCTAGCTCACTCTGGTGGATTGTTACAATTGACAAATGCAACAAATGCCTCCAGGACTACTATCCCTGATGTAGTGGTGATGCCAGGTGTTTCCACAGCTAAAGCCTTCCTTCATTTTTTTTTTTAAAGTGTCTTTATTTCCTCTAGATCTGTCTAGTGTCTTTTCTTCACTTGCTTGTGTCTGGGAATCTTGTCCATGGGTCTTTATGCAGAGATGCTCTGGGTCTCTTTCCCAGTGACTTGTATCAGTTGCTTGAAAACTTGTCTGTCTTTGGGGGAAGGGGACATTGGAGGACTGGAGATGCATCTACTCAGGAAAGCTTAACTGTTCCCAGCAGCAGTGCTGGGTGCTGCAGTGCTCCAGGCTTGCTGCCTCCGATACTGAAAACAGTGTAGTCACTTCATGCAGTACTGCAGGTGATAATGAACATCGCTGAATGACAGTGCCAATTAGCCTGCCCTGTGCTAAGAACCATGGCATGCTGCATGTTAAGTATAATCCAGGGTGCCATGTGCCTGCAGCCATGTTGATTAGGAGGGAGCCTGCCTGGAGCAGCACTCCCTATTGGGAAGCACTGCTGCTAGAGATGAGAAGTTTACTGTGGAGACATGGGCCATGTACAAGCATTCATTTCTAGCAGTGGAAAGCTTCTGCCACCAGTATAAGTAGCACATGCTTTCAGCCTGCAACTGCCCCCTCTTCCCTGCTTCTTAAACCTTCCCAAGACAAGTGTGATCCCAGCCTGGGGAGCAGTGGCTGCTCCAGTCCTTCCATTTCTGTGGGGACTGAAGCAGCAGGGCAGAGCCCCCACCTACAAGAAAGGGGCTTGTGGCACTGCTTGCAGTTTGTGGCTTGTAGCCCTGCTCCCTCCTGGTGCCCATGGGTAGTGAGAAAACAGAACAGCATGGCAAAGCCCATGCCTGCTTCTCACATTAGAGTCCCTACTGGGTAAGGAGCTGGCAGGGATCAGCTAGCGGCTTTTCCTTTCCTCCTGTCCAGTCTTTAGGAGGAGCAGAAGCAGCTCCCTCCCATATCTTCTTCCAGAGATCCCAGTCTCTGGACAGCACAGGAACCCTTCCCTGCTCCTGGATTTTCCTGGTCCCTGTACAAGTGTCTGTTCTGTTGGAGAAACCCTTCTGGGAACAACCTGTATCGGGTTAGGGTTGGGTTAGCTTTCTCCCAGATCCACCATTTTTGGTCTGGAAGAAATAGCGTGAACATTTGTACACTTGCTATTTCTAATGGGAGAACAGGGATTCACCCAGTAGAAATGTAAATCTTGTACATGGCCATGGCCTTGCATTCTTGAGTGATTTAGCACCCTACAAAATAAGCAGGGGAGAGCTTATGGGGGAGAGCAAATTGTCTGCACAGTGTAGAACTCTAGACACACAAGGACAGAGTTGAAATAAAAAGGAGGGAATATTATCAGTGCAGCCCTGGGGACCAGGAAACCCAAAAAGGTGAAATTTAGCTTAGTTGAAATATAAGCAACACCAGTGACTAAAATAATCAGCCAGAACTTCTTTTATGTCACTGTTGTACAACACTTTCTTTTCATGAAACTCATGCAACGGAACATTTGGAGAGTGGTTGCAGTACTAATTAAAAAGAATGAATCAGGAAGGCTGCCTAATTACCAGGAATAATAGTTTCTCAGACTCTGGAATCCTTTCCTGTGATTCAAAAAAGCATGGACCTTGAAAAGTAAATCATCTTCCATAAGCTGGAAAGGACAAGCACTGAAAGTATCCAGCATGCACACTAAGTCACAACTGCAAAATGTGTGTGCTCACAATGTGCATGTCTTCACATGCAAAATGGCACCTGTGAAGCAAGTAGATGTATAGCATACTTATTTAACAAGCACTATATCTAACACCTTGGCCAGTAGTAAGGTTCTCATTGACTTCAGTGTGGCCATGATTTCACCTTGTTTTCCTAAACTTGAAGTAAGTCTTACCTAGACTGAAATAACATTTTGTTTTGCCTGCTCTAGATCAAAGAATTAGAGAAAGTTAGGGTTGGAAGGGACCTCAGCTGGTCATCTAGTCCAACTCCCTGCTCAAAGCAGCACCATCCTCAACTAGATCCTCCCAGACTGCCTTGTCTAGCTGGCTCTTGAAAACTTCCAAGGATGGAGATTCCACCACCTCTCTGGGTACCTGTTCCAGTGTTTTCCTACCCTCCTAGTGAGAAAATTCTTCCTAATATCTAATCTAAACTTCCCTTGCTGCAACTAGAGACCATTGCTCCTTGTTCTGTCAGCTGCCACCACTGAGGTAGTTGAAGGCCGCTATTAAATTCCCTCTCAGTCTTTTCTTTACCAAACTAAATAAGCCCAGTTCCCTCAATCTCTGCTCATAAATCATGTCCCCCAGCACCCTCACCATTTTTTTTGCCCTCCACTAGACTCCCGCCAATTTGTCCACATCCTTTCTGTAGCGGGGGTTCCCAAAACTGGACACAGTACTCCAGATGTAGCTTTACCAGTGCTAAAGAGAAGGAAATAATCATTTCTCTTGACTTAATGGCAACACACCTACCAATGCAGCCCAGTGCAGCCTACTTGGTAACAAGGGCACACTGCTGGCTCATATTCAGCTTATTGTCCACTGTAACCCCCAGGTCCTTTTCTGCAGAGCTGCTGCCCAGCCAGTCAGCCCCAGCCTGTGCTGGTGCACATCTCCTCTTTGCACTTGTACTCGTTGAACCTCATGAGATTCCTTTTGGTCCAATCCTCCATTTTGTCTAGGTCACTCTGAATCCTAGCCCTACTCTCCAGCAAATCTACTATTCCCTCCAGTTTGGTGTAATCTACAAACTTGCTGAGGATGCACTCAGTGCCATCTTCCAGGTCATTGACAAAGACATTGAACAAAAGCAGCCCCAGGACTGGGCACTCCACTTGATACCAGCCACCAGCTAGACTTCAAGCCATTGATTACTGCCCTCTGAGCCTGATGCTGCAGCCAGTTTTCTATCCATTTAACAGTCCATTCATCCAGCCCATACTCCCTTAGCTTTCCTGCAAAAATACTGTGGGAGACAGTATCAAAAGCCTTGATAAAATCAAGGTACACCACATCCACTGGTCCCCCCCACCATGTCCACAGCCAGTCATCTCATCATAGAAGACAATCAGGTCGGTCAGGCATGACTTGCCCATGGTGAGTCCATGTTGACTGTTCCTAATCACCTTCTTCTCCAAGTGCTTAGAAATGGATTCCTTGAGGATCTGCTCCATGTTTTTTCAGGGACTGAAGGGATCTCCGCTAGGCCAAGCTGGTCTTCTGTCATACGTGCTAGTCTTCCTGCACGTTGGGAGGGTTTGTTCCTGCACTCACAGTAAGGCTTCTTTAAAGTACAGCCAGCTTTCCTGGACTCCCCCCCTGACTGGTTTCCCAGGGGATCCTGCCCATGAGTTCCCTGAGCAAGTCAAACTCTGCTTTTCTGAAATGCAGGGTCCTTACTTCGCTGTTCTCCATCCTTCCTTTCCTTAAGATGATTGAGTTCAGGATCCTGTGGTCGCTGCTGCCCGAGTTGCCATCCACTATTACATTCCCCACCAATTCTTCCCTGTTTGTGAGCAGCAGGTCAAGAAGAGCATGACCCTTATTTGGCTGCTACAGCACTTGAACCAGGAATTTGTCTCCAACACTCTCCAAAAACTTCCTGGATTGCCGCACACTGCTGTATTGCCCTCCCAGCAGATGTCGGGGTGATAGTCCCCCATGAGAACCAAGGCTTGTGATTGAGAAACTTCCACTAGCTGTTTGAAGAAAGCCTCATATCCCATAGATGGAACATCCTGACATACATCTGTAGCAGTTTTGTAAGTTGGTATGGAGAGGGAAATATCCACATGTAACACTGGGGTTTTAATAATCAAACCTAATGGGACTCAAAAAAAGGCTTAAGTGTTTTGCTAAGACAGAGATCACCTAGAACTGAAATAGAAATATGCATTTTCCTTCCTTCTTCCCCCAGCCCCACAGCCTTTTTTTCAATTATTATTTGCTTTGTCCAAAGAAAATAGTTAAAAGAATCCCTACTTGAATGGCCTTATTTTTTATTGTTGATATGCTCATTATGTCATCACCAGATACGAAGTAACAATTGAAAATTGCATGCAAGGACATTAAAAAGTTTATTCTAGTGTATAATAGGAATCTGCCATAAACAACAGGAGTTAAAAGGAATGAACATAGCAAGTGTAAACTTTAGACACATTGATTAATAGTCTGCAAAAGTGAGAAGCTTTGTGTAACCCAGATGGTACTCCAAGAGGTACCCCCTCTCCAATTGAAGGGATCAAAGCAGGTGCACAAGTGCTGTGGGAGGTGAAGGGACTCTCCTCCCCCTATAGAGCAGAGCCAGACCACCAATAGGGACTTAACCATATACCTTTTAATGAGAGAACAGTACTGGGAACATAACCAGTATAAACCAGGGGGTATAGGGGACACTACAATGCCCCAAGGGGCAGGATTCAACAAAGGTTAGGCACTTACAGTCATAGACATATTCATCCAGTTGACAAAAGACAGGGTTAACCAAAATGTAAATCACAAACAGCAGAACAAACAATACTGGTTGATATTACTAGAAATATAAAAGGCACAAAATACAAAATGTCAAATGACAAGGAATATAGGGCCTAGGTACCTGGAGAGGGAGAAAGGTGGAAAACACAATAGCTCCTTTCTACTGCAAGAGGAATTTCTTCTTGTTAGTTCACTCACCCCAAGTCACCAAAGCTGGGACTTGAACTGAGATCTCCCATGTGGTAGGCAGGAACACTGCCACACAGTCACCAGTACTGGCACTGCTCCCAGCTGCTAGGGGTCTTGACCTTCCTGGAGCCCCGGCCTCACATCGAGCTGCCTGGCCTCTGACTGGAGGAGCTGGAAGCAAAGCTGGGAACTTCTCAAGTTGCTGCTCAGATCTTGCTGGAGCTGAGGAGCCTCTCCTGCCGGCCACAGCCTCTCATAGGAGATCCTGGAACCCAGCGGGGAGCCGCTCCTGCCAGCCTCATGCTGCACTGCTGAGGACCCACGTGCTGCCTGCAGTTCCTACTCCTTCAGGCTCTTCTGGGGCAACTGCTCCCACCCCACTGGCTGAGCTCTTGCCAGCTCCTTCCTTGTGGTCCCTTACTGGTCTCTTCCTTGAGTCAGCCGCGCTGCCCCTTTTATCCCCCTCCAGGTGACCCAAGGGGCCAATTAGGGGGCGTGGAGGGTGAGTCTCTGGGGCCTGATTGGTGATGAAAGGGAATCCTCCAATCATCTTTTACCCCTTCAAAGCCCCTGGGCAAAATCATTACCAGATTGGTGAGGAAAGGGAATCCCAAATCCTCCAATCATCTTTTGCCCTTTCAAAACCCCTGGACTAAGTCACTACCAGCCAGCCCGTCACATTTGTATAGACTGATTGCACTAGATAGGCATTGTTCTATGCTAAAAATGGGCTAAATAGAATTAAAGGGATACATTTGTTTAAATTTGAACTCTTATCAAAACATTTTTATCTCTACTGTCACAAATGAAAGTTTGCTGCATTCATGAGATTACTGGGAGGTTATTTTTCTCTGCTTTGTCAAGAAGGTTTCTTTGAGCCTTTGACATTCCTAGTTATTTTTGCTACTTCATTCTAATCAATTTCCCCTATTGCTGGGGAGGCTTTTTCCATGGAACAAGTCAGGAAAGCGTAAGAAAAACAACAAAAAGGAAACTCTTGATATGAAACCACAACAATTGTCAGGAGAACTGGAGGCAGACCACAGTGCCTGGGACTACATTTAACTTCTGCTTTCAGCTGATTGGATTTCAAATAAACAGGCATTTGAGGTATTGAATATACATGTACAAAATATGTGAAGATATGATGTAGAAATGACACCCTGAGGATAAATATTTTGTAAAGCAGTGACATAATATGGGGAAAAAAAATCCCTAACCACATGCAAAAACCTATATCCAGGTTTGTCAAGCAGTAGTGTAATGGGTGGACATGTGGAACATAAGCCCTCAGCTGCCTAAGGTGTAGCACACTGGAGTGGAGCTAGGGGGGCACCTTGCACCCTGCAGTAGCTCTAGCAGAGGGGAGGGCAGAGAAGCTAGGCAATGTGCAGGAAGAACAGCTAGAGGTCCTCTACTGGGGGAGATACCACCTCCTGCTGCCAGAAACAAGCGTATGTGTGTGTGGGGTGGGGGTTAGCTGCTTGCTGCATGTCAGCAGGTGACATCTGCACAGCAGCAGCAAACCTGGTTGTTTCAGCATGCACCACTGCTGTTGCTCTCCCGTCTGCTGCCGGAGCAGGGAAGGTATGGGCTGTGGGGGTGCCCTGCACTGCTCAGCACATAGTACTAGCCACTAATGCCTCCGTTGTCCAGATTAACTTAATTCACTTGACATATCAAGGAAGTGCAACAGCGAATGCTGCTTATACAAGGACTACTGATGTTGGAAGAGATGAGAGCAGGACATAGCACCTTACTATTTTAGTGAGGAGGAATCGAGTATCATGAAAGAGGCACTGAGAATGAGAAGGGTGTTGTGATCACAGCTACAGAAATAAGTTAATCCTTTAGAGGATGAATTTTAAAGATCCTTTTCTGTTGTCCTGCTGAAGATACAGCTACAGTGTTCTCATTATTGTGGCCATAATTTCAGTTGAACATTTTTGAAGCTGTTAAATCCTAATTGTATGTTCATAAAATAAAGTTAATTTTTTTCCTTTGGTTTATATGTCTAAAAAGTAAACATTCATACAGAAGCAGCACTAAGAAGGACTATTAAAGTGTAAATAATCCTTTAAAATTGATGTTTGCACGTCCTTAATTGTTTTGATTAGAAAGACATTTTGCTCTTCTTATGACAAGTTGGTCCCATATAATCAGCCTGAGCAGTTGTTAGTGCTGTATGTTTGTAAAAGCAGTATGCTCTGTGTTTAACATGGCAAACATTCTTTTGTTACTAGGATTTCAGGCCATTTTGTACAACTACATAATAAAGAAAATTAAATAAGTCTCTGTTTTAAACATTGAAGAGTATGAGACTCTATTCCTTGGCTGTAATCTTATAGAAATGCACAGGGATCCACTATAGTAAATCTCAGAGCAGAATTGAGGCATGTATTCAAATAGGAAAAACATAAGGACATGACAACGTAGGGAGACACGGGCACAAGAAAGATAACAGAATTATACAGTCACTTGGGAGATGTAAATTAAGGGACTGTTATTTACAAACTCACAGGAAGTGGATGTTGTAAATTAATAATATTAAGGCACATGGTATACAAAAACTAGGAGCCCTATTTTTGCCTTTCTCCTCTTTCTCCTACTCTTCTCATTGACTTGCCTGCTTTTATCCAGAATGCCTCTTGTCTCTGTACATCTTTGTGCAATCTTCAGAAAGATTAAGATTTCTGAAGCAGTTTATATTTAGAGACCTACTCTTTATTTATTTGCAAGGCCACTGCATAGTAAATCCCCTATACAGCCCCCAAATTCTCAACACATGTGACTTAGTAACACATCAAGGCAGCAGCAGAGCTGGAAATTGAAAGCCCTTCTCTTGATTACCAGGCTCTTAACCTCCAGACAGTTGAGGAAGAAGAAGGTGGAACCATGGCAGATTATAGATGAATTATAAAAGGACTGAAGATGTGAAAATGGATTTTTAGAGGGCTTTCTGACAAGTGGGGTTGGAGAAGGTAGAGTGAAATGACACCTTAAAAAGGGAGAAGAGCCCTAAGTTGTAGTAAACAGAAAGCTTGATTTCAGTAATCAAGTAAACTTAGGGGATTTAGGAAGATTTTAATTTGATCAAAGCATTGGGAGAAATAGATTTTTGTTTTGTTTTGCTTGTTTTGTTTTTGAATCATGGATTGATTCAATCAGGGGCTTGAAGTGAGTGTTAGGAAAACCAGATTTGGGAGCTGCACTAATGAAAGCCTGAGATGGTCTCTACTGGGTTTCTGGCAATAACAATAGAGATGCTGGAGATCTCAGAGAGGAAACAATTGGCAGCAAAGAAAGAACTGGAGAGAAAAGGGGATTCTGTGAAAAGTGGGCTGACCGAGCTACAGAGAAGAACATGTGTCTTGTTAGTTCAACATGTGCTTATTTTTAAAAGAAGTGATCTTCAGCCAATTTGTGGATAATCTTGCTTAGTTATAAAAGGGGTGTTGGGTGCAGAGAATCATCAGGAAAGGTAGAAAAAAGTGGCAGAGGAAAGGGCATTTGTGACAAATGAACTGGAGAGACTCGTGGGGCTTTTTGGAAGAAGAAATCAAAGCATTCAGAGATGGGAGCCTGGAGAGAGGTGGCACTGTTCATAGCTCCCTCATACAAAGTAGGAAAGCTAAAGGAGCAGAAGGCACTGGATTCTTTAAAAACCAGAATTAATATGTAGGCTAGTTGTCAAAATGTGAGCTGTCCATTGTACTGTAATGGTATTTCATTAGCTGTAGAGAATCGAAGTATTGTTAAACCGTATCACTAAACCATTCTGGCAGTACTCAAAAATGCAAGTCCAAAAATGTAATTAAAAAAAGAATTGGGGAAAGCAATTATGGACAAATTTTTGAAGGATAGAGGTTTACTTAAATAGAGCTATGTGAACTGGTTTTTGTATGACTATTTAGACTAATGTCACAAAAATAGGATAATTCCATGTGTAAACTGATAGCTAGACTCTTAAATATCCTCTTGTAAATACAAACCCCTGGCATTCATGCCCAGTCCTGGTACCCCTCACATACGGTACATGTTGTCTGACGTGGCCTTTCAATTAGTCTTACTGTTTCACTGTAGATAGTTTCATCTGTTTGTCAGGTTTTAACACAGCATCAGAGGAGAAAAAACATGTATATAAATAACTCAGTAGTGGCAGTACCATCATATGAAGGGGATATGTGAAACTGAATTAACTGTAACTTGGATAAAAGGTGGTGGTGTTTTTGTAAAAACTGCTGTTGTGCGTAAGCATCATCACTTGTTACTGTTTTGTGTATTGTATGAATGAAATGGTTATCATTTGTGCTTCATTATTTTTAACATCAGCTTTAGGCCATGGGAAAAAGCTGCAGTTTTCTTAAAGTGTTCTAGATTATGCAAGAGTTAAGGCTTTAGCTGACTGCTAAAAGTGCTCAAGTTAGTTTGTGCCTGAAGTTATTTGATATTGTAACATTTGAAATATATCCATTCTGCATGCACAAAAACCCATGCTTGCCTGTAAACTGTGGGTCCTTCCATTCGGTTCATACAAAAGCTGGGTGAATAAACCCAACATTCATGCAATTCTGAGGTGGTGGCAAATGAAAATGTAACCCCATTTGTTTTAAGGCAATGCACGTGTGTTGCTAGAAAACGTATGCTAAAACTAAACCAGAATTAATTGACTTTTAATATAAGTGTGCATTAAAAGGGGTGTATGTGGCCATTGTTTGTAAAGAGTGAAAATTGATCCAGATAACCAATCATTTATAATTTCCTGTGCAAGCAAAAAGCTAATCCTCACCTGTGCTCTGGAACATTGAACACAAGTACTTGTCAGATGAGCAGAATTGATTTTTAGGCCTAAGAGGTAATGGTCCTCTCTTGAAATGGAGTGCTTTTTGGTTTCAGGAGTGCACCTGGTCAGAGTGGGCCTGGGAATTGTACAGTTAGTAATATTAAGATCATGTCATGAGCTATTTCTTTTGAGTAGACAGAAGGCTTTGTTTGGGTTCTCAGTTTTCTTCAGGAAAGATGCAAGTTAAGTACATGGACTTAAATGTGACAGAAGGCAAGATAGAGGGGCACCTTATAGACTAACTTAATCAGAGAAATATAATCTTTCAGGAACTATATATAGTACCCTTCATCAGGGGCATCTCTGCTCTGCCTTCTGCCTTGCATCAGACTAACATGACTAGCTACCTCTTCATCTAAAAACAGACGGGGTTTATCCCAGGGCTTTGACTCCCATCAAAACAGGTGCAGAACAGTAGTTTACACACACTTTTTTGGATGCCACTTAACTCAAATTAGCCTCAAATATCCCAGGGGGAAAAGCGTCATCTTGGTACTTCACGGGTATTTAGGGTGGGACAATGAGTTTGTACACCCAAAGGACCTGAGAATGAAAAGCTTTGTCCTGGCCTGGGGGTGGGGGCATGGAAAGGGAGGTGAAAATTGTTTCCAACTTCTGTTTTTAGCCACTGTTAAATGTGAGGTCCACTTAACACGTGTTATTTAGGTTATGGTAAGTATTAATATAGGTGTAGTTGCATATTACAATTAGCATTTGCTAACTTAAAAGGAATGTTAGTTAGTGTTAAAATTAGCATGTGCTGGGAGCAGTCACATGGTCAGGGCTAAACCCTTTGTAAAATGCACTGCTCTGACCTGCCCTTAGAGGGTTGGTGAGCGGGGCCATGGCTAAGAGCTGCCAAGTTGGCTCTGTGCCCACCTGACTGACCTGTTTTCTGGGGTAGTGTAGGTCCCAGGAATGGGGCCTGTGGCCCAGATTTGGACCCCACCAGCTTCTGGTGGCCTGCATCAAGCCTGTCAGGCCCTGCCTGGCCAGACTAGGTCCCCATTTCCCCCTGCTGGCCTGATCAGGTCTGTCACCCCCCCCAGTGCAGGCTCCTTTCCCCCTGGACATCATTACCCCCCCCCCATCCTTTTATCAGGCCTGCCACCCCAAATTGCACCTGCTGTTCCCTACTAGCCTAGATTGGCCCCTGCTTACCTCATATCCCTGCCCCTTCCCCCTGCACCTTTCTACTTGCCTATAGCTGCCAGCACTGTCCTGGGGGAGCAGGCAAGGAAGGAGCCTGCTTGCCACCACTGCTGCTGATCTCTGGGCTGGGCTCAGCTTGGAGAGCAGCAGCAGTAGCCAGGCAAGCAGGTGGGTTTCCATTCCCTGCCTCTCCCCCAAGACAGCACTGGCAGTGAAGGTAAGCAGGGAGTCGAGGGACGTGGTGGGGAGGGGGAAGGAGCCCTGAGGAACAGGGGGCAAGGGGAAGTGAGACAACATGGGGAGCCCTGGGGGCAGCATGAGTCCAGAATGGGAGTGGAGGAGGGAGGGGAATGCTTACCTTCAGGGCTCCCCTGGCTGCCCCCACTGTCACTCTAGGGGAAGAGTCACCTGTGGGTGGCTGGGAGTGGTGCTTCCTGGGGTGCTGGAGGACTGCTCCCAACTCATCTTGGCTCTGTGGAGCAGTCCAGTGTGACTGCAACACCAGCTGCCCCAGAAGAGCTAGAGAAAGTGCTTGCTGAAAGAAGACTCCCTCTGAGACCCTCAGAAGGCACTTAGTTCATGTTTTCCTGTCATGGTGTGTGGCCACTCCTGTCTTCAGAGCCCTTAACGTGCCTTAAAGGTAACATGCAACGACACCCTAAGGCTTAACATCTGACTGCTCAGAAAAAAGTAATGCTTGCTATGATCTAAATATAGACGATAGTACTGCACTGGAGCCTTGAACAGCTCTGGTGTGATCCTAGGCCTCACACCAAAAATCAGCACATTATCGGTCTCAGCCCTGGGTGTGACTGCATTAGAGCTGGTTCCAGGCTCTGGTATGATGTAGGGGCTGGGAGCAATACTGGCAGAGTACAAAAGCCAGCCCCAGCCCCTGCACTCGATGGGAGCTGGTTCAAGGGATGCAGGGACTGGGACTGGCTCCTGTGCTGTGAGGTGCTGGGGCTGGGTGCTGTGTCACTCCCAACCCTTGCACTGCACTGGAGTCTTGTGAAGACTGAGGTAAAAAAGGCATTGAGCTCTTCAGCCTTTTCTGCATCCTCTGTCACAAAGTTGCCTCCCCTGTTCAGTAAAGGATCCACGTTTACCCTGATCGTCCTCTTGCTACTGACATACTTGCAGAAACCCTTCTTGTTACTCTTCACATCCCTTGCTAGCTGCAACTCAAATTGTGGTTTGGCCTTCCTGACTTTATCCCTGAATGCCCAAGCAATGCCCTTATGTTCTTCCCTAGTCATTTGTCCAAGTTTCCACTTCTTATAAGATTCTTTTTTGTGATTTCATTTTACTGAAGAGGTCCCTGCTAAGCCAAGCTGGTTTTCTGCAATACTTGCTAGTCTTACTGCGTATCGGTATGGTTTGTACCTACACTCTCAGTAAGGCTTCTTCTCTCCTCTGCATGTTGGACTCTTCTTTCCTCCAAAGCCTTTATTCCATGTTTAATAGACTGTTTCCAAGCACTCTGATGCATTTGCACCCTGGAGAAGTCACTCCAGCTTTGCTTTATCTTTCAAGAAAGGATTCAACACTACACTCCCCAGGTACCTCTCCACTATCACACTGCTACATTCATCTCATCCCTCATTTCTCTCCTCCTCCTCCCCCTCCCCCCCAGCCTGTCTCTCACCTACTGACTCCGCAGTTTACATCTTCACTGACGGCCTGTCTTGCATGCACACCAGCCCAGCCTCTGGCTTCTTTACTATTCATTCCATCCAGGAAGAGCACACACCAACTGCAGAGGCTTCCTCAGCCAGGCAAAGGGATTTTAAACCCGAAAGCTTGCTAAAATTTTGCTTTCAACTTCTTAAGTTGGTCCAATAAAAGATATCCGATTCACCCAAAGAACTGTGTCTGCCTATGCCTATGTCCTTAGATTAACACGGCTACAACCTACACCCCTGATTCAACACAATGGCACTTACCACGTGCTTTATTGCTTGAATGCTCGGATGCTAATGTTTTAAGTGCAGATTGTTTCTTTGGCAATCCCTTCAGCATGACTGTCTTCCATGATTATCTTACCTGTGTGGTCTTAAGATGGTTGATGAGACCTGTTCTGGATTGACAGACTCTATTGTAGCTCGGACATGTGTTTCCATGTGTGGTGGGTGGCACTGTGTTCTTGATTTGGTCCACAATATGCTGTTTGCCTGCGGATTCCCTGCTGTTTTCTATCTCCTGTTGTTGTCGTGAGGTTTCAAAGTACTGAGATCTTTGCAGCAGACTCTTCCTCCATTTGAGGCAGTCCTGGGGAATAGTCTTCCATGAGTTGGTTTCAATGTTCCTTTCTTTTTTAACTTGGCCTTGAGTATGTCCCTGAAGTGCTTTCTCTTGCCTCTTCTTGATCATACACCTTGGCTGAGCTGGAAGAATAAAACTTGCTTTGGGAGTCTGGAGTCGGACATCTGGACGATGTGGCCAGCCCAACTAAGTTGATGTCAGACGATCATCACCTCAATGCTCGTGGTGTATGCCTGCAGGAGGATGATAACATTGGTGTACCTGTCTTCCCACTGGATTTGGAGGATTTTCCACATGCAATGTTGATGGCACTTCTTCAACAACTTTAGATGTCTTCCGTATGTTGTCCATGTCTTAGCTCCATACAGCAAGGTGGGGATCACAACTGCTTGATAAACCATGAGGTGATGTTGGATTTCTTCGTTGATGTCAGTCTTCTGAGAGAGGTGACTTTCAAGTTACAGGAAATACTCAGTATTCTCCAGAGTCCCACCACGGATCTGGCTTACTAGAGCTCAGGACTGTTCATTAGAAACTTGTTGGGGGTGGACCTTAGTCTTTTGAGTGTTAAGCATCAGTCCCATTGTCTTTACTGAAGCATACAAGAAATTGATAACTGCCTGAAGGTCTACTTCTGAGAAAACACACACTACAGCATCATCACTGTACTGGAGTTCAGTGATTGAGGTCAGGGTGGTCTTGGATTTTGCTTGGAGTCAGCTGAGGTTAAAAAGCTTACCATCCTTTTGGTAGTTTAGCTCCACTCTGGCTGGAAGCTTGTTGGTGGTCAGATGTAGCATTGTGGCAAGTAATATTGATAAGAGTATTGGAGTGATGATGCAGCCATTCTTAACTCCTGTCTTAACTTCAAAGGGATCTGTGAGAACCACTGCTCACATACCTTCATGGAACAGGCAGAGAATGGTGAAAAATTTCAGTGGGCATCCATAATTCAGAAGGATCCTCCACAACACTTCCCAGCTCACAGAGTTGAAAGCTTTCATGAGATTGAAGAAGGCCATGTAGAGCGGATTAATGTTGTTCCTGGCATTTCTCCTGCAGCTGGCAAGCTGTGAAGATCATGTCAGTTGTGCTTCTTGATGCCTTACACTCACACTGAGATTCTGGGAGAACCTCTTCAGAAAATGGAAGTAGATAGTTCAAGAGAGTTCTTATAATGATTTTTCCTGTGGTGGACAGCAAGGCAGTCCCTCTATAGCTTGCACAGTCAAACTTGTCTCCTTCCTTGAAGATTGTCACAATCAATGATGGCATCCCTGATGTCGTCTGGGATTTCCTCATCATTCCAGATTCTTACGATGAGGGCATGAAGCTGTGACATGAGCTCTCCTCCCCCCTGCTTGAAGATTTCTGCAAGGATTCCATCCACTCCAAATGCCTTGTCATTCTTCCTCTGCTTGATGGCTTTCCTCACCTTATCAAGGGTCGGAGATTATGTCTGACTGAGTGTTGCAGGATGGAGTTGAGAACACTTTGGCAATGGCAGAATCTTGATTGAGAAGGTCTTCAAAATGTTCCTTCCAAACAGGCATTGATGGCTTCCTTTTCCTTGATCAGGTCTCTTCCATCCTTAGGTCTCAAGGGAGTTCGTCCTTGAGTGCTCAGACCTCAGATGGCTTTGGCACTGAAGAAACCATACATATCGTGGATGTCATGTTGACAAGAGATGTTGAATCTCTTTAGCCTTGTTTTCCCACAATATGTTCTTCATATCACAGGTCTTCCTTGAACCTCTGCCTTGGCTTGTTGGATATTCAGTTTCTTTTGCTTGGAGTTGCTGTTGTTTTGCCAAGCACAAAAGGCCTTGCACTTGCAACCAATAAACTCTTGCATCTCCTGGTCATTCTCATCAAACCAGTCTTGATGTTTCCTGGTAGAGAATGCAAGTGTCTCTTCACAGGTGCTGATGACAGTGGCCTTGAGGGCACTGCATATGTTGCTGTCATTCTCCCATTGTTGATTGGAATTCACCATTTTTTTTGTGTGTGGCTTTTTGTTGTTGTTGTTGAGGAGCTGGTGGAAGAGGTCCCACTTCCTTGGGTCCTTGAGTCCTTCCATCAGCATTGCTTCCGCTGCAGCCATTGTTTGAAACCCAGTTTGAGTGACATAACTGAGAGGATGTGTTGGTGATCAGTTCAGTAATCATCAACTCTGAGCGTAGCTCAAATGACATGGGCATCTTTTGCAATCCTGATCATGGACAATGACATAGTCAATCAGGTGCTAATGCTTAGATCTTGGGTAGTGCCATGATGTCTTGTGCCCTTTTTTTTCCTGATGGAACAGAGTGTTAGTGATTGTAAGTTGATGTTCTGCACGTTTGTTCAAGAGGAGGATGACACTGGAGTTGACTTTTCCTACTCTTTCCTTGGTGACAGTTCCTTTTCAGGGGTTAGAGTCCCTTCCAACTCTGGTGATGAAATTGCTGAGAAAAAGTCTGTCTCCCTCCAGAACATCAGAAAGGACATTTGTCAAAATTGGCGTCAAATTCCTTCTTGGTTTCACTGGCAGCATCAAGAGTTGCATATGCTCTGATAATAATGGCATCTTGGCTCCCTGCCAGTTTAAGGCGATCATATGGTGCTCATTCATTCTGATAGAGAACTCATTAAGTTGATTTATGAGTTCATTCTTAATGGCAAAACCAATTCGGTGAAGTTGGCATTCTCCTTCCTGTTTACCCTTCCAGAAGAAGGTATAGCCACTTCCATGTTCTTTGAGCTGCCCATTGCCCACTTGCTAGGTCTCGCTCAGTGCAGCTACACTGATGTTGTATTGCTTGAGTTCTCAAACTAAAATCATAATGTGGAACTCTGCCCATTCACTATTAGGGTTGTCCATGAGGATCCTGATGTTCCAGGTCCCAAAAGCGATGGTGTGTCTTTGCTGGTATTTTCGATCGCAATAAAGGTGATCCCATTGGACGTGGTTATCCAGTCAGGGTGAAATATAGAATACCCTAGCGGCTGATCACTAACTGGGGGGAGGGTCCCCCAGCAGCTGATTGCCGAGCCTGAAATCACCAGTGGCAAAACTGGAAGTGCACTTCCACCGGCACTTCTGATTTTGCAGCTGGTGTTTCCAGGGGGTGCACAACCAATCTTGGGGGGGGGGGGTGCACATACACCCATGTGCACCCCCTATGTGTCGCCCATGTAGAATATGGTATTAGACAGGTTATGTTTAGGGCACCTTTTCTAGCCCACTCCCCATGTGGGGTGAACAGATCAGATCCTGAAGAAGGCTGCTCAGTCACAGTTACAGCTGCCGAATTGCACTCCTGTTTCATCCAACTGCTAGGCAACCTTCTTGTAACTGCTGCCTTCATGCCAGTTCATGACTAGGAGCTTCCAGACCTCACAGTCCTGCTCCTTTCGCCACTAGCTGGTCACCAAAGGGTTTGAGGAATACGCTGGAAAAGTTGTTTTCATGGAAGATGCCCAAGCATGACTACTTTTATCATGGAGAAGCTGCTGCACATCAGCTTCCAGATGGCAGGGTTATTATAGTGGCGACCTGTACTCACCTTGTCATAGCACTGTCAAAGAATATGTGGCTTTTTAGGAAAGAAAGCATTGCCATTTGTTTTCCTCACCACATCCTGGTGGTGCTGCTGCTGCTGCTGCTTAGTCCACAACTGCTTATTCATCAGTTACCCCTGCTTATTTCACAGCTAACTTTCCCTGAAGGTCATTCCACTATCCACCACCTGTGGATGCACTAGATAGCAGTACAGCTCAGGTGCAGATAGCATGTGGCAAGTGTAATGTGTAAGAAGGCCCTCATAGATGTTTGTGGCTAATTTCCAGCTCTTGCATCATGAAGTTGTCACCACTTAGGGTGGCTTCCAATGGTCACTTGCAACAGTTGCAAATCATTGGACTATTGACACCTCTTGCAGTTAGTACATGTTAGAAGATAACCCTGAAAGGGAACCTTTTTGCAATGCAGAAGTCATTTACCACTTCATGTAACCACTTCTGTTTTAACTGCACTTCGTAAGTGTTAAATTCAATGCGTGACACCATCCTGACAGTGATTCACAACCACTATGCACCTTAACTTGTATTCTGAGGACATCTAGCGGTATAAGTGTACTTTACAAGTGAGAACTATTCCTTAGACTAAAGGGCGATCAGCCCTTTATTTACAACAGTATCATTCTTCCTTCCATGCTGTTGCATCCTTCCAATTTATGCTGGTATAAGGAAGAGGAAATCAGGCCCCAGTGCTCATTTTTGCCTGGTAAGTTAATCATAAAACAATGTTTGTTTTCCATTCTTTCTTTCTTTTTTACTTGCTTTGTCTTTTCCATTTACTGAAGAATCACATGCAACAAGAAGGAGGTATTCTATGTTCTGAAGTCATAGAAGCTCATTAAAAATAGGGCTGGTACCTCAAGGTATTCTGCTCCGGACCCGATCAAGGCAGGACAATCCCTGTATAACCTGCCCAGACAAACATTTCTCTAACCTGCTGTGAAAAAACCTCCAGTGAATGAGGAACCTCTCTAGGGAACCTGCTCAACCTCCCTAGGGAATCTGTTCTGATGTTTTAAGTGCCCTCACAGTTAGCAAATTCTTCTTGGTATCTAACCTAAATCTCCCTTGCTGCAATTTAGACCATAGATTCTTTTCCATAGGGAACTGGACAGAGAAAAAAATTAATGATCATTCCCATGATAATGACCCTTCTTGTATTTGACAGCTGGCTGAAAATTGCTGAGTGGGATGCTTAGCCTCTCTGCAGCTGAGTTTCCCTATGTATAAAATGCCCTGCCTGTCTGAGAGAGTAATCAGGATTAGGAAGTTACAGCTGGCAAAAATGGCTTGATTAAATAAAGTGATAATGCTATTATTGAATGTTGCATGTTGCCATATTTCTCAGGAAGCCTTTGATCTGACATCCCCACCTGGAAGAGGAGTAGATAAAGCAACATGCAGCAAAATTTGATGTTACCGGTTCAGTTTACTTTGTTGCTTTTTCTGAACATGGTGTATTTGAATGGTAAGTCATTTGTGCTTTAGAGCATGTTCTTTTCCTAAATACTTTATTTAGAAAAATCTAAAGATAATCTGTAACTATCCTTTAAATGTCTGATTCCTCCAAAATCGCCTAAGCAAAGGTTTTGAAAATGCCTTGACTTATTCTTCTTCCTTTTTTAAATTTAAATCAGTCATAAAATGAAAACACTGTTTGGCAATAAAAAGTCAAAATATTTTATTTTAAATTATGTTGAAATAATGCTTGGCTCTCCTGAAGTTCTTCAGGAGAGTAATTTTTAAAGCCCAAACTTTCCTGAATTTGATTCAATTTCTTGAATGCTATTTGCCAAAAATACAGCTTATTAACTGGGTGACTTCTGTCCTTCCCCAGGACAGTCACCTCCTGGAAAACCTGAGGTACTTAGATGTCGTTCACCGGAAAAAGAAACCCTTGCTTGCTGGTGGAAACCTGGTTCTGATGGAGGACTCCCTACCAACTACACTCTGCTCTACAACAAGGAAGGGTAAGAAGCTGCGAAGTGTTGCCTTATTTTCTTTTCTCTTACAGACAGCTAAGAAGCTGTGGATAATTCTTCCGTAGATTATTATATTCTTTAGTTTAAATGTTCATAGATTGAGCCCTCCCATGTCCTTAATGCAAGTACTCTCAGCTGAGGACAGTGTTAACACAAAATGGAGAGGTCTGTATCAGTTTATGAATTCCATTTTTATAAACCCATGCTCTATTTTAACCTCTCTTTTGTATGTAATCTTGAGTATAGGGATAAGCATTCAGTTTAGTAGTAGGAACTTGAGACTTAGGTTTTTGACAGGCATTCATTTGTACTGCTATATCATGTCTCAGCACTTTGCTCCTCTCCAGCCTGGGGACTGGAATGTCTGTGCTACGAAGTGAAAGACAAGCTAGTCCCCACGTGTGCAACTGAGGACTGTGCAATCTCTGTCCAGACCCCATTTGCTTATCAGCAGTTGAATCCCATCAGACAGATGAGTGTCTGCTTGAGGAGCAGGATGGTTTCAGGCTGTCACTTCAGAAATCTGTAAAAGAAATGTTGTTTAATCATGAATGAGATGCTTGTACTTGTGAAAATAAAAGCTCTGTAGTTGTGCAAATGTCTGCCCACTATGGACTTGGGGATCCCTGACGATGCCTGGGTCACTGTTGATTCTCATATACTAGTAACGAATCAGACTAATGGTTAGACTTCTACCGAATCAAAGCCTGAGCTATCTGGGGTTAGTTTACTTAAATGAAACGTATCCATTGTAAATTGGCATTTCCTTTCTCTCATTTCCATTTGTCTTCAGTGTTCTGTATATCAGATCTCCTTTCCAGAGTCCTTTGTCTGGACATGGTTTTTTTGGAGATCCTAAAAATGATTTGTTCGGCATCAGTAAAAGCCTAGGTTCTGTTCCAGGAAACTGCCATCAGGATTGCCGCTGCTTGCTGGATATGCAATCTGTGCAGAGACCCCCTTGAGGCAGTCTGGCAGGGTAGTGTAGCCTTTTCTTATATTATTTATTTCTATGCTACCAGCTCTAAATGTAAAGAATGGGCTCCATTGTCTGGGGCTCTCAATCATGAACCATTTTTATAACCATAAAATTCACTTTTCCAAACAGAGAAAAGATTCTAGCTCTCTTCCCCCATTTTACACACCCCACTAAGCTTTCTGATTACAAACTTATTGAAGTCCAACAATGATGAAGTCTTGTATAGGATCGAAGGGGGCCCAAGAAGTGACCCGAGTACCTTCATGATTTGCAGGTGGGTGGATATCAGTTCTGGTCAGTGAACAGCAGGAACTGTTTGGCACTATTCCTTACCTAGGCAGTGGTGGAGAGGATGCAAGCCCACAGCAATGCCCTATATTCCACCTTTGGTTCATGAAGCAGAGCAGGACCCCAGGGAAATTCATATGCTCCCTACTATGTCAGTTGTAGAGTATATAACCTCTGTGCATCCTGCTGGTGCTCAACTACTAGTGCTCTAAGGGGTGGCACGAAGCACAGGGCTCAGTCTAGGATCTAGCATTACCATAAAACGATCCTATTGCCAAAAAATCCCCAAATGCCTGTGAAAGGACTAGGTAGGTGTGATGAACTAACCAATGCTTATTTTAATGAGAGTATAACATTAAAGAATTAGATAAGGCATCATCCCGTTGGCAGACCAGAACAATCTGATCATTACAATTCTCTTCCATCATTGTTGTAAAATAATAAAGCTACTCTAGGTTCTCTAGATTTCTAAACTTATGCCTCAGTGCATACACAAATGTATCCCCAGTCCGGGGAGTTTGACACCTAGATTCTGCCTAAGCCTCATTCAGAGATGAGGCAAATCCCACCTAAATTCTAAGTCCCCTGATAGGCTCAATGTGGTAGCCCAGCTCTGAGCATGCCTAATACACACCAAGAGCAACGGGTTCAGAAGAGAAAACAGCAGCCTTGCCCACCTCCTTCAACATATAGTAAGTAGGTGGTGGGGCTGCTGCAGCCCACCTCTTACAGAACAGCCCAGGGTTGTGAGCTTGCCCAGGGCGATAGGCCATCCCAGATCTCCCACACCCACAGGAGTGTGTCCCAACCACCCAAGTGTAGAACGGCCTGGGTGCAGGCACTCTCTACACCTCCTGATGAAGTTGGACCACTGTGCTAAGAAGAGTAATGAGGCTGGAGGGGAGCAAGTGAACAGGAGACTGATTGTGTAGTCTAGTGATTAGAGCACTTGGCTGAGGAAAGCCTGGGTTCTGATCCCTGCTCCCAGACCTGCTTATGTAATTTATATTGGCCAGTCACTGCATGAAAACAGAAGTAAAGTGGGGGGGAGGGGAGGTGGGGCAGACACATTAGCCCAGGACACTCCCCCACACACGTGGGTACATTAACCACTAGGTTACAAAGTCATACTCCCCCCTACTTGCTCTCCATCTGGGAAGTGGGAGACGTTACGTGGAGTCCCCTCTGGTAGATGGCCAGGTCCCTCACTTTCTGGGTGAGCACCAAGTTGTTACGCTGTGGTTGGGAACAACCATCTCTTGTCATGTATGACAAAGAATGAGCCCTGCCCAGTTCAGCACCGAGCCTTAGAATGGGAGTCCAGAACCCGACCCCGACGTTAGGCATTTCCAAGTCCGGTGTCTTAGCTGCAGGCAGAGTTGGGTGTTTGGACATACCCCTGTCTGCAGCATTTCTGTTGGCTAGCTCTAGGCAGCTCCTGGCCCAATGTTTTTGTGGATTACCTTGCAGAAGCATTACCTCTCCCCACTCTCTGTGAATCCTACTTCAGAGGTAACTTGCCTTCCCATTAACTGTACAGGGAGCCTGGGATCCATCTACCTAAGGTCTAGGAATTGCAATGATTATGTCAGAGGCTCTCTGGATCTTGCCCTAGGTGACCTGATTTGTCTCTTCACTTGATTTGAAACATTTAAAATATGGAGCAGTGTCCTCAAATATATTCTGAGTGTCATGAAAATTATCTTTCTTCCTTTTTATTAGCACTCATCTTATTATAGCTTGTATAATAATAAGTACAGCCTGTTCTTTTAGGACCCAAGTAATTATTGTAAAAACAGTTCTAAGTCAACCAAATAATTAAGCTAATGGAACTTAAGCACATACTCGGGTGTTTTGCTGTGATGGGAGTACATGCCTGCTTAAAGTGAAATGTGTTAAGTACTTTGGTAAATCAGGACTATTGTTGGTAAATTAGACACTTTACTTCATGATATTTTAATTCTTTTGTTTTAGAGAAGAACAAATCAATGAATGTCTGGACTACAGAACAGCAGGTCCCAATTCCTGTTACTTTGATAAAAAGCACACCAGTCTGTGGACGACTTATAACATCACTGTCAGGGCAACTAATGAGCTGGGAACTAACATCTCTGATCCTCATTATGTGGATGTGGCCTCCATAGGTAAGGGAAAAAATTAAGCTAAGATGGCTCTGAGCTATTTCTCAGCAGTTATCTTGAAAGAGTGGATTGTGAGGCTAGTCTCTGTTTTATGGTAATGTAGCCCCTCTTGCAAGGGGGTGAGGGTGTATGGCAGTGGTGATTCAGTGTCCCTAACCTCAGTTTAGCAAGAGGATACAAACAAGTTGGATTTATTTACACCCTAATCAGAACTGTAAGCTGTAACCC
Organism: Alligator mississippiensis; assembly: GCF_030867095.1. NCBI lineage: Eukaryota > Metazoa > Chordata > Crocodylia > Alligatoridae > Alligator > Alligator mississippiensis. The sequence continues at coordinate 279,880,511 of NC_081826.1, forward strand.
AGCATGGAAACCTGATAACAAAATTACCCCTTTCAACAAAGCAACTTAGAACCCCAACTCCAAACACTCTCAAAAGGATCCTTTGGGATGAGGATCTTCACCTTGTGCACAGCCCAAACCATCCCAAATGGCACAAGGACTTCCACTGCACAAGGACTTTTGCAATCACACTGACCACACTAACTTCTGAAGCCCTTTCAGTGCTACCCTCTCAGGTCCTGGTCCGATGCCTCAGTCAGTTTCTCCCACTGCTGGGGTCTCCTCTGTGGTGAAGACGATCCATCTCCCAGCTGCACTCAGACCTGATTCTTCCACAATTTCGCTGTGGCCTCTTTCAATGGTGCTTGAAGCATATCAGGAAGCAAGGCCTGCTCCCTGCTGCAAGCATGCTGGCTCTGGGCAAAATGGCCCCCACGTTGCAGCTCTTTTTTCCCACTTCCCCTCCTGCTAGCCCTCAAAGCAGCCGGGGGGGGGGGAGGGGAACTGTAGTTCAACCCAGCTCCTTGAGTCCCCTTTTTCTGGACTGGGAGTGTCCCCACACCTCTCTGCATAGCCCCTTGCAACCCAGGGGCAGGGGTCACAGTAAGAAAGAGCAGGTCTTGTGAAAGAGACCACTGATCTACAAGACGTGCATAAATTTAAAATTGAAGTCTGTGATCTGCATGACGAGTGGATTTAATTTAATTAATTTTTGGCTGATAAATTGGCACAAGGGTTTTGTAAAGTTAGCTCAGTTTTTCTCACTTGTGGAGTCTCCTGGCTTGTCTCAATGCTAGTATTGTGACCCTGTAAGATATGTCCAATGTTTCCATTAGTTAGAATATTGAAAGTGTGATAAGCAAGAGTGCTGGTAAGAGGTTGAACTTTGTTTTCTAGTCCCAGTTGTCTGACCTGGCTCAAAGTTCAAAGATTTCATAGACGTTAGGGCTGGAAGGGACCTCGGAAGATCATTGAGTCCAGCCCCCTGCCCCAGGGGTAGTAAGTCAGCAGGGATCATATGATCCCAGCAAGATAAGCATCCAGATGTCTTTTGAAGGTGTTCAAAGTAGGTGCTTGAACCACCTCTGGTGGCAGTCTATTCCAAACCTTGGGGGCTCAGACAGTGAAGAAGTTCTTTCTTATGTCCAGCCTGAAACGGTCATGGAGGAGATTGTGACCATTTGACTTTGTCATCCCTTGGGGTGCTCTGGTGAAGAGATGTTCCCCCAGATCCTCGTAAGCACCTCGATAAACTTATATATGGCCACCAGATCTCCCCTTAGCCTGCGCTTTTCCAGGCTAAAGAGTCCTGTGGCTCTCAGCCTTTCTTCATAAGGTCTGCTGTCCTGACCTCTGATCATGCACGTGGCTCTCCTCTGCACCCTCTCAAGCGTCTTCACATCCTTTTTGAATTGTGGAGCCCAAAACTGGATACAGTACTCCAACTGCAGCCTCACCAAGGCCAAGCACAATGGGAGGATGACGTCCTGGGATTTACTTGAGAAACATCTCTGCATGAAAGCAAGCATTTTGCTCGCTTTACTAGCCACAGTATCACATTGCAGGCTCATGATCATCTTGTGGTCAGTCGTGACCCCCAAGTCCCTTTCATCTGTAGTGCTAGCCAGTGTAGCACTGCCAAGCCTATAAGCATGCTACAGGTTTTTCTTCCCAAGGTGAAGAACCTTGCATTTTTCAGTGTTAAACACCATCAGGTTCTCATCCGCCCATTTCCGGAGCCTGTCAAGGTCAGCTTGGATCACCCTCCTGTCTTCACCCTAGAGTTTGGTGTCATCAGCAAACTTGGCCAGTCTGCTTCTGATACCAATGTCCACATCATTAATGAAGATGTTAAGTAATATAGGCCCAATGACAGAGCCCTGGGGGACCCCAATGGTCACAGGGCACCACAACAATTGACTTCCATCCACCACCACCACCCTCTGGGTACGACCACGGAGCCAGTTCCCCAGCCAGAGGATCATGGTGGACCCGAGGCTGCAGTTGGCTAGTTTTGCCAAAAGGTGATCCTGGGATACCAGATTGAAGGCTTTTTTAAAGTCGAGATATATGACATCAATCTCTTCGCCTTTGTCCAGATGATAGGTCACCTGGTCATAGAAGGAAATGAGATTGGTCAAACAAGACGTACCTGCAACAAACGCATGCTGGCTATCCCTCAGGATGTTGCCATCAGCCAGTCTGTTAAGAATGGCCTCTTTGATAATCTTTTCTGAGACCTTCCCCAGGATAGAGGTCAGGCTGATGGGCCTGTAGTTCGCCGGATCCACTTTCCTCCCTTTCTTGATGATGGGCACCACATTGGCCTTCTTCCAGTCGTCGGGCACTACACCAGAGCGCCAGGAGTTCTCAAAGATCCGTGCCAGGGGCTGGGCTATGATGCTCGCCAGCTCCTTGAGTACCCTGGGGTGTAAACTGTCAAGGCCGGCTGACTTGAAGGTATCCAGCCTGTCAAGGTGTTCCTTCACAAGGTCAGCATTGATGGAGGGTAAGGAATCTCCCTCACCCGGGCCTCCCTGTCCCATAGTGGGCAGGGGTGTCCCATGGGACTGGTGAAAGGCCGACACAAGGTACCCATTTAGCAAATTGGCTTTTTCCTGGCCATCGGTTGTCAGTTGTCCCATCTGGTTTAGCAGGGGTCCAATGTTTCCCTTGCTCCTCCTCCGGCTCCCCACATATCTAAAGAAGGACTTTTTATTGTCCTTGATATTTGTAGCTAGGTGGAGTTCTGTTGCAGCCTTGGCTGAGTTACAGAGATAAGTTTCAGAGATAAGTGTTTCTTTCACAGCACAGGAGTTTGTGTCCATTGCCACGTGGGAGCTCAAGAGAGTGCATTCTCAAAAGTAATAGCTGAAAGTGTTATACCCCACCAAAGCTTTTTAGTGTCATTATAAATTATATCCATTAATAGTCAATTGTCAGCCCTAACCCTTGGTTTATTTCACAAGTGAAAGCTAAAGTAGTACCTTATTTTATTTTAAATATTTCCCACCCCAGTGAGATATAAGTAATGCCCAAGCACTGTAACACTTCTTTTTTTTTTCTTACCACCCCAGATTTTTAACATAATTGTCCTTTCAGCCTCCGCTTACTCTGTACTTATTACACTGCTATGTATGTATAGCATGCCCCGTTTTTCACTATGTGAAAGATCAGACAAAGTCTATAGAAGTGTGTCTGGCTGTTATGTAAGTGTGGCTCTTATTTCTGTACCTGGACAAATTCAGCAGAACATCTGAGAGGAGTATGAGCAATACTTTGGCCAGTCAACAGCCAATGAAAATATCTTAAACCAGTGACTCTCAACATTTTTCCTAATGGAACTCATTTGCAAAGGCTCATGGCCTGTCTGACCCACACCCCGCTGGCTCTGCCAGTGCACGACCCACAGCCCCCTACTGCTCCCCCAGCCCTGCCAGAGGGGCCTCCAGCTGCCCCCCAGCTGCCGCCCTCCCACTCAGCCCACAGCGCAGCGGTGGCTCCAGCTAATGCAGGCAGCAGCAGAATGAGTCCAGCCCCAGCACGGGCTGGAGGGAGCAGGAGGGGAGGCCTGCAGCATCCCCGCCCTGGGCTGGGGCTGCTGTGCCACACCAGGCAGCCTGGTCACAGCCCCTTCCATCCCCAGAGCAGCATCTCCCAGCTGCTCCGTCCCCGCGAGCACCCAACCCAGCCTCGTAGCTCTCCCCTTTCCCCTACTGGGAGGGGCAGGCGCCTTCCAGCCACCACTCTGCCTTGCCACAGTCTTGGTACTTTCGCAGGATCAGCGTTTCTCAACCTGTGGTTTGCAACCCTCTGAAATCTTGTGACCAACTTTTGGGTCACAACCCACGGGTTGAGAAATGCTGTCCTGCACAAGACAGAAAGAAAACCAGATTACTCCAAGCCACTGCTGTGTTTTGATTTGTTTTTTTGCTATGTGCTATTTCCTGAAGCTAAAGAGCTAAAATATCAGATCTTGCAGTGAGGCTCTGCAGGTGGGATAAAATAAGAGTTTCACTTTTTTTTAATCTGTTCATTTGTACAGTTCAGCCAACTGCTCCTGTGGACCTCTCTCTAGAAGTAAAACAAACAGCTGGCATATTGTACCTGTGGGCAAAATGGTCTCCACCCCCATTAATCAATGTCAGACCAAGGTGGCTAATACTCTATTATGAGTTACGACTTAAACCGGAGGGAAAGGAAGAGTGGCAGGTAAGCAAACAGTCAACTTGCTAATAGAAGTTCTCTTTCCTATTAGTTCATGAACCAAAACTTAATACACTGGCAGTTTACATGCGCTGGAGCATCTGTCAAGGGTGAGGGTAGCAAAGTAAAGATATCCAAACATGGCCATTAAAGATGAGAATAGAACTGAGGCTTGAAGAAAGATCAAGTGAGAAATCCAGATATTTGCATTACTGGCCTGGATCCCATATTTGTCAAAGAGAAATTGATTACAACACCAACAAAACACAGTAGATTTTCCTTGGAGTGGTTATTGTGAATGTGTGTGTTGAAGAGATGCTAGGAAAAAAAATCATAGGTCATACGTGTTTTGCTTTATGCAAGTGGTTCTCAACCTTTTTAGACTCAAGGCACTCCTCATTAGACTCAAGGCAGTCCATGGAAAATGCCAGCTTCCTTTTCATTTTTTTTTTTTTTTTTTTGATTGCAGAAAGAATAATAGAGCAGTTTTTCTGTTGAAAAGAATTCGGACAGACCACGACAGTTCAGACTGGTTTTGATTCTATGGATTCCTATTTGAAATCTCTGGCCATGTCCAGATGAGCATGGATGTTTGGTTCCCTGGAGACAACTAGCGGCAGGACACCTTGTGCTGCCGCTAGTTGTCCCCAGGGAATGCCCGTGCCATGCACACTCTGGTGCACAGCAGGTCACTCCAGGTGGGGTAGGGGAGGCTGGGGCCATCACTGGGTTGGCCCCAGTGGCCTTACCCGGGGGCCTCACAGGGCTGCAGCAGCAGCGATCCTTCTGCTCGGAGCCTGACTGGCAGCCATAGCATGCCCATATGGCAGCCATAGTAGGCCCGGCTGGCCAGGCTCTGGGTTTGAGTAGTACATGTTGCCCCCGCATGTGCCGCTCCACTTTTTTTTTGCATGGGGGTCACACTGCTTTATAGGCTTGAGGAAATGCAGGCTCAAAGGTCAGTACAATTATATTTCTCCTACAAATCTGAAATGGAGTTTCTGAAGTTGAAAGCAGTGAAAACTAAACCCAACTAAACCAATCATTCAGACCACAGGTTCTAAACACCTGGAGAACTTGGTCTCATTTAAGGGAGCTTTGACATTAACTTTAGGTGGCTAGGAAGTCAGCCTTTTTTCTATTTGCTGTTCTCAGGACTCCATGGGATCTTCAGTGAGGGCCAGCATTTCAAAGTATGATTTATTTTTTTGAACTAGATAAAATGCCCCAGATACTCATGGTTTCTTTATGCCTTCCAGACTATTTTTGTTGGACAGCAAACCCAATACAAGGTGCTCAAATTGTATCCTGGATTGAAATACGTTGTACAGGTCCGCTGCATACCAGACCGTGGAGAATGGAGTGAATGGAGTTTAGAGAGTTACATTCGGATCCCCAAAGGTGAGTGTTTTACTTTAAAAAGACTTAATGAGTTAAATGTAGATAGAGTATGAGGGAGAAGGCAGCAGTGTCTCTCATAATCAGCCTTTAGCTTTTGCAGCCCCCAGGTGTGACAGGCAGCCACTTCTCCCTGATCCATTCATTCCTTGGTCTCTGCTTAGATTGGCAGGTGCTATTTAATGCCACTGGTGATGGTGGATTTAGGATACTAATTAACTAGAAACTGGACAGAGATCAGCAACTCATTTCAAACCATCAGTCCTCATCAGATTACATTTACTTGTCAGCCTGCTTTGGTTTAATTATTTGTATTCCTGAATTGACATGGAGATTGTTGAAATATTGACAATAGATACAATATTCAGAAGTCCCTAAGTGATTATGGAGCCAAAATCCCATTTTCAGGTACCTGACTTAGGCACTTGGGAGCAGTGAAAATCAATGATCGTAGGCTCAGAGATGAAAAAATATTATTAGCATCTTGAGGCCATGTTGCAACCCACATGTACAACCACAACAGCCCCATTCTTTGCCATGCTTTAATTGGCATCATCCTATTTGAGTTTAAACTACACCCTTTTCTCTGACCTTCTGTATGCCAGTGATTCTCAACCAGAGTGCCACAGCACCCTGAGGTGCCCTGAGGTCCTTTCAAGGGTGTTGCAAGGTACCATGCAATGTTAATACTGTTATGTGTATAAACACAATTTACAAGATTAAATGCAGATATATGAAATAGAAGTCCATGTGTTAAAAACATTCTGACCTGCTGTGGTCTTTCTGAGTTTTCTGCAATAGAAGAAGTGCTCTATTTTTCTGTAGTCAAAAACAAGTGAAAACTAAGAGCTGGCATTTTCCAAGAGGTCTAATGAGGGGTGCCTTGGATTTAAGAAGGTTGAGAGCCACTTCTCTAAGCACTTAGCTCAAGTCTCTGATAACTCGAGTGAGAAAGGAAACATATAACAAAAAAGCTTGCTTTGGCTGTGTTCAAACAAGTAGTCGAGATCTCTAGGTATCAGGCATAGGGTCACTAAATACAGAATGTGTGTGCTTCCTTCCTGTTATCTTACAAATCAGTACAGCCTCTACTGGGGCTCCAGAGGAGAAGAAAAAATGTAGACAAGGATACAAACACATGGGCAAATTGTTTAAGAGAAAAATGTACACTCCTATGGTGTTGTCTTCCCCTTAACACAGATGTTGAAATAGCCTGTAGAGGGGTGACAATAAAAAAAGAAAAGAGTGTGAAATAATCTGAAGACCTTCTGGCTATGTCTCTCTATCTTAGTAAGATCATTTCTGTGTTTCTGCAGGGCAATCAGCTCCTGGAAAGCCGGAAATAATGAGGTGTCGCTCTCCAGAAAAGGAAACTTTTACTTGCTGGTGGAAGCCTGGCTCAGATGGAGGACTTCCAACCAACTACACTCTGAACTACTACAAGGAAGGGTAAGAAGCTGTGAATAATTATTCTGTAGCTATTGCCTTACTCTGTATGTACAGAGTTTGTTTGCTTTTAATTGTCAGGTAAAGAAAAAATAATTTCAGATCTGTGCGTTATGAAGCAGTACTAGCAACCTCACATTTACCATTGCAGCCAGGTTTCTGTTTCAAGATACTTTGCTTTGAAAAATGCTCTGGCACCACAAGGACCCAAGGAGAGTTTGTGGTACAGATTTTGGCTCTAGGGCCAAAGGGCTCCCAAGAGACTGAACTACCCAGAATGACCTGTTTGAATGATTGCCATCTCTTTCACAGGCAATGGTGGGATGAACTCGTACAAAATAGATTTCCCTGCAATGCTGTAGCTGTGCTCTAACCCTGGGTACCAGCGTCAAGATCCAAAAATTCATTAATAAAACTTTGTTCAGTATGTTGTTATCTGTGTGGGGTGAGCTAATTGTGGCTCAGCCCAGCACTGCTCAGTTTTGGGCTTAGAGCTAACTGGAGAGCAGAGTCATTGAGGAAAGGGACAGTTACAGATCCACTCATTGAGGATCAGTGCATGGTGCCTATGTGGACATCCTGCTGTTTCACAGGGGAACCCTAGAAATGAATACATGTTTTAGAAATGAGCTGAGCCGGGAGAGGGGAATAGCGATGAATGGAATTTTGGTGACATGGAAAGCAGCAAAAACTGAATTATTGAGGTGCATGTGTTTAAAAAAGCTGAAGTAACCTTCGGGCATGGGGGAAAGATGCACAAAGCACATTTTGATAGTATATCACAGAGACTAAATTCATTTGGAGGGTAAAATGAACATTTGGGGTGCTCATTTGTAAAGCTTTGCAAATTTGTCAGTTGCTTCATTTACAGATTAGTAATTTGTTTAATTTTTAAGCAAGTTACCTAGCCTGCTGCCTTCTGCAGGTAGGTTTTGCTCCCTGAGGTGTTCCTCAGCCTCTCTTGCCACATAAAACAGTCTTTAAGCAACTAACAAGGAAATAAATGAACAAAGCCAGACTTGTCCCAGGCACTAAGAGGGGAACCTTGGGGTGCTGGCCCCAGCACAGCACCCTTGCCCCTCCTTGTACCAAGCTGCTGTGCTCACAACTTGCTGCTGCTTCTTTTGATTACTCTTCTGGGAGCTTTTTAAAGCTCCTAGTAGGACACTCCCTGCCTATCCAAATGTCCTGTGGCTGGGCTTTCTCAACAGAGCTTCCTGTTCTTTCTTAAATGGAGAGATCACCCTGGTACAGGCCCCCTTCAATCTGCTCTTCCAAACAGGCAGGAGCCAGGAAGTAGGAATCACTTTGCTGCTTTTCAGTAGGAAATACTGTAGCTGCAAGCCAGATAACTCTTACTCCAGCTGGATACCAGAAGAGCTGACTGACTGCACCATCTTGGGGCAATGGTGTGCAAATCATCTCCATGTTTAGGGCCAGCTGTACTTTCTTGAATTCCAGAGGATAAACCTTGCCTTATGGCCTGGAAGCAGCTCTCCAAGCCATCTTGCCATCTCCCAGAGCATGAATGAACAGAACCTGGTCCTCGGTGGCACTAGCAATAAGAAAAAGTAAAATTCATGTATTTTGTTTGATATACTTAATCATTGGTTTATTTAATTTCAGAGAAGAACTAATCAATGAATGTCCAGATTACAAAACAGCTGGCCCCAATTCCTGCTACTTTGATAAAAAGCATACCTCACTCTGGACAATATATAATATCACTGTAAAGGCAACCAACAGGATGGGAAGTAGCATTTCTGATCCTCATTATGTGGATGTGACTTATATAGGTAAGAGACAAAGACTTTTAAAAAAATGGAGCTAGAGCTATATTAATCTAAAGTTCATGACTTTGGGATCCAGAGTTCTGGTCCCAGTCCATCTACAAAAATATACTTTATACAAAGTGACATCAAAGGTAAAAGCACTGAAAAATAAATTAAAGCTGTGCAGAATTGCATTGACTTTAAATCGATGACATACAGTTACGGTCCCTGTAGTCCTTTGAACATTTTTAGGTTACTCTATTTGTTATTACCCTAAACATCAGAGAAGTTAAAAACACAACAGTACTGGTATATAACGGATTTTAAACTTTATTAAGAAATATTAGCTTTAGGGTTATTTTACATGGCTTTGCCGAGTTAGAAGAGAATATAGGATCCTGCACGTGGTAGCTACATGGGTAGCATTTCCTAATAATAATAATTTCCTGACTTCTTTTGCCTGAGATGGGTAACTGAGCACACACATGAAGATTTCATAGGGAAAGAGTGTTTTAAGAGTCCCTCTCTATCGGTAATTTTTTTCCTGTTTGCCAGTAGCAGCGTAACTCAATTATCCTAGCAAAACCATATGTACAACTGTACACAAGGCTTAGGCATTTTTACTACCATGTCATAAATACTTTCTTGGTACAGGTTTTTCATAGATTCATAGATGCTAGGGTCGGAAGGGACCTCAATAGATCATCGAGTCCGACCCCCTGCATAGGCAGGAAAGAGTGCTGGGTCTAGATGACCCCAGCTAGATGCTCATCTAACCTCCTCTTGAAGACCCCCAGGGTAGGGGAGAGCACCACCTCCCTTGGGAGCCTGTTCCAGACTTTGGCCACTCTGACTGTGAAGAAGTTCTTCCTAATGTCCAGTCCAAATCTGCTCTCTGCTAGCTTGTGGCCATTATTTCTTGTAACCCCCGGGGGCGCCTTGGTGAATAAACCTCACCAATTCCCTTCTGTGCCCCTGTGATGAACTTATAGGCAGCCACAAGGTCGCCTCTCAACCTTCTCTTGCAGAGGCTGAAGAGGTCCAGGTGCCCCAGTCTCTCCTCATAGGGCTTGGCCTGCAAGCCCTTAACCATACGAGTGGCCCTTCTCTGGACCCTCTCGAGGTTATCCGCATCCCTCTTGAAGTGTGGCGCCCAGAATTGCATGCAGTACTCCAACTGCGGTCTGACCAGCGCCCGATAGAGGGAAAGTATCACCTCCTTGGACCTATTGGTCATGCATCTGCTGATGCACGATAAAGTGCCATTGGCTTTTCTGATGGCTTCGTCACACTGCCGACTCATGTTCATCTTGGAGTCCACTAGGACTCCAAGATCCCTTTCCGCTTCCGTTCCACCCAGCAGGTCATTCCCTAGGCAGTAGGAATGCTGGACATTTTTCCTCCCTAGGTGCAGCACTTTGCATTTCTCCTTGTTGAATTGCATCCTGTTGTTTTCTGCCCATTTGTCCAACCTGTCCAGGTCTTCTTGCAGCTGTGCCCTGCCCTCCGGCGTGTCCACTTCTCCCCACAGTTTTGTGTCATCTGCAAACTTGGACAGAGTACACTTCACTCCCTCGTCCAAGTTGCTGATGAAGACATTAAAGAGTATCGGTCCAAGGACCGAGCCCTGCGGGACCCCACTGCCCACACCCTTCCAGGTCGATACCGACCCATCCACTACGACTCTCTGGGTGCGACCCTCTAGCCAATTCACCACCCACCGGACTGTGTAATCATCCAAGTCACAGCCTCTTAACTTGTTCACCAGTATGGGGTGGGATACCATATCGAAGGCCTTCCTGAAGTCTAAGTAAACGACGTCAACCCCTACTCCTGTGTCCAGGTGTTTTGTAACCTGGTCATAAAAAGAAACTAGATTGGTCAGGCACGATCTGCCTGCTACAAACCCATGCTGGTCTCCCCTCAGCATAATTTGTCCTGCCGGGCTCTCACAAATGTGAGCCTTGATAATTTTTTCGAAGACTGCCTAGGATGGAGGTGAGACTGACTGGCCTATAGTTGCCTGGATCCTCCTTCCTCCCTTTCTTGAAAATGGGGACCACGTTGGCCCTTTTCCAGTCCTCTGGGACCTGGCCCGTGCGCCACGAGTGTTAAAATATTCCCGCCAGTGGCTCTGCAGTGATGTCGGCCAGTGCCTTCAGCACCCTCGGATGGAGCTCATCTGGGCCTGCCGACTTAAAGGCATCCAGTTCCTCCAAGAGACTCTGCACCATCTCAGAGTCCACGCATGGCAGTCTGGTGCCTTGCTGCTGCCTCTCTACAACCCCAGTGAGAGCCTTGTCTTGCCCCTCGCTTAGGAACACTGAGGCAAAGAACACTGAGTTTTTGTCAGACTGGGAAAAATACTTAAGCTCTGTCTATATATACTGGCTGTTTGAACTGATGTAGCTGTAACACTGCTGACTGTGACTGGAATATGGGTTCAGTTTCTCCAAATTTAAATAAGCCCACAATATTGTCACTGGTCACCAACTCATGCCTGTTAATTCTACATACTGTATGTGCACTTGGGAATGTTCTCTTATATTCTCTGATGTTGATGTGGGAGATGTGACTATGTAAACATGATACCTACTTAGTTATCAAAATCTGCTTCTTTTGCACATTCAGAGATATGTCGTCTGACTTTCATGGTGAAAAGGTCATGACTTTCATAATAAAAAAAAAAGCAACAAAAAAAACCCCACAGCACAAAAATGAACTTGAAGAAACTAGACAAATTGGAGGTGGCAACTAAGTGTAAAATGTTGCCAGATCAGAATTTGCTCTACCCATTTATACCACTGATAGCATTTTGTACTCACTGATGGCATTTAACACCCACTCTTGACAAGTAACAAGGAAAAAGGAATTCAGACCCTCCACTTCTGATCTCATTTTTACAGTGCAGCCAGACCCTCCTATGAACGTGATCCCAGCAGTAGGAATACAAGATGGAAAACCGTATCTGCTTGTGAAATGGTCTCCCCCTCCATTGGCTGATGTCAGATCGGGTTGGCTTACTCTTATATATGAGTTGCGACTAAAAACAGAAGGGGAAGAGTGGGAGGTAAAGCAATTCAAAACGTGTGTGTGCATGCGCATGCTCTGGTCAATGAGATTTTATATAGCATATGCCATCAATAATACAGCCCTTTCCAGAATGAATTCTTGGTTGCTCTGTAAGAGGATCATAGTATTTTCCCCGCAGAAGAAATGGCAATAATGTTTCAGGTGCCTCTGAGTGGTAACTGTAAGCCAAATATTTAATGTTGGTGATTTTGTACACTGACTGCTTCTTATCCATTTCAAATAGTCATTTCCAGCTTAACTAGGATGTAGCCTATGTTTGAGGGGTAGGGAATCTTATGTACCATAGTAATCTAGTCCAAATCCTGAATGTTATACTAACAAAAGAGAACTTATTTTACCTAAATTAATCAATCTGTGCAAGGGTTTAGGTTGTAGCCGTGTTGGTCTAAGGACATAGGCAGACAAGGTTCCTTGGGTGAATTTGGTATCTTTTATTAGACCAACCCAAATAGTTGGAAAAAGTTATTAAGCAAGCTTTCGAGCCTCAATCTGTGCAAGGAATTGCTAGGAAATTGTTGCCAAGCCATATAGCAATAACACAGTATGCACAAACTTTTGCCTTTCCATGTTATTAAATCTGGAAATGGTTTGTTTGGAATTCCCAGCTCACAATTTTTCCTGTTGCTTTCACTACTTATGGGCATCTCTCCAAGTTTCCTCAGCTTTGTAGACTTCTCGGCTTTCTCTCTTCTCAACAGCTCTGCTTCTCTCTCTGTGCAAATCTCCTTGGACCTCTCGGCCCTTTCATCATTCATGTTTTCAAAATTCCCAGTTGAAAACTTCAAAATCAAAGTTCCCGTGTTGAGAGGATGTTGCTTTCTTGATAACTCCTTCTTGGATGCTGTTTTTAGTAGCCACTGTTCAAAATAAAACTAGGAAAAAGAGGAGGGTCTACTCCCGGGGAATATCTGCCCTGGGAGTTTTAGAGCTAGAATTCATTCTCACGGTAATCTCTTATAATGCTGAGAAGTGGCTGTTTAAAGAGACCTTTATTCTGTTCCTGTATTGCAATTCCTAATGTTGCTATCTAGTTGCAGTAATATTTATTCTACAATCTCATTCCTTTGTTGTCAAATTTCAAGTAATCTATTACTCTCAGAGCAAAATGCTTCATGTTTATATGATGTTTTTGTCTTTTTTATTTCTTTCCAGACTTTTTTAGTTGGACAACAAACACAATATAAGATATTTAGTTTAAATCCTGGAAATAAGTACATAGTACAGGTTCACTGCAAACCAGACCATCACGGAGCCTGGAGTGAATGGAGCCAAGAAAAGTATATTCAGCTTCCCAGTGGTGAGTGACTGGTCATCACCCTTTTTTTTTTTTGAGTAAATGCTTTTAGTATTTTGTTAGCTGTGCAGCCTGAAGATCTGAAGTGCTGCATTACCCATAGGACAGATAAAAACAATCCAAAGGTAACTGATATGCCAGGTTCCCTATATCGCCTGCACACTTTCCTTCAATTTGATAGTAAGCAGGTGATTCATTCTCCTTGTCCATTTAAAACTTGGTCACTCTGCTGACACGGGTGCTATTCAGTGAGCTTCAGGTTGGTGATTTTTGATGGATGGATACTTGTCCACTGAGAACTGCACTAAGACTTGCTTAGACAAAAATTGGCTGTAACCCTTGGAAGGATAACATCTCTTAGCCACAGCCTCACTGGACTGCATTTGAACTGGTGGCCTAAAAATAAAAATGTTTTGTGTACCATTAGAAAGTCTAAAAGCCATATAGCTCATTTTACCCTGCCTTCTCATTTCATTAATGATTTGATACATAATTTGAATGTGAAACACCTTAAATACTGACAGAAGCAGATTTAGACTTGGCATAGATTCTTCCCTTGGTTTCTGTCCTGTGTTGCTGTTTCTAATTGTGGTACAGTTTCCCTGCTCGGGTATGTTTCAGTCTTGCATAGTTCTTCTCACAGGGATTTTATTTCCTGTGCTTTGCCTTGAGGACAAGAACAGATTAAATATCAAGCACCAGTATGCAATGTTAGATCAGCATGTCCTAGAGAAGACTTCAAACCACAAGCCTTGAGTTTGAGATTATAGACATTTTAAAGATTGGAGATGTTTACAAACTTCTCAACACTCCCATCTTTATTTGTTAGGCTGCATATAATTGAAGTATTCCTGTTTATTCTCTCTAGACTTCAGAATGAAGGATCTGATCGTATGGATCTTTGTGGGCCTATTGTCATCTGTCATTTGTTTAATCATGATTTGGATGATGGTTTTAAAAGGCTATAGGTAAGTCACCAGTCAAGGGTTCGTCTGTGGTAGAAAGGCCCAGTTAAAAACCATTTAAAAATAGTCTTTTAATATGTCTTATATCGCACTGTTTTGTGGGGGGGTGCCCCATTCCACATGGTAATTTTACTGTGAGATTTGAACTGTATGCAGCTTGTTGCATGATGGAAACTCTTGTGGATTGTGTGTGGCCAGATGTGAAAGGGCCTGTCTTGCTTTAGGGGGAAAAAGTGGTGCATGAACTGCCACTGCCACCACATGCTAGCTGGGGGAGCTGGTGAGCTGCTTCCCCAGTGAACACCTCCACCTCTGCCATGGCAGCCCCTGTTTCTGGAAGTTGTCAAGGGCAGTTGAGCAAAGGGCAAAGTGCTCACAGACTGTCTGGAGTGAGACTCACCACCCCTCCATCTCCCTTGTACTGGGACTGCAGAGCAGCAATGCACCCAGTTCATTTTGTGCCCAAAGGGGTTTTTTGCTTGGTTTTTTTTTTTTTGGTGCCTTTTTTCCATGCTCTAAGACAGGAATGGATCCAGAACTCCCCCACCACAGGCCCTGCCCCAGCTGCAGCAAGGAGTGGGGGTGGGAGGGGGAAGAGTGCATCATCAGTGTATTCAGGTATGCTGGAGGACCTGGCCATGCACTGTCTTGCTACAGTTGACATGCCAGACATTAACATTGTTGTGGGGTGCTTCCACACCAGAAGTTGCTGATTTCATCAGGAACTGTTCTGAGGCAGCTGCATATATGTTGTTGTGGGTTTGCTGTTTTTATCACAGGATAACTTGATTGATGGTACAGAAAGCTGCACAAAATGTGCTTTTAACCCAAAACAATGGAAGGTCCGGAGAGAGCTCTAGAAACAGATATACAAAGCAAAGGGCAGATCCTCCCCTGATGTAAAGGTCACTCTGAAGTGGTGCCTAGTGCACATCCAGACCTGACCTCTCTGCTCAGTTTTTTTCAACTCCTTTGGCAAGCATTACATTTGGAAGCATTGCTGCTCCTGCAGGAATAAGCAAGCTGCTGTTGTGGTTTTTACCTTTGTTTCTGTCTTGGTACCCATTGCACTGAGTACCCAGCACAAGAGAAGTATGTTTGCTGGGTAGCTGCTGTAGCAAAGTACCAGAGGTGTTTTGTGCATGTTTTTCTGTAGTAACAATGTAGATCCAGCTGTTCCCACTGTGGTGATCCACAGCTATGCTGCTGTCCAAAGTTATACTCTTAGTTACAGCCAATGGGTAGGGTAAGGACCTGTCTTCTTCCATCCTTCCCGTCTCCTTGGGAGCACAATGGGGGACAGGGAAGAAGCCATCCCTTAGACTCTCCCCACATATAAATATTGCCATAGATGGATCTAGAATTTTTTAAAAGAGGGCTACAGATAGTGCTCAGGTTGGCCCCCTAGTGCTTAGTTAACCACTGGGTTACTGCACAGTAATGAGTCTACACATACGTCACTGTGGAGTAATTAATTGGGCATAAATTTGATGTTTGTATGCTGCAGGTATCAGATTTACACTCAAGTTGACATAAGTTGCTATATTTACTGCACAGTACAGGTGTGCACATGTAGACACATGCCTGTACTGTGCAGTAATTTCAGTTACTATATAGTAAATGCACATGTGGAGACTCTGTGTTAATGCATTTGTTACATTTGATTAACTTCACCTCAGTGTTTGCAGGATTCTCTTCTCTGTGTAGATGTATAGCAGTGTAGATGCACTTAAGTTGTTCACTGAGCTCCAGCTAGCTCAGTAAGCAACTCTGGGCTTCGAAAGTATCAGGTAATAAAGAAGGTACTAAATGCATTACAAGTGTCTGAAACTTTAAGCTTATGCTATAGAAACAGGATAATTATTGGGATGATGGAGCCTGTACTTACGCTGCCTATATTCTCTGCTTTTGTTTTTCAGTATGGTATCCTGCATCCTGCCTCCGGTTCCAGGGCCAAAGATAAAAGGCTTTGATACGCATCTGCTAGAGGTGGGTCCAGAGATGTCTACCTTATCCAGTGTTTGCAATAATGAACCCAACAAAGTTGGCAATTGCACTTAACACAAGAGCAAGCTTTAACCATAAGGAGAGGTTTTATACACATAATCAGCTTTAAGGATAAGTAAAACAGCCAAGTAGGCAAAACTGGGCCTTTAAGCTAGTGTCTGCATTAGGGTATGAGGGAGCTATGTACCAGCACCTCTTGCTCCTCAGAGACACTGTATGTGAGGCTGGTGCCAGCAGAAAGTCTGAGTAGCCCTTGCTAATGATTTGTATAGGTTACAGATTGTTCTCACAATATTCTGCTGTCCAGGGAGGTGGAGGTAGCTGGACCACAGTCCTGCTTCATTCTGTCCCTTGCCACTCCATTTGATCGCGTACTTCCATTGTCGGCACTAGATTCCCCTGCTTTTTATTTGTGAGTTGTGGGATTGTGTTTGGCCCCTGATCAGGGAGTGAGAGGTCCTTGTGGGCATTGAAAGATGTGCAGTTCCCTGCTGTAACTCATGACGCTTCACAGGAAGTGCCATGAGTTACAGCAAGGCCTCCCCCCCAACCCAACAGATATTCTCTGTTAGGTTTGGGGGAGGGGCAATAGGACGGGGGTTGAGGGATCAAGCTCCACTTTGGAGCCAGCTGCATGTCTACAGCCTCTCTCCCGTAGCCCTCACCCCTGCTGCTTAGCTCCAGTGCTGTCTTCAGGATGGGAGGGGGAGAAGGGAAGGGAGGAGCTTGGTCTGGGGTTGGTCCAGCTTGCGTTGGAGGGGGGCACAGATGGATTGGAACCCCCCCACCTCAGAGGTGCTCCAGTCCAACCTCCCAGCTGGGCAAACCCCAGACCAAGCTGACTCCCCCCCCATCCTGAAGACAGCACCAGGGACAGGGCTGGACTGCATGAGCCCAGTCCTGCTCCTGGGCAGGCACTGGCAGAAGCTAATGAAGGCACTCTGCTTTGTAGCACCTTCATCTGAATCTTCATGTAATGAGGGCTCATTTGTTGCACGAATGGGCACTTTTAAAGCACTCTGCAGCCATGCACTTCTGTCAGGGCATGGCAGTAGAGCACTTTCAGGGGGCTGATCGCACAACAAGTCACTTTTGTCAGTGCCTGGCATTTTGCCATTCTCTTGTTAGCCCTAGCAGTATCACTGCACCCATTAGTGTGACTACAGCTTTCAAACACTGAAATGTTTTCCTTGTGATGCAGTAAACTAATGGCAGTTGTCAATCAGTGGGGAGAGAAGTGTCAATAAAATATAAATCCTGAGTGTAGCAGTAAACATGGCACCAATGTATATTATTGTTATCCCATCAGACAGGGAAATCTGAGGAACTACTGAGCGCTCTTGGCTGCCAGGGTTTCCCTCCAACGTCAAACTCTCAGGACCTGCTGATAGAATTCCTGGAGGTAGATGACAGCGAGGATCAGCAGCTCATGCCAAGTCATGACAAGGGTCATTCCAGTAAAAATATGAAGTTGGTGCACAAGGAAATGGACAGTGATTCAGGACGAGGGAGCTGCGACAGCCCTTCCCTGCTGTCTGAGAGATGCAGGGAAGCCAGAATCCCTGCACCAGCATTTCAGACACCAAATACTGGTGAAATTCAAGAAAATTTTGCAAAAAATAACAGGTGGGAAATGCAGAGCACAAAGGTAGAAGGGAACGTACTCTGTTCTAACACTAGTAGTCCAAAATCATCGACGTGGCCTGGAGCTCAACTACTGAACAATCAGGCTCTGAAATTCTCCTGCCCCAACAATGCAGATGACAATAAGAGGAACACTGGTTCCATGAACAGGACTGTTGTGTCACTGTTAAGGGGAAATGAAGAAAAGCATCAATCGCGATATTCTAACACCATTGAAACTATCAGTTCGGAAAAAGTGGATAAACAGGAGGAAATGCAGAATTTGCATTCCAAAGCTGGGCAAGATGCCGTGCAGTTGCTATCCAATGAGAAGTCACCTTTTTTGCCTGGTAAACTACTGGATTATGTAGAGGTTCACAAAGTCAACCAGGATGGGGCACTTTCAGTATTACTGAAACACAAAGAAAACAGTGGCAAAACTGAAAAATATAATAACCCTGGAATAAGCAAAGAATATACAAAGGTCTCAAGAGTTGTAGACAGCAACCTTCTAGTACTGATACCAGATGCAAGAGTTCAGCCCACACCTGTGTTTCAAGAACCTCCACAAGAACCTGCTCAGAGCCTTCAACAGGATCAAGCAGAAAAAAATATGAGCTATTGTCTTACAGCACCAATAGAGTGCAAAAACCAGACTGGTGGGCTAGACTACATGGATCCATCTTCTTTTATGTGTTCCTTTAACTAACTGAAAGTTTGATTCTTTTTCTTCAGGTAACACTACAGTGTAAATTAAATGCAATCAACATAAAATGCTCAAGTCTGTGCTTTACGATTACCCTCCTAAAGCCCAGTTGTAGCTTCCCCTTTTTTATACATCCTGGTCAATCAGTCAGGCTACTAGCTACTCACTGATTGTAAAGTAAATTTTATTCCATTTTCAATTGTTATTTTTACATATTGTTTTTTGTTAATAGTTAAGTACAGCAAAGCAAGAGCACAGGGCACAGCTTTGTACCAAATCTGTTCTAACAAGTGTACTATAAAGAAAATGACAGGATTTTTAGGTTGAGCAGAATTCAACCTTAGATCAAGACTCCTGAGGTAGAATGGAAAGAAGTGGATGTAACGTGCCATGAAAAACTATATTGTAAACAAATGATTTGCACATCTACTGCTTGATTTAAAGCCAGCTAAATTTTGCAGTTCAACAAGATACTAAATAGTAGGAATTGATATGCCATAGTTGTCCTCGCAATTCCTTCTTGCTAATTAACTACTATCAAGTAATGTGATGGTATATACCACATACTTCTGGTTTTTTTAAGCTATATGAATACTAGTTTCAGTTTGTCTTTGTATTTTTTTAAATTCTTAAAATGAAAGCACTAGTTTTTCAAATGTTGGAAATTTCATGTATAAAAAATAATATATTTGAGGAATTTATTGCAAAATAGTGAATCATTCTAAAGCTATTGTTCTGCTTCATTTTTGTATGTCTAATAATTGTGCACCACATCCACCTGTTAGTCAGATAAAGCCAAACAAAGATTTGCATATATTGAAAGACAAAGCCCAGCAGGATGCAATCTGATACACTGCCTTACTGTACATAATAGAAAATTCTACTTTAGTACAAGCCCATTTGTTTAACAATATATTTTTGAAGACTATTTTTCTATAACAAAGTTAAAGTAAAACATTTTCTAACCTCTCAGTCCTATTTATCTACCTAATTTCACTGTTTCCTCCTGCTGAGGCAGAAGGAAGAATTCAGTGAAGCCACCATTTCTGTATGAAATACAATTTCTATATGAAATATAAACTGAGACTATAAAAATATGAAGGATATGACATAAGTCCTATTTCTAATATTAGTTGTTGGTAAACTAGGCTGAATTCTAGGTTGTGTAGGCTCTGTCCTCTCCTCTGCTGGCCTGTTTACTGCTCCAGTAGAATTTGCTGCATGATGCTGATCAGAGATATGAATGAGGTCTCCTGCAGCCCTCGCACAAGGGCCAAAGCTGGACTTTTCCCAGAACCAGAGGGGAAGTTTTAAAGGTACATTTTCCAACACTGAACTGTCACTTTCTGAAGTTAGAGAGACATGACCTGAGGAGTCGGAGAGGGACTACCCAGTCAAAATGGAGATTGAGGCAAGGATTGGGGACTGGTCCATATACTTAGAGGCCATGTCTACCCAAGATGCTTGCTGACTACGCAGTAGCTCATTATTACTGCACAGCAGACACAGCCAATGTGTGGCAGCTTCCCCCATTACAACCAGGGGCTCCTGATTTCACTGGTAACTGCAAGAGGTAGCGCCTATAAGTACACCAAAACAGCTAGGCTTACTGGTGACCCTCACTTCATGGAAGAAGTGATTTTATTTGCTAAAGGAAAATGCAATGAAACCAAGATGTCACCTTTGCAATTAGATCACATACAGGAGAGACCTACCCAACATTCACAGCCATCTTGGCCTGGTGGAGAAGGGAAGAGGGACAAGCTGAGCATAGAGAACTGTGTTGTGCGAGTGGTAGGAAATATATTTGGAGTACATGAGCTCCCCTTCCTCACGGACCTATCCTGAATGGTGCCATATTCTTCAGTGGGTAACCTCTGGTTTTGTTCACTGAGCCAGGCTTTTTCCAGTATGGTGTTGTATGCAGCATAGCCAACAGACATGGCTTTCCAGGCCTGGGGAGTTGTGGAAAGCCACATTTAATCTGGGCAGTAGAGTCCTTGCATAATAACGGTGGGCCAGAGAGAAGCCTGCTTATTGATCACTCCTTTGTCTGTGTAACTTTCACAGTGGCAGGACTTTGGAGTGTGGTTAGTATTTTTCTTTCTTTTTTCTTTTTTTCCAAAAACCACTATTATGAAATATAGTATATAAGGTATGTGTGTGTTTATGTTTATGGTTGTATGTAGAGTGAACACCCCTAAAATCTTTGCTTCACTTTGGATAACAAGCTAATTTTATTGCAGGGTTTACAGCATTTTCTAGGTAAGGGATGCTATGATTACCACAGTGAAAATATCAAGTTTGCAAAAGGAAAATTGAAATGTTTCTAAGGGGAGAGAGTGTGTATGTATATGTGTGGTCTGAAAATACAAAATCTGTCTCTCAGTGTGCTTCTTTTGGACTTCGATTTTCTAGCTGTGAATCCGGTAATTAGTTAGGATCAAACATGCTCTCTTTCTTCACATGGATAGCAATTGTCTGAGCCATTTTTTTCCCCTACTACTAAGTAAATAGGGGCCAGACACTCAGCTGGGCTACAGGCCTTTTTTGTTTCATCGGTTGTCAAAAAGTCTGAGGAACCATCCCCTATAGGATTTCCCTTGTGTAGTGGAAATCCCTGGGCATAGGCAATGCGTAGGGGGGTCACATGCCCCCCTTAGATTGACCGCCGCCAGGTTCTGTGGGCGGTCGCTGCTTGCACCTGCTCCCCCTCGCCACCAATGCAGGTGGCAGTGTCTGCAGGCAGTCCCTGCTCCCCACTGACACCACTGGTGGTGGCTGTGGGCAGTCCCCACTTGCCGCCACCGACACTGTGGACAGCAGCTGTGTGCAGTCCCCGCTCACCTCTTGCCGCCATGGTGCCCCCAAGTTGCGGGAGGCACCAGTTGTTCATGTCCCTGGGTAAAGTACAGCTGAAGAGTTAGAGCGTGTAGCCAGAGGAAAGATAGTGTCCAGAGCAGCAGTGTACGCCAGTTGTTCATGACACTCTCAATGGTTACTTAAGACCATAGGAAGCCAGGCACAACTTGGAGCAGTTGTTAGGCTGCTTTAAATAGCATTAGAGATTTGAGATAGTCCAGAATCTGAGAATCAAGATGTAAACCACCTTTGGCTGCTCATACGTCTTCTTGTAAAGAGGTGGTTAGTTGCAAGTCAGGCAGAAGGCAGGGCAGGGTGGCACCTTAGAGACTAATTCAGGGGTGGGCAATTATTTTGGGCAGAAGGCCGCTTAGTGAGTTTTGGCAAGCAGTCGTAGGCTGCATGATAGGCAGCCCAGGGCAGATAAATATTAATTTTCTAAAATTTTTAAGGACCCCACAGGCCAGATAAAATGGCCTGGTGGGCCGCATCTGGCCCCCAGGCCACATTTTGCCCACCTCTGGACTAATTGATTCAGCAAGGCATGAACTTTTTTGGGCAACAACCTATTTCATTCAATATGATAGATCTAATGACCAGTTCTCACAATTGTTGCCTTGAAAGCTCATGCCTCTCTGAATTAGTGTCTGTAGACGTGCTGCGAGGCTGCTCCGATGCACTGTAATTTCAGCACATCAGAGCGAGCGTGGTAATTACTGTGTTCCAGCCGGCCTCTGCACCTTGTACATCAGTGTCCCCGCACTTCAAAATGGCAGTGGGAACACTTAAACTAAAGCTCATTGAACCAGCTTTAGTTCAAACACCCTCACCACCATTTTGAAACACAAGGACATTGATATACAAGATGCTGCGGGCACTTTAATTAGAATACCTCTCAGAGCTGCTCTAATTAAAGCGCCCCCACCCCCACCCCAGAGCACATTTAAAAATGCCATAAGGTGCTACCCTGCCCTGCCTTCTGCTGTCTCATCCTGTACTGAACTTGGCCAGATGAGAGTACGTGGCCTGTTATGATTTGCTGGGAGTAGGTTTACTTGAGTTCAGCATTCGCTGCTAACTTAAAGCTCGTGAGGTGTTGGACGATAAATGACTGAATTCACAGGGTATCAGTGACTTACTCTCACATGCAAGCTCCAAATGGTATTTTTTGCCTGTGAAGACAGGTTTCAGGTCTATAAGAGAGGCCCTTTCAATACTAATGGTTCAAATACAAAGGGAACCACAGCAGCTATTTCTTGCCATAAGCTGTGACAGAAGCTGTGGAAACTCTATAGCCTAAAGCAAGTCTAGAAGCATGTTCCCCAGTGAGCTTTCAGGATCTTGAGGCTGGATTACTATGACTTTATGTAAGGATGGAAGGATTCAGCCAAAATGAATAAGCTGCAGCTCTCCTGATTGCTCTGAACCATGTCAACTTTTTGGTGGGGGATTGCTAGAGATTTATTACATTTAAATGTTTTTCCGAGCAAACATCATTATTTAAATTATGTGTATGTATGCACATGCATGCACACACACACACTTCAAAATTATTTTGCTTTTAAATAACAATTGTCTCCTTTGGGGTGCCTGTTTCTTCCAAAAATCAATGGAAGTTTTGCGCAATAAAGTCCTGTGAATTTGGCCCTTTTTGTTTTAGAAGACATTGGTACACATTAAGTGAAGAATAAATAGTTGCTCTTTAAAATTAGTTTGAATATATGGATCTTCAAACATTCAAATATTTCATTTTCCCTGCTTTAAATAGGATTTTCATTTACAGCTGTTTAAGGGATATTTTTTCTTAGGGAATAAAATGCGATTTTATTACAGATATGTCAGGTTTCAGCAAAGTACAGTAGCCTGATAGAACAGGGTTTTGACATCTCAGCTGAAACACAGACAGACAGATGCATTACCTACCAGAATTCATCCCAACAAACAGAAAATTGCCCCCTTGCATTTACATTTGTCACTTGGAAAAATAGTTCAACTAGGTTCCATGTTTCTTTTTATTATAGGTTTACAAATATGCCAAATAAATATGTATCACTTTGTAATAAAAGGCCTAAAATTGTAAAAATAAAAGCTTCTCTGAAAAATACTAATTTATTATGAAATGCACAAAAATGATTTGTACATGTTGTTTAAATTAACTACCTCCACTTTGGGTTCATGCTTGCTTTATAAATGAAAGATTCTACTTTTCTTCAGTATTGAACAAGATGATGCCTCAAGCTTTTAAATTTTCTAATTAGCCTGAGTTTTTTAGTAAAGAGATATTTGATGTACAATACCACTACTTTCTGTGTACTTCTCCTGGCTTCTAACCAGTTGTCTATGTGCTTTACTGAATTTGGG
The DNA here is from genome assembly GCF_030867095.1 of Alligator mississippiensis. Taxonomy (NCBI): domain Eukaryota; kingdom Metazoa; phylum Chordata; order Crocodylia; family Alligatoridae; genus Alligator; species Alligator mississippiensis. The sequence continues at coordinate 279,904,223 of NC_081826.1, forward strand.
ACATGTGCTCCTAAACTGCATGTTACATGAAACTCATGATCTAAAGAACTGTTTTTATGATGTTACATGACTGCAAACAGTTATTTAAATAAAAATGTAAGAATCTATCCATATACAGTGTGTATGTCTACAGAGCAAAATTGAAAAACATCCTTGCAAGTACAATGAATTTCTGTTTGAAGCAGTGAATACTGTTGTAAATGCTTTAGGTCTCTGTCTAGATAGTTTTTAAACTGAGATTTACGGTGGTTTTGGATATCATTCACATGTTGGAAATACAGAAAATGAATATGCAGACCTTGCTTTGTGGCCTTTCGGATATTATGCAGAGCTCCATTTTTTTTCAACCAGTAAATGTCATTTAAGTTAGCTTAAAAATTGCACAGGGAAACCAAAGTAACCTTGATTACTTCCTAGACAATGTAAATCCTCTGTAAAGCCATACTGTCATATGAAATGAAGTATGTGTCATAGGATTAGGTTCCTTTTTCTCAAAGGAACTGCTGCCCTGCATTTTTTTTTCCTCCCTCTAAAAGGCATCTTACCATTGCAAGTATATAAAAAACAATCTTGCCACTTCTAATTGCTTCTCTTTATGATACCCTGTCAGGAAGGCACCATCTGTGTTGCACTGAAACCATTAAAAGGGGATATTAGGGACACATGGTGAGGTGTGAGAAATTACAAAAGCATTTTTAACTCCCGAGCAGGCCGAGGCCAGCCTATTGGGCAATTGCCATTTTCCTCCTGTGTTAGTCATTTCCTCACCTGTGGAGCCAATTATCTGGACAGTTTCTCAGGGCAGATGAGCTAAATTGGTGTTCACATTAATCAGACAAACCCAAGTATTTATCAGGGTGTGCTTTGAGACCTGGGGTATTTGAGTTGCTGCTAGTCTGAATTCCTGTCCACTTTCCACTTCTTTCCCACTCTGTGGAAATGGAAAGCAATATCTCTCTTCTAACAGTGACCCTTCAACCTCCTAGCTCAGCTTCTTTCTGACTCTTTTTACTATGGAGATGGGCCAGATAAACTCCACTTTCCTTGACTAGGAGTAAGGCCCCTGGCAGACATTCCAACTTAAGATGTGATTAACTTGTTAATTGTGCTATAAATAGTACCCCTCCACACATTCAAGGAATTAATGGTAACCAACCACAAAAGATATTCCACAAAAGATATGTCATATTTTTGTGACTAGCTTCCATTGTGCCTTAAATTCAATGTGTGGCAGGGTGATGACAAACCAGAGCCAGTTCCAGGCTCCTGTGCAGCCCCAGGGCTGGAACCAGCAATTAGCTGATTGTCAGTCCCAGTCCCAGGACCATACTGGAGTAGGCTCCAGATTCCTTTGTGGCCATGGGGCTGGAAACAATTGATTGCTGGGTCTGGCCTTGGGACCACTTGGGTTCATGCTGGGTTGCAGGCACCCAGGGCAGAGGGAGTTCAGGATCACAGTCTTGAGTGCCAGTAAGTAGGGCTGTGCAAAGTTTGGTAGCTGATTCGATTCAGAGGAGATTTGGCCCAATTTGGGGACCGAATCTCCTAATCTGAATTGAATCAGGAGACCAGGTAAAAGCTCCAAATTGATTTGAAGCATACAAATCAATTTGGAAAAGCTTTGGAAAAAGATTCAGCTGATTTGAAGATTTGGCCATAGACTAAACAGGCAACTGACAGCTGCCTCCAGCTGGTAAGTATGTTGGTGTTGGGGAAGTGGGAAGGGAAGGAGGGAGGGGCTGGGGTGGGACAAGCTGCCCAACCGGGAGGGGGAGGGGGGTAGAGGGGGTATGGGATGCAGACACAGCAGCGCTGGGAGCAGGGGCTCTGCCCTGTTGCCGCTTGCCCAGCCAGGGCGGGGGCAGGGGCGGGATGCGGGCATAGCTCACTCCAGGCAAAAGGGGGCAAGTGGCAGCAGGGCATAGTAGCCCCTGCTCCCAGCGCTGCCATGCCCGCATCCCACACCCTTCTGCACCAGCTAGCAAGTGGCAGCAGGGGAGAGACCCTGCTCCCAGTGCTGATGTGGGTGCAGCAGCTTCGAGAGCGGAGACTCTGCCCTGCTGTCACCTGGAGTGAGCCATGCCTGCATCGCACCCCCCCACACACACTAGCTGGGCAAGCAGCAGCAGGGCAGAGCCCCTGCAGTTCCCCCTGCTGGGGCAGAGGCAGGCACAGCCAGAGGAGCCCCAGGAGAAGCCTGCAGGTCTGCCCTGCCAAACCCCAGGCCCTGCCTCCCGGCACTTCAAAAAAAAAAAAAAAAAAAAGCCCCACATTCACCAGCTGTAGGAGCGGTGATTGGGGCATCTGGGCGCTCATTGCAGAGCCCCCCCACACAGCATGGGGCAGTGTGGGATTGTCCCCTCCCCCCTGCCTGGCACCCGCACAGCAGCTGCCCATGGCACGGGTTCAGTGTGGCTCAGCAGCGCACTGCACACTGTCTGGGAGCTGGGGCAGCTCCACCTGTCAGCCAGAGCTCCTGGATTGATTCCCAAGCTTTTCCCAGGGGGCACGGCCCCTGGATCTGCACATGGGGTTTCAGCAGGCTGCTGCCGCCAGCTGGGGAAATAGCCCAGAGCTGCTGCCATCACCAGCTGGCAGTGGCAGCCTACTGTCATCCCACATCATCAGGGGGCCTGTGCCCCCGGGAAGATCTGGGGGAAGTGATCAGAGAGCTGGGGGAAATATTGGGGAGCTGGGGAATCCAACTAGGAATTGGGGGAAAGTTCAGAGATCTGCACATTCCTCCTGCACCTGGCTCGATTCCCCAGCCCCTGGTTCGATTTGCCTGGGAGCTGGGGTGGTTCCATGCATCGGCCTTGGCACCCACGTCATGGGGGCAGCTGCCATGCGGGTGCCAAGTGAGGGGGGGGGCGATACTCACTGCCCCACACTGTGTGGTGGGGGGGCTCTGCCATGAGCACCCAGAGGCCCCAATCGCTGCTCCTGCAACTGGTGAGTGTGGGTTTTTTTTTTTAAGTGCCTGGAGGCTGGGCCTGGTGGGGGATGGGGCCGGGTAGAGCAGCCATGGGAGCTTCTCCTATGGGTCCACCCACCTGGGGAGAGGCAGGCACAGCTGGAGGAGCCATGGGAGAACCTGCAGCCACCCGGCCATGCGTGCCTCTCCCTGGCCAATCTGAATCACTGACTCTCTCCAAATCAGCACTGAATCTTCTGAAGCTGATTCAGCCAAATTGATTCAGGACAGTGATCCAAATTTCTGAACTGAACCACTGTCCTCCAAATTGGCTGAATCCAAATCAAATACTTCCCTATTTGCACAGGCCTACTAGTAAGTAGCAATGGTGCCACTTGGACTTGACCCCGATCCCAAAATCACACATCTTACCATGCTTGCATGGTATGGCAAAAAGTGTAATGATTGAGATAAGGGATCAGATCCCATCACACCATTAGATGAATATGTGCCAGGGGCCTAAGGCTGAAGTTTTTGCTTCTGTGTTTCTTCCTTCTTTCTCTCTGCACCAGGTAGCAAATGAGTGTGATAGCTGAGAGGTACAAATAAGTGATGAATGGAGATGTAAATAGTGCAGAAATGCTTGGAAGAAGTTGCAAGTGAGTAGTGAGCTCTGGGTAATGGTGCAGAAATAGAAAATGGAAAGTGTAAATTTTATCAGAGAAATGGGGGAGGGTAGTGCCAACAATGACTGATGTCTAGATGGATAGAGGGTGAGTGAGGGACACAAAAATGGAGGCAGACAGGGAGTAACTTAGAACAGGGGAAGAATAAGAAGAGGGATTATTAATGAAAGCATTTGAAAGAGAATTGTGGGAGGAGAGAAATACTCTGTAGGGAGGAAAATGAGGGAATGAAAAGGGATGGAATTAATATTGTAGCAAAATTATTTTGTTAGAAAACAAAATAAACATGAGTGGACAGAGATACCAAAAAGTAGGAAGAGAAGAAATTTGACATCAGTGGGCACATCTAATTCATTCACTTTTCCTAATGCACATTAAATTTAGCACCTCCAATGTGAGGTACTAAATAAAGCACGTCACACCAGAAGCAGCTCTATTTTATCAATCACTTAGAAGATCCATTGCAATAATAATAGTAAAAAAGTTCTTAAAAAAGAGAGAGTCAAAGAATAAGCAACATCACAGAAAGAGGGACTCTCTTCCCTTCTGTTTTTTTTTAATGGATGAAGGTGAGAAGGTGAAGGTGAGACATGCACACTTTTTAGTGACAATGTACAGTAGCCTATTTTACTGCACATTAGTATATTTGCACATTTTTACACAGCACTTTAATGTGGAATAAAATAGGCTACTATGCATTAAAGCACGTGTGTAGGTGTGTCCAGTGTGAATAATGAGAGTATCCACAGCTATGTTAAGTAGAATAAAAATTATAAGCATATATATTCTAAGAAATCATTTTAAAAATCCCCAAACTATAAATGAGGATATGTAAACAGCTGGGCCAGGCAGCAAATGAGAACAACTGTGCTCAGTACATTGTTGTATGGAGAAAATAGCAGGATGGAAAGGAAAGATCTTCTCACCTTCATCCAGTAAAAACAAACAAACAAAACACACACAGAGAAGAGAAGAAAGTCCTCTTCCTGTGATGTTGCTTATCCTTTGACTCTCTTTTTTAAAGGCCTTTTTTAGTATTATTATGGCAATGGGTCTTCTAAGTGGTTGATAAATAGTGTGCTTCTGGGCCCAACCTGTAAGGTGCTGAACACTCAACAGTCATTGATATCAATGGGAATCGAGCTCTCTCAGTAGCAGCTAGATAAGAACGCAGTAATAGCAAATTCTGTATGTTAGACTAGGAAGAAGAGAGTGGGGTTTCTTTGGTGTTTGTTTCATAGAGTGCTGTAAGTCCTTGTAGTCGTCCCATGTAGGAAATATCCTATAAGAATCCCAGAAGATAGTACACATTTGAGAACAGGTAGACCATTTTGTAAAACCCCACATGATGCATCTACCTTTTGAAAGAGTAAACACACAGAAGTACAATGATATTGAGCCGTGTTCCTTAATAAGCACAATGATGTGGAGTGCCTTTGCTTTTTGGTAATTCAGTTGTCCTTCACTCCAAAGGAAAAAAGGGAAAGGCAGACCACAGATAACTCTTTTTCATGAACGTGATCTTAAAATTAAAGGAGCTGGGCTCAGAGTGAAATAATATAATACATGGTCTATACATGGAGAGGAGAAGACGAGTATAAAAACAAATACCTCTGAAATCCTTCACTACTGATGAATGTATGGGCAGGAAAGCATTTTAAAGGTGATAATTTCTCACTTTAAGGTGACAATTTTTCACTTTAAGTTATTAAAATGTTAAACATTGACTTTAATAACATTCGTCTGTGGTTTCACTTACATGATTGATATTGCAACTGAAGTCCATAGCTTTCTGAAGGACTCTCACTTTTTTTCCCCCAAGGAAAATGCTCTTCTTCAAATCAAAGCCGACCAGGCTGGAGTTGGTTATACCTTTTTGTCAAGTCACTGCCTGATTTCTCAGGGCACGCAGGGTTTGATCCCACTTGAGCCAGGCTGGGGATGGAGTGCTCAATAATATAGAAACCAGATGCCCCTGGAGGCCCCATGTTGCCAAAAGGGCAGTGTAAGCAGCCTGATGTGCCTACAGCGTTGCAGGTTGCCTTTGCTCCCTTGAGTCCTTCAACCAGAGCCACAAGCAATAATCCTTGCCACAAACAAATAAGTAACACATGTTTTACCCTTTCTCCAGCTGATAGGAGAGGCCCCTGAAAGTGAGGTTATCTGGGTTCCAGTCTGAAGGTGAGCTTATCTGGGTTCCCAGCAGTAAACTTTCCCTTTCTCAGCTCCAGCTCTCTGCTTTTTCTCTCACTTGGGCTTTATACTGCAAGCTATATCCACAGCTGGGCTCTAACTCCAGGACTGGCTGCCCCACTTTAAGGGCTAGACCCCTGTTAAATACTACCCCTTCCAAAAGTAGAGTCTGAGATCCACTATCCTGCTTTTTATAGGTACACTGATACATCGGTCCCATATCATATCAGCACCGATGTAAGGAAAATTGGCATTATTGGCAATTGGCTTTTTTTTGACTGATATGGCCTATAATGTCACCATTAAATGCCCTGTGCATGCATGCAGCCCCAGCACAGCACACCAGTGGCCAGGAGTGCAGCTTGGCAGTGTAGAGAGCATCATATGACTGGTAAGTCTGTTGTGGGGGAAGGAAGGGATGTGGGACAGGGGCTATGGGGGGGTGCTGCAGCCACCCCAAAATTCACCGTAGCCCCCCTCCCAGCACTACTGCCCCCTGCCCCAAGCATAGCCCAGCCCAGCCCACCCCAGCCCAACCCCCCTTCCCCCCCCCCCCGGACAAGCTGTAGCTCCGTCCTAAGCCCTGCACGCCCTCACTGCAGGGGCGGCCCTCCCCTTTCCCCCACAACAGACTTACCAGCTGGATGCTGCTCTCCAAGATGCTGGGCTGTGTATCGGCAATCAAATTGGTATTGACTGATATGGCTCATTAAAAATCAGCCACCAGTATTGGCCACAAAAATCTCTAATGGTGCACCCCTACTGCTTTTAGTCTCCATTAGCCCCCCCATAGGAGAGGTCTGTACAGCACAGTCCAGGGATTGGCCTCTGCTGGCCCATGTTTGAGTGTCATGTCACATGCTGCAGCAGGAAGCTGGCAGGAGCCAGAGAATGTGTTAGAAAGTTGCCTGCTGGATGCTGTAGTAGGTACAGAAGGACCTTACCCTACTTGATATTTGTCAGTCACCTCTGCAGCTCATTTCCAATGACCTTGTCCCTTGTTGCCACCGGAGCCTCACACTGAAAGGTATAGCCTTTCAGCAAAGGCTCGGTTCCTGTAGTATCAGGAGCCTAGGGAGTCTGTTCCCTGCCTGTGTTCTCCCCTCCAGAAGGGCGGTGTAAGCAGGCTGGTGTGCCTGCAGCCTTGCAGGTTGCCTTTGCTCTCTTGAGAGTCCCTGAGCCAGACTGACAAGCAATAACCCTTGCCACAAACAAGTAGCACAGCATTTAGCCTTTCTCCAGATGGTAGAAGAGGCCCCTTTATTTCTGGCCCCTTCTTGAAAGCGTCCTTACCCTGTGGCTGTCTTATGATATCAGGACTCCATCTAGGTGATGGGCCACATACAATAACCTCCTCCCCGTGATACTCAGTGTATGAGCCAAGGGGAGCTTATCTTAGGGCACTTGGCAGCCACGTGATAGAATGGAAGTGGATCAGATGACTAAGCTCATCCCACCCTCTCATGGCCTCTCTTCAGCAGAGACATGGTGCTGTCATGAGCCAGCCTCATCACCTGTTGTTCCAAGCCCTCCTTAGTTAGGGCCTTCCATGACCTGGGTTTTGAGGTTCCCCCTGTTGAGGGTGGATAAGGGCTAAGCAATGCATCTGCCAGATCCTTGCTCCAGCAGCTAGTCCATATTCAAACAGCTCAGAGCTCCCAGCACGTGAAGTCAGCTCACTGCTTCTAAGTGGGAGCCATCCTGCTGGGAACCCCTGGGTGGGGAGCCTTGGGCAGTAGGTGGGGGTCACCAACATGCTGGCTGAATAGCCAGAGGTCTGTCCTCACCCCCCACAGCCCAAGGGCCTGCTGTCCTTACTGAACACAGCACCCAGGTTGGGCACCGGGCTGCCATGATACAGCCTCCTTTTCCAATCCCAGGCTGGGGAAAGTCCAGCTCACATCCAGTTCATGTAACCCACCCTGTGGAATTAAACAAGCTGCATGATGCAAAGGGAAGGAAACGATCCACTACACTGTGTGGCTGGGGACTGGATTAGACATGGCTCCTTCCACTGTGGGCTGGGGGAGTCAACAGTGATAATTTTAGGGGCAGAAGTCTTCTGGAACTGAAGCCTCTAGGCAGGGGTGGACAGAGGATTTGGCAAAGGTGGGGTGTGGGAGCAGCTACCGGAGCTGCAAGGTGGCTGCAACCCCTGCTCCCAGCCTGCTCCCCTCCCCCACACTGGTGTGGGCACACCATGGTGCAGCAGCTTCTGGGAACTTTTTTAAAGTCCCTAAAGCAAGTCAAAATCCCTCCCTTTCTCTTCCTGCTCAGATACACATCTCCTTCCCTCACCCGCTGCTTCTGCTTTCTCTGCTGCCCTGGGTAGGGGAAGCTTAAAAGCCCCTCCTGCGGCTCCGGTTAGGCTACGAGGGGGCTGGACTCAGCTGGTATAGGGACAGCCATAGCAGCTGAGATGAGCGTGGGTACGTCTCCCCCCAGGAACTAGGCATGGGAAGGGGAACCCACCTTTCTGTCGCTTCTGCTGCTGTCGCTGTTCCCAGCGGAGCCCGCCCCTGCGCTGGAGGGAGCAGGAGCAGCTTTGAAGCTCCTTGGTCCCCTGGGGCTACAGGAAAAGCAGTAGCAGCAGGTGGGGAGGGCAGCTGTCTGAGCACGGAGGGGAAGGGGGGGGGGGGTCTTACACGCTTTGGGGACTTTGCAAGGGCTCCGGAGCTCGCTCTAGTCCCAAGGGCAGGAGAGTGCAGCCGCGCCACCGCACCCCTCTGGATCCGCCCCTGCCCCTCCACCACGCCAGCATGACAGAGTATTAGGCTCAAAGACCCAACATGGGTTAAAAGCTACACAGATGGCATATTTTTTCTCTAAATACAACAGAAACACACTGGCCATTGTAGGAGTTCTGGTTGTGCTAGGCCTGGTTACGCTAAGCTATGGCAAGTTATGGTGCCAAAAAACCAGTACAGATTTCCCTCGCTTTATGCAGGATCTGCATGCGCAAATTCCCTCTTTTCATACCAAATATTCCCTATCTGCCAGGTAAATTCACTCTTATGCGATCGGTGTGGTGGGGCCCCTGCTCTGTGCGCTGCGTTGCGGGAGTGACGGGCACCAAATACAGTCTCCTGTGCGGCCTGCGCTCCGGGCTCGTGGCCTGCCGCGCGGTTGTCGCCGCCGTGCCGTGTGGTAGCGTGCTCCTGTGCGCTGCTGGCGGGGACCCACACTGTCTAGTAGAAGTGGGGCTGGGGGTCCGTGCAGTCGAGGTCGTGGAAGGGATCCCTCCTGGTTACATTGTACAGTGGGGCCCGCCAGCCAGCTCCAGCCACGCGCCGCTTTCCAGGCACGTGCACGGGGTAAAGCGGGGGAAACCTGTGCGTGTCGAAGGGGCCTCCGCTTGCTGGGGGACCTGGCATGGCAAGGAAGAAAAAAACATTTTTTTAAATTAAAAAATGTCCGGGGCTGCGGGAAGCCGGGCTCAGCCCGGGGGCGGGGCGGGGCGGGGCGGGGCGGGGGCTGCGCTGCCCGCCCGCGGTGGCGGCCCCGCAGAGGCGGCGGCGGCGGCGGCCATGGGGCGGCTCGGGCGGCTCCTGGCCTGGCCGGGGCGCGGTGAGTGGGGCGCGGTGAGCGGGGCGCAGGGAGCGGGGCTGTGCCTGTGTCTGTGCCTGTGGCAGCGCTTTCTCCCCGCCTCCACCTCGACACATCCCGGGAATTGGGACGCGGCGGTGCCGGGGCCGGTCTGCGTTGGCGGCGGCTGCACGACCTGCCCCCAGGCCCCTGCCCTGCCCTGCCCTGCCCTGCCCGTCTCCAGGATCCTGCCAAGGACGCGTTGGTCTCAGTCCTTCCCCGGGGCGTGCGGGCGCACCCGTTTCGGGGGCAGGCGGCCTGTCCTGGGCCGAGCGCGCCACCTTTCAGAGGGTGCCTGATGCCCTCTCCGCTGCGCTGTGTTTCTGCAGGTGTCCTGTGGCAGCAGAGCAGGAAAAGCTCCTTCCCCTTGCGCGCCAAGATGCCCCCCTGCGACTTCTCTCCTGGAAACTACGAGGTAAGTCGCAATGCCACCCCTGCCTGGCCTACCCTGCGCCTGCCATAAGACTGCCATGCCGCTGGCACTACTGTCCCGTTTGCTAGCTTCCCGCAGCGGTTCAGGGGTTGAGCTCGGGGCTTGCTCGCAGCTGGTGTGTGCCAGGGAGCTTGCGGAGGGTCAGAGTTAAGCAGGACCTCTGTGAAGTGAGGCACTGGTACACATCAGATCAGGTCAAGGCTGTCATCATCCCATGAGAGATCTCGCACATGCTCTGTGGTGTGGCACCACTTGCTGGGACTCAGAAGTGTGGTGTGAGTGTTTTGTAGCTGTAGGAAGACTAGGTTAAGGAAATGTATTTCGTTTTCAGTTGATGGCAGGATTCAGGAGGACTCGAATACCCATGTATTGGGGTCAGTTGCGAAGAAAGCGCTGTGCGCTGTACTCTGGGCTCATGAGTATCGCCCTCTTTGGGGAGCTGCATTTCCTCGGCAGTGTCTCTTGCAGGGCAAAGTTAAGCAAGCCAATGCCCTCTTGGGGTCTTAGAAGTGAGTGTTGTCTTTTATCCCCCCTCCGTGGATATTCCGCGTGGCAGCACAAAGAAGAGAAAGAAGTATGTTTTAGAGAGAATAAAACACAGCTGTCTCAGGAGTGGGGTTGTTTTTCATCCTACCCACATGGCAAGCTGGTTTTGAAAGCTGAAAGAGGGAGTCCGTTCAGTTGGACTGTTGTCGTCCCACAGAAGCTGAACTGGTTTCAGGCTATGAAGGGGCTGGACTCGGCTGGTAAAAGGAGGAGAGTTAAGAGAGTTGATTCCTTATGCCATCCTTTGTCAGTAGTCCTCAACCCTTTTAGACTCAAGGCACCTATTGTTAAACCCAAGACACCCCTTGGAAAATGCCAGCTCTTAATTTTCACTCATTTTTTGGCTAAAGAAAGTTTTTTCTGTTACTACAACTCAGAAAGAGCCCAGCAGGTCAGAATGGTTTTAGCGCTATGAATTCCTATATGAATCTGTAGGTTTATTTTGTGAATCATTTTCATGGCACCCTTGACAGTATCTCTGTGGCGACCTGGATGAATATCACTGGCCTTTGTGCTAAGCTGACTCTGGGCGAGAGAAAGTTAGGATCAGATCCATAAAAGAATTTGTGTGTGGCACTGCTTCGTGGCAGCATACCGAACCCCCAGACTTGTTGGGGAGCAGGGAGTCGGGGGCTGATCCCTGCTTCTGTATTTTGCATTATTTAGTGGGTTGAATGCATGAAGGTTTTTGGCATCAGGGGCTGAACCCAGGACTCTACCCAGGTGCTATCATTTTGAAAGGAAAGAGTTGTGCCTAAGGGGGTTTCAGACTGTGCTTCTCAGTTTCACGTAAGCACCTAACTCAGGGCTGGGTGTAGGTGCCAAAGTCTGGGAATTAGTCAATTTTTTGATCCTCCCCTCTTTCCTATTGGCTGCCTTGTGTGTTCAGTTCCTCCACCCTCCAGCATGCTGTTTTTTATTAATCCCCTCCTCAGGCATCTAACTCTGCAGTTGGTTAATTCCTCTTCTGGAGGCACCAGAAGACAAGGGCAGCACAACACTGAAAAGTAGCTGCCACAGTATTTAAAGTTGCCAAGCTTAAGTCCCTTTGATCTGGACCTAAATTCCTAGAGAGGGAAGGTAGCACTGACCTGAGTTCTTACACAGCCTCACTCCTTGCAATACACAGTGGATAAAACTTACAGTAAAAAGCATGACCTCAGTGTGGTGGTGGTAAAGGTCCCTCCTGTGAGAATAGCTTAACCTAAACTAATGTTTCTATTAATATACTAAGCTGGTGCCTATCACACAATGAGACTATAAATTCACATGCTTTTCTCACCCAAGCCATAGTAGTTCATCTGTTCTATTGCCAACAGGTATTGCACATTTGGATGGCAGTTGTGACAGATGGTTTGCGCATTAGCTGTTCAGCATGTTTGTTTAAAAAAAAAAAAATCAACTACAACTTTCCAAATGGGTGCTTCTCCATCCTCTGTATATCAGAATATGAATCCATCTGATACCTTTTTTAATTGATGTGCTTTAAAGATGAGATCAGTACAAAATAACAACCTTGTTCTGCATAATGGAATTGCAGAAGTTTATGGAGACTAGTTGTGTATCAGTGTTTATTTTCATATTTTAGTTAAGTGAACAAATTGTAATGTGTTGATGTGGCAAAGCTGAAACCTTTAGAGAAAGGGAAAAGAATAATGATTTTTTTACAACATGCAGTCTTATCCCTATGACCATATGCTGAAGATCCGCAAACAAAATGTCTCTCCCTCACTGGCAACATATTACAAGAAACCATTGCTACTACATCAGGGACATATGCAGTGGCTGTTTGATTATGAAGGAAGACGATACCTTGATCTCTTTGCTGGAATTGTGACTGTCAGTGTTGGTCACTGTCACCCGTAAGTATGTTATCATTTGAGTCACTGGCTAATACAGAAATATACTGTTCTATTTTGTTCAGTGTGTAGCACTGTAGGCAGAATATAGCTTTTTGTGCTTTGGCATTTCATTTCTATGTTTAAAACAATAGTGGTGATCCTTTGGAGAATGGGCTTATTCATTCCTTCATGTGGCAGTTTAGAAATTACCAGAATTTTAAGAATTAAAAATGTAGTGGATTAATTACTCTGTGTGTGTTTTGATTACATGCAGGAAGGTAACCGCAGCTGCCCAAAAACAGCTTGGTCGTCTTTGGCACACAACCAACATCTACATGCATCCATCAATCCAGGAATATGCAGAGAAGCTTACGGCACTTCTCCCTGATCCGCTTAAGGTACCTTAGTTCTAACAGGGTGGCTGGCTGCTAAGTATGGATGAGGAGAGATACAGTATATGAGACACAAAATAACACAGTATCAAACTCTGAGCCTCATTTCATATCCGCAGAAAGAGTATAAACCTTCAACTGAAGAGAAAAAAATGATAATTCTCAAGACATGCTGAACTTTACTATGAACCTAGACTGGCACAAGTATAAGAGAGAAGTAGTTAGCTGTATTAGTCCTAAGTCAGGCAGGTGATGGGGTAGATCTGCACCTTACAGACTAAATCAGAGATGCATAAGAATATGCATAAGCTTATGTACCTCTGTTTAGTTAAGGTGCAAATCTACCCTGCCTTCTACATGTGGAAAATCCTGCATTGTCCGTACCATGTAAAGTTCTGCTTTGCATCATTTTTAATTTCAGATTTCACCATACTGGGGCACTGCCAATTCAGAAACAGTCATAACTCTGAAAATATGTTTTCCCTTTTATTACAAGCATTGTGTAAACTACTTGAACTTAGAATAATTGGTGTTTGGGGGAAGCATTTTCATTGCATTTGCTTTTCACACTTTAGAGCATTCTATTTGTAGTTGGCTTCACCGACTATTTCCCTGTATAGTCCATTAGACTCATGTAAAGAGAGCACGCTGTCCTCTGTGCAACAGTAGGCAGGGAAAAAGTTTAAAATCCTCTCAAAAGATGGCTAGGGCACTCAGGATCAGGACTTACATCTGAAACTACTTCAAACCTTTTTCTGTAAAGAAATTACTTGAGGAAGGATAACATTTTGAAGCACCAGAGTAACTTATGCATTTTAGACTATTTAAAGTTAGTAGGACTTAACCTTTCAAATTACATGCATAGGTTTAAAAAAATTAACCAAGTTGCTTAGATCCCTCGCAGGATGCCTGAATGGTGTCCCCTTAAAACTCTAACCTCCCATTGTCCAACCACTGCTTACCTTTTTTTTTCTCCTCCTCTACCCTCCCTATTTGGTAACTAATCTGCAAGACTATTTACGATCGCCTTTGCTGCTGTTGTAGTTCCATCTACCCTCTGCATCTGAGGGCCTTGTCACATGTCACACTTAGGATGTTAACTGCACTTAAAACATCCGCATCTGCATGTTCAAGCAGTTAAATGTGCACTAAGTGCAATCGTATCATAACAACGTTAGGACTTTTCGTACAAGAAGTAACTCCAGATTATATTAAGTAACATGTGTTCAGCTCTTGTTGGACCATTCCAGAGATACTAGTAGGTATTTGTGGTCCTCACCCAGCTGTGACATCAGCCAGGAACCCCTCAGCTCTACCAAGCCTCCGCTGTTGATCCCAGTTCCTGCACTGCACCAGAGCTACTTCACAACCCGTTGCAGTGTCGGGGTGGGACTGACAATCAGCTGACATAATAGCAGCAGAGTCTTGAACCAGCCCTGGTGCAGTACCTGACAATCCGTGATCTGTGTGTATTAGAGATAGTAGTAAACATTACCATGCAACTGCTCAGAACATTTTCTAACTTTTAATGTTACAGTAATGCTAACTGCAGTCTAAATAAAATGCATGCTAAGTATCCCGTGCAACAGGGCCCTGAGTCATATATACCTGGGAGTACACAATTTAATTCTTCCATTTTAATGTTTGTGTTTTAATTCCACTTCATCTTTGTCCACATTTCCCCTCCTGAGCAGCTATAACAGTCTGTAGAGCGTGCTTTCCCTCCATGAAAGGGCATTCTGTCCACCACCCTGTATGTGCAACACATGAGCAATACTGAGTTGATTTCAGTGAGCAGCTCCTTGCATCTGTTCTAGGATCTTGCTCCGAGTGCTGTGAGATTTGTTTGAAATATGTATCTGTCTTGCATTGCATAAGCAGAGGCATCAGATATTCCAAACTCTCTTTGCAGACAAAATGCAGTAGAAATTGATCTTTAAACAGCTGTGTTCAGTTTGATTGATTGGCCCTTGTAAAACAAAGTTAATATTTGATTGTTGAGATCAATATAAAATTTGTCCTTCCATAGGTGGTTTACCTGACCAACAGTGGGTCAGAAGCCAATGATTTGGCAATGTTCATGGCAAGGCTTTATACTCGTAACTTTGACATCATCTGTTTCAGGTAATCATAATACATTTTATGAATTCCATTTGCATAACCATGCACATAACGCAGGAAATAAAAGGGACTTTATTAACCCAGAATCTGTCATTGAAGTATTTGAATTAATAAATGTGACTGCTAGTTTAGTTTAAAGACTTAGTAACCATTGGGAGCTGAAGTGCTCCTTGTGTATTAGGACTGCTCCATGTACAAACCACTTGCCCATCTATAGCTTATACTTTCTATTATTCTTTATGGCAGTGGTTCTCAACTTTTTTAAACTCGAGGCAATCCTTATCAGATTTAAGGCACTGCTCAACCTTTAATTTTCTGTCATTTTTTTGGCTCCAGATGAATAATAGAGCAATTTTTCTGCTGCAAATAACTCGGACCACAACAGGGCAGAGTGTTTCTAATAACCAGGTCCCCTCTACACATTACCGTTATTGTGCAATTAACTGAGACCAGCTTCACATGCAAAATCCTTATCGTTATCACTTGCAGTGAGTGAAAGGGATTTTCACAGGTTGCTTGGGGTGCA
Organism: Alligator mississippiensis; assembly: GCF_030867095.1. NCBI lineage: Eukaryota > Metazoa > Chordata > Crocodylia > Alligatoridae > Alligator > Alligator mississippiensis. The sequence continues at coordinate 279,919,460 of NC_081826.1, forward strand.
TGAAGCAAACTTCACAGCCTTTTTGTGGTGAGCCTGCCCCTTGCTGCTGATTGGTTGAGGGGCCCTGATGGCCCTGCCCCTCGGCATTGATTGACAGAGAGGGCTGTCCAGCGTGTGGCCCCTCCTCTCACTGCTGATTGGTTGAACCAAAAAGCAATGCAAGCTGTTATTCCTCTTTCCTTCCTGGCAGCCTGTTTTGTGCACGTGTAGCCGTGCACATGGTGCAATGTCTTTGTTGCACAAGAAAAGCTATGCCGCGATTAACATAACATATAAAGCTGCCCTGGGTTCCTGTGTTTACCTTCTGAATCACATTTGCATGCCTGACAGTGCCAACACTGCTTGGCACCCCATAGCACCCCTGAAGGGATCTCAAGGCATTCCCTGGTTGAGCATTGCTGCATTAAGGAGCGTGCTTATAATGTTTTAATCTTAAAAATACTTAATCTTTTTGCTCAGAGACAATATGCAAAAGCACCCAGCTTTGCATCTGTTCTGCTCAGAGCAAGGTTTTGAGATCCACCGAATATAGTAATTCCTATGAATAAGCTGTAAATTGTGTATGAATAAAATATCACCCCAAACTGAGTGGAAATATCTGCTTGGGAGGGAAGAGGTGCCCAAGATTAAAAAAGCAGGGGTGTTTGCTGCCCAAGGTTCAGATGCACAGGTACAGCTGTGTGAAGAAGCTCTCATAGCACCTGCCTGTATTACCGCTGGTCAGTATGTCTAAGCCAGGGGTGGGCAAAATGCGGCCCACGGGCCGGATGTGGCCCGCCAGGCCATTCTGTCTGGCCTGCGGGGCCCCTAAAAAATCTAGAAAGTTAATATTTATCTTCCTGTGGCTGCGTGTCATGCGGCCCTTGATGCCTTGCCAAAACTCAGTAAGCGGCATTCTGCCCAAAATAATTGCCTGCCCTGCTAACTTCTCACCAGAATGAGCGCTTAGTTACAAATCCAGAGCTAATTAGCATTCAAGTCTGCCTTAAACAAAGCAATAAATGGTGGAAGTATTGTTTATTTGTATTGCATCCAGAAATGCCCCCACTTCACCAGGTTGTCTGCTCTTTTTCTCTACCCAGAGAGCAGGAGCAAGCTCTGTATGAATGAGTGCAACTGTTTCCACCTAAACCTCACATGACATCCAAAGGAAATGAGCATGTGCTTTGTTCTGTTCCCACAGAGGAGGATACCATGGAGGCAGCCCTTACACGCAGGGTGTGACATCCATCAGATCTTATAAGCATGGTGTCGCCAACGGCTTTGGCTGCCCAACAGTGAGGTTTTTAATGTTTTATATCTGTCTTAGCCACTGAATAAGAGTGCTCATTTGCCTGAATGTGATAAAATTTACTTAATGCCTTATGTCATCAAAATACAGTTCAGATGTTAACTAGTAAGGAGGATGTGCTGGGCCTGAGTCTGCTTGGTCATTTGCATAAGTACAGAGTGGGCACATCTATACATGCGGTGGACTGCGTGGTTGTTACACTACTGCACAGTAGATCGTTGCTACTGCATAGTAGCAGCTAAAATAACCATGCAGTGATGGAACTGCGCAGTCATTCAGTACTTGCTTAAGTGGTGTTATTGTGCAGTCTTGTCACTGCATGGTTATTTTAGTTGCTATTATAAAGTAGCAACAATATACTGCGCAGTAGTGTTGCCATCACAGTTTGTGCCTGGTGATACTACGTTGCCATAGCAATGAGCTATGGTGATGTAGGATCTTGTGTAGATGCACGCACATGCCCAGTGAGTGGGGAAAGATGCTGCCAGCTCAGAATGGAAGTGTTGTGCCCCTACTTTGCTCTAATTTTGCCTGGGTATAAAAGCTGCAAGAGGGGTAGGGCAGTAGCACATAAGGCCCCAAGCCCAAGTTTATTAGGACACCTGATAAAAATGATATAAAATAACCTCTTGTGGATTTCCCTCTGGATTGAAAACGCAATAAAAATGTATAGTAGCCCCTGCTAATATCTCTTTGCCCTGATGGCAGAAATGGCTAATGAAGACTGTTGACAGCTGGGATTGGCTAATTTAATCTACACTAGAAACCATCCTAGGTGCAAAATTGGCCCCAAGAAGGCTTCTTTGGGATCCACTCCCTCCCCTGACCTCTCAGCTCTTTGTTGCATCCATTTCTCAGACTGCAGCTGAGCTTCAGCCCAGAGTTTAAATGACTCTGCTGATGCCATTATTAGGGTTAAAAGTAGAACTCAGGTTTTTGGCCTATTGTCAGTCCACTGGACTGGACTGCCTCCCTGCAATATGCTGTCCTTTATCTAGTTTTGAACACTTGGAATTCATAGAATCAAAGAGTAATAGAAAAGTTGGGCCACAAGGGACCTCAGTAGGGTGGCTAGACCCTATCTAAACCATCCCAGACAAATGGTTGCTAACCTATTCCTAAAACCCTACAGTCTACCCTGTTGCATGACTATAAGGCACATAGCCCAAGGACAGCAAGACCACCCTAACCTCCCACAAAAGCAGGGGAACAAGGGCACTGTCAGTGTAGTGCCACTGCAAGGTTGTATGGACAAATTTGAAAGGTCAGTTTTGGGCAACCATAATTGATTAATAAAATCAGTAAGCTGACTATCCCTACAGTAATCACTGAAGAACAGAATGATTTTAATTTCAAAGACTTGGATTCCTAGTCTAGCGTACTGCCTTCCTTTTGAGGTTGCAGACCCTTGCAGAAGTACATTTGACAAGTTGTTTTCAGACCGGTCAGTTGAATTGGATCTCCCATTTGACATCAGCAGATTTTTCATTTTCTGTATCAAAATTTCTTTCAAACAAAACCACATTATTGGAAGAACTGTTTTAATGTGTTTTAGGATTATTGCTTAAAGTCTTTCATTGAACAATAGGAATTCTGTTCTGTTCTCAGTACTGACTTGTTTTGAAGGTCTGCAGCTATTTCTGTTCTTCTCCATAGACAATGTTACCAGATGTTTTCCGTGGTCCCTGGGGAGGAAGCCATTGCCGAGATTCTCCAGTGCAAACTGTTCGGAAATGCAGCTGTTCTGCAGGTTAGTTGATGGCAAGGCATATGGTTGCTGTTAAGTGCAAAAGGAAAGATGGGACAGGAGAAGCTGAAACAACATCACCCAGGGACTCCCCTCCCTGCCAAGGCAGCATCCATTACACCGAGCCATCTTTACTCTCGCTTTCTCTCCACTTCAGGAAGTGGGCTGGAGAGTGTGGTAGGCAATGCCTACTCCATGGCCTGGTGATTAGCATGTTTTGCTGGAAAGCAAGAAATACAGTTCAGTTCTCCTCCGGGCAAGGAGGCCTAGAACCTAGGTCTCTTGTTCCTTGGGCTAGTGCCCTACCCAGTAAGCTAGAAGTGAAGAAGATATCCTTCTTTTCCTGCGCCCTCCCCCTATTGTGGTATTTCTGTGGCTAACACTTTAGGATTTACCTGATGCTATGCACATACCCAGGCAGTTCTGTTTCCTGCAGCTCCCTACGCCAGGGGGTGCTCAACCCGCAGTCCAGGGCTCCTTGGAATCTGGCCTGTGGGACTCCCTGAGGGTCAGGAAATTTGGTGGCGGAGGAAGAGCAGTGGCAGTTAATACTGCCATCCCCCCCTGCTCCAACCCAGAAGTCCTGTGTGATGGGTTGGAGCTGTGTCATGATTTCCCCCCAAAACTACAGATCAGGGCCAGGCCATGCTCTCTTCCTTCTGCCCAGCCAAGCTGGGCCGCATCATGCCCCCTTCTTTCTGTGGGGTCAGGCCATGCCTCTCCATCTGCACAGCTGGTTTGGGGGCAGGTCATACCCCCTTCCCCCTGTGGGGCTGGGCCATGCCCCCTTTCCTCCCACCTGGCCAGGTTGGGGCTAGGCTATGCCCCTTTCCTCCCACAGGGGCAGGCCATACCCCCTGCCCCTGTGAGGCTGGATTGGTGCCAGATTCAGTCCACTGGCCAGATCCAGCCTGTGGATGGACTGGGCCCTGCCCATGCAGCTTGCTGGACAAAAAGGTTGATCACCACTGACCTACATAGGTACCTACTGAGGATGCTCAGAAGAGAAGTTCAGGGCAAGAGTGACTGTGTACTGTAACCTACATGCAAGTGCTAAAAATTGCAGTTATGAGGCCACATATGTGCCCTCTAGGGCAGGGGTTTCAGAGATGTAGCCCATGGGCTGAATCCAGCCCGTGGTGCTAGCTGTGGGTTTTCGAATAGACCCACATGCCACATGCAGTGCACACTGGGCTGGGTTGGGATGCATTCTGCACAAAGCACCCGCACTGGGCCTGGCCAGGCTGAGCGCAGCACATGGGGCCAGTTTGCAGGCCTGATGCAGCCTACCAGGCTGGTCCTGCACCATTCACCTAGTCTGTGGACCAGCCCCGTGCCCTTCATCTGGCTCAAGGGGCCTGATGAGCTTGACACCAGTGCTCTAAGGTATAGACAGATCTAACAATGGTATCAACAGCAAAGGATGCCATAGGAGCTGTTAGGTTGGAACTGGTTCACCTGCATGATTCTCTAGTGATACAAGTGTAGCAAAACCTCTTAGACTTTACCTTGCTTCATTTAGGATCCAAGTTAGGATGATTTACCTAATTTGTATGTTAGGATCACGCAGCGATAACAGATAAAGCATAACAGCAGCTGTATGTTCCCAAGCAGCAGTTCCCCTGCTTCTTTTAAAGTAGTTAAAATGTACATTTATCCATATCCTTAGGCACATGAAAGGGGAGTAAACTTTGGCCATCAGTGTGCTTTGTTTGAGTGTTTGATGGAGTGTTATGAGTGCTTTGTTTTATGTTAACCTGTGATACCTCCTTCCTCCAAAAGGCTGGCTTTATGACTCAGACAGCATACTGGGGAAATGCAAAACTATTTATTAACTTCTGATAATCCACCTTCAATCTAGGAATGTTAAAAATACCTAAAAGCATGTTCTTATGTACATCCATGTAATGTTAGATTATTGATCTACATGTCTGTCATTTCTAGTACACCATTTTTGTGTTCCTTCCACACAGGTCATTGTCATGCAAATGACCAGTATATCGAACAGTTCAAAGACACTCTGAATACTTGTGTGCCTAAGGGAATAGCTGGATTTATTGCCGAGTCAATCCAAGTAGGTGATTTACCACGTTCCATTCTAATTGTAACAGCACAGTATTGTATAGCACAAAGTACTCAAAAACAATGTGGTTGGTGGGCTCTGAATGTGAATACCGGCCAAAAACTGAGCTTTAGTATGCTCTGAACCACCTCACTCATTCAGAAGTGGGGCTGCAAAAGTGCAAACTGCTTAACTTACTGCCTACAAGACACCTCATATGGAATTTTGGCACATTGAAGGTGGTGGGCTGAGCTATGGTTTTGTGGAGGTCATTGACACCTAGATGGTAGACTTAAATAACCAAGCACCTACAGGAAGATCTAGGCCAGCATTGCCTCCAAATTAGGCAGCAAGCTGGGTGTATTTGCACTGGGGCCATGTATACTAGAAGTCTCTGAGGCATAAATGGTGTGGGCTCATTAGCTTGAGAAGATTGACCCCATTGTCTGTCTCCTCTTTGCTGCCTCCTCGCTGTGTACGTGTTATTCTTAGGCTGTTTTAGATGGGTAGTAGATTTTGGGGTTCACAAGACAGCTGCTTCCTCCATTTCAGCAATGCCTCTAAAGTCTAAACCAAGCCGCCGCAGAATTCTCCAGATAACTTACTGATCACATTTTATTCTTAGATTCTCTGTCTTATAAGAACGTTGCTAGGTTTTAGGTTTGAAATAACAATCCTATCTCTCTTGCTGAAAACAATGCGTTTACGTATTTTTTGACAGGGTGTTAACGGAGCTGTTCAGTATCCTAAAAGTTTCCTAAAAGAAGCCTTTCAGTTAGTCCGAGAGAGAGAAGGCGTCTGTATTGCGGATGAAGTAAGTGTCCGTAGCTGCAAAAGTTCTTGGGAGTTTTGGAGAATTCTGCAAGGCCATTAGCCAGGCAAAGGCAAAATACTAGCCCAGTTGAAGGCCTGGAAGGAGTCTAAATCAGTGAAGGCCAACCTTTTTGGCAGGCATGCTACCTTAGCCCCACACCCTCCCCATCCCCTTCCCCTGCCTGAACTGCTGCTCTCCTTTCTGTTCCCTGCCCTGTGCTCCCTGCTCAATATGCTGCTCTGTTTTTTGTTTTCTTCCCTGTCTGCCATCATGCTGCCTGTCTCCTCCCTAGTCTGCCAGGTATCACACAAAAAGGCTGCCTGTGTACTTGTGGTGCACATGCTGCAGACTGACCACCCTGCTCTAAAGTAAGTCTAGAGCAGGGGTTGGCAACATTTTTGGGCAGAGCACCAAAAACACCTGCAACCTCAATTTGTAAAATGGTGTGCCAGGGGTGGATGGCAGGGGAGCTGCGAGGGGCCTGATCTTTGTTGTGGCAGCTGAGCCCCGGCCCCTTCTCCACCGTTCTCCCCAAGGCACGCACGCCAAGCAAAATGCCTTTGAGCGCCAGGCTTTGGCACCTGTGCCAGGGGTTGCCTACCCTGATCTAGAGTTTAGCAGCCTGAGCAGAGTGCAGCATTCCTAGCACAGGAGCCTCTGCGAGTCAGGGCTGGCACACATTATTCCCTAACTTTCTGAGCGCTACGTTTCCTCATTTGTACTAAGCTGACAATTTCTGTTGCAAATTCATTGGATCTTATTCCCTGCTTGTATAAATGGGTGGTGCTTCTTTGACTTCAACAGTTTCATTTCATCAGCAGAAAACATGATATTTAAATACTCCTACCAGTACTCATTTGAGGCCAGGTTTGGACTAGGAAAAGAATTGTTTTACATTTTTAGCTATTTCATTGCAGTATAGACAAAACCAGCGCTTGCAGAAGAGAACGTTTGAGGAGGATCTATCCCAAACCACCAGCAGATACCCTTTTAAATATAACTTTCTTAGTAAGACAGTTTGAGTTAATAGAAATGAACTATTAGAGAAACAGGGAGGCAACCTGGAAGTGAGTGAGAGAGACTGTGATGGATGCTAAATATACTGGCATAGTAAAATCCTGGTACAATTAGTGCAGTGACCCCTGGAGTTGCTTCTGAAAGCTAAGCATATGCAAGTCCCTATGACTTCAGTCTACCTAGATCTGTCTTAGGATAAGCACTGTAAGCTCTTTCATATGAGAGAGGCTTTATACAGTTTTATGTAATAGAATTTATATGACTGGTTTTTAGGTTTAAAATCTGCACCTACAGAAAAGTCACAGAAACGAACCCTCCAGATTGTGTGCTATGCCACTTTTCATTTGTAGCAGGTGCAGTGTTTCTGTAAAGATAATGTATAATTAGTAACACAGCTGTCAACAAAACTAAGCGTGGAAAATGTTTTGTACCGAAGTCAGCGTTTGTTAGAGGTAAAATACTCTGTGTGAAGCTAGTTGAAGAAGAATCCCGCTCAAATAAATGAAGTTTGCATTTAGATATTATGATTACAAAGCAATGCGATAGGCAAGAACAGAAAGGCTCATAAATAGTACAAGCATTAAATAACTCTTGAAAAACAACTTGTAAGCAAATGTTTGTGTATTGCTCTTGCAAGGTACAGACAGGCTTTGGACGCACGGGCAGTCATTTCTGGGGATTTCAGACACATGATGTAGTTCCTGACATAGTTACCATGGCAAAAGGAATTGGTAATGGCTTTCCAATGGCTGCTGTTGTAACAACCAGAGGTACAAATATTTCTTATTTTAAGACATGGGGTAGTTTGAATATAAAATATACTGTATACTCTTCCAATGGCTATGGAAACAACAATCTCAGCAAGTGCGTTTTAAAAATGAGATACGTATATATTCAGTCTCAAAACAGGCTTTGGACATAAACAAGCCTGAATCTTATTTCTCAGAGGTGTATGGAGTTAATAAAATTCACAGTCTGATCAGCCACATAATGATCTTAGCTACATCAGAGTAAAACCCCCAGGCATCAGTGGAGTAACTAAGGTCATTGTAGAACTGGTAAGGGACCCCGAAAGTCCTGCCCGAATTCACCTGCCTACTGAATAGATGCACTTCTGTTATACAAGATAGTATTCGGACAGCTGCTGAACTGCTGACTGGTCGGTACCCATGACCCAGTATGTTTAGCCCAGATCCATATCAGCTCTGCTGGTGCTTTTATCTTAGGCTTCAGCATGCCTAAAAAGCATGAGCTTTGCACCAGGAGCTGATCCAGAAGGGCAAGGTGATATTCCCAGGATCAGCATGTGGTGCAGAGTGCCATCCTGAGCACCCAGGGTTAATGAGCAGGAGATACCTAGGCTGAAGGGGAAGTGTGTGTTTGAACTCCTGTCCCTCCTCAGGACTTAGATGCCTTCATCCTCTTTCGATCCAGGCCATATTTTATTTGCTAGCAGGTGTTCAGCTAGCGCCTACTTCTGCATAGTAGCCTAGTATAGCAGTACTCAACCTTCAGCCTGTGGGCAAGATCTGGCCTGTAAATCTGTCTCATGCAGAAATTTTGCAGTGGTGGAGTTGTGGCAATTAATGCTGCCACTACTTCTCCCGCCACCACATTTCTAAGCCCTGTGACCAGAAGTCATGGCCCCGTGCACTAGATCAGGCTGACTTGCAGACCTGGGGACAGTGTGGCAGGTCTGATCCAGTGTGTGCAGGGCCACATGCTGGATTGTGCCCCTACTGGGTCAGGCCCACAGACCAATCCTATGCACCAGCTCTGGCCCATGGACTGACCCTGCACCACCCTCCATCCAGCCTGCAATGCAAAAAGGTTGAGCACCACTAGCCTAATGGGAGATATGGGTGCTAGCCCATCCAGAGCCTGACAGGATGCAGGAGTGCCCTACTGAGTCTGCCACTTCCTGGGTGAATGCTCTCATCACTAGAAAAGATGGACCCTCCCCCAGCAAATGGTTGCAGCAATTTGTACTGAATTCACACCATCAGTAAGCATTAGGAGTTGTCAGAGCCCAGCTAATAGCATGGGTGTGGTCTGGGCAGGCTCCCAGCTCCATTCTGGATCACACGACCGGCAGGAGTTGGGTGTTTCCGTTCTCAGACTTGGGCATTTCTTTTGTGGCTGCTGCAATAGGGACATTCCTGATTGCTTTCCCTGGTAAGGGCACCTCAATTCTACTTCACTCCTATTTAAGCTCAAATTTATCTGGTACTTAACATCTACTGAAAATAGCAGAGAATCCATAACTCATCAAAATTATTCACCTCTAAACCCCACTGCCCATTTTCTGAAATGTTTGTCCTATTTTTTTTCAAAACAGTTACTGAGAATCTAACACCTTATTCTCCTTTTGCCTGAAATTAAATAGAAAGAATGAGGCACGAGATGTATTGCTGTTTCAGTTGTAAACTAGAGCTGATGAGTACAAGCAACAGGCAGGCAATGGTGAGGGAGGAAATCAATGAATGTGCTTTTTCTTTTAGAGATTGCAAATTCCTTGGCTCAAAACCTTCACTTTAATACATTTGGAGGAAACCCTGTGGCCTGTGTAGTTGGATCTGCAGTGCTTGATGTAAGAAGCATGTTACAGTGATACGTCCTGAGTGCCTTATGCTGTTTGCAAAATGCTATGGCAGAGACTGTGGCAAGACTCCTTTACGCTGCTGGGACTTTCAATAGTTACACAAGAGGGAAAATGTAAATATTAATTTAAGACCACGAACATTAATTTTTCTGATTGTCCCATTATTGAACTTCACTCTAGTGCTGTAGCAGGGCTAAGATTTTGTCTTGCAATACTGTGCATCCCTATATTAACACCTTCAGTCTTCCTGGAGCCTCATTTCAAAAATAATTAATGTTTGTCCGCTGTATCACCAGGGTTGCCACATCTAGTCCCTTATTGCTCCCTTCTTTAATAGAACTCTTTTCCCTAGAACGGACTGCTGTCCTGACTCACCAGTGAAGCAGCAGCGTCCACTTGAAAAACTAGAATAGCCAGACTGTCAACAGCTTTGTTTACCAGCTGGAGTGAGTGTTACATGGGTGTCCCAGATCATCTTGTGTGCTTAGCCAAGTTTCTCAAAACCGGAGCTAGATTAACAAAGTATGAATAAAAAAAATACCAGTTTTGGCATCTCTAGCTGCAAGCTTCCTCCTTCCCCCTCCATCTCTTTCATAAAGCAAATTTTCAGTGTATAAAGTGGTTGATGTATGTCAATAATTAAATACAGTAATAGTTTGTGTTAGCAGCTGGGGGAAGCTAGAAATAAGACAAATTCATTTTAATTCACTCTTACTATTAAAGATTTCTCTATATACTTTAAATGTAAGTGCTTGCCAGGAACCTTTAGAAAGCAGAATAGACTTATGCTGTAAGTACATACAAAGCTTGATGCTGATATGACATGAGAAAGGAGAGTTGAACTATACTAGAAGACTTTTACAATGATCAAAATTCATATATAAAACTCACACTGACTGACTTAGGCAAATAAATAATGGGAAAAAAGCAGCAGTGTATGCTTGACAAGTGCAGATTGCTATTCCAGTATTTTCTAACATGCTAGTGGAGGTAGAACTTTGCATTATTAGCCTGCTGTGTCTTTGCTAAGGGAAATAGAGATGGCTGTTGCACATTAGGTGCAGGGGAGTCCAATTTTAGATTTAATCCTTTTTCTTCAACCTGGATGTCTGTCATTTCTAACCAGGCCATTGTAGAAGATGGTCTACAAAAGAACAGTGAAGAAGTGGGGACTTACATGCTGTTGGAGTTAGCCAAAGTGCGGGATAAGTTTGAGATCATTGGAGATGTCCGTGGCAAAGGACTCATGATTGGAATAGAAATGGTGAAGGACAAGGTCAGTAATAGGGCTCATGCCCTGTGATTTACAACAGTGCTAAAGCTCTACCTTCATGGGCCACGTGGCCACAAGAAACTGTTCCTCTTAAAAGGAATCCATAGAACAGGTGACAACGTTGCACTTACTAAAAGTGAGTTAGAAGATTCAAAGTTCCAAAATGTATCACAGATTTTTAATACGCTGCTAAACAGCACTTGTGTCTTTGTTTGAAAATGGGTAATTGCATCCTAATAGATAGACAAGCAGGCTTTTCACTGGGGTTAGTCAATGCAACACTTGTGCCTCATGGATTTAATCTACTCAGATAATATAAAAGATAAATGGTCTCTCTTCACAGGATGGTTGTCAGCCTCTTCCCACTGAAGAGATGAATCAGATCTGGGAAGACTGCAAAGACATGGGAGTATTGATTGGCAAAGGAGGAATTTATGGTCAGGTACAGGAGCCTCTAATGTACAACTGGAGCTTAAAAGTTATGATATAGTCTAAGTCGTGCTGTAGTCCATGTACGAGTAGCAGCAGGTAGGATTAGGCTTTACCGAGTGGAATTGCAAGTATAGGAATGATTTAGGACTGGACCCAAAACAAGGGATTTGGAAGCCCCAGTGCTGAACACTGCAGTATTTAAACTTTAGTCACCACCTCCCAGTCAGACTCCTGAACCTTGACTTAGACTGGGACAGGAACCAAAATAATCAGCCCCTTGAGCCCTCCAACAGGAAACTGCTGAGAAGCACGTCATGAATCCTACCCTTCCCTAGGGCTTATGTGCCTTACTCGGCCCTTCACTGCACTTGGCCTAGACACCTTTAGGAAAATGGAGCCAGGGTCACTTTTTCCAAGTGATAGATGTGCTGTTGCTATTACTCCTATTAACCCAGTGGTTAGGAATATTTATGTAGGGTGTGGGAAATCTAAATTCAGTCTTTCCTTAGCCTGTTGGGACTCAAATCCACCTCCCAGAGAGTGCCCTAAATACCACACTAAGGTATTAGGGAGGCACTGATGCCACCACATTTTCTGGTCAAGCCCAGTGTTTGTACTCTAAGTCAGGCTACAAGACTGAATTGCTCAGGAGACTTAAGGGAAGAATCAGTTTGGGATGAGGTACAAATTGATGTTGGCTGCTCACAGAGGGGGGAGCACCTTGAGATAAAAACTTCATTTTCTCCTGTTTAGTTGCAGCTCAGAATGCTTCAGAATAGAAACAGGAATTTCTACTAAACTCATGTGTTACACAATCAGTTTCCCCCCTTACAGCAAATACATTTTGCATTAACCACCGTACCCATCTTGTGCCTGTACTCTTAAATCAGCCTTAAGAGTGAAAGACTAAATGAAATAAATTAATTTTACATGTTATTCAAGCTATCCTTACGCTTGAATGGATATTATTATTACTGGTAATCTGTAAGAAGACTGGCATGTTACTTATTCCTGATTATATTGGAATGCAGGGGTAGTTTTACTGGGTGACTGTGCATCAAATGTTCATCAAAACTTTCTCTCTTCAGACCTTCAGAATTAAACCACCAATGTGCATCACTAAGCAAGATGCAGACTTTGCATTGGAAGTATTTCATGCTGCACTAATGAGATACATGGAAAGAAAAGCTGCAAAATAGACTCTAAACAGTTCCCTTGCATCAGATGAAGCTTGGGAATTTAGTGCACACATAAATCAATACTCTGGAATGGTCCTGCAATCTGCAGGAAAGTCATTGGATGAAGAAAATGAGACCTTATTTCACTGAGCACTTTGTGAATTTAAATGATTTTGGAAGATTCCTTAATTTGGTGACTAAACAACAACTCACTCTTACTGTAATGTCCTGTATCACAAGAGCAGTTTTGCCTGTTGTGAACACACAAAGCCAAATGAGTTATTAATTAGTGCCTTCCCAGTCAACTGGGAGTAGAGTACCTGCAAGACTAATCTCTCATCCCAGCTTTGGCAGCAAACCAGTGACTGACAATTCATACCATCAGTACTGGGCAGGAAGCCCTCAGGCAGGGCCTGTCTTTAGTTACAGTACTGGCTGTCAAGCATCTTAAAATTTAAGTTCAAGCTGTGGCGATTTCCCCCTCCAATCCAACTTTAATCCTGGCGACTCAGCTCGGAAGGAGCTGATGGAATTCTGGCTGCAACGTTGATTCTACTCGAAGATGACATGCAGAGATTTACTTTCTACAGTGACATTGCTGAGTCACTAATGACTTCATTGAATTTTAAGCTCTGGTGCTTTTAGATAGACTTCCTTTAGTAGATTTTAGCATTAAATTTTTGTTCCTGGAACAGATGTGCTTCTACACCAGCAAACTAAAAGTGATTACCCTTCCGTTTCAATGAAAAGCCTCAACGTTTGGCTGTGTGGCTGCAAAGTGAAGAAATGGTAACAAGTCCCTGTTTTCCCATCCAAGGAGACCAGCATCACACAACAAACCATTTAACTCCTGTAATGATACCTATCAAGAGCCTAATTTTCCTTTAGGTAGTAGGAAATAGCTGTAGCAGCAAAACAGAGGCAGAACAGAGCGTACTCAGGTTCTACTGCCAGTCATTGCTATTGGGCTGCAGGGCGCGGAGTTTCTGTGAAACCCTCCGAGATGATGAAGCCACATAAGATGACGCCTACCTCAGAACTCGCCCCTGAACGCTGTCTCCCACAGCCGTCTTCCCTCTGCTCTCACTGGCAGCAGCTCTCTGAGTTGTGTCGGCACCCCTGCTTCACATAGCTAGAACAACCATCCGCAGCTGGTGAAACAAAGTGCTGTGCTCCCCTGTACAAACATGGGTAAGGAGTTCAGTAGTGTTTGCCATGAGGTACCTACTGCAAGACTTCTAATAAACATCCTGCCTACTAACCAAGGATGCTGCATTTGCAAATTACACATTACGAATGTTAGCCCCCACACAAAAATCACTTTTTGGTCCAATAAAGGCATCATACTGACCTTATGTGTTGCATTTCTTTGTAATTCTGTCTTTACAGTTTAGAGATGAACTAGCCATAAAGAGAAGTTGGGCCTTTTCCCACAAGCAGCTCTTTAATTTATATTTCAAGGCAAATAAAGGAGCATAGCAAGATTTGAACTGTAACAAAATACAGGCCAGTTTGGGCTTTCTAATATTTGTATATGGGTCTAAAAGAAGCAGATGATTAAAGACAGTTCATTTGCTTCCCATCTCATCATATTCATGAAATTAGCTCTGTAAAATAAAGAGCACAATAGAAGTGTTAAAATAATTTATTTCTTCCCCCTGTACATTTTTAGTGATAGAGTCCAGCAAATATTCAGGAAGAACAGCCTGTAGATGTCAGCTTCTCAAGACTTTAAAGTCCCTGGAACAGCCTCTGAAAATTCAGTTAAATGTTGGTAAAAAAATAAACACCACTTTCTGCACAGGATAAAAATGCTTTTCCATTCTGCAAGTTTAGCCAGGCCCTTTAATTCAGATTACAGGACACTGACGCCTTTTGGTTCTGAATGGGTTTTGCAAGTATCCATGTTTGATTGTCCAAAGGCTGCCAGCCGAAGTCCTATCTGTTTTTACGTTTTTCTTTTTTGCTTCTGGCATTCGCAGCTCCATTCAGAGTTGGTGCTTGCACTGCTTTTGCGTGGCCTGTGGCCTTTAAGTGTTCAAACAGCTTATTCCGAGACTGAAATTCACAATTGCAGGTTACACAGTGGATGGGACCTTCATTCTAATATATATATAAAAAAAAATGTCAGTACATACTGAAGAGTAGAGGGTAATATTTTATCTTTTTAATAGTATTTATCATTTTAAGCATTTTATATGCACCAGGCTTTTAACAGAAAAGGGTAAATATTTAACAAATAGTTTGGTTCTGAACTACATTACTCATTCCAGTCAGAATGGGGAATTGTACCATGGAGCACTATCCTAAAGTCACTTCACAGGGGCTCTGCTCTGCTCTGCATCCTAATGCCAGAAAGAAGCCTGTACAGTGTAAGGATCTGCAACAAACTAGGAAAACTGATCTGGACCTTATTCTCCCCTAAGACTGAAAATAAACTTTGCCCTGGCTTTCCCTTAGCTCTGGGTGAGGATATATCAATGGTTACTAGGGCTGTGTGAAGCTTCAGTCACTGATCAGATTTGGCAGAGATTCGGCTTGATTCAGTGGCCAAATCTCCAAATCTAATCAGGAGACCATTTCATCTTTCTGAATCGAATCAGAACCTTCCAAATTGATTCGGACCAGGTGGCTCGCGAATGCCGAGATGCTGGTGCAGGTGGAGCGTCCCATGGGAGCATGGGGGGGGCACTCCAGTGCGCTCGGTAGCACTTCTGGTCCACTGCAGAGTGTGTGGGAACCCCCCCGCAACTGGTGCCTTCTGGGACATAAAGCTGTGTCTATGGCCAAATCGCTGGTTCTCCAAATCAGAAATCGAATCTTCAGATTTAGGTTTGGCCAAATTGAATCGGGACAGTGATCTGAATCAACAAATTGAATCGCTGTCCCCTGAATTGGGCCGAATCCAAAATAGAATACAGCCTGCTTTGCACACCCCTAATACACTGGAAATAACAGTAACCATTTACTGTTGCATTTTATTTTCAGAAGCAGGAAAGACTAATATGGTTTGTAGGTCTCAATTCAGAAAGTTAATGGATTTGATGAGAAGTGAGGAGACTTCTCCGTTTTCGTTGTTGACGCATACAGGTAGGGAAAGTTTGGCAGATGTTCCTGTTATAAGGATGACTAGTCTTACAGAGGTACAGAGTGAATGCTGACAGGACTACATCAAATAGTTCAAGCTTTCCTCATACACGATCAAACACTCATCAATATGTGCTTAGGTTCATAACAAGAGGACAAAGCCAGTACTGTTAAATATTTTAACTGCACTACAGAAGAGGGGCTGATTGTGCTGAGCAGCATGCTAAGGGACAGTCTGCTCAAACCTGAGCTGCTCGCTCATATGACAGTGATTTTCTGAGATTCTGATTTGTGCAGAAACAGGAAGTGTCTTCTATAGGACAATGAAAAAACAAAACTCCCCCCAGCTCCCTTCTCCCCACTATATCATTCCCCCCAAAGCCTTGTTCTCAGTGCATTATGCCATTTACCAAAAAGTTAAGAATCTATAGGTTTAAATATTTTGTACTCACCGTTGTTTGAGACTCAGAAGATGCCTTAGCAGATTTTTTCATATCCTTAGCTTTCTTTCCTTTAGGCTTAGGTGCACTGAAGAAACAAGGGGAGTTAACAATTTCAGTTTACCTGTAAAATGCTGAAGAGCATTTCTAAGACATCTCTGAGGAGGTTTGATGGTATTAAACCACTAAAAGCAGTTAAATCCAACCCTCAGGAGTCACTTGAACATGCCACAGATTTCAGTGGTCCCAAATTTGCAGGTTATTAGCCAGGTCTGTCAAGGTAAGACTTTTAGGAACAGATAAGAGGGAAGTCATGGATGTGTAAGGTCATTTTGTAAGACCTACCATCAAGAAGTGTTCAGATAGCTCTACCTTCAGTAAAGCAGAGCCAGCCTCACATTATCCAAGATGCCAGGAAAGGGGACATTTATTTTACATGAATTTGTGTTTTCAATTCATCATTTATTTCAGCTTAAAGAAAAGCCTTTTGCTTTCAATTTAAAAAGTAATTTTCTCAGTATATTTCCTTTGATAGAGGAAGCGACTATCGTAGATAACGTGCAGGTTTCATACCCTGGACAGTCTTGGACTTTTCCAGCTTAGGGTTTCTCCAAAAGTGACATTTTGTCTTCACAGAGTTAGATCAAAATTGCATTAACTGTTTGCGAACAAATGGTGGGAAATGCTCTTTGATAGTTCAAATTTACTTTACAAGCTGACAGGCCTGTAGTATAGTTGTAGGGCTGAAATGCCCGCAGGCAGCTCTCACTGAGGAAACCTACTCACATGCTATAGCAAGAACTGGTTTTGACCAAATGAGCTGCTGGGGGAAGGGAAGGATTACAGAAGAAATCAGCATCAGTTCTTAAGTGCAGGACTTTGCATTTGTACTACCGAACTTCATCCAGTTTCTATTACTCCAGTCTTTAAGGCGGTCAGTTCAAATTGTATGATATTTCAATCCTCTTCTATATTGATAATGTCTCCCAACTGTGTCTCCTCAACAAAATTTGTATCAATACACACCACTTTTTGTGCCAAGGTCACTAATGAAAATATTTAAGGTTTCAAGACCAACTCCACTAGGAGTTTCCCTCATGCACAGCATTGGCCTTTCAACATTAGTGCCTTACCAACTCTACACATCTTTTACCAATTCCTATTTTATCCATATAAACTAATAATTTCTCACATAGTTTGGTACAAATGCTTTACTATGGCATATTTGTGCTTCCTATAACCTTCAATTAAATTAGTTATCACGATGCAAAGGACAGCAGAGACAGTTAAATAACAGGTTGCTTGTAGAAAAGCAAATTAATCTGACTAACCTATTAAGACGTATGCTCCAGAGAGAACACCTTCTAAAAGAATCAGATACACTGAACCATAAAACACTGAAATTACATTGCAAACATAAAAGATACGAGATGCTACAGGTGTAAGCAGTGCTTGCATGAGGTCCCTGACATTCAAAATTTAAGGCACCATACAATCCAGCCATAAACATGTTCTGTGTTGTATGTGGAATATTTCTGTGCTTGGTTTGCCATTTTATGGCGTCTTAAATTAGATGAACATGTAGCAACCTTCCCGTTGATGCTGTAATTCACATGTTAATCAGGGCATAAATTAATATGCAGAGGGGCTCTAAGTTTCTCAGATTTGATAGATGCCGTGCATTCAATTAAAGACTTCTTTAATGCACACGTGGGATGGGAAGTAGAACATGTCTGTGTTTTTATACCATGCTTGTATGCTACACTGATGACCAGACTAAAACATTTGATTAAGTCACAGGTGCAAAAACATCCTCAGCTTTCATCTTGTAGTCAACAGGTTAGAAAATTTATCACTAACAAGTCTAGTAAGCAGTAGAGTGTATGAATGTGGTGTATATGACTAATAAAGAAGCAGATGACATGAAGAAAACAGAACAGCTAAGAAAGGAGAAGTTGTAGCATCAGCAACTAGAAGCAGACAGTCGAAGGCCAAATGCCTGTGCAACATCCTTGAACAAGAAGACTAGTTCAGGCTGGCTAGATAAGGAGGGCTTCACTGAATGATGACCAAACAGTGCATGCCTTGGAGAAAGGGTTCGAGGAATCTTGCCCAGCAACAAACTGTATAAAAGGGGGCTAGAAGAAGGATGATGTGGGGAAGAACCTGCCTCACCACCAGAGCCCGTGCCTGTGCATGCCAGGTCGGATACCCAGCTCCATCAACGGATAGGGACTGGCCATTTCTATGTGCAATGCTTTTGGGATTAATTATGTAAGTGTGCCATCTGCAAGAATGTATGTATGTGTGTATGGTAGGATAACGCAATTTCTAATAAGCTAATGGTCTCTAATAAGTATAGAACTCCCCAGTACCCTTAGTTTCCTTTCAGCGGGGTTTATTGCTAACTTTGTAATTAGCCTAATTTTTGGCTAACAAGCTGAATGTTTGCATCAGCATTACCAGTACAACATTCCACAAAATCATGAAAATGGGTTAAAAATTAAAATGTAGAAAACAAACATGGGGTTCTTGCATTGAGCTGTCAGTGCTTATTTTTTTGAACAGCTCTTTGAAACCTCAAAAACTAGACATTTTTTAAAGAGCTGCGATTCTACCTCAACCAAGACCAACAGATTTAAGAAAAACCGCTAACTGCCACAATTCTTGTGGTAACAGAACCATTAACACCAGCAGCATTTAATTATGTAGCACTGACACCATCTTGAAAAGTTTCTTTTGCTAAAATATTCCTTGAAATGCAGGTGTGATCCATAGGTTTTCTTCCCATTTTGCTCACTTCGTATTTTTTAAACATTTAAAAGATTTCATACTCTTGGCTCTAGCCAAATCTTTAAACAGTGATCAGGGTTCTTATTTTACAGCTTGAGACAAAAAAGTCATTTAATGTAAATGGACTGGGGACCTATGCCACATTAAGATGACTTTGGACAGATGGATGAAAAAGATGTTTATCTTAAACAACGCTGCATCCCCTCACTGAGCTATTAGATATTTCCCAAAGGCACAGATGCGAATGAGATGCCTAACTTCAGCTTGGGCCCTGTAACATTTCCCCGCATTAGACATCATAGAATCAAACTACGGAGAACAAAAACAATAATGCTATTTAACCAACTACTGTAGGTACTTGCTACCAAGATAATTTGTCCAGCTACTTCTTACTTTAAGCAGTGTAGTGGTTTCTAGCAAATCAAAAGCTACTGCCAATTTAGGGTCTGATTCTTCTGACTTACAACAAGTTTTATTCCCATGCAGTTCAACTGCTTTACTGAGGAAGAAGTGGATTTACACTAATGAGAAGATTCAGGACTTAGGAAACCACATTAGAATGAGGAATGCAAAGAAATGACTTGTTACTTCAATACGGTATCCCACCCCTTACTGGTGAACAAATTAAGGGGCTGTGATGTGGATGACTGCACAGTCCGGTGGGTGGCGAATTGGCTAGAGGGTCGCACCCAAAGAGTCGTGGTAGATGGGTCGGTCTCGACCTGGAAGGGTGTGGGCAGTGGGGTCCCGCAGGGTTCGGTCCTTGGACCGATACTCTTTAATGTCTTCATCAGCGACTTGGACGTGGGAGTGAAATGTACTCTGTCCAAGTTTGCAGATGACACAAAGCTATGGGGAGAAGTGGACACGCCGGAGGGCAGGGAACAGCTGCAGGCAGACCTGGACAGGCTGGACAAGTGGGCAGAAAACAACAGGATGCAGTTCAACAAGGAGAAATGCAAAGTGCTGCACCTAGGGAGGAAAAATGTCCAGCACACCTACAGCCTAGGGAATGACCTGCTGGGTGGCACAGAGGTGGAAAGGGATCTTGGAGTCCTAGTGGACTCCAAGTTGAACATGAGCCGGCAGTGTGACGAAGCCATCAGAAAAGCCAATGGCACTTTATCGTGCATCAGCAGATGCATGACAAATAGGTCCAGGGAGGTGATACTTCCCCTCTATAGGGCGTTGGTCAGACCGCAGTTGGAGTACTGCGTGCAATTCTGGGCGCCACACTTCAAGAAGGATGCGGATAACCTGGAGAGGGTACAGCGAAGGGCAACTCGTATGGTCAAGGGCCTGCAGACCAAGCCCTACGAGGAGAGACTAGAGAAACTGGACCTTTTCAGCCTCCGCAAGAGAAGGTTGAGAGGCGACCTTGTGGCTGCCTATAAGTTCATCATGGGGGCACAGAAGGGAATTGGTGAGGATTTATTCACCAAGGCGCCCCCGGGGGTTACAAGAAACAATGGCCACAAGCTAGCAGAGAGCAGATTTAGACTGGACATTAGGAAGAACTTCTTCACAGTTCGAGTGGCCAAGGTCTGGAACGGGCTCCTAAGGGAGGTGGTGCTCTCCCCTACCCTGGGGGTCTTCAAGAGGAGGTTAGACGAGTATCTAGCCGGGGTCATTTAGACCCAGCACTCTTTCCTGCTTATGCAGGGGGTCGGACTTGATGATCTATTGAGGTCCCTTCCGACCCTAACATCTATGAATCTATGAACACAAACAGAAAGACATTACCTTTTTGCTTCACTTGGTGGTTCAGCATCTTGGTCTGCAGCTTCTGCAGCACCTGCTCTTTCAGAAGAAGCATCTCTTTGGCCAGCATTTTCCAGCTCTTCTGCTGTACTCTTCTCCTTGTCTGCACCAGCTGCCTCCTTCTGTACAACTGTTTCTTCTGCACTTTTGGTCTCAGTGTCTTCATAATTCTGCTTAAAGAAAAAAAAAAAGTTAAAAAAAAAAAAATCGGGATTAATGCTCAATTAATTGCAGTTTAATCAGTTCACCTCAAAAGTGGTAACTTCTCAGCTGGTCACTGAGGGCACCTCTACACAGTCAAAAGCAGTACAGTGTAGAGGTAGCTCTACATGGGCTAATTTACCCTGCTTTTCCCAATGGGCAGTACACACATCTGAGGTTTGTGGCCAGATGCAGGGCAGGGCCAGACATGAAATGTTGGTCATGATACTTGAGAGTATCATGACCAACAGAGGTACACCATTTTTTATTTTTTTTTTGAGAGTGAGGTAAAACATTTTTAATACAAAAATCCATTTTGAAAAACTCTGGAAACTTTTTTATGGACCTGCTCTAACTCCTTTGGAGCAGAGACTTGAAATTTGGTAAGGGATGAACCAGTGTGTCTTTGAAGAGCCTTCTGCCATCTCTGTGAATATCCACCCTAATTTAGTAGTTATGAGCCTTTGAAAAACCGCAGTTTACACATGCTCAGAGCTAGTGCTAGAGCTTCACAGCTAAATCCTGGAAAATTCTGTCTATAATAAGCCTGCTCCAGTTCAGGGCTATAGAAGGCCATGGATCCTAACTAAAAGCAAGGATCTCTTCTGTGCTTTTAAATGCCTCCATCTCCAGCACCGGGTCTGCACATGATGGAGGCAGAGGTTTCCAAATTTAAATGGTGAGAGGATGAGAGTCAACTAGAGGAGAACGGAGATGGGAGACTAGTGGATAGGGACAAAGGGGAACTGGCACTGGTGGGCATAGAGATATGGAAAAGAAACCAGAGAAAGGGCAAGACAGACCAAAGGAGCTACCCGGGATAGGGAGGCCTGAGGCCAGTGGAAGCAGGGTGGTGACAGACTGGACAAGGTGCGAGTGACAAGAACCAGCTAAGCAAGAGGACTGGGATGTTGAACTAAAGTGAAGGAAGAGGCAGGGCTAGGACAGTTTGGAGATGGCAAACACAGGATAAGAGGCAAGAGCATTTGTCCACAAGGGCATTATCCCAGCAGAGCCTGGAATGAGGGTCAAGCTCCCAACAGTCCTACACCATCAGCAACTATCTGCAACACCCAGAGGCAAAGCATGCAAAATGTGCATCTCCCCCTGCAGCTGGTCCATATGGAAGATGACCACCTGATACTGCTGGCACTGGCTGCATTAGTTCAAGTGACCAGGGTTAGTGGGGTGAACCTAAGGCTGTGGACAGATGTAACTTGCAACCGCTTTAAAGGGGGAGAGGCTGTTGCCGCTCAGGAGCATACATCCTACCAGATGACAGTTCACATCTGCACGTTCCCAAAGCAAAACGAGGGAGCTGCAGGGCTGTAATGCTAACCCTGAAGAAACGGGGTCAAGGGTCTCAGGTTTTGCTATGTTTCACTGGCACAGTAGTATGCAGGTAAATTACATTTTAACAGCTTATATACGTATCATTTCTAAATTAACATATAGGGACCTATCCAAATCAAGGTGGCAGATGGGCTATTTCACAGGGTGATCACAGCACCACCCACCATTTTTGCAGTCTTTTCATAGCAGCTCCCTCTCACCCCCCACTGACTGGCTAAGGTCCCTTGTGGCACCAACCCTCACTGTTGACTGGGGGCTGCCCTTCCTGTGGCCCTGCCCCTTGCCACTGATTAGCAGAGGGCTGCCCTTCATGCAGCCCTGCCCCTTGCCACTAATTGGTGGAGAGGGGCAAGACCACACAAAAGACAGCCCTCAGCCAATCAGCGGCAGAGGAAGCAGCCACTGTCTTGGCTGCTCCCATTCACATCAGCGGCTTCCCCCCACCCAGTGGGGTGCGAAGCTGGCTCTACTGGGGAGCCAGCATTTTATTTTTACTACATTTTTCCCTCCAGTGATTCCATGCAAAATTGTGGAAACTGTGTTCTCCAAAACTGCCATTTTTCAGTTTCTGCAAAAATCGCGAAATCACAATCTGAGTAGGTCTCTATTGCTAGAACTGTTACCTGTGTCTATAACCATAGTTAAGTCCTACTAGACAATGCCAAGAATGGAGCATAATTCCTGGGTTTTATGGGATCACTAAAACTTACTGCTGTGCACGGCAAATAGGTTGCTTGGTGTAGCTCTTTATATTAGCTCGTAATGAGTTTCCCATGGTACTCTTAAGAAAGTTAGACACAGTTTTGCTTGAAACAAAATACCATATTTACTCAAGTCCAAGATGATGTCCTCTGTCCCGTCCTGTCCTCCCCCCTCCCCCAATCAGTGGGGGAAGAGGTGGGGGAACCTCATCTTGGATTCAAGTACTGGTCCGGGGCAGGTGGCAGCTCAGCCCTATGTTTGGCCCCGGGATTTGGGGCTGAAGCCAGAGCTGAACCACTACATGCCCCCAGCTCATTTGGCAGGAGAGGGGGCAATCTGCACCCTCCACCCCTTGCCCCCTGTGCCTGTTCTTCCTCCCCACCAACTCTCCCCTACCCAAGGGGGCAGGGGTCTGAGACCTCACTCCCTCACTGATACTTTCCCTGCCACAATAGTGGGGGAAATTAATTTAAAATTACCTTCCACTAATTAGATTATCTACATGAAAAACAACACATTTGTCATTTTCCATGTATAGAATGTAATTACTGGGGGAGTCGTTTATCCAAGACGACTCTAAATTTAAGAGTCTAAATTTTACAGTCGGTTCTCAGAAGGTAAAAAAAGTGCCCCGATGTGAATACTACTTATTTTACAAGCTGACTGTCCACACTGCCTCTTGTGCAGGCCAGTACCGGCTCACTGGGCACATCTACATGAGACGTTTACTGCAGACTTACCTAACTAGATATGCAGTAAACGTCTTAGCATTTACATGTGCAGAGCTATTAGGACAGAGGAAATTCATCAACTGTGCTGCAGCTTAGTACTCGTAAACACAAGTACTATCCTACAATGGAGCTTTTCTAATCTGCAACAACACATGTGTAGACACTGACAGGGCTGGCTAGGGCAAGAGGGTGCTTCAGTGCAGGGGCTGCCTGCTGGCTAGCCCCACACTGGAGCACCCTCCTGCCTCAGCCAACCCCTTTGCAGCACGTGGAGCCAGGATGGAGCAGCCCTGGGCTGGAAGAGAGCTGGGTGCTCAGCCTGCCAGCCCAGGGCTGCTCTGACCCAGCTCAACATGCTGTGGTCCTGGGCAAACGTTTAAACACGGTGCCTGGGAGCAATAAACTCTGGCACAACGTGCACCAGAGTTTACTGTTGCAGATTAATAGCATGTGTAGATGCACTGTGTCCTAGTGTCCCCTTCTCCTTTGTCATGTCTTCATTTTGATTGTAAGCTCTTCTGGCAGGGACAACCTTTTTGTACAAATGCTGAAAATAATGGGATCCCACTCCATGATTGGGTCTTTCAGTGATAGGAAAAAGATAAATAAAATAGATACAGGAATCGTGAAAGAGGACTACGCAGTTAAAAACAAAAAATAATTTTCCAAGGCCTCACTAGAATTTCTATTTCCCTCAAGTTTTTTTTCCCTTCTGAGGCCAAAATTAGGTCACTAGACCAAAGGAAAAGCTAACCAGGTCTCAGGTTTGCTTCAATTTTAACATATCCTTAGAAAGAATTTTGTATAAATTCCCTACCATCATTGTTTTCTGTTTTTTCTTCTGCTTTTTGGACAGCCTGTAAAGATAAAAACAAAGTCAAATTATTAATTCTCAACCTGTTTAAAATAATAAATATAGGCTATATTTTAAACAGTCGTTCTGATCTGTCAGCCATGGATACTTCATTTGGGTTACAAGTATTCAGTTTTGAAGTAGAAATAACTATTTCATATGCTATTTTTAGGGAAATAACTGTAGAAGTCTTGCGTAAATTGAATCCAAATAAAGGCTTAAGCAGAAGACTGCTTAATCATGCAGTAAGTAGTACTGCTTTCAAAAGTATGAAATGGATTTCAGTTCACTGAAGTAAATAAGTTTTCTAGTTCAGACAGGCTGATTTGGTGCAATATTGCTCTCCAGCAACTAATACTGCTCCCTTTAACAAGGTTTTGAGCTTTTAATTTTAAAGTCTTTTTATTTCTTTAAATATACTTTATGGAGAGATACAGGAAAAATAGTAGAAAACCATTATCCAATATGATTTCAGTCCATTAATGTCACCAGGATCTACTGCATTAGAATCCAAAGCAAAAAAACACATTGTAACAGTTAATTAAGTTCCAGCATCCTATGACAAACAACGGTCTCTTGCTGAGAACACCATAACTGCCATTATGTAGCTTAACTGTAACAAACACTTTAATAAGCTTAAGCAATTATTTTTTAAGTTACTTTTGTTTGGGTGTTTCCTCCATTTCTTCTTCCTCTTTGGCATTTCCTCCATTTATGTCATCCACAGGCACAGACAATTCTTCCTCCTCCTCTTCCAGCTGCTGCCTTAACAGCGCTACCATCTCTCGGTGCTTCTTTGATTTTTCATGGTTCTTCATGCTGTGGAGTCCATTGGACAATTGTTAGAGATGTGATGTTCTGTGCATGTTTGTTGCACACGTGCACATGTGTGAGTAAGTAGTTAGCTTCTCCCAGTGTTAAGAACAGAGAATTTTACTATTCCAGTGATAAGCGTGAACAGAATGGGCAAGATTTTCAAATTGTTTGAAGCACTCAAGCACCCAACTGCAATTTAGAGATCAGCTTTAATGGACACACGCATCTGAATCACTTAAGCGAACTTGAAGAGTCTTTGCAAAAGTTATTAAAAACACACTTACGCTTTCTCCGTCTTTAAGAATTTGTCACAAGCAGGACAGTACAGGTTATCGTATAATTCAACATCTTCAGCCTCATCATTCAATTTATCTGCAAAGGGCAAAGTTGGAGGAGAAAAAATAAGAAAAAGTCACATTAATGATGCTAACATGATCTTCTCTCAGTTGAAGTGTCAGCATCTTCTCCCTAGTTCCCCCATTCAACCTGGTTAGGATTAGTGAAGTGTGCAGCCTGATACCAACCACACAAACATTACTTATGGAAAGGGTTCAAGTGTCCAGGGAAAAAAACATAGTGTAAGAGCCAAACACTTTCCTGTCACATCTCAGTTGAAGTTAGAAGTTACTCCAGCTGAAAAGCTGGGTTTGAATGTCATTGACCCATGTTTGTGCTGTACGGACTTTCAATATACACCTAATGGGCCAAAAATGACACTCTTACCATCTAATCCTCTTGGCTCCTGTTCTTCTCTTTCCTGTTCATCACTAGAGCCATCACCAAATTCCTTCTCATACTGTGCCTCCATCTCCCGCAACTCTCTCTCCAGGTCAGACACTGTTATCCAGCTCTGCTCTTTATATTGCTCACCAAGCCTTTAAATAAAATGCAACAACTTTTTGTACATGTTTTAAAGTAAAAAAAAAACAAACTTTATGCTCATCATAAGTTATTTAAAAAGGACAGAGCTCCTGACTGTCTTATCTTAACCCAAGAACAAGCACCCAACAGGAACTGAAATTTCTTTGTAGGGATTGGAAAAACTGAGCAGACTGGTTGCAGATGTCCAAACTACATAGTTACCAGACACCAGTTCCCTCCTAGTAATACTTCAGCTACTTAGAACTCTGTCTGACTAGCTCCTGCATTCAGGACTGACAGGCCATTTGCCAGTATATAAGCACATGAGCATACAGCTTTACTCCTTTCAGTGAAGACCAACTCCACCACCACTACTTCTCTACTTAAAACAACAAAAAGTAATGAGAGTGAGTCTGTAAAATTGGGGGGGGGGGGGGGCCCTAAATAAAGCTCCCTTCTGTACCTCTCTCTCTTTCCAGCTTCCTTGGCCCTGAGCTGTCACAGCCCTGACATCCTGGCCCTGCCTGCACATCCTGCTCCTGGAAGCCGCTCCCTGACTGCCCCATCCCATCCGCCCAGCCAAGCAAGCTCTGCCCGCGGGGGTCCCAGGCTGGTCTCCATGGAGACCCTGCCCACCCACTCTGTCCAGTGCCCCCAGCGGCGGGTGCAGGGTGGACAGGCATGGGGCCAGATAGGATCAATTAGCATCACCTCTTCCCCCACTGACCTACAAAAGCTCACCGAAACTCCTTAAGAGACCCTCCAGCCCAAATAATTGCCCATCCCTGAAAACACTCTTCTGAACGGTGATGCTCTCAAATAAGAAATGGTAGGTTCCTTTAATAAAGGGAACTCACGTCTTCACCAACCTGCTACCACCTCTACTTTGCCTGGGTGGTTTGGCATTAAACAGCATGGGAACAATTCCCATTGTGAATACTTCTCTCATGTTCCTTCACAAGATCGAGCGTGAGGTGCTTGAGCATTGTTTGATCCTGAACATCCAAGCAGTCCCCTCCCTGATAAACTCAAAATACACCAATCTTGCAGACAGCAGTACAGTATAAAGAAATGCAAGCTAGTTGTAAACTAGACATATCAGACACTGAGTGAGGTGTAGTTGCAGAATGGGCTGGTTTACCCTGCTAAGAAGAGATCCCCAGTTACCCAAAGAGCAGCATCAGTGACCCTACCTGAGCTCCATGCTGCTACAGTTAGATTACTTCCAAGTCAACTAGCTCATATCCAGCCTGGGCATCTGCACTGCTGCCTGCAAAGTAGCTACGTCTGCAATTCTACAAATCTCTTGAGGACAGACATCAGAACGTCACATGTTTGCGATAAGCTGCTGGTGGTAAAACTGAACCAAATTTGACTCCTTCACAATTGTTTTTTCAAGGTACGAAACACTTCCCTAAAAGTTTACATACTTAGCTTGTCTGAGCTTCTGCTGTTTCCAGAATTGCTCTGTCTTCTTCGCTTTTTCTGCATTCTGTTCTTCTAAAAGTTTCCTGTGGGCTTGAACTCTCTTATCCCTTTTGCGGATAAAAGCCACAAGCTCCCGCACCAGTTCATTCCTCTCCTTTCTGGCTTTGTCTCTCATTTTCTTGTTCTCTTTTTCCATAGCTCGTTTCTCCCAGCGGTTTGACGCCTGCCGTGTGTCATACTCTTCCTTCCATGCAAAGTTCTTTTGTGTACAGAAACTTTGCCAGTAGGCATAAAAAGGATGGACAACCTGCAGGAAAGAGGGAATGCAATGTGACAAGGCACCTTATTGATGAAGGCAGGCAAGGCTCTTTGGGTGGATATGACATCTTTTATTAGACCAACTAATTAGTTGGAAAAAAGTTATTGGCAAGCTTTCAAAAGCTTGCCTGAAAGCTTGCCAAGAACTTTTTTCCAACTGTTTGGTTGGTCTAATAAAAGATATCGCATCTAGCCAAAGAACCTTGCCTGCCTATGTCCTTAGACCAACACGGCTACAACCAACAACATCTTGTTGACAAAGATCTAATAAAAGATATCAAATTCACCCAAGGAACCTTGTCTGCCTCTTGTTGACAAAGGCACTTATAGACTATTCGAGAAGCAAGGTGGGGGAGAGAAGGGCCTATGGCGATTCTTTAAATTTGACATACAAATGGTCTAATAAAAGATAAACCAAAAAAATTCTTGCTTCTCACATATTTCCTAGACTAACAGAGCCACAACACTCCAACCCTACTGCGGACTACTTGGACTTTTATACATTGGAAGGCCAGAAATAACCAGGTTTCATTACTGGGCCAGGCTTCCTACCTTGTATATGCAGATCACAGTTTCCCCAGAAAGAGTATATTCTGTGAAGAGATCTAATCACTTCTTACAGCCTTCAAGCCACAGTGAAGCCACCATTTCCCTAGCAAGCTGTTCTAGTGTCCTGACTGCCAGGAAATGGCATTTAATTACTATCAGTTTCCAGCCACTTTTATAACTTTGTAAGAGTGAAAAGTCCCCAGTATTATCTTTTCCATATATAGTGCCTACATAGTGAGCAAACCCTCTCTTAACTTCAACAAACTGAGGAGACTATGCCCCTCTAGCCTCCCATAGTAAGGTTTGCTTTCCTGCTCGCGATTCATTTCTGTGGCTCCTCTTTGAGGTCTCTCTAGTGCTATAGTTCTGAGCTTTTATGGACTCAAGGCACCCCTCACTGGGCTTGAGGCAGCCCTCCATAAGTTTTGTGAAGTGTGTGATACCCAACGTCAAGAACTAGTTTATAGGTTACAGTGCTTACTTCTTCACCGAGGGGCCTGGCAGTGGGGATGGGGGTTCATCCAGGCAGGGGCAAGCCTGAGTCTGCTCTTATCTGCTTATCTCCTCACATCGTATGGCACCCTTCAAAATACCTGGCAGCACCCCAGGCTGCCCTCGCACCCTGGTCGAGTCACTGCTCTAGTATTTTCTGATCTTTTGTGAAATCTGGCACCAGACCTGGATATGGCATTACCAGCATGGTACAGAGGCAAGATTGCTTCCCTAGTTCTTTAAATGCATCCATGGATCTTCCTACTCCTTCCAGTCCAGTAGGAGTTCATATTAAGACTGTTACCTACAATAACCCAAGGTCCAGAGTCGCTACTTTCCAAGGGAGTCTCCCATCTTGCACACTTAGATGCTTTGCTTGAAGATCTCTTACCCTGAATTTGGCTATATTAAAATACATTTTGCTGACCTGTGACTATATAACTCAGATGTGACTCAGATCACCATTACTATAACCTGTTCTCCACCATTTATCATCTGCAAAATGATAGACCATTGACAGAAACAAGTGAACAGCACCAAGGACTGATCCCTGAAAG
Source organism: Alligator mississippiensis (assembly GCF_030867095.1). Taxonomy (NCBI): domain Eukaryota; kingdom Metazoa; phylum Chordata; order Crocodylia; family Alligatoridae; genus Alligator; species Alligator mississippiensis. Next base: position 279,948,818 of record NC_081826.1, read on the forward strand.
ACACCACAAAGAGCCGTCCCCTCACTTGTATCTCCCTATTAACAGCTAAGCTTTCAGTTCTATCAGCGAGCCAGTTTTTACATCTATCAAATGTGTGTCTTGTTAGTTCCATAAAATGCAAGACTGTTTATACCAATTTTAGGTAGTAATACCATGGAGACATCAAAGAGCTTTCCCACATTATGGAAAACAGTTTGTTATTGTGCTAAAACCAGATCTATGTTAAGTTGATTAAGAAAAAGCCCCTGCCAATAGCTTGTTGTGTTGATAGGGGAGTGTTCTGGGCCCAAAGGACAGATATTAATGAAACCCCTGTCTCTGCTATACTATTAAGCAGTTGTATGTCACACGATCACTTTTCCAGCAATAACCATTACCAATCATTTTAGCCTTCTATTTTTCCATAGAAAAGAAAAAATATTAAAGCATAACTTAAGGCTTTTGTTGACTACTGATCTTATTCCTTTTCTTTTATAATTGTTCATATGGAAGACTCCTGCTTGGCATCTTTTTAAGACGGTATTAACTCTCCTTTCCAGAGCTAAAAAGAAACAGCTTGTGTTAATGGTCCTGAGCTGCTTTGAAGCCCTTCTTTCATTAGAACAAGACGCATACACACACACACACCCGGGAAGAGAGAGTAGGAGAGAGAAAACATAGCTATTGTCTCCAGTATCAACTTTCCCTTGAAACTAACACCATAGGAGGAAACGCAGGCCGAACAAACCTGCTAAATTTGTGCCAGCATTAGACAGTAAGCAGATTTTAGTCAATATTAGCCGCAAAGTCCTCTGACGTGTATTGTCAGGCAGAAGAAAGGCCCAACCATGTCATTCTAGGTCTCAGGGTGCCAAACATTGGAGCAATTGTTAGCCATAGAGTGCGTATCTTGCCATCTACAAATTCCACAGCTTCAATTTAGTAACCTCCTCCAGGTAAACAAAGCTCAAGAAGACTCAAGGCTCAATGTTATTCCATCAATTACTGCCATCTTGGCTTGTTGATAAGCCAACCTGATGATTTACCTGAACTTCTGAGACTTTTACCTGAAGATTTGAGACTTTATCACAGTTCTTTAAAACTTAGCTTGTACCAGCCTTGTCGTCTCCAGCTTTTGCTGAGTTCCAGGAAAAAGTTTTACGTATAGACTGAATCAGACCATTACTAGCTGTCAATTTAGGGTACAAGTCGCTGCACAAGAAACCCCCAAAGAAAGTTAGTGTAGGCACTGCAAAAGCAGTATTCCAATAGCATATTTCATCAAATGATTTTGTCCCTTCCTACATATTAATTTTCAACTGATATGCACAAGATAATTTAAATTGGTTGAGTATATAAAAATCCTGTATAAAAGTCATCTGAAGAAAAATTATAAATTAACATTAAAAAGGAACATAGCAGGAAAGGTGTTTACACAGGGGACTCTGGCTATCTGACTGGTAGAAGTCAACACAGAAAGGTGCTAGTACATTTTGAGATTAATTTTAAAGGAGGAATAAGGTAGAAGGAAATTTGGCAGGCTGTTACAGCAGAATAAAAGGATCCAATCCTGGGAGGCAACAAAAAGGGGAATGAGAAGTGGCCAGAAGTGATAGTGCAGACCAGAAGAGAATGCAGATATTTTTACAGAAGCATAAAGAAGGCATCACCACCAAATCCCTTAAATGGTAGGAAAGACTCCTATTACAGATTATCCCCCATCCCATGTACTCTGAATTAAAGTCCGCAAGTTTTACTTGTGCAAGTGCAGTTTCCCTATTCTCAAATCAGGGAGGATACAGTACATGGGGGGTTTTTGTTTTAAAAGTCACCACAGACTGGAAGGGACCTCAGGATGTCAGTTAGGCCAAGCCCTTGCTTGAAGTAGCATCACCCCTGTCTAAGCCATCTCCAACACACATTTGTCCAACCTGCACTTACAAACATCTGATGAGAGAGGTTCTACAGCCTCTCTAGACAATGTTCTCACATTTAACCATCTTTATACTTAGAGAGTTCTTTCCTAATTTTCAATGCAAATGTGCCTTGCTGCAACTCACACCCATTATTTTTTGTCCTGTTCCTTAAAGACCTAGAGAATAAATTTATTGCCATCCTCTTTTGAACAACCCTTTCCATAGCATTTGAAGATTTATTAAAAATCCCTCCTCAGCCTTTTCTTCTCCAAACTAAATAATCCCAGTTCCCAGCTTTCCCTCATGTCATGTGTTTTCGCCCTCTAACCATTTTTGTAATTTTCTGGCCTCTCCTCCATTTCTCCATAACAGTATCGAAGTGCGGTGCTGTACTGAACACTGAACTCCAGGTAAGTCCTCATCCTGGTGAAGGATGGAAGAATCACTTCCATTAACCTGGAAGCAACACTCCTCCCATATTCCATTAGCCTTTCTTGCAACTCATGTTGCAGTGGCAACTCATTCAGCCTGAAGTCCACTAAAACACCAAGGTCCTTTACCACAATAATGCAGCCCACCCAGTAATTCCCCATTTTGTATTTGTGCTTTTGACTGCTGATTTATAAGTGCAGAACTTTGCATCTGCCCTTACTGAATTTCATCTTATTTATTTCAGGCCATTTTTCCAGCTGATCAAGATCATTTTGAACCCTGATCCCGTCCCCTAAAAATGCTTGCTATACCACCCAGCTTGGTGTTATTAGCCAATTAATTAAAAGTACATCAATGTAATACTCCAAGTCAATAATGAAGAGATTGAATGGTACTGGACCTAGAACAGACACCATAGGAAACCTAACCCCACTTGGTATCTCCTCAGGTTGACCCTGAACCATTGATTACTTTCTTCAACATCATTATTCAGCCAGTTACAGTTTACTGCTTTTATAGTAGTTATACTGGTATTTAGTATATTTTGCTTCAGTGTACTGGAATAAACTATACCATGGAAATACTTTTGCACTATACACTAAACATGGATATACAGTCTAGCCATATAAAGAGCAAAACTAGGTACATATGTGGCCTTTAAACAGAGTTCTCATTCACCAAGGAAAGACCTTGTGGACGCCTGGCCAGAATAATGCCAAGGGTAGCCTTTCCTTTGATTTCAGTGGGTGATGAATCAACTCCAAATCCTAGTCATTTAACTGCACCGGACAATTTAATTTTCAGAATGATTGTTACCGTATCATAGTCACTTTGAGAGTATCCAAAAGTAGGGAATTCTTCAATATCGCCCTGAGGCATGTACTCCATCTCTTCTCCTGTAATCTTTTCAAACACATGGCGGTAAACTGTAAAGAATCCCTGAAATACACAATAGGGTTACTGAAGAAAGCAGAATTAACCCTACAGCTAAAGAATTAAAGCTGACTGATTTCTGAGAAGCATCATCATTTACATTTTGTCAAGGTAGTTTTAAGTCAGAAGACACCCTATACCATAGGCGACACAAGTGCTGACAGGGGAGATATAACTCCACACTGTCGCTGCTGCCGGGCATTGGGTCTGGCCAGGCTGCAGCCCCATGCCTGCGATTGGCTCAGAAATCATATCGCTGTCACTACCACTGCTGCTGGGCCCTGTTGTTGATGCAGAAATGTGCACGCATGGGGGGGGGGGCACATATCTCCCCAACCCCCCGACACATTGCCTATGTCCTATATCAAAAATAAACAGGCTCTAGGAACACTTCTTGTCCAAAAATTCATCTAATACAGAAACCCCATGGTTCCAGAACTCCTTAAACAAGCTTATACAGCCCCCAAAATACATTCCTGAAAATATTCCTTTATCGCTCCATCTCAGACCAGCACCCTCATTAAATGCAACAAAGCATAATGGGGTAGTTCTGTGCATGAGGCATCAGCTGCATCCAGGCTTCTGGGAGAGGCAGCACAGCCATCTAGCAGCTGCACTAGCTGCTACTTTTGCGCACACAACTTTAAGGGGTGCTTAGGATTCCTGCCTCAGTCACATCCTTAGTTACACTGCTGAAATGTAACTCTACTCCAGCATCTGAACTTAAATATTACCAAAAGCCTAACTAGAGAGGGTTGCAGCATGCCTTGAAAGCTAGCAAATTCAGGTCATTTGCTAAAGAGTGAATTCCAAAGGCAAGATTTTCTAGAACAGAATTCACCTGCAGAGCTGCTGGCAGGGTCATTAAGCACGTTCTAGTGAAGAATTGCACCTCATGAGAGGTGCTCTAAGGTCTCTTTCAAACACCTGGGACTCACAGTCAATATTTTCAGCTTTTCCTGAAAACTGGAAAACACCTGGCCCAGCACCTAGAATACTAGCGGAACACTGTTTGTGTATATCCTTGAATCTTCTGACTTGTGAAAGGGATCTCAGCATAATGAGAAGGTACTGTGAAAGGCCTACCAATAGATCACATGAAAGAACTAATACAGCTCTGCAGGGCTTAGTAAGACAACTGGGTGCTCAGAACTGATCAGCTACATAAGATATACGTTTTGCTTGTCTGTTAGTTTTCCTTAAGCATTTAAGGAACACTGGTTCCAAGAAAGGGGTTTCAGTGAATTCCCGTGTTTAACTGCTTGTGCTCACAACAGGTTAGTTCATTACCTTCTCATCATCCCCATATCCGGAGTAACAGTTAACAGTGAAATAATGCAGCAGATCCAAGCTGTCATCTTGGTACTCCCCATCAACTCCTCCTTTCAGCAGAGCCTCCCGGTGATTATCGTACCTAGTGGAATTGAAGAACACAAGCGGTCTGTTACGTGCTTTCCACACCGTAAAATTAAAAGGAATTAACTAATGGCTTTTATACAATTGCTGGTTCACACCAAGGTGCTTGTGTTTGAGACGGATGTACAGAACCAGAAGGGAAAAAAACCCTCAGCAGACTCCGACTCCTTATTTTTCTTACAACTCTGAAGGCTCGTACGAGGTGCAAAACGCATCTCAGACAGTTTTAAATATCCAAACTGGGTGTTGTTGACTTCACGATGCCTACAGCTGAAGCGGCTTGGAAGTAATTTATCCAGTGCCTGAACCTAGCCCATGCTGCAGAAGATCACAGGCCTGTGAGCTGCAGGCTCTGCTGCGGTCCGGACGCATTGTCCAGGCATTACTGCAGCGCTGCGTTTGCTGCCACCTCACAGCCCTGGTGCAAGATGAAGGTGGCACTTCCTGAGCACGAAGCTGAACGTCCCTCCAGAAGAGGGACACGTGGATGAACATAAAACCAGCAGGTGCTCTGCTCAGCCCCCGACGGGAGTCCAGAGCATGCCTGAGGCAGGGCCGGACACAGGCATGGGCAAACCAGAGCCTGGACAGAAAGGGGTCCTGAAAATAATGATAATAATAATCATTATTTTCATCATCTCTGGGAAAGCGAGGGCCTGATACTAGAAGTTTGCCTGGGACTGCCTGGAGTCTAGGTACGGTGCTGGCCTGAGGGCACAACAAACCCCGAACACCCAGAGATGTGTCAAGGTGCGTCACGTGTAGACGGGGGGCTCAAGGGGCTGCTGCTACCAGACTCTGACGCAAAACCTGTGAGGTCAAGGACAAACCTCTGGGGCGACAGCAGCCGTAAGGTGAAAGAAAAGAGCTCCTCAGGTAGAAATCCCCCTGAGATAAAGGGACTAAACTCACAGGGGAAAACAGCTCTGGCAGGAGGGAAAGCACCTCTGCCGCAAGGAAAAGGAGAAGAGCTGACGTCAGAGAAGCGCTGACGTCAGGCGGTGGCGGCTGGTCCCAGCCCGGCCCCTCGGACTCACCAGGCGCGCTCCTGCGGGTCGCTGAGCACGTCGTAGGCCGCCTGGATCAGCTTGAACTGCTCGGCCGCCTCCTCGGCGCGCTCCAGGTTCTTGTCTGCAACGAAGCAGGGACAGGGACAGGGTCAGGGCCGGGCCGGGCCGGGTCAGGATCGGGCCGGGCCGGGTCAGGGTCGGGCCGGGCCGGGGCGCACCTGGGTGCCAGCGCAGCGCCAGGCGCCGGTAGTTGCGCTTCAGCTCCTCGTCGGACGCGTCGCGCCGCACGCCCAGCACCTCGTAGTGGCACCGCATGGCGGCAGCGGGCCCGGCCCGACCCGACCCGGCGCGGCGGCAAGGAGACCGGCGGGGGTGGGGCCTGGCGCGCGGGGGGCGGGGCCCGATGGAACGTTGCCGGCGCCAGCGTTCTGCGGCGCCTCGCGGCCACTGGTGAACGTTCCACGGCCCGAACGCTCGGAGCCGGCCCGCGGCGGAGGGGGAGGGGGAGCGGGATCCCCGGGGGAGCCGGGCTGCCACGAGCGGGGCTGGGCGCGCACAGACCGGAGCAGGATGAGCGTGGGGCTGAATCTGGTTGCTTTATTCCCACTTCCTGGTTCCTCTTCCTCGCAGCTCCAGGTTGTTAGTAATAGATGCCACCCGCTAAAAAGTGGGGATTTCATCAAGTATGTGTATTTACTCATTAAAGTGTAAGAGAATGGCATGTAGAAAAGAAAAAAGACCTGAGATTGGGTTGGGATTATGTGGCAAAATCCAGGGACGCTTCTGGAAGAGGGGGGCACTGCCCGACCCGAGGCTTAGTTGCCGTGTACCAGCCGGCCTAGCCGTGCCCTCCAGGCCTGTGGGCCGTGTAGGTAGTGCTGAATTAGGAGCTGTGTTTAGGAGGCGATTACAGGTGGAAGTCCTTTTCAGATCATGCCAGACCGCACATCTCTGCTCTCTGGGGACTCTTCCCAAGGAAGCCTAGGCAGACTCCTTAGTTTGTAAACGTCAACCTGACAACTAACAGGCCCCGGGGTTGTGTGCTATGTATGTTCCTGTGAATAAAGAGCTGACTTTGAGCTGGGATTATGGGGAAAAAACGTTTTTGGATCCTCTCCGTCACCTAGGTACGCTCCAGAAGAAGTCTGGGCTTGACACAATGCTCAGTTTCTGAGCACCAGCCTGCCACCCACCCCTCAATACCTGCATGCTAAATACATTGTGCCAAATAACGATATTATTTTGGGCTGGGATTACGGGGCAAAGCCCCCTTTGAGTCACCCCAAACCACTCATCTCCCTAACTCGGGGATCTGAATAACTGGGCAGGCTGGTGCCCAGCCTGAAGCTTGGTTTTCACATGCCAGCCAGCTAACTGAGAGCTACCCAGGGTTACATGCTATGTAAGCAGCACCAAATAAGGTGAAGGTTTCCAGACAAAATCCCATTTTGGTCACCCCAAACGTCACCTCTCCACCCCTGGGGAACTCCCCTGAAGAAGCCTTTTCAGGCTGCATTTGATCCTTGGGTTTTTCCACCAGATTTCTATAAGTAACATCAAGTAATTTGGTAGTATCAGAGTTATGTTGAAGCTGTGATGACATTAAGTTAATTGAAATAAAACTATATGCACATCTAGCTCTATATCAAATTACTGAACCATGCCTTCTCAAATGCCAGGCGGGAGCTTTTCAGAGATGGTAGTACCCTGTTCCCTTGCCCCCAAAATCCTTTTCTTGTATCCTGTATTTAGGTTTCCTGTATAAGTAGATGGAATATTGCTAGTTAAAACATGTCACCAGTCCTGATTAATTCAACAGGGAACATCAGACATGTTCACACATTTAACCTTTTTTTTGGCAAACTGCTCTCTCATTGCAGTTACAAAGTAGTTGGGGCAAGGTGCAGTACTGGCAACCATTTTGTATGTTTCCATAAGCTTGGCGAGACTGAGTTGACATTGCTATGATGGAATTTGAGAATTAAAAAAGGAAGGATGTGGAGATGCATCTGCCACCAAAGAAGAGTTCCCTAAAGCTCTTAGGGAGTACAGCGTACCAAGGCATGTTGTTGCTGTACAAATGTCTTAGAAACATTAAGGATGTTAGCAAGGGCACAAACAGATCGTTAAATACATACCAAAGCCTCACTCTCAGGAATTAAAGACACTGTACTGGTATTAATAAAGGTCAGGTTCACCTGCTACCATAACTTAAAGTAGACTGAATGACCTGTGACCGTTATCGCTGGGTGGCTATTAAATTACCTGGCAACTTCTAGGGTGCCAATGGCTTTGTGCAGAAGAGCATCTTAGAGGCAGTACTAGTCTTACCCCGGTGGAGGAAATGCCACCAAAAAAATTATACAACTGAAGTCCACTCCTTGATTGGGTAGGCTGGGCTCTTTAGCCCTGGTCAGCAGCTAGCCTAGCCCTGACTGATGAACAAATGGATGTTCTTTACTCTGGCAGCTCCTGCAGCCAACCTGGTTCCCAACATACTGGCATTTGCCTTTTCTAAAATTAAATTAGCCCAGCTGAGAGGGGGACACTGGTGTGTGGGCAGCTGTGTGTCTCCGTATACACTGCTTAGGATTTTGTGCCCTGTCCTGAAAAACATTTGTTTTGGAGTGATCTGAAAAGGATCGTGCTAGATAATCCCAACCCAAATCCAATTGCTTATTCAGGTCTACATACCTGGCAGAGGCCTGAGTGGAGGGACAGCAGTTGGCAGTCTGGCATGTGAAAACTGAGCTTCAGGTCAGGCAGCACCCAGACCAGACTTCAGGAGAGTTCCCCACTAGTGAAATTAGCTTTGGGGAAACCCAAATAGATGTTTGCCCCATATTCCTGGCCCAAAATTAGTTTATATGGCTCAGTATACCTACCTTATCAGTTGACACTCAAGACATGCTTCAGGTCAGGCAAGGGGCTGTCCAGACTTCTTTGAGGGAGTCTACCAGTAGCAGGGATTTCTGGTTTGGGGTGACCCAAAAAGGATTTTGCGTAGTAATACCAGCCCAAACTCAGCTCCTTTTTCAGGGCTCAGTACCTAGTACAGGCCAAAGTGGAGGGGTGTTAGTTATCAGCCTGGTATTTGCAAACAGCTTTGGATTAGGCAGGATCCTGCCTAGGCTTCTTTGGGAAGAGGCCCCTGACAGCAGAGACATGTGGTTTGGGATGGCCCAAAAGGATTTCCATCACTAATTCCAGTCCAAAGCTATCTCCTGAGGCCCAGGGGCCTGTGAGTTAGCAGCCTGGCACTTACAAACCGGGCCCTGGCCAACCCGAGGCTTTTCTTAGTCTTAAGAGAATCCCCCAATGACAGAGCTGTGTTCTTTAGTGACCCGAAAAAAAAATTTCAGCTGCAATTCCATTCCAAACACAGCTAACTATTAACTCTGGCAATTTTAAATTAATGTAATGGGGGCCTTTATACATCACCCTAAGATACCTCCATAACATGAGGAAGTGTTGTGTTTCCAGGAGCACTAGGATCCATGAAGGACTTGCTCTTCTTACCTCTGAGCAGATATAGTACAGATCCTACAGGGGTTATCATTACAAAGGTAAAATATTGTGACCAAGATATCCAAGGGAAGTGGTGCTGGCTCCTACCCTGGGGGTCTTTAAGAAGCAGCTTGATGCCTACCTGGCTGGGGTCATTTGAGCCCAGTTTTCTTCCTGCCCAGGCAGGGGGTCAGACCTGAAGATCTGCAAGGTCCCTTCCGACCCTACTTCTATGATAGTCCACCCTATTTTCCAAGGACTGAGAGACATGACCCAAAGAACTAAGAAAGCCTTTATATAAAAAGCAAATTCAATCTTCAAGAAAATGGACATAGATTTCTGCTGCGCCAGACCAAGGAAGCAGACTGTGACTTGTGACTGATGGAAAGTGCTAGAAAATTCTTATTGCTATATTTATCCCTCCCCAACCCCAGGAAGCAGGTCAGATGGTTCTTAAAAAATGATTCCTATGTAAGAGGCATGGCATATCATTATACTTGTAAAAAGCTATTTAAAATCAAAGAAATGAAAAACAACAACAAAAAAATGTATTTAAAATGAGTCCCACAGGTATATATACAACCTGCCTCAGATCACAACTCCACATCTGATTTTTTTCCATTTACTCAAAATTGATGGCACATAGGCACCGATGTAAAAAGATATTTACATTAGTATATGCAAGGCAGCTATAAAATATAGCTAAACACAAATATACAAGGCTGAGAGGTGATCTAGTTTAAATTTGCAACTGTTATGCTCCCACTCTGGAAAGCTTTTTTTGCTTCTTCCTTTGACGTTGAAATTGTTTCTTTCTCTTCTTTAAATTGACTTTTGGCTCTGGTTTCACCAACTCTATCTCCAAGGGCTTTTCTCCAGTTGGTGTTTCAAAGACAGTCTCAGTAGGATCTTCTGGAATACATGTCTTGTCTTCTTTACTCTTAATCTTTTGAAGTTCTTTCATTTGATGTTTTTCTTTAAATTTAGCAGCTATAGCCAATCTTATCATCCGCCGATGCTATAAAAATTAAGGAAAGTTAATGCAGGTGTGGCAAAAAGCAAGGAGATGGAAAAAATTCACACTAACATTTGGAATTCACACAAAACATTTTATAATGTAAATGCAGACAGAAGAACCGCCGAATTTTAAAAAAAAGGGACCCAAAGTTTACTTACTGTTCAGTGGCCAAATTTCTCAGTCTACTCTCACCTTCTCATTGATATTAAACAACTCAGTGTTACTAATTTATGACCACTCACTTGATATACTAGTGATTATTTCTGCCACATCACCTCAAAAATATTCCTACCCTGTACACAGGGGTCCACTCATGCAAACAGCTTGCGGATCAGGGCTGGAATAGCTTGTTAAACTCAAGCACGGGCAAAGACAAGTCAGCTTACCATGTTTGGAGACTGGTAATGGGGGTTTTCGTACAGAGTCGGTCCTCCAAAGCTGCCCTGGAAAATCTTAATAAGATTTAAGACAAAGCGAGGTCCAATTTCTATAAGGGAGGCATCTTCTTCTACAATCTGTAATGAAAATGCAGAAACAATCAGCCATCTTTGACTGCCCTGTATTGGACTTCTCAATCAAGAGTAATATGTATAAGTACACATAAAAGATTCACAATAGTGTCTGAGCCTGATATTTAACAGAACCAATTTTTTTAAGGTTAGCCCTGTTCAACTATGATTATGCATAATTATGTATGTACCAAAGGCGCCTTTTAAACACTAAACTGCAGCAGAATTACTAGTGGCCCCTTGGAAAAAGAGTCTAATTTCTGTGCTCTGCTCCACATAAACATTAATATACAAACATGAGCTTGGGCTTTAACTACTAGTATACAGCAGTTTTAGAAAGTAAACTAAGTGAGAGAATGAGGAGTTAAGTAAAAGAGAAGGGGGTACTTCTATTTACAATCATATTCAGTTTAATAACAAATTATCTTAAGCCTAGACCTACAAAGTAAGTCTGTTTTATAGAAACTAGAGCTGAAAGCTCATCTACAATGAAAAGGCATTTATAATCTACTATAAAAACACTCATGATACTCATGTGAGCATTGGATATAAACCCATCCTGGTAATTAGTTTACCTTTTCAATTCATATGAAATCACTGAATGATTCTCAAGTTATGAGGTTAGTGCAATTCAAAGAATTAAGGGAGATAATTAACCTGATAATTCCGGAACCAGATCCTGTCGTCTGTGATGGAAAATGTGAATACATGATCTATAAAAGGTTGGCTTTTGGGATGATACTGTGGTGTACTAAAGATCTGTAAAAAAAAAAGACAAAAAAACAGCTAAAAAGTTATCAAGATGCCAAATTATTAAATTTATCTTTGCGTTCATCTTAAATCTAACGTTGCATGTTCTCAACCGTATAGGCTTAAATATATGGTAGTTAAACCACAAAAAGCCCCAGTGACATCATGAAAATAAGTCTTTGTGGCATTGTGGCCTACGCAAAAATATATTAGTGTAATCTTCAGTATTTAAAAAAACTGAAATGTTAATAGAAAGATGGTTTGTAAGAAGCAAGAAATACCTAATACCAACCTGAATAAACAACTCTTTTAACAAAGCATAGTGTGGTTCCTGATCAAATGCCTGTAAGAGGAAAATACAGTTTTACACACACACACAAACAAACAAAAAAAGCAGCAGTGGTATAGAGAACAAGAAAACAAACAAAAAAAAGAGTCAAGCAAATCTGAAACATTATACTTGCCTGATCAAAAGACAAAAGAGGCCGCGACCCCCTCAAGCAGTTTCCAGTCATCTTCAGCTCTGCAAGTGTGTGAACTACAATGATTTGGAACAGGTTAAGTGTTCAGTAAAAAAAAGATTGGGGGGGGGGGGGGGAAGAAGGAAGGAACCTATATAAAAGCAATAGCCTGAAACCTTGACTTACTATTCTGCACCAAGAATTTGGCTGATGGTCCTTGGGGTGTATTTGAAAGCCTGCAGAAAGAAAAGTCAGCTAATAGCACTGTAGCAAGAAACACACTTCATAATTCCATAATACTTCTCATCCAACAATTTATCTAAATGGTTTTAAGTGGTTTGAAACTGCCAGTCAGCTCATTTTAGATATTTTTCTTCAAATTGCGAGCACTGTGGTCAGTAGACCTTAAAACAATGAGACTTAACAGAAAGCATTTGAAGTACATTTGCTTTTTAAAATGATAAATAAACCTAAAACTATAGGCTCTCTTCCCATATAATATTAAAGGTCCTGACAGCTATGGGAAGCGGAGCTTAAAATTCTACGGACATCCAGTAAGGTAAACTGGAAATTCTTTGGCAGCTTCAAATAAATTAAAAATTATATCTACTTTTGAAACCAGTATGTAGGGGAATGTAATTGTGAAATTTATTTTCATTTTAAAAAGTACCAAACAAAGGTTAAAGAAGTCATTTTGCTACTGTGTACTTCCGCACTTACAGCAAGTTCAACTAATTTTGACTGCAGATACCCTTAAAATGGGTCATTTGTGGAGAGTCAGTTTCTTCTACATCTTTGAATTTAACTATTACTTTAATCAGGACTCTAGTTAAAATGTGAGCTATGGAAACGATACCAAGATATTTAATAAAGTATAATGTATTCTCTTACCACATATAAAGATCCTGTTTCTTTTTGGCTTCAAAAAAGATACACTTGTTGCAGTTTTTTATTTCACAAACCTGTATGAATACATGTGACAAATCAACCATGAGTAACGCTCTGAAGACCTTTTCACAAACCTTCCAAATTAGTCCCTAAAATAATTTTCCGGAATAAATAGGTACAAATCTGAAGATCCTACAGTACTTATTAATACCTAGAGCTGCAGAACAGTTCATTTAAATTAGCAGCCTCTTCAAAAGGCTTTTGGAGTTTGCCTTGCCAGAAAAGCATTAAATACAATGTATTTCCAAGCAGTCTCATGGATTGTGTATGCATGGGGCATTGCATCAGGGGCCATGACATATGGGTTCTAGTCTTGGCTTTGCCAGTGGCCCGTTGTCATGGATTTAAGTCAGTTAGTCAACCTATTTGTTACTTACTTTTCCCAACTTTAAACTGCAGGAAAACCTTTTGTAAGGCATTTTTCATGGTTGGGTCATGGAGTGACAGAACAAAATGCTTCTAGCCTATACAGGTTCCTGTTTTTAAAATGAAGTCTTTTTTTTTTTAAATCAATAATCAGCTCACAATTTCAAAATAACCTCATTTTAAAGATCATGAATGGCAATTTTCACCCAGGAAGGTACTTAACATAATTAAGCAACAAAATCAGCAGAGGCAGCCACATAAAGCAACTACAGGATTACTAGCCTACTCTTCCTAACCAAGAGCTATTCCAGCACCCTGAAACAGAAGAGTTCAGTGTATGACCACCTTACATGCATCAGGATCAGTGTGGAGCAGTGGTTCACGGGCTCCTGCTCCCAGAAGTCTCTTTACCAAGAGCAAAGCCACAGACATGTTTTTGCAGTCTCTTGTCACTTTACCCTCTGATGCCACCAGTTTATCTTATCTGTAAAGAGACCCCAGACTGCTCCGATTACTCTGCAGTATTTCTGTTAGCGCATCCATTTGTACTACAGGGTTAACCCAACTCCTTAACTATGTTCTATGCACTTTTCTTCACCACCTGCTTCAGCCTTGTACAGACAATGCCATCTGTAAACAAACTTAAGTATTTTAGAAAATTACTTACATGACTATGTCTATCTTATTTTTTGGCAACAGCAGCTGTGACAGCCACCTTTTTCACCCCTGTCCTCCCTTCAACCCTTTTGTTACACTTGTTATTCAAAGTATTTGTTGTCATGGCATACTTGGAATTCATAACACAGAGCTCCATCTTATAAGCCTTCTTGGATAGCACTTCTGTTGGTTTCAATGAGAGCTCTAAACATGAAGGACAATCAGAATTATTTGACTTACTAGTCTTGCTTTTCAGAGTCAGAATTAAACAAGAATACCTCTATACAGGAGAATAACTTTTTTCCCTAAATAGTTATACTGCCTCTGAAGAAACCCAAACTAAACCAAATAGGGTGATCTGTATCTTCATGCAGTATAATACAGTTCTCTTTGAGTTCACCTATCTTCCCACTTGGTGCATGTACCGTATCTTGGTTTCATCAGAAATTCAAGCTTTAGATGAATTACAAGATTACCTCATTAATTACGAACAGCTTGTCTTTACGGTCCATCTTAGTGTCTGGAAAACAACAACAAAAGTGTTGTTGAGTAGGCTTATATGCTTTTTCATATTGCCAAGAGGCACACACACTTCAAAGAAGCTGAAGTCATATTTCACCCAATATAATTACAAGTTCATGTACTATCTATCTTCAGCAATTATGTATTTATCAGTACTGGTTTTCACTGTTACTTCACACCTATGCTTGACTTTCATTCTGAAACCCTCTGTTCTGCCAGTGATTGGGACCCAGCCCTGTGTTGGAGCACATCAGGAAGGGCTCTACGGACTCTGCTGCAAGACTGCAGTGAGACAAGAAGGCAGCAGCAGCCTGCGGTGCTAGAAGTGGATCACAATTTGCAGCAGTTCTTTCACATATACCAGTGAAAAATCCCAATTGTGCAAAATACTCTGAACGTTTGTAACTGCATGCAAGCAAGTAGCTTGACTAAAGCCAAGGAGATAACCAGAGACAAAGCAAATAGGTGTGACTGCTTACCAAATGGAGGTGTACGTGACTTTCCCAAAGACCATACTGTTTGTATGGTCAAGCTTTTGCTTTTTGGGGGTTTTTTTAAGAGTAAATAAGGACACCACCATGCAGCCAGCTGTGAGAACTATGTGGTCAAAAGGCAGGCAGTTGGAGCTAAAAGGTATAAAACTAATCTAGATAATATAAGTAGAGTCAGACATGGATAACATCAACACTACCTGCTTTCGAGTGGGGCATCAATGTTCGCAGGTCTTGCATCAGATGTCTCGTCCTGAAGTTAATTCCTCGGGAAGAAAAAATTAGTACGCGCTCTTTGTTTTTCCATTTTCCCTAGAAGAAATATAAAGCTCAGGTGAAAATATGATGTTTCCAACATTAAATAAAAATTGTACTAAATCAGTCATTTTCAACCTATTAAAAGAGTAATGCACTTCTATAAAAGCTTCCACTTAAAAATCTATTTTTTTGTGACAGGCTGCAGATTTATTATAAGCTTCTGCATACATTTCCTGACCCATCCTACTGGACTATCTACAGCCATCTGCCATGCTACACCTAGATACTGATGTTTTAAGAGGTTCACAAAAGATTTCCCGGATGAGCGTCCCTTTGGATACGCCAATAAGAAATCACAAAAACAAAGGCCCTGAGCACTACACACAACACGCACACGTTTTGGAGCCAAAATCAACACTGTTGATCCAGAAGCAAGATGAGCTTTCAACAGCTGCCCAGAAGAGACCTTACGGTCAAGTCACAAGCTCTCTTACGCAGTGCTGGGTTTACAAGAAAAACGGGGTTTTTTTGGATTCTTTTTATACACTGGTCCAAGAGTAGCTGCGCTCCTGACACCGTACCCAGGCTGCCGTCCGGCCGCACACTTGGGCACCTGGCAATCAGAAATGGACCGATGCCCACGGACACCAGGGGGGCTCAACTCCCAGGCCACGGGCCACATGCGGCCCGCAGGACTCCCCAAGGGACGCGACCCTGCGTGCCGTGCCAGGCCAGGCCAGGCGAGGCGAGGCGGAGGTGGCCCGGTTTCGGCAGGGGGGCCGGGAGCCCCAGCAAGGCCGGGCACAGCGCACAGGAGGCGGCGCGGGCCGGGCAGGGGCAGCGGGGCCGCATCCTGCTTCACTCCGCGCGGCACCACCGCCCCCGGGGACAGGGAGAAGAGACCCTCACCTGGGAGACCGGGGCCGGGACGCGGTGCTCCTCCCTGGCCGGGCCCGGCCGCGCCCCCTCGGCCGTGCCCCGCGCTCTCTTCCTCGCGCCGGCCCGGCCCGCGCCCGCCCCACGCTTCCTCTTGGCCGCCGCCATCGTGCCTGCACCCCGCTTCCTCTCCACGCCGGAAGTCGGCGCTCTGCGCTGAACCACTTCCCTCTCTATGGCTTGCCTCCCGTGTGGTGGGCGCTTTGTGACGTTCGTATCCACACTGGACACGTCGTATTACGATGGCCATAAAGCACCCCTACTCCAGCCGGCGGCCTTCTTTTACGACGACCGTAAAACAGCAGGGGATAGGCCAAAAAGCACCATCCCCACGTTCACCGGGCGTCGTTTTATAGCAGCCGTAAAGCACAACCCCGTCTGGCGGCCGGCTTTTACAACGGCCGTAAATCGCCGTGCCTTTTACGGCGGTCGTTAAGTATAGCCCCTACGTCTTGCCGCCCCTTTTTTCTTTTTTACGACGGCCGTAAAGTGCTCTCTCCAGCCCGCGGTTGTGATGCCGCTGTTGCTGCCGGCCGGGGCCGGGGCCGGGGCCGGGGCCGGAGCCGGGGCGGATGGGAGCGGGGCGCGCTACGTGCTGGTTGCCAGCCTGGACAAGGCGCGGCACCTGTCCACCATGCTGCGGGCCGTGCACTTCCGGGATGTCGCCACGTGCGTGGCCACCGCCAACGGCCTCAAGGTGACGGTGGAGAGCGCCAAGTGCCTGCAGGCCTCTGCCTTCATCCAGGTCACTGCCCGGCCCCGTTCCGCGCGGTCGCGTCTTTGAGGAGATGAGCCCCTGGGAAGCTCAGCATGAGCGTATTTGCTGAAAAACGACCGTACCCCCAAAATAGGCAAATAAGTGTTCGCGTTTACTGTAAACGGGTCGCTAAGTCACCCACTCGCCAGCGAGAGCTGGGTCATCAAGTTGGAGGCAGGCCATCCTAAGAGTCTCAGCCTTGTTTCCTTCCTTTTCCCTAATGCCATTGCAGTAAATACCTCTTCTTTGTCTTTACTGAAGTAACTCATGCTCATCTTCCCCTCCCCCCCTCCCTTAAAATATATTTTATGATAGTTTCTTACAAGTGTAATTAATAGCTGGCATTTAATTTATTTCAGGAGTTCAACGTACTCCGCATTCAGGCATCATTCCTTTTAGGGAATCGTACTTCAGGTCATGGATCAATAGATGATTCCTGTGGTTAACTTGAGAGCGCTCAGTTCAGTCCTCTTGACATGGAATCATAGACAGTTAGGCTGGGAAGGGAAGGGAAGGGAAGGGAAGGGAAGGGACCCACAGGAGGTCATCTAGTCCAGCCCCCTGCTCAAAGCAGGACCAGCCCAGCCAGGACTTTGTCAAGCTGGGCCTTAAAAACCTTCCATCACCTGTCTAGGTAACCTGTTCCAGTGCTTCACCACCTTCCTAATGAGAGTTTTTCCTAATATCCAACCTAAACTTCCCTTGCTGCAATTTGAGACCACTGCTCCTTGTTCTGTCATCTATCACCACTGAGAACAGTCCAGCTCCATCTTCTTTGTAACCACCCTTCAGGTAGTTAAAGGATACTATCAAATCCCCTCTCAGTCTCCTCTTCTCCAGACTAAATGAGACCAATTCCCTCAGCCTCTCTTCATAAGTCATGTCCCTCAACCCCCTCACCATTTATGTAGCCCTCCACTGGACTCACTCTAATTTGTCCATGTCCTTTCTATGGGGGGGGGGCCCAAAACTGGATACAGTACTCCAGATGTGGCCACACCGCTGCTGAACAAAGGGGAACAAACACTTCCCTTGATCTGCTGGCAATGCTTCTACTAATGCAGCCCAGTATGCTGTTAGCCTTTTCAGCAACAAAGGCACACTGCTGGCTCATATCCATCTTATTGTCCGCTGTAACCCCCAGATCCTTTTCAGCAGAGCTGCTGCCAGCCAGCTCAGCCCCAGCCTGTACTGGTACATGGGATTGTTCCGTCCTAACTGCAGGACTTTGCACTTATCCTTGTTGAACCTCATGAGATTTCTTTTGGCCCAATCCTCCAATTTGTCCAATTGGTCCAAGGTCACTCTGAATCCTAGCCCTACCGTCCAGCATATCTGCTGCTCCCCCCAGCTTGGTGTGATCCATGAACTTGCTGCACTCCATCCCATCTTCCAGATCGTTAATGCGGATTTTGAACAAAACTGGACCCAGGACTGACCCCTGGGGCACTCCCATTTGATACTGGCTGCCAACTAGACATTGAGCCATTGATTACTACTCACTGAGCCCAGCAATCTAGCCAGCTTTCTGTCCATCTTACAGTCCATTTATCCAACCCATACTTCCTCATCTTGCTTGCAAGACTGCTGTGGGAGATGGTATCAAAAACCTTACTAAAGTCAAGGTATATCATGTCAACTGCACTCCCCACATCCACAGAGCCAGTTATCTCATCACAGAAGGTAATCATGTTGGTCAGACGTGACTTGCTCTTGGTGAATCCATGCTGACTGTTCCTGATCACTTTCTTCTCCTCCAAGTCCTTAGAAATCGATTGAGGACCTGCGCCATAACTTTTCTGGAGACTGAGGTGAGGCTGAATGGTCTGTAGTTCAGACCATTCAGGGGCGGGGGTGTAGCTCTCTATGTTAAGGAAAGCTACACGTCCCTGCAAGCCGATATTGGCGACCAGGGTGGACGGCTGGAGACCCTCTGGGTTAAAATCCGTGGGGAACACGGCACAGGGGACACAAAGGTGGGAGTCTACTACAGACCTCCCACCCAAAGTCCTGAGCTTGACCAGGAGTTTGCCCGGGAACTGGCTGAGGCCGTATGCTCCAGGACCATGGTTATCATGGGTGACTTCAGTTACCCAGACATCTCGTGGGAGGATCGCTCAGCAAAATCTGAGCGGTCGCAAAGCTTCCTCTCGTGCATGGATGACCTCTGCCTGACTCAAGAAGTCTATGGGCCAACGAGAGGCAAAGCGCTGCTCGACCTGGTACTGGCTACTGGGGATGACCTAGTTGGCGACCTAGTGATCGATGGGAAGCTGGGTGACAGCGACCACGAGCTGATCACCTTCACCATCAGCCGAAAAGCTGGCAAATCAGTCAGCAACACGCAAGTCCTTGACTTCAGGAAAGCCGACTTTGACAAGCTCAGGAGGCTCGTCAGTGAGGCCCTAAGGGACCATGACCACGGAGAGAGGGGAGTTCAAGAAGAGTGTGGTTGCTCCTCAAGGGAGCGATCCTCAATGCACAAACTAAGTCTATTCCATCTCGGAGGAAAGGCAGCAAGAGGGCACAGCAGTCCCCCTGGCTCTCCAGGGACCTAGCAGACCTCTTGAGGCTAAAAAGAAAGGCCTACAAAGGATGGAGGATGGGAGTCACCTCCAAGGAGGATTATTCTGCACTGGTCCGGTCCTGTAGGGATCAGACCAGGAAAGCCAAGGCTGCAACTGAACTCCAACTAGCTTTGAGCATCAAGGACAATAAAAAGTCCTTTTTCAGATATGTGGGGAGCCAGAGGAAAAGCAGGGGCAACGTTGGACCCCTGCTGAACCAGATGGGGCAACTGACAACTGACGCCCAGGAAAAAGCCAACCTATTAAATAGGTACTTTGCGTCGGTCTTTCATCAGCCCCATGGGACGCCCATGCCCGCTACAGGGCCAGGAAGTCCGGGTGAGGGTGATCCCCTGCCCTCCATTGATGCTGACTTTGTGAAGGAACATCTTGAGAAGCTGGATACCTTCAAGTCAGCCGGCCCTGACAATCTTCACCCCAGGGTACTCAAGGAGCTGGCGAGCATCATAGCCCAGCCTCTAGCGCGGATCTTTGAAAACTCCTGGCGCTCTGGTGTAGTGCCTGAAGACTGGAAGAAGGCCAACGTGGTGCCTATCTTCAAGAAAGGGAGGAAAGTGGATCCGGCTAACTATAGGCCCATCAGCCTGACTTCTATCCCGGGGAAGATCTTAGAAAAGTTTATTAAAGAGGCCATCCTTAATGGACTGGCCGACGCCAACATCTTAAGGGATAGCCAGCACGGGTTTGTTGCGGGTAGGTCTTGCTTGACCAATCTCATTTCCTTCTACGACCAGGTGACCTATCACCTGGACAAGGGAGATGAGATTGATGTCATATATCTTGACTTCAAAAAAGCCTTTGATCTGGTTTCCCATGATCGCCTCTTAGAGAAACTGGCCAATTGTCGCCTTGGGTCCTCCACGATCAACTGGCTGCAAAATTGGCTCCGGGGTCGGACCCAGAGGGTAGTAATTGATGGAAGTCACTCATCATGGTGTCCTGTGACCAGTGGGGTCCCCCAAGGCTCTGTCCTTGGACCCATACTGTCCAACATCTTCATTAATGATGTGGACACTGGAGTCAGAAGCGGACTGGCCAAGTTCGCCGATGACACCAAACTTTGGGGCAAAGCATCCACACCAGAAGACAGGCGGGTGATCCAGGCTGACCTGGACAGGCTCAGCAAGTGGGCGGACGAGAATCTGATGGTGTTCAACGCCGATAAATGCAAGGTTCTCCACCTTGGGAAGAAAAACCCGCAGCATCCTTATAGGCTTGGCACTGCTATGTTGGCTAGCACTGTGGAAGAAAGAGACTTGGGGGTCATCATTGACCACAAGATGAACATGAGCCTGCAGTGCGATGCTGCGGCTAGTAAAGCGACCAAAACGCTGGCTTGCATCCGTAGATGCTTCTCAAGCAAATCCCGGGATGTCATTCTCCCCTTGTACTCGGCCTTAGTGAGGCCGCAGCTGGAGTACTGCCTCCAGTTTTGGGTTCCACAATTCAAAAAGGATGTGGAGAAGCTCGAGAGAGTCCAGAGAAGAGCCACGCGCATGATCAGAGGTCAGGGAAACAGACCCTACGATGACAGGCTGAGAGCCCTGGGGCTCTTTAGCCTGGAAAAGCGCAGGCTCAGGGGTGATCTGATGGCCACCTATAAGTTTATCAGGGGTGACCACCAGTACCTGGGGAACGTTTGTTCACCAGAGCGCCCCAAGGGATGACGACTAGGTTGAATGGTCATAAACTACTACAAGACTGTTTCAGGCTGGACATAAGGAAGAATTTCTTTACTGTCTGAGCCCCCAAGGTCTGGAACAGCCTGCCGCCGGAGGTGGTTCAAGCGCCTACGTTGAACACCTTCAAGAGCAAACTGGATGCTTATCTTGCTGGGATCCTATGAACCCAGCTGACTTCCTGCCCTTTGGGCAGGGGGCTGGACTCGATGATCTTCTGAGGTCCCTTCCAGCCCTAATGTCTATGAAATCTAGTTCTCTGGGTCCTCCTCTTCCCTTTCTTAAAGATGGGCACTATATTTGCCCTTTTCCAATTGTTCGGGACCTCACCTGATTGTCACAAGTTTCCTAAGATGATGGCCAGCAGCTCTGCAATCACATCAGCCAACTCCCTCAGTACCCTCAGGTGCATTACATCTGGCCCCGTGGACTTAGATACAGCCAGCTTTTCTAAATAGTCCTTAACCTGTTTTCACCACTGAGGGCTGCTCTCCTCCTCCCCAGTGCAGTAGTCTGGGAGCTGACCTTGCCTGTATAGACTGAGGTAAAAAAGGCATTGAGTATTTCAGCCTTTTTCTCATCATTTGTCACTAGGTTGCCTCCCGCATTCAGTAAGGGACTCACACTTTCCTTGACCTTCCTCTTGTTGCTGACATACTTGTAGAAACCCTTCTTGTTACCCTTCGCATCCCTTGCCAGCTGCAACTCCAGTTGTGCTTTGCTCTTCCTGATTTCATCCCTGCATGCCTGAGCAATATTGTTATACTCCTGCCTGGTTATCTGTCCAAGCTTCCACTTCTTGCAAGCTTCCTTTTTGTGTTTACGCTCAATGAAGAGTTCTCTGCTAAGCCAAGCTGGTCGCTTGCCACATTTGCTATGCCTTATGTCTCACTACATCCTTCCTCACCTTTAAATTCCCTTTTTTTAAAAAGCATATATTTAGAGTGACTGGTGTTGATCCTGTATTACCTTTCCCCAGTAAATTCTGACTTCTTGTTAGATTTTATTTCTTTGGATTTTAAGAAGTCATGTCCTTTTTTAAGATGTTCTCTTCTGCCTGCTTTCTGCATACTTGTCTGTCTTAACAGTGTCTGTTTCTTAGGGCAAGAGCACCTATCACACCAGAAATGTAGCCAGAAATAAAAATCAAGATGATTTTATTTAAGCTCTGCAGCCCATTGAACATCTGCTGAGAGGGGAAAAGCTTTAGACTTCAACACTTTGACTTTAACTCACTTTGAAACTATAAAACTTCATTGCTTAAATGTCACATTTGTATGGTTTCCCTTCAACACTTCAGACTTTAACTCACTTTGAAACTATAAAACTTCATTGCTTAAATGTCACACTTGTATGGTTTCCCTTTCTCTGGTAATGTTCCAATTTATAAAGGATAATGAACGGATGTTGTATTTTACATGATGCTCACTTTGCATCATATGGAAAGCTGAAGGGTGACAGTTATGAACTCACAGGAAAGTTTAAGTCACTAGAATTGTAGAATGCCACAAGAAACAAATGTCTGACTCACCTACCTACCTTTTTCTTTCTCATCACTCCTCTCCTACAGGCAGGGATTTTTCAAGAATTTGTTGTTCAGGAGGAGTCTGTGACATTCCGAATCAATCTGACCATTCTTCTCGACTGCCTGACCATTTTTGGTACAAGTTCCCTGCCAGGTATGGTCCATGCATGTCCTTGGTGACCGTATGGTGATGTTTCCCAGGGGCTTCCACAAGCATAAGCTTTCTAAGTTCTGCAAGGTTTCTTCCCCTTCCAAAGCATAAGTCACCTTGGAAAAAGCATCTGGCATTAATTGATTAGGCCAGGGCTGGCTAACTGGCAGCCTGTGAAGAGTTAAAATGACAGCCTTTGACCTCCTGCTGGGCCACCACTCCCCCCACTGCTCTTGCTGCAGCAGCTTGGCTGGAGGGGCAGCGTGGCAGTAGTGGGGCTGATAAATTTGTTGTCCTGTGGGTTGAGAGGGGGAGGCATGGTTCACTCTGCTTGCTGCGTGGGGGTTCCAGGAGCATGCACAGCATTTGTCCTGTATAGTGTGTGGCCCAGTACCCGTGACTGGTGTGCATCCCCTAGTCACTCTGAAGTTGGACAACCCTGTATCTGCTGTCTGCTTAAGCTGCTGCAAATGTACACTCTCCTAAAAGAAACACTCTCACAATTCAGGAATAGTTGAATCTCTTTCAAAGCAGTACTCTGGTCTCCATCCCACAACAGGAAGTGAGCATCAGTGCATTTATCCACAGATGGGAGATTGAGGCAGTTATTACTTGCACAAGTTTGCACAGGAAGCCTCTGCAGAGCCATGAACTGAATCCAGATCGGAGTCCAGTTCCTGGGCTGTTAACTGTATGAGCATCCTTCCTCTGTTTGTACTTCTCAGTAGGGCTGCGTGAAACAGCACCATTTGTTTTGAATTCTGTTTCACTGTTTGGAAGGGACAGCGTTTCATTTCATTTAGTTTTGAAGCACGGTTCTATTTTGTTTTCTCAAAACTGTTTCGCTGTTTTGACACATTTTGACATTTCGCCCATAGGCTATAATGGGGAATTATGAAAATGTCTAAAACTTTGTCATTTTTTGCCTGATTCAGATGACGGTTGCAGGGATGGTAGCCCCTTCTGAGGGCATGCCAAGTTTCAGTGAGATAGGTGCAGAGATTTCTGGGAAACTGCACCTCAACGTGTTCAAAGCAAAACTCATGATACTTGCTGGGAGCGACAGCCTCCAGTGCACAGATCAGGGGCCTGCACCCCCAGGAAGAGTCTGGCACAGCCCTGCAGCCCTCCTGGGGTTTGCAGCCCCCTGGATCTACATGCTGGATGCGAGGAGGCTGCCAGTGCTGCTTGGGTCCAGCACTGGGCACAGCCTGCACCCAGCACCGGGAAGATTACTGCTGCCGCTGGCCTGAGGCAGCAGCGGCAATGTTCTGTCATCCGGTGTGCAGATCGGGGGCCCGCATCACTGGGAGGAGTCCGGTACAGCTCCGCAGCCCTCCCGGGGGTTACAGGCCCCTGGATCTGTGTGCTGGATGAGAGGAGGCTGCTGCTGCTGCCTGGGACCAGTGCTGGGCGCAGATCATGCCCAGCACTGGGAAGATTGCTGCTGCTGCTGGTCCAAGGCAGCAGCGGCAGCCTCGTGTCATCCGGGGGCCTGCAACTAGCAACAGCATGCTGTCGTCCCGCGTGCAGATCTGGGGGCCTGCACCCCCAGGAGGGCTGCGGGGCTGTGCTAGACTCCTCCCAGGGGATGTGGCCCCCGGACCTGCGCTCCGGATGACAGCAGGCTGCTGCTGCTGGCTGGGACCAAGTAAGCCTGGCTTCGAAACTCAAAATGTTTTGAAAGTTTCAAAACATTTCAAGTGCCCTTGTTTTGTTTTGAAGCTGTTTCAAAGGCTTTTGTTTCATTTCAATTTCACTGTTTTGAGCTCAAAATACATCAAAACAGCTTTGAAACGAAACACCCAGCGAAATTTCGCATAGCCCTACTTCTCAGGTAGTTGAAGGACTCTTGCATTTGACCTTAAGACTTAGGCACACTGCAGAGCAGACAAGTGTCTCATGGCCACACAACTTGTTCTGTGGTTTTGATTCTGTAAGTCAACCTGTGTTCTTATTGCTTAGTGTTTTTCAACGGATTGTGATTTGAATAGATTTTTTAAAATGCCTATTTTTTTGGTTGACTGTTGTTTTTTTATATGAAATATTGTATTTTTCCTATGAAGGTGAAATTGTTCCTATTCATCTGTTAAGGGAAAAGAAAGAAAAAGTAGCATTCTTACTGGGGCTCCTGAATCCCAGAAGAATTCACTACCTAAAAATAGTTCAAAACTGTTTTTCTGATGCATGAAACTAGTAACAGCTCTGACAGGAGTCTTGTGTGTAGCGGAAATGTTCTGTCGGAGCTTTCTCAGATGTTTCTGTTGGTGCATCTCAGTATTGACCTCAAGCACTTCTGCTGTTCAGAGTGTGTCTTCAAATGACATTCAGTCCTGCTATATCATGTCATGATCTCATGTTACGGGCTCAGGCTCTGGCTACACAGGAAAATGAAGGAATTAGGAAGCATAGGTCAGCTTGTTTGTGCTAGTTTTACTCTAACTTACACAGGTAATAGTGGTGGACAAGAGACAAGTGCATACCAAGAGTTTCTGGAAGGCTTTTACTTGAGTTAGTAGCTCACACTGAAACCTGCACTGCTACACCTTCAATACCACTGTCATCCACATTGGCATAGAGAGGTCATCTGGGCTACAGTCTTATTTAATTTGCTGTGTAGTGTTACACTCAGGTAGGAGCTGCCATAAACTAGGCTGAGCTTACTTCATTCATTTTGGATGATTTAAGTGTGGGTGAAACCCAAATCTGCAAAGGTAAAAGGCCATGCTGTCTCTCTCCCAACAATTGCTTATTTCATTCTCCTTTCAGGCACTTCAACAGCGCTTCGGATGTGTTACTGTGGCTATGGCTACCCATTGACGCTCTTCCTAGAAGAAGGAGGTGTGGTGACCGTGTGTAAAATTAACACTCAGGAGCCTGAAGAGACGCTAGATTTTGATTTCTGCAGCACAAATGTGGTTAATAAAATTATCCTGCAATCTGAGGGGCTACGAGAAGCATTTGCTGAATTGGACATGACAAGTGATGTTCTGCAGATTACAATGTCACCAGAGAAGCCCTATTTCAGGTAACTGAAAACACCTGTCTAGATATCCATTATTGGCGACTTTTTTTCCTTGGTTTGAAATCATTGTGGCCTCTTTTGCGATGTACAAGTTTGCACCATTCCTTAGGTTTCTGTCTGAGCATCTGTGACCTTCTGTTGTTACACTCTACTCTGTCTCATGTAAAAATGCTCTTGATTATTCAGGGGTTTAGGCTGTAGCCTTGATTATTCAGGGAAGTTTTAGAGAAATTTTTCTCTGCTTGTTTCTCAGGATCCCACATTTTTCAACCCGATCCTTTTGACACTTATGGTGTGTATTTGTTTTTGAAGTTAGGTAATCAAGTTCACCTGAAAAACACACAGGTGCAACTCTTATTACCTGGTATTTTTTAAACACACATTTCAGATCTTTTCATTTAGCATGTTTGGCTGTTCAGAGTAAGTTTCTGGGGTTTGCCAAGCTTTGAGAGGGGTGATTGTCTCTTCAGACTGAGAAGGTGCATCTTGCAGGAGCTAGAGCAGGGGTCATGAGCTTTCTTTGTTCCTAGAAGCTCCAGAACCAAATGCTGCAGATCACTTGGTACTTGTAACAGAGTGTGTCTTCTCTGTGCCAGTGTAATACAATAAGGAATCAGTCTTCCTTGTAAAGTAGCTTTCTGTGAAGCCACTGTCAGCTACATTCAGGACTTTGGACAGCCTCAGTTCCCATGCCAAATTAGCCCAGCTCCACCCAATTAGAGAGATTCATTTTACTGTATATAGTGTTGAGTGTCCTACCAAGTTACACATGAAAACTACCTGCTATTAGTTTTCTGTCAGATTTTTGTAGGGCTAGTATCAGTTCTTAGCTGCAGTGTATTTTGGTCTTTTAGATTATCTACCTTTGGGAATGCAGGAAGTGCACATCTGGACTATCTCAAGGAGTCTGATTTGATGGAAGTGTTTCAGTGTAACCAGACCCAGACAAACAGGTGGGTGATCACTGCAGTAATAGCAAAGTACTGCTTGGCTGTTAATACCACTTTGCCATGAAACTCAAAGAAGTTTCTAGATATATTGAAATATTTCTCTCCCTAGCACATCAAGTATTTAATATAAACCCTTTCTTCCCCTTTGGCAGAAGTGTGCTCCTGATTAAAACCTCAGTGATAAAAATGTTGGAGCAAAATGTCTATTGCCAGTTTAGAGAAAAATTAAACCAGAATGTAAAATAGCTGCTACAATTGAATATCTCACTAATTAGAATTAAGCTATTACTCAGTTAGTTATCGTGTTAATGTACTTGAAAGAGGGTTTTTTTTTCTTTCATTTGTAGGTATAAGATCTCATTGCTCAAACCATCTACTAAGGCGCTGGCTTTATCTTGTAAAGTGTCTATTCGAACAGATACTCGGGGATTCCTCTCGCTGCAGTATATGATTAGGAATGAAGATGGACAGATCTGTTTTGTGGAATACTACTGTTGCCCTGATGAGGATGTTGCTGAAACAGAACTATAACGTTCTGAAGGTCATATGTGGTTGATCAGGATATTAAACCTTACATTTTTAAGTGAAAGTTGTCAGATCGATAGAACTGAAAAATAAAGTTCTTTTTATTCAGAGAACAGGCAGCTACAATGCAGGCTTCTCCCTGCCACTGTTTTTCTGGCCCAAAAGCAACCCCTATACAAAACAAAAAGGTTGCTTAGTTCTCAACCTCTGCAGGGCCTGATGAAGGTGCCACTGTGTGTTACATACAGCCATGCTTCCTGCCCACTTGAAATGCTCACCAAACAGCCTTTGGGAATGGAATCACCAGTCACAGTGTAACATAAGGATGATATATTAACAAAGCAGCATGATTTTGGTGTTATGTTGATTAGTCTGTACCACATGCAGTATTTTAATCTACCATTTGTTGCTGTGGTTTGTTTTGAGCATGGACAAGGCATTATAGACAGCGAACAAAGGCTAAGGGCATGTACTAGACAGCAGAAACCTTCAGACGATCAAACAAAAATCACTTTTCTCAAAAGACTGCTCATGCAAGAAGGTGACTTGGCATCTGACTTCTCAGTGCTTACAAATGGTTTACTCGTCAGACGTAGTCAGTTGTCTACCCTGGAATGGCATCTGGGATGAATGTTACCTGCTGTCTACAGCATTAGTGCTTGTGTTGCACTGGCAAGGTAGGGTGGAATCCAGTATGAATCGCCCGCAGAACAGCACTTTGGCCGTGTTACTTGGACTGAATCTCAACTACTTTTTGTATTTCTCTAATACAGGGAGACTGCCCTCGAAATCTGTTACCTTAAATGACACTTCCCTTCTACCCTCTTGGAAACCCCATACATCTCCTACCACTCTCTAGACCACAGGCTTCTGCTTTGATTCTTTAAGGAAAGAGGCCAGGAACATGCGTTTAAGAAGGAATTTAAAATGTTCTTTTATGGAATGATTGATAAAATACTATACCGTGTCCCTATTATGAGTCCCATGGACTTTGATTGGCTGTCTGACTGTTGACACACGTACAATCCCATATGTACTGAATTTACACTTTTTGCAGCATTTATAAATGTTTTTGTATTTTTTTAAATTATCAAATTTATTCCCTGACAATAAAAATTGCAGTTACATTTAAAAAATTTTGGGTCTTGCTTATTCCCCAAGAACTATGTAGTGTCCAATGGGGCACTGGACAGATGATTCAAGATGCAACAATTTTCAGAATAATGCAAAGGGGGACATTTTTAATGACTGACACTTTCCACCTCAAATCACTACTCTGCCATTTTCTCAGGATACCAGAGGAAATGGTTTCTTGAGCAAAGGCCAAGAGCCACTCGTTCAAGGGAAAGGCATGCTTGCCCTCTGCACCACTGTGTCCAGATCACTGATAAAAGTAAACCCAGTACTCCATGAATAATTTGCCAAGACCTAGGAGATAAGCAGGGTTTATTCAGGCTGGCCCTCAGTTTCTCCAAGTTCCTCTAACAGGTTGGACAGCAAAATGACTTGCACTTTAGTCAGAGAACATGTCTGAAGGAAACAAATTCAATGTTATCCGCTGCAGTAAGAGTGGGCAAGCCTATTCTATCCTGTCTGTCTGGAAAAAAAGTCATATTTTTGCAGGGAAGAAACCACAGTATATATACAACAAGATGCAGCAGCCAGAGCAAAAAGTGTCGTAGGAAATAGCATAGCCAGCTTGATGCATTTCAAGAGAGGACAATTGGAATAATCCAGGGATCAATGAGAGACTTCCATTGTTTTGTTAGGCAACTTGTGTGTGCTCATTTATTTGTATTGCAGTAGGGCCCAAGACCCTCACTCAGCATCAGGGCCCTGTACAGACATAGGGAAACTGCATCCCTATCCCACAGAAGGTGCAAATTAATTTGAAATGAGAACAGGAGGGAAGTGGTGAAGGAGAACAAGGTTGCTGGCGAGAGGATCACGCGATATCAGTTGACTTGTACACTTCACAGGAGTCCAAATCATTTGAAAGTGATATTTAAAATAAGTTCTTACTAACCACTTTATGTAGCACTTGCTGTATTTACCCATTCAGAGCAATAGGGTTCCACTGTTATAATTTTCATAATTGGTGTCACCTAGAATTCATTTTCTAATAAAAGTAGCCCTCAGGGATTTTACAACATCCAAAACCATAGAAGAGCCATATATTGCTTTGTTTTCATGTTTAATTTACACTTTACATGAGTTTTCCTTTAAGCCAGTAGTTAAAATCACTGTTTTTTCTCCTAACATCTCTAGTTTTCCTTTCAATACAAGTGAGATCACTATTTATCTGAAAGTTGTATCGATAATTATTTGTATATTGCCCTTGAATGTTTTGAACTGCTAAGAATGATGTACATTATCTCTCAAGTGACTAAGAAAGCAAACCACTGCCTGACTGACTTAAATGTATTCACAGTTGTCTGACTTACCTTCTGCTGTATTGATGGACATAGATGAGATTTTAACATTACTTTTGGACATAAGACTCACGGAAGTATAGATGTTAAACATGAATGGTCCATCTGAACCCAATTGGTATACTATTTTCTCATCTATGTAACAGCTTTTCTATTACCTATACCACAGTGAGCCTGGAAGGAAGATCCTGAAAAAATAAAACAAGCTGAATGGTAGTAGCCACTAGTAATAACTAACATCATGAATATAGTGGAACAGGGAACCCTAAGCACACAGAATTTTTCCTCAAGGAGGAAGGGCATCCTCTGCATCCCATTGGCTTCACATAGGACCAGATTTACAAAAGGTATTTAGGTGTCATGTCCTATAGTAAGGACTCTGGCAGCCAAGGGTTCAACATTATGGGGGAAACTCTCAGAAAAGAGTGTGGTCTTTGTCAAGTCCTGTGGGCACTACCTGGGTACTTAGTGACGCCTGGAATGCAGTGCACTGGCTCAGCCATGTCTTATCCAGCTGTGTCCCTGTGCCTAAGTTAAATCGTAGGTTTCATGATGACTATGGACTTGTCTAAATGCTGAGGTGAGCATATGGTGGCTATACTATGGTGACTTCCCATCTGGACACGTTTAGGATGCAGTAAACTACACTATGAGTGTTCAGAAGGGCAGTCAGAGCAGACTGACTGTGTTGTAACTTCCCCACCCAGCTAACACGGTGCTGAATGGTGTCGAAAGATTACATAGGCAGCGAGATCTGCAACAGGAGTCGTGTGCCTGCACATTGAAGGACCTGGTCATGTTTCTCTTGAAAAGTGGCCTGGGGTTTCTCAGTCACAGCAGTGCTGAAAACGTTTGCCCCTTCTCTAACAGGAACTGCCAAGCTGTGGCCAGCAGTAGGTGGGAACACAGCTGTAAGGAGTGAAGTTTGCTACAATAAAGGTTTTGAAAGGAAGTCAAAGCCTTAAAGGGAGATTTCATGCTGAGGAGAAGGCATTTGCCCTTTAGAGCTCCCCTGCCGAGCTCAGCTAAATTTAATATTCTCAAAGTGAATTTACCAAAAAAAGCCACTGTGCAAACAGTTCTGGGGAAGAATCATTGCATTTGCTTTCCTCGGGGGGACACGCACTCAAGGATGTGTGGAATGTCTTGTAAACAGGCTCTCAAATCCCCGTGTACACATGCTTGGAGCAAAACTCTCTTCCAAAGGGAGCTCTATTTGTTTTAGACAGCTCCGGGGGAAATAAAGGACATAACTTACAGACCTCTGCCATGCTGCTCTTATAACCAGTAAGAAAAGAAAATCTAAAGGGAGGCCAGGAGGGGCAAATTTGCCTGGGAAGTTAATACTTTCCCACAGCCAAAGTGAAATTGCTAATACTTTTCCCCAAGCTGGAAACATGGGGAGTTTGCTTGAGTTTATCCAAAGCAGCCTCCCAGCACTAGCATTCGGTTTTATCTGTGGCACTCTTGCCAAGGCGCTGGGAACACTGTCAGCCCAGTCTGACGTAGCGCTGTCCATCTCTTCTACCCCAGGGGCCTGTTCTCCTCACAAACGGCAGACGACCTACAATAGAGGAGATATTAAATTCACTTTCTTCCCTGGCGCTGTCCCACTCTAGTCATTCTTAGGCTACAAATCCCAGACCCTACTCCTCTGCATGGACAAATGGGACAATCCCATCCTATCTACCTGATGTCAAAATACAAAACACCTACCTGCCTAGATTGCACTGCTTCTGCACATCCAACCATTTTAGTGTAAAACACAGCAACAGTCCTGAGAGGAGGGACCAGAGGCCAGGTCTCCCCTCCCAGTCCACCAGATTTTTCTTCCCTTCTGCTTCCTCTTCTTGGTCTAATGAATCTTGACTTTGCCACAGAGTGAAACAGGTTCAGGAAGAGGAGGGGTGATGACTGTTCCCCCCCAGAATAGTCCACTGTCTGGCAGGAGGAGGGAACACAGGCTTGAATGTCCTCGGGCTGAGGGAACTGAACCTACGCCTCGCTTCATGGGGGAGGGCTCCAATCAATGGGCTAGTACAAGAGGGTGCAATGGCACCATCAGGTCCGCCACTGGTAGCTGCAGTTTATAAGGAAGCGTTGGTTCAAAGGTTGGAAAAACAGTGGCACCAGTGGAGTTTAGGTGCATCCAGGTGCATTGAAAGAGACATTTTCAGACCTACAATACTGGACTTGAGTGCCCAAACTGTGATTACGTCTCACTTCCAGATGCCAAGCCTTTGTTTGGATCTAGGCCCTAGGCACTAAACCTTAACATTAACAGAACAACAACATCTTTCAGTCAGGAAGGTGACTGTTTTGGAGAATTAAAGTAAGAGTTCAGGAAGAATAAATGATTGTGGGGATTTTCGAAACCGGTTTTGGCAGAGCACATATCAGATGCCAAGAGCTGTCAGGTGCTGCCAGCCCAATCTGAATGAGGGCTCTTGAATCAGCAGCAAGAGACTCCACGTGCTCCTGTTAATTCTGAGAGACAGCCAGGGTGATCCTGGCAAATGCTCCAGCTTCAGTGTGCTCCTGCAGGCACATATGCTAACCTTAGAGAGGCCGGAGGATAATTCCTATAAAGGAGATGCAATGAGGGGTCAATACAGGTGGCTTGACAGTATACAAGGCAGCCGGAGGGATGCTGTCTGTGGGCTGCTGTAATTGGTGCAAGGGACCATTTTGGACCCCACAGAAACCCAGAATCCAGGGGGCACAAAGGTGGAGGAGGGCACTGTGCCTCTTCTCTGGGTTGCATCCTCAGGATCTCCCACCTTCCAGAGGAGTCCCTGCCTTTTTTGTGGATACCAGCCTCTTCCCTGCCTTGAATGTGGATAACACCAATCTGCTAAGATCCCTGTGGCTGTAACAGTGCCTTGGCTGTGCTCAGTAGTAGCCATAATTGTAGCATGGTTGTGATGTTGTGCTGGACTAATCTATTACTCACTTCAACATGTTCAGAAGCTCTCGCATCGCTCTGGGTTTCCCGTGTTGAGGTCCATAAACAGCCAGCTGAATCTGCAAACACTGTGCAGGACAAAGTGGACATAAAAGGACAAAAACTGGTTCTGAAATCAATCAAGTCACCTGGTAGACAGATTCACTGTGTTTGGCACCTAGTAATCTGTATGTTAGTGAAGAAACACCAGTGTTTCCAAGCAGAAAAGATAAAAAGGAATATAGCGCAACCTCATAGTCAATCTCCCCCACCCCCGAGACCACATTAGAAGAGGGCACTAGCTCTCTTCTAATAGAGTAAGTCAATTTGCTGCATCTTGGTGGTGGAAATGTTAAAAGCGGGGGTCTGGAGAATGGTGTTATAAACAGGATTTGTTTAAAGGGGTTGTTTTGGTGCTTGAAAATTTGGCATTAGACTCTACATGGAGACTTCTCAACTCCCTCCTGCCTAAAGTCACCATCAGTGACTATTTGATTTTAAGGAATCTTTCTGTGGCCTACAAAAAAGCTGCTAGAATCCAAGAGCTCTCTTCTTTAGATGTAAGTGCACAGGTCCACATAGATAATCATAGCATTATCACATGGTGCTTTTCATCATCAGAGCCCTCACACTGACTAAGTAATTCACCTGCACAATACTACTGTTTTGATGCAAGTAATATTAACCACTGGGGAAACTGAGGCATAGACACTGGCTAGGGGCTAGTTTCTCTCCTGCTAGGAGGGGGAAGAGAGCCACTTTTCCTTTTAATTAATGGAGTTTCCTTTTATTCATTAGCATGGAGAACAGGGCGGCAGAAGACCATGCCCATCTTCGGGTAGGCCCGTCCCCTCTTCCCTCAACATCAAATATTCTGGTTATCTTCCCATCTCCAGCTGTATGTTGGCAGCAATCTTGTGAGTTCATCAGCACTACTGACTCCAAAAAGAATCCAAACCAGTCCAACAGCTCTACAGGGATAAAGGCCAGGGTGTGTAGCTGCTTGCCCAGGGCACACAGAGGGGCTCCTGGGTGCGTGTGGGATTTATGCAGGTCAGTCTCAGTGCTAACACGAACAGAACCCACACACTAAGCGCTCTGGGAGGCTATAAAAAATGGTAGCCAACCTGAAGCACAGGTGTCACAAGTAACATGGGCAGCCTCTGTGTGTGGCACGTAGCAGACTGGGGAGGGGACAGGTAGCAGAGCAGCAAATTGGGCAGGCAGCAGAAAGGAGAGTAGTACATCAGGCAGAGAGCATCAGGAAGGATGCTGAAAGCACAACAGCAGACCTGACGGAGCACAGGCAAGGGGGCAGCAGATCAGTCAGGGAGCACAAGGCTGGCAGCAGAAAGCAGAGCAGCAGATTTGGCAGGGAAAGGTGATCGGAGTAGCACTTGAGGAGGGTGTGGGGCTAATTTGCAGTTGTGCTAAAAAGGTTGGCCTCCGCTGCCTTAGAAGAACAGAAGCCATTGGACTAACCTGGGCCCTAGAAGCAGTCTAGCTATCACAGCACAGAACTGTGGAGGCTGATTTGCCCTGCTTCTCAGTAAGACTTGTGTTAAGCTCTGTGCTAGACTGCACCCGATTCCTAGGCGAGCTCATTTGAAGCTATCTCGCGCATCTCTACAACACTACTTTGCTACTTGCCATGTAAACCCACCTAAATGTATTTGTACTCAATGCCATTTTCAAACAAACTGGAGATGATAAATCCAAGAAATTATCAACA
The DNA here is from genome assembly GCF_030867095.1 of Alligator mississippiensis. Taxonomy (NCBI): domain Eukaryota; kingdom Metazoa; phylum Chordata; order Crocodylia; family Alligatoridae; genus Alligator; species Alligator mississippiensis. The sequence goes on from NC_081826.1 coordinate 279,983,235, forward strand.
TAACATTAGTATTACCTTATTGAAGAGCTGATGAGCCTCTCTTATCTCTCCTTCTGCTAAGCAGATACTGCCCATGAGATGGTAAATTTCAACCATCTTCTCACTAAAACCACCATTGATGTCTATGTTGGCCTTTAAGGAATCATCCAGCAGTTTGTAGGCTTGCTAAAGGACAAAAATGCAAAATCTGATCAGCACATAAAATACGGCAGTGTCCGGAACAGACTCCTTAAATGAATGATTGATGCAACTTTTTTGGGTGCCTGTAGATGCATGGGGAATTACAGTACATTGGAGCAGATTCAATTAACCTAGTTTGCTGGAGTGTTCTAATTAATGCACTCCAGCAGCCTGTGTCTCATGTATTCAGCATCCCTGTACTTCAAAATGGCAGCAGGAGAACTTTAACTAAAGCTCGCTGAATGAGTTTTAGATAAAGCACCCCCACTGCCATTTTGAAGCACAGGACACTGAATACACAAGGTGCTGCAGGTGCTTTAATTAGAGCACTTCTTGGAGCTGCTCTAATTTAAGCACCCTCTCCCCCCCAAGCATGTGTAAAGATGCCCTTTTAGTTTAACCCTTGAGTTTCTAGAGATGCGCAGCCACTATCCACAAAAATGAAAAACTGCAGGGCAGAGAATGATAGACTGACAGCTACAAAATGACAAATCAGGAAGAGGCCAAAGGTAACCCCCTGTCTCTCTTCTAGACATCTTTTCAGTTAGTGCCCCGATCCCAAGTCAAATCAATGTAGGACATACTTGGTCCAGTATTTCACCAATAAGCTTGCGATGGATCATACACTAGGCTGCAATACATTCTTATAGCCGGTGTATAAGTTTTATTGGGAAAGTGATTTGGGGCTCTGTCCCCTAAAAATAATGTTAGGGCAAAGTTTTCAGAAGCACCCTAAGTGGCTTAGGCACTTCTGAAACTGTCACTGTTAGTCCCCTATGTTTCCTTGAGATATCGTTTATCCTCTTAGGGTGAATGCTTGCCCTACAGGGAGAGGGTAAATGTTGCTGTAAAAAACCCTTGTCAACTCATTATTGACTACACAGGAATCACAACAGGATCTTCATCAAACATGAGGGAAATCTGGCCCTTAAATCAACAGCAAAATACCCTTTGACTTGAATATTTCATGCTGCTAGACCTAATGTTAGTGCTCTCAGGTGTGTCTGATCTAGATGCAATCACAGACCTTGCTGAAGCAGATAGGCAGGCTAGTCACTCTTCATCAGAACAAACAGGAGGAGTAATTAAGCTCCTTCATGGCCTATGGTATCATATTCATTTGAATTCAAGACACCCTTGAATTTAAGATGCATCAGTATTTTCTGACTCTCAATTCAAGAAAAAAAAAAAACCCCAATAAACTGAACCTATGCCTCGCTTCATGGGGGAGGGCTCCAATCAATGGGCTAGTACAAGAGGGTGCAATGGCACCATCAGGTCCGCCACTGGTAGCTGCGTTTTATAAGGAAGCGTTGGTTCAAAGGTTGGAAAAACAGTGGCACTAGTGGAGTTTAGGTGCATCCAGGTGCATTGAAAGAGACATTTTCAGACCTACAATACTGGACTTGAGTGCCCAAACTGTGATTACGTCTCACTTCCAGATGCCAAGCCTTTGTTTGGATCTAGGCCCTAGGCACTAAACCTTAACATTAACAGAACAACAACATCTTTCAGTCAGGAAGGTGACTGTTTTGGAGAATTAAAGTAAGAGTTCAGGAAGAATAAATGATTGTGGGGATTTTCAAAACCTGTTTTGGCAGAGCACATATCAGATGCCAAGAGCTGTCAGGTGCTGCCTTTATCCTTGTGCACATTCACAAGGACACAAGCCCTATGGTACAAACCGGAGCTTTTTACTTAAATTTCAGATGTAGCCCAATTTTAAAAGGAATAGTTGGTTTGAAAAAGTGTGTTCTACATTGGAATATGGTAGCTAGGGACAATGGAAACCACCACTCAAGGCTTCACAGGCCATGTACAAGGCTGAGCAGGACTGACTTATTCCAGCTCTGGTCCCAGGACTAGCTACAAATGATGCATCTGTGTGAAGGCAACAGCAAGGCAGCAGCCAGCCTCTAGCCAGAGAAGCAGTTGCAGCTGTGACTAAGAAACAGTGAAGTCTGAGTTGCTCGGGGCACTAAATTGGCTGGAAAGGCAGGTGTGGAAATGTCTGCTTCTGTTTGTTCCCGATGTGCTCAGACGAGCAGGAATTAAGCTGAATACACCAAGTCAATGCCAGTCTCCTATTATCAATTGTCCCTTTTACAAAAATGACCTACAAGTCCCCAGATATCAAATAACTGTTTGGTTGCTTGGTGTGCTGTTACTAAGAGGGTCTTGACTGTCTCCTTCTGTATTTAATAGGAATTTTGTCGTTTGATCTCAAGGGAGCAGGACTGCATCTCCTATGGACTTCTACATTTCCAAGCAAGTGACTTGACACATGGTTATGCCAACCTGAATGGAGATCCCAGGTCACTCAGTGCTGCCTTTCACTCAGGCTTCTCCCACCCCTCAGAATAGAACGTGCCTGAGGCTGCCCATAGCACCTGCGCTGCACTACACTGCTGGTGCAAAGCTGCCCGATGGTCAGCAGCAGGTCTGGCATAGGAAGACCTTCGTGACTCAGCGCTGGCAAAGTGGTTGCTGTGCTACTGTCCCCTCCAGTGGCAGGTAGAGGAAGGGTGACCAGGAAAACCCTACAAATCACAGATGCCTGGTACCATAAAGTCCCCTTGCAACTGTTGGCACTATGCAACACTGAAAGGCACAGGCTGAATTGAGAAGCTGTGGCACTGAGGCATGCAGTAAGTTTGCATACTAGTATTTGTGGTTATGGTTACCTGCTTTTTCCCAACGCGCACAAGCCATTTGCTGAATTCTGTGACGGCTCTCAGTGTCTGGGCGTCATCTGCACTCAGCATCGTCTGATACGCACTGAGGCTCCCTGTGAAATGCATTTCAGCAGCCACTAGAATTAAGCATAGCAATTATTCTTAACAGATGGTACCTTCCCAATCTCACCTTCACCAGTCTCTTACCCAAAAAATGGATGAACTTTGTAGCTAGAAAAAGGTCTGTTTTTGTCTTCCTTAAAAGCAGATGGCCCAATTTTGCCTATTCCTTCTGCTTCAGAGAGGCTTTCATGAGTGGCAGAATTGTCCTCCTGGAGGTAGTGAGAGGTGCCAATACCATGAACTTCAGGTGTTTAATAGCCCGTAAAGCAGCTCACTGATTAAATGTGCATTCCATGCAACATTTTCCCCTTTGTGTTGCAGCATTATAGGGTCTAGGAGAGCCGACTATGTCCAGAAGGCACTTACCAATGTGCTGCTCTTCTCCAGTTGCAGCATAAGCTTTACCCAGCAACAGCCCTGTTTGAGCCGCTTCAATGCTGAGCTCCCTGTGCAAGGCTACACAAATGGAATGTGCCTACAACAAAATTACAGTGATTACTTGAGCTAAATAAGCACAGCGCATGCAGGGGGTATTTTCACAGACAACACCATCTTTGTCAAGTTAGTCACAGGTGCAGAAATGAGGTAACAGTCTGGAACAGGATAATTCCACCCAGCTAAACAGCTTAGCTCCTGATATTTAATATTGCCAGCATTCAGTCTGTCTTCATCCTCCAGTTTTGGCTCTTCCCCAAGTAGCAGGCACTGAAATTAAAACATTGGAGATGGGCCTAAGCTGCGTACTTTGGATTCAGATTTCCAGCCCAACAGAATTTAGGGAGGTTTGTATCCAAGGGTTTGCTTTGTGCCTCCAAAAAATGGAAGTTATTATCAACATTCTGATTCAGGGTAAGATCCAACTCGAAGCCACACAAAAGGTTCATGAGGGTTTGATTCTGGGTATTTTGTTTGCACCATCTTTAAAAGTTATCCTTTATATCTGGTCAGTATTTAAATCTTAGCATGGGTTAAAAGAAAATATTTTGCCTCTACTTGCCAGTAAATTAAATACAGGATCTTCAGTGTCTGAACTTCATAAACAGAGGGGATTAAAGCTCCCTAGGAAAGAGTCATGTGAGAATGACAAGCACTGAGGCACTTTCTAAAAAAATCTCTTTCTAATTTAGTTGGAATAGGGAAAGGCATTTTTATTCTTAAAACTAGTCTCACTCTCAGGTCCTTCATTTGCTAACTAGATTGTACACTTTGTAACTGAGGTCTGGTTCACACTCACAGCCCCTTAACTCTTGTGGGGTTGACTTTTAACTGGAGTTGTCTGCCCTACCAGGAGGGGGGATAAACTAGCACACCACGTCACCTGCTACCACAAGCATCTGCAGCACGAGTGTTACTGCACAGCATAACCACTCTCAAGAGCAGTTAGAATACAGATCAATGAGGGCCAACATATTTGGCAGGCATGCCACAAATTAGTCCCACACCCTCCAAGTACCACTCCAATCCCTTTCCCTGCCCGGTTGACTGCTCTGCTTTCTGCCCCCTGGCCTCTCTGATACTGTGCTTCCTGTCCCCTCCCTGGTCTTCTGCCTGCCACATGCAGAGGCTGCCTGTGCCACTTGTGGCACACATGCCATGGGTTGACTACCTCTGGTATAGATGATTCAGAGTGGGATCCTCATGGAGTCAGCGCTTGGTACTTTCCTCACATCTCCATCACCATGACTTTCTGAATTAAAACAATGCATGCATCCTGACCATGACTGGAAGCAGTGGCAGTGCAGGGCACATTTGATGGCCACTAGCTTCAAGAGCAAGGTGCCTAATGAAAGTGTTTTAAAATGCCAACTATGTAAAAATCGCCCCCTTTAACTGCTGACTGAATGACAAAAGTGCTCCTTTGTCTGGCAAAGCACATACAGCTCTGGCAAAGAGAGAAGAGCTCAAACGTTTCTGGCATCACCTCAGACTTGCTTGCTAAGTTCCAGGTCTGGTCAGTCCCACCTGCGCAAGCTGGGTTTCCCACAAGACTGACCGAGGGCTTTTGGTGCTGCTGATGAAGTGATATTTTTTGGAAATACCAGTAACTGAGATACAAACCAAGGACTCACATATGAGACTTGTCGCTTTCTGAAGCAGAACTGCTTGAAGGAATTCTAAATAAGAGTTCCTCTACTATTTAAACATCAGTAACTCAATATGTTGCTGAAACTGCGTTCATAAGCAAAGAAGTTGTTTGCCCTCATTGACAGGAATCTATTGAGGAAGTCGAGGCATGAATCGCCATTTACATTAGAGACAGAACTGCACTGGCATCAGCAAACACGCACCACAGTGGAGAGAGAGTCTACTGGCTACAGAGTTCATGTAATGGCATGCAGTCCATCAAGATCCTTCGGCAAATCATTGCTAATGTAAAGCGAATAAAAGAAGTGTGCCTACAGCACACTCCGAGCAGTGACTCTAACTTAGTTATAAGTCCTGCAGCCCTGAAAAGGATTTTGAGCTTTCTTACCTTCAGTAGATACCCAATGGCTTGTTCATGGTTTTCCTTTAGTTGCTCCATTTGGGCAATTTCCTGATAAAGACTAATCAGTTCTGGAGCCATATCTCCTTCTGCTGAAGTTACAGCAGTGACAGCTTTTTCAAAATAACCTGTGGCAAAACCCAACTTGTTCTGCTGCAAACATGTCCTGGAAGAAAGTGAGGAAAATGGGTCCTCTAGTCCAAAGCACATATCAGAATAAGTATGACATTCAGTCACGGAGACTCTGATCCTGGTCCCATACACAAAGAAAAAAAACTCCTACCGAAGTCACAGGCCCTGTCCGATTCCTGTGACATGGTTTTCCAAAGCAGCAGAGATCTAGTCCTCACTTACACATGACATTCAGTTTAGGCCTCCTTCATTTATTTACCTGCCGAGTGCAATGACCAGATCTTTCTGAGATACTTTCAGTCCCGTGATCACTCTCCCATCCAGCTCCTGCAGTTCTTCCATGATCTTCTCTGCCTTCTGCAGATTGACATAAGATTCTTTGCCAGTAGGACAGTCAAGGAAAGCCACCAAAAGCACATGCCATCAGCCAAACACAATCGCATAACCAGAAACTAATCTTTACCATTTCTTTGCTCAGACATTTGTTTCCAGAACAGTCTCTGCACATTGATCAATACCAGTTGAGAAGCATGTTTGTTGCTTTGCCTTCTCTGTTGCTTCCTCGCAGGAAGTGACTTTGGCAAGGGAGTGGGGGCTTAAAGGAAATAGTGCATTACATTACTCACAAAGTCTATTGATGTGCTGGCTTCTCTCCTCAGAAAATGGTGTGCACTAGAAAGAAATGGCTTGCACTAGAAAGAAATGAAGAAAAATGGCTTGCACTAGAAAATTTATTTGACTATCTGGACTAGGCAGTTAGTCCAATAAAATATATCATCCAAAGAAATCCTTGCGTCTCGCATTACTCACAAAAGCAGCCACCACGGTCCCATACATGGATCTGCAAATGTATGTGGTGTTCCTCAAAGTATAACACAAGCCACACTCTGCCCTGAGGCCTCTGCAAGTAAAGAGGGATGAAATATGCTGTTGGATATGAGGGATGGAGGATGGAAAAGCAAAGGGAAGGGCTGAGGGGGACTATTCCCTGCTCTGTCTCTGGATTCCCGTAGGATTTTTGGCTTGTGGTCAAGCCTTCCAGTGACATTTTGCTTTTGCAGAAATCTAATATCACTTTTTGGGACAAAACTGCCAAAAATAAATACCAATTTTAGTTTTTGGGCACAGCCTTCCCTTGTACAACAATATAGGGTGGGTAAAAGCGGGTAGTAGACTGTTTGGCTGTGTCTTAAATGCAAAACTGCAAGCCATTTTCCACAAATGGTTATGGTCAGAAGGCTCCTGAGATCAGCTCATCTGACCCCCTGTATAACACAGAATTTCATTCAATTACTGTCTTAGTGAAGTTCACAGCTTGTGTTTGGCTGAAGCATGTTTCGGGAAGGCATCTAGTCTGGATTTGAAGACAGCAAGTAATGGAAGATTCGTCACCTCTTGTGACAGTTTGTTTTAACACCTGACCATGGTTAAAAAAGCGCCTTTTTCTGGTCCTACTCTTTAACAACTCCCTGTTTTTGGCAGGTCACTAAATGTCTTTGACTTCTGTTTTTCCATCTATACCACCCACCAATGCCCACCTTGCTGTACAGGACGGTTTACCATTGAATGAACATGCAGTTGCTTGAAGGTGAAAAAGACCACGTAACATTCATGATGTGACATTTAATAACCATTTTGTATTAGACACTTTAACCTGAAGTATTTTCACAGGCAAGGATATTTGTTTTGTACCAGGTGGGCTGCCCCCAAGGTATAGTAGAGAGTCACAAGTGTTCCTAAGATTTCTCCCTTTTCTCCCTGAGATGGCGAGGGAAGGTGCCCCCGTGTGAGAAGGGCACATCTGGCTGATTCAGCATGCTGTATGGCCTGTGCAGGCAGACCTGGAAGACAACAGCTCGCTCATAAAACACAGAAAATATCCAAGCAGATGTCTGTCCTGACCTATTGGAGCTCCATAGAGAGACACAAATTAGTCATTGGAGGAAAAACCTGGCATTATTGATATCTGTGGGAGCTGTGCCATTGACTTTTTGAGACTAGGATTTCACCCCCAGTCCATAAGAAAATAATTAGAAGAGTTCAAGGAAGAAGATAAGCCCTTCCAGCTATCATGGCTCCCCACAGAACTACTGTGCCAATAGAGAAGATGCACCTAGAGGAAATATGTAGATAAAGGAACACAGCATAGTCATGGCTTATGCAACCCCTCCTCCACAATACATAATGTTTTATGGAAATAAGATTATTAATGTTATATTTAGTCCTAATGTCCCCCTTGCCAAAGCCCCCATACAATGCAGCCATCTGTGTACCATCACCCGTACATTGTGTCCGCAACTTCCCTCTCCTTGGGGAGTCAGAGTACCATCAGGCAAGAAAATACCTAATTGCTATTTAAAAAAATCAGCCAGCAGCCAGAAAAGGCTGACTGCTCTGAGTACACTCTTTGCATCTCTGAGCATTAAAGCAGGTTCTGACTCAGTAAACTGTAAGTCACAGGTACGATCTCCCAGCTGGGAAATACATTGCTAAGCAAATCCTCAGATGAGCAGGGAAGTTGCCCATAATTGTATTTCAGAGAGCTTTGCCAGCACTAATTTCTCCATATACTTTCTTTATCACTAGGAAAGGAAAGGAACCAGGGCAGCCAAATCCATTGCAAGACATTTATTTCTGCTTCCTCACAGACTTCTCTTATTACTAGTACTTATATAACTTTGGTGAGCACACAAAGAAATTTACCCAGATTGCGATAGGCTTAGCCAGATAACGGGTCCATTGAGTCTGGAATCCATCTCTGACCACACCAGATCATAGAGAAGTCAGGCTGGAAGGAACCTTGATCAGTCATCTAGTGAGTCCAAACCCCTGGATCAGGCAGGGTCACACCTATCCAAACTACCCTATACTAATCCATTGTCTAACCTCTTAGCAAAACTACATCCACATATGGCAACCAGCAAAGCCCAGAAGCATAGGAAATACCTATAGGAGAACATAGGTGTAGCTGCTCCTAAAGCATTTCCAACCAGTGGTTGTCCAAACTCTTCTTGAACACCTCCAGTGATGGGGAGTCCACAACTTTCCTAAGCAGACTATTCCACTGCCCCACTGTTCTAGAGTGAAGATGTTTTCCCTGACACCCAATCTAAACCTACTGTGCTGCAACTTCAAGCCACTGGTCTGTATCCTCCTCTCACAGAAAAAAGGTGTTTTCCCTCTACTTTATGGCAGCTCTTCAAATATTTGAAGACTGCTGTCATGTCCCCTCTTCGGTGCCTTTCCCACAAGCTGAACATGCCTAGCTCCTTCAGACTCTCATGTGATTTGGCCTTTATCATTTTTGTCACCTGCTTCTCGACCCTCTCTAATTTTTCCATGTCCTTTTAAAAATGCGGATCCCAAAACTACACGCAGTACTATAGATGAGGCCTACCCAGTGCTGAATAGAGGCACTATTACTTCCTGTGTCTTGCACATAATGCTTCCATTGATGCATCCCAAAACTGCATTTGACTTTTGTGCTCCAGAGAGAGATGGAAGAAACAACTATGAAATCATCAATTGTGAATTCCTGTAAGGTTCTCTCTCATCTCCACCAACCCATGGTTAGCTTGTCCTCATATTAGTTTTACAATTACATTTTGTGTGACCTTGCACATTCTTTGTATCTATGCAAATGTCCAGTCCTTCCTGAACCCCCTAAGTCTGTGTTCAGTTGTGTCCCGTGGCAATGAGTTCCATAGCTTTTACATTGTTGAAAAATCATTTCAGTTTTGAATTTCAGTTACAGTAAGTGTACCCTTATCCTCATTTTAAAAGGAAAAAATATATATATTTGTTACCTCCCTTCTGAGCCAGGGTGACTGTCTGTCATTCAGGTCAACATGTACCATTAGTTAAAATAAGGGCAATATAAATCAACATATTTGAAGGCTATAAGAAACTACTGGGATCATCTGTTCTGTTCCTCTGCATAAAACAGAGCAAAGAATCCCATCTGATTTTTTCTGTATCAAACCTCTAAATACAATTTGCACTATGGCACATCTTTTAGCTATTGTTGAAAATGTTGCTGTGCCAATTGAGTTTTCTATTCTGGTCTTTGAACATTTTGTTTCCCTTGTTTGACAACCATGACATACAGTTAAGAGGATTCAGTAATTCTCCACATTTATTTATTACTTTAAATTATCTTGCCTTTCATCTCCCTGGCATGTAAATTATGTCCCTTTAAGCACTGTTAGGCAGGAGGCAAGAAAATATTACAGAGCTCTGCCTGAGAGCAAGGGGATGAAATTGTCCCAATACATTTAGGATTCTGACATTAAGAAACTAAAAAAATGCTCAGTTTTGATACATGTGAACCTTTCTTATATTTTTAATATCCTTAGTTTGTTAATGTGCCTTTGTGTGTTCAAGGTCTGTGTCTAAGGAACACATTGGTTCATTCTTTTCTTCATTAAACTGAAGCTAGATGGCAGCATCACTCCAGCTTTCAAATTTAATTGTAGTTCCAATGCCCCTTACTTTGTAGGTTAACACATACATGTCAGTGCAGTCCCATTCCCCAGGCACTGTCTTGATGCAAGCCAGAGGGGCAAGCAGACAGCACTGTATTACTTCAAGCTTGCTGAGCTCGTACAGAAGCTTGATTTCTAGTATGATATCCAAAATGCAAGTTGAAAGCTTATCTTATAAATTGTAAACTTTTTTATGAGCAACTGTATGACTGGAATAAGTCGCTGAGTTGCACAAGCACATAAACCATGCAGTTCCTGTTATGAATTACATTTTAGGCTTGTACTTTGGTGAGCTTTGTGGACCATAGCCTTTCCTTATTTACTTCACTTCTAACTTTCAAGAGTGAAAGAGGAGCTTCTGTTTCTAACATGATTTTAAATTCCTGTTTTCCTACCCCCATTCCTAAGTAATCAATTATTGTGCTCGAGGTCGGCTTGTGGAAAGGACAAGAAAGGATATTACAAAGAGCGTGACACCAGCCCTTCCTCTGTCAGATGATGGAGACTATCATGATGAATTCTCCTGCCATGAAGCTTCAGTCAGCCATGTGATAAGTATGCTGCCTTCAAAGATAAGACACAGGTATGAATAAGTGGTTCTTGAAGCATCATAAACTGAGCATGGGCAGTCTGCCTAGTGGTTAGCACAAGGCCCAGATTGGAGGTCAGCTGGGGAATAGCTGGGTTGAAGCCAGGAGATTGGAGTCTGAGACAGAGCTGAGTCAATAGGCAGAGGCAGAGGGCAGGAGGCAAGCCAGGTCAGTACCTGGAGTCCGAGTACAAGACAGAGCAAGACGTGAGGCAGAGGCAATAATCAGAGTCTGGGCCAGGTTTAGCAACAGTATGTTGGGCCAGGGGCTGGAGACAGGAACACAGGGAACAGCAGAATAGTTTGAAGGCAACAACAACCTTACTGCTCAGGCAACTTCATGCTTCCCATATAGGCCTTAAATAGGCTGGAGGGACCAACCCCATCTGGGAGTCCCAGCCAATTAGGGGTCAGAGATTGGAGGCCTTCACAGCAGTGGGGGAGAACAACAATGACAACTCATTTCCTACTGGCCTGCCTTCGGCTACAAATAGTACCCTGGTGCCAGGCTGTGCTGGTGCTTGCCTCTAGAGCCCCCAGGTCCAATGTCTGAGACCACTTCCAACCATCCAGTCCTTGGCCCAGTTACACTTCCACATATGAACCTGTTGAGATCTTACAGAGAAGAATTGAAACCAGTTTTATCCTTGAATAAATATTGACTCCTGGGAATAAACCAAGTATGATTTGAGCCTATTGATTTCTAACATTTTAGAAAAGGTATTATACAACCTGATGCGAACATGTACATTGGTCCTCCTGACACCAGCATCCTACTTCTCAGAGTAGCATTGCTCCTCTAGCTGGCAGTTGCAGAATTTGGAGCTCTGTAGGTCATCTTTCCCCATGAAGGAAACATCAGTGACACAGGCTGTGACATACTCTATCGTATACGTTATACCGGTCTTGGAGAAGAGGTGGCCACAAACAGCACACAAGCAACTTCATCTTCCTGCTGACTCAGAAAACTCATCTATGCCTGGTCCCCAGGAAGCTGCTGTCTCTGCAGAACGTTCTCCAAATATAGAGAATAAGGCAAAACCCAGCTTTTCTGAAAGAACCACTTCAAAAGAAGCCATAACAACCACCTAGCATTTATTCAAGGGCTAAACACTTGCTTGCACAGAGAGAAATGGGTCAATTTTATATAACACTGCCTGCTTGCATCTCCTTCCACAATGTGTGCTCTGATAACTCGTGTGGACCTGCAAAGACATATAAGTGTACATAACCACTCATCTGGTAGCCTTGTTTGTGAACATGTGTAAATATCTGTGTGACTTAAGTCCTGAAACCAGTTTTAGACTCTTTCATGTTTCTGAACTAGGGCAACTGAGAGCAGAAGATACACACCTTGCAAAATCAGATAGCCGTGAGCAAGACTGGTAAATGCTTGTGCCATTTTCCAGTGCCCATCTCCATGGATGATTCTAGTAAGAGCCACATATCGGATCAGTTCCCTGATGGCTTTATGAACCTGAAAAACAACACAACATAGGCAACGTGATTTCTTTTTGTTTAAAAAGAAATATCATTTGGGGCTCCATATAACCCCTAGAAGTGTTTTATTTCCCCTAAGCTAGGTGGAGAAATATATACACATAGATAAGAAAATAAACTGAAGCCTTGAATGAGCTGATGTCAGAATTACACAGAACAAAGGATTCTTGCTTTGGATTCACATGGTTTCAGTTACAGCTTCCTCTTGCCTTGAACACTGCAGTCACTTGCCTCCCTGACTTTCACTTCATCCTCTTCAATCCAGCCAAAATGCTGCTGGCAAATATCAGTTTCATGTCACTCAGACCAAATCCATCCCGCCTCTCTTAAAGACACTTCTCCGACTTCCCCTTATCTTTAGGGTTTCTGCCTTCACCTTCAAGACTCAATGCAGCTTAGCACTTACCAACCTCTGTAAATTGTTTTTGTTCTCTATTTCATCTCTTCCATTCTCCCAAAGCCACCTGACCTGCTGCTTTCTTTTGTGTCTTCTTTTCACTGTCATCTCTGTGCTTCCTTCACTGGGGATCCTAATGACTGTAATTCCTTTCTGTCATGTTTTTGCTCTCTAAGCACTTTAAATAACATAAGAAAACTGCAGCAGCACTGCTGGATTCTAAATAACTGTGTTTACTAAGTATATGCTAACAGACAAGGCCTGGCCACATGTTCATTATATCTATGTGCATGCATGTGTGCACACACACCAGTTGCTTTGTTAAATCCAGTGATTTCTTCAATAGTCCACTAGAGGACTCTCAAACTTAACAGAGTAGTAGTACCTGGTTCCGATATGCTATTCTATCTACCAGGAGTACATATTGCAGGGGCATATATCCTATATGCCAGGAGTACTCAAGCCCCAGCCCATGGGCCAGATCTGCCCCACCTGTGTCCTGTCATTTGGCTCCCTACAGGTCTGAAAATGTGGTCCTGGGGGAGCGGTGGTACTACTTCCCTGCTCCCAAATTTTCAGATCTGTGGGGAGCCTTGCAGGCTGGATAGCACAGCTCTGTGCACTGTATCAGGCACACAGGGAGGTGCAGGGCCTGATCCTGGCATGCAGGGCTATGCAAGGGTAGCATGGGGACCCAGGGCCAGCTCCTGGTACACAGGGCCCAATCCTGGTGCGTGGGGCCTGATCCAGTCTGCAGGGCCAAAAGTTTAAGTACCGCTGTGCTGGTTTTTATGCTTTTTATGACAGAATTCTCCCTTAAAACCAGTTTAAGAAAAAGGATAGGGAAAAAAAAAAAAGAGATCAAAACCAAGCAATGTGGCACAAAGGGGACACGTGCTCTAGTTAATGTGGCTTAATCACTCCTGTGATGTTGTCTTCTACCTTTCATCTCCTGCAAGTTCTTCAGGGTAGAAACCTTGTTTCCCCACTCAGCTTTCAGGGACCTTATAATTAATTTATGCTCAGTAAAAACAATAGCATCCAATTTACTGAATTGTATTGATGTGACAAGACATACAGCTGTTGCATCCATAGAAGAGGTTTCATAGGAAGGCTCTGGCCCATGTGTCTACTGCGCATTTACTACTGGACTATCACAGACCACAGCCAGTCTATTTTGTGGCTGTAAGGCCAGATTTGCATCTACTGCCAGATCAGGAAATGCTCAGAAAGAATTCCCTCAGCAGACAACTGATGTAAGTAGCTCAAAAAGCACCTTTCCATGGCAGGATTCAGAATATATTGATGCAGGTAAGCCAACAAAGGGATCTTTGCATAAGGGAAGAATAATGGGATGGAGCAGCAGCAGGCTGAAGAATGTGTCAAGACAGCAAATACCAAGGGACTATTAATATCCCCGTATGTTCGAGAAAGTAATTCTCAGAAATGTTGTGGTGATGACTAACACCTCTCTGCTGCCATGCTTAGGCCTTGAGATGTATTCTTGGCTCCTTGAGGATGCTTGCTAATTCTTTGATACTTTCCTTCTAGGAGCTGAATGATCTGGCTGATGATTACAAACAGAAAAGCCTCTGACAGGAAAGTACCTACAAACTGCCTGGGGAAAGGATGATCAAAATGTCAGTTTTGCTACCATAAAAATGAATGAAATGCAGTAGTTAAACAGCAACTCTCTCCCCACTCCCCTTTCCACACACACATTTAAAGAAGTAATTTAAAACGCATTCGGGGGATTTATTATCTTCTACATGCAAGTTTGAGAGATTTCTCTTCCTACAGGAATAGAGGCATATATTTCACCCCCAGCCTGAACTAAGCAATTGGGAGGCATGGGTGCTATAAAACTGGACCCTTTCCAATTTGGCATGAGAGGCTGATAAGCTATAGACATGACTCCAATGAGCCCCACTCCTCTTCCCGGCTGGTACAGGTGAGGTACTGGATGCCAGCACCACCACTTGTGGGGCTTGTGCAAGAGGAGTAATCCTCCTCACTGGGGTATGAGTTTGGTAAAAGGTCCACAACCCCTCGTCACTTGGTTATTAGTTTTAAATTACCCTTAACTGGAAATTACCCACAGTTACCATCGGATGACTTAGTCATGTGTGGCTGTAAAATGGATTAGTCATCTGAATCTGCTTCCTAGCAGACAGGAAACATATTGCTAAAACAGCCATCAGAGAGTGTTCCTACTTGATACCAGCCAGTCAGCGGAGAGCCAGACTTACCTTAACTACCATCAGCCTTTTGGAGGCATCCCCTCCAGGATAGGTCTACACCTATTAGGGGAAGCCATGGACTATGTAAGCACAGGAGTTCCTGGCTTCAGGAAAGTCCTGGCTCTGGGGAACACAAAATGGACCAGATCTAAGGCACCCTGCACAGCTGGCTGCTTTGAAGACAGATCCTGGAAGCCTGGATTCCTCCGCAGCCCGCAAGAAAACTAAGGACACGATCAGAATCAGAGATGTGTTTGCAAATCATTTCATGTGCAACAAAAGGCTGCCGACAGACATGAAAAACAAACAAACAGACAAAAAAAAAAGTGCTTTATCTGAAGAGGCAGTGCGTTAGTCTGACCCAGCTCCATAGCATCTATATAGATCACGTGCTTCAGTGGGACTTTTTGGCGCTTTTATCTAAAGCTGATTCAATCAGTTATTAGATAAAACCAAAAAAGCCCTGCTGAAGTGCCTGATCTATACAGATGTTGGGTGAGCTGGATCCAACTAACATGATGCCTCTTCAGGGCATGTGCTGGGCTTGGCACAGCAGCATACCAAGTTTAAATAGATTTGAGGTGATCAAATGGCATAATTTTTTTTTTTTTTTACATCAGTAAGCAGTGTGTTTTCTGATGCAGCTCTGCTTTGTGGGAAAAATTCCAACTGGCTCTAACTGAGGTCACTTAGCTAGATGCTGCACGAACGCAGAACCAGAGACAACTGTTACCTAAAGAGGTTATAATCTAGAGACTAGACAGATGCAGGAAGTGTTACTACTCCCACTTCACCAAAAGGGAACTGAGGGCACATCTACAGGAGATGCTTTATTGCACAGCAGAGCTAAATATTGTGCAGTGAGTGTCGGCATCTACACATGCAGACACTCACTGTGCAGTAATTGGCTCTAATCATGCATAAATTTGCTATCTGCAAATGCAAGTAGCAAATTTAACTGTGCAGTAGTGCACGTGTAGATGCCTGACCGAGCGCAAATGTTGTGTTCCCAATCAGCCGGGCAGCAGGAGGTGGAAAATTTCTCCCTGCCTCGGGAGCTGCCTGCTGCTGGGGTGGGCTCCACCACTGGAGCCTGGGTGGGGACAATGTCTCCCTGCCCCAGCAGCAGGGGGCTCCCAGACCCTGCTCCACCATCATGGGACCCTGGCGGGGAGATCCTTATCTCCTGGTCCCAGCACTGCAGTTGAGGGACCCTGTGGGGCTGGCTCTGTGAGATAAGGACCTCCCAGCCTGGGTCCCGGGACCAGAGGGAAGAATCTTCCAGCGCCAGCCCCACGACTGCAGAGCTAGTGCTGTGAGATAAGGATGGAGGCGTTTTAAGAGGAGTTTTAAGTAGAAACAATTACACACAGGACTTTTGTTTAGTAAGTTATAAAAAGAATATCACCTCTTTCTCTTCCATGAACTTTTCTGCCATTTTCATTGCTCCTTGCAGTTTCTCCCTGGGTGTTGAAGCCCAGTCTGTACAGAGTGGCTCTGTCCCCATTGTCTTCTCTTCTCCTTCACTATCTCCTACTGTACTCTCATTGTTTGATTCATCCATATGTACAGAGGCAGCTGTGCTTGTTTCATGGACTCTGATTAGAATCTATTGTAAGGTTATATCACTCGGGAGATTTATTGCAGATCCATCTGTTCTATGCTGCACAACATTTAAACATGAAACAGGGAAAAATGCTTGAAAATATTACTATTAGGATGTGAATGAAAAACAGAAGTGGCAAGTTAAAAGAGGAATTATAGGTTGCTGGGCCTGCAATGCTAAAAAAAAATTAAAAAATCTCCCTTTGGAAATGAAGTTAAGTGACTTACATGTGACATGGAGAATCCACAGCATTCTGCCTGGATTTTGTAGGAACACACATCAGGCTGGCTTGCATTTCCTTTTTCCCAAGGAATACTAAGGAGATCTGAACTGACTGGTTACACCTGCTCAAAAGTAATGTGGAGGATAAATATATTTGCACAAAATACTTGAGCAGCAGAAGCAATGACTATTCAAATAACCTCCCTTTAGGGTTATTGCTTAATGTGCTAATCAAAGCTCTCACTCTTACTTCACACTGCCTCCATCTATCCTGTGTCCTCCTGCCCCTTCATAACAACAAGTCTTAGATCTATAGGCAGTGATAATTTTCCCGTTGTACATCAACACAGCGCTAAGCAACAATGGGCACTGTTCTTAACTGGGGCCTTCAGGCTTTACTACAACAATATAGTATGTTTCTTTATTATTTATATTGTAGTACTTAATTTTCATGGAGCAGGAGACTGCTGTGCTAGGAGCTGTACAAACATGAAATAAAAACAGTCCCTTCCTAAAAGCACTTGCAATCTATATATAGGAGGAAATAATGCTTTCATTGTTTCATAATGCTGGATCATCTCAGTTCACGTCTATGTTGTTTTATACTGCTCCATAGAGAAAAGGAGAAACAGCCTCAAGTCCCAGAATTTTAAAAATGTTCACAGCTTTACTTTCCATTTGTTGAAACTGGCCCTGGCCAATCACATGCATCACCAGTGGGGAATGACTGGTTCTAGAGGGGTTTGTTGCACCAGGGAATAACATCTAAATAAAAATGGAGCTGGGTGGCCTGTTCCCATCTAGTTGATATTCTACTACACTCAGAGCAGAGCACCCACAGGCAGTTGTGGAGGCTGATAACAACCAGGATCATAAGGGGATTAGGCAAATTCATGGAGAACAGACCCATCAGTGGGTATCAAACCTCAGTGGGTGCAACCTCAAAACTAGGACTTCTGAGCCTCTGAATGCTGGAAACTGTGGTGCAAGGGAGGGTTGGGAGGGGATGGTGAGGGGCAGGGACAGATCAGGCTAGATGCACCATGCTTAAACACTCATCCCCTTCACATCCACTCTCTCCTGCTGGGAAAGACAGGCCAATTTGTAGCATGACAACAGTGGACTGGGGCCCACCAGGAACTACACATCCCACTAACTGGCGGGAATAAAAACAATAAAACAGGAGCATAGGTTGCAGGTTACTAACTAGGGTGCCAAGGGAGGATGCTAAGCAGATAAGTGCGGCTAGTGCCCATGGCTTCTCAAATGTATCTAAGGAGCCATGGGATGGACGCTGAGCAAGGTGGGCTTGTGGTCTGACCCAGAATCAGCTCCTATGTCCTTAGCACATTGCTGACTCCTTCCCTATCCCTCTCCCTCCAACATCACCCAGAGCACAGGCATAAACATATTCTTGTAATCTGGGCAGGAGATCATTCTTGACTTGTTGGGTTAGATTCGATAGCCTTGGGATAGTGGGGCCTGTGCCCACAAAAACAAGACACATAAGCAGAACCAGGTAGACCCTCTCCCGCTCCCCACCGCAGCACAGAGACATGGCTGAAGAACCCTGGCTCTTAATGACTTTCCACTTCACATTACAATACACCATTCACCACTGCCCAGAGACCTGGGGGGGTTCCTCCTTGCTGCCTGCCTGCTCCCCCTCACTGCATGGTCCATGGTCTAGTGACTGTAATATAGAAATGACACAGCTCAGAGGAGGGACAGACACAAGTAATCACCTGCTGACTGCAGTGGAGCAAATGCCCAGCAAGAACTACTCCTCTGCTGAGCAGGGCCAGGCGCCTGCTCTCAGCTCTGCACCCATTTGCTCCGTGCTCCTTCCATGAAGGACTTGTTCAGTTCTGGCAGGTTCATTCAATGTCATTTCAATGAGTCAATTAGCAGGCATCTCTCCTCCTCCTGTATAATCTGGAGCCTTTATTCTCCCTTTTTCCCAAGTCAGAGGCTTTTGTGACTGGCTCCACCCCCACGCTGTAGTCCTGACAACCACATGCATGGCCCCAAGCTGTAGTCTGGGTGACAGTACACTCACACATGTACACACACATGCACGCGCAACTGCCCCATCACCTGGGTCAGGTACATTGTGCAGGTGTTTTCCATTGTGCACAACAGAGCCTTCAGCATCAGCATGATCTGAATCAAGGCCAGCCTGCTTTAAGATGAGTACATAGACAGCCATACAGAGGAAGAGGGCATCTCTGCAGCAGATCTGCTTCCAGCTGCAACCCATAGAGACTGCTCCATTCCACCTTGCTCCTCCAGACTCCCCAGGACTGGTAATTAGGCAGGACTTTAATTACACAGATGTTTGCCAGAGCATAAAGCAGTAGAGATATGTCAGTAAGAAGGTCTCTGAAATAGGCAGGAGGAGGAGGCAGAAGTTGTTAATACTGCTACTAAAGGTCAGGTGACTGGTTATTTCTTTTAACAAAAAAGGGACAGAAAATGCAAAGGCAAAACAGCTGTTAAACAAAATGTAGTTTTGTGCATCCTCTTGGGGCTACTTTGCTTTCCAGTATCTGTGTCCTGCCTACTTCAGTACTCAGAAAAAAGCTACAAGTGTTTTAAGGGAACATGGGAGGTAGACGCATTGCCAAGAAGCATGCTACTCTCTAACACTTGGGACCCAGCAGGAGGACCTGGGCCACAGTGTACAGAGCTGGGGAACAGCCAGGTCCCCGCTACTCTGCCACCCACGCAGCTTGGGGAGTTTGGTGGCTCTTCAAGCATCGTGAGCTTCTGCAGAATTCCCCCTAACGCTGCTCCCATGCACACGCAGGCTGGGAAGCTGCTGAAGTCAGCCCAGCTCCACAGAGAATGCAGCTGCCAAGAGAAACAGCTAAGCAGGGGCTGAGGGGAATGTGCAGCTCTGAGCTTTCCAGTATGTGCCACCCCCAGCTCTCCCCTAGCCTGTCCTCCCAGTGCTGGTAGTCGGGGCCCTGCAGTAGAAGCCCAGAGCATTCCTTGAGGGCCCGGAGCAGACCAGCTGCTGAAAATACAAGAGGGAAAGCAGGTCCTCGCTACTTCGGTGCAAGTAACCTACATGGGTTACTTGAAAACAGTTGTAGGGCTCATCTGACAGAGGGTGGTTCCTACAAGCAAAGACCTGTGTTTTCAAGACAGCTTGGCAGAGCCGTCCCTAGGGTACGGCGAATTGGGGCGACCACCCTGGGTGCCATGCTTTGGGGGGCCCTGCAGAGCCGGGCAGAGCAGCCGCAGCCCCTCCCGCAGGGTCCACCTGGAGCTGGCAGCTCAGCCACGTGCCGCAGAAACACGGAGACTCTCCCTCCCCTTTGCAGGGGTGCCACGGCCCCGTGCAGTGTCAAGGAGGCCCTGCACAGGCTGATTTGCCCTGGATCCCACACCCCCCTACGGTTGACTCTGTAGGTTGGTCACCTCAGTACAATTCTGATGACTGCTACGTAGCACCTATGCAGCGCACACACTCAAGTTAATGTTCCTGCTGCACCAGACTCTCGGAAAGGGTTACATAACATTTGTGAAAGAACAAGCTATGAGCTTGGTTCAGACAATCAGGAGCTGATCCCAACCCGCTGAGGCACAGGAAGGATCAAGTCTAGCCCAGCTCTCTACATAGGGCAATGATGTCACAGAAACTGTTTCCAGTCTCCAGCTGCTGGTAGGAGGCCCCATTACCAACCGTCTGAGCATCTGAGGCTGTTGGAGAATGTACTAATAGGGCCAAGTACTAGTCTGAATAGACAGGAGTTCAACCATGCCAGAGGCACTTTTAAAACTTATAACCCACCCCCCAGACGACTGTGAAAATACCTGAGATAAGCTAAATAAAGAGCAGGTCCAAACTGTAAAAGCTGAGAGGTATGTTTCTCTAAATTGCCCCAGGATTTGTAAGTACCATCATGTCACTGCTCCCACTTGAGTGGATACTGGGGTTTGAAGTGGACATTCTCCTAGGGACAAAGTCATGATCTTCTACCACTTGGGCTAAGGGGCTGAAGTCCTTTAGCTGGAACTAGTGCTGGACCATAAACCTTTTACTCAGGCTGAAGCTGGGAACTAGGGTGGGACAAAGACCTGTTCTATGGTCTCTTACTCTTGAATGCAAATCACCCAAGGCAGAGATCACCACTCTCTCCTAGGAAGGATTCTACCATATTTCATTATATACTTTTGAAAAGCATTACACACTTCAGTTTCAAGCCACCTGCATCAGTTTCTTGCTAGGGCAAGAACTGATGGCATCTGCTGCAACTCCAGAAGTTATAACCTGGCGTCTTAGGAAGCTTCTTAATAGAAGCTTTGAATTAATCTCAGCTGTAGTTTATAGCTGTTACGTAGTTCTGAGCTAAAGGGAGTATTAAACTGACTGTGAATACAAACACCATCAATTTATTACTGCTTGTAATAGGGACACCAGAACAGGGTGAAAGCATGACTCTGATCCATAATTACTGTCTCATATTGAGAGTGAGAGGCTTTTACTCTGTTTAAACTAACCAGCTTTACAAACTCACTATGGGATCTGAGCATCAAAAGCCAGCCCTCCTCTTATTTGCATGTCTCTTCCAGTAATAAAAGGACTGTGCAGGCTAAGATCACCCTAATTACAGTGTGTGCAATCCCTCTCTCCCTATAGTTTGGGGCTGGCATATGTGTAATGGCAGGCAGAAGATGATCCTGAAACTGGAACTTTGTTATTAACTCTGTTGATGAAATTGCCAAGAGAAAATCCAACTCCTAAACCTGCTCCTTTGTTGAAAGGGATTTGGACTTGCTTTTATGTGCTGAAGCAAACAGATAGGATTCCAACTATATACACAAAATGGAGTTGTTGAGCAAAGTGATTCCTTTTCTAGTACACAACAGTACCAGTTAAATGCTTTGAGGTAATCAAATGCACAAATGCTAAATAGCTTATCATGTGTGTTATTTATCTACTCTAACCTCCACAAGTCATTTATTTGAAAAATAAAGATGAATTGTTAAAACAAAGCAGCACAAGGTTACGTGTTTGCCAAAGAAACATAACTAATCCATGCAGACCTTAAGAGTGGATGGAAATGAAAGCTTAAGAAAATTATTTCCAAGTTGTATTGTCTGTGGAGTACCCACATTGCAAGTCAGCCTGCACCCACAACTATGATCGCTAAGCTATAATCAAATGGAGCCACATTCATAGCCCGACATCAAATTGCAATCGGTGATTTGCCAAACTACAGCAAAAGCTCTGTTATCTGGCATTCCCTGGGAATGGGGAATGCCAGTTAATCAAATATGCACCGTCCGGTGCACTCCCTGGTGTCAGCATGCTGGGGGACAGGGAGGGAGGCCCTGCGCAGGCTGCTTTGCCCCAGGCTGTGGGCTGAAGAAGTGAATGCCAGTTAGTGAAGCTTTCCGGTTGATAAAGTGCCGGGTAACACGGCTTTTGCTGTACTAGGAGCTTCTAGACATTTTCTTATGGCTCCCTTACATTTAAAGTGCCCAGGTTGTGCCTGAGCAGCTAATGTAAAGCTCAATGGCAACATACAGCTGGGCAGATGACATTCCCATGGTTGTTTCTCAGGGCAGAGTCACACTTCAAAGCTATATAAAATAAAAACAATTCTAAAAGCACCAATTACTCAAGAGTAGCTCTTTCAAATGAAAGGACATTTGGACAGAGACCATATATATTTCAGAGGCAAGAGAGGATTATATGTATTTCATCCCCTCCCCAGTTCTGGGGGCAGGGAGGGCAGTATAGTTGAGGATAGTAGGACAATGGGGAATGTTTCAGTTGTGTCACAGCAGTGACTACTGCATACTGAGCACTAATAGGAACAGGACACAATATTTTATCATAATGCACTCCACTGACCTACAACCTGTTCTTTAATTCTTTCTATGCATGGGGATGTTTACTAGAGAAACAGCTTTAAACTTATCAACCAGCTAGTAGCAGTGATTTGCAAACCTCTTCAGTAGTTTGGACCCATACCTAAGATCAAATGGAGCAGAAGTAGTTAATACACTCAGAAAGTTAACAACAGAAATACACTTTGGTTATGAAACTGGGAAAGAAATTCTCATATATTTGACACAGTCATAAAATTTTGGTATTGCAGTACTTATTTCAGTTATATTAAAATACAATAACATGGTCTTGTTTAACAGCTTCCTGAATGTACAAAACAGAGCAAGAATAAAAAAAACTGGAAATAGTTTATTTGCTGCATAAGGAAAACTTTTTTGTAAGTTACATACAAAGACAAATTCTATGCTATAGTGTATGATCTTCAATATTTCACAAAGATAACTGAAATAAATATGCATTACAAAAGATAAAAGGCTAAATCCATCAAGCAACCTACAAAATGGTTCAAACATGCTTGAAAATGTATTGTTTATTTTTAAGTGCTGCAGCAAAAAAAAAAAAAGGTCTTTTCACATTTCTTTGGAGCATTTTTTAAATTGTCTAACTATAAAATACTGTCCAAAATTATCAGGCATTAGTTATACACCCTAAGAAAAAAACCCACCAAGGTCGAACTGATGCAAAGTTTTTAATCTGTTTAAGCTCTGCTGTGGTTAGGAAGTATTTTTGAAGTGGCTCTGAGTCCAGTAAGCCTCAGGCACTGTAGACTCTGTCAAATTACAAATCTATAAAGTTAACAGATTATACAGCTCTGGAGATTTCTTTATTAGAGACATCTCCACCAACAGGAATAAAACCACTACTATAGTGAAGCTGCAAGTTAGTTATAGTATGGTTTACCCTCAAGGGCAGTGTATGCTTACATATTTTCCAATTGTTCTCTACTATTTGCTGTTATTACATCGCCCTGTTTCAATTCTACTTCCAATTCTCAAGAAAAGGACAAAGACTGTAATGATGTCTTTCTTACCCTTGAAATACATGACATGATTCTGTTGTTATCTAATAAACTTTTCATCTTGCTATATCACTAAACGTAGAACTGTCATTTCCACTTCACTGCTCTGGGACATGCTGACAGACAGGTCTATTATTTCATATAATTTCTTTTTGTGGAGAATACTTCACTATTGTTTCACTAAAGCTGAATACTTCGGGTAAAAAAAACCAACCTAAAACATGTTTACCTAAAAATATTTGTTAATACCTTTAATGAAAGTATTTTGTAGCAAAATGAGTTTAGTTACAAAAAAAATCACTAGAGGGCCAATAAAAATATATTGGAGAGACAATCTTTAAAAAAAGTGAGGTTAGGAAGTGTGAGGCATTGACACTCACTGTAAACATCCTGTGTTCACTAGAATCCCTTGTTTGAAACATATGCATCTTTTTTTCCTGAGCTCCATGGCCAACAGCATTTGCATAGATAGCTTGACCTATTGTAAAAGGTTGTTTTGTTGAGCACTTCTGAGGTTCAAATGACTAATATTTTTACCACTTTAACTGATTTTGTTTTTCCTGTGACCAACTAACATCTGATATCAAGGCAATTCCATAAAATATGAAGTACAGACTACATTTTACACAGTTGGTGTATACAACAGATCTGGGGAACCTGTGGCCCACGTTAATCTCACTAACTATAAAAACAGATTTAGTTGTTCGATGCTCTGTCTCACCAAGAAAAATTAAGTAAAGAGATCTGCTTTTTCTCACTGCTATGGGATGACCAAATTTTGCCCATTTAGAAGATGCATCTGGCAAAATACCCTGAACATTAGTCACAACTTGGAGCTGACTAAAGCACTCCCATCCTTTTCAATTTCAAGGTGCAGCCTGTAAAAAAGGTACAGGCCTCAGAATGGAGAACTTCACTTTGTCCCAAGGTGTGTGATGATTCAGATCCAGATGGAGTGCTGCATGCTGGAACCTGGACTTTTCATATGGAAGCCTCCATGAACTGAAGCTGTGAAGTACATTTTAAGCCCTTCTAAACCACACTTACAAGGTGGAGCAGCCAAAGGAGCAATAACTTTGAAACAAAACTGCTTGCATTTTAGATATGAAAACAGTGCTTCAAAAACTTGGCGGAGATGGTTTGGGTCCCAGTGCATATGATGAATAACAAAAGTGGCAGAGACAAATGACAAATTCTGATCACTAAAAAAAAAGCAGCAGATTGCCATTTTTAAACCGTGTGTTAAGGTGAATCTAGATAAACACCATGGCAGCATATCAGGAATCCTTAAAACCAGTGCTTCATTTTTTTTGTGACTGACTTTTGCACATTGTTAAAATCTGCTTAAGCACTTTCTGGACATCTTCATCCATTTGACCCTAAATGGGAAGGAAAAATAAAAGAGCAGAGTTAAATACAAGCACCTCTTGTCCTCTTTGATACGATGTACATAGAATGTTTTAAAGGGGAGCGAACAATGTTTTCAAGAGGACACTGAAAATATTAATTTTTTTTGTATATACAAACTTAAACATAATTTCTCTGATTTATGGATTTGTATGGGGTGGTTTTTCATTGACTAATTAAGAATTTGCAATCATACCTGTACAGCATAGAGAAGATGCATCCTATAAACTGATACGATTTCCTGATGTTGTTTCTTTGTCTCCTAAAAACATATGGCAAATCAAGAAACATGAGCAACTTCATTTAAGAATAACACATCTAGATTCAAGGCATATAGTTAACAACAGTGGTATCTTTACTTATTGAGAGAAAATTATCTTGGTTACAGGCAATATTTTACAAATCAGCAACAAGAATAGGATTAAGTGCAGCATGTTGTTCACAGAGACACTATAGCTTTGCCTGGAAAGAAGCCACACCACCTATACATCTGCACTGAATCAGAAACCATAGCCAAGTCTTGCTGAGAGTAAGTTACATGACTTTCAGCTTGATAGTTTTTAGCTGCAATTCAGGAAGATCCTGGTCTATGGAGTCCTGGCAACCACTATACATGGCTACAGAGACAAAGCCGTGTCTTTTCTGCATGGTCATTGATTGCTGTGTCCCAAGAACCATCCTGCCATGGGCACCTAGATCTGTTTCAAAACTAGAGCAAAAGAAGGAACAGGCCAAATGGCCCTAAAGCTGCTCCAGAGTTCCCAGAAAGCACCTATCATGGTGGGTTGCTGTTTTCAAGTTTCTGTTATGAATTCCAGCTTTCCTCTGGACAGTTGAACCCCACCTTGGAAGCAGAAATTGTGGCTCTGCCCAGAACTCTGGACATTCCAGACCCATTGCTTGTGAACTGGAGAAGCAGTTTAAGGTGGTACAACTTTATAACAATTTAAGAAGCTAAAAATTCAGAGGGAAAAACAGGGTGGGTTTGATTTAAATCAAATTGATTTAAATCATGATTAAAATCACTGGTCAGGAAGCCTCGATATAATCATTATTTTCTACAAAAAAAATTAATTCTTGTTGTTTGATATCCTTTATTCAACTTCTTGAAATTTTGCACTTTTAGAGAAAGATAAGGGCTTGACTGTGTGTACACAAACTTGTGGAGAGATAATAGGGCTGATGGGTGGGTAATCAGGTCTTATCTCTCATCTGCATATACTGCTGTTAACAAGATGTTATTTCTAGAGACAACAAACTGTCCCTATGCCTGAAGAAGGGCATTTGTGCCCAAAAGCTTATAAAGAACAATTTTTCCAACAATTTAGTTGGTCTAATAACTGAACTGTGTCTGCCTATGATCTCTGGAGACACAAATCCACAGGTTGCAAACTGAAACTAAGCACCTCAGAGATGCTTAATGGGATCGTCTAGACTGAGCACTGGGTCTCATTGGGTAGTGGGGTTTTCTTTAATCTTCATGAATATATAGAGAAGCCTCTGAGAACGACATAAGATTGAGCTCCTAATATAGTCCATGGCCTGTTGTGACCTATTTATAAAACTTCTAAAAAGGTTACATGAATATATTGTCTCAAATACTATATAATTAGAAGGTATAATCTCTATCCCATGATGGTATATTTGAGCTTTAACATACCTTAAATTAAAATCTGATTTAAATTAAAAAAATATATTTTTTTTATATTTATTTATTATTTTTACAAAAATCATTGATTTTTATCCACCCTGGAAAAAAAAATTCTCACTCAAAACATATGGATGTGCTTGGGCTGAAATGTCAATATTTGAAAGTTTATTTCTTTAAAAAAATGCATCAAGCCTTCTTTTAGCCAAAAAAAAGAGCCCAAAACAATAGAACCTGGCAGATCTAGTCATCAGCTGTTCTGAGTAAAATACAAAAATCTAGGGAGGGCTAACTGACTACATACTTAACACATTACTATGCTAGCACCATGCAGACAGCACGTGTTATTCCAGTTATGGCAACCTGGATCAGCTATTAATCTAGCTAAAAATAATTTGCTGTAATCATTCAACATCTCAGAGGTCTGATGCTCCATTTAAAGCAGCAGCTTTCTAAGCTATCTTTTGTTTCTGCTACTGTTCAGTTTTACTTGTGATACAGTGAAGTGATCAAATATACTGAGATAGCGTGACACTGGCTTAAGAACTGAAACAATTATTTTATCAGACCAATCCACTTAATCCTAATTAATGCTCAACTTCAACACAGAAGCTCCCGCAACTTCATGCTGTCCACGTAGCCCAGTTTCAATTCTCTAGAATGGCTGCTCTATTCCCAACCTCCAGAGCAGAAAGGGAAATGTGTGAAGCTGATGGATCCCAGTGACAGAACTTGGGGGAATCTATTGGGACTTGGCACCATCTCCTAGTTCTGTGGCATTTCTAGATGACAGCACTGCTTTGACCCATTCTTGAAGCGTCACAAGTATCAGCGTTAGTGTATTATGAAAATTAACTTCCTTGGATGAAACAGCTTTTTCTTGTACTCATTGCTAGTGCTCTTTTCTAACTGGGAGCATGGAGCTCTGCAAGGAAGGTGCCATGTCCCATTAGCAACATGGGTAGCTTGTGTTCAACACTGAAAAAACCCACACTTACAGCCAGCTGATTTTGTAACTGTTTCACTTGTTGCTGTAAGGCCTCCAGCTGTTGACTTTGTCGTTTGGGAGCACTGCTTGAGTAGGAAAGCTGAGAGAGGCTGTTCAATGCTTCCTTTAATTTGCTAACTTCCTTGGACATCTCACTGATCTATTGGGGGGGAGGAAAAAAAAAAGCAGACATAAGAGGATGCAAGAAATACCACATTTTAGAAGGCTTTATTTTGGAAGCATTTGTGCTCCCTTCCCCAGGATACAGCACTACGCTTGCACAGACAAATGGGATACAGTCCTTGACTGGCCAACTCTACAGAGCCTCTTTCCAAACCAGCAGGCTAGGTGTGCAGCTTTCTCTCAAGCTACTGCACGCCATTTTTGCTCTTCATTGGGACAGAAGTGGTATGCAAACAACTGCATCTTATACCCTAGTGGGTTCCATTAGCAGCTCAGCAATGACTGACACCAGGGGCCAGATCATCTTTGGCATGTTTTGCTGGCTCAAACACACAAGGACAAGGTCTTTCCCTAGGCCAAAACAGCCTGTGAGGCCTAGAAGCCTGTCCCATTTGGCCTCTCACAGCTCCAGTGCCAGTCAAAGGAGCAAATTCCCTTTTGCAGCTCTGCAACCAAACTTTTTCAAACTTTCTGGCTCCTTTTTTCAGCTGCAAGTGATAATCAAAAAGGACTGGGGCACACCACCCTATTATTCATGTACTCCTGGCCAGACACTTTCTCCTCTTCTACAAATGGTCCCCGGGCTCCTAACCTTTCTATCACTCCTCCTGTTTCCTTCTCTTCTGCTAACACTGCAATAAAATGTCAGGTTTGCTAATCTCTGGTTCACTAATGTCTCCCTAACTATCCTTGGCTCTCTCTGCAGCAAACACTTCTTTAGCCTCTATCAGCTACCTCCCATTTTCCTCATGTCTGGTTGGCCGTGTGCCGTGCCACCCCTCTGCTTTGGCATCTGGTTGGCTGTGCACCAACCCCCAATTATAGAGAAGATGGAGACAGAAGATGGAGATAGCTTCACTGAAGTTTAGGAGGAACTTTTCAAGTAGAAGGGTGGTCAAACATTGGAAGAGGCTACCTAGAAGGTATGGAATGTCCATCCCTGGAAGTTTTCAAGGGCAGGTGAGACAAGACATTGGGCTGTGATGCTTTAGTCGGGGATGATCCTGCCTTGAGCAGAGGGCTGGACTAGATGATCTTAGGAAGTCCCCTGCAGCCCCAGTTTCCTATAATCTTGTATTTATCAAAAATATATTGCATTTATTGATCACACAAGCAGATCTGTATCTGAAGACAAAAATACAGTAAGCTTATCCATAAAAAAAAAGTTGTGTAGTGTCAGGCATGGATAAAATAAGTGAAGCAAGAACCACTGTATCTAGGCTCATTTGTTTTATTTTGTGTAACTTTGGGCCCTGTGCACGTCTCCCTCTTTCAAATCCCGTGGGTACTCATGAGAACTGAGCCTGATGTAACCAGACTCCTAGAAGAGGTAGAGAGAAAGATCATGCAGGAGAGAACCTCTACAAGATCAAATACTACTGATAAAAGGCTGCATGGATAAATCCTTTAAAAAGATGTTATTGTAGCACCTAACATTACAAGATGGAGTACTCAAATTCCTGTTCTAGGGGTCACCTTGTTCAGTACAGGGTTCTGAACTGCTTGTATTATCCAAATTGTTTTACAAAGACTGAACATCCAGACCACCAACTCTGTTTAATGAATTACTAACCCTTTTATCTTTGTCTTCTTCTAGTTTGGATGAACTTTCAGAGAATTTTTTCATTTCCAGAAGGTCTTCCTGAGCTTGGTGGAACTTTTGTTGAAGTCCATTTTTTTCTTGCTCCTTTGCTTGAAGTAGAGTTTGAATGCTTTCTTTTTCCTCTTTTAACTGCAAAACTTGATTTTTTAATTGTGCAACATTTGAGGCTGAATTTTCTCTCTCTTTCATTAAATCCTTCAGTTTGGATGACAACACGTTTACTTCACCTTCTAATGACGTCTGGAGTTTTTCATATGAAGTTCTGGGTACCATTGCTTCGTTAACTGCAGCTTTTTCTTCCAATAATTCCTTCTGTAGTTTTCCTATCTCAGTTTCCTTGTGAATAAGCTTTTCTTTAAGCTCATTTATTTCTTCCTGCATTTCCTCTGCTGCACTCCTGAGAGCATTCACCACCTGCAGGTGTTCAGCAGTTGCTACCGAATTTTGCTTTTGAGCATCTATCAACTGCTTCAGTTGCCCTGTTTCGTCTACCACTTTTGTGTACTGTGACTTCATTTCAGACAATTCATTCTCAGCTTTATCTTTCAATAAATTTGCTAACTCCATTAGTTTCTCGTGCTCCTCTCTAGGAACATAGTCCAAAGCTACATTCTCCAGAGCTTTTCCTTTCTTGTAGCTTTCAAGCTCTGTTTGTGCATCTTCATATAACTGAGACAACTCACTAACCTGTCTGTTTAGCTCATCTATCATTCTGGCCTGTGCTTCTTTAATCTCCCCAGCTTCATCACTAGTTTCCAACTGCACCTGAGTTTTCAACTTGTCTTGTAGCCTTTTGATTTCTTCTTGCCCTTCTTTATACCTCTCAATCAACAAAGCCTTCTCTTGGTTAATATTCTCAATAACTAAACAGTATGAATTTTTTATTTCCTCACATTCTTCCACAGACATTCTGCTACCCACATTCTGCTCTCTTTCTTCAAGTTTTGTCTCCAGCTCTCTCACTTTCTCTTTATAACTTTCCCTTTCCTCTAATGCTTTCTTGAGTTTTAGCTTTAGCACCTCAATTTCTTCACATGTAGCCTTCAAGACATTGAGCTCTGAGCAAGTATCTTTGTTTTCAGAAGAAACAAGGCCCAATTTCATAGCTTCTTCATACCTAGTATGGGTTTCTTTGAATTTCTGGCTAAGATCAGAGCCATTTTCTG
Source organism: Alligator mississippiensis (assembly GCF_030867095.1). Taxonomy (NCBI): domain Eukaryota; kingdom Metazoa; phylum Chordata; order Crocodylia; family Alligatoridae; genus Alligator; species Alligator mississippiensis. The sequence continues at coordinate 280,013,747 of NC_081826.1, forward strand.
AAATTTCTGTGCTGTTTAAATGGATCGTTTCGGGTACTCTAGATTGAAGCTGTGTCTCTAAGTGTTTCCTTTTTGCTTCAGAATTTTCTAATTTTCTCTGCAAAGCCTTTAAATCTTCTTGTAGATGCTTGAAGTTTTCTTCATTGTTGCTTGTTGATTTCTCATAAGTTGGTGTTTCATTTAAAGAAGGAGATTTTGGCTCCTGAGCTGAGCTATCACTCTGTCTGTCTGCTGATTGATCAAGCTCTGTTTGGGTGGAATTATAAGATTCTAGGGTAGAATCTATATCAGCTTCTCTAAGTTCTTTTCCCTGCACAAAACACAAACATTTTGTAAGCATATGTATTACAACATTTGTTGGAGTAGATTAAATATGGAACTCTTAGCACCTGAAGAGGAAAGGTAAAAAACTGTGAGCTAAGACTTACAGGGGCATTCAGAGCCCAATTCCTCTAAGGAGATACAGCGGAAGATACAGTCTTTTCAAATATCTTGGCTGATTTTTACAACATAGTAATGAAAAGCTCTGACAACTATAAGAGTGTGAGCCCTCAATAAGTTAACCACTGTTTTGAAGTTTACCATTCTAACAAACAAGGATATCCAATAGTTTATGGGAAACGTAAGAACTGAAATACAGTACTTTTATTCTAAAGAACAAAGAAGATTTCCTTAATTCTCTTACTACCTATAAACCCTCTTTGAAAAACTGTAATTTAATACTGAAGACAAAGATTGGTTCCTCAATGCACTTACTATCTATTAACCCTCTTAATTTCTCTGTACAACATGCCTCTTTAAAACTATAACCAGTTCTTTATTCTGGGTTTCAAGAACTAAGATTCCTTTGCTTTGTGAAAAAAGTTTTAATACATACCTGTAATTTGTCTTGCAATTCCTTATTGCGTAATGTTAGAGAGGAAATTTTTGCTTGCAACAGTTGAAGTAGATCTTGCTGATCAGTTTCAGAACTTATATCTAGTAAACTATCTGCACCTTTGAAATAAACAGCAGTAACCAAGGTGATTAAATAGTTATTGCTCTTATTACATACTCTATCCTTTTGAATAAAATAGCTTTGAGAAAAAGTGAACTAATTTGTTTTCCTGACCACTACGTGTGCTAAATGAAGGAATTCTTCCTAGGTTTGTTTCTAAAATACTAGGTTTTATCATACGTAGAAACAGCAGTTTTTGCTCTACAGCTGCAAGACCAAAACTATTACCCAATAAAAGTATTGTTATTTTTGTATTGAAGTGTTTGACATTCTAAAATTAGGCCCATACAGCATTGCAAATGGCACGTTGCTACTTTACATCCTTTACCTAAAAAAGTCCCACTGGAGAAAAAGCAAATACGATCCTCTTCATTTACTTTACCTGTAGTGCTGTCACTCAGCCTATCCTTATCTCTCTGTATGGAGCTGATCTCCTCCTGTGGGGACACAAGGGGACAATTCTTCTACTTAAAGTTCTATACTTCACAAAAATAATCTGAGAAAGAAGTCAAACCCTACAAAAGACCAAACCTTTCTTTTGGACTCTGGGGCCTTGTTCTACATAGAGCTAGAATGTTTAAATCTAGGATTTGGGTCCCCAGTTCCTACTCCAATCAACATGATTTGGGCATCCAAATCCCCACAGGGAGTTTGGAAAGTTGCAGCCTACATGTTTAACAGTGCGATGTTGTATTGCATGCTTTATGCTCAGGAACAACAGTCCTGAATAGTGTGGACCAAAATCAGACACTAAGGTCACTGCCTGAAAGCCTTTTGGACAAAAACTATCTTTAATTTGCATATTATATAGTGTCATACAATTTATTTGCACTATGTAACAAGCTCTCATAGCAGCAAGACTTACTTTCATGGTTACATTACCAGATGTTTACTAATTATGATGAATTAATTACCTCTGCATATTTGCTAAAAGTAAATCACCTTACAAAGTGCATACATCTTACTTTGGTAAAAAAAAATCTTTAAATACTTAAAAGTTGTCATTCATATACAATGATACCCCATTATCAAGCTTCTGTATTTAACCACCTAAATTGAACCCAAGTTTATTAAACATACCAAAACCCCAGAAGCTAACCTTGCTTGCTCGTTCATCAAAGAATGCCTGTCCTTTTCCAGCCATTGGAGTTGAAGTTGCTGAACGTGGAGAGGACAATTCACTAAACTGAAAAACATACACAGAGTTATCTACATTAAAGAGTTCTTCTTCCTGTGTTAACACAAAACATAAATCTGCCTTAGTTCCCAAGAGCTAACTTTACAACTGAATATTGTGCTTAGCCATTCCAGTACATGCAGCATAGCTGTCATACTGTTTCAGTTTAATATTAACCTATTTGTTAAGAGGTAGTTCAACCCCATACATTATATTTATGTGTACATGGAAGTGCATTTAAGCTATTCATCAAAGTAGAGGGATCACCTTTAAATGGAAGCACCACTTTTATAGTATTCTGTAAGCTCTATCTTAGGCCACACCATTATATTCAGCAGCTTTTTTAATAAGTGTAACCAATATGGGTTTCAAGATGTCAGTCTAGCCTCAGACATCCATTCACAGACATGAGACAGACATATCAAATAACATTGCTAAAGCAAATTCAGCCAATATCTTTCAATATTATGCCTTACTTATTCCCCACCCCACTAACAATCCAAAGTTGTATTTTTTCTTTACCTGGATAGGACTGATAGGAGGAGGTGGGGCTTTGCGTTTTTTTGGAGTTCCACTTCTTTCTGAACTTACTTTAGAGACTTGATCATGCTGAAAGTTTCACAGGCCAGAGAATGGAGTTTTGTTAGTTTGGTTAGTAAAGTCTGCGTAAGTTGCTTTTATTAAAAATCCCACTTAAGAATAAATTTTAGCAGTTCCTGCCTTGTTTAATTCAATTTTTTCCTATACAGTGGCTATGCTGCTATTATAAAAGCTACTAAACATGCATGAAGATAAGGCTTCTTTATTTGCAATCCATGCTTCAATAAAAACAAACAGATTTAGTGAAAAAGCACAAGCCAATGAGAAGTTTAGCATTTTACTAGTGCTCTCAAAATGCTTTAGTTTATTCACAGCTTCTGACAACTCTGTTAATAGGGATTATTTTTCTTTTTCATCAACACTTCTGTTTGGATGGCTAGAAACTCGTTTCTCCTATAGTGCGACTGAATTGATACACATCGTATCTACCAAGTTTCCTGCCACCTCTGTAAACTGTATGCCCTGCAAAATACTGTGCCACTAATAGTTTGTATCAGGGCAGTTGTCACTGGTTGTACCTGGCAAGATCATCAGGGTTCTCTAACATATGGTGGATCCCAGAAATAGGAATATAGCTTTCATTTTTGGAAACCTGAAGAGTTTTCCTTTGCCAGTCTCTACAAAGTGCAGAGAATTCCAATCTTTGAATCTGAATTCTTGCATGTTCACTATGTGTGTCTGTGGTTTGTTTCCCCATGCAAGTAAAATTCCCTCTAGACCCTCCTTTTGGAAAAAAAAAAAGGAAAGCTGGTTGGTTACTGAATTTTAGAGGCTAGTCAAAAAATAAAAAAGCAGTATTTCTGAGACACATTTCTATACAATGAGCAACTCAATATATTCATGCTATAGAATGTAAATCACAGAGCAACATTTATTAGTGTTTATAAGCAAGTCACTTGTCATTTTTTCAGGCAATCGCAATCTGTAGAGTCTGAATGTTTTCAAACAACTTAGAGAGACAAATACCTGCTTTGGTTTTGTTGGTGATTTTGTATCTGTAGAGCAGAAAAAAAAAAGTTGCACATTTACCTTAAAGTAATACCATTATGGGGAAAAAAGGCAAATCTCTTCGCACTGCCCCTACTCTCACCTACTCTCTCTTGATGTCAAGCTATATTTTGATTAATGATCTGAGGAACAGACCTATCTTCAACTTGTGGATTTCTAGTTTGAGATTATGAGCTGTCTGCCCATCATGTATCAAACCGTACAGTCTATTTTGAATGCTTTCTTTGTCGTCTTTTTACCTTCATCTTGAGGTGAAATTCCAATGGGAGGTGGCACAGCGGGTAACCCTAGAGGTTTAATGAACCTCAATAGTTCTGTGCTTGAATGGAAATCCCCTTAGACAAAAGGAAGACAAACCAAGAAAACAGATTCTGATATGTGGGCTAGCAGGCAAGCAGTGGAACAGTTGATGGGGAGGCTCTGAACACCTGACAAAGAAACGCGATGTAGGGGACTGAAATTTTATTGGAGACAGACGGACAGAAAAGAGACCAGCAGCAGAAAGCAAAGCAGTCTAAAGTGGGGCATGGATGTCTAGAACAATCAGACCTAAACCCAAAGACTACTGAGACAGGGAAGGATGCTGATGTGTTCAGCTGTAAAAGGGATGGCACGAAACCTGAAAAGTCTGTAGGTTACACCCAGTTGAGGAGTTAATTAATTTACTGGCCCCAACATGGGCACATGTGTAGACAGTGATGCTTTACTGCAAAACTAATCAATCAGCTCTGCAGTAAAGTGTACATGTAGATGTACCCATTGTGTGCTAGACTTTACTATGTTACTCCATTACCTTACTGTGCCTACCTCTCTTCCTTCCCCTTCCTGCTGCTCCCTAATGTCCTGCTAACCCCTTTATCTCATGTTGGGTATTATCTTGAAGTTCCTTGGGGCACAGAACTTGTCTTTATATCCTAAGAAGCACCTGGCAGGCAGATTGGTGCAGCTTCATAGTAATTCTTGGAGGTAGCTGTTTAACCAACTAGCTCTATTCTCAATAAGTTAGCTTCCTTTATGTAGCAAGTTGAAGTTAAGAGAGGACAATGCTGCAGGCTATTTCCTCTTACCAGCATCCTGAGAGATCTTTGCAAGGAGGAGACTCTGAATCCCTGAATTTTCAGAGAGCTTAGAGTAATGGAGGGCGTTGTGTCCAAGGGCATCCACCAGGTTGAAGTCTGCACCTTTTTTGATTAAGGCTTCCACAGTGTTAAGACCACCAGCTTCACAAGCCAGCATCAAAGCCGTTCTAGAGAATAAAACAGACCCGAAACATGTCAAGCATACCTGTGAGAGCTGTAGCTTTGTCACACTACATTGCCATGATAAAGAGCCCATGTGAATATTGATAAAATGGAAAATGTTTTCATTATAACCAGTTTTCCTTCCTCATTTTGCACTATTATCACTCTTACAATTCTCCCACAAACACCAGCTGGGGCTTTTCCAAAGGACTGCAGTGTTCTATAGGTCTCTCCATTTTCTGCACTGCATTTTCAGGAGGTGGCTGATGCACAGCTTATTTCAGCAAGTGGCTATTTGGCTTTGGGTTAAACTAATCATTAAACATCTCAGCCACGATCACCCTGCTGACCTAGTGCAATACAAGAGCACCTATTTGAACACAGTTGCATTTCATTCACTGCTGTTGAAGGTAACAGAAATAAAACAGAGATTTACTTATTTCAGCCAAACAGCAAAACGAATAAGCCACTGACATGCTTAGTGAGAACAAAAGGTGCACTTAAGGAGGAAAGTTCAAATCTCTAGTCTCCCTTCCCCACTTAAAAATATTCCATTATACAACAAAAAGGCTTATGTTGATTCCACTTCCAAGGCTAGCCAGTCTTAAGAGTGTCAAGATCTCGAGCCAGAGATTACCCGCAGCAGGAGTATATTGTATTAACTGTGTTTCCAAGTTACTGGCAGGGATGAAGAGAACTACACGCAGTAGTTCATCAAAAGTGCTTGAACACATTCTAACATTCTTTACCCTGCTGGATACAACACACTGTTCTTCAGTTTGTTAAACAGTGTTTGTGCTGTGAAAGACCCTATCACAGCAATAATTGTTTACTTCCATGCTTGTCAAACCAATCATTGCACCCACCGATAAAATGCAGTCTTCTCAGAGGAGTGAAATGCTCAGGAGAGATGATTCGTACTGCTTTGCACCAGACAAAGAGCAGTGCAAGGCAGAAAAGTGAAGAATATTATTTATTTCAAGCAACCTTATAGAGTTAATTTTATAATAATAAAATCAAAATAATAACTCAGTGAAATCTGGATGGGACACTGAGTTGGAAATACTCACTTCCTATTTTTCCTTTTAAGGAACTGTGCATATTTCTGATTTTGTGAACTGAAGACATGAAACTAGCATCCACAAATGGGGCTGGGGGACAAGAAGGAAAACAATGTTTCCCATTTAGCACCCTCTGCTCTGCTTCCACCCCCAACTTTTACTTTCTGAAAAAAACAGGATTACAACTGCTGTGCTGCTTGCTGAAGAATGAAGTGCTCTAATGCAAATGGACAATGAACTTTAAGAGTTTCCATAGGAAGCTCTGAGTGAAAGGTAGAGATCTCTGAGTAGACAGACCTGTAGATGTCATGGCCATTCAAACTGAGCAGTGGACAAAGGGGGCTGGATTACTAATAGCCAAGAACAACAAACCCAAAACAAAACCCCAAAACCCTACTGTAATGCACTGTATCATCAGACCAAAGGAAGAGCTAACTCTGATTTTCCTGGATACTGTCAAGGAACAGTAAAGCACTCTAGATCATTTTATTATGCATTACAGCAAGTAAGTGCTAAATCTCCTTTGCCATCTGTTTTGCTGTGGCAATTTCAATGCTGGTTTATAAAATAATAAATTAAAAAAAAATTTAAATCAACAATATCATAAAAAGAAAGTGAAGGAAAAATGTATTTTGGATGCTCTTGTTTAAAATGTAAATTCGACAAATAAACCGCCTGCAAATCCAATAAAGCCCTAATTGGTAACAGTAAGACAAAATCCAGCATATCTCTATTGTTAAGTCTTTGTTTTGTTTTCTCTGCAGTTTTCTCATTATCTGATCATCACTGTATATCAATGATCACTTAAAGAGATGAAAGCCTTTTGGGAACATGTCTTGACTGTACTAGAGTTTTAGGAGCCAACTTTGGGATGATTACATGAATCAGATATGGAATAGATACAATGGATAAAACCAAGAAGCCTTCAAAAAACATGTACCTGAGGTGGCCAGATAATTGTTGGATGGGTTTTAAAGTTCAATTTACACCTTTCTTACAGCCTGGGGTATTACCATCTAGTGCTATACATTTGCCCTTTCAAGTTTTCCTTTAGATGTAACTCAATATGTCCATGCCAAGTTCCCTAACAAACCTTCCTCAAAAAACAAGATTTCTTATGCAGTTTCTTACACAGATACCTGGTGTTAACTCTTAAATGACAAGTTTACAAAAGGTTGTGGGGAGAGGGAAGCAATGGTTTGGTTTCCAAAGGTCTGTATTAAGAAAATCATGAATACAGTGAAGCTAGTTTGTTGTACCTTCCATTTTTATCCCTGGAGTTGATGTCTGCTCCATGATCCAGAAGGTGTCTGCATACCTCAGCATGGCCATTGTGTATTGCAAGAAGCAGAGGTATGTTCCCATCCTATGAATACATTAAAAAAGCCCCTATGAACAATTTTCCATCTATCCATAAATTGCTCAGTGTAATTATGCCTAGGCAATGGCTATTGCTGATACTCTATATTTTTCTTGTTATAAATGTAAATTGGCTCACTTTAACCCTTTGCTGACCGATTCCTTTCCTAATGAATAAACAATCACTCAGCAAAGCCTAGGAATGTTGCTTATCACCTGTGCTCCCTTTGTTCTGTAGGCGTTCAAACAAAAATCTAACTAGGTAGGCAGGAGCAGAAGTATGATTTCCGAACACTTTAAGATAAAGTGAGACAAATTCTAGGTCTAATTTTTGTGGCATACGCAATACTAAAAAAGCAGCAGTAGGTGGACAGAAGAGAATAGATATTTTTCTATATCTATTAGAAAAATAGGGGCTGGTGAAACAACTTTGGAGAGCATGGATGAGTATTTTTATGCCTGCTCTCATGTCTAAACTCTAAAATGCCCCAAACAGCTTTCTGACTTGCAAAGTGCATTTTTCCAGAAGACCTCAAAAACTTGGCAGTAGTTTGTGGTTCATGGTGTTCATACTTATTTCATGGTGACAATTCTATTTCAAATGTAACCTCTCTAAAACCTTACACATGTAAGGAATATGGGGCTTGGAAAATTCAGGTTCAATTACGTACTCTATTATATGTTGGGCAGGTCATTTAATCTTCCTATGCCTCAGTTTCATCTGTAAAATAGGGTTTAATATTATCACTTCTCTATCTCTAGCATGTTGTGGGGATGAATACATTAAAAACTTAGGTGCTTGGATATAGACATCTTTCTCAAAGAAATCTGAGGCAAGACAAGAATCATATTGCTTAGAGCAGCAGTAACAGAATTTTGATTACCTGAAGGCAGTAAAACTATTTTAAAGTGTTCAGTGAGATGATAGACACATACCGAATCTTTAACATTGATTGGACACTTGTGCTCACACAGAAGTTGAACTGCTGGAAGGCAGCCACATGCAACTAGGAAAAGTTAAAAACATTAGTTATATCATATCTTTAAATGTTTGTCTCCACATTGTAGGTTATAACAGGAGAAACATCAAGTTTTACTCAAGAATTTTTAGATTGGGAAACATTAAATATTTTTTTAAAAGAAAATAACAATGGAAAGAACGTGTGCATAAATTTAGGTGTCTCTCCATCTTCCATATAACCCAAATAGTACGGTATCATGCTAATGTCTAAGAATGAGCAAATCAAATTGACCCATCTGTTTTCACCATCCAAGCAGAAGGAAGGGGGAATATAAAAGGGATTACACTGTAAAATGTAAGATTTATTTTAAAACAAAACAAGTAGTCAGAGCTAGAGTAGCATTAGGCAGACATTAATTTCTTCTGGCAGACATTAATATAAGTGTGCAATGGGATCTAAGGAATTGTATCCTGGATCATCAAAATTATGCATCTTTCCAGATGCTCATTGGGAATGGTTCCCAATGCTGGGTGCTAAAGCTCTGCCTTGCAGCTTGGCATTGGGGAACGGTGTACTGGCAAGATGGAAATTGTACTCTGCAGCCCTGCACCAGGGAACTAGTTCGTGGGACTGGGCAGAGAATGGACAAGGCCCAGCCCACCCTCTCCCCCACTCGATCTGGGACACAGCTGCCCCCTGTCTGGTCCTGGGACCCTTCAAAGGCACACCTATAGCCTGGGACCCAGAAATCCAGTGTTTGGGGGTCCTATACTATAGACACACTTGGAAATTTCAGGAGCAGCAAGCAACCTGGGACAGACTGAGGGGCAACTGGGATAAGGCTGTCTGCAAACCTTCTGAGAGCTCATTGCCAGGCAGACTGCCAGGGAGCTGGCTGCTCTCCCACCCTGCCTCTCCCTTGCACTGGGGGAGAGAGAGCTGAGCACTGAGTGATACAGGAGTGAGTACACATCATATGCTCAGTTTAAAGCAGAATAGCATATTAGCCACAAAGACGTTCCACACTTTAACAAATAACATCTTTGTGGCTGGTTTGCCATTTTATCTCATTATAAACTGCTTGCACATGTGGCATGTTACAATTTGTCACACAATTAACATGTTAATCACATGATAAATGTAGCATCTTCCAGGAGCCTAAGAAATTAGTCACTTGGTGCAAATGTCTGAGCCACTTGACTCTTAATACACTGAAGCTTCTAATCTCTGCACATAAATTTTGTAATGTACTATACTTGATTCTCTTGTCCTGAAGCACAGCCAAAGCACAGCTACTGATCATGAAGACAAGTATAATTTGCTTATTCAAGCTGCAAAAAGTCAATACTCTATTCTACTGAAGTACAAAATTTACTGTAATTAAAAAAAAAGCAGGAACAATTCAGAGATACTGAAATGTTACAACAAGAAAACATTGAAAAAGTAGAATAAACACTGTTCTATGTGGGAACAAAAGTAGAGTTACTCCATCCTGTTGCACCCACTCTTCTTCCAGTCCTCAGAAACAGGAGCCATGAGTGCTGTATGTAAACAGCACTTGTCAAACTCCAAGAGCAAAGGGGACTAAATGAACGTCACAGTGCAAGAGAGCAGATAACAGTCAACAGAAAAGTTACCTGCATAATGTAAAGCTGTTTTGCCAGAGTTGTCGGTGCTATCTGCTGGGCATTTAGACTGCAGAAAGAAAAAGGTGCTTAAAGAGAAATCAAAGTGAAGCATGTTTGCTGCAAAGCGCAGAAGAGCTCAGCTGACATTATGGAAGAACCAGCTTTATGAGCTACCACATCAATCCTGGTCCACAGAAATGTATGAGTATCAAATCATTAAAAAGGGATGGTTTTCCACCTAATAAACCCTGACTCCCTGCTGAAAGGCACTGTATGGAAGTCAGGAAATACTCTTGAGAGAAGATGTGAACAAAGATAGCAGTGAATTCAGAAAGTCTGTATCCAGATGCCTTGGAGGGAGAACACCCACAAAAAACCCTCCCTTTTTTTATAAAAAAGCCAAGCCAGATCTTTTATACTACAGTTCTGATCTTCAAATTCTAATTGCTTCTAGTCTTGTAAAAGAAAATGTGTGCTTAATCAACTATTATAACACCTGAAGCACCTAGGAAGATAATACATCTAATCAGAATTTACTTTACAGGGATTTTTAAAATGCTAGCCATTATGGACTGATTTTAAAATCTTGACTTTCCTAAGATTTATTGTTTTTAATTATGTAGGATGGCCATGATCCCTTATCAAGAAACATTTCGATGTAGGAGACTTTGATATCATTTTGAGAACTTAAAACATTTTTGCTTTTAAAAAAGCTTTTGAAAAGCAAAAATGTGGCTTCAGTCTTTTAACCCTACTATAAGCAACAGCCTTGCAGAAGTTTATGTGGGTCTATACACATTACTAACTTCTGTACAGGAAGGTTAAACTTTAATGTTTCATATACATCTCCTTGAATTTGACTTCAAAGATGAGCTTACGCATTCCTCAGATTTCAAACAGCTTGCATCATGTAAAACAAATCTGTAGAGAAGTAGGAACATGATCTGTGGAGCACAAACTAACTGAAGAATGTTACCATTATTTTATATTTTTAACAATGTGCTGATTTCTAAATAATTTTATAAAAAAACAAGTAAAATATCAACCAAGTAGTAAGCTGTTGTAGCTGATAAGTTAATGGACAGCTAGTTGGTACTTGTCTATGTATGCACCCTGTTCAGTTGTTCAATTAATCAAACCACTGTGTACACCATGACCAGTACCAGTTGTGTCTATGACTGAGACTGTTTTAGAAATCATTAACATTTATGCCCAATTGCTTCAACCTTATTTTACCTCCTTCAGCACTGCCAACTTGCCCCATCCCTGAGTACCCACAGAGCCTTGTATTGCCATCACCTTCCCCCATACTCAGCCTCTCACTCTCTACTCTGCCAACTCAGTTGGTAGCTATCTTTGCTAACTTATCTGGCTTCCCCCTTAATGTCTCTACTCATGCAAACGCCCACCCGTCAGCTCATTTCACAGCACCCAAATCCCCTGTTCCTGCCTCTGACAGAGTCTCATAACCATAACTACAAATCAGTCATCTCTCTCACTGCCCTTGCTGGGCAAGTAGGCCCACTCTTTAATTCTTGTGTTCACAATTCCCATTCCTACTTGCTACTTTCAACATCCTCCTAAAAAAACCCCTTCTCCTTACTGTGCTATTCCAAGGCATTCAACCTCAAAGGGAGCGTGGAAAATTAGATAAGTCTGGTGACCTGTCAGAAATCCATGCTGCAGGCTGCCACCTCAGTGAGCGAGGAGGGGAGGAGGGGTGAAGCAAAAAAGCAATTTCCTAAATCGGGAAGATATAATGCTGGTCTCTCTCACCCACTTAGGGAGAAGCTGGAGAACAAGGAAGAAAGATTGAAAAGCCAAACGCCTTACCTGACTATAATGAGACAGAATATGAACACCAAGGGTAGAATCTGGTTTCACTGTATGCACCCAAACAATAGCTACAGAAATCCCAAATGTGGGGAAGAGGAGGAAGCGCCCATGTTTTAGCCCTAACCTCTGACATTGCCTCTCAGGAAGTGGAAGCCCCAACTTCTAGGCCCCTTTACTCTGAGATGCTTACTCTGAGGCTGTAAGCAGATTTTGTGCTTGGAGCAAGATGAGTTGTGCTGAGATGTGTCCTGGCACAGCTGATCTGCTTCACTGCGTGACACAGTGTCAGGTCCCTAACATTCCTGCAACATCGGGGCCTGATCCTGCAGGACAACTGCAAATGGGGGAACCACAGGATCCCCTGTTTGTAGAGGCCACCACAGAAATCCCCCAGCAGAGGGTTCCCTGGGTACGTGTATCAAACCCCAACTCAAGATGCATCTCTGCAAACAGGGGAATCCTGGCAAGTGCTCCCAGAGACAAGTGCTGCATGCCCCAGCAATTTCCTTTCAGGGCCCCTGAAGCTCCGTGTGTGCCTGTCCAGGACAGCTAGAGAGTATGGGAAGCTCTGGGCTGCCCACACTCTCCTGCCATAAAGAAACAGATGTGCACTGCTAAAGAGTGGCATAACATTTTTACCGCCTATTGTTGCAGACACAATTTTGGGCATTTGTGATTCAACTTGGGGCATGGACATCTGTTTGCTTGGGCTTTGTGCTGCCATAAAAATGTTTATGATGGCACAAAGGCAATGTCTGTTTACAGCCTGATCTTCCAGTACAGGCTCTAGCTGCCAAGCCACACATCAAGCATTATCCAGCCCCTCTCCAGTGCTCTCTTAAATGCAAGATGCTTTGGCTCAGCTTCAACAGGCTTTGGATAAAACGGACAGACAGCAGTGGAGAAGTCTCTGCCCCACTGGGAGCAAGGGACATACTAGAACACACAGCCTACACCCTTCTAGGTTGACAGCCATTTCACTGAGCCACACATACACAATCTAGCTTGTTCTCTTTCTCCTGGTCCCAAATATCTCCCTCCCTTGGCTGCCCCAGGGGAGCAGCTTCAAGAGGAACACCAGAGAAAGGACTGGATAGTGGTCTAATGGTTAGTGCGCTGGGCTGGAAAGTCAGAGATTCAAACCCCTGCAGATGATGGGTGTCTAGAACCAAGGTCCCCCCCTCTGGGCAAGTACCCTAAACATGCAACTATTGAGGCTAATGCCTCCACCACACCCCAGACATAATACGCACTTGTTACGGGCTTTTGCCAGGTAGAACCAGTGCATATGTACACGGAGTCACATACTGTCCAGCCTGTCCATATCCTACCACATAAGTTTACACATCCCACACTGCACAGGGAATACAATTGTAAGCTGTGCTTAAGCACCAAAAATGCTAATTATATGGCTGGAAATGTGCCATTTTGACACAAAACTAAATAGGATTCTGCTCCAAGAATACAGGATACTGGTGTGAATTACTGGACAAGGAAGAGCAAGAGAAAAAATATGCAGAGAACACTGAGTTCTTATTTAACTTTACCTGAAGAAGCCTCTTGATGCAGTCAAGGTGGCTGTTCTTTGCTGCTAGATGTAAAGCGCTGTGGCCTAAGTTTAAGTAATGAAAAAAAATTAAGTACTCAATTATGAAAAGCCCAACCTTGCCCCTTCCAGAAAGGTGAGATTATGAATTGCTCCATTTGCTTCTAAATCAACAACATCACAGCAGGGATTAGGAAAAAGATAGAAAGCTTCACAATAAATGAACAACAGTTACTTCCTACTCTACAATTACTCTGCAATTGTTATACTACTCTTTAGTTTGAGTACTAAAAAATTATCCCAATTTATGGCTCTTGCAAACATCATACAAAAATCTACCCTGGCAGAAGTCAGTCTCGCCCTAAGCAAGAGTTTGTGTTTGGATCATATTTTCTTGCTGAAAAAAAGAAATTGTGCATTTAAGCTTTGTTTCTCTAAAAAGCAATGTTGTCATCACCTTGTTTCTCTTCCCTTTGATTTTGACACAACTGCTGTAGCGATGTCCATCAAGTGCTTCTGTGATGGCCACCATCTTGGGCCTTGAACTATCCCACAAACAGTATCCCTCAAACAGAAGAAGCAGAGCTGCTACATCTTGAGCTCCAGGCAGGATAGCTATCCTATTCTAAAATACTGATTTTTCCTGTGAATTGGGCAAGTAAGGCTGTCGCAGGGCACCTCGGTACCCCTGCTCCTAGAAAGGAGGAACTGCCAGGGAGCGAGTGAGCGCGCCCTGGCCTGACATAACGAGCCCAGCTGAGGCTTGCTCAGGTAATGAGCGCAGCTGCGGGTTGCCGGAGCAACCAAGCAGAGCCAGCTGCCTGTAGGGGGCAGGGCCGGGCCCTTATAAAGCTCAGTGCTGAGGCCAGGCTGGCAGTTCTCTGCCAGCAGCCGGAGAGGTAGGAGCTCCCTCAGCTGAGATATGGAAAGGAGCATGACTCGCAAGTACAGCTTGTGATAGCCCTGAGAGGATGGGCACTATGGTTTAGCCAGGGGGCTTTAGGTTTGTGTTATAGCCAGGAGGCTCTAGTTTATGTTTGGCTCTGTATATTACACCCGGAGGTTTGGGTGAGGCTGTAGGGGTTGGAGGAGGCCTCATACAGGGGCCCCACAGGAGTGTGGGGGGCCCCAGTGCCCGAGGAGGGCGCAGTATCCTCAATCACAGGGACCCCAGAGAGTGTGGGGTGCCCTAGCGCCGAGAGGGCGCATTATTTTCATAGCGCCAGGGAAGGCGCAGCTCGCACGCCAGTGTGTGAGCAACCGGCAGCGAGGAGCGCGGCCAGTGGGTCGCGGGCGCAACCCGTAGGTTGCGGACGGGGACCTAGACCCCGGATTGCGTGTGGGGGAACATAGACCCCGGCCCCAGGAAAGGGGCGGTATTATTGAGTAGCCCAGTGTGGGCACAGCGAACCCCAGAGAGGGAGCACCATTGTACGTTATTGAGTAGCCCAGTGTGGGCACAGCGAACCCCAGAGAGGGGGAGCGCCATACCGAGGAGCCCGAGACGGGCATAGCGAGCCCGGCCGCAGGCTAGTGCGGTAATACCCCTCAGACCAAGGCAGGGCGCTGCGGTTGCCCCGAGAAGACAAGGAGTAGCAGCGCGGAGAGCCAGGGTCAGAAAGGGTGCCCGTGCGGTTGGCCCATAGGACCGGGGCCCGCTAGGGAGTCCCTGAGTGGGACCATACCATCAGGGGAGGCCCAGCAGGAGGCTGGGCACTAGAGAGACAGACCGGACAATGTCTATTACATCTGCGAGGCTTGGGGAGTGGTATCAGGGGAGGTAGGAGCCACGCATAGCCCATAAGGCTAGGGCGCTTGGGTAGCGCCCATTGTACGGGGAGACCCACGAGGGGTCCAGGAGCTGACAGGCCCGAGGAAACAAGGCAGCCTCCCTATTACATATTACATCAAGACGTGGCGGGCGAGAATGGAGGGTGCCCTCGGGCCGGAGTAGCGCGGTGAGAGGGCCTCAAGGAGATCACGGCCCTCCGCGAGGACCCCGCCGTGACAAAGGCCTATAACCTACACTTGCTTTGGGGACTACATTCCTACAAATCTCATTAATTTGAGAGTGTTCACATTGCACTGGTAGACAAGAGCATAAGCGTATATGGAAGCATGACCAGAGATTGCAGTATCTCATCTCTTTTTATTCAAAGAGCCCCAGAAAAAAATGGGAAGTCAGGAAAAAAGTGAAGAGAAAGGAGTCAAGTCAGTACTCATTAAGAAAGACACTCAGAAGCCACTGAGGATGTGCTCCAAGGCACTGTACAAAGAAACCCATGACTTCAAGAGGGAAGTCCATTCAAATTGAAACAAGCATCAGCGTGATGCTCTCAGATAAGCCTAGGCCACTTTGCCATTTAGAACAATGTGCAAATCCTGAAATGTGATGAGGTGACAACATTTGTTAGATTTCTATGAAGTGCCCGAGATTCAAAGTAAATTACTCTCAGAGGTGCATCCATGTGTAAAATTTGAATTCTCCTGCCAGAATCAGACACTTCCTTATATGTGGATTATTCTGTCAGGTACAAGAAAGCCAGACCCTTATTTGGCATCTGGAGCAAGAGATGGACCTAGTACACCCAATGTTTAAAGTCGATTATTTTTACAGGACAGAGCACTGGCAGGCTGTTCAGGTAACTGGTCTGCCTAGAGGAAGTACAAGGCACTGATTCTGTAAATACAACTTGGATGAAAGGGCATGATCCATTAAAAAAAATCTACTAGGTTCTGTCCTCTTCCCTTGCCCCACTTGTACATTAAAGACTACCACACTACACTTTTGAAGACTGAACCAGTGGAGGAGAGAGCTCTCTGCTCCACTTTGCCCAATTAGCTCAAGTCATAATGCTCAAGAAATGTCCTGACGCACTTCCAGTACATCTGAGGGATTAGTAGGCCTGATAAACATAGAAAGTGATAAATGAGGCCTTGATTTAAACACTGCAAAATCCTACAGAAAAATAAAAAATTACGTTTTTATGTTAGAGATCCAGGTGATTATTTTGTAATCTCAAGTCCAATAGCATGTTTAAATCTATAAGACTGAGGGTGGAGATTTCAAATTTGGAGGAATGAATTTTGCCTGCAAAAACTCTGCTTGCATCTGCATGAGCAATTAGCGTAATTAAGTTTACCCTCCAGGGAAAAGATGAATGCAAATGAATAGCTGAACACTTATGAAACAACTTGTCCATGCTGTCACTTTATTTGCACAAAACAGGTAACTATATATCCAAGTGCAGTTTTATAATTGCTTGTGCCACATTGTTGACTGACTTCCAACTTTGTATTTTGAAAACTTATCTTGTCCTATGTATGGCATAACATAGGTTTAACTTTACAGTGACATACCTGCACCATCCTGTGCCGTCACATCCACACCATGTGTCACCATAATCCGGAGGCATTCTGCATGTCCTTTCGTAGCAGCCAGGTGAAAACTAAAAGAGAGCATCTGCAAGTCACTTGGTTTTATTAATATTTCCTTTCTATTTAATTTGTACACTAACTACTGGTAAAGACCAGTACTACCCCCCCATCCCCATTCTAGATGTCTTTACGTGCCTCTAAACATTTCCCAAGTATACAGTTCTCAAAGTGAATGTGCAGTAATAAAAAACCTGCCACATTCATACCATATGTTTTTGCATCTCACACGGTCCCAAGTAAAACACTCACTTTGTTTTTTGGAAGGCAGAATGAAGGAAAATACTTTTTAAAAGAGTTGTTACTGCACAGAGCAAGGGCAGAGGCTAATCTCCAGCTCACAAACCCTCCTTTTTCTGCTCAGGCAAAAGCTACAGTTGTAATGGTTTCTGAACTGAACTGTCAGCAGCTCTTGGTTGCTCAGCCAAAAGCTGAAACTGTAGCTGAATACTGGACTCCGTGGGTAGATCTAGGATTTAAAACAAAAAACAACAAAAAACCCTAAAAATGATCTACAGGGCTGTGAAATAGGAGAAGAGAGACCAGAAGTAGCTAAAAGACAGCAAAATGGCTGAAGAAAGGATAGCTTAGTTATTGAAACATTAAGGCCATTAAAACTGGTTTTAAGCTCAGGGTGAATCAGGAATCAAAGAGGGTGGTGTAATCACATCACTGCCTTTCCCACATGTGGCTGCTGCAGGGAAGAGAAGGGAAAGCAGCAGCAGCTCTCTTACAGCATCTCTACGCTTCCAGGAGGAGTCCAGAGGAGAGCCACACACATGATCAGAGTCAAGAGAGCAGGCCTTATGAGGACAGGCTGAGAGGCATGGGACTCTTCAGCTTGGAGAAGTGTAGGCTCAGGGGGACTTGGTGGCAGCCTATAAGTATATCAGTGGTATGCATCAGGATCTGGGAGAATGTCTGTTCACCAGGGCACCCCAAGGGAATACAAGGTATAATGGTCACAAACTGTTGGAAAACTGTTTTAGACTGGACATAAGGAAAAACTTCTTTACCGTTCGAGTCTCCAGGGTCTGGAATAGACTCCCCCCAGAAGTGGTGAAAGCACCTACTCTGGTCACGTTCAAGAAGCATCTGGATGATTATCTTGCTAGAGTCATCCAACCCCAGATGACTCCTTGCCCTTTGGGCAAGGGGCTGGACCCGATGATCTCGCGAGGTCCTTTCCAGCCCTAATGTCTATGAAATCTATTACATCTATTCTGGGGAGAAAAATAAGCTTCCCTACTTAAGATACACACCATAATATTCGAAGGTTAACTTTTGGGAAAAGGTATGAGAGTATATGTGGTATTCTGCTCAGGATGATTTCTTACTAAGCGATCCTGAATATCTAACATAGATGTGCAACTGCCCCCCAATTTCTAAATGAATGGATAAATCAGGGTCTCATTGAAGACAGAAAAATCCAACTAAGTTCAACAAGCCCTAAATTTTAATATAATGCATGCGTTCTGTGCATCCTCTCTCAACAAGTTACTGGATAGTTGCCCAGCTGTGCTATAAATATAGTCTTTAATTTTGGGGTTTCCTTTTCACCACAAGCATGGCACTTGGTAACACAGCAGGGAGTTGTTGAGGCCACTTCATGGCATGACCCAGTCAAGAGCAGTAATTACTAATGGCTTAATTACAGAGTAGTTGTGTTGCCTCCAACTTCCTCACATGACATAGTAGCTGCAGTTTCATCTTTGAAATCTCTGGCATTTCAGGATTTACAGAAAGTATCCCGTGAAAAGGCAGGCATCTGCTCTTGAAGATATGCCACATGACATATAAGGAGATGTGATGCAGAACAGAGGGACAGAGCTTTTGAAAAATTGGAAGTGTTTATGTTCAGCATGCACATTTTGCCTAAAAAAATGACTCTCAGGAGATAGATGGAGTGTTCTGAAAGTGGTCCTACTGGAATAACGCTCTGCATAGCAAGCTGATGAGTAATCTGAACAGCTCGCTTTAGATAATTGTGCACATTAAGGTTCTAAGGATGCTATTGAACAGCAACCACTGGCAGGTAAGTCTGCATGTATGGAAAGACAAACAAGTTACAATGATTGTGGTCTAAAAGCCCAATCAAAACAGCACCAAGCTCTTGCTAAAAAAGTGTGCCCGTAAGACCAAAAAAAAGAAAAAAAGAGAGAGTAATTTAGGGCATTACTTTGCAAACTTTATGAAAATCCCAGTAGAAACTAAGGACAGAAGCCACGAT
This sequence comes from Alligator mississippiensis, assembly GCF_030867095.1. NCBI lineage: Eukaryota > Metazoa > Chordata > Crocodylia > Alligatoridae > Alligator > Alligator mississippiensis. The sequence continues at coordinate 280,032,827 of NC_081826.1, forward strand.
TCTTGTAACACGCTAAGAAGTCTCACAAAACAATGAGGTCCTTCCTTGCTTGGAGCTATTTAGCAAGGACAGAGGAGCTCTAAGTCAAGCAGAACAACTACCTTATCCCCTAAAATGGTCCCTCCAGAGAAGCACTCCTGACTGCTGTGGTGTGAACTTGGAGTGGTATTGCTTAGACTTTAAACTATTCTGTGCATATACAAAAATATCCTGAACACTCCATCTGGCACCTACCACACACTGGGAGCATTTATGAAAATAAAAAGCATTAAAATCATTTGTTGCTGGAAGGCCATATAGATTTATGTTAAATGAGAAAGGAGACATATACTAAGACTAAGCATTGGTCACTTATAAATATTTCTGTCCAGAAAAAGAAATTTGTCTCTGAGCTCTGGAAAAAAATCATTGGGGAAAGTGAAACCCAGCATCTCTAAATATACCCAGTACAACATACCAGCACCAAAACAAATGCAATAGTGAAAGAGGAAAATCAGATCAAAGTCAAAGAGTAGGTGTGTTGAAGTATATAACTACATTTTGACAATATTTGTAAGAATTATAAATACTTGCATAGTGGCAAATTGGCTAAAGTAGTAACATCTAACATTTACAGACAGAATGTTTGCATATATGTATTGTGTCAATTACAATAAAAATGCTCAAATACAGAAGTTTTGTTTTATTTAGGTAAAAACAGACACAGAAACACACATACACACACTCCATTAAGGACCCCTGCCTCTCCAAATCCTAACTGCTTTCCAAACTGTATAATGCAGTGTATCCAGAAGCAGCATTTCACTGATGCAAAAGCACATCTTAACATGCTATCACTTGTAGAGATATAATTCAATTTTGGCCTATGAAGGTTCTTGCAAGCAATGAACAAATTAAAATCTCTGCTGCTTTTGGAAGATGCATCAGATTAATAGAGGAGAAGATGGGTCAGAGAGAAAGCAGAGAGTCTGTATAGCTAACTGTATGGGTAAGAAAACTCACAAAACATGGAAAATGTAAACAAGTACTGAGATAATTAGAGTTAATATTTTGACCAATTCAATTTTAGCAAGTTTTCTGCCAGCAGTTTATGATCACATGTTGGTAATCTGCTGAATAATGTCTGGAGATAGTTCTTACACTGCATTTGTTCAGACAGTTATTAAATATTGCAACTTTTAAGCTACTATTGAGCTTTCTGGTTTGTGTCCTCACTTATTCAAATTTTGTTTAGCGATATTATAATAGTTATGCAAAAGTAACATTTATACTAACATTACTGTCTTCAAAGTTATCAAATGTGGGGTTTTAAAAAACTTGCTACACGAGGGGGTGGGGGAGGGGGTGAAAACACATGTTTTCAGTTAAAGGTACCATCTAAATTTATTACAAACAGAAAGAAACCCAAAAGCCAGAAGGGAAGGGATTTTGCTAAGCATCCCACTGGTTTTCATTTCCAGTTGAAAATGTTGATGTGGTTTTATATACTTCACTTTAAACACTGCAAGAAAGAGAATAGTTTCTCCAGAAATCTGGCTGGCTGTTTTTTCCATGGCAGGAGACTTTACAGAATGAATCCTATAAGATAGAGACCTGGATTTTCCAAAAGAGATTAGTGATTTTGTTTCAATATTTTGGGACTCAGTTTACAACATTCAGAAGCCTGATCCTGAGAAAGCACTGGTAACACTTTCTGGAATCCAAGTCCCAAATCAACTGTGATTTTGTGTGCTCAAAATCACTAGTTACTTAGGCCACACTAACTCACAGTAAGGAACATAAATGGTGAATGAAGAACACTACAGCTTAATGTGCAAGATGCAGGAAGCCTATGCCCCCCCCCCCCCCCAAAAAAAAAAAGTGTAAAGGCATAAAGGGTCCTTGATGGAAATGACTAAATGCCAGGTGCTGCGTGAAAAAAGACATGATAAAGATGCAGGGTATACCAAGAGATGAAAAAAGTGGGATTGTGCCATAAGAAAAGAGGACAAGGGATTTTAACTTCCTGCCAAAGGAGAGCGTAAACAAATCATTCACAAACGTGTTCTTGTAAGGAAGAGAAGAGAGTCTTATTACCTAATCAAAATGGTCTGTGCTTCTTATTAAAATCATGTTTAAGATTTAGCAGTTGACATTACAACACATTTCTGTCCATGAGGAGTAATTCTGGTTCAAAATAAAAAGTAACGTCTTTTTTACATTGACAGTGGACATTTTTGGACGCTGACAAGCAAGAGGGAGATTCCCACAGTGGAGGAGTTGCAGAAATTTGATTTCCTACAGAAAAGCTGCATAAACTCTCCTAAAATAGTTGGGACAAAACCTGCAGGTTTGCTGTGGCTGGAGTTCTCCCCAGCCCCAGGATCAACCCCTAGAACATTTCACTTGATACTGGGTACCAACTAGAAATTGAGCCATTGACTACTACACTTTGAGCCTGATGATCCAGCCAGTTTTCTATTCACCTGACATTCATCCAGACCTCATACTTCCTTAGCTTGCTTATGTGAATTTTGTTGGAGACTGTATCAAAAGCCTTGCTAAAGGCAAGGTATATTATGTCTACTGTTCTCCCTACATTCACAGAGCCAGTCATCTCATCACAGAAGGCAATCAGGTTGGTCAGGCATGACTTGCCCTTGGTGAATCCATGCTGACTTTTCCCAATCACCTTCTCCTCCAAGTGCTTAGAAATAGATTCCTTGAGGGCCTCCTCCACGATTTTTCCAGGGACTGAGATGAGAGGCTGATCAGTCCAGAGTTCCCTGAATCCTCCTTCTTCTCTTTCTTAAAGATGGACACTACGTTTGTTCTTTTCCAATCACCCAGGACCTCTATCAATCACCATGAGTCTTTAAAGATAATAGCCAATGGCTCTGTGATCACATCAGCCAACTCCCTCAGCACCTTTGGGTGCATCCTGTCTGGCCCCATGGATTCATACACATCCAGTTTTTCTAAATAGTCCCCACCCTGTTTTTCACACGTTGGCTGCTCACCTCCTCCCCAAACTGCTGCCAGATGCAGTACTCAGGGAGCCAACCTTGTCTGTGAAGACTCAGATGAAAAGGCATCGAGCCTTTTCCACATATCTGTCACTAAGTTGCCTCCCTCATTTAGTAAGGTAGCATTAGTACTCTCCAAAGAACAGCATTTCTCCTTGTCTTGAAAGTAACCTGATATGGTACTTAGCAAAATATAAAAAACTTAGCGAAAAATGAATGCTTGAGAACACTCTAGGACTGTGAGAGGTCAAATGGCAAGCGAACAGTAAATACAATATCATAGCATGCAAGGACGAGAGCCTAATGTATGAGCACAACACATGGTTGGTTTGTGCCATTCATCATCCAAGTTCCCTGAAAAATACATTAACAGCAATGAGGTCTGAAGCACATTATGAACTTGCTTAGACTCGCTGTCAGGGTTTATTTTGAGTAAAAACACCCCTCCCCAAAGCAGAGCATTTTCTCTTTTTTCTAATGCATGTCAAATCTTTGTTGACTTTCAAAAAGCATGACTTGCCTGCCAAAAGCTGGATGATTTACAGTTTCCTGACAGATGACCACCTTTGCATAAACAAACAAGATAGCTAAAACAAAGATACAGCACTCCTTGGAGTCTCTGTGGTGCTGATAAAAATACAGAAATGGAAGTTTCCCAGTCCTCACTTCAACCAGCCCAGACAGATGAGTGACCTGCTAAGCTAACCAGCCAGGAAAAGATACACGATAACACTAGCTGCCTTTACTCCTCATTCACCTCTGACCAACTTATTCACGACCTTGGACTTGCACTTTTATGTATTTTAGTACTGGTTTAAAAAAAGCACATATGTTCATGGACACATTATCTCTCTTCCTTCCTTGTACTAAATTCTAGGTCAGTTCCGTTCTTTATTTCTGTTTCAACAGCCAGACCAAAAGCAACAGTTTTACTTTCCAGCTGAATTTTAGCTGTATTTCACAATGAACAAACTGAGAGAAGTGTTAGAACAAAGTTGTAGAGACCTGGCCACATTTCCCCAGTCAGTGTGCAGCTCCTTGTCCTTAAGGACGGGAGCTGGAGAACTATGGGATAGGAAGTGCTTGCAATTATTCAAAAGCAAGTCCAATCCAGTTGTCCTTGTCAAGTAGTATAGTGACTAATAGCTACAGTAGATTTAAGGAAGACTTTTCAATAGTTACCTTGATGGACTATGATTTATACGATACACAAAAAAGAATTTAAAGCCATACCTGGAGAGAAAAAATAACCTAGAAGGGTGTTTGATACATTTTGTGTCTAACCTACATGCATAAATGAACAAAGTCATCATTAGCTTTTATATGGTGAGGAACAAAGCCCCAGGAGACACTGAACCAACAGGTATTTCTGCCTTGCTCGCTCAGCCCATGCAGACCCCTTTCTGTGAAACCTAGGCTGCTTGGCTGCGTGCCCTCGGGGCTTTACAACAAATGCTGCTGAAAGTAGGGCTTGAAGGGACCTCAAAATCAGGATCATTCCTAACTAAACCATTCTAGCCAACTGCCTGTCCTACCTGCTCTTGAACATTTTCAGGGGTGGAGAGTCCACAGTTTTTCTCGAGAGCCTGTTCCAATGCTTGACCACTCTTAAGCATGTGGTCTGGGGAGGAAGGGGGCAAATGGAGCACAAGCTACAGGCTGCACCCTGGTGGAACAGCTCCAGAGGGCTGGCTTCACGGCTGGACCAAATGAGGCTAAGCTGGAGCCAATGCACAGCACTGTCTGCCAGAGTACCAGATGCAGCATACATGATGCTGGGCCCTGTGCTGCAGGCATCATGCAAGGTCAGCCCAGCCCTGTATACCACTGGCAATATGTGCTAGTCCTTCTGTGCCCTACTGAACCAGCCCTATACACTGACTCTGGCACAACCCAATCTGGACCCACCCTGGAGTCAGTGCTCTGGGGCAGGTCTGGCAGTACAGCCTGCACTATGTGCCCCATGCCAGCCCCGCCAGGCTGCATGAAATACCCATAGTGCCAGTTCCAGCCCATGTGCCACCTGCACACAAGCCCCTAAGTACAGGGGTCTGGTACAGGTAGCATGCTGCATGTGGAGCTCCACCTGATAGCCTTGCATGCTGACTCTGCCATGCCATCCAGCCTAGCAACACTCACTCAGCTGGCAGGGCTGTAAGAGTTCAATACCCTTAATCTACTATTTCTCCCTTCTTGGCAGTACTACAATCTAGGCAGTCATTCCCCAGTCTGTATCTGTGCATGCAGTTATTCTGTTCCAAGTGCAGGACTCGGCATTTGTCCTTTCTGAACTGCTTTGGGTTGACTGCAGACCATTTCTCCAGTTTATCCAGGTCACTTGGCATCCCAGCCCTACCCTCAGGAGTGTCTGCAACTGCACTTACCTCAATGTTGTCTGCTAATTTGATAAGCATGCACTCAGTCCCAACAACAGAGGACCCAGAAAAGACACTTGGGAAATCCCACTTCATACCTTCTCCTGACTAGACACTGAGACATTGATAACTACCTACTGAATATCATGGTCCAAGCCTATTATATATCTGTGCTACAGTACTTTCATCTAGTCTGTATTTCCTTCACTTGTTAATGAGAATGTGAGAATGTTGTGGGGGAGAGTGACAAAAGCCTTACTAAAGTCCAGATATATCACATCCACTGGCCTCCCTTCATCCACAGAGCCTGTCACCTTGTCATAGAAGAAAATCAGGGTGGTCAGGTGTGACTTGGTCTTGGTGAATCCATGCTGGCTGTTCCTGATCACCTTGTTCTCATCGTTTCTCGGCCTTCTGGCTCAGATCAAGCGTGTATTCCTTGAGGACCAGGTCCACAGTCTTCCCAGGTATCAAGTCAAGCTGACTAGTCTGTAATTCCCCATATCTTTCTTCTTCCCTTTCTTAAAGGTGGACACTATACTTTCCCTTTTCCAATCATCCAGGACCTCACCTGACCTCTGCAAGTTCACAAAGAAGATAGCTGTGACTCTGAAATTACCATAGCTAATTCCTTAGGCACCTTAGGGTTCATCCCATCCAGCCCTGAAACTTGAAAACATCTAATTTCTCTAAGTACTTCCCAGCTTGTTCTTCCAGTCATCATCTGGTAGCTGGCCCTATTTGTGAAGACTGAAGTAAAAAAGGTCCAGCATCATTCACAATAGACTGTCATCCACGTTTCATAAAGGACCTATGGTTTCTTTGATTTTCCTCTTACTCCGGACATACTTACAGAATCCCTTTTTATTGCCTTTGATGCCCCTTGCCAGCTACATCTCAAAGTGTGCCTTGGCCATCCTAATTTTCTCTCTGCATGCCCATGCAATACTACTATACCCTTTCCCAGTATTATGACCGAGTTTCCACTTTTTATAGGAGTCCTTTTTGAGTTTCAACTCACTGAAGAGATTGCTGTCTAGTCAAGCTGGTTTCCTGTTGCACTTCCCTTTCTTTTGTCTCATTGGGATAGCTTGCTCCCGCACCCTTAAGATGGCCTCCTTAAAGTACAGCCAGTTCTCCTGGACTCCTTTACCCCTGAGACTTGCCTCTCAGGGGAGGCTGCCCAGTGCCCATCAGTTCCCTGAGCTTGCTAAGTCTGCATGTCTGAAGCCTGGTGTCCTTATGCTGCTGCTCTCCTCCTCCCTCCCCTTACGATCTTGATCTCTATCATTTATAGTCACTGGCTGCATCTGCATGAGATACTGACTGCATAGTAGCCTGGAACTACTGTGCAGTAGCACTGCATGACAACAACCGTGACACAATGTTACTGCGCAGTAGTGTTAGGCTACTGCTCAATGATGTCACAGAAAATATATTGGATGGTGCTACTGCGCAGTTTGACTTCCATGCATTTGACATACTACTTTACAGCTAAGCTGACTTCAGTTTGCAGAACAGAAATATACTCATGGCACTGTAAACATTTATAATGACACTCTAAATATTTATATAAAGGAAAGCCATAATTTCACTGTGTTCATTTTATCTCTTCCCAAGAGCATACTTGATAAATATAGCTTTTTCTTAAAGAGCACACTCCATAATGTACGCCAGGCAGACACACATGACAGAACAAGAATTAGCTCAAGAAAAATAGTTAAGGAACGTTTGTTAAAATGTTTTCTTTTCAGGCCTCAGATCTGGCACCCTTATAAATTGATAAATAGACTCTCATGGATTTAAAATATTTATTTTATAAAGCATTCCATCATCGAGAAGTTAATACATGAAATTAAAAATATGAGGCATTTCTGCATTTCCTCTACTGGTTGCAAAGCGGCAGTAAAAATTAAAAAGAAAAGAAAAGAAAAGAAAAGAAAAGAAAAGAAAAGAAAAGAAACAACAGGAGCCATGATGATTCTAGTTATGGCACATAGCTGTCTAGTTATAGTACACAGGATAAGCTACATAACTGCCATTCCTCACCAGGACAACGCCCGAATCTTTGTGAGCAACAGCACTGGAGTGAGGGACATACAAGCAGAAGTGCAGCCATTGACAGAACATTTACAAGCAGTGTCCAAGGACAACAGAACATGGGCTATTTTTAAAAAGTTTACACAAGTAGTACCATAGAAAAGGGGGGTTGGAAGGGATCTCAGGAGGACATCTAGTCCAACCCCCTGCTCAAAGCAGGACCACCCCAAATAGATCATCCCAGCCAAAGCCTTGTCAAGCCAGGTCTTAAAAACTTCCGAGGATGGAAAGTTCACAACCTCTCTAGGTAACCTGTTCCAGTGTTTTACTACTCTCCTAAAAAAGAGAAAGTTTTTTTCCTAATATCTAACTTAAACTTCCCTTGCTGCAAGTTGACAATGGCTGACACCATTGTTCTTTGTTCTGTCATCTGCCACCACTGAGAACAGTCTAGCTCCATCCTCTTTGGATGGTCCTCCAACCACTCTTCTGGTAGTTGAAGGGTGCTCAGTCTTCTCTTCTCCAGACTAAATAAACCCACATCCCTCAGCCCAGTCTCATAATTCATGTCCCCCAGCCCCCTCACCATTTTTGTTGCCCTCTGCTGGACTGTTTCCAGTTTATCTGCATCCTTCCTGTAGCGGGGGGGCCGAAAACTGAACACAGTACTCCAGATGTGGCCTCATAAGTGCCAAATGGAGGGGAACAATCACTTCCCTCAATCTGCTGGCAACGCTGCTACTAACACAGCCCAGTATGCCATTAGCCATTTGTGCAACAAGGGCACAATGTTGGCTCATATTCAGCTTATTATCATCCACTGTAAGCTCTAGGTCCTTTTCTGCAGAGCTGCTGCCCAGCCAGTCAGCCCCCAGCCTGTCACAGTGCAAGGGATTCTTCTGTCCTAAGTACAGGGCTTTGCACTTCTTCTTATTGACCTCATGAGATTTATTTTGGCCCAATCATCCAATTTGTCAAGGTCTCTCTGAATCCTAGCTCTACCCTTCATCATATCCATTACTTCCCCCAGCTTGGTGTCTTCTGCAAACTTGCTGAGTGTGCAATCTATGCCATCTTCCAGGTCACTGATGAAAAGACTGAACAAAAGCAGCCCTAGGACCAGCTCCTGGGGCACTCTACTTGATACCAACTGCCAACTAGTAATCAATGGCTCGATATCTACTCTCTGAGCCTGATGATCCAGCCAGTTTTCTATCCACCTTACAGGCCATTCATCCAACCCATACTTCCTTAGCTTGCCTGCAAGAATGTTGTGGGAAACCGCATGAAAAGCCTTGCTAAAGTTAAGGTATATCAAGTCTCGCTGCACTGCTCTCCCCACATCCACAGAGCCAGTCATCTCATCACAGAAAGCAATCAAGTTGGTCAGGCATGACTTGCCCCTGGTGAATCCATGCTGACTGTTCCTAATCACCTTCTTCTCTTCCAAGTGCTTAGAAATGTATTCCTTGAGGACCTGCTCCATAATTTTTCCAGGGACTAAGGTGAGACTGACTGGTTTTCAGTCTTTATTTTCATTCAAATCTCTCTGATAGTATTAATATTTTCCTTATTTAAGGGAAAAAGAGGTTCAGGCCCCATGTCAATTCAATACAATTCAGGGACTTAATATTCTTACAGTCCATGTCAAGTTTAGACAACCTTGGGCCATTAAAATATTGCCAAGGAAGGCAGTGGCAATTCTGGGCTGACATCAATCTCGCTCCTCTTGCAGATACAGTAAGCAGTCCTGTGATGTTCGAATAAGTGCCTCCCCAGTCAGACACTAGAAAAGGACAAGATTTGTAATAAAAATCCACAGGGGCAACATCTCAGGTTTATCAAAAGAAATCCTACAACATCTACAAGGTCTGAAATATAGTTTGCACTCCTGATATCAGACATTTAAAACTATGAGGGCCTATAGTGAACAAAGAATAAATGGATCCAACAGTTTGACAGCTGGTCAGAACAACAAATGGACTAGATACCCAGTATCTTGTTTAAATATTAAAGGCGGCAGGGTAAATATACACCTTTACAGACTAACTAAAGATAGATATATATATATATATATGAGATCTCAAGTTTCTGTGAACCCAAGTTCACTTCATCAAGATGCCATGAAAGGGGAAAGAAAGCAGAGTATAAGAAGGAGAGGGAAATTGGAATATAAAAGAGAGTGGGGGAAGCAAGAGGGGGACAGTGCTAGGAGGGAAAAAGCAGGTGAGTAGTAAACCCACAGAAACAAAGGGGGTCACAAAAGCAAATCTAGGTAATGAGATAAGAATCCAAAGTCCCTGTTTAAACCGTACTTAACAGAGTCAAGTATGTGGATGATTTCTTGTTCCACAATTTCCCATTCAAACTAGTTTTTAATGTTTTTTTGCCTGAGAACAGCAATCTGATGAAGTGAACTTGGATTTGTGAAAGCTTATATTCTCTCTACATACTTAGTTAGTCTATAAAGATGAATATGTGCCCTGCCTTTTGACTGACTTTAGACTAACACGGCTAACTACTTCTCTTTAAATATGAAAGCCAGACCTTTATTCCATTCAAGACTAGGATTTACCAAATTGACAAGGGCAGTAGGAACAGCCACCTTGTTATCTCCCACTGTTAACCTTGTCAGGAAGGTATCCCAGGAACATACCAGACAAATCATTAGTTAGTAGGAGTGCCAAATAATATAACTGGCTAGTTGAAGACTAAAGCTAAAACTAAAGGAGTCTGCTCTATAAATACAGATATGATGGGATCAAATAAAGTTTTGGAGCAGTATCTGTAAGAGGTCTCAACTACTTCAGTTCTCAAAGCAAGAGGGCAGTCTCTACATCAGATATTGTATAAACCACTCTAACCAATTTCTTTTGGAGCCTTTAAAGACCTGGGATAAGGCTTAAGTGTAACCCCCTTGTATTGCAGGAGAGCATTTTCCAAAATGCATCCATCTTAGGAAGGTCGGTGAGACAATCACGAACATGCTTGGTGGGGATATGGTGGTGGCTGGTGGGAGCCCAGAGGGGAGGGCTCTAAGAGAACTCTCTGAGAACAGGAGCAGGGGCTGGTTGACGGAAACTGAGTGTCCTACTGAAAACCCTAACTGATCAGCAGGTATCCCGGTTTTCCGTTTCCCACGGAAAAATGGAGTAAACCACAGATTTTACCTTTTATCAGAGGCGAACACGGATTTCTCATTTTAGTGGAGAAACCTGTGGATGTTGTAGTTTTGCCATGAGCTCTCTGCAGGCGGGCAGAGTTCCAGCTTGCAAGGGGCTGGGGGGAGTGGGAGGAGGGCAGCCAGGCAGGCTGTACATGCATGTGCATGTATATGCACATGGCCCTAGGCAGCCTGGACAGCAGCTCCGGCCCTGTGGCCCTCCCCCGGGGCCTCCACAACCCAGTGCTGCAGGGAACAGCAGGGCCAAGACGTTGTCTGCCTCTGTGAGCTCCATGCTGCCTCCGTCCCCTGTGCACAAGCCTGTACTGGCACCATCACTGCAGCCACGCAGGCAGGGGACACTTTGCCAGGACAGCGCGGAGTTTGTAGCAGCAGGCAACCTCTGGCACAGCTCTGCTGTTCTTTGCAGCGCTGCGTTGCACACTCCGGGCTGTGGAGGCACTGGGGGAGGGCAGTAGGGTGGAAGCTCGTAGTGGGTAGTGCACAGAGTGCACAGCCTGTCCCCTGTGGTGGGGAGCAGTCTGCCCGAGCCCGCCACAGGCAGGCAGAAGGGGGGGAGCTGGGCTCTACTCTGTTGCAGCTGCCGCCACCTTCTGCCAGGGACAGGGGGCTGTGGACCCAGGTCATAGATTGTAAGGGGCCGGAAGGGACCTTGTAGATCATTGGGTCCAGTCCCCCTGCACTAGGCAGGAAAAGACAGCTGGGGTCAAGTGACCCCAGTGAGGGGACTGTCCAGTCTCCTTTTGAAGATTTCCAGGGTAGGTGACTGCATCACCACTGGAGGGAGTTTATTCCACAGTGTGGACACCCTAACTGTGAAGGAGTTTTTCCTGGAATTGAGCCTGAAGCAGCCTTCCAGGAGTTTGTATCCATTACTCCTGGTCTTCCCCAGGGGTGCCCTGGTGAACAGCTGTTCACCAAGTTCTTGATGTGATGTAGCGGTAAGTCGCTACCAAGTCCCCTCTCAGCCTTCTCTTCTATAGGCTGAAGAGGCCCCAGGCTGCCTTTTCTCGTATGTCTTGTCTTGCAAGTCCCTGATCACACGGATGGCTCTTCCCTGGACCCTCTCAAGTTTTTCCATGTCCTTGTTGAAGTTCGAAGAAGATGAGATTGGTAAGACAAGACCTACTCATGACAAAGATATTCTGGCTGTCATTCAGAATACTATCTACGAGTGTATTGCATATAGATTCTTTAATGAGTTTTTCCAGGATTTTCCCTGGGATGGAGGTTAGACTAATTGGCCTATAGTTGCCCAGGTCCTCCCTTTTCCCCTTCTTGAAGATGGGCACAAGGTTGGCTCTCTTCCAATCCTCAGGGATCTCCCCTGTGCGCCATGATTTCTGAAATAGTTTTGGCAGGGGTTCCACAATGACCTCAGCTAGCTCCTTCAGCACTCTCGGGTGAAGTCCATCTGGTCCCGCTGACTTACGAATGTCTAGCCTTTCTAGTCGGTATTGTACCAGCTCAGCATCTACAGTGGGAAGGCTATCATTCCCACCATGCTCCCTGTGAAACTTATCTCGCTTATCTTTCCCCTTGGTCCAGTGAAATACCAAAGCAAAGTGGGCATTCAGGAATTTAGTTTTTTCCTGAGTGTCTGTTACCAGCTGTCCCAAGCTGTTAAGCAGGGGCCCCCTGCTTCCATTTATTTTCCTTCTGCTCCCTACATACCTAAAGAAGGACTTCTTATTGTCCTTGACTCCCTTGGCTAACTTAAACTCAGTCGCCACCACCTTAGCTTTCCTAATCATTTCCCTACAACTGTGAATCACTGTTGTATAGTCCTCCTTGAGGACTGTCCCTAGCTTCCACTGTGTGTACTTTGTTTTTATTTTTTCAAGAGGACCATTATGTCCCTAATAAGCCAGGAGGGCTTACCAGCCCTTCTGTTACTTCTCCTCTTCAAGGGAAAGGTCTACTTTTGTGTTTTGAGGATCGTGTCCTTGAGGAATGACCACTCTCTGTGCATCCCAATCACCTTCCACTTCTGGTCCCACATTGCTTCCCCTACTAATGCCCTGATCCTGTTGAAGTCAGCATTTTTGAAGTCCAAGACTTCAATCCTGTTAGTTGATTTGTCAACCTTGTGGCAGACGGTGAACCTGATAAGCTCATGGTCACTGACGCCCAGGCTACCCTCAATATTCAAGCCACACACCAGATCATTTCTTTAGGCCAAGACCAAGTCTAGGAGAATGGTACCTCTGGTTGGACCTTGCACTTCCTGAGTCAGAAAGAGCTCCTTGATTACAGCAAAAAACCTACATGACCAATCCGACCTGGCCGAGTGTTCCTCCCAATCTACGTCTGGGTAATTGAAGTTGCCCATGACAACCAACTCCCTTGCACATGTGGCCTCGGTCAGTTTTTGAGAGAACTCCAGATCCAGTTCTTCCCCGTAGTTCAGTGGCCTGTAGTAAACGCCTACAGTTAGGTCTCTCTCACCTCGCCCCCCTGAAGCTTGACCCAGAGCGTTTCAAGCTGCTTATCTTTGAGCCTAAGTCCCTGGTCCCATAGCCCTGGCAGATAGAAGCCCCCTCTGGAAGGGGCTGTGGGTGGGAGGCGAGGGTCAAAAGCAGGGCTGGGAGTTGTGGGGTACCAGGAGGGCCAGGGGTGGGGGGAATGAGGGCACTAGCAGAGCTGTGGGGATGGGGGAGAGGGGGGAGGCTTTCATTTTAATCACAGATGCTGAGGTTTTTAAATAGAGAATTTGCATTTTTTTTTAAATCAGAGAATTTGTGATTTTTTTTTTTCCATCAGTGAAAACCAGGATCCCTGCTGATCAGGGCTGGGTGAGCTCTGGCTTCTTCTGGCAGAGAGGTAATAAATCTGTCCAGTGTCCCAGGAATGAAAGAGATGGAGGGGAAACTGGATAACTTTTCTCTTCACCAGAGGCACATGTTACGCTCTGGGCACCTGCTGGGAAGAAGAAATAACACAAACACCTTGGATCCATTTAGAGAGGGCAGATTCAATCTGTTCCTAACTGGACACAGAATAAAATGAGAATCAAGGATGGTGAAGCTGCTCAGCAGCTTATTTGCCATATGGAGCAATATAATGCTTACAGGTATATATTGTGATTTTAACAGTTTTCTTTGTAAGGTTTTCATTTGTTGTTCATTTTTTATTGTATTTGTTATTGTAGCAGAAAGATACATTTGGACATTTTTTATTCTTTAGTCTTCACTGAGGAAAGATCCAAGTGTGCCAAGTATCTCATGCTAGGTGCTGGGGGGTGTGCGTGTGTTGAGCATTTGGTATTGCATAATCCTTACATAAGCACTAAAACCTGTCTTCCCACCAAGAAAAAGTCCCATATACCTTTTCAACAAATAATAAAGTGATTGGAAGCGAGTCACAGAGGGGATGTTTTCTTTTGTTTTTAATCCAATTTTTCCCACCATGCTTCATAGCATGAAGAATCTTGTTTAAATCACACACACCTCAAGGAAAGCCTACTGAACAGCTGTTTTCTTAAGGGGTGGGAGGAAGATGATTGCATCTTACAGTTCAAGAGCTGGGAGGTAGTAGACTCCCAATTTTAGTCTTCAATTTTAGCAAAAATATCCCCCCAGATGCTCTTCAGAGAGGTTTCTAGCATCCCCAGAAGCCTTATATTTTTCATTCTTAACTTGTATTCCAACATCTCATTTTTATGGAAATTTCTTTGGCACATCCAGTTACTGCATTACTATTGGCTCACTGAAGGATTTAGATTGAAGAACTTCCATTACATTCACCATTAAGTGTAACCATCAGCGTTCAAAATTTCAGTTCATCATATTAAGTTTTGAAATAGTATTACTCGGGGTGAGGTGAGCTGAATGAAAGCGGATTAAAAAATAAATAAATCAAGAAATATGAAGTTGATTCCATCGCAAAAGTCCTTAGGATGCTAAAATGACTGCTGTGCTCTTACTCAGCTTTAGGCCAAACTGGAAAAAAAAGAAAACCTTTCTGGTAATGTATTCCCAGAGACCTATTAAACATGTATAGTCTTAAGATATGTATTCATCTTTTGCAACACACTTCTTTTAGCCCCTAGATTTTCAACCTAAATGGCAAGATCCCCAGGAAAGTCATGAGCAGGTTCAGGCTATTGCAATCTCCTCAGCCTGGTTTTGCTAGATGAAAGGAGCCTTGAAATTATGTAAAGGATATCCCAAACCTTTTGAGTGGAACATGGAGTCATGCTGTGTAAAAGACTGGGAGTTTCTCGATAAAAAGTTAACTTGAAACCAACTTTTGCTGTACGAAAAGCCATCGAAGCTTGAGAATTGTCTATGTTGATAACAGAAGTGAAAGACCATCCAAAACCATATGAAAGTAGGTACAGCCATCACAACAGCTCAGAGTACAAGGCACACTTAAAATCTATTAGATTTTTAAGTTACAAATGCATCCAATTTTTCCAGATTTAAAGGACTGTGCATAAGATTGAATCTTTCTATTAAAAAAAATAATGTAATTTTTATACCAAATCATTTTATTCATGGAGGAAATAGATTTGAAGACAGGCAAATAGAATGGAATCACTCATTTTCATTAAAACTTCATCAGGTCATGGCAATACTTCCTCATTTATCATTTCACAGCAACCGCATTTCTCAATTATACCTCATTTACAGGTATATGATCCTGACAAAAAGACAGAGACACCAGATCAGTCTATACCCTGAGACTATTCTGGTAATTCACTAAGTTTTAAAAGAAAAAAATCAAATCCAATACCTGCAGGGTTTTTTTTCCTTTTGTCTTTCTCTTGACTCTCTAGATTTGAACACCTCTTTAAACTAGAAGTCGGCAAGCTAGTATAATAAAAATCTTCACATACAGTTCATTTGGTTGCACAGACCTTTGAGATTATAGACAGACATTCAAAAAAAGCCGAGTTTGAACGGATTCAATCTTTGCAGGTTAGTCTAATCTGCGTAGATTGAACTGATTTGCAAGTGAACAAACATTCACTTTTAATTCCAGAAATGCAGGCACATGCCTGCAGTGGCTCAGGCTAGAAGCTGGGAGGCGCTAGATCGAGCCCTCCCTTCCCTTCCGCAGCAGCTGCAAGGCTGGAGGGAAGCTGACCAGGCAGTGTGGCGAGGCCTTGGCAGGCCACTAAGTATGATTAGGGAGGGGTTTAAACCCCCAGCCTGGCCTGCAGGGACCCATCCGGCGTGTGCCTGGAGGGGAAGCCGGGAAGCAGCCTTTACCAGGCTTGTCCCCAAAGCCAGACACTGGCTGGGCAGCACCTCAGGTGAACAGGGGCAGAGAGGGATTAAACTCCCCTGTCTTCCCCCTCAGGCACAGGACCCCAGCCAGGGTCTGCCCAGCTTTCCCCTCTGCTCGCACGGTGGGAGGGCCTGGCCAAAGCTGGCCAGCATGGTCCAGCCATCTGCCCAGGGCTGCAGCTGGGGCTGTGGGGATGAGCGAGCCAGGCCAGCCTGAAGGCACTGCTGAGGGTGGACACACAGGGGCCAGCCCGGGCTGGGCCATGGGGGCCAGGGCAGTGGCTGGCTAAGCAGTGGGCTGCCCAAGTAGTGGACTACTCAGGCCTGCTTGGAGGCACCGGCAGGTCCAGAGCCCAGCAGCTACCTCAGGGGCTCGCAGCTCCTGCTGTGCCCCCGTCCTGTGCAGCACACACTGGCTGCAGCCACACCACATGCTGTGCGCTGGCTGTGGCCGGCAGGGCTCTTCTGCTTCCCTCGCTGCCAGCTGCTGCTGATGCCACTGCATAGCTCTGGATGGGTGGGTACAAGCTTTAGCCCTGCAGGTTCTGCCCAGTGCCTGGAGCTCTGGCTGCCTTCTGCCCACTCGGCACAATGAGCAGCCCCTGCGGGGGAGATGGGGATGGGTGGAAAGCAGAGCTGGAGCCAGAGCTCCATACGCTGGACAGATGTCGTGGGGCTAAAGCTTCCACACACCCACCCAGACCTGTGCGGCAGTGGGAGTGGCAGCTGGAGGTGAGGGAAGCAGAAGAACCCTGCCAGCCCCAGCCAGGACACAGATTGTTGTGTGGCTGCAGGCGGCGGGTGGCTACTAGGCTCTGGGCTCACAGGGGCCTCTGAGCCAGCTCGGGCAGCCTGCTGCTTGGCCAGCCACTGCCTGTGTCCCCCAGCCTGAGCCCAGGGGCCCAGCCCATGTGTCTGTCACCAGCAGCACCTACAGACTGGCCTGGCTCAGCCCCACAGGCCCCTGCCTCTCAGCTGCAGGAGAGGCAGGCAGATGGCAGTGCTATGGTGGCCAGCTTTGGCTATGCCTCTGCTACTGGAGTAGGAAGGGCGGTGAATGCCTGATGAGCTGCTACACCCCAGCCAGACAGACCTCAGCTGCAGTCCCCTGGTGGGAGAGAGAAGAGGAGAATAAACCCCTTCCCTGCTCCGTTCGCTGCAGGGGGCCACACTGGCTGCTAGAAAGCAGAGGTGGGGCCAGCCCTGTTCTCTGGAGGGGAGAGCACAGCCCAGGGCTGCAGAGCAAGCTGGGGGACTCTTATTTAACTTAAACCAGGAAGGGATCTGGGACAGAAGTTCCATAAAGTTTCATTTAAGCCCCAACAGCCTAACGGATAAAGGCACTGGCCTCCTCAACCAGGAAGTGTGGGTTTGAGTCCCATCTCGGGTGGATAGCTTTTTCAAGGAACAATGGTCACAAACTGACAGACAGCAGATTTAGGCTAGATATCAGGAAAAACTTATTCACAGTAAGGGTGGCCAAAATTTGGAATGGACTTCCAAGGGAGGTGGTGCTCTCCCCTACCTTGGGGGGGTCTTTAAGAGAAGGCTAGATAAGCATCTGGCTGGGGTCATCTGACCCAGCGCTCTTTCCTGCCTAGGCAATCTGATGACCTGTTGAGGTTCCTTCCAACCCTGGCATCTATGAAAGTGGTTTGACCCAGATCAGTTAAGTCTGATAACTACATTCAACCAGGTTTATCTTAAATCAGTTTCGGCCATTTTGAAACTGGTTTATGTGCACTGAACTTGTGTTCTGGTACAGGTTTAAACCAGTTTCTGATCACTTAAACCGGTTTATGTGTAAATTCTGTCCCTAGCCCGAAAGGTTTTAAATAACCGTGGCTGGTTAGGACAGTGTTCTTGCCCTATTAAACTTCATAGGCTGCTTGACTGTGTATCACAGATTTTACCAATCTGATCCTTTGGTCCATAGAGGAAGGATTGTTCAAATGTCATTGGAACAAGACTGAGATGTCAGGTAGGCATGTGAATACCTCTCAAAGCTGCAAGTATTTTCTTCCAGTATAATTACCCAGTAACAGATAATAAAATGGAATGGATTATAAAAAACTGTTAATTATGAGTGAAAAAACAACTCAGTGAAACAGCAGGATAGTACCTGAAGGAAGAATAATCAGCCTATATTTGTCCCTCAGATCTTGAGATGTTATCTACAGGATGTAATGTACATGAAAGACTTGCACAGCAAGAGTCTCTTGGATCTCAAAGCTATTCATGTAAAATTAAAGATTTGAGCTTTAGGACTCCCCTCCCACCCACCCCCATAATGATATACCAAGAGAAACTGAGAAATTCCATACAAATTCCTTTCCAGAAGGATTTCAGTCATAATAAAAAGTCTTAAAATATTTTCAGTTTGTATTTGTCCGGCTGTTCCATCTTGAATTAATTTTATGACTGCTTATTCTTGGCATCATTCAATTCACATTAATATTATGTCTATTAATTATGTAAGGATATAAGATACACAAGTACTGGCAACTGATGTAGTGGATTTACAGAAGTATACATCTTTTAAACTTAAATTCCATTATAATATCCTGCTGAAAAGGAAAAAAGACTCAGGGAAAGTTTTCCTTAGTTTATCACAAATCTTGTATCACCTGGGCAATTTTTTTTTCTAATTCTAAGGTTTCATCTCTTTATCTAAACTGCTTTTATTTCAATTATTCTCTCTCAAATGGAAAAATGTTACAGTTGTAGCATATCTTCATTTGTTAAAAAATTCCCTTTATAAAATAAAGACTTGCTCTCTCTTGGGACTCACTTGACTTTAGAGTTTCATGTTTCTCATGGTATGCTATGGGCAAAGTAGATGAAGAAAGTCTGGAAAATAAAAACATTTAAAAGGCTGACAAGAACACCCCCCCCCCCCCTTTTTCCTTTGCTTCTGTTAAGGTGAATATGAAAAATAAAACTGCACTGAAGGGAAAGTCCATTGTCATTTCAGCACTTGCATTGAGTTAACTCCTAACTGGCTAATTAAACTATATGATTTAAGTTACTTTCCCTGAACCTTTTTTTTTGGTCAGAGGTTGCATGTGCATGACAAAAGCAAGACTTTTTCAGTAGCAGAGTATCAGATGAAAAGGAGTGACAGAGAGCTCAAATAAGACCAACACGGTGACAGGATCAAATGAATATTAGGTACATAATAAACTTGAAGTACATGGACTTGGAATGTGCAGCTATGCATGCTCTGGTTCAAATCAAAATCTAAGTTTATTATCTCTACAGGGTATAATTGATAATGGTCTTGGGAAAACCCCTAGAAGTGCATTTCTGGAGTCTTCTTGGTCTTTTTGTGCCATTGTCAGTCCTCATTTCATTTAACAAGCACTGATGCAATTGCAGCTAAAAGTTTACTAAGGGCTATTGTTTTAAGTTAATAGGCATAAGCATTTAATTCTATTCTAACTCGGTATCTTGTAGAAACATGCAAACTTAGCAGTAATGTACTGGCACAGGGACAGAACAGCCTTAGGACATGGAAGTGCTGCCATTTATACATTGCAAGCTATTTGTGAATTTTCTTCAAGAGCAGCTTCTTTAAATTACCATCCATTTGAAAACTTAGTCCTGTGGAATAAGCCACACGAATACCCTGGCTTCAACAGCCTTTTTTTTTTTTTTTTTTTTTTTAAGCTCATCTGGGATTCAAATGGTCAATATCCAAACTGGAAAAAGTATTTAAGCTTTTTAAGAAAGAACAACAGAAAACAAGCCTGGAACCATTTTGGAAATGCTGCCAGGGAGAGTCCAATTTCAATTACAAACGTGTTTGGCAGAAATTTGCTCTGGCATAAATGGAGTTCTGCACCAGCCTGCACCAAAGGTGGATTTTCTCCATGGCAGCGAAGCTGATTTACATGCATGTGTTCATCAAAAAGTGTGACTGTGAAAAAGCAAAAACCTCCAAAGTCTTAAAACTGCCACATCAGCTTTACAGAATGCTAAAAATGTTGCTGGGAGAGTTTCTCTGGCTCCCACATAAACTCTAAATCCTGCTCTAGAGGGATTCATGGGTATTTAGGGAAGATCTTGGCCTTCAGCAGCTCTTTGCTTCACTACATACATCTTAGGAGTCAGTCACTCAACCCTACCTGCTGTAGACTAAAGGTTTTTATAATTATTATTTTGGCTTCTGTAACTAATCGGAGTATTTGATTCTGTTCCTCCTCATAGCAGCCCCATTGCATGCGGTGAAAAGTATCATCTTCCACATTTCTTAGGTCATTTCTAGAAGTTCTTGTAACTTGTGCATTTTTGGTTAGAACTATACTGTATCCAAAACTAAATGCAGTGCCTCAGCTCAGATACAAGAAACATCAAGTAGAATGATTTATTCCCCCCCCCCCACTTCAAACGATTCTTTAAGAAAAAAAAACAAAGACAAAGATCTTAATAGGAACAGGTTATCTTAAAGAAAAAATGTGAATGTGATAGACCAAACAAATCTGTCATGCAAAAATATTATGGTTTCTAATGTTCCACTTTCAAGCACGTTCCATCACAGTGTTTAATCTCATATGGAATTTGTTACGTAATTTAATCCATTAGGTTCTTTTGATTAGTCCCCTTCAGCCTAGTTCTATAAATGAATATATCAACATACACTCAAAGGAATCAATAAGTCATTCATCCAAATAACTTTTCCCCTACGTGAATATGCAGACCTGCTACTACAATACAGCCAGTGCATAGTATGAAATTGGAGAGTGGTTGTGGTCAGCAATAGTGCTAAAGCACATTTACCCTCTATAATACCCAGAATGCATCCTTTTTAAAGGATGAAAATCTTCCATTTTTGTGCTAATTTGGTAGGGAGTGTTAGTGGAAACATGTGATGTGAGGGAAAATGCAGTTTCAAAATTGTCTTCTTTCTCCTAAGGAGACAGTTGCTGTTTCAAAATTAGCAGTGGTCCTCTTCTACTTAAGATGTCTAGATTTCACTCAAGTGTCCATTTTGGCATGGAAGATTCCTCAGTGACTAGCCTAGAGCTACTGCACGTAGGATTACAGGAAAGCAGGGCTGGAAGGGATCTCATGAGGTCATCTGGTCTAGCCCCTTGCTCAGCACAGGGTCATCCCTGACTAAGTGTCTCAGTCAAATATCAGTCTAACCTGCCCTTGAAAATTTCCAAGCATAAAGTTTCCACAAAATCTCTTGGTAGCCTATGCCAATACTTAACCACTGTCTGAGTTAGAAAGAGAGTGGGTGGATGGCTAGGTCCTGAGGGAGGTTTCAGGCTAGCTTTGTCCAGTCTGATGGGTGGCTGTAGAATGGCAGGCTGGGTCGGGCTGAGGCCCCAGGTTGTGGTCTGACAGTAGCTCAACGAGGACAACACTCCTCTAGAAAGAAGGGAGCTTCAAGTTTTGGCCCTTGCTCCTAATGCTGTTTGTGCATTTTACATGAAATACTCAATGGATGGAATAAACGAGCAGCATGTGGAGTAGAAGCCAGAACTCAGGGCACCATCCCATCAAGAAGAACCACCTCTTCACTGGTCTACTGAGTCCAATTCCTTTTTGGTTTTTGTCTGAAAGAATATGTTGCATAAAACCTTTTTGAAAAGCTTGAAAATGGGGAGAAGAGGGTGGACACCACAACACAAACTCATGAGCATACATACCTCAACGGCAACAAGGCACGCTAATATGGACTCAACGTGTGTGAGTATGTGTACTTCTCCGGACCTGCCCCCAACAATTTCCTCATCTGTCAGACACTGTCTTTTCAGTGGTGAAACAACTTAAGCATTTCTTAAGTTTCCCACTATACGCAAGGAAGAATAAGGGTTGAAAGCAGGGTCTTGAATAAAACAAATGTTGCCAAAGAAAAGGATCAGCATTTACTCTGGTGCTCTCTTGGGCTTTGAAATTACTACAAATAAATATTTTAAATCAAATGCTAGGTAAACGAACCTTTCAGACTAGTGAGAACACAGACCTTTAATTGCTTAGAACAAATAATGGCATTGTTATAAAAGTCACAAAGATACCTCTATGTTAAGAAGACAACTAGCCTCATGGTTACAAACTAAAGTATTATAGCTTGCAATGGATATAGTATCACAGGAAAGTAGAGCTGGAAGAGACCTCACAAAGTCATCTAGTTCAGCCCCCTGCTCCAGACAGGATCATCTGACTAAACCATCCCAGCTAAACCATCTGTTGGCAACATTTTTGGGCAGAGTACCAAAAACACCTGCAACCTTGACTAGTAAGACTGTAGTGGGGGAGCTGCAAGGGGCCCAATTCTTGTTGTGGCAGAACAGCCCCAGCCCCTTCTCTGCCCCAAGGCGTGCATGCACTCGCTGCTAGTAATGAGCTGGACCGGAGCTCTACAGACTCTGGTGTAGCTACTTGCAGCCTCCTGGCTGCCTACCACAGCAGACCTGGGCAGGCCCCTGCCACTCACCATGGAGCCCAGGCTGCTCACCACAGGTGATGGAGAGGCTGCAAGGCACACATGCCAAGCCAGATGCCTCTGCATGCCACACACTGGAGCATCTGCCAGGGGTCGCTGACCCCTGGTCTAAACTGCTCTTGAAAGTTTCCAAGGATGGAGATCATACAATTTCTTTAGGTAGCCTGTTCCAATACTTCAGCACCATCATTGTTAGAAAGTTCCTCTTAATCTCCAACCTAAATTTTCCCTGCTGCAGCTTGAGGCTGTTAGTCCTAGTCCTGTCCTCCAAAGCCACAGAGGAAAGTTCATTTCCATCCTCTCTACGATCACCTTTCAGGTATTTGAAGGCTATTATCAAATCCCTCCCCCAGTCTCCTCTTCTCCCAGCTAAATAAACCTAGTTCTTTCAGCCTTTCTTCATAGATCTTGCCTCTCAGGAGCCCAAAACAGGACACAGTACTCCAAGTGAGGCCTCACTAGTGCTGAACAGAGCAGAAGAATCATTTCCCTTGATTTGCAAGTGATACTTCTTTTAATACTAACCAGTATGCTGTTGGCTTATTTTGCAACAAGAGCACACTGTTAGCTTATACTCAGCTTATGGTCCATTGTAACCCCTGGCCCTTTCTCTGCAGAACTGCAGCCTCAGTACTGCACCATTCCCCAGTCTGCATTTGTGCATGCAATTATTCCAGCCAAGAGCATGACTTTGCACTTGTCCTTGTTGAATTTCATCAGATAGATTGCAGATAATTTCTCCAGTCTATACAGGTCATTCTGGACCCTACCCTGTCTTCCAGTGTTTGCAACTCCAGCCAACTTGGTGTCATTTGCAAATTTGATAATCATGTGCTTGATCCCATCATCCAGATCATTAATGAAGATATACTGATCAGTACTATACCCAGGGCAAACCCCTGGGGAGCCTCACTTGATACCTCCTCCCAACTGGACATGGAGCCATTACCTCCAGGGCTGTAGAAGAAAACTGCAACATGGCCCTTGAGTGACAACAAACCTGTGCTTGAGAAACAACAGGCTCATGGATATTGATGGAAAATATTAATTCCCATTTGTTTTACAGACCAGTTCGTGTTATGATATTGCTTTTGACATGCATAAACCTTCCACAGAAAGAGAGGTTAACTAGCTACAATGGAGGATACAATGGAAGAAATTCTAAAAGTTAGTGCTACGTAGACCAAAGTAAAAAGTGGAACATTTGACATATCTGTGATTACAGGAGCTCAACTGATTGATAAGATACAACTAAATTATGTCTAATTCTCTGTTTCAAAACAAAGCATGTATATAATGCCATTTAATTAAAACCATATTAAAATGAGGAGAAAGTCCAGTAGAAGTAATCAGAGCTTAGGAATTCTATGGGTAAGTCATTTCAGGTCATTAGGAGTCCATGCCATCACTCAGTTTTTCATATTCCAAACTGAAATAAAAGAGATGCACCAAACTGACACAAACCAAGCAAGGAGCAGAGCATGACTCCATAAATACAGCCTAAAGGTAGATTCTTAAAACCATATTAGCATAAACCATCTTAAGCTGCCTCTTCCAAGAAACGATGGTCATTTTTCTCTGCATCTCCCTGTAGCCTTTAAAATCTACTTGTTTTCTAACAGTTTGCTAAGTAGTAAGACATTTCTTGTACATCCATGAAACAGGTTTTCTGTTCTACATACAATGGGAAGGTATAAGGGACTGTGGTCCTTTGGTGGCCGGTTTTTCACTAGCGGTTTGTGCCAATATCTTTGTGGTTAACGCTCCTAAAAAAATTTCCAATTCAAAGTCACCAGCAGTTTTCACTCCAGTTTAGGCTACTTAAACTCAACTGCCCTGGGGGCAGCGTGGGAGGGGAGCTCCCAACACTTAATGCCTTTTTGGAGTTTATAATCCAGACTGCCCCATGACATTCTGGAGCCTACCCCTTCCCCCAAAGAACTCCAGTCAGGACAGCCATCTGGATGCATGGCAGTTCAAAGCACTGACATCCTGCACTGGCATTTGGTTAATATTAAACTGTAAATGAAGCCATGCACAAGCTGAAAATGGTCTCTAATACTGTGTACTTAGGCTGGGGGGGGGGGGGAAGAAGAGCAGGGAAGGAGGTATAATTCCAGGTTAATCTTTGTTTCATAGTTGCTGCTCTCAAGGTCATCCTGTAAAGGAAACATGAATCCAAGGTGTCTCCCCCCTCCCTCTCCCTTGAGCACGCTAGACCAGTTTAGAGCAGACAGACTTACGCAGTTTTGCCCTCGCTATCCTGTTTGGTGGCACTGGCTCCCTTTTTGCCCAGCAGCGAAGCCACTTTCTCTGCATCGCCATTCTCCACAGCCTGCAGCAGCCGGTCATCATTCTTATTCCACTCGTTGGTCTGTGGCAAAAGAAAACAGGTGGAGAAATTGATCCTGGTGATCTCCCCAGGGTTCACCAATTCCCCCTGCCCACTCATTTACTATCTCTTAAAGGGAAAATAAAAAACAATTAAAACAAAACAAAACACCCGCTGCTTGCTTGTTGATGTTCGAGGTGCCTACCAGTAACTTAAAATGGATCATTTGTTGCATGTGTTCAAGGACTAGCAGCAGCTCAAGTCAGATCAGATGGATTTCTTTTAAACTACCAGGGCAACAAGCAGGCCTCTGAAATTTGTTACCTCAGTGCCAGGTAATCAGCCTGCAGCTTACCCCTGGAAGTCTACTGCTAATGTGGAAAATTCACTCTAACGCTATACAGCAAAAACAAATCCACTTGCTTCATTAATGTTCAATGAGGTTTGTATGTGATCTCATCTGAATTCCTCTAGTTCCAATTTTTGTACGAGCACTATACTGGTCAGGTGCTATCATTTTTTTCCTAACACTCTATGTGAGACAGAAGTGTGATGCACGCTGTAACCTGACAGACACCCCTCCTCACATACCTGCAGGAACCTTAACAACAAGCAGCAGAGCCACAACAACAGGTTAAGAGGTATCCCTTTGCAAATTGCAATCAAGTTTATTGCATTTTTATTGCCCTGATGCATGGTATTATCTAGCCCAGACAGATTCCAGCATGGAGCACTACCCCTCTACATACAGGCAGAGAGCCACCTTTTAACCAAAAAGAAACTTCCATCATTCCTCCCTCCACACGAGAAGCTAACGAGCAAAAGAAGTCTGGACTCATGCTAAACTAAGATCCTACATAAAAAGCACAACATGCTACAGACATACTGAAAAATGGATCTGACAGAAGGCTGGTCAACCATGACAGTGAGCTCATATAAGCATGCCTAGATATCTCAGTACAGCTATGGGGAAGTTTTTTTGAAAATTCACAATTCAAGCAATTTTTTTTTTAAGGTAACAGAAGAACTGGATCTGAAAGAGAGTTACCAGAGGTTGAAACACTGCAAGAAGGACAAGCAAATTGTATGGAGCGAGGCAGTAGGTGAAGGAGGAACTAGGAATGGTGACCAGGATGACCATTTTGGGGGAAGTCCAAAGCAGATTTATTTTGTTGGCTGTATCGTGTTCTCTACCATTGCCAATTTCACTCGACTGTCACCATCTGCTTGGCGCAAACCAGCTGCCTCTCACCTAGTGCACAGGCGCCTGCTTCTTACTGCAGAGGACATTTACACAGAGAAAATTTACTGGGATTATTTACTATGGAGTAATGTGTCATGGGTCCACACCCCCTGTAGTGCAAGTGTCTTGGTTAGTGGATGAAGTTATACTCCTAATATGCAGCACAGATACAGACCCTAGCTCCTGCAAACTCTAAATGCACTAGTTTTATCAATTATTCCAGTATCATCAATTTATAGCCATTTGGGTACTATGGTCATGGGAGGCTAAGAGGCAGACCACCTAAAACAAATTTTTGATAAGGTCTTTTTGACAGGTATCTATATTTCCTGTCAATAAAACTCTTATAATATGATTTTTTTTAAAGTGTGGTTATCCTGTCCATGTGACAGTGCTTTCTGCCTATGTAGTTTCGCAATTCACCTTGCTTATGCTTTTTTTTTTTTTTTAAACAAACATGAGGGGGGAAAGGACCTAAAGAAATTTAGAAGTACAACAGTAAACCTTCTGAAAACCCACAGGGAGACTCAGAGGCAGGGGACGTACCTGCTCTTATTTCTGGAAAGCAATTCTACAAATTGGGAACAGTAAATATTAACACACATTTCCACAAAAGGTAGACAAAAATGCTAACCTGAGATCTTTTCATGACCTGAAATAACCAGTACTAATTCTCCAAATGTTGGAAATTGAGCTATAGGAAAGCATTAAGACTTGCTGAAAATCTTTGGCAGAATGCATCTTAACATAGCTTCAGCAATGCTCAGCTGTTTTGTAATATAAATAGTAGGGCTGTCAATGAATCGTGATTAATGCACATGATTAACGTATTCGTTGTTATTCGTGTTAATTTTTTTAATGCCTTAATCACGTGTGTAGTTTTGGAGCCTACGCCCAGGCTCCGCTCCGCTGCTGTCACCGTGGCCTCTGGGCTGCCCTGTGGGGTAGTGGTGGCAGTGCAGAGGACCGCAGGGCAGCGGTGGTGAGAGGGGCATGCAGACACAGACATGCAGTTGCAGGCAGCCAGGAACACAGCCCGGCGTTGTGTGGAGCAGCGCCCAGCAGGTAAGTCTGTGAAGGGGAAGGGCATGGGGAGGGAGTGGCAGGCAAGGGGCAGATTGAGGCCCCCATGGGGGGAGTGGGGCAGAGGCAGGAGCTGGGGTGAACCAGGCCTTGGGACTGGGGCAGGTCGTGGGATGGAGCCGCAAGTGGTTCATCCGGGGGGGCAGCTCCTGCCGCTGTCAGCACCCCGGGAGAGGCATACTTGGGTATGGGGCCGAAGTGGGCTGCCGCTGTGTACTGGGGCTCTGTGCCCTGCTGCCTTTGCCCCGGGAGCTGCATCCCCTGCCTGCCTGGTGGCAGGAGGCACAGCATAGCATCACACAACTCCCAGGACAATGGCAGCAGCCCACCTCTGCCTTGTGCATAAATCTGGGGGGCATGTGCCCCTCATGCCTGGGGGTATGCACAGAAGCAGAAGCAGCACCCCTACACCCCTGGATGAGCTGCCCACAGCTGTCCCACAACATGGACCAGCCCTGGGGCCCCATTCACCCTAATCCCTGCCCCGCTCCCTCCCTCACCATGGGGACCTTGATCTGCCCTCCCCATGCCCCTTTCCTCCCCCACACACTTACCTGCTGGGCAGTCTGTGTGCATCCCTCACTCCCAAGCCACATTTCCCCTAGCCCGGGTGCTGCCCCTCACTCCTGACCCACTGTACCCCACTCCTGCCATGGTATGCAAAAACCCCTCTCCCCAGGTTCCAACCCACCACACATACTTACAGCCCCCCCACAACTTCATAAATAATCCCCCTCCACACCCTCCCACACAAAGTGATAATTTTGCATAACTTAAAATTTTTCTGTGCATGATTTTGAGCGTTTAGCTGTGCAATTAAAATTGCAATTAATTGTGACTATTTTTTTAATTGTGCAACTAATCACAATCAATATTTTTAATTATTTGACAGCCCTAATAAATAGTTGAGTCCTCCAGAACCAATTACAGATGGTTTTAATATTTTAAATATTAACCTGTACCAAATAAATAAAAATCACAGAGTTATTGAATGATATGCCAATAATTAATTAGAAGCATGTCATAAGGGACTAGAAAACCAACACAGTTTACAATTTAAGAAAGCTGACTTGATCTCAGTTATTTTTCTGTCATGTACTAGGGACTGTACAACCATAACAAAGCAGCTCTGGAGGCGACGTCCATAATCACACCAGTCACTCAATCTACACCTTAGAGCAGTGATTCTCACCAGGGTGCTAGGGTATCCTGGGGTGCTTCCAGATCCTTTGAATGGTAACATGAGGTGTGAGGAGAGAAGTGAGACGTTACGAGATAAGCAGATAAACTAAGCAGATAATCCAGGTTCAGGCCTGTCCCTGCCTGGATGATCCTCTCACACTGCAATATACAAATTCATTTTTGAAACTGGATGCCACTGAATTCATAGAAGTTATGGAGGGGTGTCTCTAGTCCAAAAAGGTTGAGAACCACTGCCTTAGAGGAATCAAGCTGAGTCTTAAACTATGGCTCTTTATTTATTTAGTGTTGAAGTTGTGTCTAGAGTTTTACCAGCACTGAACTGGTAACCCAGGAACATTTTAAATACAGGTTTATGTTACTGTGTTTATTATAACAACAAAGTACATGGTCAACAACTCAGTATAAGGGAGTTAAATCCTTGAAAAAGGAGAGGAATAGGCCTCAGTCAGTTTCCAATCACTTTCTTTGGTAACACAATGTAGGCCTATGCTCTGCTGAATAACGCAACGCTTCTCCACATACGTCCTATAAACCTGTGAGTCTACGGGCTCCCTGGTTACCCAAGAACTATACAGTTTTTAACCCTGGCAAGTTATAATTAATGTGCTCCTCTCATAAGGAGTTTGAGAATACATATTTGCATGAGATTAATACCTATGTCAAGATTAGGTTATTGACAAGTCTACTTTTCCATCCAAAAATAGAGAAAAAAACCCAACTTTTCCACCACAGGAGGAAAAAAAATTGTTAATTTTTCTTTATCAAGGAAAGGAGAAGAGTGGTGTAGAATAGGACTGTCTATATTTGGAGATCATTAGAGAACCTTGCTTTCAGAGAGCTAGTTCTGGTATCTAATTAATGTCTTTTCTTCTGATCATTGTGACTCATCAGGATGGATAAAACAATGAACAGTTTCAGAGAATGGATCACACGCCTAATCAGCTTGTATCAGCTCTGCCAATGATATACCTCTGGGTTTTTCAGCCGCAATGTTCTTTTTTAAAAGGAAAGGGAAAAAAACCAACAAAACCACCAAAGAATTAAGAGGATTTCTTTCCAAAATATATGTAGATTAATTCTTTCCAAATTATTGTGTGAAAAAATGCATTAATTCTAGCAGTAAATAGGAATGATTTTTTATATATATATATATACACACACACACACACACACACAGGTGAAAATATCAAATCCTCTTTAAACCATTAAAAAAATTAATGTCAACCAGGGGTGGATGATTTCCAGGCAGCTGGGGAATACACACCGTGCCAGGCAGGGTCTTGTGGGATGCTTGAGGCATAGGGTGCAAACTAAGGGCTGCCTGCCACACAGGCAGCCCCCCTCGAGCTTTCCTGTGCCATGCAGGCAGCCTACCTAGTGAGTTCCTCCCCCCCCCCCCATGTACACAGCATACATGTGCCACCTGGCTCCCTGCCCCTCCCAGCCACATGTGCTGCCTGGCCCCTCTCCATCCCAACCATGGAGAAAACACAACTCAACCCTGAACATCACCTCCCTCCTTTCCCCACCATGTACCCACCTATATTACAGCTCCTGCCTTTCATACACAGCACGTATAGCCCGTCCCCTTCTTCTGCTGCACACATAGAACAGGCAACCTGGCTCCCCACTGAATGCACAGCTCTGGCACCCCAAACACCTCCTACAACCCCCCCACCCCAGGAGCGGGGGCAAAAAGTAGAAACAAAAGAAGGGAGTTAGGCTCCCCAGCTGAAGAACCCAGCTGCTGTGGCAGGAGCAATACTGACAGGGTATGGGGGAAGGTGCTTGCAGCAGCTAGGCAGGAACCTATGGGCTATATTTGGCCTGCGGGCTATCATTTGGATAGTCCTGATGTAGACAATAGTTTCTTCTCTGCACTAGAGTGGCAACGAAATATTTGAACCTGCAGTTACATAAAGCCCTGCTTTACTTTTGAACAAGATCACAAAGGTACTCATCTAAATGAAGTTATAGAAATGCAAAACTCTAGAACTCTTGGTTATGAGATGATACCTTTTATTAGACCAACTAAGAAACTGCAAAAAAAAAAAACTTTGTCTGCAAGCTTTCAGGTACATTACAGGTAACTTTTATGGGTATCAGAATATTTTCTTTGTAAAGTGAGAGATGGTACATTTGTATTAATGAAATACTGTTCACCTGAAACAGAGCTAGCCAAATCTACAGCATACCTTAGAGAACAACGTGCTATTATTTAAACTCCTTCAGTTTTGTCCTCCTCCCCATTGTGTTCAAAATGATAAACAATCTCGGATACATTCCACAGGGTAAAAGTATGAGCAAGGACCAAAAGAAAGTTAACAAAAATCAACCAAGCCTTCTGATCCCAAGATGGCACTTTCTTCCCTCTCTTGGGATAAATTACTGTCACTTAAAATACAGAAATTAAGAAATAGCCACAAAAAAGTAGGCAGCCATAAGGTTGGGCGGGGAAACCAACTTGAGAACATGGCCTGGGCCTGAAAATTTCTGTGGCTGGTTTTCTGAACAAAGACCAGTGTACGTTGTAGCATGCGTTTCTGAATCTCTTGAAGTCTTAACTCCATCTGAGATACTTTCAGGCATTTTTTTTAAACCAAGCTCATTACCCTGGTAACCAAGTCCTTTTAGAAGGCATTGGAGTAATCCAAACTGACAGTCATGGATGGGCACAAACCTGAAGGAGACAGAAAGCATTTCTGGTAACTGTCAATGCCTGGCTATTCAGCACCAGTCAGGGATGCAGCAAATTTAGCAACAACTGGCTGCTAAAACTTCCTCCATCCAAGGTACAGACAGTCCTCCAACTTCTTCCCTGGATTGGAGCTCCCAATTTTGTCTAGCTTCACTTTCACCCAGTTGGCTCTCATCCACACTCAGTGCTCCATTAGATAACAGGCAAGGCTTTCTATTGCATCAGTGGTGCCCAACCTTTTTCCACCTTAAGCCAGATGATGGTACTCAGTCTGTATACAGGCCAGATCTGGCCAATGAGCCCTATATGGCACAGGGGTCAGTGAGGCAGGACCCAATGTGGCCATGTGGGGTGGGGAGGGAGTGGAAGACGGTGCAGCCTGGGCTAAATCCAGCCGCACGGTTGGAGAAGGGACATGGCCCAGGCCCAATCTGGCTGTGCAGGGCTGAGTGGAGCAGGGGAGGGTGGCAATATTACTTGTCACTGTTTCTGTGCCGCCAAATTTCCTGACTTGTGGAAAGTCCCACAGGCACGATGCCCTGGCTCCACAGGTTACACTTGGTCCCCAGGCCAGAAATTGAGCACCCTTGCACTACACCAACAAGGCAAGAAGAGATGGCGATGCAGCAGAGTTCAGAGACACATCTCTGAAGTCATACTTCCTCCCTAGCAGAAGCAACTAACTGAAATGCTGGGAAACCCAGAGGCACACAAACAAGGCTTGATCCAAACCCCATGAGAATCAGCATTACCTTAAATGGGCTTTGGACCAGGCCCTAACTGACTCCTGCTCTACTAGGAAGCTTGGACTGGAACCACGAATCTAAATTCTCACAAGAGATGACCAAAGACATTGTGCTTGAAGGCAGTAGTGAAGACCCAGGTGTGTGTACATTTTACTTGTAAGATGGCAAATTTTGCCAAAAAATTCCTTGTCCATAGCTCATCCAGCTGCCCTGGTAGCAATACTTGGTATAAGCTATTTGGCAGGTAAAGGTTCAGCAAGTGTAATCATTATGTTAGTCAAACCTGCCCAGATAAAAGCTGCGCTAAGATATACAATTTTTGGCATAGCCTGGAACAGGGGTGGGCAAAATACAGCCTGCAGGGTGGATCCAGCCCCCCAGGTGACTGGATCTGGCCTGTGGCTGCCCCTGCAGTGCTCCACATAGGGCCATGCCTTGCCCACTTGTGCCAGGGCAGCCTGCACCAGGCTCCTGTCAGTGCTTGCCAGCCCAGGCCCCTGCCAGCATGCAGCTTCTGCCGCGGCTGTTCCCAGAGCTGGCTCCAGCTCCCAGCTGCCTTCCTAGGAGCTGGCGCTGGAGTCCTGCGTGCTGGGGCAGGGGCAGAAGCAGCTTCCAGCAGGCTGTTCCCAGGGTAGCTGCACCGTGCCGCACCATTCAGCAAGCACACTGGGCCTCCAGCTCCAGATCCCAGAACTGGAGGCAGGGGGCACAGAACTGCACCTGGCCAGGTTGTCGGCACCAGCAGGAGCGTGGCGCAGGCTACCCCAGCACGAGCAGGCAGGGCTTAGCCCCATGGACAGTGTGGACTGCACTGCCCAGGGCAGCTCTGTTGCATGTGCCTCCCCCCCCACACCTCACGCATAGCAGGCTCTGGGACCTAGTGCCTAGGCAGCCCCCGCAACTCCACACACACACCTCCCTACCCAGAGGGCAGAGGCATGTGATCCCAGCCTCTCCCACCCCTCCCACTCCACTCCTGAACACTGCTCCCACCCACCCACAGCCCCATACAGAGTTTTGGTGAGTTGTTGGGGGACAGGGAAGCAGGGGTGGTACTGATCCAGCCTGCAACAGCTGATCAGATCTCCCTGTGTGGCCCTTGAGTTCAAATAACTGCCCACCTTGGCCTAGAAGGTACTGGGTGGAACATTTTGCCTTGCTTCGTGAAGTCAGAGAGAACCTACTTCTTTCACGGCTCTAATACCTCCATGTTGGCTTTCATTACTAGGGAGGGAACAAGATCAAGCCTGTAGGCCACAGCATTTAAATTCCTTTGTAGTTCAAGTCCTACAGGGATGGGCTGAATAAGCCAGTTGATTTGTCTGCATCTTAAATATTTCAATGTGCCCAGACAAAAAGCATACTACTGAAGTAATAGGCTTAATTACAATATACAGGTCGGTTCCAAATAGCACTTTCCTGTTCACAGAGGGCGTGGGAAAGCTGCAGGGGTTTGGATTCTGGTGCAATTTGCAGAAGTGGCCCAATATTGTAAGAAGTTTACATGTTGGTGGGTTTTTCCTCAAATATAGAGAGAAGCCCCAAGCTTCCTCCTCCCGGCAACAGCTCTACTACAGAGCCACACAGAGAGCCCACCACACTCCAACCAGGCTCTACCCACAAACTGCCCCAACATTTCCCTGCCCCAAGGAGCCCTAGCTCTTAGCCCCATCCCCAGTACCAGCAACAGTCCCTGCCTCCACGCACCCTGCTATGCCTCTGGATATCCCATGACTTATCATGGCCACTGTCCAAGACAGGTTGTGCTTACCACAGTCTTTTCATATAGGCAGTTACTGGGAGATAAATTAAAGTTCTAGGAAAGATATCACAGGGAACAAAACAAAATCAAAAAGTTGAAACATGAAGGCAGAGGGTGGGAGTTGCAGTAGTAGGGCAGGCAGGACATCTTCCTCAGCACTGACACCCTTAAGCAGCAATACATTCTCAGTATTTTTCCCCTTCGCATGTTGTATGCTATAAAGTTATGTTTCTCTTTGGGTTCTTTTAAAAGAACCTACTCATATTCTTTAACATGACAATGGTATGTGCGCATTAAAAAATATCAGCCAAGAAGACGCATAGTTTAGCTTAATGAAACAGATTCAGCATATTACCTGAGCTTTGCCTAGACTTTCTTTTAAAAAAAAGAACATCCAGTTCAGCTTATGCTGTTATATTAAATAGGCCTGACAGACCAGGCAACAAATCACTATGCAAAGGAAGCCCATTAGAAGGGATACTTCTGGTAAAAAGGAAGAAAAGATAAGCAATACATAAAGGAATTTTAATTCTTCTAATTACAATTAGAATAGTTATAGTGAAAATTCCACCCATGGTTCAGACAGGTGCTCTCACATCCAGTTACCACCATGGATACCTACCTCAGGGCCAAATTGTGCCAGCAGATAACTGATGAAGCTGAATGAGCTTGAGAAAGAGAAGACAAAATTGGCCCTCAAAACTCAAAGTGAAGCATTTAGCAGTACATTCAATATTCACTACATGGCAGGCAGATTCACTCATCATGCTCACTAAGAGAGAAACCAAGGCAGTTTTTAATAGCATGCTCCGTGCTATGGCAACTGCTGAAAGAGGATTACACTTGCTGCCATTCACTCTTGCCTTGCTGCCCTAGGTGACAAGGCATCTGCTTAGCAGGTGTGCTCTTACAGTTTATCATGTTAACAAAAAACTTAGTGCTGGAATCACAGACCATATACATTTTGTTAATGGGTTCATTTATGTACATAACGTGCCAAGATGAAGCACTGCTGAAAGTACTTAATCAGGCAGACTTTGTTAGACAGCCGATACAAGCATCAAAATACAAGTACAGTCTTCACATGCAGGCAGTTTTGGAACAAGTTATATGCATTAAAAAAAAAAAAAAAAAAGAATAGCTTGTGCATCCCAAGAAAGAAGTTCAACGAATAGAATAGTCATTCACTAATGCCTTTTGCATATCCACCTTATTTTGGTTGGGCAAAGATCAATTCTCAGAGTCACCTGTTGCATCATGAAATTAAACCTCAGCTATGTAGCATTTACTGATGTTCTTATGCAATAAAAAGAACAATCACTGAGTAACATGATAGCAATACTTAACATAGTGTTTTACTTTTGCAAAAAAATGAGCAAACATTAACTAGCTAATCACTATGGCTGCTTACAGACTTGAAACACCACCCCACCAGCACGTTACCTTCAGTTCGGCAGACCCCTGCACCATATGCAGCTCGCCCAACTTCTGTATAGATCGCACACTTCAGCAGGGCTTTTCGGCACTTTTGTCTAATAGCTGATTGATTCAGTTATTAGATAAAAGCACCAAAAAGCTTTGCTGATGCTGCCAACCTAAATGGACAAAGAGTAGCTGGGTCAAACTGATGCTCTTCCTCTCCCCTTAAAGGGCTCTTTTCCCACCCCCCCCATGTCTGCCAATGACCAATGCAAGTTTATCTTTGGCAAGCAGACTACAGGAGATGACTTGGTGACCTTGCACTGTTGCATACCTATTACCACAGATTCTGCTATCACCACTGAGATCAGAACTTCATGGAAGTCAAGCAACAAATTGAAATTCCTGATATTTTCAAACTCAGCAGCTCTGTTCAGAAACCTCACCCCCAGTATTTAGAAACTAAGCAGATGTTTGTAGCAAAGACAAACCAGCTGCCACTTGATCATATTGTGAATAGAATGGCTCTCTCTCCCCATTTCTTTTTCTAGTACAGGGAACATCACTGTGGTAGTACGCATTGAGAAAGTGTAGCTTAGAGGAAATGCGTTTCATTAGGGAAGATGTCTTTAAAGATAAAAATTATAGCTATGGGCCTTTTTCAAAAGAAATGGAAAGCTTGTACTCTAATGTTTCCATGGAAGCAGATTTTAACCATGTGAAAAAATTGCATGAACTCTGTTAGGCTCCTTCATTTAACCAAGAGTGAGGTCTTGGATTTCACAAATTAGTTTCCAGTTGTCAACAAAATGGGAGTGCAGAGGGATTAGAACAAGTTTATACCAATGACACCTCATGATCCAGGGGCTACTTTGGAAATCCTTGCCATTGTGTTCCTTACAGGGGTGTAGGTTGTAGCTGTGTTGGTCTAAGGACAGTGAAGATATAAATTGAGGAGTCAGTGGGTAAGAGACAGGGGCTTGGGGGGTGGGGAGAGGGGAGAAGGGGGATGAATGTAGTAGGTTAATAGTGGAGAGGTACCACCTCCTTCAATGCACCAAATGCCCTGATGGAAAATACATAGAAGAGACCAAACAACAACTGCGCACCAGAATGAACACACACCAGAAATCTGATATCAAAGACAAAAATACTCAATTACCGGTGGGGGCACACTTCTGACAAGAAAACCACTCTCTCTCCACTCTCTCAGTTCTAGTACTCAAAGGGATCTTACAAAACACTTTTCACAGATGAGCCTATGAACTTCACTTTATCAACCTCCTGGATACAAAAAATGATGGACTAAATATAAACATTGGATTTATGACACAACCTACCTGAAATCTGATTCTCCAGGTACCTCTCCACTATTTACCTGTTATGTTCATCACCCTTCTCCCCCCCACCCCACCCCACCAGCCTGTGTCTCACCCACTGACTCCTCAACTTACATCTTCACTGACTGCCTGTCTTGCATGCAGCCCAGCCTCTGGCTTCCTTACTATTTATTCCACCCAGGAAGAGCACACACCAACTGCAGAGGCTTCCTCAGCCTGACAAAGGGTTTTTAAACCTGAAAGCTTGCTAAGAACATTTATTTCCAATTATTTCAGTTGGTTTAATAAAAGATATCAGATTCACCCAAAGAACCTTGTCTGCACTATGTTCCTTAGGTTTTTTTTGCTGACCATGATGGTTGACATTAAAAATTGACAGTTGCAGACTAAAAACATTTGCTTCATACAAAAGTATTATTTGGCATTCTCTACACTGTGGAAGCAAGCAACATTTTTTATAGTGGAATATAAATCAAGAAAAGTTAGTTATCAGCATACATTTTAGAATGAGAAACTATAATCCAGTGTTGTATCCTTGTTAATTTTGGGACAATTTCTGATTAACCCTGGGGACTCTGACAGATCATGAATTTCCACTCAGAATGTAGGGTTGTCAGTCTTCAATTTAATTTTTTTTTTTTTTTTTTTAGTTTTAGTTTTTTAGTTTTTTATTTAACTTTAGCTCCCCCACTATATTACAATTCCAAGGGACGGTGATAAAGAATGAACTGGGGGGGAGCATTAAACATTAATGATCCTCTATTCACATGGAAGCTCCTTTGGACAAAGAGCTGCCTACCGACCAGGGTAAGTCAACTTTTCAAGTCTGATTTCTGAGGAAGAAACTGCACAACAGGTCATCTGATGACGTTTAACTGGTCATCTGACAAAGGGGATCTGAAATTATAAAAGGGCTTCTCGCAAGAGCTAAAAAAGAGAGAGGAAGAAGACGACTAGAAGCAGAAGTGAAAGAAGACTCCATGCTTTGGCAAAAAAGCCATATACTGGAGAAAGTTGTGAAATTTATGCTAAGAAGAGTTTATTGCTGCCGGGACACCCTGAGGGACTCTGATCTAAGGCCAAAGCAGCAGAGATGAAACTAAGGTAAGGAAAGGTGTGTAGGCATTCGTTATTTTGCTTAAATATGCATTATTTCCAATGTTAAGAAAAGTATAGTGCTATAAGTTTTTGGAACTTACAAAATCTAAATTGATTTGCATCTGTTGTCCCATGTCCTTAACAAAATGAACATCTAACTGGGAGAACAAGCCAGGCTGGACAAATTCTTTCCTTCCCCACCCCAATAAAGGCAAAATTCAACCTTTGTTTTAAGGGCGGACTAGTGTCTCTCATTAATGTCTAATGGAAGTCCATACACTTAAATCTATGTTCTTTTGAGCACTATTGCTCTTTTAATTGTGTTCCTTTTCCTAAGTTTCTTAAGTTTCCTTTAGGCTGCAAGTAGGAGAGGAACAGTGGAAGAAACCCTGGTCATATTCTGTTCATTCTCTATTTCAGCATCAACTGTTTGCCACTGTGTGACATGGGATACTAGGCAAAATGGATCTGTGGCCCAGTTAATAGCAGTTCTTATTTTCTTAACAGCAGAATAGAAAAGAATCTGCTCACAAAGTTGACCATGTGTCAGAAAAGAGAAAAATGAGGTCTAAATAATTGATAGCACATGGCTAGAATATTCACTGTACATGAGACCACCTCCTACTGCTTATCATCTCGCACATCAATGAAGTGACTGGAGATTTATCACTGCATGGAGATAACACAGAATGCTTTGGTAACCACACCACATGTGACCTATCATTTACATTAAGTCTGAAGGTAGTAAAGCCAAGAACTAATTGAGTGAAAGATGCCCTGTTTATCTTACCACAGGGAAAAAACTAGAGGGGCCTTTTGAAAAGGAAACAAAAAAAAAATAGAAGTAAAACAAGAAACACCTCACAGTTTTTTTTCTCTACTTTGTTCCATCTTTTGCTGTGCCACTCCAAACCCCTTTCCCAGCCTGATCTGCAGCTCTGCTTTCTGTTATCTCCCATGTGCTCCCTGCCCAATCTGCTACTAGCCACTGTGCTGCCTGTCCCCTCCCTGGTCTCTGCCACATGCCACACACAGAGGCTGCCCATGTCACTCATTGCAAACGTGCTGCAAGTTGGCCACCTGTCTTAAGACTTTAAACCAGGGACGGGCAATTATTTTGACTGGAGGGCTACTTAAGGACTTGTCCCAATTTATGTGCGTTTGCATAGTGTATATAGAGGAAATTGCAAAATAGCTCAAAATAGAGCCTTACTCTTGTATATGGCGGGGGGAGGATGTGGAAGTGTGTGGGGTCTGTGGCGGGTGGGAATGTGGGGTTTGTGGGTCAGTGCGCCCCCCCACGCCACGTGCCCCTCCCCACGTGCACATCCCCACGCAGCAGCAGCACCAGAAAGCAGTGCATGGTTCTGGCCGAGTCCCCAGACTGCTGGCACATGCCTTTGGACCAGACCGGGTTAGCTCCATGACAGCACATGGGGCTCATGGCACTGCAGGTGGGGACCACATGCCATTGGACTGGGCCAGCTCCATGCCTTCACATGGGGCTCCCAGCACCCCAGTAGGGAGCTGCACATGGAGGAGACATGGAGCCCGCCCAATCTGATGGTGCACGACACCCCTCAGCCCTGGTCTGCACACCGTCAGGCTGGGCAGGCTGTGTGAGAATGAGACATTTCTAAGCCACAGAGAAGAAGCTAGGTAGGTTTGGAAAGGAAATGTTCTCTTATAAAGATGTCTGAAGAATTAAAGAGCTGGAAAATTGCCAAGTCAACAGATCTCAACTATGCAGCTCTGTCACAATGAACATGCATTTTTAACTGGAAATTCTTTCCAGCTGAGACTTGTAGGAGGTTAAAGGTGTTTGGTGCCCAACTTTCATTACATTCGCCAAGGTTTTTAGAGCTTAAATCCCTTGGCTTCATTTGAACAAATCACAGCCTTAAAGCCAGAGGGTGTCAAACCAAGGCATTTGGGAAATACAATTTGGCTTTGGAATAGGTAAACGCCTCTTCAGTGACAAGCAGACCACTGCGAAATTACAATTTCCATGAGCTACAAGACAAAGCCAGCTATACAGAGTAGTGCTGGAGTAATGGTTTAAAACAGGGGTCAGCAGCCCCCGCCATGCATGCCGAGCATGGCATGAAAAGTCATTTTGCTTGGCACACCACCATCAGCCCAGGCTCTAAGCAGCTGCTGCCAGCCATGGAGCTCAGGGTGCTCCCAGCAAGCAGCTGGGAGGCTGCAAGCAGACTGGGCCCCATGGGCCGGCTGCAGCTGGGAGGCTGTGACAGCTGCTCCAGGCTCCAACATATCGGCACTCCGGCACCTTCCAAGGTAGACATTGTAGTTTTTTGGCACTATGGCCAAAAATCATTGCCTACCCCAGTCTAGAATATATACAAGAGGCAGGATTTTTGTGGGTGATACCTTTTAGTGGACCAACTGCATGGTTGGAATAGACTTAAACAAGCTTTCTAATATGCATTCTTCAGGTAGACTGTTTTTATTTTTTTTCTGCATCTGCTGTTTCCTCAGACCTGAAGAATGCATTACATTCAAAATTTTGTCTAAGTTTCTCAACCACACACTTTGTCCAATAAAAAAAAACATCACCCACAAAAATCTTTGCCTTTATGCAGAGCTTATTGTAGTTATTGTATAACCACCATGCAAACTGCAGCCTGAAAAGTGTGTTAAATATTGTGCTTTGCAATAACAGCAATGTGCCTTCACAATCACAAGACCAGGTTGTAAATTCATTGGGGGTAAGGACTGAGAGTGTCTCAGCCATCCAGACCTGCACAGACTATCAGAATTCAATAATTAATACATATACCATTTATGGCATTACTTTTTTAATTATTATCAACTCAGCAGTACTTTTCCTTGCTTTAGGCAACTGAACATACTCCTTCCACTCTTCTTTACTGACACCTTTGAGCTCCTTGACTGGCATCTCTGCCTAGAGACCACCAGCATGCAATGGATCTTGCTCGGGTCAGGTGAGCATATGATCCTGACCTTGATGAGTTGGCAGCTTTTTCTGTACAACACCTACTAGAGAGTCTGTTCCTTAGTGCTTTTGATCCACATCTCCTTTCAAATATTATGAAGACTGGTTCCAGACTACTATTCCACTCCTCCATCTATCCAGCTTTGAGCCCTTCCACCTGACCATACATTTTGCATTTTCATATATTCATAGATGTTAGGGTCAGAAGAGACCTCAATAGATCATCGAGTCTGACCCCCTGCATAGGCAGGAAAGAGTGCTGGGTCTAGATGACCCCAGCTAGATGCCTGTCTAACCTCCTCTTGAAGACCCTCAGGGTAGGGGAGAGCACCACCTCCCTTGGGAGCCCATTCCAGATTTTGGCCACTCTAACTGTGAAGAAGTTCTTCCTAATGTCCAGTCTAAATCTGCTCTCTGCTAGCTTGTGGCTATTATTTCTTGTAACCCCCAAGGGGACCTTGGTGAGTAAAGCCTCACCAATTCCCTTCTGTGCCCCCATGATGAACAGCCACAAGGTCGCCTCTCAACCTTCTCTTGCAGAGGCTGAAGAGGTTCAGGTGCCCTAGTCTCTCCTAGTAGGGCTTGGCCTGCAAGCCCTTAACTATACGTGTGGCCCTTCTCTGGACCCTCTCCAGGTTCTCCACATCCCTCTTGAAGTGCGGCACCCAAAATTGCATGCAGTAGTCCAACTGCGGTCTGACCAGCGCCCGATACAGGGGGAGTATCACCTCCTTGGTTCTGTTCGTCATGCATCTGCTGATGGTTTTCTATGGTTGTAAAAGGCAATCCTTATTACAGAATTTTTAGACATTGTTTCTATTACTGTGCAATAGCAAAGTGTGAGGTAGAGACTGGGAAGGGCGCTATAGTATGAATACAAGATTTCAGTACCAGTCTGTGTTGCATGGCTCAAAATGTTAGATGATCCAATATTTATGCTTCTTGGGAACATGCCAATATGCTGCTAGCTACCTATGCATTTCAGCATATTGGACAAACATCCACTTTGCCAGAGCATAATAAGAACATTTTTGTTCAGACAAAGCTAAATTTTGAGGTAGCTGCCAAATAGAACTCCACCATCTGAATATCATCCAAAATACTT
Source organism: Alligator mississippiensis (assembly GCF_030867095.1). Lineage (NCBI taxonomy): Eukaryota > Metazoa > Chordata > Crocodylia > Alligatoridae > Alligator > Alligator mississippiensis. The sequence continues at coordinate 280,074,125 of NC_081826.1, forward strand.
ACTTACCAAATATGAGTATGGACAACATGAGAGACAGTGAAGAGGTTAATTTTGTAACAGAGTTATTTTGGATATCTAACAGACTGCAGAGCCTGATTATTCTTGCAGTTTTAGGAAAAAAAAATCCTATTTCAAAATTCATACCAAAATCTCAAAATGTTTCAGAGCAAGGAAGCCATGTGGGCTATTTATATATGAAGTCTTGCCATTCTGATATCGGACATATCCATTATTACAAAGTAGAGCTTTCTACTCTCAAATACATGACTCAGCTAAACAAAACAAAAAATACAGAAGAGAAACCCTTGGATCAAGTAATGATTGAGTCTGGAGCCTTGGAGGGTTTAGTTCAATCTTGAGGAGCATTTCAAGATCCCAGAGGCAGGCCAGCGTTTGATTATTTGTCTAGTCCTCATGAGGCTTCTGACAACTGTTTGCACCACAGACTGACCTCTGGATCCAATACCTGTCAGTTTGTGAATTAAATCTTACAACTAAAAGTTTGACTCCTTGCCATATTAAATTTCATGAGTGCAGTGAAGGATAATCCAAGTCACAGGCAAGTTACACTAAAGATTAGTTTCCAGAAGAACTGGAAAACTCTGGGAAGTCATTAAAAAACCCCAAAAAACCAATTCCCTGACATGTTAGAGTATTTGGCAATTTCTTGACAGTGCAGCTTTCTATGTTACCTTCCCTTTGTTAGAGGGCAGATGAAACATGGTGAAAGAATCATCCTCTGCTCTGCTTCTCCCTTCACAAAATCTCCACATAGCCATAACAATTCATAAAGTAGCTGTCCCAATGAATCAAGAATCTTGGTTTGTTCCATCTCACTATACAGGCTACCTGTAAACTGGCCCCAAAGACCCTGGCATAGATCTAAATTGTAAATTAAGGAGTCCGGTAGGTAAGTTAAAGTAGAATTGAGAATTGAGAAGCTGGATACCTTCAAGTCAGCCGGCCCTGACAATCTTCACCCCAGGGTACTCGAGGAACTGGCGAGCATCATAACCCAGCCTCTAGCATAGATCTTTGAAAACTCTTGGCGCTCTGGCGTAGTGCCCGAAGACTGGAAGAAGGCCAATGTGGTGCCTATCTTCAAGAAAGGGAGGAAAGTGGATCCGGCTAACTATAGGCCCATTAGCCTGACTTCTATCCCGGGGGAGATCTTAGAAAAGTTTATTAAAGAGGCCATCCTTAATGGACTGGCCGACGCCAACATCTTAAGGGATAGCCAGCACGGGTTTGTTGCGGGTAGGTCTTGCTTGACCAATCTCATTTCCTTCTACGACCAGGTGACCTATCACCTGGACAAGGGAGAAGAGATTGATGTCATATATCTTGACTTCAAAAAAGCCTTCGATCTGGTTTCCCATGATCGCCTCTTAGAGAAACTGGCCAATTGTCACCTTGGGTCCTCCACAATCCACTGGCTGGAAAATTGGCTCCGGGGTCGGACCCAGAGGGTAGTAATTGATGGAGTCACTCATCGTGGTGTCCTGTGACCAGTGGGGTCCCCCAGGGCTCTGTCCTTGGACCCATACTGTCCAACATCTTCATTAATGATGTGGACACTGGAGTCAGAAGCGGACTGGCCAAGTTCGCCGATGACACCAAACTTTGGGGCAAAGCAGCCACACCAGAAGACAGGCAGGTGATCCAGGCTGACCTGGACAGGCTCAGCAAGTGGGCGGACGAGAATCTGATGGTGTTCAACACCGATAAATGCAAGCTTCTCCACCTTGGGAAGAAAAACCCGCAGCATCCTTATAGGCTCGGCAGTGCTATGTTGGCTAGCACTATGCAAGAAAGAGACTTGGGGGTCATCATTGACCACAAGATGAACATGAGCCTGCAGTGCGATGCTGCGGCTAGTAAAGCGACCAAAACGCTGGCTTGCATCCAGAGATGCTTCTCAAGCAAATCCCGGGACGTCATTCTCCCCTTGTACTCGGCCTTAGTGAGGCCGCAGCTGGAGTACTGCATCCAGTTTTGGGCTCCACAATTCAAAAAGGATGTGGAGAAGCTTGAGAGAGTCCAGAGAAGAGCCACACATATGATCAGAGGTCAGGAAAGCAGACCCTACGATGACAGGCTGAGAGCCCTGGGGCTCTTTAGCCTGGAAAAGCGCAGGCTCAGGGGTGATCTGATGGCCACCTATAAATTTATTAGGGGTGACCACCAGTATCTGGGGGAACGTTTGTTCACCAGAGTGCCCCAAGGGATGACGACTAGGTCGAATAGTCATAAATTACTACAAGACCGTTTCAGGCTGGACATAAGGAAGAATTTCTTTACTGTCCGAGCCCCCAAGGTCTGGAACAGCCTGCCACCGGAGGTGGTTCAAGCGCCTACACTGAACACCTTCAAGAGCAAACTGGATGCTTATCTTGCTGGGATCCTATGACCCCAGCTGACTTCCTACCCCTGGGGCAGGGGGCTGGACTCGATGATCTTCTGAGGTCCCTTCCAGCCCTAATGTCTATGACATCTATGAATTAACTCACACCCCCACTGAAGAAGGTATTGCAAGGGTGGGCCAAATGTGGCCCACAGGCAGGTACCAACCAATTAATTGCATCAGGCCCCACCTGCAGCTGCCCCTGCTGCACTCTGCATGGGGCCGAGTCCCACCCAGGGCAGCGTGTGTTGCTCCCAGCCTCCCTTGCCAGCAGGCAGTTTCTGAGCAGGGCTTCTGCTACTGCTGCCACCCAGGGAGCTGCTGGGCTCCCCCAGCCTCCAGTGACTCCTCCTGTCCCTGCTGCAGTGGTCCCAGCAGCAGGTAGGGTGGAAGAAGCTGAACCATCAAGGGGAGCAGGGTGGGCTCTGCCTGCAGCTTGCTTTGGTCCTGCTTGTGTGGGCCAGAGGAGCATGTGGAGGGGGAGACGTGAAGAAGTCTGGCTGCTCACAAAGCCCTGCAGGGCAGGCACAGAACAGGCAGGAGGAGGGAGCAGCAGCAGAAGTCAATGTGCGCTTGGTGTAGCCCCATCGGGCAGGCACATGAAATAGAAGCAACAGCAGCAGGAGCCAGTGCAGGCTCAGTTGCAGCCCCGCTGGGCAGGTGTGGGATGGAGACCAAGAGAGCTGGCGGTGCCAGACTCAGCTCCCTGCCCCACTCCCCTTTTGCAGGGGCTTCTGTTGCTGCCCATGGGCGGCAGCTGCTTTTCTGCCCTTGCAGCATGTTGGGAGCCAGGCAGGTAGTGCCAACCTCCTTCCCCCATCCTGCCTGCAGAGGGGCTGGACTAAGCCATATCACAAAGAGCGGGAAGGGGGGAAGTCCCCCAGATGCACACACCCAACCTACCCACGCTCACTATACCCATCCCACACCCAACATTGTCCCATACACCCCACACCGCAACCACATACCCCACCATACCCATCCCACACACATACACCCACCATACCCACAAACACACCCCACAGCAACCCAGCACCCTTATACCTCCCCACTGATGCACCCACATCCCATCACACCTACACACACCCATCTCTTCCACACTCCCCACACCCCAACCACACACCCCATGCCCCCACACACATCCACATATACACCCCATACACACCCTCCACACACATCTTACCCCCCTACCATACCCACACATACACCCAGCAGCCCCCCACCCCCCAAACTACATATCTCCAACCACACGCCCCCCCCCCCCGCCTTACATACAACACAAGCAATTCCAGCCCCACAGGAGTACTCCTGGGCAAGGGAAGAGACTTCCAGTGGCAAAGGTCAGGGGTCACAAGACAGCAACCAGGGGATGGGCCACCCTTGCAGCCCTCAACGCCTTACCAAAACTCGTTAAGCAGCCCTCCAGCTGAAATAGTTGCCTGCCCCTGAAGCAGAGTGATCCCTAAAACTGGCATTATAACATCAAGTCTACAGGCGATATAGCAACAAAGTCCCTTTTTAAGCATCTTGTGGACAACCTGTCAGTGCTCCACTCCGCTCCAGGTTTTGGGCTAGAGAAAGGCCAATGAATCATTAGCAGTGGCTACTGAATAATTAAGTGAATCGAGTTCAGAATATTAGCAGCGTTTCTGCATTTCTATTTTAAAGGTGGGAAGGGCAGGGGGAAGAAACAGAAGTTAGTAGTTTTTCCATAAAGCCATGTTTCTGGGAAAAAAATGTTCTGTAAATGATACTAGATAGCAAAGGAGGAGTGTGAAGTAATCCAAAAGCTTCTGAGGTAGTTTGAAACCAGCATTAATTCCTCAGTTCAACAAATCTCAACACGTTCCAGGGCCAACAGATGAAATGACATCCTGTTTCAGCACATACCAAAATGAGTGAATACTAGTGCAAATGCCACTTGTCAAGGCAGCAGGTAGCTTTGCTATGATATTCCTGATTTTAAAGCCAAAAACAACATTTACAGGTTACTGATACTTTTTCAGTCTAAAAAACAAACAATTTAAAGCAGCAAGAAACTGAGAAAGGGCAAGATCTGGACAGGATCTGTACCTAGTTTCCAGAAGTAAACATTTCCCTGCTAACAGCCCCCTGATCAGAGATGGGAAGCAAAAACCAAAACTAAAAACCCCTAGCTCATCCTGGTAGTATCTGACAGCTGCCATCTGTTTTCATGAGGCTTTCTAGACAAAAAAAGAGTAACCCTTTTGGAGGGATGGCCACACCAGCTTAAAAACCACTTCTACCCCTCCAACCAACTGTGTCACAGAAATTATAGGGGAAGACAACCCCTGCCCTCTTCCCCAAGAGACAGCTTTTTCCTCATTAAGGGAGCAAACTCTATTCCTCCCCCAGAGCACCTTCTGTGGGGGATGGATTTCTTGTTCATATGGCAGATGGCTCTACCTTCCAACTGACTAGTGGGCCACAGCTGTCACTCCACCCTTCAAGCTTAAACCCCTCAGGTAGCCTCAACTGCCCTAACTCAGCAAGGGGTTTAATTTCTTCTAGAGGTGCAGCGATATATCGGTCCATATTATATCAGCACTGGTAAAAGAAAAATCTACATCATCAGCAATTGGCTTTTTTGGTACATGTGGCCGATAATGGCACCAATAAATGCCACGTACATGTGTGCAGCTGCAGGGTGGCAGGGAGGGAAGTTCTAGGCCCCTGCAGTGAGAGGGAACGGGGCAAGGGTTGGGGCGGGCGCTGCCCAGCTGGAGTGACATGGCATAGGATGCAGCTGTGGACGGCTCATCGGGGGGGGGGGGTACAGCAGGGGATGGCGTGCTCCTGCTACTGCACACACCCCTGGGGAAGGTATGGGGGGCATGTGCCACCCAGATTTGTGTGTGGGGCAAGGGCGGGCTGCCTGCTGTGGGTTTGGAGGCTATGCTGGTCTCTTCCTTGTGGGGGCACTGGGATGGAGCTGCATCTGGGGCAGGCAAGAGCAAGGCTGGTGGCGGCAGCACTGGGAAGGAGGCTACAGCAAATTTTGGAGTGGCTGTAGCCCAACCTGTAACCCACACTCCCAGCACCATCACACCCTTCCTCACTATGGGGGCCTTGATCTGCCCCCCCAGCCCCCTTCCTTCCCTCCAACTTACTGGTTTGATGCTGCTTTCCAAGTTTCTGGGCTGCATATCGACTATCAGATTGGTATCAGCCAATACAGCTGGTTAATAAATCAGCCATCGGTATTGGCCAAAAAAATAGTTATCTGTGCACCCCTAATTTTTTCCTGCTTGAGCACAGAACAAGGAACCTACATCTTGTCAAAATAACACTAGCCCAGAATTAACCTCACAAAATACATTTAAAAAAAAAAAAGAAGATATCGTATACAGCCTGTTTTAGGAATACTATTATTATAGGGCCAACCATTTGCTAGAATTGTTCACATAAGACTAGAGAGAGCACCAACAGGTGCATAATTTTTGTTAATAGGGGTGCACCAATAAAAATTCTTAGCTGATACCAATAGCCAATTATTCACCAGGCATATGGGCTAATACTGATCCAATAACCAATTTACAGGAACGCAGGCAGGCAGCATGGAGAGTAGCACCCTGCAGGTAAATCTGTGGAGGGGAAGGGCTGTGGAGGGGCAGATCAAGGCTCCCATGGTGAAGGAGTGGGGCAGGTGCAGGGCAGTGAATGGGACCCTGGGGCCGGGGTAGGAAGTGGGACTGAGCTGCAGGCAGCTCATTAAGGGGATCTGCATCCCGGTACTTAAAAATGGTGGCAAAGGCACTTAAACTAAAGCTCACTGAATGCCTCTGCCATTTTTAAGTGCCGGGATGCTTTTAACTGGAGCAGGGTGAGGGTAGAAGTGGGCTGCCCACTATGGGCTCGGGGCTCTTCACCCTACTGCCTTTGCCCTGGGAGCTGCATGCTGGCCACATCCCCTGCCCATCCAGCAGTGGGAGGCACAGTTCGCTGCCACCACTGCCACTCGATGGGCAGGGTATGTGGCGCGGCCAGCGCGCAGCTCCCGAAGTAAAGGCAGCAGAGTGAAGAGCCCTGAGCCCACAGAGGGCAGCCTGCTTCTGCCCTTGCCCCGCTTGGCTCTGCTCCAGTTAAAAGCATCCAGGTGCTTAAAAATGGTGGCAGCAGCACTTGAACTAAAGCTCATTTGATGAGCTTTAGTTCAAGCGCCCCTGCCACCATTTTTAAGTGCCAAGACACTGATCCCCTGGAAAACCCACTTGTGGTTCTGTCCCACTCCCTGCCCCAGCCCCAGCCCCTCCCTCACTGCAGGATCCTCAATCTGCCCCCCTTCCCCCACGCCCCCAGTGTCTGGGGGTCCCAGCCAGAAGGCATATTATATTTATTAGTATGTTATTAGCGACACTGGCCAAAAAAAAAAAAAAAAAGCCAATAATGTTAATTTTCCTTTTATCGGTGCCAATCTGATATGGCATCTATATATCAGTGCACTTCTATTTGTTAACACACCTTTTCCTTTTAAACCTACAGTAGATCAGCCCCTGTAGCATTTTAACATGTCAACACATCTCAAATTGTTCTTCTTTTATCAAGGTTTAGTGCTGCCACTGATCTAGGGCAGTGGTGCTCAACCTCTGGACTGAGGAGCTGTCTCATCTAACCCACAGGGCTTCCCATAAGTCTAGAAATTTGGTGGGTGGGCAGGAAAGTGTTGGCAGTGCTATTTGCCACTGATTTTGCCACTCCCCTGCTACCAAATTTTGGGGCTCATGTGGAGCCCAATGGGCCAGATGACATAGCCTGCGTGCTAGATCACTGGTCCACGGCAGGGCCAGCATGCAAAGTCATTTTGTGGCCAGATCTGGTGTGCGGGATCAAGCCAGCGTGTGGGATCAATGTCGCATGCTGAATCTAGCCCATGAATGTGCACTTATCATAGACTCACAGAAAAGTGGGGCAGGAGGGGCCCTCCAGAAACCAACTGGTCCAGAGATGAGATCATCCCCACCCAAACCATCCTATACAAATCCACGGTCTAACCTATTAGCAAAACTACACAGTCAACCTGGACACAATCACAAGCCATAATACCCTAACCTGTTACAGGTAAAGCAGGGGGACAACAGCAGCCAACGTCCTGCCACTACAAGGGTTGTTAAATATGCTTGAGAGATCCAAGGAAAAGGACCACACTCCCCACTACAGAGGAAGGCAAAAATGCCTATACAGACCATACACCAAGCTGACTGTGGGGTAAAATTCCAAATATGGCAATCCATCAGACCCTAAAGCGAGGAACCTCCATGTTTAAGTCTCAGCAGTGGCATTGGCACGCCCCAGTCAAAATCCCTGGTCTTGGCTGCAGCCAGCCTGTAATGCTTTTGAGGCATACATCCCAAAACCAGGCCATGGGGCTGGAAGGTTGAGCATCATTGATCTAGGGCATTTAACATTTAGCCTCAAGTAACCAGCATGATACAGTACAGCATTGCTGCTCATCACTGAGGTTAAAATGTAACCTTTTTGCAAAATCCACACAATTTCTGTATGAAAAGATGTGGATACATATCAGCTGACCAATTCAAACAAATTTCCAAAAATGAAGAGATGCACCTCATGATGGGTGCTAGCTTTAGGAGTCCAAGAACCCAATCAAGCTCAAAAAAAAGGTAGCCATGTTATTGCAAGACAGCCAAGAGTTCTGGCATGAAGATAGTACAAAAGCATTGTGGCAATAAGAGCAGCCTACCTGGCATTTAAGGCTTACAATTTTTTTTTTGGTGAAGAACTGCTTCTTTGACGCTTGCAGGTAGTGAAGGTTGACAGGCAAACCTAGTTATTCACTTCTCTTCCCACCCCCAGCTTGCTCTGTCTACTCTGTACCCTGGGAAGACTATATACTCAGCAGGCAGGAACTGTGATTTTTTGTACTATATCAACTACAAAGGCTGTGGATAAGTAACTGAGAGATTCAAACTGCTCCTGGAAACAAATGGGGAGTCAGCTACTAGCCAGGTTCCCTCCTTCTCAGAACATAATTTTTCTTCAAGGCATGTAAATGAGGGAAATTTTCTTCACAGATCCAGATTTTAGTCTTAAGAGTAAGAGCAAAACCCCAGGAGAAGTAATGTTAAAAGTAGGACAGATAACAATGCAAATTCTTTGAAATGATACTTTGTATCTTTCATTTCTCCTTCCATCATAGAATATATGTAACCCAGTTTAACTCAGAATCCATTATTTTTTTGCCTTCTACAGCCCAGTATTTATTTAATGTTTATTTTTTAATTGAACCAGTAACAGAATCTGCTTAAAATTTTCATGACTACATCCAGCACGAGGACTCCAAATAGTAGAGTTAAAAAATGCTATAAATTTAAACACTCTTTTGAAGATACTTGTACAATCCTTCCAGGGCTGGAGAGAACAGATGATTCAACCATATGGCCAAGTTCCATTAACACTGTCTTGCAATCATAAAATATGATGTAATGCAGGGTGGTCCCTAGAGAATGAAAGGCGTTAGACATATATGACATGTACAAGTGTTCCCTAACCCATCTGGCTCTCCATTTAAAAAGATATTACACAAGTAAGGCTTTTGAGTTTAAAAAAATATACATATATCCAAAATGCTCTTAATTCTTTTGAGAGAGAAATGCAACAGAAATAAGTAATGTTCTTTAAAAATTAATGGTTCTTTGCATTTCAGTATAACTACCAAAAGTACTACTTGATAAGTATGTATATAAACCATAAAATGCTAATTTGTTAGGCTTTTACATAATAGTGAATCCTTAAATTATATCACCTTTCAAAAATATGTAAAACCTAGAGTTTATTATTTTGCTTTTAACCAATGAGCTATATACCATATAGACAGATCGCTGAATGTTTTTAATTTTTTAAGTTTTAAGTTCTTCAATCAAAATAAGTTACAACAGAAGAAAGGAAAGTTGACTAAGGTTTACATGAGATTCAGCAAATCTACATTTAGTATTGTGGAAATATAAGCAGCTTCCCCTACCACCACAAGTCTTGCTCCTGTTAAAATGAATGGATATACAATATTTTGTTCTAGCCAAGTTTAGAGTGTACGTCAGACTCGCTTCTGTTCAATGAACCATTTTTTAAACAGTAAAATATCCTAAACAAAAACTTCAAATGTTTTTAGAATATAATATCCTTGACAAATCTAATATTTTAAATGTGTTTGGAAAAAGTCATTTAAACCTTCCTGTCAGAGACCCACATTCAAAGCTTTGTGCTTCCCCAATATAGCAAAAGCACTTCAGAAAGCAGAGAATGTCATTTCCTGCAATACTGTTATGATGTTTGATTTGGGAGAGAAACTGAAGCTGTCAGCTCTGGCAGGTAAAACGATTCTTAGTTCATTAAACACTCAGAAATACAGAACAGTCAACTTTTGCAGCTCGGGGAGGAAAATATTTTAAGATGACATGGAATGAACAGCATTGGATGCCATCACTCAGTATATTCAGAGTTATAACTATGCTCGCCAGTATATTTGGGGTTCCATCTTAAAAAAAAAAAAAAAGAGTCATGCATAGATGTGCTCCATTCATGGTTTTAACTAAACAGCCATAGTCTCAAGGATTTCCTTAGCAACTTTTCTTTTCATTGCAAATAGCTTAATCCATCCATATCCAACACAGACTCTGGGGAAAAACAACTCTCAATACAGTAAGAGAATCCACAGAAAAGTAAGCTTAGGGTGGTTTAGGCAAGCAGCCATAGATTTAATTTCTTTCAGGAGCAAACCATGAAAAGCTTAAGTCATTTGAGACTTCCCTAAGTCATGAAAAAGTATCACCCTATTGCATTATCTTTTATTCAAGCAGTGCCTAGAGACCCTAACAGAGATCTGGGCTGTCATGTGAGGTGCTCTAAGAACTCCAATTGGAAGACTCTGCTCCAAAGAGCTTCCATTCTCCGCAGACAAAGGATGGAAGGAGCAGCAGAGGCACAGAGAAACAATTTGCACTTTGTCACACAGCAGAACAGTAGTTGAGCTGGGAAGAGGAATCAGGAGATCTGTGTTCCAATCCCATAGTGCCTGAACCATTGGGATGAACTCAGGCAGATACCTGCAATACTTGAGCGACTCCACGGTCTTGCCAACACATGATAATCATCTCTTGGTGAAGAGCCTCACTTGGTAAAATCAGAAGTCTAGTATGAATGGAGGGTATTGCCCAGGCTTTTGGGCCATGAGTTGAACAGCTGGAACTAAGGGTGGAAGATGCACCTTTAGACTTGACACAGACGGCAACTGTCAACTGGGATAGGATGCAGCTGCAGTTGACTCTGCTCATAAGAGTAAAAGTCTCTGATAAGAGAACTTTGTAGCACAGGCTTGCTAGTTACATAGATGGGCCTTTTCTTAAATCAGTATGAGCTGCCTTTTTGAAAACCAAGGATCTTAACTGCATGCCTAAATATGGATTTGAAAAAGAGACTTCTAAGACCTTAGCATAACAATTTATAAATTATTTTAAAACTCACATAATGTTAATTACAAGATGTCCATTTTTGTTATGCTTTTAAAACCTGTAGTACATTCAGAAAGCAAGGGCTTTTGGAAAAATCCACATAACTTACTTTATAACAGCCTTGCAATTACTTCAGATAAATTCACTTCTTAAAATCTTGGCCTTGCATTTTGTTTGTACAAAGACTTAACAAATGCTATGAAAGTGAGATTTACTGCAGCCTATTGTTTTAGCAGAAATGAATCCTATTAACAGTGTTCACTACAGTAATATTAATTCCATAAACAGATGGCTATGCTGAAGTGTAAACAGAAAAGTCCTCCATAACCTCCATGGAAAGCACTGCCATCCAGTTGAAAAGTAAAGAACTCTTGAGCATCTACAAACAACCCTCTGATATTCTGAGGATTGTGCACTGGAAACTGTTTTATTGCAAGACAAGAAGGTTTTGGCACATGCTCCACAAAGTCACTGTAAATTAAGCCTCAGTACTGCAGCTGTCCAAGCTTTCTTAGCAGTCGCTGACACCACATTGCCTCAAGCCGCTGACTGCCTGCCCAGCTATTGAAGTGGTTTTACTATGTTCCCCTTTGCAAAATAAGTCTATGTCCATTGTGCACTAGCCTCTCATTTCCCTTAAGTGCTAGCACCCACCGACTAAACCACTGCAAAGGGGAGTAGGGAAGACGGTGCTACAACATATAAACACTGTGTCATGGCTTAATCATCTCTGGAAGTGGATTGTGGCATTTGCACTGTAGTAAACACACTTGTGTTGGTTTTGTCCTCCTGCATGTCCTTTTAAAAGTTTAAAAAATGATGCTGTCCAGTCAGATGTCTCAAACACAGCATCACACTGAGGTTTTGATAGGATTATTACACAATCTGTGAACAAAGTTTTGGGGTAACATGTAACAGCATGGATAATTAATTTGCATTTCCTTAGTTCTGATTTATTTTATAACGTGCCATTTATTTGTTTTTTTACATTTAAGAGGTTTCCCAAACAGTTAACATCAAACCGGAAAACTGGCTGTCATCCACTTTCCTCTTCAGTCTGACTACGCTTTATCATCTCATTCCATACATCCTGACACTATACTTCTGTTTATTTCAAGTCAGAAACGTAAATAGTGTATTCTGCTGTTTATGACTCCTACCCCAGTATCCATATGTAACAAAAACATCCTTGTACATACAGAAGCTCACTTCTGGAGATCTGCTATCATGCATCATATCTGACTTCTAAGATATAAAAAAATCTTATTTTGTGTCCACAACATTCCTATGTTAATCTATGAATAAAGCAGCACCGAATATTTTAGACTTCATAATTTAGTTGGCTGCCCATTCATCCCTCCCTCCCTCTAGAGTAAGTCAATGCCACTCAAGTTGTCCGAAGGGGCAAAAGAATAAATAAATAAATTCATTAATTAGGGAGTTGCACAAAAGTATTTATTCTCTGCCCCAAGCACTGAACATTTCTCTTCTTCCATGCTCCCAGCCTCTTTTGGCCCAGCAAGCTCAGGATTAAACTCTGATCCCTTTCATCGGAACTATGGAAACAACATCATATGGTCTGTCGTTAAATCTAAATAATTTATTGTTGTACAGGGAGTGAGCTAATTACTTGTGCCTAATCAAAAGTGGTGCATTTCTTCCTCTTACACTGGTGCAATTGCTCCCACCATTTGTTTTAGACAGAGCTATTGAGCTATGCCAGTAAAAGCCTGGTTACCTAGGCGACCACTCCCAGCTGGCTCTGGCAGAGCTCACAAAGATATATTTTACCCCACGTTGTATTTCCTTCAGTTTGATCGATTCAGTCAAGTTCTGTGTGCTTCAGCAAACATTTGGCCTCGCATGGCAATGGTCACTGCAGCAGCACTACAATTGCCACCTCCATTACTTTCCAATCCATCAAGGGTTGCAACACTGAGGGCAAGGGAAAAAAAAATAAAAGGAGTACCCAAGAGAGTCTGGCAGGAAAAAAAAATGTACAAAAACTACATTCCAATAAGGACCTGCTCACACATTTTAAGTTGAAACATCTTTTTGATTGGGGTGACTCTGCTATTCCACTGATTAAAAAGACTAAATAAGATGGTAAGCAGATTCAATTGAGGGAAAAATGGTGCTTAGTTTAATGGTGAAAAAAGCTGGAAGAGAATGAGTGTATTTAGGGACAAATGCTGGAATTAATGCTAATATTTATTTTAGAAAAGGTAGTGAAGCAAGCCATTTGAGTTCGTCCTTTCAAAACTGAATCCTCAGTGCAACATTTCACATCCAAGACCGTTAAGTGGAGTCCTGAAATTCCAGCGGCAGGACATAGACAGAAATATGAAGTTGAACAATTAAAAATATTTATCTATAAGGAATGTTTAGGCCTATTCTTATACACATAATTTAAGAATGTCTGTAGGAGTAAGAGAAGATGGGAGGAGTTTCTTGAATGAGAGTTAAGAAGATAAAAGGTCTCTCCTAAGCCCATGCAGTGCCTCAGCCTAGCAATTTCAGGAGCCAACAGCACGTGGCTAACTAAATATTATCTAGAGTCTTTGACTCCCCAGGAAATGACTACATTCACATACCCATTCACAGCTGCCTTGCCTCTATGAGCGAGTCTGGAGGGAGACTTTCAGGTCACACCTCTGGATTTGTTGTAGCAAGACACTTTCAGTGGCTCGACCACTGCATACGCATGATGGCAGCTAGCAACATCTTTTAAAGCACTCTGAAAGTTAATTTCTCTACAGAAACAGGTGGGGATGAAAGGAGATTTTTATACTCAAGCAACATAAAGCACTTTCATGTGCACATTTATTAAGCGTAATTATTCAAAGTTGCCATGGTAAAGTTCAGCATATCGTTCATTAAATATTGGCTATGTAAATCCTTGCACATTTCCAAGCTGCAGCTGAATAACCAGCAGTCACAAGGTCAGAAGCCAGAAGCTGTTCAGGACGTAGAGGGGCAATTATCTGAAAGTCACAGTGTGGGCATTTAGAACTGCGCGCTGCTTTATTCTCGCGGTTACTTACCCAATTCCGAGCATTTCTGCTGAACAGCACAGAGCTGATCAAATGCAGATTTTGCCTCTTCTTACAGTATTTCTACTGTTAGGCCATTCATGATTCAAAACATACTAAATACCTTCCCCACCCCCACTTCTTAAGCAGTGGAATCCTTGCAACCACTTTTTTTTTTTTTTTTTTTTTTTACAGCCAGGAGCAAATTCCACCACAGTCAGACTCTAGGAGCACAGCCGGCCATGCTGTATTACTTTAGTACTGTACATTGTATTACCAAACAAATCTTGTACATCCTCTGAACAGGCACAGGGCCCTGGCTGTGTAGGTGGCAGGCAAGCCATCCTTCCCTCCCATTTCTCGAAGGCTTGTGGACAGTATTCCGAGAATCTATGTAGTGGTTAAAAGATATGTGCTGGCTCTAGCGCCCCAACACCATAAGGCATTGGCAGCTCTAGACTAGTGGGGCTCAACCTTCCTGCTCCACAGGCCAGATGAGTGGTGTGAGGCCAGTCCACAGACAAGGTCCCACAGCAGGCCCGATCCAGTGGGCGGCTGTTGCACAGGGCTGGGCTGCAGGTGCAACCCCACATGCTGGATCCAGCTGCAGCCCAATCGTATGCACCAGCCCAGCTCCACATGCCAGATCCGGCCACAGCCCAACCCTGTGCACCGGTGCCACCCGGCCTACAGGGGTCCACACAAGTCTGGAAATTTTGTGGTGGACCAGTGGCAGCATTAATTGCTGTGGCTTTGAAAGATGTGACAACGCTGCCACCACTTTCTTGCTGCCAAATTTCTGGACCCATGGGGAGCCCTGCAGGCTGGATGACATGGACCCCAGGTTAAAGGCTGAGTACTACTGGTCTAGATGTATTAATACCAAAGCAGAACCCCCTCCCACAAGGTTAAAATCCCAGCTTTGAAATCAAAGTGGCAGCTGTTTCAGCAAATCCACTGTAGCCTGTTGCATTCTATTTGTTTCCAGCAGGGCCAACTGCAACGAATTGCCTGAGGAGCCATCAGGCCAACTATTTTGCCCTTTCCATGGAAAGAAGCAATCTATGCCTTAGCTTTCAAAGTGGACTTCACCTAAGACACCAAACCTTGATATCCCATTCTACAAACTACTCTTCTTGGAAGAACATACAACAAAACAGTGAGATGTGTATACAGCAAAAGGAGCAGAAAGTGAAATAAAAGGCAACGCACTCCATTTTGTACACGGGTGTTAGGACCTTAAAGGGGCAGAAGAAAGAGGCAATTAGGGGAGGGGGAACCTCATTTTACAAGTATAACTGAAATGCAAAGCAAGGCCAGAAAATTAGTTAGCCCTGTCATTTATACAGACTACTGGCCCATGTTTTGTCTCACAGTGGGCACACATTTCCCATTGTGTCAATTCAACCAAAGCCACATACACATATCCGAGATGGAACTTGGCTTATGGATCAATTCCAACGTCTCAAAGATGTCCTGCCCAAGAGAAGAAAGACTGCCAGCCTGGAAATCTGTTCTGCTCTTAATTTGCTCTACTGGAGCTGCTCTAAAGAACACACAGGTTGAGGAAAAACATGCATTCCTTGTATTTTTTGGTGGATTCTTGTTTACATTTTCCCCAATGAAAAATAGACCTTTCACCTCTGTTGAAAGTACACGGCTGTTGAAAATTAGAAGGTCTAAATTGCAGAATGGACCATTATAATTCAATGCATGCTGCTTTGGTGGAGGAAAAGCATGTTTTTGCAATAGTTTCATTATGGGTCAGGAATGTAAAGCAGAGTTCAGATTTCAGTTGAAAATGGGAACCAGAGCTTATTATTTCAAACTCTACTTAGTTGTATCCTAATGAGGGAAGAGACGACTGCGTATTACAGCTTTAGTACTCTGGAAAAGGCTCCTCAGAAAAGCAGCCATCTGGCTTCTTTTAGTGCACCCATATTTTACAAAAGGCAGAATTACACATTACAGAACAGAATCCTGCTTTGCCCCACAATGCAGTGAGATGCCCATTTTTGTTTTTCTTGCTTTGTTTTTATAACTTACTCTCCTGCCCAAAGGTCTGTATTTTCAGAAGTTACTGAATGCAGATTAACTCATAGATAACCAGTCTGAAATGGTTTAGTGTTTACCAGCCCTACTACATTACAGAACTACACCATTGCAGCTTGCACCAGTGTGTTCAAATCACTTTGAATAGGAACATCCTGTACTGTTTAAGTGAAAACATCACACCTCTGCACTGAATTTCCTATAACAGTGGACCAAACTGTTTCAGTACAGCTTCCTGAAGGAGGTACAGAATACCTACTGTCACCTGTTTACGGGATTGGTTTGTTCCATTGCATGCTTTGAACCATTCTTTCCTGCACTGGGTCCAGGGACTGTACTTCCTTGTACCGAGTCCTACTGTAAGGAAGAGAGAACATCTTGACGGTATTATTATACATGCTATGATGGAGCATCATCAGCTTTCTACTGTGCCAGTCAGGCTAGACTGCTTTGGATAAGTATGTTCATTTGTGATATAAAAGGTGTAAAAAACAAAACAAAACCCCCAAAACAAAAAAAGATGGCCTCCTTCCCTATATTTTCCTTGTATTCAAAAATGGAAAAGATGAGCATTTGAATGTGTATCATCTAACCACTGGCTGCACTTCAGGAAAGCCCTTATGGAAGGAAACTTTTAGATGACTTTGAATCCAGTATCTTCATGGTTTTTGTTGGTCTGGTAGGTTGGAGAGAAGAAAAACTGGACAGAGAAGACGCCAACTAGACACAACGTGAAAGGCCTGATCTACACAATGTACACAATGTGAACCCTGATCTACACATGGCTGACAGACTAGCATCCTAAAAGGTAACAGACTTTGTGTTCTCCAGTATCACTGAGGTGTGAAGGAGCATTGTGCAATTAGAGCAGTTTTAATGCATTATTTCTTGTGCAAACTCGCAATGCCAAAGAATCAAGAAACATGGTGAAAGACACAACTTTAAAAATGTCTCCGATCTTTGAATAAGTAATTTTTGAGATGTGCTAGATAGAATTAATGTAATGCCAATACATTTGATGTGTCCAAGCCTACAGTACTTTTATTAGAAGTGGCAAATGAAGGTGTTTAATGCATTCCCTAGTTGTATGTACATATGATTCCCAGCCATGAATCACGACCCCATTTTCTTACATGTTGTACAAATGATTTTCCCTAGAAAAACCTTAAACACTGATTTTGGACACAGCACCCAGCAGGTAACTAGTAGGGTGAAAGGTAACTAGTAGGGTGAAAGTGCTAGACTTTAGGAAAGCTGATCTCAATGAACTCAGGCGATTAGTCAAGGACGTACTGCAGAGTAGGAGTTTTGATGGGACGGGTGCCCAAGAAGGGTGGCTGTGCCTTAAGGAAACGATCCTTCGGGCACAAAGCAAGACGATCCCCGAGCAAGGCAAAAGAGGGAAAGGGGCCAGGAGGCTTCCCTGGCTGACCACAGAAATCCAGGGCAGCCTAAGGGCCAAAAGGGGAGCACATAAAAAGTGGAAACAGGGAGAGATCACCAAAGACGAATATACCTCCTCTGCTCGTGCTTGTAGGGAGGCAGTTAGACGGGCCAAAGCTACCATGGAGCTGAGGATGGCAACCCAAGTAAAAGACAACAAGAAATTGTTTTTTAGATATATAGGGAGTAAAAGGAAGACCCAGGGAGGAATAGGACCCCTGCTAAATGGGCAGAAACAATTGGTGACGGACAGGGGGGACAAGGCTGAACTCCTCAACGAGTTCTTTGCCTCAGTGTTCCTAAGTGAGGGACACGACAAGTCTCTCACTGGGGTTGTAGAGAGGTAGCAGCAAGGCACCAGACTGCCATGCGTAGACCCTGAGATGGTGCAGAGTCACTTGGAAGAACTGGATGCCTTTAAGTCGGCAGGCCCGGATGAGCTCCATCCGAGGGTGCTGAAGGCACTGGCCGACACCATTGCAGAGCCACTGGCGGGAATATTCGAGCGCTCGTGGCGCACCGGCCAAGTCCCGGAGGACTGGAAAAGGGCCAACGTGGTCCCCATTTTCAAAAGGGGGAGGAAGGAGGACCCGGGCAACTATAGGCCAGTCAGTCTCACCTCCATCCTTGGCAAAGTCTTTGAAAAAATTATCAAGGCTCACATTTGTGAGAGCCCGGCAGGACAAATTATGCTGAGGGGAAACCAGCACGGGTTCGTGGCAGGCAGATCATGCCTGACCAATCTAGTCTCTTTTTATGACCAGGTTACGAAACGCCTGGACACAGGAGGAGGGGTGGATGTCGTATACTTAGACTTCAGGAAGGCCTTCGATACGGTATCCCACCCCATACTGATGAACAAGTTAAGAGGCTGTGACTTGGATGACTACACAGTCCGGTGGGTGGCGAATTGGCTGGAGGGTCGCACCCAGAGAGTCGTGGTGGATGGGTCGGTTTCGACCTGGAAGGGTGTGGGCAGTGGGGTCCCGCAGGGCTCGGTCCTTGGACCGATACTCTTTAATGTCTTCATCAGCAACTTGGACGAGGGAGTCAAATGTACTCTGCCCAAGTCTGCAGATGACACAAAGCTATGGGGAGATGTGGACACGCCGGAGGGCAGGGAACAGCTGCAAGCAGACCTGGACAGGTTGGACAAGTGGGCAGAAAACAACAGAATGCAGTTCAACAAGGAGAAATGCAAAGTGCTGCACCTAGGGAGGAAAAATGTCCAGCACACCTACAGCCTAGGGAATGACCTGCTGGGTGGCACAGAGGTGGAAAGGGATCTTGGAGTCCTAGTGGACTCCAAGTTGAACATGAGCCGGCAGTGTGACGAAGCCATCAAAAAAGCCAATGGCACTTTATCGTGCATCAGCAGATGCATGACGAATAGGTCCAAGGAGGTGATACTTCCCCTCTATCGGGCACTGGTCAGACCGCAGTTGGAGTACTGCGTGCAATTCTGGGCACCACACTTCAAGAAGGATGCGGATAACCTGGAGAGGGTCCAGAGAAGGGCCACTCGTATGGTTAAGGGCCTGCAGACCAAGCCCTACGAGGAGAGACTAGAGAAACTGGACCTTTTCAGCCTCCGCAAGAGAAGGTTGAGAGGCGACCTTGTTGGACTACTGCATGCAATTTTGGGTGCCGCACTTCAAGAGGGATGTGGAGAACCTGGAGAGGGTCCAGAGAAGGGCCACACGTATAGTTAAGGGCTTGCAGGCCAAGCCCTACTAGGAGAGACTAGGGCACCTGAACCTCTTCAGCCTCTGCAAGAGAAGGTTGAGAGGCGACCTTGTGGCTGTTCATCACAGGGGCACTGAAGGGAATTGGTGAGTATTTATTCACCAAGGCGCCCCCGGGGGTTACAAGAAACAATGGCCACAAGCTAGCAGAGAGCAGATTTAGATTGGACATTAGGAAGAACTTTTTCACAGTTTGAGTGGCCAAGGTCTGGAACGGGCTCCCAAGGGAGGTGGTGCTCTCCCCTACCCTGGGGGTCTTCAAGAGGAGGTTAGATGAGTATCTAGCTGGGGTCTAGACCCAGCACTCTTTCCTGCTTATGCAGGGGGTCGGACTCAATGATCTATTAAGGTCCCTTCCGACCCTAACATCTATGAATCTATGAAAGGGGAGAACAGGGCGGCCCAACTTCTGAATAGCAGGGAGCTGCATGCTGCACAGACGAAAGACCTGGGGGCTCCATGTGATGTGGACAAGTGGGCTCCTGCCTAGCCCCCGCATTGCTGTGCACAGTGTGGGCAGCCCAGCGCCCACCTCCCAGGTATAACTGCTGTGTGGGCTGCCCAATGTATCCCCCAGCCACTCTCATGCCTGGCTGCCCCCAGAACTGTGTGGGCTGTCCCTTGGCCCCCCAGCATAGGCACCCCAGCTCCCCTTCACCACACACACGGCACCCACCCCTGTTCCTCCCCGTCCTCCCATCCCACCTACCTACAGTGTGAACAACCCAGGTCCTTTCTTTGCCCAACATGCAGCTCAGGCACTCCAACAGCCTGCTCCTGGCTGCAGCGATAGGTAGTAATGGGGGTGGGGGAAGGAGATGAAAGTAGAGAGCAGTGGCTGGGCAGGAGCTTGTGGGCCACACACCAAACCTTCAGGTGCCACATGCAGCCCTGCGAGCAACCACTTGGACAGCCCTGAAGTAGAAAATGGTTTCGAACAAAAACTCTATTAGGTAATCTTGTCAAGTAAGTATGACTCAGGGGCAGGCTTTGGTCCCATCTATTTTGCAAGATGGAAATGTGCTTTAACAAGGTCTCCTAACAAATTAATGTACCAAAGAAAGAATCCATGTTTCTGCTCCTGAAGATTCATAAATTGTAAGACTACCAGAATGGCTAGGTTTAGAACAAGGCTCAATTAGGCAGTTTCCCATTAGCAGAAGCAGTAAGGACAGACAAATGAAAATAGGAGGCCTAGAGAGTTAGAAGTACCTATGGAGAACAGTACTGGGGGCCCAGTGTCTAGCTGTTCCATCACAGACAAAAAATAACAAGCAGTACAGGAGACCCATGTGGCTACCCAAGGAGTTTCTTAGCTATGTAAAAAGAGATGCACGTACAAGCAATAGAGGGAAGGATGCATCACTAACATACAAATGGCAGAAATACAAATGAACAAAAATCAGGAGCTCAAAGGTGAATAATATTTCTTGTCATCTGACTCATTTAAGACAATAACATAAGTCATATGGAAGAAATCCCTGGGAAACTAGGTTTGTTACTCAGTAGAGAAGGTGAGGTATTAACAGAATATGTAAAAAAGAAGCATCTGCTCAATGCCTGCTTTATATCAGTCTTCACAAAAAGATAAACTGCTACCAGTTAGTAAAATTAATATCAACAAAGAAAAGGCAAGGCTGCAAACTGTGATAAATCAAGAGTGCATAGCTGTCAGGAGCGGTCCCCAAACACTTACATAGTACCCATTTCTAAAAAGGGAAACAAGGAGGATCAGGGGAATTAGAGAATGATCAGTTTGACTTCAGTACTTGGGAAGGTGCTGGAGCAGTTGTTCTCAAGCTTCCTAACATTGTGGAACCCTTTCATATTACTGCTTCTGCCAGGAAACCCATACCCCATCCAGTGAGCTGACACAGAGCCAGGCGACCCAGCTCAGCAATGGTGGCATACCCCCTCCCAGCTTGCTTTGCTTTTACCCCCAAGCTCTTTGCAGAACCCCGGATGACTTGTTGTGGAACCCCACGGTCCCACAAAACAGTTTGAAAACCACTGTACTAGAGGAAGCTATAAAAGCAGTCTATTTGTAACTGTAAAGCACCTAAAGGTCCTAGAAGTTAGAAGGTAGCACTCACTAACAGCCAATGTGGATTTGTTTACAGCAAATAATTCCAGACCATCTTGATGTTATCTCTAACAATGCAACTACTTTGGTGGAGATGGGAAGCATGGTTGATATAATATACTAAGCTGTTTAGCAAGGCTTTTCTCACAGTCCCACAAGGTATTCTCATAAGTCAACTGGGGAAACATGGTCTAGATAGAACTACCATTAGGTAGATATATAATGTGTTGAACAACTGTAAGCAAAAAGAGGAACTTTAAATGGATTGATGTCAGACCGGGGGAGCTCAAGTTGGGTTTCACTGGGGTGCAGCCTGGATCCAAGGCTGTTTAGCCTTTTTACTAATTGCTGAAATTCAAGAAGAGAGTACTGAACAAATCTGTAGATAAGAAAAAACTGAGAGAACATGCAAACATTTTGGAGGATAGAATTAGAATTGTAAGGGATCTTGATAACCTGAAAAACTGGGCTATAGAGGCAAAAGGAAGTACAAAGACAATTTTATGGTGCTACACACTGGGAAGAAAAACCAAATTACCACAGGTGGGGTAGGGGAGGCTGGCACCAGCAGCCTTACTTGGGGTCCTGGGGGTCTCTGGCAGTGGTGATCCTGCCATGAGGAGCTTGGCTGGCAGTGGAGTACAGCTCTAGATGGCCAGGCTCTGGTTTGCGCAGTGAGCAATGCCACCACGGCTGCCACTTCATTTTTTTTCCCACCTTGGGTTTTTTTTGAGCCCCAGATATCCAGCAGTCAAAAAACCCTTTGCACTGCACTACCCTGCAGCATGGAGAACACTTATCTGGACAAAGCCCATGAGTCAGCAAAGTGACTGGGCTGTATAACAAAATTGTGGTGTGCAAGATGCAGAAGGCAACAGTACTGCTCTATTTAGCACTAGTTAGGTCTTAACTGCATCCAATGTCGGGCACCACAATGTAATAAGGATATAGAGAAACTGGAGAGGGTCCAGAGGCATGTAGTGAAGATGATGCAGTTGGAGTGCAAACCATATGAGGAAAGCCTGAAGGAACTAGGTATGTTTAGTATGTAGGAAAAATAGAATGGGGGGAGAAGGATCAGCACAAAAGGATCAGCTGTCCTTTTAACAGCTAGTATCATTGAAAATCAGCCATATGTTTGAAGATCCTGCTTTAGAACTACAACTACGTATTTACCCCAGATTATAAACTCCAAGACATTTTAGTAAGATTTATTTTGCCCAATATCTACATGCTTCTTTAACACCCAGGCCCCTCCAAACCGCACCCTTTATTTCAGCAAGCCCCTCATCAATCCCCTATGAAAATATAACCACATGTGCACCACAGTAATCCAGGTACAGCCTTTATCTGGGAAGAGGCAAGGATTTTTGGGGCTGATATTTTTCACTGGACAAACTGCATGGTCAGGATGAAATTTGAAACACAAGGCATTTAAACCTACCAACGCTCTGGGGAAGAGACTTAATTCTGGGCTGAAGGAGGTGCCTAGCGAGACTTCACAAGGAATTATATACAGTTACTACTTTCCATGATATTTATGGAACAAATACTTCACACCTGTTTACATACACCCCTAAAAAGGGGCCTAGTCAATCTGTTTAAAGTATTTTTCTCTTGAATTGCAGAAGATGGAAAAAAAGCCCACATGAGTATAGTATAGCTTACTTCACTGCCTTCAACTATGAAAGTCAAGATCAGTTTCCTTATCAGTCTCATATAATTAAAACTATGTGCTCTCAGGTGACTGCAGTACAAGGCATGTTTGGCAAGCCAGTATACTAAAAGAATGAGACAGGCATTAAGCAAGTGAGCACAAATGAACATTGGCTGTTGGTTTCTACCACTATTACCTCTTGCTGCAATAGAAAAGTTAAGAGCATTGTAATTAACTTCCCTCATAAAAATGCACGTCTTTAAAGTTGGACCTAATTAGACACAATGTAATACTGGTCAGAAAAAAGCAGGCTTCGTCTTTCACTTTCACAACTGGAATTTGTTATTTCTCTGGACTTGCACTTCCCTGCTGTTGCATTAAAAAAACCTGCAGACATCCACCACAGGGAAGGAAACTGAAGTATGACCAATTATTAACTACTCTTTTACATGATGGAGAAGGGCTTCTCACCCTAAAATGTATTATAAAACTATACAAAATGAGAATCTAACCAACACTGCACAAGGTCAAGAAGGTAACTACATAGCCAAGTTTTGGTTTTGATTATACGGCACCTAGTGCAGTGGACTCCTGTTCCAAAACTAAGTCCTTGGCATTACTACAATGGTAATAATACAGTTGAGTGGGGGAGGGGGAGGCACCAGAGAAAGAGGACAGCACTGTCTTTAGTTTAGCAAAGATGCTTCTGGCTGATTAAACAGCTATAGAAGCTGAAAAGGGAATGCCTTCATTTGGTAAGGAGGGGGGATATGGCTCCGGCATAATGTCCCAAAGGCAGTGCGAGAAAGCTGCATAGGGAAAATGGCAAAAAGGAACCTCAAGGCTTGACCAGGACAAGGGAGCCCATGCCAAGCACAAGACAAATTAAGTGCAACTTGAAATACCTCCAAATATTGTCTGATCAGTTAAAAGTCAACTGAGAATGTGTACAATGTGGATGACATTTTTATAAGATCTGAAAATTTAAACAAAATTTAGGATTCAGGTTGCAAGTTTGATTTTTTTTTTTTTTTAATTATGAGCAAAAACCTTTCTTGAGGACTCAGAAAAAAACTGAGGAGCAGTCACAAATAGCAGCTGCCTTACACCCTGCAACTGGTTTCTTCAGGGCAGGAGTGGGCAAAATGAGAGATCCAGCTGGCAGCTGGACTCCATTTCCCAGCAGCCTCTGCTCATGCTGGTCTCCATGGAGACCCCAGGAATGGCAGGGCCGGGACTCCCAGGGTCTCCATGGAGACCAGCCAGAGCAGCACTGGCAGGGCACATAGCTGGTGGTGACACGCACAGGATCTGCTGCCCCTGTAACGAGCGGGGTCCGCAGGCATTGGCGTGCAGGCTGCAGATCGTGGCTCTGCCCCAGCTCCAGCCCGCATGGTCACTGCCTCAAGATCCTGGCCCTGGCCCCAAAACAGCTCCCTGCCCAGCCACGCGCCCTGCCACTGCCAGTTGGTCAAGCTGGTCTCCCTGGAGACCCTGGGAGCGCAGAGCCATCACAGCCCTGCCCCGCCGCTCCTGACAAACTGCAAAAAACAAGAAAAAAAAACCAGCAGACTGTCAAAAGGCAAACCCTCCTTCACACCGCAAAAATATTTCCTGCATCACATCCTGTCCCCTATGAGCAGCAGGCAAAGCAGTGGGGACATATATGGCTCCATGAAGCACCACTGCCAACTACAAGAACTAGGATTCTTCAGTATACGGAGGGAAGGGACCTGTTATATCTACATTCAAAACAAACACAGGCAAGCTAAAAAATAAAGTGAAGCGGAGGAGTGTGGGGGAGGGTGGGAGGAAGATGTTCTCTATGCATCCCAAAGCAACATTGAAGGGAAAATACTCAAAAAATGTTTTCTATGCTGTTAACTCTTAAGACTAGTGCTACAATAAAATAAGAGAAACTCAAATAAACCCCTTTACTTCCTAATAGCATCCCAGCCAGAGCTTAATGAGCTACAAGATTCAACGACTTAGACCTCATGTCATGTGGTCCTAACTGTAGACTCTTAAGTGTATTACATGCCTTCCACTCAACTAGTCAATGATAATTTTGGTTATAGGTGTTGGATGTCATAACTAGGGCTTCTAGCCTCTTTAATAATTGCTGTTGTACAAATATTTCTCAATTTAGTGTTTGTGCTCACCCAAGGATCTAGGCTTGGCAACCAGCAATGACACAGGTTTGGGAAATCAAATCAATGTGTTCAAAGCTAGCATCACAACAACAACAACAACAAAAATTACAACCATTCCCTCCGAGACCCATACCAATTTTAGCTCTCAAGAGTGTCTCACCACTTGTAATCCATTTATCTATTTGTGTCATACTTTAGTCATTTTGAGTTAGACAAGTTTGGAGGGGGCAGGGCAAGTACAGACTCGTGTCTAAAGTTACTATTTAAGGATATTTTAAGATAATCACTGAGTTGGTTTTGGAACAGAGCACATACATATGTTTGAAATGATTCATTAAGAGACAGACCTAAAAAAAAACCCCCAAAGAATTAAGACACTGCAAGCTTTGTGAGGTAATACATTGGAAGAACAGCATGTTGCAAGAGTAGGAAGCAACAGGTATTACTCACTGACCATTCTCCTAGAAACCAACTACACTGGCCATAATATAATTTAGCAACAGCTGTCTTTCATTTTAAATCCTAAAATAATATTTAAATCCTGATGAACAGTTCTTATAGTTTGTAACCTCTTAAATTTGGCATGAAGACTGCCAAGTAGTTTTTCGAAGTCCCAGGTTTTATATCCCTTTGCATTAAAAGCATCTGTGTACCCAAGACATCTGAGAGAGAACCAGCCAGCAAAATGTAGAAAAATTAGAAGCAAAATACAGAGTGATTTTCATATCAAGTGCATTTGAAATATCACTTTGGGCAACAAAGGCACTCTGAGTTAGACAAAGACAGAGACTTACCCTGAATCCTTACTAAATATTTTTCTTATGTTAATCTGTCACTATTTCATAATATTACAAATACCATTTCTTCTAATAAATCAGGGGTGTCTGTACAAATATGCGCACACATATTCTTTGTGGGTGTATACATAAACACATAAATATTATATACATATATACATGTATGTATATGTACAATGTGTGTACTGTATATAACATGTGTATGCTATATATATTCCTACTTCTTATTGCTCAGCTACATATAAAACTTCACTTAAAATCTAATCCAACTGTTTCTTTAATTACAACTGAGGAACTTGAAGTGATGTAACTTAGGAACGCAACCAGTCCTCCCCCTATCCTGGAGCAGCTAGAGTACATAGAGTGAAATAACTGTGGTTATGAGAAGACAAGAAAAAGGGTGAGGGAATAGGGACTTTCTGGCATTTTGTTAAAAGTTTCCTGTTCACCCTTGCAGAAACTGTAATGTGGTCTTATGAAAATATGTGAACTCTTTTTTTAGCTGAATTTTTTTTTTAAATTTCGCAATAAATGCAATTCAAATATCAGGTTGCACATTTATAAACCTAAAGAGAGAAAGGTCATGAATATTACTGCCTTTTTCTCCAACTAAGAGGAGTTGGTTTCCTTTCCCCACTCCTTCCTAATTTAATGAGAGTTTTGATTTTCCCTGGGAGACAAGGTCACAGACGAGGGCATTTCCTGTCTGTAGCAACGCTGTGTGCTTATGCAGACATGAGTCTTCTGACAAAAGACGGATTTTATTTCAAAGACAGGGTCATTAAAATCATAGCACATAGCAAGATCACATTCCTTCTTACTTGCCTTGCTTAATCACTATGGATTACTTGAAAACATATTTGAGAAAGAGGATGCATTTCAGCTGTGTGCAGAAACAGACACTGTATCTGAAATCCCACACAAGCTGAAAAAAATGGACACTGTAGACATCGTGCCCAATTCGGAGCGCACGCTGGTAGGAATCAGGAGTAAGTTACTGATAATCACTTTATTTCTCTGCAAGGGACCCATCATAGAGCTTCTTCCCATTGGGAGTCAAAGGCCCTGAACAGCAAAACAGCTCATCGCCAGGGCTATTTATGGTTCTATATTTTAAGTCCTAGCCATAAAAATGTCCACATGTACTTCAAACACACATTGTTCAGTCTTGTCATGTAGGCCTGGACACATAATCAGAGCCTGCACATGGAAATCTTCAAATGGTGGGAGATGTCGCTCAGGTAACCTACTCCCCACAGACAGGAAGAACAGGGGACAGAAGTGAGCAGCAGGAAGCTCAAGAGACAGTTTGTAATAGCACTGGAAACCACGGGCTAACAGCCAAGCTGAGGACAGGAAAGCCTTGAGAGACCTGAGAGAAGGCAAGGAGGCGCTGAGACAAGAGCTGAACTGGACTGGCTGGGAAAGGTTGGTATATATTTTACTTCTAAAAGTTCACTCACTACCTTATGTCACAGTGATGTAAAAGCATCTCAAATATTAATTATTGCTTTTATTGTCACTACTCCCCTGAGGTCGTGACAATTAAATTGTATTACCATTCCAGTTTTACAGATGGGAAACTGAAGTCAAAGACTAATCAATCTGCACCAACATTAGAGAAGTCTCTGTCAGAGTATGGACTTGAACACAGATAGCCCAGTGGCTAGGTTACTAGCCTGGGACATCTTTCTTCCACTGCATTAGGAGACATTTCAAACATCTGAAAGCTGACTTCAATGCACTGACAATTGGTTTTACATTACAACAAAAACCAAGATAGACTCCCCCCGCCCCCCATGCAACATGTCACATGCCTACACAGCATCTGTGCTGGCTTCATAGATTTCACAGACATTAGGGCTGGAAGGGACCTCGAAGATCATCAAGTCCAGCCCCCTGCCCCAGGGGCAGAAAGTCAGCTAGGGTCAAAGGATCCCAGCAAGATAAACATCCAAACATTTCTTGAATGAGTCCAGAGTAGGTGCCTGCACCACCTCTGGAGGGAGTCTATTCCAGGTCTTGGGAGTTCGGACAGTAAAGAAATTTTTTCTTATGTCCAGCCTAAAATGGTCTTGTAGGAGTTTCTAACTGTTGGTCCTTCTTTTTCCTTGGGGCAGACTGGTGAACAGACGTTCTTCTAGATCCTGATGCACGCTCCTTATGTACTTATAAGCAGCCACCAGGTCCCCCTGAGCCTGCGCTTTTCCAGACTGAAGAGTCCCACGGCTCTCAGCTTCTCTTCATAAGGCCTATTCTCTTGCCCTCTCATCATGCGTGTGGCTCTCCTCTGGACTCTCTCAAGCTTCCCGATATCCTTCTTGAATTGTGGAGCCCCTTATTGGATGCAGTACTCCAGCTGCGGCCTCACCAAGGCAGAGTACAGCAGGGGGATGACATCCTGAGATTTACTTGAGAAGCATCTATGGATGCAAGCCAGAGTTCTGTTTGCTTTACCAGCTGCAGCATCGCATTGGTGGCTCAAGTACATCTTGTGGTCAATCATGACCCCAAGTCTCTTTCAGCAGTGGTGCTAGTAAGTGTAGCACTGCTGAGCCTATAAGTATGCTGCAGGGTTCCCCCCCCACCCCCGGTGTAATACCTTACATTTATTGGTATTGAACATCATCAGTTTGTATCTGCCCACTTACTAAATTTATCCAAGTCAGCCTGGATCATTAGCCTGTCCGCAGGTATGGATGCTATGTCCCAAAGTTTAGTGTCATTGATGAACTTAGCCTGTGCACTTCTGACACTAATGTCCACATTGTTGATAAAGATGTTAAAGAGAACCAGTCCAAGGACTGAGTTGTGGGGAATGCCACTGGTCACGGCGCACCATAATGATTTGCTACCATGGACCACTACGCTCTGGGTCTCACCTTGGAGCCAGTTTCCCAGCCATCGGACTGTGGTGTAGCCGAGGCCACAGTTGATCAATTTTTCCATGAGGAGGTCGTGGGACACCAGATCAAAGGGTTTTTTAAAGGTCAGATATCTAACATCAGTTTCATCTCCCTTGTCCAGGTGATATGGCACCTAGTCATAGAAGGAGATGAGATTTGTCAGGCAAGACCTACCCACAACAAACCCATGCTGGCTTCTATGCAGATTGCGTTTGTACCTCTACTGCAGGGGTGGGCAAAACACAGCCTGCGGGCCGCATCCAGCCCACGAGGCCATTCTATCCAGCCTGCGGGACCCCTAAAAAAATTAGGAAAATTAATATTTTTCTGCCCTTGGTTGCTGTCAAAAATGACAGGAAACAAGGGCTGTAGGACTCAGGGAAGCCTGGCGGGTTCCAACAACAGTGGGCCTGCCCAGCCCTGCTGGAATCCCCAGCTGCAGTTTCTGGGAGCACATGGCTGCCCCAGCGTGGGAAGCTAAGGTAAGTGGGGGCGGGGGAACCCTGGGCAGGGAAGGGGCACGGGGTGGGAAGCGGCATCTCCCCTTCTTTCCCCTCCCCACCCATACCTGGTGCCTCGCGCTGCAGCTGCTTGCAGCCTGCATGGGGCTGCCTGTGCCTGCTCCAGACAGCCCCATGCGGGCTGTAAGCACCTGCAGCGCCGGGTGGGGGGGCGGGGGAGGGGCCGCTTCCCCCCCGCGCTCAGCTTGTCCCTGGGTACCTTCCCTGTGCAGAGTAAAGCAGCCCCTTGCCCGCTGCCCTGTGCTGCAGGCACTCGCAGCCCACACAGGGCTGTCCAGAGCAGGCACGGGCAGCCCCAGGCAGGCTGCAAATGGCTGCAGCACGGGGCACCGAGCAGGGAGGGGCTGCCAGGCTGGCAGCGGGGGCAGGTTACAAGCTGGTGCTGAGCACTGGGAAAAGTGGCCCCTCACCTGCCCCATGGCCAGCGCCCCGTGCTGCAGTCACTCACAGCCCACCTGGGGCTGCCGCTGCCTGTGCCTGCTGTGGGCTGCGAGCACCTGCAGCAGGGAGCACCGACCATGGGGCAGGTGAGGGGCCACTTTTCCCGACGCTCAGCACCAGCTTCTTCCCCCCAGCGAGCAGCAGGTCGGGGCTGTGCGCTGCCCCCCACCTGTACTGCGGGGCTGGAGGGCACTGGGTGTGGGTGGACAGGAAGTCAGTAGGAGCACAAGGGCCCGCACCGGTGTCCCAGGGCCAGTGCTGGTAGGGCCCAGAGCACGGTTGCAGGAGCATGGGCCAGCTATGGAGCCGGGTAAGCTCCCCCCTCCCTGTTGGTGCAGCCCAGCCTGGCTCCACAGACCCCTGCCAGCCTGCGCCCCACTTTGGGCCCCACCGGTGCTGGCCCTGGGGCGTTGGCCCCAAAACATTGGGATGTTGGTCCCAAGATGGTGACTAGGGGGCGGGGCACCTGTCAAAGGGTGGGGCTACCCCTGCGGCTCTCGACAGCCTGCCAAAACCAGGTAAGCAGCCCTCCGCTCAAAATATTGCCCGCCCCTGCTCTACTGCCTAGGTTGTATCAACATTTTCAAGATCACTGATTTTAGTTCTGTGATAAAACATAACAAGGCCATTAGTATCATTTCAGAAACCTTTTATTTTCCTCCTCAAATGCAGGGCCAATCAAACCTGGGCCAGTTATTGAGAACAAGTGGGGCATGGGCAGGAGGGAAGAGAAATTACCAAATGGGGAGGGGTTAGGGGAGGCAGCAAGAAGTCTATCCTTAAGTAACAGTCAGATTGTTTTCAGACAGTGTTCCCTTTTATCTGAACATTTACAGATAAATCCAAACTGGAAGGCCATTTTGAATCAGTGTTAGAGGAAATGGGCAATTTAGCATTTGAAGGATAAGTTACAAAATTACACTGAGGTCGTCACTTTTTTTTAGAAGTATTAGGATACATTAGGAAAATAGATCAGATTATAAATCTGAGTTCCTGGCACAAATACTCCCTTGTATGGATTGGGAAAAAATATACCGTGGCACAACAATTACATTCCTCTGCTACCAGAGCACTAACAAAAAATGCCAAGAACATTTCAGCTTCCTGTTAACTCACTAATCTCTTTTTTCCAATGCCTGACGAATACTCTGCTATTGGACACTTCCACTGGAAGGCCCTGCAAGTTTTGCACTTGGGGCATTCTGTCCCAGCAAAACCAAACAGAAACGAAGCAGCACAACCACGAGGGAGACTGGGACAGACACACGCTAAGCAGACCATAACGCACGCTTTATACAGACCACTTTTTGTTCCAATCACCACACCATGCTCCCCTCTTCCTTGTTTCATGAACAAATTACAGACTGACTCAGCCCAGTTTCTGCACCAACATCCACATTAAAAACCTACCCAAATTGTCAATCCCATAAATGAGAGAATAAGAACTAAACAACCCCAGAGCAGAAGAAACCTACTCTGCACACTTGCACAATGCTGACCCCTGGACCACCCTACTGTATTCATCCTGTTGTAACATTACATTTAGCATTACATAAACCCCCTTAACCTTACCAATTCTGATTAAAAAACACTAAACCACACAGCAACAAAAGGAAGTCAACATCAAAACAGTGATTAGCGCCAGCATCCTCTCTGCATTTCCCCCAGTCCCAGTAAATAAAAGCGTTATTGGAACATAGGTGTCTGACAATACACAGCTGCACTTTAATGGTGGTGTTTATCCGAGCAGACCCTCAGCATAAACATAGTGATAACAAGACTCCTCTCTTGACAATAAGGCATGGTAAATAGCCATCAGAACAAGCTAGATAAAATAAGCCCTGGCTTGCCAACAAGGAATCTACGTTTAAAAAAAGTGAAACATTTTCCTGATTTAAAAGGCAAATGATTTAGCATTTCCATTAGAAAACTGTGCTCTTTGTTGCCTGGAACAGCTGCCCAGGAGCAAGTTTGGCACAACTGGCAGCCTGCAGCAGTTTGTGAGCATAGCCCTGTGCATAGTACCTATGTCAGCAGGGCATGAACCCAGAATTTAGTCTGCTTGTCATAACGGGTTAATAGATTGAGAGGCAGCAGACAAGTCCAGCAAAAACAAGAAGTGATAGGCTGTTTGCACCAAGAGAAAGTAGGACAGGAACACTGATGGGTGGGCAAAGAGTCAACAGCCTGAAGCAGTGTAACGTGTCAGTAAAAGCAGCAGCAGATGCCTGGGGAGAGTTGGAGCCCAAAGCCTCTCTGAAATGGTCACAGAAGATGCAATGCATTATAAATTAGGTCTCAGACCCCTTTGACCACAGCAAGACTCCCAGCTTCACCCCAGCTGCTAATCATAAGGAAATTAAGTGAAGCTAACTGATCTCTCATTCCCCAAAGTTTTCTAAGAATTAACATTAAAATCAAAAGGTACAGTCAGAGAGGTAATAATTTGTATGCAAGGTCTCCCAAGTTTCCTTGCGGCCTCCCACCCATTCCTCTCTTACTTTTTGCTGCTTATTTGTACTCCTTTACTATGTTTCCACCTCTTTTAAAGGACTTGTCAACAGGGAAGAAAGTTAGCATGTAAATTTACAGTGCAGTATCTACTCAGTAGTAACTCCCTGTGTGGATGCTCTGTATGTGTATTACATTACACCATGCTGAAAAATGGGGTGAGCTATCTTGACACTAACTGTATCAATGCAGAGGGGTTTGTGTGGATCCAGCTAGTTTGATCCAAATTCAGATTCTAATGTACTGTGCATTGATACTTCCTCATGTCCTCATGTACACAAGCCCTGTGCTGATGCATACTATGGTTGCATCCAGATAAGCGCAGCCGTGAGGTATGTGTCGCCACAGACCACACATGCAGGCGCTCCCCGGCCTGCTACCTTGCAGCGCAGAGGGGGGAGAGACCCTGGGAGATCCCGGGGTCAAAACAACCACCGCCAAAAAAAGATGGGGCGGTGCATGTGGTGGCAGCACACATCACCCAAAACTGGAGCCTGGCCAGCCAGAGGCACACTCCAGCTCCCAGTCAGGCTTCTTGCTG
Source organism: Alligator mississippiensis (assembly GCF_030867095.1). Classification (NCBI taxonomy): domain Eukaryota; kingdom Metazoa; phylum Chordata; order Crocodylia; family Alligatoridae; genus Alligator; species Alligator mississippiensis. The sequence continues at coordinate 280,106,897 of NC_081826.1, forward strand.
AAATAGGTACTGTGCAAGCAGGCCCGGGGGACCCCAGGACTCCGGATAAGGCTGCTGGGGCTAGCACAGTTGCTGGCCTCAGCCTCCCCTACCCCACCCAGGGTAACCTACCACACACCAGAGCAAGTGTGGCATGGGCATTCCCCACAGACAACCTTGTGCCACTGCTACTTGTCCCTGGGAAACAAACATTGGTGCTGGTCTGGACACACCCTATAAATGCATGCTAGGGACTAAGTGCAGAGTAACTAATGTGCCAGTCTACCAAAGTCGCATTCTACCTTGACTGTAGAATAACTTCCCCTGCAGAAAAGCCCTAAGTCTTGCATTGTAGCCAGTCTCCATATGCTTCATACGTTGCAAGTCTGGTAGTTGTACACTGAAAAGACTATTGTACTTCCAATACAACTTAAAAAAAAATTTAAAAAAAACCCAAACCAGAACAGAACAAGATATCTTCTCAAAAAGAAAGAAAACAACCCTATAAGAGAAGCTGCAACAACCAGCCCAGCCATTAGCAGCCACTCTGTAAAATGGAGTTCCATTCCAGACTAGAGAAATTCTGTTCCCACTGAAGTGTAGCCATTGACTTCAACGGAGATGCTCCTAACAGCAATGAATGGTATATTGTAAACAAGCTTTGCTCAGATGTTTGCAAAGTGATACAACTCAACAGTCCCCATCTTGGTCTGTTTCCGTCATGCAAAGGAAACTGGCCATGCACATCTGTACAGATGTGAAGGAAGCCAGGCCCTCAAAGAACAGTCTAATCCTAGGGGGAAAAGACTATCTGCAATAATCACAACTACAGGTTGGCTAGGTGTAAAAGTGAAATTAGGGCTGAGGCTGCCTACCCGGTGGGTGCAGACGGAGTTCAATCTGTTGGTACTTTTTCCTAGAGTTAGAACAGAGGCTTTAATTCACCAGAGCTTTTACCTGAACAGTATAGGACTGTAAGGGATCACCTACCTTCCTATATCACGCTGAGCTAAATTTAGGCAGCTACTGACCTTAAGAACGTGGACACAACATTAAATACAGCGCAAGCTTATTTTATTCATAATAGAAGTGGAGCAGGTGTACACTGATGAAAGCCTAGGCATCATCACTCAGCTCTCAGGTAGGGTTACCTCTTATAAAGTGAGGAGCAACTATACACCAGTATGAATTACACTGCTGTATTAGTTGTGTAGCAGATCTCTTCATTTCATCCTAGGCTATCCTCTTTCTCAGTGTAAACCATCTCTCCCCCCACCTAGTGGCCAGGGATTTTGATGGCACCTACTGCAAAGCAGCTAGCTCAGGAGAGCTAGTTGTGTCCCCACTCTAAACAGGAGTGATTTTACCTCATCATGGTAATCATGTCCTGGTATCTAATCCTGCGTGACATGCTTTTTGTGAGGCTAAACCTGAAAACTGTTCAGAAAGTTAATACTAATCAGAAGGACACTTATGTACCATTCCATGAATTATGCTCGTAACTAGTTTTCCTTTCGGTGTGGTTGAAGTTATAAGAATTACTGTATTTACTCAAATATAAAATAGTGTGTGTGTCTGTGTGCATCCATCCCTCTGCAACTTCCCAGCCCTTCCCTCCTCCATACTGTCAGGCACAGCTTGGCTCCAGTAGGGTCTCTCCCAGCCACACACAAACTCCTTCTCCTGCCCAGCCAAACAGCAGAATTCACACTGCCGCACTGCCTACTGGGCCAGTCAGCAACACTGACACTGCTGCTGCGTGGGCAGGCAAGGGCTGATCTTCCATATGCTGTGCTCCTGGAGGAAGTAGCTTGAGCAGCATCTGTAAGTAAAGGGTGGGGGGAGGAGGAAGAGTATGGAAAGAGGCTGAGACTGGAGGGAGTTTGGAGGGAGAGGTAGAGGCTGTGAGGACCTGGGGATGCAGGTGGCAGGGGGAAGAAGCGGGTAAGACAATGGGCAAGGGGGCCACCTTACTTCCCCCCAGCCATTGCTTTCCCTGCTGTAGCGGGGGGAGGGACATTCAAGACAACTCTCTAATACTTAGATTCTATACTTGGAGAATTACAACAAATTTATACATTTTCCATATATAGAACCTAATTATTGGTGGGTTGTCCTATATTTGGGGTAGTCTCATATTCAAGTAAATATAGTAATAAGATTGAGCTGTGGTCATTTTTATGTGCATACAGGAATATGGTAGATTTAAACACCTTTACTATAAGTTGATGTTAATTTACAAGATTCCAAGATTAGAACTGGATAAGTGCCCTCTTCAGTAACAAGGACAGCTTACATTCTACCTAAACCATTTGTTATGTCAGGGGCTGGACACTGCCTGCATGAGTTAACTGGCTGCAGTTGAATGCAAAGCACAGAAGCTGTGGGAAAACTTCTTCCTGAAAGGGCACTGCTCAAGCAACAGGAACAGCCTTCCTAGAGAAGTGGAGCCATTCTAGCCAGTATGCCCACTACCCATTTTTCTTGTGCTTGGCTCTAGACATGCACTGTAGAGCAAAATAGAGCAGGGCTGGAAATCAGGTACTAAAGCTGAAGGACTGCTGTTGGGACGCTTTCTACATTTGTGCTCGAAGCATCTGGTTGAGTATGAACTGTACTAAAGGAAGGAGCACATAAGAGGGAGGTTCAGCTGGGGGCTCCCACATGCATAAGAGCTTCTAGGGGCAGGCTAGGCTGCCACTGACAGGTGAGCTGAGGCAGTGGTTTTGGCCACACAGGCTAAACAAATGGCCCAGGATTGGGCTCTGGGGACCTCATTCAGCCCCTGACTGCCCAGGGATCAGGTCCCATGTTGCCCAGCATGCTATATCTAGCAAACAGGGTCACAGGCCACAGGGCTTCCCACAGATCTGATGTGCGGGCCAGAGGTTGAAAATGCTGTAGGCTCAGGGGTGCTAATATAGCTCGCTGACTGATTTGGACTAAAGGATGGGGTATAAGGAAACCTTAAGCAGCAATACAGATATATCAGTAATGCACTGCTTCTTCTCACCAGCTAAACCTTGACCTGTTTAAAAATGCATTTTCAGTCTTTTTGGTATCAAAATAAGGGAAAATGAATATCTGTACTTGAGTTAAGTGCTCTAACCAAGCTAACCAAGGTGGAACACAGAAATTGTATTCAGCATAAACATCTCTCACTTACATTACCACACATATACATCCTTTCAACTCTGTAGCTTTATTTCAAAAGGGCCTTCATAGAATCATAGAAAATAGGGTTGGAAGGGACTTCAGGAGGTCATCTTTTAGTCCAACCCCCTGCTCAAAGCTGGACCATCCTCAACTAGATCAGCCCAACCAAAGCTTTTTCTAGCTGGGTCAAACCTCCAAGGATGGAGAATCCACCACCACTCTGGGTAACTTTTTTCAGTGTTTTACTAGCCTCCTAGTAAGAAAAATTTTCCAATATCTAACCTAAATTTCACTTGCTGCAACTTGAAACCATTGCTCCTTGTTCTGTTATCTGCTGTCATTGAGATCAGTCTAGCTCCATCCTCTTTCAAATCACCCTTCAGGTAGTTGAAGGCTGCTATTAAATCCCCTCTGAGTCTCCTCTTCTCTAGATTAAATAAGCCCAGTTCCCACAGTCTTTTCTCATAAGTCATGTCCCCCAACCCTCTCATCATTTTTGTTGCCCTCTGCAGGACCCTCTCCAATTTGTCCACATCCTTTCTGTAGTAGGGGGCCCTAAACTGAACAACACAGTACTCCAGTTGTGGCCTCACCAGTGCTGATGAGGGGAATAATCACTTCCCTCGACCTGCTGACAACACTCCTTCCGATGCAGTCCAGTATGCCATTAGCCTTCTTGGTAACAAGGGCACACTACTTGCTCATATTCAGCTTATTGTGCACTGTAACCCCCAGGTCCTTTTCTGCAGAGCTGCTGCCCAGCCAGTCAGCCCCCAGCCGGTACTGGTGCCTGGGACTGTTCTGTCCTAAATGCAGGACTCTGCACTTGTCATTGCTGAACCTCATGAGATTTCTTTGGGCCCAATCCTTCAATTTGTCTAGGTCGCTCTGAATCCTAGCCCTACCCTCCAGCATATCTACTACTCCCCACAGCTTGGTATCATCTGCAAACTTGCTGAGGATGCACTCTATGCTATCTTCCAGGTCACTGATGAAGACATCGAACAAAAACAGCCCCAGGACCAATGCCTGGGGCACTCCACTTGATACTGGCTGCCAACTAGACACCATTGATTACTACCCTCTCAGCCCAATGCACCAGCCACTTTTCTACTTTCCAGTCCATTCATCCAGTCCACATGTCCTTAGATTGCCTGTGAGAATGTTGTGGGAGACAAAAGCCTTACTAAAATCAAGGTACACCACATTCACCAATTTCCCCGCATCCACAGAACCAGTCATCTCATCATAGAAGGCAATCAGGTTGGTCAGGCATGGCTTGCCCTTGGTGAATCCATGCTGACTGTTCCTCATCACCTTCTTCTCCTCCAAGTGCTTAGAAACGGATTCCTTGAGGATTTGCTCCATGATTTTTCCAGGGACCAAGGTAAGGCTGACTGGCCTGTAGTTCCCTGGATCCACCTTTTTTCCCCCTCTTAAATATGGGTACTGTTGGACCTTTTCTAATAATCCGGGACCTCTCCTTGTCACTATGAGTTTTCAAAGGTGACGGCCAATGGTTCTACAATCTCATCAGCCAACTCTCTCAGGACCCTTGGGTGCAACCCATCCAGACCAAAGGACTGGTATACGTCCAGCTTTTCTAAATAGTTCCTGACCTGTTCTTTCACCACTGTTGGTTGCTCACCTCCTGCCAAAACAGTGCTGCCTGGTGCACTAGTCTGGAAGCTGACATTGCCTATGAAGATTGAGGTGAAGAGGGCATTGAGCACGTCTGCCTTTTCTACATCCTCTGTCACAAGATTGATTCCCCCCCATTCAGTAAGGGACCCACACTTTCACATATCCTCCTCTTGCTACCAATATACTTGTAGAAACCCTTGTTACCCTTCACATCCCTTGCTAGCTGCAACTCCAATTGTTATTTGGCTTTTCTGACTTCTTCCTTGCATGTCCAAGCAATGTTCTTATACTCCTCCCTATTTATGTGTCAAAGTTTCCACTTCTTATAAGCTTCCTTTTTCTAACTTAGTTTACTGTAGAGTTCCATTCTATGCCAAGCTGATCTTCTGCCATGCTTCCTAATCTTCCTGTATATTGGGATGATTTGTCCTCCAGCATCAAATCAATGAACTCCTCATGGCAGAGTATGCTTCAAAGCTTCACCACCTCCTCATGAAGCTCCCTTGCCTGTTCCCTGAGAGGTACCATCAGGAGACACCGCTCAGGCTGCCGGCGCTCCCTGACCTGGCTGTCACTGGAAGGAACCTGCAAGCCGTACTCCCCACAGAGCCAAACCTGGACTTGGTCAGAAGCCTCATGGTGAGCAGTCCTGCCTGGACAGAAACCTCACAGGTGCAAGCAGAGGCAGTGGCACTGCAACTTCCTCCAGCCATTTCCCTGGGTCTCTTAATCTGCCTCTGTTCTTTTACTGCCTTTCTTCCAAGCACACCTTCCCTAGCGAGCTTGCCTGGAAGCTGGCCTATTTACTGCTCATTGGCCCCAAAAGGTTCTTTTTTTTCCTGCTTCCTCACACCAAGCTGAAAGGCTCCAGCTTCAAAAGGTGGAGGGAGGTGGGGGTGGAAAGAAGGCAAAGTGACCTAAAAACTACTGCAAACTGCTTACCCTTTTTGCTGAACTATGCCTTGCAGGAGATTCAGCTGAGAAAGTGAGCCACCTCAGGTACTTCCTGAATTCTGGACTCAGTTTCGGAGATTGTGGCTTTTTAGATTCTATCACTAAAATAAAATTAATAGGTAGTCAATTTTGTAAAATTTTTCATTTGATGTTTCCTAGCTTGCAAGCATTGCCTTCTGCCTGCCTGGTTCACAACCCCTTTTCAGCATGGGAAGAGTGCAGGGGACTCAAACATCTCATGAAGTAAGCCGCTAACCATACACCACACCTTGCTTTGTTAACATCAGGGTATCTATTCCTACTAGGAATGCCTTTGGTTCCAAGGACAAACAAACCCAAATCTAAAACTCTCCGAAATGGCTTTGCCACTTCCCTCTCCCTCCCCAAAAGTAGCGGACTGAATCAGTCAGTGACTTAAAAAAATTATCATTCCCTTAATCATGCTTTAAGAGCAACTTTTTAACATATAAGTAATATGAATTGATTAAATGCAAAGCAGCAAAGAACAGCAAGAATATAATGTTCCATAATAAGAACAGACAACTAATTTTTTATAGTATTTTAAAACTTATTTTGTGTTTAATTCCATTTAGAGATAAACAAACAAATTAGGCATTTGGATATGATTGCTTTTTTGCAACTCTTCCAAACTCAGGCCTTTGAACTTTTTTTAAACGCACACAAATCCACATGAGTTTTTGAGCCCGTGTCCCTTTAGTTTCAAACAAAACTGAAAAAAAATTATTTCCTGTTACTAAACACACAAGTATTTTTAAAACTTCCTTTCTAGTTTGTAATGGATAATTCACTTATTGTCTGTGCTGTTTATTCTTTGCACTTCATTTAGCATGAACTGTGAACAGAGACCAACCAGTTGTTTTTTACGTCACTGATCTCTTTGGATTTTGCAAACTTGTCTGTCACTGCAGCACCAGAGTGCTCTCCTTGTAAGCAAACTGGCAACAGCATTGTAACTTGAATGGCATCTCTGGCTCACATTCCTTTCTGAAGTATTGGAACAAGTCCTGAATGTTTGGCTATCAACATTGTTGGGGTGCATGGGAAGAGTTTGACAAACTGAAGGGTGTTTATTGTTTTCTTTTAAATAACATCTTTCTGAATGCATACAGCCCACTCAGTTTAGGCCCTAAATAAGTTGATCATGTGCCTGAGAGTTACACTACAAGAGCTGAGTCAAAGGTTCCAGTTACATCATGGAACCTAATTGGGACACAGCTGTCTCCCACTAACAAAGTCATTAATTTGCAGCAGATCCTGGACCATGACAGGATTCCAAGGTCAACCTGAAGTCTTGGATAGGCACAAAAACCTGAAAGGTATTTCTCTCTAGGTTAGCCTATAAACCAGAAACTGGAAGGATTATTGTGTCATAGCCCAGTACATACTGAGAGTAAGGTAAACTAGCTCCTTCCCAGGAAGGAGTCCTACTAGCTTCAGTGGGTAATTCAGCAAGGGAAATGTCTGCAGGACAAGAGTCCTTGGTGGTTTTTAACTGCAACTGTTTTAAAATGTAATGATACGAGACAATTTTAAAAGATCATATACACAAATTAAAGTTGACCCTCTAATTCTCTGTATCCTTAATAGAGTAAGATGCAATTAAGCTACAATTGTGCAATTCTGTAAAGTAGCAACTACATTAGCAGTTAATGAATCTATACATCCAGAAGACTGAAATATTTCTACCAAAAGGGTTAGGGAGACCTGCCCAGTAAATTTAACAGTTTCCTATTTATCTGGAAACTGGAGTGGTACCTGTAATTTGGATGCTGCCACCATCAAAGGTGGTCAAACTGATTTGCCTGGAAGCTACCCTTCTTTCTGCACTACAGGCTTTGTGTTCTTTTCCAGATCAAACATTATTTGTTAAACTTTTTTTTGCTGAAGTCTTCCTTAAAATACCCCACTGTTCCTACTCCCGTCTCTGTAAAAAGTTAGCAGGACTTCTATTCCTACTCTGCCTTTCTGCCTAGTGCTCTATTTCTCTGATTGCATTTTTATTTTTCCCTTGATTCTTTTCATGTCACCACCCCCAGCAAAACAGAGCATGCTCTTCCATTGGTGGCTCAACAGTGAACTGGCTGATAAACGAATTTTAGAGGAAGTGCCAGATACCGAAGGGACGCAACGTCCTGGACTCTGCCTTACCCTATACCACTACCAAGTGATGCCACCAGATAAAAGAAGCTAGGATGAGACAGTATATAAAAACAATTTTCTGCTGCATGCTGCAGGGCTTGAAAACCACCCTCCCCAGGGAAGCAGTTGAGTTGTTAAGTTTTGTCTGTACTACTGAGTTCAACAGAGGAAAGAGCTTGTGACATACTCTAGCCTACAGGGCAGCAAGAAAGGCCAGAAGCAATATAGCCTCCCTCAGAACTGAAAGGGAGGAGGCAGCAAGGAGCAGAGCTATGAAGAAGTAGCCCTGATACTGCTACCTTAAGACGAAAGGGAGCCACTGCTTTTCCAAGTAAAGAGGATGTCCAAGCCAAGACAGATGGAGAACAATCCATTTGTGCTAGAGATGGAGATCAAGTTGGGGGAAGAATCCAGTGTGCTTAGGAATCCAGGAGATAGGTGAGGAGGTGCTGAGTTTATGTAGATCCATCTTAAAAATCAATGAAAATTGAAAACATACACAAGAGAAAGCAAATTCAGACAAGCATAAGCCACAGAAACAACTGGGAAAAGCAGCCTTTTCCAAGTTGCTGTTCCACAGTGGACTTCCTTTAGAAGCTAACCCCCCCCCCCCAAAAAAGAACATTCATGAAAGGCCCACAATCACCTTTATGGAAACTGCAAATTGTGAATGGGGCTGTTGATGTGAATTATCATCAAATTCAATATTTGCTTTTAGGCTAATTATAACTTCGAGCTTTAAAGAAAAATCTTCCTTTCTTTAAGTGCCCCACCCAAAGAAAGGCTCTTGTTCACAGATTAGCCTCCAGAGTGCGATGGAAATTAAACTATTTATAAAGGCAACAATCAGTCAGTGATATTCAGGATCCATTAATATTTTACACTACAGAAATATTTAATGGGAGCCTGTAGTTAAGACTCACTATTGTAGGGAATTTTAATTTAAGATGACCCATGTTTTAGTTATGATAAACAGCTCAAATTCTAAAATAGAAACATTTTACATTATTGTAAATCACATTACAACATATCAGGCCATCTCATACATTTTGAAATCTACAATAAATGACTCAGTGTTCCTCAGAATGGAATTTTTTTCACAAGAACTGCCTATAATGAGGAATTGGCATTTCCACAAATACCAGAAGTTTAAGCTGGTGATTAGCACTGGGAAATCCCAGCCTTTGCTGGCTATAGTTCTGACAATAGCTATTTTTTATGTTGAATCACACAGTCTGTTTACAAAGATGTTTTGAAAACAGCTTTAATATTTTCACACAAAATATACAAATAGCAGGAAACAAAGCCCTGAATTCTAACTTCTCCCACTCAATTACATGTGGAAAAATTCTCCACTGTGGTTGCACTACAGAAAGAATAAAGGGTGGTTTGCATTAATACTGAGCAATGCAGAACAAAAGAAAACAGCTCCAAGAGTTAGCCACTGCCCATTGCCCATTTCAATCTGAAGTTTTATTTCTTGCAGAAGACCATGACCTTATTTATTTGTGTGATTTATATGCCACAAAAGGCTTCCCAACAAAGGCTCGGGGCAGCTTATACAGTAAGTGACCTTGAATGAATGAGGTGTGTATTACCGCTACACAGACTTTTTTCTTCTCCAAGCAGAGTCAGTATCACTAATTTAAAGTCTTAAAATCAACGGTTATAATTTATATTCTGTATCATGAAGCATATTGCAAACACAGCTTGAAGAGCTTGCCATGCAGCGATGCTCCCTGCTGCCATAGATACAGATTCATAAGAAGCAACTATTTATTTTTGAGGGGTAAAAGAAAGTGAACCAACATGGTTATATGGGTTTATGTAACACTACCTAGCAACAATTAACATAGTAATCCTTTCAAGTCAAACTCTCTTGACATAGCTGTTGCTCATCAAAAGGGGCAGAGGGAAAATATGTTTCAACATCAGAAAGGTAAAAGTTTTGTCAAGGAATAAGTGTAATTTTGTTGCTTTGTCCACAGAGCCTCTACAGCATGCATAACTGATATTTAGTTTCCAGTTACATCATTCTCACCTACCCATCCATCCCCACACAAGAGCTCCCAGATTATGTCCATATGGAACTAAAGTGCTGAGCTTTGACAATTCCCACTTGCGACCAGGCATTACATTTCATTGCCCCACCCCAAATATACATGGTTTTCATGGCAACAGCTGCCCCAAGTAGGATTCGATAATTATCAAGTGAGCTCTGAGAGTCTCAAAAATAGATGTGTCCAGGTAAAACAAAGGGTAAATGAACAGTGATGTTTATCCGTCAATTCTCAGTTTTGAGTCAGGATACCAGGTGGTAGCTAGCACCCTGCTACCCTCCTCCCCATCACTCATGCCTGAAGACAGGCATGCCAATGGCAGATTCTCCAAGCCACTGCCATAGAACAGAGGGTTCAAATGCACAGTTCATGGGCTGAATCCAGTCCCTGAAACTGTGCCATCTGGTCCACAGAGCATTCAGGGGGGCTGGGAATTCAAAAGCAGGATCTGCTGCCAAAGTCTGGGGTAAGGATCCCTGGCAGGGACTTCTTGTGTTATAGCAAGGACCAGGCAGTGGCTGCATGAACCCCCAACACTACTGCTACTTGCCCTGCCACCCCATCCCAATCTGGCACACAAGGAGGGGCAAGTTTGACACCCCTGCCATAGAACTCTAGGGTGACAAAGCTCATGTGGTTGCATGCCTGCAGCTTGAGGAAAAGCTGCCCACCACATGGCGTGCCATTCCTGCCTATCTCCTTTAACCAGCCTGTCAAAGTGCTATTTATTCAGCTCTATACAAAATGATAACAATAAGACCATTTCCAGCTCTTACAAGCTTTGGCAAGGACAACCTAGTTTGTCTCTCCCTCTTGAGTGTGTAACTCCTCCAGTTGGCTATTTGGAATTAGGCTCATAAAGTGGTTTTCCCACCAATATGGTGGAAGCTTAGTTTAGTGCAGTGCTACCCAAACTTTTCCTCAGCATGACCCCTCACTCCTAACCCAGATCCCTGTTTATTGTGACCCCATCCACTGATGTGACCCCATTTGGGGTTGCGACCCACAGTTTGGGCACCGCTGGTTTATTGTGCTGTTATAATAACACAGTGTCCTTTTTGACAATCCAAAAGGGCCATCATGGGACCTCGTTAGTACCAACTGTCTGGCTGAACAGAATGAAGGACTAATGGATTATGTGTCATACTTCCATCCTCTGCTCAGATGTGTGAAGAATCCAAGGCAGTTATCAAAACCAAGTGGAATGAGGTCATCTGATGTAATCCCAGGGGATGGGGTAGCTAAAGTGAGATCCAGTAGTATTTATGCATACCTCAGCCATTAATCTAGAGTGACAGTCCAGGCAACTATCCCAAAAAGCTAAAGCAACACCATCTTAATTAAATACACTACACTAATACCGAATGTGCTCACATATTTAAGAGCTTTATTCCCATTCTTACTGCCCAAACAGATGCCTATTCAAAGGATTCATAAATTTATACTGATAAAGTTAGGTGATATGATACAATTTCTGACTAGACTACCAAGAGATTTCAAAAGAATAAAGCAAAAGTTCCAACTCTTGGGACTTGCATAGTTATGTAAGTGGTGTTCTGCTAATTAAGAACCTTTGATGAAAGCTGGGCCTTCATGCCATTTCTCTGATTTTCACAATAAAATAAAGTCAGCAGAAGAATCAAATAGGATCTTCCGCATGTACAGAAAATATTCTCTCTTGTTTTGTTTCATTTTATTTTGTTTAAGTTCCACCTAAATAAAGATGGTATTTCAGATCCAGACCTCCAGTCCTGGAAAAAAAACTTGAAAATGTTTTGGTAGCTTACGTATTTCAACACCAGAAACTACATTAGAAGACATACAAAAAAAGTGTGAAGTTATGTGTACCACTGACCCCATTCTTTGCCCTTTATGATTGTTCCATTTTAGTCTGATAGCTACCAAGCCAAAACATCACCACAAAAATCTCCACATATTCAGACTATCCTAAAAGGCTCATAAATCAAGCTAAGCAGGAGAACCAAACCAAGATTTTTAGAAATTCCTTCAGATATATATGCAAAGATGATGGCCATGCTCCCACCAGAAACTCAACATAATAGTTGCCTGCACTAAATGCTACTTTTAGCCATAAGGTTTTTGAACAATTATCTACAGTTACATTACACTGGCACCTCCTCTTTGTTCCCATCTCTCCGACCTTAGTAAAACCAGCAAGCTGCCTCTGCATTATCAGTTCTGTACAGGGGTCTAGAATGCTTGCCAACCAAAGAACCCCCAAACCCTAGATGGGATTGCAGTTCTTGCCACCCTGCTACAACCTGGATACACTTTCCCAATATTTAGATACCACCACAATAAAAATAGTATGGTTCTTAAGTAAACATTATTTGATATCAAAACTATTAAAAGGATACCAGGAGCTCTGTGTGTAGAATTAGGATCTAGGAGCATGCGCTGACAGAAGGTTAGTGGACCCAATGGGTGCAGATATTCATACTTCAGTTTATGCCAAAGGAGCGCAGTGTAACCAGATGTGCAACAGAGAATCAGAGTCAAACAGAAACAGTCTACTCTGTGCCATAATCTACTGTTACATTTGTGTTGGAAAACAGTTCAATTCTCTGTAGTTCATTAACTACAGCTTTTATCAAGGTGGGAGTGAAGGAATGTTTCTACAATACAAACTAGCAAATGTTAGTCAGCCAGACAGAGCCACAGAAAACTTACGTCACTCTTCCTGAACTTTGCTTTCAAGCTCTTCATGTTTTATCCCATCGAACCTTCCAAATATTTGAGGTTTTCTTCAACACCTAGACAAAACAGAAAGCAAAATTAAAAAAAGTTTCTAATTGGCTACCACATAGATTGACTAGGAGCTCAATTCCATTTTTTAAAAAGATGACTCTCTCTCAAACAAAGTGAAACAAAAAAAATCAAGAGGTACTAATCAGTCATTTATGTTCCAACACTCAAGCTTTAAAATTAAGCTGAAGGAAAAAGTATTTCACTTAAGTGCAAAAAGCCCAAAGTCTGTTCCACTATTCCTTTGTGGAAATTTAGTTAAATCATTACCAATAATTACATTTAAGTTTATATTCTATAATACTAGTGGTGTCTTCAGTAGAAAGGTCTGCTAACATGCCCGTGCATGTAACATCTGTATGAAAACACTGATGTATTTCAGTATTAGCATGGAAGACTAAAGGTAGACACGCACCCCCCCAATGATACTTGGTATATACAAAGAAGGGTTTAAACTGTATATTTAACAGATATTAATAGAATTAAATATGTTGTGTGTAGATGAAAACTTGAAGGAACTACCTGAGGGAAACAAGTCTTACTATGGAAAAGCAGCATACAGCTCAACTATTACATGAGGAATCTAAATGCTGGGAATATTTTGGGCAGAAAAAAAAAAATCAAAACTGACTGGCTAACTGGACAGCAACAGGCTACCGCATCACTTTCTAGGAGCAGAAAGTTTCAGCATTGCAGACAAGAAGCAACAACTAAATGAAAACTTCCTTTAGAATGGATCTGGGGTACACTTAACAGCGGGTGCGTTTACATGTGCAAATGCTGCTGGATGGGCTTACTCCAGAGTAAATGGGCAGGCATTTACACATGCACTCATTTGGGAGCAGATTTGCTGCTCCTGGCAGCAGTCTGCTGCTGCTTCCTCTGGCCCTGCACCAGTCCCCTGCACCAGCCAGTAGGAACTCTAAGCTCCCCCTGGGTGCTAGTCCAAGGGCCAGCAGGGAGCATGGGGCCAGGAGACACCAGTTTCCTGGTAAGGGTTGCGAGATTGCTAACTGCCCCCAAGAGTTGCCTGCTGCCAGGATGGGCTCTTCTGGTGAACAGAATTTGACTAGGGAGAGAGGTAAGCATGCCTATTCCTTGAGTACATATAAAAATAAGCAGTTAGAGTCACAGTTAGGAAAAAATGGCATACTTCCCAAAGGGACAAAGCAGCAAGATCCAGTATTTCAGCTACAAAAATAGTCTGTATAAATATTCTTGGACTTTTAATGGCTATGTAAGTTCCTACTGAAAGAGCAGTCTAAACAGAAATGGTGTTCTTCTCTCTACACTAAAATAAATGGAGGAAAAATCCACACAAACTTTTCCTAGAGGCTGGCAGACAAATTAAGAGCTAAGAGTTTACTCCCCTCTCATTACAGAAAGTCACACTGATTCACTTTGCAACATTTTTTGTCTATTTTCAGAGATGCTGGATTCCCATTTGATAAACCAAAAAAGCACTAGTTTTTTCCATCATGTTAAGTTTGCTTTCTGATGAGCAAGTCAATAAGCTCAAATGACTATTTTGTACATGTTAAAATTTAACATGTATCCATATGCAGACTTCCAAAAACACCATCATATCAAACATATGGCCTGTGGGCTGGATCTGACCTATAGAACCTCTGTCTGGCCTGTCAGGCCACCAGACATTTGGGAACATGGCTTACTTCAGAATTCAGTGCTTTTTGGCCCCACTAGCCATGGCTGTTGGCAGTGAGCTTGGTTCACCATCCTGAACTGTCAGTGAGCACCAGACCCCTTCCCACAGACTTTTCACCACTACCACAGCCACCACAATGGCCACCCCTGTGCCTCTAGGCCAAATTCAGTCCATGAGGAGCCCCACAATCCAGATCCAGTCCAGGGTCCCAGGTGAGTTGGCCACTACTAGTTTAGCTCAAAGAAACGTTTGTATCATCATAATTCTAGTTCTTATACCTTGAAGACAGCATATGAATAAGATTTCCATCAAATCCAGAGAGAAATGCCAAGCAGGAACTGTTGGTAAGCCAATTCCCCTTCTTCCACCAAAACAAAATACTTCACATTTGCCTGGAAAACTAATACCAAACCTAATTAAAAAGACACTGAGCCCAATTTTAGGGAGCTGTTCTGTGGGCAGAGCTTGAAGGGAATTTACTTGTAGTAAACCTGAACTTTGTCATCCTTAAAGTTGTTTAAATTTAGGCTTATGCTCTTTCTTACATTTGTATCCTGTAGACAGAAGTCCTGAAAAGGGTCTGCGTGTTTGTGCACGAGTCTTCACATTCTTTACCATTTTCTTTTTAATGGATCTTATCTACACTGGTGGATTCTACACTGATAAGAATTAGGGAGACTACAACATCACAGAGCTAAACAGGATAATAGAAGTCCAGTAACTGGAAAACAATTCTGTATTGAACTGTTTCTGTCATAACTGCTTATCTTCAAAGAAAGGCCTTTAATTTTTTTTGCCAAATAAAAATGCGTGAATTTAGAGCAAGCATCCAACCTTTCCAGTATTCTCTAGCAAACCAGTAAAGAACAACCATGGAATTTCTGATATTGCCAAGGTGAGAACAAGATAAAACACCATTAAATCAGCAAAAAGAGGGGGAAAAAAAAGAAAAGGGGGACAGAAACTGAGCATTTTAAAAATTCTTTGCAGGTAATCACCTTTAAGCTCAGCAGAAAGGTGCTATCATTTCCTTTTTAAAGGAGAGACACATCACTACAAGATAGCATGAAACCAGCAACTCATCAGGGCTTTTCAATAAAGGTTAAGCAATTTATGGAAATAAAAATATCCGCACTTACATTAGAGAAGTCTTTAACCATTTTAAATAAAGAGAAGAAAATGAGTGCTCTGGGAGAGAAAAAAAAAAACATCCCTGGGGCAGAGTCTGCACAATTATGCATAAAAGGTTTTAAAGGGAGAGTATATTTTTTATTATTATTATTATTTTTATCTCCATCTAAAGCATCTGCTCCTAGTCCTTGCTGAAGACAGGAACCAGCATGAAAAAAAAACACTAGGTGTGCAGATAGCTCATGTCTCCAGCCACACTTTCTTCTATGGGACAGTTGTCATTCTTTCCATTTAACAAGCATCACTGAATCACTTTTGGAATGAAACTTTTTTTTGGCTTGTGCTTGAGGCTAATTTTTTCCAAAAAATTCATCAAGATTGCTGTGTGCGGACAGTAGGTGCCTTTTTATACACTTAGAGCATTATCTAAAACCCACTGCAAAAATCAAGAAAAGGACTGCAAAAAAACCAGATTTCCAGCTTTAGTCATAACAACCTACACACTGATTTTTTTCCATCAGAGGTAATTAAACATGAACATTAAGATTAGAAATCATGCATCATAAATGCTCATGATCCCTCTACTACTAAGGCATAAGAGCTTGCAAAATACTAACCGGTGAGTTTTTGTCCATTATTTCTGAGGTCTACATTCTCAAACAGGGCAACTGCTAGAAAGAGACTAGGGTCTCAAATCTTTATGACAAAAAATTAGTTTCCTGGGAGGGGGTATAGCAATTAATGTCTTTGATGTTGTACAAGATAGAGAACGTCAATCACAATTTACTAATGAATACTGCGCCAAGACATTACAAAACAAGAATCAATGAGACAGATACAGAAGTAGTACTAATAGTTAATTTAAACAAAAGTCATCTTTCCCATACATTGATTAAACCAGGAGTGTCCAACCTTTTTGAATGTGGGGCCAGATCATGAACTTTTCATCACCCAGTGGGCCGGTGAGCCATATTCAAACACCCTCTGTCCTAGGCCAGAGAGACCCTGCCTCTGCAGCCCTACTACACCTGCCTGTTACTGCAAGGTTCACGGTAGCTGCTGGTGGGCAGGGGCAGGACGGACCCATTCTGCATCCAGCCAGCTACTGCTCCAGAGACTGAAGGGGAGAAATAAATAGCTCCACATCTCCATCCCCCGAGCAGCGCAGCCTCACGAGCCAGCGCTGCCTGAAGGGGGCTGGAGCGAGGCGGCTGCTGCACTGCAACCCCTCACCCACCCGCCCGCATGGCCCCACTCACCGTGGTGCCCAGCCGCCTGCGCACGCAGCCCCGGTGGCCTCGGCGCTGCGAGTCCAGAGCACAGGATCCGGCAGACACCGGCTCCCGCCGCCTCGCCCCACAGAGGTCACGCCAGGACCCCACCTGCCGAGGCCTGCTCTGCCGACTGCCTGCGCCAGGTGCCGCACCCCGTTCCCGCCACGTGGCCGCCGAGCCCGGCGGGTCCCGGGAGGCGGGAAGGACACTGGGGGCAAGGGGCCAAGCCGGAGAGAAGTAAAAGCAGGCGCTGTCCCCAGCTCATCCCATCAGTCATGGCTGGATCAGCCCCATGCCATGCAGCCCTCGAGCCGGGTCCCGCCGCCGCTGGCCCACGTGACGAGCCCGGCCCCGTGGGGGTGAGCAGCTCCCCTCCCCTCCCCCACCCGCCTGTCCCAAGCGAGGGACCTTGGGCCTCAGAAAATGGCTTGGCGGGCCACATGTTGGACAAGCCTGGATTAAACAGTGCATACTTCTCATTTTAAAACAGAAGTAATAATATGTTAGGTATGATTAATATGTATCCGTGGGCATTTTTTTTTTTTAAATAAAAGCATGTAGCCCCCTTGTATTCTCAATAGCTTAAATCTGGTTAAAAAGCATTGACCATTAGGTTCAATTAAATACATAGTTCTTGATCTGAACTTCAGTCAATTTATCATTTAAAAGTTATTGGCATCAGGAACATGCTAAGACCCCAGGAGACTTGTGACCAACAAAAAACCCCCCACCTAGTTAGAGTTTGATGTAGCCAAATGGTGAAAATACAAACAGTGTTCAAATTAATTATTAACCATTAAAAGTTTAGGACAATGTTTTCTATTTCAATCAATCTCCATAAATCTAAGTAAACAGCGCTTTTTAAAGTAAAACCTTTCATTAGGTGCAATTAGCATCATATCAAAGTCTTTCAGGTATCATAAAAATTAACTCCTTGAATGCCCCTGAAAATCTGATTGAGCGACACTAAACGAGCCTTGGAACCAGCTCTGGGCACTCTGCTCGTGCCAATGGTAGTCACTCTATTCTTATTCCTTATTTCAAACATTCAGGCTGAAATCTGACCACCTTCAGGAAACATTAAGACGGTCTTGCAGTACTTCTCCCCCATAACCCAAATGACATCCACAGCTTCGCCCAGCCCTTCCCTTCCAAAAGAACGGCTCTCATAAGGCTACCCAGAAACCTCTGCATGAAAGGAGAGGAAATAGACTCCATGGAAAACCAGCACTGTGAATATTCCTTCTTCAGTATCATAGTATGGATTCTCCCAGACATCTCTTCCCCATCACTACTCCATCCCTCATGCTCCATAAGTTATGAACCCAGGTACCACACTGAAGATGAGGCTTGCTGTGACAGACAGTAGTGCCAGATATCAGCGCCAGATGAATTAGCCAGAGCCACTTGCAAAGTTTCTGCCTATTCCACTGCCTGTTGCATCACCTAAGCTTATCCACTAACCAGGAGCAAAGTCATTCCCAAACTTGAGCCTATGCAGCAAGGCAGCTTGTCCCTTGTCCCACATTTGGCACTTTTACACCATAGCATTTCACATTCTCATGAATTCCTTTCAATTTCTATCTAGCTAAGTATAATTATTTTCCCTCCAGTCTTCTGGCAGTCAACAATCCACCATCAGACAGGGGAATGACATCCTTCCCTCCTCCTCCTTATCAAAGTATCCATTTTTCCATCTTAAATGACCCATTTTTCTGCTTATTTTATGAAGTTTTTAGCTTAATGGTACCTATAGAGATAAGTAATTGTCCATCTCCATTAACCTAAAATTACTGGTCATGAAAAATGCACTGAGAGAGGCACTGTGCAATTCAACTGTTGCACAAGAATGGTAATGATTTATAGTCAACTAATCCTACTTTAAACAGAATCACACACATCAGAGATAGGAGAGACCTCTGGTGATGGCCCAGTCTCTCTGTTGGGATGGTGATATCACTGAGCCAACCAAGAAGGTAAAAATCCTGAAGGCAGAAGGAATCTTATGTCAGACTGCCCTGAAAATAAAAATAACATTTTACAAATGCCTAACTTTGATGATTATGATTATTTATCTTTGAAGAAAGCCAGTATGAAAGTATGGGATACTCCCCAAAGGGGAACCCAAGAGTGGGGGCTATTAGAAATTCCCCACCTGGTACCTGGGTGAAGCATTTTAGCTTGGTAAGGACTGGAGAGCCCCCTCCTACATCCTGATACGAGCAGTGGCAATGGCCGAACAACAGGAAAAGCAGGAGCCTCCATTTAAGAGCTCCTTCTCCCTCTGCACTGGAGGACGCCCGGGAGCTGGCTGTGTAACTGGACGTCTGGCATGGGCAGAAGAGGGGGAGAGAGCAACAGGAGGATGTGAGGACACTGCACAGAGCTGCACAATGATGAAAGTGAAGCAGATGCAGACCAAGCCAATGAAGGGAGAGCCTCCATAGTCTGAGAGTTCGGAGGAACACCCAGAAACAGGTACCTGTTCCCTGGAGAAGTGGTGGGGAGTGAAAGCCCTGAGACACCCACACAGATCCAGGTGGAGAGAGAGAGAGAGAGGATTTATTCTTCCTGACTGAGGCATGACACAACTGGCAGGCAGGTAACCCACTGGGTTGGATGAAGGAGGAGCAGCTGATTCACCAGCAGGAACCACATCAAGAGATCCAGATCGTATAGAGGACAGGCACTTTATTGTGGGAGCAACCTTAGCCCTTAATGAATTTGTAATATTTTGATTGTGCAACGAAATTAATTTAACTACTTGATTTCTACAATGCTCAATGAATTGTGGACTCTTAGTTTTGATTTCATCAATTGTTAATTTAAAAGCTTAATGAAATTAATTGAAGAGGTTGGTTCCCCTAATGTTCAACAAACGGTGGACCTGCTTCTGACATCACATCAATAATCCTCAGTGAACCAGCACCGAGACTATGACACCTTGAGGGAAGTAAACTGGACAACGACATACTCGGTTGATGTGTGGAAGGTGTGGAAGGGGAGGTGGAGCCCCACTTAGTGCCCTCGTGCATAACTAGTGCCCACTTCAGTCAACAACCAGGAATCCTCCTAGCAACATTTAAGACCAAGGCATGGCACACAAAAAGAGGGTCCGCTCCAGGAAGTAGGACACATTGAGGCTGTCCAATCCTAAGAGCCAGCATTTCAGGAGCCTAAGCTCTCCTTTACTGCAGCACAGGTCATACCTGCAATGCCACTTGCAGCCAGCCAGAGATATGATATGGCAATTTCATTTGGTTTTCTTCTCTTAGCTGCACGTCTACTACAGCTGTAGGTAGGTATGTTAATAGGGCTTTCATAACTTCCATAAAACACATTTTCTTTTTTCTGATCAATATAGCATACTATTGGGAGTTTTTCCTGACCTCTCCCTTACTATTTTCCTAGGAGTTCTCTCTATCTTATCTTATTTACCTTGTTACAGCCTTGTGTGGCAACAAAGAATTCTTCCTCCAACTTGGTACCCGTACATTTCAAGCATTTTGCACAGTTCTGTCACTACAGCCAAACATACAATTTTCATTTCACCTGTCTCTTCCCTTTCCCTAGCTTGGTGCATGGTAGAGTGCACCGAGCTGGGAAAAAGGTTGAAGTTCAGCTCCCTAACTTCAAAAACCATTTTCAATCCACAGTTTTGTAAAGGGGTTCACCAAATGCAAATCTGTCCACATAGAAACCTCTTGCTCCAAACCATCAAGCATCTCATGTGACACAAGCCTCATATCAACAAAACCCACCCTCCACCCCAGTCCCCACATTTGCCCCTGTCCTAGGAATGTGAGGATGGGCCCATGTAGAATTACTGGAAGCTCTGTTGTTTTCCAGGCAAAGTGAATAGAGGGTCAGAGAGAATTCAGTTAGAATGAGTGTCCAAACCATCTCCCACTTGCTGCTCAGAGACTTGGATGCGGGGAAGGAAGTAGACAGCAGAGCTAGCTCCTTGCTTCCTAGGCAGAGATCCACAGATTCTGGCCCCTTTCCACTTGCAGAGTCAGGGAGATCTGGAGCCATTACAACTGATCTTACTTGTTGAACTTTTTGATTTCTGCGCTAGCAAAGCAGAGGTTTTATATTCTATAGATTTACCACAGATGTGAATTTTTTTCAAAGTCAAAATACTGTCTGTCTTATTTAAAAAAAACAAATGTGTGATAAACATATTTTAAGTACTGTCTGGGACGCCAATGGGTTGATCAAATTAGTAACTACTTATGTACTAAAGTATATCTTGGTGACACTGGCATATCTCGTACCGATATACAAAATAGAACAGTACAAACCTCTGTGTAGACGCTTGGATAATGAATAGCACAAAGCTCCACATGGGCTCACTCTTAAATAGGTTTATTATGCCACCCCCACAAAAGGCTCAGGGCAACTTGCAATGAAAATAAGACAACACACTAAAATTAAATCATAATAAAACAACATCCCAAACAGTGCCTCAGAACTTAACCCCACCTGTAAAAGGCTGCCCAAATAAAAAAGGTCTTACGCCTCTTCTGGAAGATGTCCAGGCCCAGGCTCTGACAGACCTCAAGGGGAAGGAGTTCCAGAACGGAGGCACGACTACCGAGAACAATCTCCCACGTGTTTTTGCGGAACAAAAGTTTGGCACAAAGCTGGAACCTGTAGGAGGCTGCTCTCGGCTGGCCCTGGGGATCAGCCTGGTTTACATCAGGGTTAGGATTTAAGGAGCAGTCTTAGTTAAGCGGGTGCAAACTGTGCATCAATAAGGCCTTAGAGACACCCAATTACTGTAACTGAAGAGGATTAGAGAAAACACTCAAGCACATTTTCAGTCTGTTTACTTGCACACTTAGCAGCACTCTAAGTAAAATCCAAGCTCAATTAAAGTCAAAGGGAATTTTGCTGTTTGTTTACGGGACCCAGGTTTCACCCTGTTTCTAGTCAGGTTCTTGTCAGGGTTGATCTTTCAGCACAGAATCAGCAAAATGAAAAATTGTTTTTAAAGACTTGCTTAAAAGTAGGTGAGTTTGTAGGACTGTGTAAGTTAGTGGGTGGGGTGGTTATACTTGAACCTTTTTTGAACCCAGCTTTAGAATTCAGTTAGATGCCAAGTAGCCAGTGTCTTCTCGAGTTGAGGAGTTGGAGCACAGTTCTCCTGAACAAGACAGACAGGGATAAAACAGGCCGATCTTGTAGAATCCCATTATCCGTCTCAGAAGCAGCCTCTAGCCAGGCAGCAATGGCTTCAGCAATTCAAACTCTACTCCTCTTGGGAAGGTCTTCATGGCCAAGTATTTAATTAGCCAAGAGCAGCATGGGAATTGGGAAAAAAATCTGTTCATAATAAAGCATGTTTAAGTCAAAAGAAAACAGAAAGGACAATCTTGAGTTAAAGAGCTTAGGAAACTCCAGCTCTGTCTCAGACTTGTGTCTCCTACCCAAGTTTCCTTATTTCTAAAAAGAAGAAGGGGAAGGGACTTCTTCCCCTGCCTTGTGTGTCTCTCCTCTAGATGGACCACAAAGACTTTAGGTGGCAGATGTTTGTGCAGTGTCTAGGCACATCCAGGTTTACTTCTCTGTCGAGACCTCTAGTTACAAATAATAATAATAAAAAAAAAGCGCTACACAATTAGAGCAGCAGTGGAAGCTCCATCCTTGGAGGTTTTCAAAACCTGGCTAGACAAAGCTTTGGCTGGGATGATCTAGTTTGGGATGGTCCTGCTTTTAGCAGGCGCTTGGACTAGATGACCTCCTGAGGTCCCTTTCGACCCTATCTTCCTATGATTCTAAGTCAGAATTCTGCTTTTTATGCTTAAACATTTAAAGAGTGATCCAACTAAGCAACAATGCCCAATCAAGAGATGTAACCAGCAGAGATGTGTTGAACAGCTTTTTTGTTCCGACAAATACATCAGGAACTTGGAGCCCTGCGTGTCACAACAGCTGGAACAGCTAGTAAGCAAGCATGAAAAAAAGGATGAAGATACATCTTAAATCCACAAAAGGACAAATGTATAGCTTTATGGAAGAATGTAGCAAGGCATGACGTGTTAAGAAGGGATGAATAGTGTCTACCCTGTAACACTATCAACCACATGCATTGGTCACACGTGACTCAGAGGGAAGTGATTTTATTAAAAAAGTTTAAGCCATTTCAACTGTTTGTAAATTCTCAGTTATGTAAAACACTTAAAAAGAAGTCAGTTAAAGAGCCAACACCATTAATCCTAAATTTAGCAATGAGAGGTCCCATTAATATTTTTTCTTTGTGGAAAATTCTGGGTAACAGGAGCAGACACTAAATACACAAGACTTACTTACTTCCCAGTAGAAGGGAAAGAATCTTTAATTGGGGGGGGAAAGGGGGGGGAGAAACAAAAAACATTTTTTATAGATTTATCCTTCAACAATGGCAAGGGAATACCATATGAATCTTGAGGAAGGATGGTTTAGCGTTCAGGACACTTATTTTGAGATTCTAAAAACCCATATTCAATTTCCTGCTCCACTAAAGACTTATTGTATGCTCTTGGGCAAGTCTTAGGCACCATTAGTATTAAATTATTTCATTGGAAATTAGGCACCTTAGTGCCTTTGAGGATCTCCACTTCAGTCTCTCATCCATCATTTTCCCTATCTGCAAAATGGAGACAACAGCACCCTCCCACAAAACAACACTATGACGAAAACCACATTACGAGATTAAATGCTGCAAGATAAGGAGGAATATGGAGTGTTTTTTTACTTGGTAGCTGAACCAAAACTCATATATTGTTTTGGATCAAAAGAAAAGATCCATTCTTTACCCAATTCAGAGCAAGGATCTGAACCAAGACCTATGGCTTCTAATGAGCAAGCTCTCAAGCAGTATTTACCTCAAATTCTGCACCTCTTCCAAGCATCCTAACCATACTCAGGACAAGCTGCCATCACTTCATTACCTCACAATGGGGCTGTCCCAACTCGGAAGCAGCTGAGGACCAAATGCCTTGCGGGCTGCACCAGGGTGAGTCATGACACCCCTCCCCTGCCTAACCCCAGGTCTGCACAGGTATCCCCTACCCACTGCTGCACAGTGCATCCACACAGTCCCAGGCTCACCCTGAGCACGCTGGACCACACTATACCACACTTCCCCACTCCCTGGGATAGGGGCAAGGAGCAAAGCACGGGGGGCGGTTAGAGATTCCTGCTGCTGTTGCACCTAGAGGGACATTGGGGGGGGGGGGGGAGTAGCAGCAGGATGGGAGCCTGGGGGTCACAAATGAACCCCTTGCAGGTTCTGTACAGCCCGCAGACTGACAGCTGGACAGCCCTGCCTTAGAAAGAAGTGAGACTTTTAAACTTCTACCACCATGCTCATGCTAATTTCCACCCCAGTGCAGTGTCACCCAAAATTTGGATACTTAAGGCACACTTTTTTCTGGATTAAAATTGGCTGCATATTTCACTCCTGGAAAGGGAACCCGTGAAAACTGCTGGTGGGGGGATAACACAAATGCAATTTGCGGGTGTCTGATCTTAGTGGTGGCTGGAAGCTGCATGCATGTCACAGACAGAGAGTGGGGGCTGGGAGAATTGGCAGCTGTAGGGGCACAGGGAAAATCCTCCTTGGTGGAGACTGAAATGGGGCAGCAGCCCCTCCAACAGGGGGGCATAGAAGCGCTCCATTGTACCCCCCAGTAAACAAACTCTGTGCTGCCCTGAGAAGCCACCAGGTCACAAGTAGGGCTGTGCAAAATTTCACTGAGTGTTTCATTTCGAAGCTGTTTCAATGCATTTCGAGCGCAAAACAGCGAAATTGAAATGAAACAGAAAGCTTTGAAACAAAATGAGGGCGCTCAAAAGGTTCAAAAGTTGTGAAACGTTTCGAGTTTCAAAGCAGCTGGGTGGCGGGAGGCAGGGGAGAGCCAGGGCTGCGCTCCAAGTGGCTCTGCAGCCCCATGGAGCTCAGTCTGGTGGCGGGAGGTGAGCAGAGCCGGAGTTGTGCTCCACCTCCCACCACCAGGCTGAGCTCCGTGGGGCTGCGGAGCCACTCAGAGAGCCTGGCAGCAGGAGGCGAGGAGAACCTGGGCTGGGCTTCAACCAGCTCTGCCAGCCCCACAGAGCTCAACCTGCCCTCCCAGCACTATTGGACTCCTCCCGGGGGTGCAGGCCCCTGGAAGTGCGCGTCAGATGACAGGACGCTGCCACTGCTGCCTGTGGCCAGCAGCAGCATCAGGCTTCCCTGGCACTGGGAGCGGGCTGCGCCTAGCACCGGTCCCAGGCAACAGCAGCAGCCTCCTGTCATCTCACTCAGATCTGGGGGTCTGCACCCCCTCCTCCCCCCAGGGGTGCAGCCTATGGATCTGTGCACAGGATGATAAGAGACTGCCACTGCTGCCTGGGGCCAGTGGCAGCATCAGTCTTCCCTGGTGCTGGATGCAGGCTGCGCCCAGTGCCAGTCCCAGGTAGCAGGGGCAGCCTCCTGTCATTCAGCGAACATCCAGGGAATCACACCCCCAGGAGGAGTCTGGCACAGCCCCACAGCCCTCCCAGGTGTGCAAGCCCCCGGATCTGCACTGGATGACAGGAGGCTGCCACTTCTGGCAAGTGTCACGAGTTTTGCTTTAAAGAGTTTGAGGTGCAGTTTCCCAGAAACATCTGCACATATCTCCTTGAAACGTGGCAGGCTTCATGCCCTCAGAAAGGGCTACGATCCCTGAAGTTTGCATCTGAATCAGGCAAGAAATTACAAAGTTTTAGGCATTCTCATGATTCCCCCGTTAGAGCCTATGGGTGAAACGTCGAAACGCATTGAAACAGCAAAACAGTTTTGATGAAACGAAACAGAACAGTACTTCGAAATTAAACAAAACGACAAAACAAAACACTGTCCCTCCAAAATGGCAAAAGGGATGCTGAAACGAAACGATGGTGTTTTGCACAGTTCTAGTTACAAGCATGGCTGAGGCAAGGAGTGGGGCACAGATACTTGTTGGCAAGGGCACCCTGGAGATCTGTGGGGTGGGGCCAGGTGAGAGGGCTCCCAGACCCCCACAAATCAGCTGGACCTGGGAAGTGGGGAGGAGGGAGTGGGGACAGAACTTGCACCTACCTACCCAGTGTGAGGGAGAACAGCAGGCATGCCAAGCAGGATGCAGCTGTGTGCCCAGGTATACAGCACAACCAGTGACCCCAGGGTACAGGCAGGGTACAGCAGCAGCAGTCCGCAGGCATCCAGTCCCAGTGCCACCACATCTTCCCCCAGCCCCTTGCTCCCTGGCTGCAGTGCACGTGCAGCTTCCCACTAAGGACGCGCACCAGGATCAGACACCTACAAACTGCCTCTACCGCATCCCGCCGGCACCCCAGGGCCACAGTCACACTGCACTCTACACTGTCCAGCTCTCCACGCAGGCTATGTCCCCCCAACTTTACATATAAAAAAAAAAAGGAAGAAAAGCACCATCTGTCACAGCACATTTCTGCCACCCTCATGGCAAACTAGTGTGCCTCGGCATACCCTTTGTGAATCACTGCCATAGTCTTCTACAACGGTTTCCATCAGCTTCTAGCTACAAATGACAATACTGAATTGAACCCAATCATCTTTCCTGACGTCCATGGTTGTCTAAAGCAGCTTAGTAATTATAGCTTCTGCCATAACTTATTACTTAGGTTGGGATAAGCAATATGTTCCTTCTTCAGTATCTAATATACAACAATATCTTTACATAGCATTTAAGCATCGTGGAGAATAGAAGAGCTATTGCCAGGGACTATAATTTGTAACTTCTGATGGGAAAAAAAAATTAAGTCACCAAAGCCAGCAGGGTCAGCAACATTGACCAGTAAGCTGGATCCAGTCCAGCAAGCTCCAGACCCCTGCTGATCACAAGGAGCACCTGAAAGCACAGTGAGCTTTCAGCCATATGGAAGAGTTGCAAGCACCATGTGCCTAGCAGCAGCTGCAGCAGTAGGGACTGGGACAGACACACCAGCACCACCCTGACCAGCATGGTGCAAAACAGCTTCACAGCTGCAGCTGAACAGTCCCTTCTGCACCGTGTACCAGGCTGGTCATGGATATACTGGTGCTTCTGTCCCAGTTCCTACTGCTGCAACCAAGTGCGGGGTACAGACTGACCTACATGGCTGCAACTGTGGTTCCTCCACGCATCCCACAGCTGTTCTGCACCAGGCACAGAGCTGGTTAGGGACATGCTGGCGCCTGTTCTAGTCCCTGTTGCTGCAGCTATTGCCACATATATGGTGCAGAATGGACCGCGTGGCCAACACGCCTCCTTCACACATCCAGAGCACTCACCATCTGCTCGCCCAGAGCTTGGCAGGCCACACACTGGAAATCAGCAGTAACAGCAGGGACTGGAACAGCAGCTCCAGCATGTCCCTGATGAAACAGAGGCAGTCAGGGAACAGTCTGTGTGGGGCTGCGCTTATTAGACTGCAGCAATGGGAACGCTCTGCAGGTATAAACCTGCAGCTGTGGTTTGGCGTGCATGGGGGAACCCGCCTTTAATCAGTGTGGGAGCAAGGGTGCCTGCCCCCAACTCCCCCTGGGTCTGCAGGGCAAGAAACGGTCTCTCCCTAGAGTTTGCAAGAAGGGGGTTGCTTTGCTGGGAGATTCCTTCCTGCTGCTAACAGACCACAAGGAGCTGGGGCAAGTCCCTGTACCTGTGCTTTGTGAAGGAGCCACCCGGTGTCACACTGCTGTTGAAGATCCAAGCCACAATCAAACTGCACACTTGGGCCCTCCTCATTTCTGTGCTGTTAATTCGTGCCCACCCCCTCCCCCTTACTGAAAGGTTGCTAACCCCCGACTTGGATGGTTAAAGTTCGAAAAATAGTTCTCCTTTGCTTATTTTAATCTTTGCCATCTAGGCAGAAGACAATAGGTTAAAGCTTTGCATTTTTTTTTAACAAAATCTATTGGTGGAATTAATGTCATTTCATCTATTAATCATTCAGGCAATAAAAAAACCGAGCACGATGAGAATGAATTAATTACAGCGGGCCATTATCGCAGCTGGAGCTAACACGGTGTCAGCAACTTCCACCACAATCTAGACCTGCCTTTAAAAGAAAAACAAAAAACTTCCACCCGCTTCTGGGAGCCCTTCCTTGGCGAGCACCTGCCCCAGTGGGGAAAGGAGGCAAAACGTAAGAGCTCCGTGCTGCTAAAAACCCTCCCGCCCAGGTGAGCAGGAGCAGCGGTCTCCCGCGGACTCGTGCCCCTGCCATGTGGCCGGTGTGTACGCGCCGGGCGGGCGGCCGCGCTGGGCATCGCGAGGGGACGGGTGCGTTTCTGAAGCGGGGCCGGGAGGGGTCGTTGGGAGGCCCCTGCTCCCGGAGCGCGCCCGGGGACCGGCCGGAAAGCCAGCGCCAGACAGCCCGGGCGCGGCTCCAGCGACGCCCGCCCCGCCGCTGCCCCGGAGCGGGCGCCGGGACACGAGCGCGGGGCGGGGAGGCGCGGGCCGAGCCGACACAAAGGTGTCCTCCACGGGCGGGCCGGGCCGGGACCCCGCGGGGGGCCACACTTCTGGCGGGACCAGGGACGGAGCAGGCCCGGGGGGCAGGACGGGCTGCGCTGCCTCCTGCTCGGGCAAGGAGCGCGGGACGGGACGGGACGGGATGGGATGGGGCGAGCTCCCCGGGGCCCCGCGCCGGACACACTCACCGCGTGGGACCTGGACCGGCTCCGCCGCCGCCGCCCCGGGAAAGTAGTTGCAGGCGCCGGAGCAGCACGGGCCCCGCCCCCGGGAGCCCGTGACATCACTGGGCCACGTGACCGCCGCCGGGCGGGGGGTCTGGAGGAGTCACGTGCCGCGCGAAGCCCCTCGCCCGCGTGGGTGCGTGGGGGGCGGGGCGGGAACCAGCCCTCGCGGCCGCGTGCGCCGCCCGGCCCCGCGCGGGTCGGGGAAGGGGCTCTGCCCTGCTCTGACCAGGTCGCGGTGGTCCTGGGGTCACTTCAGTGCCAGCCCCCCTTCGCCAGCGATACTCGTAATAATCATCATCGAAAAATGACCATTTTTCACAGATTTGATAGAGGTGAGGGCTGGGAGGGACCTTGCGGGTGCGCGGGGTGCGGCCCCTGCCCCGGGGGCAGGAAGTCAGCTGGAGCCCAAGGATCCCAGCAAGATAAGCATCCAAATGTCTCTTAAAAGAGTCCAGAGGAGGTGCCTGCACCACCTCTGCAGGGAGTCTGTCCCAGACCCCGGGGGCTCGGACAGTAAAGAAGTTTTTCCTTATGTCCAGCCTGAAACAGTCTTGGAGGAGTTTGTGACCGTCAGACCTCGTCTTCCCGTGAACAGACATTCCCCCAGATCCTGGTGCTTATATACTTACATGCAGCCACCAAGTCCCCCTGAGCCTTTGCTTCTCCAGGCTGAAGAGCCCCATGTCTCACAGCCTGTCCTCATAGGGCTTGTCCTCTTGCCCTCTTATCCTGCGCGTGGCTCTTCTCCCAACTCGCTCAAGCTTCTCCACGTCCTTCTTCAAGTGCAGGGCCCAGGACTGGATGCAGTACTCCAGCTGCAGCCTCACCAAGGCTGAGTACAACAGGGGATGACATCCTAGGTCTTGCTTGAGATGGATCAATAAATGCAAGCCAGGGTTTTGTTTGTTTTGCCAGCTGTGGCATCGCATTGGTGGCTCATGTTCCATCTTGTGGTCAGTCATGACCTCCAAGTCCCCCTTTTCTGGCCCCCTTTCCGCCTGGGCCCTGGGCGGGTGGCTGGTTCGCCCACGCCTGTGTCCGGCCCTGCCTGGGCCCCACAGCTGGGCCCTCCTGGAACAGAGACCAGCGGCCCTGAGCTTCCCCACCTGCCCTGCCCTGTGCCACAGCTGGTTCCCCCTCAGGAAGCCCCTCTCCCTCCCTCCCTGTTCCCCAGCTAGGGCCGCATCCATGCTGCCAGCAGGGGCCCGCCGGGCACCGGATCTGCAGCCTTCCTCTGTCTTGCAGCTCACGCCCCACCATAGCAGCAGC
Organism: Alligator mississippiensis; assembly: GCF_030867095.1. Taxonomy (NCBI): domain Eukaryota; kingdom Metazoa; phylum Chordata; order Crocodylia; family Alligatoridae; genus Alligator; species Alligator mississippiensis. The sequence continues at coordinate 280,136,669 of NC_081826.1, forward strand.
AGCCTTAGGGAAGGAGAAACCGGATGACTGCCCAGGGCCCTACATTGGCTATCAGCTTATGCCCTGTGAGGAATTTGTGTTGTAGATGGGCCAACATAGAAGATGCAATGAACCTAGAATATAACTCAATGTTAAAAAGCTCTTTCTTTCTCCAACTTATTTAAAGCTGTTCTTTCTTCAACTTATGCCTCTAAGGGGCCGCAAATGACTGTTTTGCCAAGAGCCCCAACAACCCTAAAGCCACCACCGACTATAGCCAGGGACTGGTAACACCAGCCAGCCTCTCACACCCCAGCACCATCTCCCTCTTGTTGAGGATCCACCAGCCTCAGACAGTGGACAGCACTGGGAGGAAGTGAGCACTTCCTCTCCATACGGCTGTGGTTAGAGCAGCCGCAAATAGTGGTGTGACACAGACCGCACCAGTGTCACGGGGAAGTGCGCTGATCTGAATGAACTGGTGATCCCCATTGGGTGCAGTGACAGTTGTTTTAACTGTGAGAGCATAGTCACAAATGCACCAGGCCCCTTTTCTTTCTTATAAAGCACAAAGTCATGGGTATAAGTACTCCTGAAACCCAGAAAAATAAGAAAACCTTTTTTTTACAGCAGTGTTAGCTACAGCATTACATATTGTAGTATTTGTTTATTCCTGTTTCTGCTGTAAATATATACCTTTAAAATAAAGGTACATATTTGTTGGTTGTGCCCTCCTCTCCTTTCTGCTACCTGTGTCACGGTGTATTTTAGCCTTCCTCAAGATGCACCGGGTGTTGGCTGCAGCCAAGGCTGGGGATTTTGATGGGTGTCCCAATGCTTCTGGTGGGACTTAAAAGCCAGAGGTTCCTGGTTAGAGAGTCTTGCCCCTCCCGCTCCAGGTCTGACTGATCATCGTATTTGGGGTCAGGAAGGAATATTACCCTGTGGTCAGATTGGTATGGACTGTGGGGGTTTTTCCCCCTCTGTAGGGTGTGGCCTTCTATGTGGGATCTCTTGAGCATATATTGACAAACATTTACAGAAGCAGGATGTAGGGTGGCCTGGTTCTCCTACTTTACCTGTGGCAGGTTAGGGTATTATGTCTCGTGTTGTGTCAGGGTTCACGATAGTTTTACTAAGAGTTTAGATTATGGATTTGTACAGGATGGTTTGTAGAGGGGTGATCCTGCCTGAGGCAAGGGTTGGACTAGATGACCTTTGGAGAGCCCTTCCAGCCCGACTTCTTCAGGATTCTGTGAAAACATTGCCTATATCCACTATGGCTGAGTTAACAATTACTATGTATTCTTTTAGCAGATTCTTCCAACAATCTGGTTACAGTGCAATTTCAGACCAACCAACAGATTTAGAAACACCAGCATGAAACTGGTGTAATGATGTAGCAAATCAGATCTCTTAAATTTTAAATATTTTGATTTTTGTTAATTTATCCTATCATCTTTGGATTGACAAAGGGGTGATGAGTTTTGATGTGTGAGGGGTGTGGTTGTATGTAATAAATAATATACTTGCAGTCGACAGCAAATTCACACATCATGATTGAGGGGTGTAGGTTGTAGCTGTTTTGGTCTAAGAACATAGACAAGGTTCTTTGGGTAAATCCAATATCTTTTTTTTAATCTACTGGCTTCCTTGCATATACACTGGCCTCTGGCTGCTTTACCACTCTATCCGGGAAGAGCACAGACCATCTGCAGACGCTTCCTCAGCCTGAATAAGGGTGTTTGTTAGCTTGCTAAGAAGAATTTTTCCCACTATTTGAGTTGGTCTAGTCAAAGATATCAGATTTACCCAAAGAACCTTGTCTGCCAAACTTCATGATTGCATACTTCTCACTGATGGTGATCTAGTGAATAGATTACTGACTAAACAGAGTGAAGTATTGTTCATTTTCTCAAAACTATAGTTCAGGATAGTGCTCTTGCAAGCTACCCACACACAGTTTGCTTAGATTTCTTAAATTATCTTAATTTGTCTGATGACCCTCTAAATTAGCACCCTTTTATGCAAGACCGTGCTTCCAGTTTCCTCCACATGTTCCCCTTTGGGTTCCTAAAAATAGCTGATGGCTTTGGAAACCTCATTCTGTTTAAAAGTAATCTCTTTTTTATTTTTCTTTAACAACCTAAGGGCCATTTCCAGTTCACTTGGCAGCTGGCAAGCAAGAGGTCCATACACAGGAGCTGTTAGCCTCTCTTCCATACCACAGAGGGACAGCAGATTTATTCTGGGCTACCACTGCTCTGCTTTGCCACCTGCAAGGGCTTTGACATAGGAGTATTTTATGGGTTCAAAACAGTTCTTCATCGCCACAGGACAGAACGTAAGACTGGGAACCTGGAGGCATGGATTCTCTTCTGGATTATGCTACTGAGCTGCTGCAGCATCTTGGGTGGCCACTTTCAACTGTCTGTTTCACACTTCCTAGATGTACATGTCTTCCTCTATCAAGCATATTGAGATCTATAAGGAGGAAGCGCTATGTAAGAGTTATTGCTACAGCCAGTAGATAGATTCTAGTCTCTGAGTCATGCCAGAGCAAGAAGGAATCATATTGCTGCTGTATGCTTCTCAGACACACAGTACTGATGATAAGGGCTGTCTTGACAGCTCACCCCCTTATTCCTGTGCACAGGATGCATGTCAGAGACAAGAAGGATATTTTCCTGTACTGGCTAATCTCAGCTCCTGGAAAAGGCCCTTAGGGAGTTAGCACAGCCAAGTGTAAGTTAGAGCAGCCCTTATGCTTCTCCAAGCTATACTTGGACCACGTAGACCTTAAGCCTGGTTAGAACAGGGAAAAGAGCATAGGTGACTTGAACTAACCATCAGTTTCCTTATACTATGTTAACAGGTTTTTTTTACCTAGTTTGTGTTAATTGTTGGCTGCATATATATGGATCATATCTCCTTCCAGAAACCAGATACAAAATAAAGCAGAATTTTGGACTGCTTCACCTTCCTCTGTTTAAGCTCCTTAATCTTTATTTCAGAGACCAAAAATGGTCTCTCACTGTTCTGCCACACTCCCATTTCTTGTTGGACTGGTTCAAGTTTTATTATATCCAGTCCAAATATAGTTTGTCTTGCTAATCCTGAGCCATTTTTCTCCTTAGGAGCCATTAAGAAAGTTTGCTTTCAGATTTAGTGACATGTTTTTGTTCCATTGTTATTCTATGCTTACAAAAATGATTTTCTTTACCCTTTTCACAGATGTCTCCCACAAGTGCTGGGCTCTGTCTCTAATAAATAAGTTTAGGAGGGTTACAGCATAAGCACTTTATATCTGCTCCCATCACAGCTCTTTTATTTTTTTAATAACTTGTTAGGACAGAGTGGAGTTACTCAGTGTCCTTCCTTTGCCTCCATTTCAGGGTATCCAGAGCAGACTACTAATCCCTTACTATTTGACTGTCTAGTCTTTGTTAGCACCACCAATGCACGCCATGCTGTGAGAGACAAAAAATTGACAATCCCTGCTCTGAGTAGCCTGGTGGAGATGCTATGAAAAAATTCAAAGGACTAGAAACAGCTAGAAAGAGGGCTTCTTTTACAAGCCCCTGCACTGAGATGAAACTTTAGGGCAAAGAGGGAGTTGTATCCAGGTACTTGGAAGGAAAACAAGAAAAATAATATAAGAGCCAAAGCGAAATCCTGGCACAATTGAAGTCACCTGTCTAGATCAGGGTGACCAAGATATGGCATGCAGGCTGGATCTGGCCCATAGATATCATCTGGCCCTCAGGGCTTCCCAATGATCCAGAAATTTGGCTGCTGGAGACCAGTGGCAGTGTTAATTGCTGTGGCATTGGGGCCATGGCAATTAGTGCTGCTGCTACTTGTCCCACTACCAAATTTCCAGACCCATGGGGAGCCCTGAGGCCAGATGATGTGTCTCCACATGCTGAATTGGGTCTGCAGACCAACCCCTTGTACCATAACTGACCCACAGACCAGCCTCATGTTACTCATCCAACTCATGGGGCTGGATGAGTTGCCCACTGCTTATTTTAGAGATTTGTTTCTCATGGTACCAGCTCTTCCTCCTGCTTTTCTGTTCCCTCCCCCATATATTCCTCTTTACAACTTTCTCCTTCAAATCCTGGCATGGGATACTTTGTCTGAGCCTCTTCTATGCCTGCATTGCATTCTTGTGCATGACTGGTCATATACTATCAATATATAATGTCTATGAGATCCTTCTCACTGGCTTCCCCTTCCCCCCCCCCCCTTTTTTTTTTCATGGCAGCAAGGCTGCTCTGCCAAGGGTTGGGACCTCCATCTGCATATTTCCCTTCTACTGTGGGAACAGAAGTCATAAAGGGGAGATGACGTTGTTTCTGTTAAATCCTTCAGTGGTTCATTATCAGAAATCAACTGGATCCTAGGAAGTTTGCCATAAAAGGCAGTTGCTTCCTAGCTCCTCCTGCCCTACATATCCTGTCCCTGTTGGCACTGCCACAGCCGAACAGAACCGATGGAGACGTGATTTTGTTTGCCTAGGTGAGGATGGGAACACTTCTCCACTATCTCTCTCCAGAGATGCACTTCTTCAACTTCTCTCTCCCTGAGAAAGTAAGGGGATAACAGCCTCTTGCAATATTTTTAGCAAAACATTTAGCGGTAGGAATGCATACAAGAGACTGGTTTACTTCTTCTTAAACAAAAGAGGTAAAAATTTTCCTTTTCTTCCCCTTAGACTTATCACCATGTTGTAAGAGTTGGTGCCTGAGTGTTTTCATTGCTAGTATGAATGACACTTTATGCTTTTTAACCACAAGAAAAATCATCTCTTGGCCCTTTGGACTTTTGGCTGATACCCATTGTAGTATCAGCCTCCCACTGGGACCACATCTAGTACTTGCAAGAGGATAGACTTGATGATCTAATGTGTCATTTTCACAGCAATATCATCCTCGAAGTGTTTCCAAAGCATATTGAAGTTTTAAATTTAATTTTCAAAGTGCATTAGGTCCATAGAAACAACAAAAGGATTACATGATCCTTGTAGAAACAGATAAAACCTTAAAGATCTATAAATATAAAAATAGATAAGGTATTCTCATGTTTCTTCTTACAAAAGAACCCTAAAGAACTCAACAAGCAGGAAGGCAACTATCCAAATGGCTATTCAGACCTTTGAAGGTAGAGAGCAGAGCCTTCTTAAAAACTATCAGCCGGAACCAACAAGACATTTCAAATCTGTACAATTTTAAATGACCTGTTATGTTGCATCCCTTTTCTAATCATTTTACTGAGTAACTTAGAGCCTCAGGCTCCCCATGGAAATGGAAATTTTCAACTCATCCATCTTCCTCCTCATTTTTCCATAGGAGAAAGAAGAGGATTTTCTTTCCTGTGGAAGAGGTTACATGTCCAAACCCATAAGCCCCATGGATCTTGGGGAACAGCTGGAGATGAAAGCCGTCTGGTGAGGGAACCTCAGGCCTCAGCACTACTAGCTGGCTCCTTAATAATGTCACCTACAGGCTGTCCTTGGAGCTTTACAGGGGCTTGGAGGCTTCTATAGTGTGGAGGGGAAATGTGCACACCTTATTTTTCACACTTAGATTTTTTAGCTCCCTGAGGACAGGCAGTGAACATGTTGCTTTTAACTACACTGAAATGTAAAGAGCCATAGTTTCCTCTGAGCTACACCAGTGCAATGCTGTTAAAAGCAAGGGGTTGTCCAAGAGAGGAGAATTTGGCCCAGCAGATTTAAACGGACAAGAAGGATAACTCAAGATTAAAATCCTCAGTGCCTCATTACAATGAAGAACACCTTTACTGTGTTGTAATGTCTAATATTGTTAAACATCAGACCAATTCCTAAGGGTAAAGTAAGTTACAAGCCATATTTACTGCATATCATGCAGAGAGAGTTATTCTGTCTCAGCTTTTTCTGTAAGGTTTCCATTCCATTCCTGATTTGTAAATCAATTTCCTTTTCCCATTCAACCCAAAGCAAACCACATTCCTGCATATTTTGTATGACTATTTGCATTACAAGGAAATCAGGCACCTAGTAAATGGCATTTCAAGCTGCTTATTTTTGTCTGTGCTGGTTATAGGATTTCTTAATGTACTTGGCATCTGCGGTCTTAAACTTTTACTTTGTCCTCAGACTTTATCCCCATGATACTGTTTCTGTTATAATTCTTGTTAAAGAGGTACTAAATCCTAGATGCCTTCAAATCCTGTTTGTTGCTCAACCAGCTATTGAAAAGAAATTCTTCTAAATTATTAGCTACAGAGTAAAAAGATTTCAGTACACTGATTTTCTATTCAGTTTTAAAATGCTCTGCTATAGACATTTATACACACTGTTCCTTCTATGATTATTTTTTTTCTTTTGAGATTCATAATTTCAGGGTCTTTCTTTTGAAGTAAAATCTCTTCTTCAAAAAGGACACCCTAAGGGTACTTTTCCAATTTTCAGTATCAGCCTAAGCAAACTATCAGCATTGTTTGGTATGATTCACATTTGTACTGAAGCCTATAGTTTCTTAGTGTAAATGAGAATCATTTACCTTAGTATCAAATACATCCTGGGGCATTAAAGAAAAATATCACAACTTGGATTGTAGCCAAGATTTAAACTCTGATTAAATGCAGGATACAGGGGACTTATGCACTTTGCACAAGGACAAATTATAAACCTTATGTAATCTGGATCCAGCAGTGAGCTTTCACGTACAAAACTTTACAGATGAAGCACCTAATTACAATCCTGTAGCAAACAAAGCAAAAAGGGAGCAAGATCAAAGTTTATATACATTGTATTTATTTTAGAGATGGGAACAAATCATAGCTCAATGTGTCTGAATTTAGAAGCTCAGAAATATAGCTCTGAATTATGAGTCTCTGACCTAAGTACATGATTCTCATACAGAAATAAGATTAGTACCACCAACTTCTGGTAAAGATCAGAACCATTTTGGAAAGTTTTACCACTGTCTTCAACTAAACCGACACACCAGATTCTGGTCTCAGTTATGCCAATGAAAATCTGAAAAATATGCTGGATTTAAACTCCTATAGCACCAAACAGAATGTGATGCTTAAAAAGGTTTGATCCTATAACTGGATCTGTTACTTTTGGGTCCATACAGAACCTCACTGGGGTTTCCCATAAGGACTAGTGGATGTAGTTGCAGAATTAAGGGTGATGATTTTGATGTTGTTGTCCCTTTCTCTAGCTTTTCGGTTGAGTGCACTTCATTAATAGGACCCACTAACATTTGATGTAACCCCTAATTCTAGTTATTTTCATTTGTAGCCATGAAAGGAAAGATAAAGTGAACCCAGAATGGCTTGCGATGGAATTGTTCCTCTTTTATTATATCAGAAACTGCTGACTAATTCCCTCAGTTACATGATGTGGGCTAAGTTCTACCTCCATTACACTAAAGTAATATAATTGACTTCAGTTCGGGTTACACTGATCAGAGCTTCCTAACTGCACCATATTGCGGTCTGTATGGCTGAGCTAACGTTGATTAACTATGATTATTGTGGATGAAGCTTCTCTTTCCGTACACTTGGTAATATATGAATTTCTGCCATTATTTGAGTATCTATCTAAGTATCTATCACCATTCAGATATATTTATATACGTATGATTTTAACTCATTAGGCTGTTTTGGTACAGTTGGTAGACAAGGTACTGTACAACACTGATTTCATACATGATTCTTAGGAATTTCTTATTTGTAAATCAATTTTCTTATTTTTAAAATGTATCAGTGACTGGGCATATGGGAACTGAGGAGGAAAGAATCCACTCTCTCTGCATTCTCTAAACGGTTGTCACAAATTCCCTTTTGTTGGGATATTATTATGCTTACAGAGGTTTTTATCCAGCTTCAGATCCCAAACATATTGGCAGAATGCTTCTGATAAGCATAATGTAACAGAAAGAAAAGGAGCTATTTGACTTGAACGTCTTTGTTAATGTGATTCACAGAGCCATTTGATTTCTTGGGTATGCCAATACTACCCATGATTTTCATTTTCATTTTCATTCCTTACTGAGCTGAAACATAGCTCTTAAAACTTCCTTAATCTCTGGTGTAGTCAGCATCATTCTTTACCAAAAGTCCTCTGATGGTTCCATGAATCTGATCTATTCACCAGCTTTGTCCTCTTAGTGGGAATATATACACTTGGTTTAGGGATGAGGAATGGAATTTGGCCCATTACCTAGCTATTGCATGGCTGATGTGTGCCTGAAATCTCTCTCTGCCTATGAAAACGTGAAAAAGATGGCATGATATGAAATATAATTGCATATACAAATGAATATATTCAATTGAATATATATATATATATATATATATATACACACACATATATAATTGAAGACATGGGTATCCTGTGCCATACTTTTTGGGCATCTGGGTTAGAATTTAGATTAGATTAGACTGCATGATGCTGTGACAATGCCTTTAGTTTCTAGCAGGGCAGTATCAGGAAGATGGCACATGCACTGCTTTGTAGCAGCTAAAATAACAAGGACTTCATGATGCAGCAGCCCACACATAGTAATAATGCAATGATTGTGATCTTGGAAGAAAAGGATATAAACTCAGATATGTATTACAGGATCTGATGCAAGTTTACACAATTTAGATCACACTTTTATAGATCAATTTGGCATTGTTGGGAGAAAAATATCTTCCCTTTTGACCTAAGTTTCACATAACACCTTGAATTTTTAAATTGAACGTATTTTGATTTTCAGAATTTATGCTTGTTGCTTTTTCCTTTCCATTTGGGTTGCTAACATTGACCAGGAATCCACACACATTAATGAAAATCATTTTACATTTTTTTGTTTGAACATTTCAATTGGACAAAGAATCTTGGAAAAATTATTTTTAGAAACCTAAATTTTGAGCCAAATTTCTCCTTATACTGTAGTTTTGATTCTTATGCAAATTAAGATTCATTTTTGCAATGTAAAGTAAGTTTAAATATAGATTAATATTATTTACATTCATTTAGTGAAGGGTTTTTTTGGTAAGTGAAAATGTATTCCCATTCCTTTAAAGAAGATATCAAATAAAATGTAGATATTATTTGCAGTCCTGCTTTTTTAGATGGGTACAGTTCCTAGTGACTTTAAAGTCAGTCCAGAATTTGGTTCCTCATATTTTATTTCATTATTAAACTCATTCTGTGAGCACTAACAAAGGGTAGTATACGCTTAATCATAAGATCACAACTGTGTCTTCAACCAACACATTCCAGCCATACCACTCTAGATGGTAGATTGTAGTACTTGTTTTCATTAGCTGGTGATTTAGCTTCCTTAATTACCAAAGTATAAAAGACAGGGTGGAAATTCACAGTAACTAGAAAACCAAAACCCAGTCAAAATGTGCCATCAGAACTGAGCTGGCTGTTTAGTGTTTAGGTATTTGTTACCTGGATGAGGCTATAAGCTGTGTCCAGATGAGCATGGCTGTGCAGTATGTGGTGCTGCCAACACGTCTGCAGTGCTACATATCACACATTCAGCTGTTGTCCACATTGCAAGCTAGCAGCACGGGGAAGGCGGGGGCTAGACCCTGGGATATCCAGGGGTGAAAAAAACCTGTACAAAAAAAAGCAGGGTGGTGCAGATGAGGGCAGCACACACTGCTCAAAACCAGAGCCTGGCTGGACAGACACCTTGTGCTGCTGCTTGTTATCCCCAGGGAACAAAATGTCCATGCTCATGTAGATACAGCCATAGTGACTAGTTAAGCAAATAGTTCACTAAATTACATCTTTGTTCAGAAATGTATAATACTATTAGCAATGGGAAATTACACTGATAAATTATATTGTAAAAAAAATTCCTTTTGCTGAACATCCCACCAAAAGCTAACTGTTGGTATATCCTTTTTTGAGCTACAGAAGAAGTTTTCTACTGTTGCTTGGTCCTCAAAATACCAAGAGCAGGCACTCATTTACTGCAATTAAGATGAAAAATACAGATGACCAGTTCTGATAATTGTATTAAAAAACAGCAAAGAGCCAATCCTAGAAATATTTATTCACATAAATAGGTTCTTTTCACACAAGTAATTCCACTAAAGTGAACAGAACTGAAATTCATCACTGGAGGCTCAAAAATATCATAAGTTAGAAATAAAATATTTGGGTAGAATCTGTAGTATATTTGCATATTAGAATCCCAGGAGCTCGCTAGTATTCAACTAATTTTCTCTTCTGGGAAGCCTATTAACATAACCTGAGATTTTCCTTTCTCTACTACATAAATAAAATACCATAATCTGCACATTTGTAAAGAAAAGTGTTCACATGTAAACTCTATGTAATTTCAGATCTGAATGCTGTATATCAGCTAATCAGGAATATCAATACATGTTAAATTTTTATTAGTAGAATCCTAAGGTTTTATTACCTTAGGGTAAGTTCTGTAAAAACAGGGTTAAACCCAGAATATGAAACACTGCTATTGATCATCTGAATGGTGGCTAATAAAATGGACATTCATTGCATGAGACTCCCTTTCCGAAGACAGACTATCTCCTTGGGGCTATAAATCTAGTGTTCAGGGAATACATTCTAATGTCAGGAGTAACCATTAAACACCATTATGCTGACAGTTGCCTTCATTGACCAAAGGATACTCCAAGCTGTGTATGCTGCATGCATAGGAACACCAGACATTAAAATCTTTCTCATGTTCCATGTTTAGCATTCTGGTGGCACTATCCATTGATTCATTCCTTAAGCATACGTTCAGGCTTTATCAGTAATAATTATTAATAGGAAAAGCTCTCCAGTTGTCTCTCCCTCTTTCCCCCTCCTTGGCTTTTGCTTTTGTCTCTCTCTCTCAAATCCTCCTGCTTTGCCTCTTTGTCTTTCTTCCTTTTTCTTTCTTTGTCTCTCCCCAGCTATCTTCTTTCTCTCCCTCTCCGCTCAGGGTGCTTACAGATCTGAAAAAACAAAACAAAACAGTGCTTTACTTGCAGCTCAGCATGCCCACGCACCAAGTGCAGCACATGCCCAGAAGAGGAATTATTAGTTTGACACGGTATGCCTAGTGTCTGTATAGCTCACACGCACTTCAGCGGGGCTTTTTGGTGCTTTTATGTAATAGCTGATTCAATCAGCTATTACATAAAAGCACCAAAAAGCCCCGCTGAAGTGCATGTGAGCTATACAGATGGTAGGTGAACTGGGTCAAACTGATGCTCTTCCTCTTCTGGTAAAGTGCTGGGTTGTTGTTTTTTGGGTTGGTTTTTTGTTGTTGTTGGGGGGGGGCGGCAGGGTTGCCCTATTTTTCTATCAGTGACTCTTACCTTGTATCATTCTCTTCCTGTATCTTCTTGTTTCCTCTCCTCTTAACCCTCTTGCATTATACTTTCCTTCATGGTCAGCTGCTTTACTTAATTTCCTTTCTCTCTGTTTCTGTCTCCACTCATATGACCACCCTTTTAAACTCAGAGTGACAGAAACCTTTCCCTACGGTGCATCAGAGAGGACAATAGCAAGATATAATTTGGTTTATTTTTAGTCTTTTTATGATTTTATTTAGATTCATTAACTTACCTATCTGACCTCCAAGCACTCGTAGCATCAAACACTATATTGCCATATTACTAGTAATTCTGTCAAGAGATGTATGATCAATCTGCTCATCATAACTACTGCTGCCAATATCTGGCTATTAATCTCCTTCCCAGGTTCCATAGGACTCAAACCCCAGTTACATAAACACAGGTGGAAAGAAGATCACTAGAGCATCCCCTTGAAAGTCAATCTTAGATCCATCACAGTCAGTCAGAAAACTCCTACTTATTCCAATGAAGCCATGATTTCCCCCTCTGTCCCCAACCTATGTGGGGAGAGGTCCAGGGCTGGGGAATCCTGACAGGAAACACTCTAATGTTGCCCCCTTCCTGGCTAACCCAGTAGGTTACCAATTTATGTACTATCACTAATATTTAAAAAAATAATGTGTACTTTACAACTACTTTCTCCTTTATATTTCCCTGGCAATGGAAAGGGGCCTCCAAGTAGGTATGATTAGACTTTTCAGGAAAATTTTCCAGACTGGATGCCTTTCTGGAAGAGGGGCTTTAGCCAACCACAAGTAGCTCAAGAAGAGAGTAACTGGATGAAATTCTCTGGCATGTGTGTACAGGAGGTCACACTGGATTCAGACCTTAAAACAATCTGTGAAGCTGTTCAGCTCTTCTTCCTGTTGAATTTCAGTTGCAGATAACTAAAAATAGGATGTTCTCTAAATGGCGAGACTCTTGGAACGCAGAAATGCTCCCTACATGGTTTGCTTGTTATCTCTAAACAAAATTAAATTAGATCATTGGGAGTAGGATCAATGTTAATGGAGGCAATGTGTGCATTAAGATAGCCCTGCACTGTCTTTAGGAACTCCCAGGTGCCCACAGCAGAATTTGAACAAAACTTGCATTTCAATACATTATTTATTTTTAAAACCATTTATATTCATGGGTTCTAATTAATCTGTGTTAATTTGTGAAATGGAGCTGATGAAATGAAAGTCAAAAGCTTTCCTCTTCCTCTTGCTTCCTGGATCTGTTACCATCCTGTTCTGTTCTCTCTGTCTCTGATTGAAGAGTAATGGTTTGGGAAATGGAAATCTTTTATAATAATGTGATTATACTCTGAGTGTCCTGTAACTGTTTTTAAAGGCAGTAATAAAAATGTATGAGTGACTGAGTAATAGTTAGCAAGGTCACCCTAACTATCAGTTTAACTTGCTATGAAGTCCATAATACACATGTACTTTCCCCTGTCAACAGTAAGAGGTTCTTCTATAATAAAGGACCTAAAGAAAGCAACACTGGCAATGGTAAACCACAACACTCAGTTAGCAGGCATCAACAAGATCTTTGCCTTTGTCAGGAAGAGGGAAATGTATTTCATGGACAAGTTGTAACAGAACAGAATTTCAAGCTGTGCGGAGAAGTTATGGCACACCAATATTTCTTATGCTCCCAAATTTCTCAATGAGACAGCAACAACAACTAAAGTATATAGAAGGTGACAAGAATCACAGGAGAGAATGCCAGTTTGCATTTATATGCATGCATATTTATACAGATGCATGTAAATTTATGGCCTCTTTTTTCTGAATATAATTCCCAAATGCATCTTGTTCATGTTGAGAATACATGTACAAACACATATGACTATGGAGGTGCCATGCACTTTTATGAACCTAGATTTATTTATAGAATCAAAGTATCATAGAAAAATATGGCTGAAAAAAAGAACTTCTAAAGGTCATCCAGTCCCTCACCCTATCCCAAGGGCAGGTAATTATTTTGGCTGGAGGACTGCTTAATGAGTTTTTGTTAGTTGGGGCCCTCCGCATAGGTAGCCCTGCCCCCTGGCAATTTGTCCTGCCTCCTGGTTGCCATCTTGTGATTATAAGTCCTGCCCCTAACCCCTGACATTTCCATCAAAAGTCCCTCCTCTTGCCCCGGAAGTACTCCTTTTTTTGGGGGGGTTGTTATCTTGAAACTGGAAAAAAAATCATATACTAAAAAAAAATCAGACAGCTACTATAACTTATTTTAACTTTATTTAAAAAAATATTTTGTCTCAATTTGTTGGTGTTTGCATAGTGTATCTAGAGGTGTTGCATCATAGCTCAAAATATATTCTTACTTTTGTGTATTGTGTGGGGGGCGCTAAGGCATGTATGCGGGGATTGTGTGGTTGGGGGTGGGTCTGAGGGTGTGGGAGGTGTGGGTATGGTGAGTGGGGTGTGTGGGGGAGGGTGGGAAATGTGGAGGGGTATGGGTGTGGGCTATGTGGTTGGGGTGGGAGGGTATGGGAGGATGTGGGTGTGGGTATGGTAGGGGTGAGAGGGTGTCAGTGTGTGTGAGAATATGGTGGGGGGTGTGGGAGGGTATGGGTATGCACTGGGGGTATGGTGGGAGGTGGGAAGCCAGCCCTGCCCATTCTGTCTTTTCTACAGCACGCAGTTTCTGGCTGTAAGGCCAGGACCCACATGGTGTGGAATGGAGCCAGCACAATGCGGATCCAGCTGCAAGGCTGGGGACTGCATGGCAACCAGCCCGGCCCAGCCCATCCTGTCTGTGATGCACAGTTCCTGGCTACAAGGCCGGGACTAACGTGGCACAGCACAGAGCCATCCTGGCCCAGCTCATCCCCTCTGTACCATTCTGTGTGGGTCCCGGCCTTGCAGCAGGGAACTGCACGCTGCAGCTGGAATGAGTCAGGCCGGACTGACTCTGTGCTGCACCACATGAGTCTGAGCCTTGGAGCCAGGACTTGCACGGTGCGGCACAGAGCCAGCCCGGCCTGGCTGGTCCCAGCAGCATGAGGTTCCTCGCTGCAAGATTGGGACCCATGCAGTGCAGCACAGAGGGGCTGGGCTGAGCTGGCCCTGTGCCACATCGTGCAGTCTCCGGCTTTGCAACCAGAACCGCATTGGGCTGGGTCAGGTTGCATGCTGGCTGGGGCTGGCAGGGCTGTTCTGCTTCCCTCATCTCCACTACTGGGGGAAGGTGACTGGGCACCGAGGCTGTGGCAAGGGAGGGGGTAGGGGACTGTGGGTCATGCACCCAGGAGGATGTGGGTCAGGAATGATCTTGGCAAATGGGTCCCATTAGGAAAAAAGTTGAGAACCACTGTTCTAGATCATCCCTGACCAGTGCTTGTCCAACCTCTTATGTAAACCTTCAATGACAGAGTCCACAACTTCCCTAGACACACTATTCTACTGCTTCTCTGTTGTAACAGTGAAGACGTTCTTCCTGATACCCAATCTAAACCTACTTTGCTGCAACTTCAAGCCATTGGTCCATGTCTTGCTTTCTGCAGCAAGACAGAAAAGGTGTTTTCCCTCTTTTTTATTGAATCCCTTCAGGTATTTGAAGACTTCCATCATGCTCCTCTTAAACACCTTCTGCAAACTGAACATACCTATTTCCTTGAACCTCTCCTTCTATAACTTGTCTTCCAAGGCCTTTATCATTTTTGTTGCTCACCTCTGGACCTTCTCTAACTTCTCCATGTCCTTTTAAAACTGTGGAGCCCACAACTGCACACTACTCTAGACTAGGACTAACCAGTGTCAAGAAAAGAGGCACTATCACCTCCCATGTCTTGCACCTAATGCTTCTATATGCTGATATACAATATTTGTTTTCTCGTAAATGGAAAATAACAACACATTCAGCATTTTCTTTTTCCTTTCTTTTTTCTTCTGTCATTTTATTCCCCACCCCCCTCTCTCTCTCACCTTCTGTCATTCTCCTACCTTTTCTTTCTGGGTGTCTCATCTTTCTCTCTCTATATTTTTACTATGCACTCTTTACTGTGTTCTCTCCTTCTTTCTTCAATTTCTTTTCATTCATTATGTTCAGTGTTCTCCCTAAGAACATAATATACATAAAAATTAATAGAACCTTAGTTAGAGATGGCCAATATAAACATTTATTGTCTATTTATATCTATTTATGTTAAACTCTAGCCTGCCATCTGTGCATATAACTCATTTATAACTATTTGCTGCAGCCACTGCTACTTTGTCCTTCCTTCTGGCACTCCTTGGTTTGTTTATCACATTCTCCGTATTGTGCCTTAGCTCAGTCCAGGTCTACCTTATAAACATTTCACATCATGTCAGCGGTCCCTAATGGATGTAGTTGTGCCAAAAAAAGCCCTTAGTGTAGGATGCTGCTATACCAGCAAAACCACACTTTTGCCTACAGTCTCTTTCACAGGCCAAGGGAGAGAATCTGCATATTTCACAGGGTTCTAGGTCTCCCTGATATCTATGCCCCAGGTTTGTAGTAGAGAAGAAAAGGAAGCTTATGATTGCTTAAGCCAGGCTTAGCAGAGAAGGAAGCCTGAAGGACCTTACCATGAAGCTTTCTTGCAGAAGAAGATGTTTAAGAAGCAGACTTTGCAATGGGGAGCTGCATGCAGAGAAGAAGGCAGAAAGGACCAGGATCACGGGATATGACACAAAGGTCACTGATGTAAATGTGAGTCTTTCCATTGACTTGACTGAATCAGGCTTATAGAGCAAAAACAGTCAACTCAGTGATATCAAGACTGAAAGCATTTGGGCTGTGAGTGAGTTGCATATGCACCTCTAGTCTGGGGTTTCTGTACATCTCTCGCTGTATGGTCTTTGTTGTCTCATATGTAGCATGAGCAAGAGGGCTGCAAAAGTTAAGTATGTGAGACATCTGCACAAAAATAAGAAAGCTTTCCTGTACCGTATAACTGGTTCTGCCTGCCGACTGGGGATGTACACTTGCTATATCCACTCTCCTTACAGGTTTTTTTGTACATGGGTCATAGTATTTGTAATATTTTTGTTTCTTATATTCCTAAACAGAATCCTACAAATATTTGATCTCTGCCAGGGCTAAACCTAACTTTTTGCCAGGGTGAGGAACATTCAGCACAATTACTATAAAATAATTTACCTTGGATTCTATTCCTTAGTAAGGAGGACACATGACCATCCCTTCTAAGGTAGTTGCCTAAAGTAGGTGCTGCCATGGCACCTGGCCACCAGAAGGCAATGGAGCTAGTCTGCATTGAACAAAGGACTCTCCCAATGAGATTGTCTCAAGGACTGGACACAAAACCAGTATGCCAGTGTAACTTAAACCAGTGTATAGTACTTCTCACTTTCTGAATGCTAATTTTATCCTGGAGTGGACTGACTTCCACCAGCATAAGATATGTGTCTGCTCCACATTTACTATGGAGAGAAGTCAGTTTACCCCATTTTACATGTGTTGTGTGCCTTGCCTGTCCTCTCAGGTTATGAAGGTTCCTCACTGATCCGCAGGTATTCTGGTTTTCTCTCATTTAAAAAAATCCCCAATTTTCTGTTTAAAAAAAGTAACCCTAAATCCACATTTTTTCATGATTAAAATGAAACACCACTATATATATATTACTATATATATATATATATATATATATACACACACACACACACACACACACATGCATATATATCTATATATATATATATAGATATATATATATATATTAGTGGTGTTTCATTTACATAATGGACAAATGTGGGTTTGGGGTTATTTTTTAACCGAAAATTTGGGATTTTTTTAAATCAGAGAAAACCAGGATCCCTGCTGATCAGAGAACAGCTGCAGCCCAAAAGCCATCTGCAGATCTGAATGTTGATTAGCTAGAGAGGTGCAGATGATGTATATAGCCAGTTTCAAGTCAAAGAATATTCAGACACAGCACATGTAAAAAATTTGTATATGGGAGGAAGGATTAGATGGATTTTAAATACAAATTAAGTCAGAAAGAGGAATGGTATTTCTGAGATGGAAGTTGTTATGAAATGGAAACTGAAAAAAATGAGATAAAGTCATTTCTCTATATTGACTAGGTATTATTAACACATTGCTGCTAGCCAATTGTAAAGCTCTTCCTGTATTCAAACTCCCTTCTCTGTAATTATAGATTATAAATAGATTATTGCATTCTCATAGTATATTTTGGCACCTCAAATCCTTCCTTGGGCTCTGCAAAAGTAATTTGGAACAGTCTATCTCTTTATCCAGTGCAATCACAGGTTCTGTCAAGATTTAATATACAATAAATCAGAAAGTACTGACACATCTAATCAGCCACCATCTGTGAAAACAAAACAAATCACAGTCCATGGATTGTACTGAAATATAGTCCATCAATACAAGCTCTCCCCACCAGGCATAGTGTTTACCATCATGAGCAGTTCCAGTAGACCCAATGTCTTGGTAAGAAGCAATGAATTCAGTGACACTGGCTGTATCTGATCCCCTTAGGGATGGATGGATTCTTAATCTCTTGTGTGTAGTTTCTTAAAAATATTCATGGACTTGCACAATAAGAGACTGGGTCACTGAGAATCATTGGAGGGGACAGATTGACCAGCACAAAAGGGAGAAGCTTTGCATGCACCAACCTTTACAAAAGCTCAGACTTTGCACTAACACAAACCCTTCCCCCAAACACTGAGAATCAAGAAGCCTCACCCTTGCCATACCCAAACAGAAGGTGATCATTGTGGTACTGACATGATGCTGAATTAATGGAGCCTGGCCCCACTATAGCAACATCAGTTAAGAAGAGAAGGTTACCAGAACCAGTCTGATACCGCTGCAGCCCACCCTCACATAAGAAACAGGCATATTCCTTGAGTTATAACTGCCAAATCCCTCTGAATAGGTATTTACAATCTGCGTATCGAGAGGCATGGGATGAATGCTAGTTGGGTTTAGATAATATACAGCATCTTTTGCTTATGCCACACAATAAAAAGTGCTTCTCTTATGGAAATAACATTTCTGTTTCATCTTTGTCCTGGATGGAAAGCAACACAGATTCTGTAAATGATCTGTTGGAATACTCCAAAATTTTAAGGTAGTCATAAATTGCGTATTGAGTAATATCAGATTAAGTCCTCCTGAATAAAATAAAAATGAAAGCCACAGAATTTTATATCACTAGGGGAAAAAGAATTTTTAGCTGCCGGCCACAACTGTGTTCACATGATTCTCTGCCCAAAATGCAAGTCATGGTGCACTGGTGAAATAGGAAACTCACATTCCACGGGAACCAGACATCACAGAAACTACTCAGAAAGGGTTCACAAGCCAGGTCAGCTCCAGCCAAACATTGTTTCGGTCAGCCATTGCACATTTCTGAACCGGGAGCCTAATCTTCAGAGCACAATTCTGGACTGCAGATATGCCAAAAAAATGTGCCAAACTATTTAGAAGAGGACAAGAGTTGTGCTGATATACTTTGAAAGTATAGCTATATAATACGAGCTAAATATGCCCGTATTTCAGCTAGACAGCCCAAGCTGAAGCCAAGTTTTGTTAGTCATATTTATAGATGTGCTAGAATTATGTTATTTTTCACTTCATGAATTAACGTATTACAGTCCTCTACAGCATCCTTAAAATGGTATAAGTTAGTATGAATTCCTAGCAACCAGGGCTAGACTGGAATATTGATGAGGGTGTTTCTGGTTTTTGTTGATGCTCTGGTTTCCCTTTTAAGTTGTTTTGTTCTCTTGTTTCTTCTCTTGTTTTATAAGCTATTCTCTTATTAGAAGCTGCTCTGAGCCCTTGTTAAAAAGGGGGGCATATAAAGCAAATAAAATAAAACATATCAATAAATCAATACCTGACCTTACATCGTGTATAAAAGCTGCTTCATAACAATGAATGATACTTTCTCCTTTGCAGGTTTATTTCTGAGCTCTTGCCAGTTGTTATTTTAAATAAAAAAGTGAAAGGAAGGGTTTAAATTAGATAAGGGCCTGAACTCCAATGACACTGTATTTCAAATACCACAGCCAAGCATTTCACCTGGGTCCCTATGCTGTAATGGAAACCAACCCCCTTGATCTCAATCTCCCTAAGGGATCCTGAAAATGTGGAAGAAGGATCCAATTGCAGATGGCTTTGAGCTCATCTATAGCTAAGAGAGTTTTCTCATTACTGAGTGGTGGTTTTGGATGCCTCAGGCTGTGGACAGGTGTTACATTTGTACCAAGGGAAATGCCTTCCTTCCAGCACAAAAAGCAAGTGCACCGCATTGAAAACCGTGTCTTTTGTGAAAAAATGAGAGCACCTCCAACCAGGAAGATCTTTCTCCTTTCACTTGAATGCCCGAACACTTCTCTCAGTTCTGAGGACCCTCCACAGACCTCTGCTTCAAGAGGGAGGAAGGGAGGGAGAACATTAACCCCCAGAAAGGCTGCCCAGCAAAGAGTTGTTCGGGAGGGAGCTCTCTGGGAACCTTGCTGCATTGCTTGAACACTGCAGGAGGGTCCCTGGGCTGTTCAGGCAGCAGCAGCAGCAATGTCCCCTGCTACCAAGCAGACCCAGGTCACCTGATTGTCAGGACTGGGCAGGGGGGCATTCTCCTGTTCAAGGCATGGCACAGGTCACCCCAGATTTGTGTACAGGGTGGGGAATATTCCTGCTGTTCAAACTGGGTCTGTGCACAGGGAGGGAAGTATAGGCACCATGGCTTGAACCCTCCAGGGTTTCCTGGGAGGGTTCCAGCCCTAGGAAATGTCCCCCAGCTCCTTGTGAAGACTGGGGTCACCCCAGAGCTGTGCAAGGGGCTGGGAAGCATTCTGTCCATAGCCTCAGTTCCACATGCCCAAACTGAGACTCATTTGAAGATGCTGATTTTTAGAAGGCAGATCCTCAGATCATCTTGAAAATCAGTCTCTCCTAAGGTCATTTTCACCCAAATCACAAGTCACTTTTGGAAGCTGTGTCCTTAATGTGTGTGTTTCACAGCAACACTGATTTAGTTTGTATGTATTATCAACACATAGGTGCTGCAATGCCACAGGATAAAAAGGGGGATTAATAAAAGGGGCTTATTCCTATGCACTTTATCTGGGCACATCAACCATGTGTAGAGGTCCACTGGGTGAATTTATCTAGTTTTGTTTCACAAACTTCACATGCAACAGTGCTTAAAATATAGGCTTGGGGACTGACTTAAATTCCACAGAAGTCAATGGTGCCTTGCAGTTGATTAACTTCAATATGTGCCAAAGAAGTCAAAAGATACAAAAGGTGTGCTACACACTCCTACATCCTAGCATCAAAAATAGGCATGGCCTCAGCCTTCTGCTTTAAAATCTATGGTGTGGTCTGGAGTAAAGGAAGTAAAGGAAGAAAGAGTAGAGGAAGAAACACTCTGCTGCTGCCTCTATTAGCAGTGAGTGGGTTAGAAGAGGAACACAACAGCCCAGCCAAACTATGTCTAATGGTCTCAAAAACAAAAGACACTCCACGAGGCCAAATTCTGTGTTGTTCTGCACCTTGTGAAATCCCATGGATATCTGTGGGGTTGCACAAGAGGAAAAAAGGGCAGAATCTAAACCTGTGGGTGGATCCAAGTTGAAAATTAAGCCAGTTTTAGCACCTGCTTCATATTTACGACATTGCTCAAAGTGCTTCAAACTGCAAGTGACTATTTGTGCTGGAAAGTCTGTTATGGTATCTCCTCAGGACCAGGCCAGTATGTGCTTACTTCTAACCATATTAAAAAGTAGGACTAACCTCAGATTACTACTGTTACACTGCATGCAGTTTACTGGATTCTCTCTGTTAATGGCTGAACTTTTTATATAAAGACCAAACATACGTTTTTGATTTTCTTAGACTAGTAAAGAGGTTTTTTTTTAAAAGAAACTGCTGCCCTAAGCAAATTGCAAGTCTATAATATTTCTATTAAGAGATCTTACGTTCCCAATGTCTAGTGATTTCAGTAATATGTTATGCAGTCCAGAAACATGGAATGAAAATTGTTCTTGTGACCACAGAAGCATTTTAGATCCTTCCGGTGAGGCCCTTATCCAGGTCATTTCAATCTGTTTGATTAATGTTTCCTTTTTTCTCTGTCATTACTTATAGGGAAGTGGGGGAGGTACAGATTTCTTTCAGAAGAATGTAGTTTAAATGGAAACAGATTCACATTTACAAGACTTTAAGAATATTTTCCTTTATTTCTTCCAAATCAATAGAATCTGGCAGGTAAGTCATAATGGGCTGCACTCCAGGCCCCAACATGGCCCCCTTACAGGGGTTGATTGAAGGAGCAGTGCGTACATCCAGAGCATTCCTGTATTTCAGCTCTCTACTGTTAGCAGATTTCTTTAAGGACTGGTAGCATTCAGTACAAGTTGGAGGAGCCCTGAGACACCTCTGTTTCTTTGGATTAGTGGCAAGAAAAGGGGTGGGTGGGGGGGAGACAAGTGAACTCCAGTATGTCCCTGGGACTGGGAGTTGTACTAAGCAAAGCTTGGCTAGACCCATGTGTTAGCTGAGCTAGAGGCTTAGGCTTACTTAAGATGGTAGGAAGGGCTTAGTGTCTGAAAGTCCCCTAAGTTCAAAAAACAGCTGAACTACTGAATTAAGCAGTATTGGACACCATCCCATAAGGATAAGAACAGACTGAGGAACAGGACAGCTTTCTTGATGAGGTCAAGATGGGTTGGTACCAGCCTCCAAAGGGCAGTTTTCTGCACCTTCACAGCATCAGTGTAATCAATCAGCAAGACTGTGGTTTTGAGCAGTGGCATAAGTCGGGCAGAGCAAACATGGCAACCAGCCTGGGCACTGACTTGGGCTGGGATGGGTGGGACAGGGGAAGGACAAGCAAAAAAAGTGGTTGTTGACAGCTATGTGATTGCAACTGTAAACTGCAGCAGCAACTGGAAGTCACTGCTGCCCCTGTGTACCGGGCACCTGGCTAGGTCCCTATGCTGCTGGTTTTGACACTTGGTAAAGTCCTTCTGTAACCCAAAACTAGTATAAGAATGGAGCTATAATGGCTGTTGACTCACTGTGTATCTTGCGCAGACTTGTAATCAACCTAAACTAGTGATTAGTGAAAAGATGCCTAGCAAGCTAAATTTATGCCTCTTCTCTGTTACCATGTGTGCTTAGCACTGCTACAGGTATCATTAAAGCTCTCCCTGAGTAGCACCAAGGGCCTAAAACGGTATAAACTCAAGTATATGCTCTGAGAACCTAATCAGCATGTGCATGCAGGTTTTGTCATTTGGACATTTACATTGTAGGTATTTGCATAAGTGAATATTAAATTTGGTGGCATCACTTCTATAAGTTTGGTCAGACTTTCAGGTAACCACATGTAACCACATATAAAAAGTTACTTGTATGTAGTATACTATAGTTACTTTTTCTTCCTGTACATTACCTCTTCACTTAAAGCCATGTTCCTTATTCTGGCATGCCTGTGGATATCAGTTGAATAAATATAACTACATATGTCATTCACATCTGTCAGAAACTTGCTGATTCACAAGCATTCTTGACAGGCCTACTTCAGGTCTTATAGTAAGTGGTTGTTTTGGAAGAATCTCATTAGACAAGGCGAAACAGAAGTGAAAAGTACAATTAGGCTGCTTACAGATACGGAAAAGCAAACAAACAACACTTTACTTTCACCTCGGCATGCCCCTGCGCCAAGCACAGCGCATGCCCAGAAGAGGCGTCGTGGCTGACTAGGCTTGCCCAGCATCTGTATGTGCTTTAGCAGGGCTTTTTGGCACTTTTATCTAATAGCTGAAGCCCCGCTGAAGCGCATGAGCTATACAGATGCTGGGTGAGACAGGCCAAAATGTCATGTTGCCTCTTCCAGTAAAGCACTGTTTCCCTCCCCTTCCCCGCCTTCCATGTCTGTCTGTTAGTCGCCTTATTGCCTTGGAGGAAACAGAACTGTAAATCAATTAGCTGAATCTTCATGGTGTGGTTCTTGGAAACATTTGGATAATGCTGAGATCCTAGATACTTCACGGTTCTTAATCTTGTGTACTGGATTAAAATGTGTCACTGGCTATGCACGTCCTTCATGTTTAAACTTTTGAAAGCAGCATCTACAACTGCTGAGAAGAGTTCACCTCCTCTAGCTTCATCCTAAATCCTTCCACCCCTCTCTACTCCACTGAAAGTGCCCTCACCAGAAGCTCTAAGGTCTTCTTCATGGCCAAACTGAAGTGCCTTTACCTACTGGCCAAACTGAAGTGCCAACAGCCAACCTAGGAGTTTGAAAAAGGTGTGTGTGTGTGGGGGGGGGGGGGGGTGTCAGGCTCAGGTCCTTGTCCTCTGGGTCTGGCAGAATGTGGCAGTCACTGCTGGTACCTGGCTCAGGAAGAGAGGCTGGGCCTCTGGTTCTGGCAGGATCAGGCCCTCCACTCCCGTGGACAGCAGGAATGCAGCAGGAATTGAAGGTGGGTGTGACTGCACTGCTGCATCCTCCCAGAAGCAACCCTGACTCCATCATTACTTCCTTTGATTTCTACATTGTCAAAAGCAATCTAAAACCCAAAGGAGGTAATGACGGAGTGGGCAGATATAAACCTGATGACGTTCAGTACCAAAAAATGGAAGGTATTTCACCTTGAGGAAAAAAAACCCTCAGCATGCTTATAGGCTCAGCAGTGCTATGCTCACTAGCACCACTGCTGAAAGAGACTTGGGGGTCATGATTGACCACAAGATGAACACGATCCACCAATGTGATTGTAACCCAGGCAGTACTCCAAGAAGTACTTCCTCTCCAACTGAAGGGATCAAAGCAGGTGCACAAGCACTGTGGGAGGTGTAGGGACTCTCCTCCCTGTATAGAGCAGAGCCAGACCACCAATGGGGACTTAACCATATGCCTTTTAATGAGAGAACAATACTGGGAACATAACCAGTGTAAACCAGGGGGTATAGGGGACACTACAATGCCCTGAGGGGGCAGGATTCAACAAAGGTTAGACACTTACAATCATAGACATATTCATCCAGTTGGCAAAAGACAGGGTTAACAAAACATAGAACACAAACAGCAGAACAAACAATACTGGTTGGTGAAATATAAAAGGCACAAAATACAAAATGTCAAATAACAAGGAATATAGGGCCTAGGTACCTGGAGGGGGGAAAGGGGGAAAACACAATGACCCCTTTCCACTGCAACAAGAATTTCTCCCTGTTAGCTCACTCACTCCAAGTCACGCCAGCTGGGGCTTGAATTAGGACAGCCCACATGGTAGGCAGAAACTCTACCACACAGCCACCAGTGCTGGCACTCCTTCAACTGGCTAGGGGTCTTAACCTTCCCAGAGCCTCGGCCTCATGTCGAGCTGCCTGGCCTCTTATTGGAGGAGCTGGAAGCAGAGCTGGGAACCTCTCAAGTTGCTGCTCAGATCCTTGCTGGAGCTGGGGAGCCTCTCCTGCCGGCCGCACGCCACGCTGCTGAGGGTCCACCTGCTGCCTGCAGGTCACACTCCTTCAGGCTCTTCTGGGGCAACTGCTCCTGCCCCGCTGGCCCAGCTCTTGCCAGCTCTTTGAAACTCCTTCCTTGTGGTCCCTCACTGGTCTCCCCTGAGTCAGCCGCGCTGCCCCTTTTATCCCTCTCCAGGTGACCCAGGGGCCAATCAGGGGACATGGAGGGTGAGTCTCTGGAGCCTGATTGGTGAGGAAAGGGAATTCAAAGTCCTCCAATCATCTTTTACCCTTTCAAAACTCCTGGGCCAAATCATTACCAGATTGGTGAGGAAAGGGGATCCCAAGTCCTCCCATCATCTTTTACCCTTTCAAAACCCCTGGGCTAAGTCACTGCCAGCTAGCCTGTCACACGATGTTGCAGCTGGTAAAGCAAACCAAACTCTGGCTTGCATCCATAGATGCTTCTCAAGTAAATCCCAGGATGTCATCCTCCCATTGTACTCAGCCTTGGTGAGGCTGCAGCTGGAGTACTGCATCCAATTCTGGGCTTCACAATTCAAGAAGGATGTGGAAAAGCTTGAGAGTGTGCAGAGGAGAGTCATGCGCACGATCAGAGGGCAAGTGAACAGGCCTTATGATGAGAGGCTGAGGACTGTGGGACTCTTCAGCTTGGAAAAGTGCAGGCTCAGGGGGAACCTGATGGCTGCCTATAAGTACATAAGGGGCGTGCATCAGGATCTGGGGGAACGCCTGTTCACCAGAGCACCCCAAGGGATAACAGGGACCAATGGTCATAAACTCCTCTGTGATCGTTTTAGGCTGGACATAAGGAAAAACTTCTTTACTGTCCGAGCCCCCAGAGTCTGGAACAGACTCCCTCCAGAAGTGGTGCAGGCACCTACTCTGGACTCATTCAAGAAACGTTTGGATGTTTACCTTGCTGGGATCCTTTGACCCTAGTTGACTACCTGCCCCCGGGGCAGGGGGCTGGACTTGATAATCTTTGAGGTCCCTTCCAGCCCTAATGTCTATGAATCTATTAATTCTATCATCTCCTAGTTTTCCTGTTTCCCTTATCATTCCTTCAACTTCCTCTGTGGTTTCTCTCACCTCTCCTACGTACTTTATCCTTGGCCTTCCTTTCTTCTTTGCACTATGCCACTAGATAATCTTATCTACTCACAGGAGTTCAATGTCCAGCTTCGCTCAGTGAGCTACCTTTTTACTCCTAACCAGACCTCTTTTATCTGGTTCAACCACTGGCTCGTCTCCAACACCTTTTTATGAAGGTTTCAGCTCTGGCTTAAATTTAACATGGTCAAAACTGAATTCCTTATCTTTCCTCCTTATGCTGCCCTTCTCTCTCCTTTTCCTGTCACTGTAAACAGCATTTCCAGTCATTCCAAATTATTTGTGTCCACAACATTTTTCTCAGGTTTATTTGTGTGCAGTACCCACATAACAGCTCTTTGGATATTTCTTTGTTAAACATGATGATTGAAATTAAACTACTTAGCAGCCCCTCCTAACTTTATCAGCAGAATTCTTATGTTCCTTTATAAGAAAAAAATCTCATAGAACCAAATAGGAGTGAAACCAATACGGTTTTCCAGAAATAAGACAGGGCCTCTAAAAATTGCTACAAATGTAATTTAAGAAAGATTCCTTACCATCAAATTCAACAGAAAATTCCATCCTTACTATACAATTCTGTGCCAGGGTTTGAATAGTCCTTAGAAAGAGGATTATTTTCTATAAAACTCTATAAGACTTCCAGAAAGGCTTTTTGTTTATTTAACTAAAACTCTCATTCTGACTAGCACAGTTGTCTGAAAGCATGGGATCCTGAGTTCTCACTGTAGGTTACATTTCCTGTACATAATTCTAATGGAAGCAAAATAAAACAGGAATCTTAAAAATATCAACAGACTGGCATATGGAGGAAAATAATCCAACATTACAGACAAAACGGTTGTGTTGCTATGTGGTCTGGAATTCTTTGACATGCCAGCAGACTTGCCAGCTGCCTATAATATAAGAAAAATTAGGAGAGCATCTGCAAGATATTTACAGTCAGGGCAGAGGCAGGGGGAAGCAGCCTTTGGAGTTTATCAGTGGTATGCAGGGGTCAGAATGCCTTTCAAATCAAATTTGACATAAAAACCCAAATAGGAAAGATATTCTGAAAGTGCTAATGAAGTCCTAGGATCATTCTCTGCATCCTTCCAAGTAGATTCCTGTTCTGTGGGGAATCCTACACCAGGGAATTGAGGTGGGGCAGCTGGAGAAGCAGGGCAGGGATATGAAGTGATGTGAGGTAACCACTAAGTGTGCTGGTAACACTGGGTTATGTCCCAGATACTCCCAGGGAGGGATGCTTTAGCATATAACTTATCTACCCACACATGCCAGGAATCAGGCTTAGAAGATCTGCCCCCCCCCCCCCAAAATACTGGAGACAGGACTCCAAATGGTGGGAAGGGATGCCCTGGGAGTAACTAGGTTTCTGGTTTTGAGGTGTGCATGCAGGAGGGGGCAGGTTAGACATGCTCCTCCCCAGGAGCACTGGGATGGGATGAGACACCTTCACACTGCCCATTTGTGGTCTCAGTAGAGGGCAGATTCCAGCCCTGAGGACTTAGAATTCAGAGCACCAAAAATGATGGCATTAGCTAAAAAAAAATGCTTTTTTTTCTTTAATATTGCATTTGGTGGTCTTTTTTCTCTGCTTTCTACATGGGCCTTTAGGTCACATTTAGGTCACACCTATCTTTTTTCCACAATCCCAAGGGCTAGAGAATTTTGGGGCTTTTTTTAAAAAAAAGCAAAAGCTGAGTTTCTCACCGCACTGCCTGACCCTGAAAGCTGGGACCTTAATAAAAACATCAACTCTCCTGTTATTTGCAATAAGTCAAGATGCTATTCCTCTTCTGCTGAATGCCATCTTACACCTCATCTGGGGCCATTTGTGCAGTAAAGTATTTCACAGTGTGAGAAAGGGAAAGAATTTCAGCTTTGAAGGCAGCTGGAAGACTTAGCCTTTTTAATGCACAGTCATTACAATTTGGCTTCCTTCTCATCAAGAGAATATTTTCCTAGCAAAGTGGAACAAAAGACCCCCTCCAGAAAGCTGGTCCTCCTGTGATGCCACTCACTCTAGCCTGGTCTACACAACAGGCTCCGTGAGTGCCTCCAGACACACTGCTTCCCCTGTAGCAGCAGAAACCCCTCTTTACGTTGACTGAGCAGCAGGTCTCTGAAAGACAGATAGCTTCTGCCAACAGCCAAGAAACAGAACATATAGCCTGCACCTTGTGCCATCTTTCTCAAATAGCCATGCCTACCCCTGGGGCATGGCTGTGTCACAATTGCAGAGGAACTGAAGAGCAGCTGCACCATTCTGGCAGGAATGGCACAGAGTTGCTTAAGGATGCCTTGGATGTGTGCTAGCTCTGATGTCTTACCTGGGAACCCTCCTTTTGGCCTCTAGAAAATTTCTGTTAGGTGAAGCTGCCAGGTGTAGACCGAGTCTGGGAGTTGTGCCACTGACCAGTGGAAACAGGTTAATGTCCTACAGCTAAATTCTGCTGTCATCATGGTCATCAGTATTAATCAGGAGTGACTCTACTGAAGACAATGAAGCCTGGCTAACAGAAGAACAGAATCAGTACTTATCACTTTTGTTACACCATTCAACAGTTTGCTTCAGGAACTCTCTTGGTTGCCTGCAGTAAAATTCTTTGAGACAAATGAGCAACAAGCAAATCCTGGGCTGCATTTCCAGTTGTGCTGTGTGTCTCCTGGGTTCTGGTGAGGAGCAGAGTTGTACCTCTGTGCCCCTGGAAGTCTCTGCAGTGTCTTGAATGGCAAGATACTTGTCTGTTCCAAGTGATGCTGAGTGGCAATACCCCCCAAGGGCCAGAGCACCATCAGAAATTAGATGGCAGCACTCTAACAGGACTCTGGCCACATGTCTTCCCCTGTCCAGTCCCCCCTGACAAGACACTTGTTCTGAAGGTAGGGGCAGGCTAGGACATAGAAGTCAGCTCTCCTGGCTCTTTACGCCCTTGCAAATCCAACCTGCCTAGTGTCAAAGCGGTCAAATGACCAAAGCACACATACTCTAGTTTCCAGCCTCCCCAACATTCAGCCACTTGATAGCAGACTCCCTAATCAATTTGCTTAATATTTCTAAATAAATTTGCCCTCATACTTATTTAAAGTCAGTCAAATTTAACAGACCAAACATTTGGCCTGCCATAAAAGTTGCATTAGTCTGTCCTCACTATCCTGTTGACAACTTGAGCATCATCAAGACCAAACAAAGCAAAAGTTGTAAAGCAGGTTAACTTGATTAAAGAGCCAACTGCTGTGTAGTGCATGACAAAACTGTGGAAGCCAAGGACAATGAGACTTGACTACTGCTTGTGCCTCTAATGTTTCCATGCCAAGCTCTCTTCATATTTACTGGTTAGCTCAGTGTTCTCAACCTTTTTGGATTTGAGGCAGCCCTCACTGGACTCAAGACACCCCTGGCTGGGCTTGGAGCACCTTTCTCTAACTTTTCTGAATTGAGTGGCAAAAAACTGATTTATATATGACAGTACTTTCCTCCTTACACTGGGGCTGGGCAGTAGGGATGGGGGATTGTCCAGGCAGGGACAAGCCTGACCCTGGCTTACCTGCTTATCTCTACACACCTCACTTATCTCCTTATGCTCCATGGCACCCTTCAAATAATTTGGCAGCACCCCAGGGTTCCCAGGCACCTGATTGAGAAGGACTGTGATAGCTTATTGGACTAGCAAAACAAACTGATCTAAAGGAGAAACTCCTTGAGGTATATATTTCGAGGTTGGTTACATTAATTGTTTTAAAGGAGGCAGCTCTGAATGATTTACAACTGACTAATTATGAAGACCCACTGGTGTGCATGGCACTGTGGAGATTTTCAGACTGGCAAGAAGGTACTTTGCAGGTCTTCCCTGTGGTGGAGAGACAGAAAAAAAACAGGAAAAATGACTGTGGTTACTGGAGATGGGGTAAAGCAGAAAGAAAGAGGAGAAACAAGAGAAGGCAATGGGGAAGGAACATTGTTCTTGGAAGAGTGTAATTTTAAAAAGAAAGCAGATCAGATAAAGTCATTTATTTTTTTTAGCACATGTCTTGCCTTTCCGTGCATCCTAATTCTTTGGGTTGTCTGAGCTGTTACTTGAACTCTCCTGTCTTTATAGCTCTGTCCAGGAAAACAGCTTTGGTGGGGAGGCAACATGAAGTGATGGTGAGTAATAGGTCCCACCTCAAATATTATTACCCAGCCTCTTCTTAGCCAAAGACAAGTTTGACTTCTTTCCCATTAGAAATTACTCTTGTCCCAGCCCGCCTCCCCAGCTGAATTGCCTGCCTGTATATTTAGTCTTTTATCACCTGTTTTGTCTTTAACATACCCCAGGAAACTTTGAACATGGCTCTCCCTGAACAGGCCTCTCCACCCCACTTAATACATCAGTTTTTGTACAACATTGCTACTGTTCATGAAAGCTCAGTGAACACATTAAAAAACCCCCTAAAAAACCCACCTCACATTTGAGCTGCACAATGCTGCCTAAGGAACCATGGATGACATTTCCATTTCCTTTTAGGTAAATGCCTTCTGCTCTATAATGTGGTCCCTGTGGGTATATTGTTGCTTCAAAGTACAATTTTCATCTGGAAGGGATCTGATAGCTTGTTGTCTGGCAGCAGCCATTTCCTTTAGGTAAAATGCTTTTCTTATACTTGGCAGGAGAATGGTTTCTGAAACATTTTCTGCATGGCAGTGCTCACACCAAGAGCTTTTTGACTGATCAGGCTTCAGGGTACCCAATAAGAGCCACAAATTTAGGGGGACACCATTTGCAAAAGGACCAAATGAAATTAAAGCAGCACCCTCTTCTATGTACTGAATTATATAGTGTCACCTCTCTCAGGCCCTTGTGCTCCTGCGCACGCAATGCCCTTGTCACTGCAGTGATTCATAGCAGCAAAACCCCATTGTGTCAAACGTAAATAGGCAGGCACACCCAGCCTGTTCCGTTTGTGAGGAGCGCCTGGGTCATGATTCATTTGTTACTCGCATTGCCGTACTGTACTCAGACATTGTGAATTTCTTTTGTTTCTGACCCCTAGTTGAAACCATCTTTCCCAGAATTAATTTCTCTCTCAACCTTGTCTTGTATTGCCTTATAAAACTTTATGGACTAGGAGGGCAAAACCTCAGTTGTGTGTTAGATTTGAGCTATGTGAACCCCAATTACTTGCATATAATAGCACAGAAATATCGCTGCTTTTGAGATGCTCTCCGTAAGATCATCTGCAGCAGCACTTCACTTTTCAGTAGGTGCTGATGGAAGCAAACACTCATTTGGTTTTAAACACTGCCTCCCCATGTACTAAGCATACTGTATTTATTTGCACACCACACACACACCTCTTTTCCAAATATCAGCTGTCCAAAATTGGTGTGTGCATCTTAAGCATGGAAGCTGATTTTTCTTTGCTAAAACAGAACCATGGAGGAATAAAAACAAAGAGATTCTGTATGGCAAGATAGCTGCCAGTTCCTCTCAACATCAGTAAGCAGGGGAATGAAGTCCAGTGTTAAGGCTTTTAGAGCCACTCTCAAACTGACAAGTTTTTGGCTGAGTAGCAAAAATCTACTGCCAATTTGAGAGCATGTGTGAAAGGGTTAAC
This sequence comes from Alligator mississippiensis, assembly GCF_030867095.1. Classification (NCBI taxonomy): domain Eukaryota; kingdom Metazoa; phylum Chordata; order Crocodylia; family Alligatoridae; genus Alligator; species Alligator mississippiensis. The sequence goes on from NC_081826.1 coordinate 280,168,196, forward strand.
ACAAACTCTGCATAAAAACACCAGCTCTAGGCCACGACTCAAAAAAAAATCTTTGGTTCTACGTTCTGCCTTCCAAAAACAAGGTGTATGTCTTATTTGGGAGTTTGTGGCTTGCAAGAAAATATGGTAAACCTTTTTGGAACACATGAAAGTTATAACTGAACTCAGATTCCATGTTATTGCATTTAAGTGATAGAACTTCAATTCACTGGCAAAAAGCTTTGTGTCTGAACGACAGTATTACTAGATAAGAGAGAGAGAGACAGCAGAAAATCATTTCTATCTTTCCTCTGGAAAGTGCATCCTGGCAATCTTTGTTTGACCCAGGAGTGCTTTAATTGAACAGATTAAGTGGCCTTTAATTGGACACATTAAGATGATTTGAGCAGCCTAAGGATCTCTCTCTTTAGTGGAAGTACTGCAGTCTGGATGGTGTCCCACTCAGAAATACCAGCATCAAAAAATTAGTGCTGAATCTTCATCTCACTTCCACCCACCTTTCTTCAGCCAGGTCCATACTGCTTGGCAGGGTGCCCTCAGAGGCAGTGTTGCTCTGTACCAGCTGCCTCTTAAAACATGATCAAAGTAACTGTGCTTGTACAGCCCTCCAGCTGGCCTAATTATCACAGGAAAGCTAATTAGCCATGTCACTCATTAATGCTAATTAGTCCACTGCATCATGGGAGCACAACTACTTCACTGCTGGTTTAGGGGGCAGCCCGGGCAGAGGAGTTTCAGCTTCTTTGTGCACGATGTTGCCACATAGACATGCCCTTAGGGCAAAGAGTTTATTTTGCTCTGATGCACTTTCACCATCCAGGTTGGACTTCCATTGATGCCAGAAGTGCCATTTCTTAGAAGTTAAAGAAATCACAGTGTATCTGGGATAGCAATGCCAGCACACTGCCCACGTAGCATGTGTTCTCCCAGAGCTCCAGAGAGGCACCCCGAGTGAACTCTCCTAATAGACGCAGGAAATGACTGGCTAAAACTTTCTAAAAGGCATTTCCTCAGGGCTTGGGCCTGCATAGCTGAGCTGGGAGGAGTCTCACCACATCATGAGAACAGGATGGACAGCAAGGAAACATGTGGCATAGGGAGTTCATGCATAGCTAGGGAGTCTCATGGTGCTTTTCCTATGACTTTGACCTATGGCTGCCACTGTTCTGCCCTTTCCTTTGGGACTGAACTCATGAGCTGTCATCTTGACTTGACTTAGACTGTATGTAACAAATGTAAAATTAGTATAAAGAAGATCAGAATCAGGCTCATTTCCTAGAAACTGTAGGAACCTTTGCTGCTTAGGCTGGAAGTGGGGAAATAAGAGTTTTCCACACTAACAGACTAGCTTCTTGCAGGTCTGACTATATCACTTGTTGAAAGGAACTGGTAGTGGAGCAGTGGCACAGCACAGTATCTGTGGAACATGTGATAGTGGGCCCATAAACTGATTATAGTGGAGTTATGAAGGCAGTGATGTGGGTTGCGTTGGTCTCCAGGAAGTCTCTTATCAAATTATAGTAGGATGATATGCAGCAAGAGGAGAAATTTAAAAAAATTGGAAGGAAAGACAGCAAAATAATAAAAAAACCCTAGCATGTAATACAAGACAATAATCCATGCCTGCTTGTCTAGCAGGGTATTTGTATTGCCCTCATTGCTGTAGCATCTGATTATAATATCACATCTCGTCTCTCCCCCTCCCCCAGTAAAAACAGTTAAGAAGAATATCAAGTCTGATGAAAATTTAACAGATTTAGCTCATCCTATGAGAAGGCTTGCTGCTCAGAAGAGCCTGGTGCCAGGCCAAGTCCCTCCTTGAGGATACCAATGTGCTATGTGGCCAGTGGTTTCTGTTTTGGAGTTTTCTGTCCAGACCTTCAAATTTCACACAATTGCCAAACCGTCAGCGAGACTGGCTGGGCAAACTGCTCAGGAGAGTAGGCCAGTCCCTGCTCAGCTGAAGTTTTCCAACAGTTATGTAAGGGAGAGGTAAACACTGATGAGGAGGAAAGCTCAGAAAGGCAATGAGCACTTTTCCCTCCTCCACCAGTACTAATGACCTCCCCCATCTCCCCATCTTTTGAGTTTGCAACCACATTGTTTCTTCTGACTCCCCTTTTGCCTTCAACTTTGCTGCGGCTACAGTTATACAATCCTGCCATCAGAACTCTTCCTTGCCTTTAGTCCTGCAACCTCCTCTTCTCTGGTCTCTCAAAGCATGTCTGTATCCTGTTCCTAGTGTGCACCCCACCATGCCCCACCCTTCTTCCAGGGTGGGAAGATCCAGGAAATGTGCCACTATTCTAGACATCCATAGCAGCTGCTCTCAAACATGCTAGAGATGGAGGTGTTCAAGCTGATCATGGGGGGGATGTCCCCACTGTGGCTTCGTTACTACATTTTTGTGAAAATGGATGTGGTAGAGAATGCTTTTAGGAGAATACCTGCTGGGACAGGCTATGAATTTGGTCTAGACAAGCTCTCAGATGCTCACCTCTCTCCATCTCAATATGTACAAAAACCTGAAATAAAAATAACCTTCTCTTGATGTTCAGATCACATGCAGCCCCTCTTTCAGTGTCGAACTGGTGAGCAAGTACTTGGAGCAGCTGAATGTCTTCAAGTTGGCAGGACCGTATGGACTGCGCCCTAGAGTGCTGAGGGAGTTGGCTGGAGTCATTGTGGAACTGTTGGCGAAGGTATTTGAAGACTCATGGTGCTCAGGAGAGGTCCTGGGAGACTGGAAAAGGACCAATGTGGTGCCAATCTTTAAGAAGGGGAGGAGGAAGGATCAGGGAAACTATAGGCTGGTCAGTTTGGCCCTCAATACCAGGTAAAATTTTTGAAAAAATTATCTAGAAGTCCATTTGTGACAGTCTGGCAGAAGGCATGATGCTGAAGGATAGCTAACATGGTTTTGTTGTGGGCAGGTCAGGTCTGACCAACCTTGTCTTCTATGATTAAGTAATGAACAGCTTAGGTGTGGGAGACATGGCTGATGTCATATACTTGGATTTTAAAAAGGCTTTCAATATGGTCTCCCATGAAACTTTTATAAAAAAACTGGGGAATTGTGGGCTGGCAGAGTCCATGGTCAGGTGGGTTGGGACCTGGCTAAGGGGTCGAACCCAGAGAGTGTTAGTGGATGGGTATGTATCATCTTGGCGGGAGGTGGCCTGTGGTGTCCCTCAGGGTTTGGTTCTTGGCCCCATGCTGTTCAACATCTTTATCAACGATTTAGATGAGGATGAGGAAAGCACGCTGGCTAAGTTTGCAGATGATGCTAAGTTATAGGGAAAAGTGGTCATGCTAGGGGATAGGATACGGATCCAAGTGGACCTGGACAAGCTGGAAAGGTGGGCAGAGTGGAACTGGATACAATTCAGTGAGGATAAATGCAGAGTGCTTCACCTGGGAAGAAGTAACCAGCAACATGAATATGGCTTAGGATGAGATGTCCTCAAGGTTATGGTTGATCACAGGATGAACATGAGCTGCCAGTAGGATGCTGTAGTCAACAGAGCTAATAGCATACTGGGATGTATTAGTTAATGTGTCACAAGCAGGGCTAAGGTAGTGATACTCTCTACTCAGTGCTAGTGAGATCCCAGCTGGAGTACTGTGTCCAGTTTTGGGCACCATACTTTCAAAAGACGTGAAGAATCTTGAAAGGGTCCAGAGAAGGGTCACAAGAATGATTAAGGGCCAGGAGGACAAACCTTATAAGGCAAGGCTAAGGGACCTGAGACTGTTCAGCATGGGGAAGAGAAGACTGAGGGGGGACTTGTTGGCTGTCTATAACTATGTAAAGGGTAAATATTGGGAGCTGAGAGAGAAAATGTTCACTGGGCCATCCCAGGGGAGGAAAAGGAGCAATGGCCATAAATTGTTAGAGGATGGTTTCAGGTTGGATGTAAGGGCAAACTTCTTTATGGTGAGGGGGACCAGAATCTGGAACAGACTTCCCAAAGAGGTGGTGCAGTCCCCAACCTTGGAAGCCTTTAAGAGGAGACTGGACTGACACCTTGCTGGGATCATTTGATCTCAGCAGTATTCCTGCCCAGAGCAGGGAGGGGTTGGACTCAATCTTTTGAGGTCACCTCCAGCCCTTAATTTCTATGGTTCTATGATTCACACCCCTTCAGGAACTTTCTGTTTTATGTCAGTATGGGGTAAAGCATAGCCAGTAGCTTTGTGTTTGCAAGGAGAGGTACATTAAGAGTCTTTCTAGATATTTATTCATAGGTGCTTTTTGGAATAATTAATTATATTAACTCTGGTATCCCTGGCCAGACTCTAGTTAGAATATCCTGCCTTCATAACCTCCCTTGGTAATTAAAGTAGAAAAAATATTCTTCACTTTCTATTCTACAAAATAGTAGAGGTGATCCTATTGCTAACAACCTATATTTGACTGTATTTCAATAGCAGGAAGAAGATGTTATATTAGTGTTAATTAATTTATGTTACGTTTGTATGAAAGTTTCTTCAAATAATTAATAGAAGGGCTAGGCTGGAGAGGATTGGCCATTGACTACTTTTAGATCCTCACACCATAAATAACTTTTACAGGTTACCTTGGAGTAGCTTGATAGAGAGGTATGTGGCAGATGATAATGCGAAAGGAAGACGGTCATCATACTCCATGGGTAAACTGCTGGAGCATGAAGACACCTGAAAGCCCTGTCTTGCGGGTCTGGGGCAGGCTCTGCAAGGTTTACCTTCCTACAGCATTACTCTCAAAGTCTGATCTAACAGAATTAATTTGAATTGTGGCGTCATGGGTCGGGGTCCCCAGGAGTGGCCGTGATGCCTCTGGTGGCTCTGCAACCTTGCCAGCTCCACCCTGAGGGCACCCTCTTGTCTTTCCTGCCATGTCTTGATGATGAAATAATAAATCTGGAGGCTACCCACCAGCCTTCATGTGGCCCTGGTCCACTGAACCCCACAAGAACTCACTAGTACTTGGGCCTTTTGCCAGACCTCACTCCAGTACTGTGCCACACGGAACCCCTTGAGACTTATTGCATGGCTCCAAAACCTCCCCTACACCATGCCCTATGTCTCATGGGCATTACAAAAATATTGTTCCCTTTGTTGGGACCTCAGCCTCCACCCCTTCTAGCCTAGGCCCGCTGTGTCAGACCTGGCTTTGAGGCACTAGCTCCAATCTGTCACTTCCAGTTATTGGGCTCCTGGGCCCTGACAGCTGGGCCCCTGGCCCTTGTCTGGCTGCACCTCTCTGGCACTGGGCCCCCTGGCCCTTGTCTGGTCTGTGCCTTGCGCTCTCTTCCCACGATAGGCTTGGTAACTACTTAGGCCTTAAGCCTGCCCCTAGCAGGGCTCAAGGTGATTGTGTACCACCCTCCCACCTCAAGGCACTAATGGGACCTCTCTATCTCCCCTTACAGTTACATCCCAAACCCCCAGTTCAAACAGCAATGTAAACAAAAGCCCCTGGGCTATAACATAACAATACCCATGGAGACAACGCACTGCTCCTTTAAGAGGGCAAACCTCTACCCTAGCATAGCATGCCTCCTAGCCCTGGGTACCTTGTGAGCTCCTGGAGCCTTCTCATTCTTGTAGGCAGCAAAACAGGCAAACAAATGTCACTGGGTAACTTTCTTGTACAGGAGCTCCTTCCCCTGGCAGCAGCCACACAGCAAACCCCTGTTAGCCCCCACCTGTTAGCCCCACTTCCAAGGCCCTGCTTTTCTCCAGTCAACTGACTGCCTACAGGTGCTGGCTAATTATCTCTTTAGCCTGTTACTCAGGTGATCAGTAGCTGTAGTGACCTGCCTAGCCTACAGGGCTCCCTGGCTATGTTGCTTCTACTCTTACAGGAGCAGGCACATTTGAGTGGGAAATTTAGTGAATCCAGAATGCCCCTGTCTGGACTGAAACATAGCCGGCTGCCTATGCAGGGCAAGTCAGAGGAGCCAGTGCCAAAAGACATCTGAACTATAATTTCAGAGACAATATTTCCAAAGTAAAATTAAAGTCTGGAACTCATTGCCACAAGATGTTGTAGAAGCTAACAGTTTAACCAGGTTCAAAAAGAGTTTGGACAAAGTACTGGAGGAAAGGTGCATTAGTAGCTCCTGCGCCTGGGAATTAGGGGTACCGCCTCTGAATGAGAATTTCCTAGACCAGGGGTAGGCAATTGTTTTGGCTGGAGGGCCACTTAACAAGTTTTGGTGGGCTGTCAGGAGCTGCATACACAAAAATCTTTCAGAGGTATCATATTAACAAATCATAGATGACAAACGAATCATATACTAAAATCAAGCATCTACTATAACACATTTTAATTTTATTTAAAAAAAATTGTCCTGATTTATGTTTTTTTGAGTAGTGAATATAGAGGTGTGTGCCTGCCTCTGCTCTACCAGGCGTTCTTGTGCGGCCTTAGCCCAGACTATCAATCTTGCCTGTCCCGGGCTTGTAAGTGGACCCCAAAGGCTACCCCGGCTGATGTCCGGGGATCCCCTTAATTCTCCTGCCATGACTTCAAATGGAACCTCAGTGAAGGGGTTCCCCTTCGAGGCAGCCTCCAGGCTCATCACACCTCTTGGCGGGCACTCACAGGGCTCTGACCTCCCCTACACCCTGGCCACTCGCCACCTTGGGTCGCAGGTCTTCTGGCCCTTTGGTATCCCTGGTTCCACTCAGCTTCTTCCGCAGCCTCCCGTGGCCCTCCAGCCACAAGTCCCAGTGTCCCCGGGTCGCGGCTTGAGCATGAAGGCTTCGAGGCCCTTGGACCTAGATCCAGCTAACCCGTATCCCTAGTGCCCTATTCCAACCACCCTGTGACGTAGCGTGCGATCCCCACCACCGTGACTGCCGAAGAGATGCGACCAGTGGATCTGGAGGCCACAAAGGAATAAAGAGTGCCCTTAACCTGTAGGCCCCATGTTTTCCCTGTGCCTAGGTGCCCCAGCCCCAGTTGCTTGCCCCACTTGGGTATGGCGTCCTGGCCAACTCTTCTTGGGATGTTGTGGGCCCGTCCGCCGCTTAACCGTTCCTGCTTCGGGTCTTCTGCCGCACTCCATGGCTATCCTCGTTGGGGTTCCCGTCGGCCCCGCCCTTGTTACCTCCTCTCCGGGGCTTCCCTGCCGGCTTGCCAGTCGGCATCCCTGCTGGCTTGCCAGTCAGTGCCTCTACCGGCTTGCCAATCGGTGCCTCCACTGGCTTGCCAGCTGGTGCCTCTGCCAGTTCTGCAACCGGCTTCACTGCCTCTGTCTCCGTCAGCCTCGCTGCCAGTGCTGCTGCCGGCTCCACTGCCGGCTTCTCTGCCAGTGCCTCCACAGGCTTCACTGTCGGTGCTGCTGCAGGCTTTGCTGCCAACTTTCCTGCTGGTGCTTCCACAGGCTCCGCTGCTGGTGCTGCTGCCAGCTCCACTACCGGCTTTTCTGCTGGAGCCTCTGTCGGCTCCGCTGCCAGTGTTGCTGTCAGCTCCACTGCCAGCTTTTTTGCCAGTGCCTCCGCTGGCTCTGCTGCCGGCTCTGCTGCCGGTGCTGCTGCCGGCTCCACTGCCAGTGCTGCTGCCTGTGCCTCCTCCGGCTTTGTTGCCGGTGCTGCTGCCAGCTCTGCTGCCGGTGCCTTCGCCAGCTTTGCTGCCGGTGCTGCTGCTAGCTCCACTGCCAGTGCTGCTTGCTGCCAGCTCCACTACCGGTGCCTCCACAGGCTCCGCCCCCGCTGTCCCGTGCTGCTCGACACAGTGGCTGCGCCCCTCAGGGTGTGGGCTTCCCCGTCAAGCCTCCGCTCACCAGCCGCCTTCCTGTGCCTCCGGGGCCGCCTTTTGTTTCCGCCGGGTGGTGTCTCCAGCTGACGTCACCCGGCCCCAGCTGAATATGAACACAGCTGACGAGCCGCGTGGGCGGTTTCTCTGCCCTTGCCTTCTCACTCCTTTCGGGCCCTGGAGATGGTAAGTTGGAGCTGCCTTCTATTTTGGGTTGGGGTTCTCCTGCAACCCCGGCACCCCTGGGACAAGATGATTGCATAATAGTTCAAAATAAAGTCTTACACTTATATATTGTGTGTGTGTGGGGAGGGAGGTGTGGCAGGTATGTGTGGGGAGGTGGATGTAGGGTTGTTTGTGGGGGAATGTGGGGTGTGTGTGGAGGGGTGTGGGGTGGGGTGGAAGGTATGTGGAATGGTGGGTGTGCACATATGCAGGGAGGCTGCTCATGCGTTAGGTCTCAGGAGCCAGTCAGAAGTGGCGAGAGGGAGGGAGGGAGGATTGGGCAGCAGGCACATGCAGCAGAGCTCCTCTGGGCAGCGTGGTGCAGGTGTTTTGCCTCCCTCTATCTGGCCCACAGCTGCCCCTGCAGTGGTTCACGTGGGGCCAAGCACCACCTGCTCCCATCCAGGGCAGTCTGCAATGCTCTCCCATCCACACCTGCCGATGGCACTGCCCCAACCCCAGGTCCAACTATGGCCCCAGTCCCAACCCTGACCCTGCCCAGCCTGCCACCCACTCCACCTGCCTGGTGTGATAAGCAGCCACCTGCAGGCAGCTAAGTAAGAGAAGGTGGCTGGGAGCTGGAGCTGGAGCTGTCTGATGCAGCTTCTCTTTCCCCGACCCCAAGCCTGGAGTAGCACATCACAGGCAGGAGGAAGAGAAGCTGGTGGTGGGCAGGGGAAGGGCAGCAGTACCCTGGCAGCTACAGCAGCAGCAGCAAGAGCAGCCCGACTGGGACGCTGTGCATGCTGGTCAAGACTGGGGCCAGGTTGGTGTTGTTGGTGGGCATGGGAGGGCTGTGGGCAGAAGCACTGTGCGGGCTGCCCTGGGTAGGAACAGGCAGGGCTCAGCCATGCAGAACGCTGCAGGGGCAGTCATGGGCCAGATAATTAATTGGCAGGCTGCATCCAGCCTGCAGGCTGTTTTTTGGCCACCCCTGTCCTAGACCTTAAATGCTGGAGGCTGCAAGTGAGAGAGGAACAGTGGAAAAAATCCTGGTTATCCCCAGTTCAATCTCCCTTTCAGTCTCCAGTCTCTGACACTGTGACACAGGACATGGGGCAAGATGGACCTATGGTCTGACCTAGTAGATAGCAGTTCCTATGTCCTATGCAAAATATTTTGGTTCTAAAAGATAATATTTTAAAGTTATTTTTTTTTTTACTAGAAAGGCTTTATTTCTCAGAGAAAATTTTGAACAAAAGAATTTTTGTTGCTTTAATTGAAAATTTCTACAGGGAAATGTGTGCTTTCTGATTAGTTCTAGTTAGAAACCTTAAGCAGACATTAAGCAGTCACTCTGGGGCACACTTGAGTTGAGCAACTGTTAGGCTGGCAGCCTTGAACTCAGGATCTCATCAATAATATTAGCTCAGCATCTTCTTGATTTGGCCATATTTCTAGTTAGACTTGTATATTCATGTTCACTGATGAGACAGTTGGCAACATGATGGCCAGATAGCTGTTGGAGCAATACCATTCTCACTATACTCTAGTTAGTGATTAAAAGTTAGGAAATCCAGGTTAACTGCAGAATTGCTCACCTTGCACATTTCTGAGGTTTCCTATGAATTAATCTAGCTTTATAATGAACACCTTACTTTTAGTACTTCATATAAATGTCTTTCGGTTGAGTCATTGCTTATAGGTGCAGACATAATTCTATTCATGTTTATCTTGGTGCATAGCCTGCATGAATGTCATATACTACCTTCTTCATAACCTTCTGACTAGCAGAACATTCAGACTTAGATCTGGAAAGGCTGTGTTCCAGATAAATAATGTGTATATAGTTATGTATCACGTGTAGGGGGAGATGACCCCAGTAATTTACTTCTGGGAAATATTTAGCAGCGAGTCTTCACCATAGGGTGCCTTGAAATCCTTTCAACAGTGCTACACAACATTCGTATTGTGTAGCCCAGAAAACTCTGGTATATACTCCCCTTCTCCAGTTGAAGGGGATTGTTAGCTGGCAGGTGTGCTGTGGTGGCAGGGAACTGCAGTCTGCTCAGTATCTCTCCATCTGTATAGAACCAGGCCAGGACAGTCAGGGGACTTCATTATATACACACATTTATTTACATTAACTTATCACAAGGGAAAGGAACATGGATATAAACATATGTACTATATACAAGGTATCTAAACAAACAATACCCTCTGGGTAAATGACATAAAATCTTACACCAGTGCTCCAGATACAGGTAAGTATCTGATCTGAAACAGATAAAACCCAAAGTTAAACTTAATCCCAAGGGGACACCCCAATGCCCATGGGCTTTTCCCAAGCCCAACAAGGCAGCTGGTAATGTTAGGGGTCCCACTCCCAGTGGCACCTTCACTTTCAGGAGCCCTTATTTAACCAGGGGGGGACTCCCCATCCCCTGTGGAAACCTTCTTTTCTCTGCAACTCATGGCTCCCAGGCCTGGAGGGTGGCCCTTGTCCTCTGCGCCAAGCTGCTCTCTCGCCTGCAGTAGGCTTCGGCGGGGTCACTGTCCTTTGGAGCAGGGCTCCACCATGCAGGGCTTCTGGGGCCTCTGGCTTGGCCCTGTCTGCTGGCTCAGTAGCCCAAGCACTGTCTGGCTCCCTGGACTCAACCTTTTGCAATGGGTCGGAGGCCTGAGCTGCCTCATGCAGCACCAGGCTCGGTCCGCTCCCGGACCCTCTGTGCAGCGCCTCCTGCACTGAGCTCCCAGCCTCATTCTGGGGGTTGAGGACCTGAGCCACCCAAGTGCTCCAAAGGTCCTACTCTGTGCACTGTCCTCCAGCAGTTGCAGACCCAAGCTGCCTCACGCAGCTCCCAGGGTTTGGATGCTATACTGCATACCGAGAGCCTAGCTGCTGGAGCCATCCACCGTTCCCCATTGATGGAAGTCTTCAGGGGCGCTTCCAGGCTACTGCTTCGTCCTGCTGAGCAGCTCTTCTAAGCCCCGCTCTTCTCTCTTCTCTGTGCCAGATGTGTTCCCCCCGTGCTGGGCACACAGCTCCTTTTATACCCTCCATGGCTCCGCCCCTGAAGTCTTCTGGACCCAAGTGTTGCAGTCTTCAATCAAGTCTGGGACGGGAGAGGGGGGAAAAACTCCTCTCCCCCTCCCCTCAGGAAAGGGGCATGACTTAACTGCTCTTGCTGCCTCCTGATTGGTGGATGAGCTCCACGAATCAAAACAGCAAGATTTCAAGTCTGAGACTCAACCCAAGCTCCAAAAGGCAAGCCTGCTACAGTTGTTGTTAGGTGTACAAACATGATGCACAAGAGAATCTAGACATTTTAAAGAGGAATCTATAGTGTCAAAAATATTGTGACCTGTTGTGGTCTTTCTGACTTCTTTACAATAAAAGTATTGCTCTATTTATTTTTCTGATGTCAAAAAACAAGTGAAAACTAAGAGTTGGCCTTTTCTGAGGGGTGTCTTGGATCTACCAGGTGCCTTGAGCCTAAAAAGGTTGAGAACCACTGGTTTAGAGGTATCTGACACTCCATGGAAAAATTGGTTTTGAGCAAGACTGAAAACCTCACTCTTCATAGGACTACTAATTTGTCTTTTTAAAATTTATCTTTTTCTTAATGTCATTGGTTTGAGTAAAGGTCCCTTAGTCTTTCCTGTACCTTCCTGACATACATTCTGCACTTCAAATCACATTCCTGTTATAGTCCTAGCTAGTTTCTGTGGGGATAACTAAGTTCACTTAAGACAGACAAGCTATAAAGCTAAAAACATTTGGACAAAAATTCACTCACATGACTCTACTGAGACAAAGTAATCAAATATCCCAAATTTTCCAGGACAGTCCTGAAGTGCTGATATTCCCAGACAGATTGAATTGGGACCTTTACCTCAAACTTGAAAAGTGAATCCTAAACTGGCCAAGGTGCCCAAAATGTTCTTATGGGACCAAGCTATCTTGCTGCATCTGCTGTGAGGCGGCAGTGTCTTCGACTGTATGAAGACAACTGTACCACTTCAAGAGGAAGTTCTGAGCCATCTCGTGAACCAGAAGCAGTATAGCTGCATCCATATAACATACACTGGAAGCAATTTAGTCACTCTTACATGGTGAGTGTGATGTATGATGCACCATGGCACAGCTAATCCACTTCACTGGGCTGAATACACATAGCTACTTGTCCCACCCTTGATGGTGTGGGACAAGGGATGATGTGATTACCTCCCTTTCCCTGTGCAATCAGACCTGTGCCATAGGTCTGGCTAGATGGGGAAAAGCCCTTCCCCACTCAGCCAGACCCTCTCCTCTGCAAGTTGGGGGGGGGGGGGGCAGGGCAGGTCTGGCTAAGCAGGGAACCCTGACTGCCCCACTTCGGGAGAGGCATCTTGAGATCCTGCATTGCAGGAAAGCATGCGGGTGCTCTGGCAGCTTGAAGGCCCTTAGAGCACCTGCCAAGGGTGGCAGGAGAGCGCAAGCAGAGCTAATAGAGTTAGTAGATGTCCACTACAAGAAAGTGGCAGAATCTATTACCACCTTTTGTTGTACTACTCATTTTCCTTTTATATGGTGAAACAAAGGGTAGTAATGTCTATCTGCTAAACATTTGTGCTTCCACAAATATTTTTATGGCCACACAAATGAGACATCAGGCTAGTGACCTAGAAGTGGTGCAGACTGCTTTCACTTCCAGCATCCTGTGGAGAATTTGGGACTGTCCCTCAGATTTTTCTCCCTGAAAGTTGGTTGTCTTCATGGGCAGATCTAGGATTTAAAAAAAGGTGTGCAGATGGTGTGGCTCGTCATCATATATAACACAACACATATTTTCTCTAGTTAAAGATGGGGCTAGAATGATATTGAAGATCAAAGCAAAAAATAAATATAATTATAGGAATGTGCACTAATTTGCTAGATTATATATAAAGTTTAAAAAACACAAAACAAACTAGGCAAAAATAGTCAAAAGAGATTGTGTCATTAGTCCTGTAGTCACCATAGTTGAATGTATATTTCTTAGTCAGATTCATAAAGCAAAATCTAGCCTTCCTGAGCATTTTGAGAGTGCCTCCAATGCTTCACTGTCAGTCATTTTTACACCTGAGTTAATATTACAAAGCAGAGTTAAAGTTTTTATCTAGAGCTTCAAACAGCCTGCAGGACTGTGAAATAGAAGAGAGACATTAAAAGGAATCGATAACAGAGAGCAAGATTTCAGAAGAAAGTATAGTTTGAATAGTGGAACATCAAGACCACTAAAAAGGATAGAGGGTCTTCAACACCTGTGGAGTAGAGCGAGATTAGCAGTAATCAGGTAGGTGATAATGAGCTATGAGGTCAATTGCCTCTCAGAAATGCCACTGCACTGTTCAGGCACTTGGTATTAAAGTTTGTGTGGAGCCAAAAACAAAGGGGAGAGAAACAAAGGGGAGGGAGCGCAACTGCACTACTGCACCCCCCACCCCTTGGATCTACCCTAGGTTGCCTAATACTGAAGTCATTGGGTCTTTCTTGTACCAGCATGCTCATTTGCAAATGTTAAAACTTACTGGGGAGCATATTTTGCAGACTAAGTTTCCTTTCCATTTGTGTAAGTGACGGAATCTGCAAGGGAGAGATCTGTAAGCACTGATCTTTGGAAATGTAGGTTATAGCCGTGTTGGTCTAAGGACATAGGCAGACAAGGTTCTTTGGGTGAATCCAATATCTTTTATTAGACCAACTCAAATACAGTAAAATCTCTGGTAACTGGCATCTTACAAGCAAGCATGTTCTGTTAACTGGCATGCCGGATTGTAAGGAAAAGTGAAGTTGAAAGTGCCCACCATGGCCCTTCCCGTTCCTCTGAGCCCCAATGGCCTGGGGCAAAGCATCCTGCGCTGCTGAGCCCCCACGGCCCAGGGTCATAACAGGCTGTGCAGGGCCTACCTCCCTGTCCCGCGGGAAGAGCAGCAGTGCTGCAGGAGGGGCGGTGATGCCCCAGACACGGCGGGAGAAGCGGCAGCCCGAACAGACAAGCACGCCTGTTCAGGCCACTCAATTAATAGGCATATTGTGTTATCCGGCATCCCCCATTCCCGGGGGATACCAGATAGCAGAGCTTTTTCTGTAGTTAGAAAAAAAAATCTTAGCAAGCTTTCGGGCATGTCATGGGATCGGGTCCTCAAGGGTGGCTGTGTTCTCCTAAAGCCCCTTGACCATGCCAATTTGGCCCGCTGGGCACCCTCAGTTCTCACCCGCCACATCTTTGATAGAACTATAAATATAGGGAGGCTGCCTTTAAGTCCTCTTGGACATGGTTTGATGGATTCTCTGAACCCCGTGGGTTCCCAGACCCCTTGTGGGTCCCATTTCACAATGGGTGTTTCGGGGGCACCCTAGCCTTATGGACTATATGCGTGGCTCCAACCACCCCTTTACCACGCCCCAAGCCTTGCAGTTGGTACTGGTGTTGTCTTGCCTAGGCTTCATTATAATTCAGCCCCTTGTCCTCACTGGGCTGTCCACGGCCCTTGTCTCTGCACCCTCTCTGGCGTCAGGCTCTGTGCCCCCCCAAATGCTGCACCCTCTCTGGCGCCAGGGTCCCCACACTGCAGGGGGCCCCCAATGAGGCCTCCTCCTTCCCCAAATAGCCTCACCCAAACCACTGGTCTTATAAAACGGCAAACAAAACGTAAGCCCCGGGGCTATAATGTAACACAAGCTACATAAGGTGTGCTCAGCCCCTCTACATTACCTGGAGCAGAACCCAGTCAGACCTCCTGCCTCCACTTACTCCAGGAGGGCTCCTTCTCCCTTGGCCACCAGCAGAAAACTGCCTTTTCTAGCTCCAGTCTGGGGTTTATATGGGCCCAGGGCCCGCCCCCTCTGGTCAGCTGACCATGTGTAGGTGCAGGCTAATTTGCCCTCTGGGTTGTTGCCCTGGTAACCTGCACCTGGGCTTCTGTCTCTCTCTTTGGGCCGTCTCCCAGACAGTTTCTGCTCTTCTAGGAGCACCTGCGACAGGGCACAGACACCTTTTTGGAAGCCTTTTTGGAAATAACATATAACATTCTGCTTTCATTCATGCACAGTAAAAGGAGTTACATGCACATAACTGAAAATAAGATTTAGCTCGTTGCTTAGGAACTTTTTGACTCAGACCCATTAAAGTCTCTTCATAAAGAAAGCAGCTGGCAAATAAATATTCAATATCTAAAATTCTGTAGGCATAGTATTCTTCTGTGTGTGGATTAATTGACTGATAAGTGAAAGAAATCAAAACATAAGGAGATACAGGATGAAACATATTCAAACAAAATGTTAAGAGTGGAAGCCAATAGTAGGAATGTAAAAGTACCATTTTTAGCTAGAAAAGTTTACATCACACTGTGATATCGTTCATATTTATTGGACAGTTGCCCTTACCTAATTAACAAGAAACATTAACAAGTCACCAAGGTAATAATAAAATTGTAACTGGCACATGAACTTACTGATCATTTATATTTCAATAGAGAAAATCTAAATAAGTTTTGCAGTAGCCTTGCGGTATTTTAGATATGTGACTGCCCTCTAGTGGAATTTGTTTGTTTTACATTCAAGCTCAAGAAAAGCTGGTTTATCCTTCACCCGTGTTGCAGAAACGTGTGTATTGTGTGTGCTTTTTCAGTCTTCGCTGTATCTTGCTGTCCTGTATCTCCATCCACTGCATAGGTCTCATGCCTTGCTCAACTAAGCCCAGTGAAAAATACAAGATAGATAAACTAAGGTATGTTTTAAGTGTTATATAAGGTTAGTCTCAGCTCCTGATGTAATCAATAGTAAAAATTAGACTGAACTGTCACAGGGCAGAAGATGGCTCTCCTGGGGGCAGCTGTGACCAAGTGAATGTAGAAACCAAGGGAAAATATTGCCATTTTGTTCTGCCAAGGGAGAGCAGATTTAAATTCAGTGTTAAGTGCTCATGGGCATGCTCATATAGTGATATATGCATGAGACAATGATTTCTTAGTGTGATATCTTTTATTGGATCAAAGGTGTCTAATAAAGAAGCTTCCAAATGCAAGACATTCTTCACCTTATGAAGAATGCCTTGCATTTGAAAGTTTGTCTAGCTCTATCCCAACTACATAGTTTGTTCAATAAAAGATTTCACCCTAAGAAATCCTTGCCGCTTGCATAATTTCTGGACCATCACATCTAAAGCATTACTCTTATACTACTGTTATGCTATATGTGAGGCAGCTTATACAGCCAGTGGAAAAGCAACTTTGCATTGTTTGAGAGGTAAGAGTATACCCATGGGCAGTTACTATGGACTATCTGACAAGATGTAAATTCATATCCTAGCTTACTCTCTGGTAAGTTGCTTATGTGCCCATAATGTAAATGATATGCAGGAGTATCAGCAGGAGTCACACAGAGGGAACTGAAAATAACTGAAAAGGAAAAAATAAAACACCACAAGGCTTGATAAATCCTCTGTGATTATATGTGCAAAGATTGCATTAGGCCTTTCTGCCATAGCATCACACTAGGTTGCTTGTCTATAATAACCCTGAAATGCTTTTCAGAGTCACCGCTTTCCAGGTTACATCTTGCATTCTGTGGGTATGGGCAGCATTCCTTGTTCCTAGATATATAACTTTCCATGTGGATGTATTAAAATTGACATAATTAGGATAAAAGGGGTGGGACAGAATTTTTTCAATTGAAAATTTTACCTGCTGAAATATGGATTTCAAAAAGTGCTGAATTTAATCCAGGAAAAGGATGACATTTATGGAAAATGCTAACCAAAATATTTAATTTAAAAACAACATTTAAAATATTGAAAAAGATATTCTGAATTGGAATGTTTTGTTTACACTGGGAATCAAAATGGTTTATTCCCACTTTTTACAATCACTATTTTTTATTACTTTTTGATTCAAGAAAGAGTCTGATATTTCTTGTTTTTATTGTGTTTTGGGATGGAAACACAACCAAATGTCGGTATTTCCATTTCCAATTAGGTTGGTGTAATACAATGTGCCTGACATTTCAGTACGTTCACAATCTGGTAGCATTTATTTTTTATTAACTAGTGGTCTCTTTTCTCTCGTTGCTCTTCTTCATTGCAGCACAGCTATGAGAGGGAATCTGAAAACTGCTTGTAAACTAATTTGAACACTGTATAAGAAGGATAAGCAGTAGCATAACTAGAGTGGGCAACTGGGGAAATCACCCCAGGTGTCTACTTTGGGAGGGGGTATATGGGAAGGGATTGAAAAAACTGCTGCCACTGTAGCTATGCAATTGCCCCAATGGCCTAGTGACAGCTGAAAGTCATCACTGCCCCCATGTGTCACAGCTGCTCTGGGCACCCAGATGTGTTATATGTGAGTACAAATGGCCATTAATTGCACTGAGCAACAACTCATGCAGCAGAAACATTCATCTTGCCTAGGGTATCTTGCCTCTTCCCAAGCCCTGCCCCTCACCCTCTCACTTCTCTGTCTGAGAAAGAGACTTGGCCCTTGTGGGCCCACAAAGATTTCCCACAAACTGCCTAATACAACTATTTTTCTCTCTGAAAAAATATCAGCAATACCTGAATTCCTGCAGCACAGCAGTAATGACCTTTCCATACAGCTGCAGGTTATCTTCCATCCCATAAAGTAAGCCTTTTAATCATTCAACTAGGTAGCTATTTCCTTTATGGAAATCACAAATGAGCACTGGTACTTTACTGATCTTTCGCCACTTTTCTTAGACTGAGGATTAGAAAGTCTCCATTAAATCAGGTACTATTACCAGGCTGCTGTATGAGTCAGGCAGTCTGCCTGACTGACTGAGGACCCTTTATAATTTCCTACTGAGAGTAAGTACTGCATCAGCGGTAAAATAAGTCTCCTGGAACATCTGTATCAATCATCTTATTTTTGTTGTGTTAGCTGAACTTTCTCCCTTCCTGCACAGATCTGACCCAGGGTTTTTATTATATTTCCAAATAAATGATCAGCTGTGGAGCTGTTTCAGGGGCTTACTAGATGAAAAACAGTATCACCCTAGTTGTGTGTGGGGGGGAGGAGGGATATGGTCTGCAACAGAAAACTTACATGCTGCTGATAATGGATGTCTGCACAGATGCTGGAAACGGTGTGCATGTGGGCAGGGGTAAACAGTATTCATGACTGCTTCAGAAATCATGTAGAAAACAAAAGGATGTGAGATCAGAATGGCTTCAGAATGCATGTCTACATGTGCATTTAAGCACAAAAATTAGTCTACTGTACCCTAATTGATGTGTTCGTGTAAACGGTGATGCTTTACTGTGCAGCAAATTAGTCTGTGCACAGTAAAGTGTCTCGTGTAGACGCTCCCACTGTGACTAAATTCTGTCAGTATTAGCAATATTAATACTATTGAAGCCTGACATTGGAATAACCTTGGCCAGACAGAAATGGGCCTGTTTAGAACTTCCCCCACATAGTCACCATAATATGAACGTGAAACTTTCTAGTGAGATCCATCAAAAAACCTGGAACATCCCAGACTTAGTTTGCATCCCCAGCAGAAACACATGGAAAAATCTAATTAAAAAATCCCTGAAAGATTAAACCAGAGAGTCGCACACTCCATAGTTTGGAAAAGCTGCGCTCATCCTACACACCAGTTTCCCTCCAGCCCCCTTCCAAGTTCCCCATGTCCCACTTTTCCATGCTCTCTATTTCAGAGACTTTCTGTAGTACCACTACACCCTGATTGTCATATCACCCCCATGCCACTGCCCCATTCTCTCCTTATGCCAAGATTTCTGTGTGTCCCCCCTGTCACCTCTTCCCCCATTCCAAGATATTTCATTCTTTTTCCATGGCAGGAGCTTTGTACAACCGCTCCTCTCTTACCTTACCTGTCCTGTTTGTTTTTTTACAGGGGTGGAGACTTTATTGTGTCTTTGGAGCATTTCTTGTTGAAACCTGGTTGGCAGGTAGATTTCCACCAAAAATCCTGCATATATTTTGTATAACAGGGAGCCAAGGCCCCGGTTACTATATGAGGGGAGAGCAGTGGCTCTTAAGCTCCATTCTGATGGTGACAGCTAATCTCAGGCCAGCTGCTGAGCAGGCAGCTTGCTGAGTCAAGGAGGGGCACCTAGGCTCAATAAGGGGGTATGTCTAGTTGTGGATGGTCCTGCTTTGAGCAGGGGGTTGGACTAGATGACCTCCTGAGGTCCCTTCCAACCTTAATTTTTTATGATTCTATGATGCGACCAGAAAGGGGAATTGCTCTGGGAGATAAAAGTAAGTCCTGAACCAGGCAGTTAGGCCCTGCTCCCCAGGCAGAGAGGAGCTCTTGCCTGCAGTAGTGACTGCAAGGAAGCTGGCAGCATAGCCAGGAGTTTTCAGTGTATAGAGACCCAAAGTGAGGACACAAGCCTACACTGAAGATTAAGTATGTGTTTGCATTTTGTGTTTAAGTTACCAAAGGACTGGGTCGTGGCTGTAGAGGTAGTGTAAGGGCTGCAGGAGGGTGCCTGAGGAGCCGTGTGTGTTTGAACCTTTCATAGACCAAGGCCCATGGGGCAGGGACAGCAAAGGGCCTGAGGCAGAGGACTGGGGAGTCTGCTGGGTCAGTGACAAGAACAGGTGGGAGTTTGCTTGTTGGTGAGGAGGTTGGGGTCTGTGCCAGCACCATGCTCAGGCTCCTCTAGCCCTGAATTCCTCACGCTGTCGTCCAGCCCAGCTCTGGATGGGCAGGGAGCTGCACTTCTTAGTACCAAGTGCTGTAGTCTGGGCATAGGAGTAGGGGTCAGTTGGGCACAGGTGTCATGGAGTGGGTTGGCCAAATGCACTCTGGCCTGAGTGGATCCCAAGCTGTTCAGGTCCTCAATGGAGTAGGATTGTCTGTGATTTGAAAAAGCCAGGAGCAGAACAGGCCCCCTAAGTACTTTGTCACCAGGCTTTTCTATGCTCAAGCACTCAGGGGGCATGTCCTGCTCCCTGCTTGGCTGTGACTGACAGCCTGTGGAGGAGGGAAGTGGGAGAGGGAGCAAAGCTTGCTAGGATTCTCAAGGACGGCTCTGCGGGTTCTCTCCGATGGATACTTGTATAGATATTTAGTCTCCTGAGAAATATTCTCCCAGGAGCCATTTCACACAGGATGTTCCTGAGTTATTTGTCTTCCAGTGCAGGCATTTTTGCTCTGGGAGAAAAAATATGAATGTCTATCTAATTTGGCAGTGACTCTCCCAGGAGAAATTGAACACGTGTATGTAGCCTAGATGGGTGTCTACAAACATTAAGTACTTGGCTGTGTCCTGAATGACAAGCTGAAGCTGACTACACAGTCTGGGTCCATTGAACTGAGGCCCCAGATAAGGGCTTTTCTGACCTGTCCAGAGAGTACTCCTTTGCTGAGGTATGGAAGTAAAGACTTTATCAACTATGTTGAGTTCTCACGCTCCCTCTCTCTTTGATGCTGTCTTAAAGGGGGAACATAAACTTGTTCACTAGTTTTGGCCTTATTTGGTTTGGTTCCTTTATAAAACCAGATCTGTCCAACTTATGAGCAGCCAGGGGTCATGTGCCATGTGGGCTGCGTGAGCCATGGGCATGCCTCCCCATGCTGCACTGCATCACGGGTTCCCCCAGCTCTGTAGCCTGCGCCATGCCTCACTGTCCTGCTCTCTGGGGTGGGACAGGAAGAAGAAGCCAGAGGAGGGAGAGGAGCCCAGAACCCACGGCTGCTACCGCAATCAGAGTGACAGAGTAGTGGTGACCAGGTAGAAGCCCAGGGGCTGCAAATTAACCCAACCTGGGCTACATGTGGCCTTTAGGCTGTCAGTTGAACAGCCCTGTTTTATACTAATTGAAATGCAGAAGCAGGAACTTGACCAAAAAAGAACTGGAATGCAGAAACTTGAACTGTTTTTCTCTCTCTCATTCTTTGTATGGCCTTTCAGCAGTACATCATGTTTTCCATGTGATAAGTAATCCCAGTGAAGGTTTTGGCTTGTGACTGTCATGCCAATGTTTCCAGCGGTTAGCAGGAACTAAAGGAAGGTCAGTTGATAGTCATTAAAATCTTCTCAATGGCTCCTCTGAGAAGATATTGTCATGTGGTAAATGGTAAAGGTGTCTTTAAAGTATTATAAAGTATGCAACAAAGAAAATGCAATGAATTGTAAGGCCTTCTGTCAGGTGAAAAAGATACAAAGAATGGACCGTCATATGATGGGGGTAGAGCCCAGCAAATCCTGGTTCAGAGCCTAGAATAATTAACTAAGCTTCCATTTGTTTGAAGCTGGATTCACCTTACTTTATGTGAATTTTTTTAAAGAGAACTTTGAAAGCCTACCTTTTCACTATGATTATGAAAGTTTCCATAGCCTTCTAGTGAGAAGCAGTTTCCTAAGCTGAATTTTGAATCCCTTCCTAGTGATGTTTACTGGTTCATATTAGATCTTTGCTTCAGAGGTGGCTGTGTTTAGGTGGCACTGTATTTGCATTGATTCCAAAGTTCTTCAGGATCTTTTCAGCACAAATAAATCTTGTCTTTTTAATAGGGGCATCTAAACATTAAGAATTAAGCTAGTCTAGGTTACGTGAACTGAGAAAAGAAAAACAAAAATTAAACTGGATTTATCTGGGAATATTAATAAACAGCCTAAAAGAAATGAAATAGTGGAACATAGAGAAAGAATGTTATAACAAAGTTTTCAGTAGCAGCATCTTTTCTATTAACGTTTTCCCTGTTCTGTAGTTATCAGCAAGACATGCACTTGTCATATGTGGTTCTTTTTAAAAAAGAAATAATCTTTTTTCCCCCTCTTCCGCTTCCTTTGACTGGAAATAGGCCCATGTCATAAAAATTTTGTCTGGTGCCAGGCTTGAAATTCAGAGATATTTGCATTCAGGAACCTGCAGGAGCATCAACATGTGATGCTATGTTGCCATAGTGCTGCACTACGGTGACGTAGAGTCCATGGCTATCTACACGTGACCGGCAGCTAGTTTGCTGTAGCGGTGTGCTCCCCATTACAGTATGCTGTTATGGCAAAGTAGCTGCTAAAAATAACCGTGCACTATGAGTATGGCTCAGTACAGGCGGTTGCTGCACCATGCTTTAGTACTTCCAGAAGGAAGTACTAAAAGGAAGTACTAAAGGATGGCACAGTAACAATCTCTCCTTAGGGCAACATGTACATGTGCTCTGCATGTCTTTGCTAAAGATAGGGATGATTTGTGAAATCCAGATGCAGATTTCAAATATCTTCAAAAGGGGGAAAGTTCAGACACAAGGTTTTTTGCTCAAGAACCTCTGTAATAAAGACTTTCCTGAAAAGAATAGCATAAGCACATTGGAGTGTTGGAATGTGCTATTGACTGCCAGCAGGAGTGTCTCATCTATAGGCAGTCATTGACCTTCTTGGAGGTGATGGGAATACAGCTAGCTTTCATTCAGGCTAGAGTAAGTGAGCAGTTACTGTGTCTATAGTGAGAGCTTAAGCAACAGCCCAAGGCAAACTAGCTGGGAGAGAGGTTTTCCTGGGTTTGACCAAAAACGCTAGAGCTGAGACCTGTTTAGTGTGTGCGTGTGTGCATTAATTTATGCATATTGGAAGAAAGAAAGTGTGGCTGTGGCACTGGGTGGAAGCTAAGAAAGAGTTTCTCTTGGGCAGAGTAACTGGCTGGAAAGGCAGGTTTGTGAACCAAGCAAGGAAGCTGCCTTTCGTTGCTGTTTCTTACTGTGTTCAAAGAAACAGGACTTTGTGCAGCAAGAAGAATAAAAAAGGCTCATATACTCTATTTCATCTCTTAATGGGGGCAACCAGGCATAGACTCGACTATTGGGTAGGGGGCAACAATGTGATAATGAACAGGGGAATAAGGGTTTGAAAAAAAAAATCAATCCTGATTTTCACTAAGAGGAATCTTCCACCCCTGATGTTGTTGCACCAGGAAATGGAATAAGCCTCATTAGCCAGAAACTTTGGAATCAATACATATATTATGAACAATGTTGGCAGCATATAAGCCAAGGTGCAGTATTATGAATTCATGCTGCTTTTCCCAGAAGTCCCATGTATGGGAGTTATGATCCAACATCAGTCATTCTGCATTTCTCACACAGCATCATTTTCCAACTTGCTGCTTGGAGGGGTAGGTTTTCTCGGAAGCATCTAACTCCCTACTTCTTTCAAATTAATCGTTCCAATCCTGTTCGGTGGGGAGACAGAATATCTGGTCAGCCTGCCACAGAATTATAAAGAAGAGAGTTTGACATGACAAATTCTCTGAACCTGCCTATCTGCCATTTGCTTTTGGCATGTTTTTGCTAAGGGTTTTGAAATATTTGCCAAGGGACTTAAATAACACATAGTGATTATAAGAGAACCCATGATGAAGTCTTGTGAAATACTTCCTAGACCAGGGGTTGTCAACCAAGGGTACACATACCCCTGAGGGTACTGGGGACGGCCCCAGGGGGTATGCATGGCAGTGCAGGGAAGCAGTCTGGAAGGGGGTACACTCCAGAAGGGGTACCCACCAGAAGGGGTACTCTTTTTAAAAAGGGTTGAAAACCCCTGTTGTAGACCACCTGTCCTTGGATGGATCACAGTGGCCCATGCTAACTAGGCACTCCTCCTAAGCTATGCACTGCCCCTGTACTTTGCACATCTTGCATGCTGCCCCTCAGTCTGACAGCCATCAGGGTGGCAGATAGGTATCAGCTGCTCATCTGGGGGCTTCTCACCTGGTCATCCAGCCCTGCTGCTGTTGCTCCTCTGACATGCAAGAGCCTCACCATTCCTGCTCCACAGGCCATGGAGGTGACCTAGCAAGTTCTTCATACCAAGTCCGTACTTGGACAAACCTTCCATTGAGAACATAAACTACTTCCTTTCATAGTTTTCATAGGTTTTTGGGGGTCAGAAGGGACCTCAGTAGATCATAGAGCCTGACCCTGTGCCCTGGCCAGGGAAGAGTGCTGGGGTCAGATGACCCCAGCCAGGTGTTTTTCCAGTCTTCTCTTAAAGACCTCCAAGGTAGGGGAGAGCACCACCTCCCTCAGAAATCCATTCCAGATTCTGGTAACCCTTACCGTGAAGAAGTTCTTCCTGATGTCTAGTCTAAATCTGCTCTCTGTCAGTTTGTGGCCGTTGTTTCTAGTTACTCCAAGGGGTGCCCCGGTAAACAGAGTGTCTCTTATCCCTTGCTGCTCCCCCAGACAAATTTGCAGATGGCCACTAGTTCTCTCAGCCTTTTCTTACAGAGGCTGAAGTGATCTTCGTCCCTCAATCTCTCCTCGTAGGACCTTACCTGCAGGCCCTTAACCATATGAGTGGCCCTCCTCTGGACCCTCTCAAGGTTATCCTCATCCCTGTTGAAGTACGGCATCCAAAACTGGACTCGGTATTCCAGCTGTGACCTTACCAATGCCGCATAGGGGGAAGTATCACCTCCCTGGACCTGTTCATCCTGCATCTGCTAATGCATGATAGAGTCTAATTAGCTCTATTGATCACTTCATCACATTGTTGACTTATATTCATCTTTGAGTCAACTATGACTCTGAGATCCCTTTCCTTTGCTGTGCTGCGTAGAAGGTCATCTCCCAATCTGTAAGTGTGTTGGTGATTCCTTCTCCCTAGGTGCAGTACTTTGCACTTATCTTTGTTAAACTGCATCCTATTTTGTTCTGCCTACTTCTCTAGCCTGTCCAAATCTGCCTGAATCTGTTCCCTGTCCTCCAGTGTGTTTACTTTGCCCCATAATTTGGTGCATCTGCGAATTTGGACAGTGTGCTCTCCACGCCCTCATCCAAGTCACCAATGAATTTCAGGGAATCAGTTAGACAGGCCCAGGTGGGGCTTGAGCTCAGGCTGGCTTCAACAATCAAGGACAATAAAAAGTCCTTCTTTGGGTATATAGCAGGCAAAAGGAAAGCTCAGAGCAACATAGGGCCCCTGCAGGACAAATCAGGACAGTTGGTGGTTGACGCGGGGAAAAAGGCAGAGCTCTTCAATGAGTTCTTCACTTCAGTATTTCTAAGTACCAACCAAGCCAATTCCCCTGCCTCGATCATTGACAGATGTCCACATGGCACCAGTCCACCTACAGTTATTTCTGAAATAGTTAAGGAGCTCCTGGAGGAGCTGGATGAGTACAAGTCAGCAGGCCCAGATGACCTCCATCCAAGGCTGCTGAAAGAATTGGACAGTGTCATAGCTGAGCCGCTGGCACAGCTGTTCGAGTACTCATGGTGCTCCAGCCAGGTCCCTGAGGACTGGAGAAGGGCCAATATGGTGCCCATTTTCAAGAAAGGGAGAAGGGATGAGCTGGGTAACTTTAGACCAGTCAGTCTTACCTCTATTCCTGGGAAAATGCTAGAGAAAATAATTAAAGAACACATTTGTGCAGGCCCAGCAAGGGAAATGATGCTGAGGGGAAACCAGCACAGGTTAGTCACAGGTAGAGCCTGCCTGACAAACCCTGTAGCCTTCTATGAACAGGTCACACACTGCCTGGATGCAGGAGCTGAGGCTAATGTCATCTTCCTGGACTTTAGGAAGGCCTTCGACACAGTTTCGCATCCTATCCTCATTGGGAAGCTAGCAGACTGTGGAGTGGACGCCTACATGGTCAGGTGGGTGGCCAACTGCCTTAGGGACTGCGCCCAGATAGTGGTGGTGGATGGTTCCTTCTCGGCCTGGAGGGAGGTGGGCAGTGGGGTCCCACAGGGTTCGGTCCTCAGACCAATATTATTTAATATCTTCATCAGCGATTTGGACGAGGGTGTGGAGAGCACCCTCTCCAAGTTTGCTGATGATACCAAGTTATGGGGCAAAGTTAGTACACCGGAGGGCAGGGAGCAGATTCAGGCCAACCTGGACAGGTTGGATCAATGGGCAGAGAGAAATAGGATGCAATTTAATAAAGATAAATGTAAGATATTCCACCTGGGAAGGAGGAACACACCTCCCCAGAACACCTCGGAGGCAGAGAGTGATCTTGGAGCCATAATTGACTCCAAGATGAACATGAGCCGGCAGTGTAATGAGGCCATCAACAAGGCCAATCGCACCTTGTCGTGCATTAGCAGGTGTGTGACTAATAGATCAAAGGAGGTGATGCTCCCCTTCTATGCGGTACTGGTCAGGCTGCAGTTGGAGTACTGTGTCCAGTTTTGAGTGCCACACTTTAAGAGGGATGCGGAGAATCTGGAGAGGGTCCAGAGGAGGGCCACTTGCATGATTAGTGGCCTTCGGGAAAGACCCTACGGGGGGAGATTCAGAGAGCTGAATCTCTTTAGCCTTCACAAGAGATGGCTGAGGGGAGATCTTGTGGCCACCTATAAATTTATTAGGGGAGGTCAACGGGGAATAGGGGAAGCATTGTTTACTAGGGCGCCCCAGGGAGTGACTGGGAATAATGGGTGTAAACTAGTTGACAGTGGATTTAGGTTAGATATTAGGAAGAAATTTTTCACAGTAAGGGTGGCCAGGATTTGGAATGGGCTTCCAAGAGAGGTCTTCACCTAGCTTGAAGGCCTTCAAGAAGAGGTTGGATAGTCACCTGGCTGGGGTCATCTGACCTCAGTCCTCTTTCCTGCCAGAGGCAGGGGGTCGGACACGATGATCCATTGTGGTCCCTTCCGACTCTACAATCTATGAAAATATTGAACAGGACTGGTCCAAGGACCAAGCCTTGGGGGACCCCACTGTCCACATCTTTTCGGGTTGATACCGATCCATCCACCACCACTGGGTGCATTTCATTAGCCAATTCACCACCCACCTGACTGTGAAATCATCTAAGTCACAGCCACTTATTTTTTTATGAGAATGGGATGTAACATTGTATCAAAGGCTTTAAAAAAATCCAGGTATATGACATCCACCTCGAATCCTGCATCTAAGCAGTTTGTGACTTGGTCATGAAAAGAAACAAGGCGTGTCAGGAAGGATCTGCCTGCTATGAATCCATGCTGGTTGCCCTTCAGCATTATTTTTCCTGATGGACTCCAACAAATACAATCTTTAATAATTTTTTCAAAGGTTTTCCCGAGGATAGAAGTGAGACTAACCAGTCCACAGTTACCCAGATCCTCCTTCCTCCCCTTTTTGAAAATAGAGACCACATTAGCCCTTTTCCAGTCCTCCGGGACTTGTCCTGAGAGCCACAAGTGCTCAAACAAGTGGCCAGTGGCTCTGCTATGATGCTGGCCAATTCTTTCAGCACCCTTGGATGAAGGTCAGTTGGGCCTGCTGACTTGAACACATCAAGCCCCTCCAAGTGTCCCTTCACTAGGTCAGTACTAACTGTTGGTGGGCCAGTGTCCCACCTGTGCTTGTCTATAGTCCAATTTGGAGATGTGTCATTATCTGTGTTCAGGAATACTGATGAAAAAACTCATTGATGAACTCAGATTTGTCCCTCCTATCCATCACTAATTGCCCTAGCCTGTCCTGTAGGGGTCCTATGTTACAACGCAACTTCTTTTTACTCCCTATGTACCTGAAAAAGGACTTTTTGTTGTCTTTAATTTTTGTTGCCAGCCTGAGTTCCACTGCTGCCTTGGCCTTTCTAACTGACTCCCTGCAAGTGCGAACCAAGTAGGTATAATCCAAGTTGGTGGCTACCCTCTGCTTCCACAGTCTGTATGCCTCTTTTTGTATCCCTAGGTTTTCCTGGATTTCCCTGTTCAGCCAAGAGGGTTTCTTGACCCCTTTGCCCCCACTTATATGCAATGGGATTGTCCTCTTCTGTGCCTGAAGGATCGTTCCTTTGAGGAACAACCACCCTTCCTGGACTCCCACCTCACCCAGGCTCTTGTCCTTCAGTGCCTCACTTACTAACCTCCTGAGCTCACTGAAGTTAGCTTTTCTGAAGTCTAGCACTTTTGCCCTACTGGTTATCTTCCCCACCTTTCAACAGACAGTGAATTCTAACAATTGGTGGTCACTCTCTCCTAGATTACCCTGTATCTGCAGTTCCTCCACCAGGCCATCCCCTGTAGCAAGCACCAAATCCAGTAAGGCATTTCCCCTAGTGGGACCATATACTTCCTGCATTAGTTTCTTAACCTGCATGCAGGAGCTTCACCTATGTGAACGATCAGATCTAGCTGACTGCTCCTACCAGCAGATGTCAGGATAGTTTAGGTCACCCATGAAAACCATGTCCCTTGAGCGTACTGCCTCTGAGAGCTGCCTTGAGAATTCCAGGTCTAGCTCATCCCGCTGGTGCGGCGGTCTGTAATAGACCCCCACTACTAAGTCCCTTTCACCCCGACCCCCTTGTATTCTGACCCACAGTACCTCAATAATCCAGACAGGTCAAAGTTTTTGTTTGTAAGCAGAATTGTGAGTTCCTCCTGCTTGTTCCCCATGCTTCCTTCCAATAGGAGAGACTGGCCAACAGCCCAAAGTGGCTTATAATAAGAGAAAAAATGGGGTAATATGCATATACCTGCTTTTCATCATCTATAAAAAATACCAGAAGTTGTGGTTTGGTTTTTTTAAGTTATTGATGTCTCTCTTGCTAGAAAATTAGGCTTGAATGACCTCCTTGGCTTCAATACCAAAGCTTGCTTTAAACCTGCTTCACAACAGTCAGTTAACCTACTAAGCTCTGGGCTATTGTGACTGGACTACTTCTGGTATCCAAACTAATAAGTTTAAAGCTACCTCAAGTATTTGTATTTTTTTCAGATTCAACACTTCCCTGTTTAGAGAAGTGATACACAGTCCCTAGCTCTTGAGTCACACGTGGTTCTCTAACTTACCACCTGCATCTCTGAAGACAGTGTTGATACTAATGTGTTTTTGTTTGAGCGCATGCATGTTTTAAACTTCATGCAGCTGGGCCTTCCCTGTTACCATAAGCATTGCATCCCATGCATGCTCCCTCTGTGTTAGTCACAGTAAAAGTGCTATGGTTTTTTCTTTTGCATTGGAGTATATTTTCCACGGTTTACTTGGGAAGGCATGTGAATGTTGCTGTGGCTGTTGGCTCTTGAGGCAGTAAGGACTAAGTATGGCTGTTTTAAAGTCTGCGCATTCCTGAGACCTCCCAGAGCTTTTCCATCAAAACCAAAAAAAAAGACCAACTTAACATTGCTGATATTCCTGAGTTAAAAGGCAAGTACAAGAAACCTTAAAAGGACTTCTAAGGCTCTCTTTGAAAGTGCACAAAGGTTAGTTTTTAAAAATAAACTAAAGATATACATATTTGCCATAGTTTTCATGATCACCTTCACTGATCATTTAGCTTTCACTTTACTGTTAGGGTTACAGTAAGTTTGTGTGAAGAAAGCTATCTACATGTATTGGTTTGTTGCTTTTATTTCACATGTTGATTCAAACACTGGGTTGCTTTGCCATTTTTTCTAATGAGCTGTTTGTTTTCTTCTGTGCCCTGGAGAGAGGCCTCATGATTCATGGACACAGTCATGATTTTCTCTCTGTCACTAGGAATTAACTTTAAATTATCAAAATTCCAGCACACAAAGGCTCTTCTATATATCTTTATCAGGAATTAGGCTTGTGTTGCATTCTTACCATTTCATAATTAACCTTATCTTGAATGGTGTATCTTGTGATGCATAAATTGACTTAAAGGAAAACTCAGCTAATTCATTATTGATAATACAATAGTCTATAGTCTCATAATCATTCCCTAGAGTCCTTATCATAGCAAGAGAAAAGCACATTACAGAGTATTATTTAAAGAGCTGGCATGCATGAACAGCAGACAGTTTTAAATATTTTAATAACTTGAGTCTGTTCCAAATATGGGAATATCCAAAATAGGCTGTTATGTTTTGATGGCTCCAGACAATAGATTGCTATGATGTAGCAAGCTGGCAGTTATGGTCTAAGCAAGTCATTACATGCATTTCAGACTTGGTCTGCAGCATATGTATTTATATGCTCCTTTGACATGATTCCAGAGAATCTGTTACAATTTATCAAGTAGATAATATGCATTTAAAAATGGTCTCCATACTTATCTACAGCATATGCCCTTCTGTTATGTGAATTCCCTTACCCTTCCATGCAAGATTTTCTCCTCTAATTTTTTGAAATGCGCTCTGAAATTCTAGGCCCTGTCACATGACATAGTTTTTAGGGACATTTACACACTTTTTTAGCATGTCATATGGGGCTGTCGAATGTTCTGCTGAACCACTTGACTTCCTTTGTGCGTGGTTAGAGGGAAATCTCCTTTTAAGAGGAAAAGCCTACCTTTTCCCCTTGCTGGTTTAAAGCATATAACAAAGTTCTCCTGAGCTCTGTCACTTTCCTATTAGATTTACAAAATAGCCTCTTCAGCATAAGTGAGACAAACTTTTTAATCGCACCTCTTTCCTTACCAGATCCTGTAATCCTTTCAGAAGTGGTGGCTATTTTGTTTTATACACCATATGAAATAAAGCATCTATATAGTAGTCATCTATACAGTAGTCTATGCTTTGAGCTACCTAGTTAATTATACAGTACAGACAGTCCTCAACTTAAGATGTTTTGAGTTACAATGAACAGAACCTAAGACGTTTATAAATTGACACCCTGTTTCAAATTTCTGATGTCAGTTTTGATTTTATGATGCTTGATCAGATGCCATGCCATGCCAGCAAACAAGTACGCTGCATTGTCCATCTCCCTGGAGAACTTCTGTCCAAACTTCCTTGAGCACTTTCTTTAAGAAAGCAGACAAAGCTCCAGAAAAACCTGCAGCCAAGACTCCTGAGGAGACTTCAGCCAAGAGCCCTTCAAAAAGTCCAACCAAGAGCCCTTCAAAAAGTCCAGCAAAGACTGGACTTTCAAATCAAATATGATTGCTATTTACAATATAAATACATTAATGTAGCTATATTACTCATCTATAATTGATTGAGTACAAAATTCTGAGTTATTTTTGGTGAAAATAGGGTATTGGGCCTGGGTTCAGGAACTGATCCCCCATTCATAACATTGTTCCTATGTGAAAATTGGTTCTGAATTATGACATCTCAACTTAAGACATGATTTTCAGGAACCAATTGTGTCGTAAGTCCAAGGACTGCCTGTATCTGAAAAGCCAGCAGCCCAGCCTCCTCTTGAAAGACGCTCTCCCCACAAACACCAGCACTCACTCTCTCTTATTTCAAAGGCCCACCAAAAAAAATAAATCATTGGGCTCCACAGTGTCAAATGGCTTTGAGATTGGGAAGCCAAAGCATGTGAGTTCAAGCCTTTGGGTTGGACTAGATGACCTTTTGAGCTAGTGTCCAACTTCTCTATGAAATCAACCCTATGACCCTATGACATGAGGATTCCCTGCGGCTTACACTCAAGACTATGGACTGTGGAGCCAGGGAAGTCCCCTTTCCCTCCATTGCAGGGAATGGCTATACCACAAGCAGGGGCAGTATCATAGGGCCCCTTTCTCCCCAGAAACATCAGAAAAAGCCCCCTCCGTTCCTTGAAGAAATAATGGTAATATGGAAGGAAAGTACTTGCTTTGGTTTGA
Organism: Alligator mississippiensis; assembly: GCF_030867095.1. Taxonomy (NCBI): domain Eukaryota; kingdom Metazoa; phylum Chordata; order Crocodylia; family Alligatoridae; genus Alligator; species Alligator mississippiensis. The sequence goes on from NC_081826.1 coordinate 280,199,598, forward strand.
CTTGGTCTGTCTGCTTAGGAGGAAGAAGGGCTGGGGTCTTCAAGCTAGTATGCCATTTGAAGTACAGAGCAGGTCACACCATGACAGCTTAGGTAGACATCCCTTGTGGATATATCTACACTGAAACTATAGAAGTGTCTTCTGTGCAGAGACATCTGAGTTAGGTTTAAGCTTGGGAACTATGGCCACTTTAAGGGCCTGAGACAGCAGCCGGCAGGTGCCTGATGAGGGCAGCCATTTTAAATCCAAGGCTGCCCATATAAACAGGGCATTTTGCTGCTGAGAGGTGAGGCAACAACATTGCCTGGCTGCAGGTAACATCTGGTGGTAAGGGAGGAGCTGTAGAGGATGCATAGGAGGCTCCTTGGTCCTGGGCATGACCTAAAACTGCTCCCTGCCAGGAGCAGGTGGCCTGGTGGGGCTCCCAGTGGTGCGGGAACCCCCAGGAAATGCCAGGCCAGTTACCACCCTGGTGAAAGGCGGGTTGGGGTGCCTTAACCCCTAGCCCCCACAACCAGGTGGGTTACCCCTTTTTGTAGGGTCTGGAGGGTGGACCCCCAGATAGAGAGAGTAAGGCCATAGACTCACGCCTGTCTGGACTTCCCCTGACTGGTCAGCGCTGGGGCCAGGACCGGAAGGGTCAAAGGGCCGGGGGCCCACCGCGAGGAATGCCCAAGAGCTGCACACCTGGGGCTCCGACTGGCCTGGAGGTGGGCCAGGGCTAGTGAGCCAAAGGTCCTGGGGGGACCACACCCGGAAGGGGAAGCGGTTCAGGGAGCTGTGCTGCCAAGAATGAAGGTGGATTTGGCCGCCAGAATGGAGGGATCATAGAGGGATTCAACACTAGGATTATGGGTCCCAGCATGGTGCCGGTGATATGGATAACATCTGGATGCCATCTACGGAGCTTGGGCTGCAGTGTGGGGGAGGATCGGAGCTGCAGATAGCACCCCCTGGCACTGGGGCAAGAAATGGGCAGCCTCCTGCTTTATTAAGATCAATTAAATAATTACCAACCAGGCATGGCGGACAAGAAGGCGGATGGTTAGCCCAGAAACAGGTGGGTGGGCCACTGGGAAATTGGCCCCAAGAAGGCCCCCTGTTACAGGAACCAACAGACTTGCTGCGGCAAAAATTTCAAACCTATTTTTTCTTTTTCTGCTTTAGAGCACATGAATAAGTGCTGAGGGTTACACTCTGGTCACATTTTCAAGGTTTTCTTCACAACCACGAGGTTTAGAAACTTATTATTTTTTTTAAATGGAACATGAGATTTTGATATAATTGCATGAGTGGCTGGACCTGGTCCTGTGGTGCCAATATCTTACTCCAACCCTGGCTGTAATAGGGAGAAAAGGCCTCTCAGCCAGTCAAGTGCCAAGACCCTGACTTTAAAAGGTTAGCTACCTGTGTAGAGGTTATATACAGGGTCAAGGAACAAATCCCCTCACACCCCTTTGGGTGCTCATGGCTGCAGCAGGCAGAGCCCCTGATGGCACATGGCTCCAGTTGAGTCCTGGTCCTACATGTGACGGCATGGAGCCCACCTGGCCCAGCCTGTTGGCACACACCTTTGAGCCAGAGCAGGCTGGCTCTGTGCCAGCACATAGGGCTTGCAGCACTGCAGGTGGGAGCCACGCGCCATTGAGCTGGGCTGGGCTGGGCTGGCTCCATGCCTCCATGTGGAGTTTCCAGCACTCCTGTGCGAAGCTGTATGTGGAGGTACGGAGTTGCGTTCATTGGGCCAGGCAGGCTCTGTGCCTCTATGTGTAGCTTCCCGCTGGAGTGCTGGAAGCCCCACATGGAGGCACGGAGCCAGCCTGGCCCAGCCTGATGCTGTGTGGCTCCCACCTGCAGTGCTAGCAGCCTCACATGCTGGCACAGAGTCAGCCTAGTCTGGTTTGAAGGCACCGTATGCAGCCCCTGGAGCCATGCACCACTGGGGGTTCTGCCTGCCATGGCCGTGAGTGCCCTGAGGGCTCGATGCCTGCTGCTGCTGGTGGCAGGGGCTGTGCACCATGGTGGGGGGGATGGATGTGTGGTGGGGGAGGCCACACATACATACCCCCCACTCACATACCCTCCCATGCCCACCCATAACCCTCCCCCCCACACCCGTTCTGCAGGTGGGAGCTCCTCTCTCTATTCACCAGCTGTCCAGTCATGTGCCACCACGCTTGGTCCCTGTACATGGGGCTCCTAACTGGAGTGCCAGGATCCCCACAAAGGTGGAGGCACAGAGCCTGCCTGGGTTAAATTATGCACAATTATGGAATTATGCGGGGTCATATGTTTTATGTGCAAACTTGTGTGGGCATAATTCCCTGGGGTGTATCTGATGCAAAAAGGAAGAAGAAAATCCTGCTGTTTGGATGCATCTTTCAGATGAGGCGTGACCAGCTGCTAAAGACATGTTCTTCTGTATGGTTGAGGGCATCACAGCCAGAAGCCAAAAGCAGGCAGTACGGGGAATGACTAAATGACAGCAGACTAGTGCAGCGGACATCTAAAGATGCTGCAAAAGTACAAGACAGAGAATAATGGACAGTGAGGGACAATGCATATCTGATCCCTGTTGTCCTTAGGCTACGAAGCAGAGGATGGAAGGAAAGAAGGATCTTGACCAGATTCAGTACAACTATGGAGAACTTTTTGGGGAAAATAAAATAAATCTCTGGATGTGGCAACCTAATTCTTAAATTCCACATGCATACTTGTCACATGCAAAAGACCGCGACACCACACACAAATATCCAAGGAGAAGCAGATAACAATGACAAAGAAAACAGTCGAGCCTCAAGCCCCACAGTCTGCCCTCAGAAAACCCTGACTTGCATTAGGCCTCACAGTCTGCCCTATCCCACAGTGGCAGTCAGGGTAAGGTGTGAATGGGGACTCCAGCATCCTGCACATGCTGAACTGGATGCTAAACTGTGCATGCTGAAGGGACACATAAACTGGCAAAAGTGATTAGAAACTGGTTCAGATCTGTAACAGAACAGAAATTCAGTGCACATAAACCACTTTCAGAATGGCTGAAACCAGTTTAAGATAGACCTGGATGGATGTAGTATCAGACTTAACTGATTTAGGTTAAATTGTTTTATTGAACTTCTGTCCCAGATCCCCTCTAGATTCAGGTTAACTCACAGTCCCCCAGCATCCTAGGATGGCTTGCACCTCCCCTGCAAATCCCATGTTTCAGGGTGGGTGGGCTAGCCTTGGCCGAAACTGTCTGCCCTAGCTGAGCAGGAAGGTGTACTCTAGCACCCTCCGGTTTCTGGCCTGGGCCACTGCACACATGGTTGCATTTCTGGAATCAAAAGTGAATCTCTGCTTATTGGTTCAATCTACACAGTTAAGACTAACCTGCAAAGATTGAATCAATTCAGCCTTAGGGTTTTTGACTGTCTATACTTAGCTGATGATATGTCCAGACTGAAATGAGTTCAAATCAGACTATTAATGTTACTCTTATATCTTGCAGCTTTCTGGTTAGACACTATTCCAGAATGACATGCTTTTTATAGTCAGCAGCTGAAAGGAATCTGCTGGTGGAGCCTTTAAAATTCCTACTTACTCTGTAATTTCCTACAGTTTAGGTTTATAGTGTTACTTGGACAGGTTTGTTAGCATATAAACGGAGAAGTGTATTCAATAGTACATTCAAGGCACAGAATAGGCAAAAGCCAGGTACTGCAATGTATGTTGGGAAATCTTGCTAGAAAACGAGGGGTTTTGTTTTTGGGGTTTGTTTGGTTTTTTTGCAAGAGCAAAAATGACTGTGGCTGTGTTTATGTACCTGGAACAAAAAATCTTTCATGAAACACATTAATATTTTGCATACCAAAAATTTAACAGTAGTCTCTAAAATGGTTGTGAGAAGCAAGGGTTTCTTTTGATAGTATCTTTTATTAGACCAATGGTATAGTTGCGAGAGACATTAGACAAACATTCAGGCACAGCGTGACCTGAAAAAGGGCACATTGTGCCTGACAGCTTGTCTAATATCTCTTCCAACTATACAGTTGGTCCAATAAAAGGTATCACCAAAAAACTTTGCTTCTCACATACTCCTTGGACCATTATGGGTACACTAACACTCCAACCCCACTCGAAAAAGTTGTTTTTTTTTAATTCATATATCAAAAGAAGTGATATTAACTGTCCTTTTCCTTCTTTCCTATTCTGTTGCTGACTGACAGATTAACCCCCTGTCCCTCCCAAAAAACCCAAACCTTCACTGTGTACCCAGAATGTTGATGAATATGTTTGTAGATAAAGGAAGTGCTGCAGAAGCATGTTATGCACTTCAGTCTGATGTGCTGTGCTCTCTTTGCCTTAACTTTGGGTTGCCCTTATTTTTGGTCACACTCAAATGACAGGCTGGAAAGTTAAGAGGAGGGAAACGTGGGGCATAGGGGATTCAGAAAAATCCACAAAATGTGTTATCCTAAAGAGCTGAGGTCAGCCAGTGTGGCCAGAAGATGCATCCATCTCAAAGTCTTCTATAAGTCCCCCAGTGCTGTGGGATATGGCAGTCACAGAAAGTTCAGGGTCCATAGGGGAAATTATCAGAATTTTTAAATCAACCATTTTTTCCTCCACTAAAATCATTTAATCAATATTAAAATATTTTGTGAAAGCAGTTTGCTGCTGACAATATTCCCCATCAAGCTGAATAACCAATATGAGACTTATTTACATAAGTGGCTTCTTCCTTTTTCTGTGTTTTTGAATGAAAGTGGCCATGGCTGCCAGGCTTTGTGCTGAACTCAGTGCTGTTGCTGTGTGTTATCTAGGCTCACAGCAGAGTCTGGCCCCTCCGGCGACTCACACTGTATCTACATTCAAACGGGGTAGGGACAGCCTGGGGCTGTTCTAGGCATGTGCAGAAGGCAGACCTTTTGGACAAACAGGGAGGCAGTTGGTGAGCTTAGGTGCCACCAGGATTAGATGACTTCTGAGCAAGGGGCTTTGGATCAAGGCTTCTAAGTCAAAAACTAAGTCCTGATCTGAGAACTGAAGTGCTTTGTTGGATTTGGCCCCTGGATATTGTTTTGACTTCTGGGTCAGCAAGACATTTTGGAATGGATTATTTCATTGTTAAGGTAGAAACATAAGGACCCAGACACAGGATATACTATTTGTCTTCTAATTTATGTACAAGTATATCCACTCTTGAGGAGGTAATGGTAATGCTAAAGGAAAGTTTCAGCTTGCAGTTCGACAGGTGTAACACCTTTTCCAGAAATGCAGCTGAACAGCTTTCTGTTCAAATTCCAGCCACGGTTCTGCTTCTCCCCAGACACTGTTTCATATTTTGGCTCAGACTACATCAAGGAAACATGAGAGAATTTTTCCAATGCTGTTAGCAGGCATTCAGCTGTAGCAACATAGGAGACCTGCTGTAGAACAGATTCCAGCTGTCAACAGGATTTTCAGCACTGTGTCGTCTAACTCTGCAGGGAGTAAGTATCCTTGAAGCAGTGCTGAAAAACATATTGTTAGAGTGATGCAAATAAATATTAGTGACTACTAATTGGACTGGACAGATCATTAGAAAATATTCTTTAGTAAAAATCTGGACTAGTTAGTGAGTGGAAGAGGTGGAACTAGACCTAGTGCAGATTTTCTAGCCATAGTGGCTTTTAAGTTTCTGATGCTAGTCCCTGCATTCCAAAAATGCTAGAGAAGGGCAAAAATCAATGGTATTTTTAGTTTGGTTCTTGAGAAGCCTCATTGATTGGGCAAATGGAAAAAAAATAACCCAAAATAAACCAGGAGTGGTTCCACTCTATATGCTTATACATTAGGGCACATTTTTCTAGTCTTAGTCCATTTATGAAATTTTTTCCCCCTTTTCACTTAGTGTCTACTGTACATGGTTCATTTATTGTTATCCTTTGCTGTGGAATGAAAAGCTGCCTTGATCTACAAAACAGTGAGCAACAGATGGTGCTATTTCTGTTCAAGTAAGAGCTGGAGAAAGTGAATTTGTTTAGTATAATAAAGGACAGTAGTGGCTGTCTCTCAACAACGTTTTGTCCTCATTCTAAGCTGTTTTTTATGATGGAGTCTAAATATTTCAGAGCTTACGCACTTTCAGGACAGGAGAGGGACACAACAGAAGTTAGGAGTTCGAGGCCTGCATTCTTTGACAATATTGCTCATGCATTTCAAAGCAGATAGCTTTCTACACTAGTCATCATAACAGTCACAGAGCAGTATAAAGCAATACATGAGCAGTGCATACAAAATGACAATTTTTTAAGGGATTAGCTGGGAATCTTACTAGTTTTGTATGTAACTAGAGTCACTAACTCATATACTGAGACAAAATGGGTCATTTATTTTAGTGTAAATCGATAACAATTAATAGTTACTTGGGATTTGTTTTGGCAAAAGGGGAGTGCACTTTGGCCAACTAATACAAATAAAAAATCTCAGCAACATTCTGCTACAAATTATTCCCAGTCCATTTTTTATATCCCTCTTACTTTTCATGGAGAAACTTAGCAGAAGCAAAACACTGGTAGGGCACTAAACTTCAGTTACCCATATTTGGGTAAAGTTTTCCTAAATGAAGGAGAATTAGAGTCTGTACATCTTCCCCAGCACCCTTCTCTGTTAACACCACTTCAGCCTTTATGGTGTTTTTTGGTTGTCAAGAGCTGTTCTCCCTCTCATAGATATTACTCTGCCTTCTAAACTCTTCATTTCCCCTTTCTAACTTCTAGCTGTGCACATGGTGTAGTACTGAATGAAATAGTCTCTTGTAATACATCAGGCTGACAAGTCACTAGCCTTGGGCTGTCACGTGGGAGAATTTTCAGACTGTGGTTCCTTTGTCAAATCAGAGGTTACTATTGGAACTAGGGTCAGAGCACTTCCCTGCAGGGCAATCAGGGAATCCTTATTAGTTCATATTTCCTCTGTTCCTCTTAGCTAAAAACCTGGCACTACAGATGAAACAGGGAGTGTTTTAGGATCTTTTAAAAAAAGTTTAAATAGAAATATTTTTCTATGGATGTCCTAAAGGGGCTATGCAATACCTTTATATTGCACAGCAGTTCTTACTGGGTTTCTTACATAAGAAAACCACTTTCTCCAAGTCATCCTGGGTTTCTATTTTTCAGTCCTTGATCAGATTTGAGGATGTGACTTATTACCTCTTGGTCAATATTTGCTTATTTCTAAACTAGAGAACAAATGAAAATTCCCTTAAAGCGGTCTATATGTAGCAGAGAGTAGGTCTGGGGCTGGAAGATGCTAAGTACTTGGAATTCTCATTGTAGGGTCTCAGCACATGCATTTACTTCATAACCTAATTCAGGACAGCACTCCTGTTCAGCAGGGCTAGGGACAGACATTCAAAAAGCCCGAGCCTGAATTGATTCAATCTTTGCAAGTAAGTCTAACCCATATAGATTGAACTGATTTGCAACTGAATAGACATTCACTTTTGATTCTAGAAAGGCAGGCACATGCCTGCAGTGGCTCAGGCTAAAAACCGGCTCGTGCTAGAGTGAGCCTTCCTTTTCCTTCTGCAGCAGCCACAAGACTGGAGGGAAGCTGACCTGGGGGCATGGTCAGGCCCCACCGGCAGGCCACTAAGTATGATTGGGGAGGGGGATAAACAGCCACCCTGGCCTGTAGGGACCCCAGCCAGGGTGTGCCTGGAGGGAGAAGGGGAAAGCAGCCCTTGCCTGGCTTGTTTCCGAGGGGGTGGGGTGTGGTCAGACACTGGCCCAGGCAGCACCTCAGGTGAAGGGGCACAGGGAGGGGGTTAAACTCCCCTGTCTCCCCTCTCAGGGGACCCCAGCTGGGCTCTGCCCAACCTTTCCGCCTGCTCACTGCTCATGCAGCGGGGGGCTTGCCCAGAGCTGGCTGCCATGGCCTCGCCATCTGCCTAAGGCTGAGACTGGGGCTGTGGGACTGAGGCTGGGGCTGAGGCTGCAGGGCTGAGCCAGGCCAGCCTGTGGGCATTGCTGACGGCAGGCATGGAGGGGCCAGCCCAGGCTGGGCTGCAGGGGCTAGGCCCTTCCCAGTGGGCTGTGGCTTGGGCTCTGGTCACAAGAGCTGTGTGGCCAGATTACTAATGGCTCCCCATGCCCAGGCTGGGTCAGGCTGTCATGGAGCCGCAGGCCTCTGGGAAGGGCCTGGTGGGACCAGCCTGGCCCAGGCAATGGGGACAGGGCCCTTCTCAGCTGGCTGCAGCTCCAGGACAGCCCAGCCTGGCAGCATGGGTGGCAGCTGGCCAGGCAGTGGTGCAGAGACAACGCTGCTGCTGCTGCAGGCAGGTGCCTTGGCAGCTGGACTGGCCATGTGGGATGTGTTAATCATGCCCGCAGCTGCCTGGGCTGGCTCAGGCGCCAGCGGGCCTGGAGCCTGATATATGCCCGCCATGGGGGCTTGTGTGCCTGCAGCTGCTGTACCCCCTATCCGTCACTGTGCAGCACCCGGCTGGCTGCAGCCACAGCAGAAGCTTTGTGCTGGCTGGGAATGGCAGGGCTGCATCCCTTGCCTCCAGCTGCAGCTGCTGCCGCCACTGCTGCTGCTGCCACCCCTGGCCCTGCCTTGTCACTGTGGGCAGGCGCGTGGGAAGCTTCAACCCAGTAGCTTCTGCCCAGCTCATCAAGCTCTGGCTCCACCTCCCAGCTGCCTTGAATCCACTCCACCCACCCAGCATGATGAGCAGCTTCTGCAGGCAGGCGGAGTGGCTGGGAGCTGGAGCCGGATCTTTGTACATTGGGCAGAAGCCGCTAGGCTGAAGCTTCCTGACTGCCCACCCAGAGTGGCATGGCAGGGGTGGCAGTGGTAGTAGCAGCTGGAGGCAAGAGAGGCCATAACAGCCCCACCAGCCCCAGTCAGCACACAGCTTCTGGTGCAGCTGGCCAGGTGCTGCACAGTGATGGACAGGGGGCGTGGAGGCAGCAGTGACTGCAGGCACACGAGTTCAAAGGCAGGCGGCTGCTGGGCTCTGGGCCTGCCAGTCCCTCTGAGCTGGCCCAGGCAGCCACAGGCACAATTAACACCTGGACCATGGGGAAAACAACTCCAGGTAGAGTACAGGATGAGCACGGTAGGAATAACTGCCTTCCTACTATTGCCATAGAATTGGTGTACAGGTGTGTCACAACTTACGCAGGGGTTAGGTTCCGAGGTCAGCGCGTAAGGCGAAAATCATGCATAGTCAAATTGCCAGCGATTTGACTAGTGGCGACTGCTTCTGCCTCCAAAACCTTCTGCCGTCGCTGCAGAGCCGTGCTTGGAGCTGTGCGGCCACCGGCAGCAGCGCAGTGCGGGGTGGGGGGGGGGATGGCTGTGTGCCACCAGGCCACCACCACGCTGCCAAAACCTCCTGACACCACCGCAAACTGAAGCCCTGCCTCCCCCCCCGCTTAAAGTTGAATCCGCGCAAGTTAAATGCGCGTATGATGCAACTGTACTGTATGTCCAATTTAAAAAATTAGACATATACAAGTCAGCAGGACTGGATGATCTTTATCCGAGAGTGCTGAAGGAGCTGGCTGAAGTCATTATGGAACTCCTGGTGAAACTCTTCCACAGCTTGTGGCACTCTGAAGAAGTCCCTGAGTACTGGAAGAGGGCCAATGTTGTGCCCATCCATAAGAAGGGCAGGCGAGAGGACCCAGGTAACTATACCCAATCAGCCTAACTGCTATCCTAAGGAAAATCCTAGAAAAGTTCATCAAGGAGTCTGTCTTCAATAAACTTGCAGAATGTAAGATTCTGAATGACAGCCAGCATGGCTTCATCATGGGCAGGTGTTGCCTTACCAAACTCATCTCCTTCTTTGACCAGGTAACTCTCCACCTGGACACGAGAGCAGGTTGACATTGTATACCTTGACTTCCAAAAGGCCTTTGATCTAATATCCCACAATGTGCTCATGAGGAAATTGGAGGATTGTGGGCTTAACTCCAAGACAGTCAGGTGGGTGAGAAACTGGCTGCAGGATACGACCCAGAGAGTCATAGTAAATGGATCTGTGTCATCCTGGAGAGAAGTGGGCAGCAGTGTCCCATGGGGTTGGTGCTTGGTTCAGTACTTTTCAACACCTTTATTAACAATTTGGATGTAGGGGTGAAGAGCTCACTGCCCAAGTTTGCGAATGACACCAAGTTATGGGGAAGCGTCATCACACTTGAAGATAGGCTACAGATATAGGCAGACTTAGACAGGCTAGCAAGCTGGGCAGCTAGGAATCTGATGAAGTTCAACGTTGAGACATGTAAAGTGCTTCACCTCGGGACAATCAACTCCCAACATACCTACAGGCTGAGCAGCAAACTGACTAGCACCACAAATGAAAGGGACCTGGGGGTAATAATAGACGACAGTATGAATATGAGCCAGCAGTGCGATGCTGTAGGCAATAGGGCAGTATGGCAAATAATATTCTAGCATGCATCAATTGATACATCTCCAGCAAAACCAAGGAGGTGAGTCTTCTGCTCTACTCAGCACTGGTGAGACCGGAGCTGGAGTACTGTGTCCTGTTCTGGGCACCACACTTTAACAAGGACGTGGACAAGCTTGAGAGAGTCCAAAGAAGAGCTACCTGTATGGTCAGTCTTGCATAGCAAGCCATATGAGGAAAGGCTGTGGGATCTGAAGCTCTTCAGCCTAAAGAAAAGAAGGCTGAGAGGGGACCTGGTAGCAGCTTATTGCTACACTAAGGGAGTACATTAAGGGCTTGGTGAGCAACTGTTCACCGGGACACCTGAGGGGAAAACTGGGAGTAATGGCCACAAACTTCTGGAAGACCGATTCAGGCTCAACATTAGGAAAAACTTCTTCACAGTCAGGATGTCCAGACTGTGGAATAAGCTCCCTCCAGAGGTGGTGCAATCAACTACCCTGGAAATCTTCAAGAAGAGACTAGACAATCACCTTGCTGAAGTCACTTGACCCCCAGTTATCTTTCCTGCTTGATGCAGGATGCTGGACCCAATGATCTTCCAAAGTCACTTCTGGCCTTACAATTGATGAATCTATGAAACATGTCCCACAGGATCAATCCAGCTGCCAAGGTGCCTGGCTGCAGGTGCAGCAGCAGCACTGCCTCTACACCACTGCCCAGCCTGCCACCACCTGTGCTGCTGGGCTGGGCTGTCATAGAGCTGCAGTCAGTTGGGAAGGGTCCTGCCCCACCAGGCCCTTCCTCACCAGCTGTGACTTCATGACAGTCCCACCCAGCCTGGGCAGGAGAAGCCAGGAGCAATCTGGCTGTACAGTTCTCAGGGCCCCAGCCTGAGCTGGAGCTGGCTGGGAAGGACCCTGCCTCCGTGGCCCAGCCCAGGCTGGCCTCTGCATCTGCCTTCAGCAGCAAGCCAGCTTGGCTCATCCTCACAGCCATAGCCTCAGCTGTGGGCAAGGCAGGTGGATGGCTGGGTCATTCCACCTGGCTGGCTCTGGCCCCATCCCCACCCCTGCTGCTGAAGTGGTGAGGGGAGTTACCCTGACAGGGCCTGCTCTGTTCAGCCAGCCAGTCCCAGCTGCAGTTCCCAGATGGAGAGGGGAGGGAGGGGGGAATAAACCCCTCCCTGGACCCTTAGTCTCAGAGGGCCATGCCAGGCTGGTGTCTGGCCATGCCCTTGCCCCTGCTGTAGCTAGAGAGCAGAGGGGTGGGGCCAGCCCTGTTGTCTAGAGCAGACAGCATAGCCCAGCCCAGTGCTGAAAAGCATGCTGGGATGCTGGGGGACTCTGGTTTAACTTGAACCAGGAAGGGGTCTGGGACAGAAGTTCCATAAACTGCTTTGACCCACATCAGTTAAGTCTGATACTACATTCAACCAGGTTTATCTTAAACCAGATTTGGCCATTTTGAAATGGGTTTATGTCAGGGGTGGGAAAAATATGGCCCATGGGCCAAATCTGGGCCGCAAGCCCATTCTATCCAGCCCGTGGGGTCCCTAAAAAATGCAGAAAATTAATATTTCTCTGCCCTTGGTTCCTTGGTCAAAAATGACAGAAACCAAGGCCAGTAGGACCCAGGGGAAGCCCAGCTGGCTCCAACAACAGTGGGGCCTGCATGGCCCCACCCCCCCAGCCGGAAACCCCTGCTGGGGCTTCTGGCCTGGGAGAAGGTGGCTGCCCTTGCTGGAACTGCAGGTAAGTGGGGGGGAGAAGGGTGGGGGGGCCCCCAGGCAGGGAAGGAGTGCGGGTGGAGGGAAGTGGCCCCTTCCCTGCCCCGTGGCTGGCGCCCCATGCTGCAGCTGCTTGCAGCCCACATGGGGCTGCCTATGCTTGCTCTGGACAGCCCCATGGGCTGCAAGCGGCTGCAGCAGGGCCATGGGTTAGGGGAGGGGCCGCTTTTCCTCCCATGCTCAGCTTTTTCCTGGGATCCTTCCCTGCGTGGAGAAAAGCGGCCCCTCACCCGCCCCATGGCCGGCACTCCCTGTTGCAGGCACTCACAGCCCACACGGGGCTGTCCGGAACAGGCACAGGCAGCCCCAGGCCGGCTGCGAGCAGCTGCAGCATGGGGCACTGGGCATGGGGCAGGCAAGGGGCTGCTTCCCCCCTCCCACGCTCAGCACCACCTTGTAACCCGGCTCCACTGCCAGGCTGGCAGCAGGGGTGGGTTACAAGCTGGTACTGAGTGCAGGGAAGAGAGGCCCCTTGCTCGCTATGTGGCAGGTGCCCCGTGCTGCAGCCACTTGCAGCCCACATGGGGCTGCCTGTGCCTGCTCCAGACAGCCCTGCAGCAGGGAGTGCCAGCCATGGGGTGGGTGAGGGGCCGCTTTTCCCTGTGCTCAGCATCAGCTTCTTCCTTGCTGGCAAGCAGGGGGTTGGGGCTGTGCAGTGCTCCCGCCTGTACTGCGGGGCTGGAGGGCACTGTGTGTGAGTGGGCGGGGAGCCAATGGGAGCACAGGGCCTGCACCGGTGCCCCGGGGCCAGCGCCGGTGGGGCCCAGAGCAGGGCAGCAGGGGTGGAGGGTCTCAGCTGGCAGGGGCCCTATGGAGCCAGACCAGTTTCCCTCTCTCCCTGCTGGTGCAGCCCAGTCCAGCTCCACAGGCCCCTGCCAGCCTGCGCCCCACTTTAGGCCTCACCAGTGGCCCTGGGACATTGGTCCCAAGACATTGGGACATTGATCTCAAGATGGTGACCAGGGAGCGGGGCATCTGTCAAGGGATGGGGCACCTGTCAAGGTGCAGGGCTACCCATGCGGCCCTCCACAGCCTGCCAAAACTAGGTAAGTGGCCCTCCGCCCTAAATAATTGCCCGCCCCTGGTTTATGTGCACTGAACTAATGTTCTGTGACAGGTTTAAACCAGTTTCTGATCACTTCGACCAGTTTGTGTAATGTCTGTCCCTAGCCCAATTTGAGCTCATGATTAAAGTTAAGCACATAAATGATTTGTTGAATCAAGGGCTAGGGACAGACATTACACATAAACCGGTTGAAGTGACCAGAAACTAGTTTAAACCTGCAACAGAACAGATATTCAGTGCACATAAACCAGTTTGAAAATGGCGCAAACCAGTTTGAGATAAACCTCGTTGAATGTAGTATCAGACTTAAGTGATTTGGGTCAAACCGGTTTATGCAATGTCTGTCCCAGACCCCTTCCTGGTTTAAGTTAAATCAGAGTCCCCCAGCATCCTGGCATGCTCTCTGGGCTGGGTGGGCCTCTCTGCTCCAGTGAGCTGGGCTGGCTCGTCCCCTCTGTTTCCTGGCTGCAGCTCCAGCAGAGACTACACATACAGCAGTGTCTGCCTGGCTTCCTCCTGTTCCCTCCCTCTCTACCACTCCCTGCTGAAGCAGGGATTCACCCCTCCCCTCTGCCTTACACAGATACCTCTCAGCATTAGCAAGGATACCACATGCTAGCTATGTCCGTGCTGTGGCAGACAGGACAGTGTCAACTTAGGGCTTCTTAGATCTAATCAACAGGTAGCTGGTAATGTCTCTCTGTTCCTTCCTTGGAAAAATGTTGTTTAAGAAGAGCTTGATCTAATGGAGAGAAGCTTTTGTTTTCTTTGTTTTCTTAATGGGCTGATAAACATTGAGTTAGGGGTGATAAACACCGTGTTATCAACTCTGTGCTGGGCTGCTGTGGGGTGGGGGCGACTCCTCCCTAATCGGAGTGTCCTGCCTGGGTCTGTCCATCCCTCCCTCCCAGCACTGTTGAAGGGAAGGGAGGTCTGCTCTAGTTCCCCCTGGCTTCTAGCCTGAGCCACTGCAGGCATGTACCTGCATTTCTGGAATGAAAAGGGAATATCTATCTACCTCCAAATCCGTTCAAGCTTTGCAGGTTAGACTAACTTTCAAAGATTGAATGAATTCAGGCTCAGGCTTTTTGAATGTCTGTCCCTAGCCAAGATGGACAGAAGTACAAGCTTAAGTGCTTTGCTGAGTTAGAGCCAGTGGCCTCAAATTTTGACGCTAATGATGGAAAGAGGAGATTTATTTATGCACTTTTGATCACAAATCAAAATTTTAGGCAGGTCTTGTGTGGAATTGCAATTATACCTAGCATGCATGCTTATAAAGATTCTGGGCAAATTGACTTCACGACAGGTGTCATGAATTAATGACTTGATACTGATTTTATGTATTGATAAGTAAAAGAGAAGCTCTGCTCCCCCCACAAAAAATGAAGAAGTGTTGGAACTATCCCCCTGTCAGACAGTCTTACGTAGTCTTATTTCCTAAGAGTTTTCAGATGACCCATCTTCTCACACACATTCTTGATAATTTTTTCCAGCCTGGATCAAATTTAGAAAAGAAGTTTCTCTATCTACAAGTCTGGGGAACAGATCATTGCCTGAGATTAAGTCTTTATATGCTCCTAAATTTGCTTCAGTATTTCCTGGGGCATACTGAGCAAGTGGGCAATCACACATATTTGCTTAAAATTTAACCAGTACAAGATGGTGAGGAATTTTGGCCATGTAATTGTAGAAGCAGCTCAGAGTATTGGAAATTTGGCCCAATGAATCTTTTCCATCTCTAAGTCTGATTCTGTGACCATTACTACTTAGTTGGCAGGCATCTTACAACTTATCCTGCTGGTTTAACCGTTCATCAGTTTTTTGGGTTTTTTTATATATAGAGCTCTTTAAGACTGGGATTATGATTTCTAGTGCCAAGAGGAAAGAAGGATAAAAAACAAAACCTCAGGAAGAATTAAGAATATATTATTTATCCTTTTCCATTACTATTCGGAGGCATTATGACCTAGATTTTTCCTGACCCTGTTTGGATGCCCAAGAGGATAGCAGGCACAAAATTTCTGTGCTAGGCCAACACCTTTTGAGCTATGCATAGGGTGGCTGTCATAAAGGACATTCCAGATTTCTGCTACTCTGTTCTCTATATGAAACCCAATGCCTTTATGTCTCTTCAAGAAAAAAATAGAGGACATAAAGGCGTCGGGTTTCATATCAATAGAGGACAGAGGACAACCGGACTGTCCTCTATGATGGCCACCCTAGTATGCATCAAGGATTTTAACTTAGAGAAAGTCAGCAACATATGCTGTGGCCACACTAGGTTGTTGTCATTGTAAATATTTGGGACTGTGGTCCTTCTCCATCTTCCCCCCTTTTTTTTCTGTGCCACAGATTAGCTAGCCCTCTCTTTTCAGAGAATTTGTGTATGTAGAGAGAAGCAAAAACAGCAATGGAAGTGTACCTGCCTTCCAGGAGATGCATGTGAGATGTCAGCCACGTAGCACACTCCAGCAGAAGGAGTAGCTGATAATGTTGATCCTGTTCTGTTCCTCATGGCCTGTCTCTATCACCCGTGTCAGGTTTGGGTTGCCATCAGAAATCCCCCCCCCGTCCCACTTGCTCCAGCTCCATAGACACCCCCCCCCCCCCCCCCCAGAAATGGGGCCTGGTTACCACCCCAGGGCAGTGCTGAGCATGTACCCATAAGCAACCCCAGGATAAGCAGGCTGAGAGGGGTGCAATGTGTGTATTCAGTGTTTTTCTGAGCTGCTATATTGCTTCACTTTCAGAAACTGGTGTGAATGAGCAGGGGGACTTCATAGGTGAGGCATGCCCCTTCTGCATGGCTTGGGGGCAGTGCCGACATCCCCCGAGCAGTATTGAGCTTATTGCCCTGTTACAAATCCAGCTGTTGGGGGGGGGACATATTTCTCTAAGTGAGAACTATATGTACTGTATGAGCCTCCTGGAGCAGAATTTAGCCTGAATTTGAATAGCCTCTCCCCCTTTTTCCTGTGCCTTGCCAACTGTAAGTGAACTTAGGTACAGCAGTATTTGTAAGGGATGGTCGTTTGCAGGACCAGTGTCAAGTGCACGTGGCAGCTATTATACTCTCAGTAATAGTGCCCAGAAAGCCTAATGCATTAGAACCTGAATTACTGAGGTCGTAAAACAAGACCAAACCTCAGAGCTTTTCTTCAGAAATTAAAACTTCTCTATGCTCAGTACATCTGTGGGGCTCCTCCTCCCGCTCTGTGGGGCTCCTTCTCCCGCTGTTGTACTACAGTAGCCTAACAGAGCACAAGCCTAAATACTGGGGGGAAATTTCAATCTACAAGGTACCAGCCACAGCACTACTGCCTTTTCCCTTGAACCCAGGACTGATCCCATAATAGTGTACTGTTTCCTAGGGAACCCCTTGCCAGTGGGTGGGTGGCTGTTTACAAGGAGATGGGCCTCTACCTAATAAGCTGCTTCCTAGCTAATGAGGTCCTGATGCCAGGGGTCAGCTGCTAGGTTAAAGATCACCTGGTTTTCACAGAAGCGAGCCAGAGCTCAGCTGTAAGGAAACAGTCAGGGAATAGGAAGATTGGTGCAGGTGTTCAGAAGTAGGGAACGCTCTAATTTATATGCAACTCCAGCTGTATAGCTGCACAGCTCTGCTCCTGAAGTAGCTGCATGGCTCTAGGGGCTATGCCAGCTCCTGCTGTGCTGATTACAGTGATACCATCAGCTGCTGTGGCAACAGCTGATTTTGTGTCCCCAGCGAAGGGTATGCCTGGTGCTACTGCTGTGGTTGCCTGCCCCCCAAGTTACACTACTGTGTGACTCCCAGGCAGATGCTCTGTGAAGTACTGCAGGGACAGGGAGTCTGGATCAGCTGGGAGAATGCAGTTAATATGTTGAATTTATGCTTAAACATGTAGGGTGTTTTGTTTTTAGAAATTCAAGAGAAAAAAGACTGACATCCTGGAGTGTTGTTTGGTGTGTAGGTCAGTAGGTTTGGTGAGCTGAGGTCAATAGGACCCCTGTCTCCGGCCACCTGGGTTGGGGAAAGAGGAGTGCCCCTAGCATACAGAGCCAGGCCTAGACATCAGGGACTATACCTTTTCAGCACCAGTAGTCAGGTTTGTGGTCTGGCCTTGAGCCTTCATCAGGGCCTTCATCATTTCAACTAGAAAATAGGTGGGTGGCCACTGTCCACTTTCTGTGAAACATGGCTAAGAAATCAAAGCTTGAATGCTGTCCTTGGTCTGTGAGCTATCATCTTTTAATAGTGAATTTAGTCTAATATTTCTGTTGAAGCCAAGGTTTTGGCTTTTGTTTTATGGCCCAGAATGATTTTAAAAGAGGGGTCCAAGCTGAGGTGTTCAAACTAATCCTCTTCAGAGCCCATGGTACACTCTACAACTTTGTTTCTGTAATCCTGGGAGCCAGTAATGTTTGTGGGTTGGAACTGAGAGTTCCCGCTCAACATACAGTGTAAAATACTTTTCGTACCCGGACAGCAAGCAATCATGATGGTATCTAGTGCTAATTCCACATACAATCCTTTGCTAGAAATCCTAACAAGTCATCACTGAAGTCTAGTGTCTGTTAAGGCTTTCCCATTTCAACACCTGTTGAGGCCTGGTGTTCAAGCTTGACCCTGAGCTACAACCATGTAAGGCCTGATTCTAATTTTAAATGTAACTTAAGCATATTTACTCTACCAAAGCTGTGTACAGGGACTCTTTCTAAATGACAATTGGTGCCCTATTGTTCATATTAAGGGCTTTTGTTTTCTCCCATGTATAAGCAAGGATATTTGCTGCTACCTTTTGTCATATGTTCAGTATTGCAAGGGCGCATGAGTCATTTTCTGGCAAGAGCTAACAGTTCATCAAGGCCTAGGTAATGAATAGTTAATACAGGTCTGGCTGGGTTTCACATCTTCCCCAATTCCATTTTGAAGTAGCTGCCATATGCCAGTTAGTTTGCATGTCTAAAAATATAACTGGTTCTTTCCCAGTCCAGCCTTCTTTAATTTTCCCCTTTCAGTTATTTGGCTTTGTCTTGTTTGATTGCTTTTTTGGCACTCTTCTGCTTATGGTGATTGAGTTTTTCTGGACATGAGAAAATGTGTGATTGACTGTTGCAAGTGATAAAAGTAAATGGCTTAAAGTGGCCTGCTTACATAAGGGGGTGGGAAATAAGGATAAGGATTCAACTGTGAAAATCCACTGCTCATGGTAATGGTGTTAGGTCAGTGGTTCTCCACCTTGTTAGACTCAAGGCACTCCTTGGAAAGTGTCAGGTCTCAGTTTTCCCTTGATTTTTGACTACAGAAAAATAGTAGAGCCTTTCCCACGTTGCAAAGAACTCAGAAACACCTGTTTGGACACTATGGCTTCCTATGCAAAATCTCTGGATTTATTTAGTGAATCATGTTCTTTGCACACCTAGCATTGCTAATTTTGCGTGGCACCCTTAAAAGGGTGGTGCAACACCCTGGTTGAGAATCATTGGGTTAGTGATTCAAAAACGTCACAGTCTCTTGGAGCATTCCCATTCACTGTTTGGAGAATGCACTACAAGTGCAGTTCTCGGAGAAGAGACTACATAAAAATGACATTGGGATTCCTGGTGGTTGGTGCCTAATGATTTTCAGAATGGGTTTACTCAGTTTACAGGGGGAAAAAAACACATTGCTATGAACAACTGAGTGCAAGGACTGCTGCATTATGGAGAAGGGCAATGTGGTCATCTGTTAGGGCCATCCCCAACTTCCCTCACAGCCAGAACTACAAAGCAGAGATGGTCTCTGACTGTGGGGACAGACCCATAAGTTATCCCCCTTCCCCATAGCCATGAGGACTCCTAGAAAAGAAATTAGTGGGAACAGACAACTAGTAAGTCCATCTGGGAGATGCAGTTCCAGAGGAAGCTTAAGCAAGACCCACTGACACTCGTCAGAAATTTTCATCTATTTTAACTGGAGGTTGACCGATTGCTCCAGCTTCCCGTCTCCATTGAAACTTCCATACCTGTCCTTCTTATTGTCCTTCTTTCCTTGCCTGCCGTGTTTCCTTCACTACCTTATCTCCAATAACCTCATTCCATATTGCTTGCTCTCCAGTTTATATAGCTGTCATGACACCTGTTGCTCCTGGGATTTTTACTCTCATGTGCTATGCTCCTCCCTGCACCCGATGTCTGCCTTATCTAGTTAAACTGTAAACCCCTCAAGGTGGGGGAAGTTCACAACTCTGTACAGTCCCTACTGCAGTGGAGGCCCATCCTGGTTGGTCCTGAAGCACCCTGTAATAAATGTAAACATTTAACAATAAAGTTGGTTTTATTGTGCATCAGGCCTGCAAGACAAACCTGGCTAGGAGACACTTGTCTCTTTCCAGCTCATACATCATCTGCAATGACAAAGTTACATCAGTTAGAACTTAGTGAATCAGAGTAAACTGTAGCCTCCTCTTCCAGAGCTGGGCAGTTTCAGTCGTGCTGATAAAAGTAAAACAACTGATCGTGTAATTTAGGCAGATATGGAGAGGTCTGTTGAACAAAATGATGCCATTTTACAAGCTCATTTAGCATTAAGTCTCCTCTTTTAATGGGCAGATAGATAGATAGATAGCTAGATAGATAGATAGAATGTTAGGGTCGGAAGGGTCCTCAATAGATCATCGAGTCCGACCCCCTGCATAGGCAGGAAAGAGTGCTGGGTCTAGATGACCCCAGCTAGATGCTCATCTAACCTCCTCTTGAAGACCCCCAGGGTAGGGGAGAGCACCACCTCCCTTGGGAGCCCATTCCAGACCTTGGCCACTTGAACTGTGAAGAAGTTCTTCCTAATGTCCAATCTAAATCTGCTCTCTGCTAGCTTCTGGCCATTATTTCTTGTAACCCCCGGGGGCGCCTTGGTGAATAAATACTCACCAATTCCCTTCTGTGCCCCCGTGATGAACTTATAGGCAGCCACAAGGTCGCCTCTCAACCTTCTCTTGCGGAGGCTGAAAGGTCCAGTTTCTCTAGTCTCTCCTCGTAGGGCTTGGTCTGCAGGCCCTTAACCATACGAGTGGCCCTTCTCTGGATCCTCTCCAGGTTATCCGTATCCCTTTTGAATTGTGGCGCCCAAAATTGCATGCAGTACTCCAACTGCGGTCTGACCAGTGCCTGATAGAGGGGAAGTATCACCTCCTTGGACCTATTCGTCATGCATCTGCTGATGCACGATAAAGTGCCATTGGCTTTTTTGATGGCTTCGTCACACTGCCGACTCATGTTCATCTTGGAGTCCACTAGGACTCCAAGATCCCTTTCCACTTCTGTGCCACCAAGCAGGTCATTTCCTAGGCAGTAGGTGTGCTGGACATTTTTTCCTCCCTAGGTGCAGCACTTTACATTTCTCCTTGTTGAACTGCATTCTGTTGTTTTCTGCCCACTTGTCTAACCTGTCCAGTTCTGCCTGCAGCTGTTCCCTGCCCTCCGGCGTGTCCACTTCTCCCCATAGCTTTGTGTCATCTGCAAACTTGGACAGAGTACACTTCACTCCCTCGTCCAAGTTGCTGATGAAGACATTAAAGAGTATTGGTCCAAGGACCGAGCCCTGCGGGATCCCACTGCCCACCCCCTTCCAGGTCGAAGCCGACCCATCCACCACGACTCTCTGGGTGCGACCCTCCAGCCAATTCGCCACCCACCGGACTGTGTAGTCATCCAAGTCACAGCCTCTTAACTTGTTCACTAGTATGGGGTGGGATACCGTATCAAAGGCCTTCCTGAAGTCTAAGTATACAACATCCACCCCTCCTCCTGTGTCCAGGTGTTTCGTAACCTGGTCATAAAAAGAGACTAGATTAGTCAGGCACGATCTGCCTGCCACGAACCCATGCTGGTTTCCCCTCAGCATAATTTGTCCTGCCGGGCTCTCACAAATGTGAGCCTTGATAATTTTTTCAAAGACTTTGCAAAGGATGGAGGTGTGACTGACTGGCCTATAGTTGCCTGGGTCCTCCTTCCTCCCCTTCTTGAAAATGGGGACCAAGTTGGCCCTTTTCCAGTCCTCCGGGACTTGGCCCGTGCGCCACGAGCATTCAAATATTCCCGCCAGTGGCTCTGCAATGATGTCGGCCAGTGCCTTCAGCACCCTCGGATGGAGCTTATCCGGGCTTGCCGACTTAAAGGCATCCAGTTCTTCCCTTCCCTTCTACTTGGGATGCCATCCTCAGCTCCATGGTAGCTTTGGCCCGTCTAACTGCCTCCCTACAAGCGTGAGCAGAGGAGGTATATTCGTCTTCGGTGATCTCTCCCTGTTTCCACTTTTTATGTGCTCCCCTTTTGGCCCTTACGCTGCCCTGGATTTCTGCGGTCAGTCAGGGAAGCCTCCTGGCCCCTTTCCCTCTTACGGGATCGTCTCGCTTTGTGCCTGAAGGATCGTTTCCTTAAGGCACAGCCACCCTTCTTGGGCTCCCATCACTTCAAAACTCCTACTCCGCAGTGCGTCCTTGACTAATCGCCTGAGTTCATTTAAATCAGCTTTCCTAAAGTCTAGCACTTTCACCCTACTAGTTACCTTACCCACTCGACGTCTTATGTTGAATTCTATTATTAGGTGATCACTGTCCCCCAGATGGCTACCGATCTGTAGGTCCCCTACCATGTCATCCCCCGTTGCCAATACCAGATCCACTATGGCATTCCCCCTAGTGGGACCGTGTACCTCCTGTGTCAGGTGGAGGTCCTGTACACAGGTTAGAAACCTGCGTGAGCGGTGGGACTTTGCCGTCTGTGTCTCCCAGCAGATGTCTGGGTAGTTTAGGTCCCCCATGACTACCGCCTCTTTAGCTTTTATGGTCTCCGAGAGTTGCCTCAGGAGCCCCGCATCTATTTCTTCCCCTTGGTGTGGGGGTCTGTAGCAGACCCCTACCACCAAATCCCTTTCTCCTTGCCCCCCATGTAGCCTAACCCACAATCCTTCTACTTCCTCATCCTTGGATTCCGTCTTGATGAGGGTTGACGTGAACAGTGAACAACATTAAAACCATCTTATTAAATGCATGCCTGCTTTAGCAGCTTCTGTGTTCTAAAGCTTATGGGTCATTTTTAGGTGTGTTGCAGTATCAGTGTAAGTTTATATATATTTGCTAGTAAGCTTGTAACCAGAAAATTCTTGCTCTTAGGAAGCATATTAAAAATAAAAAACGGTATCTTGCAGTAACAGGTTTTCAAAGAGAAAAAACAGACAGGGAAGTATTGTTAGTGGGAGTGACAAATTAATCTTATATTGACAGGAAAAATATTTTTGAAATGGAACATTTTGGCGAAAGCTAATTGCTGGAACTGTAAGTTGGCCACTTTACATTGTTGTTAGTTTTCTGATATTTTATTCAGTAGTTTAGAGTGTTCTCCCCAGAACAGTTCAGTGTGTATATTTGCTTATTATTACACATTAAAATGATTACCAATAGAAAGTGCTCTGTGGTGTTGGTTCCAGTTCTTTTGTTTAGCCCTGGGTATGCTCCTTAGGCCATCTTACTTAGAACTTAGATCCATCTCTTCTTTTGAGTTCCAAACATTTAACCCCGTCTGAGTCTTGAGTGCTTGAAAAGATATATCTAAGAGGTGGGCTCCCTGATACTTTTTAACTGATATTTTTTTTGGATAAGATATATACTCTGAGAAGAATGGATCCATGATGGTTCATATAAAGCTGTGTTTGGGTAGAATAGATAGGTGAATAATAGGAGTTACATTTAATGGCATCATTCCAATGATCTGTGTTTTTAGCAAAAAGGTAGAGTTTCTACACACCTCACCTGCTATTCATAGAAGCCCATGATTTTATTAGTTATTACTAAATTACTGCAATGGCTGTTGGCACCAGGCTTGGCCTTGCTAATATAAGATTCATTTTGAAGGCACATTTTCTGAATGTGAGCTGTTCAAAACTCACTTCCAACTCAACTGCCATTCTGACCCACTTGTTTATCTTGTTCAGCCATGCGCATTGTCTTAGGTCATGTACAGACATTCAGTTTCTCCTGGGAGAGACGCTGCTGTCCCAGGAAAAACCACGAGTATGCACATGTTTAAGATTTCTCTCTCAGAGCAAAAATGTCCACTCGAGGAGAAGAAAACAACCCGGAAACAACCAGGGTTAAATCACTTCTGGAGAGGTCCTCCTGGGAGACCGAATGTCTCTGTTCAACTTACCCTTCTGAGAGAAGCCACACTATAGTCCTCCAACATCCCAGGGTGCTTTACTTCCTCCCTCTCCCAGAGACAATGTAGCACTCAGGCAGGACTCTACTATTTCAGCTGAGCTTGGAGCAGAGCACGCCCCACCTCCCCCCCAATCCCCACGCAGGCTGAGTTTGAGCAGTCTGGGCCAGCCAGTGTGTTGCCAGGCAGACTGAAGGAGCCTGCAGAGCATGCTGAGAGGTGTACACAATGATAGTGGCATAACTGGGGTGGGAGGGTGGTGGTGGTAATAGGGCAACCACCCCAGGCACTGACTTGGAAGGTGGAGAGGCAAATAAAATTCATGAACTTGAAATCTCTGCTTCTGCTTTGTCCCAGTGCCTGGCCCCATCCCTACACTGCTGCACAGGGGCCCTCTGGCTATGCAGCATCAGCACTGCAACCTCTCTGCTTGCCAGAGGCGCAGTGTTCAAATATCTGTTCATGTGTTTCCAGGTAACTTGTTTCTACCAGGAGAACAAACCCTGGAGAACTCTACCAGAACATTTGATTATGTGTATGAAGCATTAGTTTAGGCAAGGAGTGTCATTCCATAGGGGTATAGGGGCTTCCACTTTATTGGCCTTTAGGCAATTAACAAGAACAATTCAAATGTCAAATACCATTGATAATCTAGGCCCCCTCTAAAAGGCACCTGGGGCAGGTTCCCTGCTCACCCTCCTTTTCTCCCCACCAGTTATGCTACTGTGGATAGTTGCTGGTAATTTTTGGCTCTGCATAACCTTCTCTGTCCTTTCCATTTCAGTTATTTTACAGTCTCATTCTCCATGTTCTAAACTGAAGCAACGTTTTCACAAAGAGACTTTTTTTTAAATATCAAAGAGGTTGTGATTGAAGAGATTGGTAATGCAACATATGTAGATCTGCAAGGAGCTGGCATTTTGGCAGTCACAGAATTAATCTCAGACTTCATTTCTGGCCAATGAATTGAGCTTTGGATTCTCATAGAGTTTTTACTCTTTGTGGTAGTGGTAATGAAGTCAGAAGAGTAACAGTATGTAAACCAATCTGTCTGTGACTGCAGGGAGCTTGAAACAATCTGAGAAGTGAAGTCTCTTCAAGGGGCCTTTAATGCTGAGATGGATGGCTGAGACTGTCTCCACATCTGAGTTTTCAAAATAGAAAGCAATGTGAAATTGACCATTTTAATATAGTATAAAAATAAATGGCACAGGGATCACTTTATTTATATTATTTCATCCTCAATTCAATGGAAACTTCCAAATGAATTAATAACCTGAACTGGGAATAGAACTAATAGCATACCTATCACACTTACAGAATTGACAAAGGATCTAGGTCTAGCATGCCACAGGATACAGAACATGTTGCATATTGAGTTGCCTACATTAGTTTAGCAGGTTCAAAAGAAGCCCAGATCAGTAGTGACCAAGAGCTGTTATCAGGTGATAGCCGTCTGATACCTAAGTTCTCACTCCAGTTCCCAGTTGATCCCTGACAGGTTCATAAAATTCACTGCAGTTGAAGCCTGTATTAGAAGTCTGAATAGACAGGACAAAGTCTGACACTGGCTTTGGAGACAGTATTAATCTTACAGATGATCTCTAAGTGAAATAGGAAATGCAATGGTAGACAATTGTAGAAGCTTTGTCTGCCACGGTCTGCTGTCTGTGGTGTTCTGACATAATTCCCCAGGACTGTTGGTTCAAAAATCTATTAAAGTACAACGAAAAAAAACCTGGTGCAATAATGTTGTTTCTCTGTTTTCTTCCCCCCCCCCCCCCCCCCGATAAATTTAATATTTGGGGGCCAAACTAGAAAGAAAAAGGAAGCTCATTTTTTCCTTTCTAGGGAGTTAATTTTTATTTTTTATAAAAGTTGTTCAAGCTGGCTAGGCTTTTACCCAGTAAAGCCTGCCAGAAATGTAGCACTCTTCTTTCCAGGCAGGCATCTTGCTACCATTTATTATTATAGTATGTACTTTGAATATTATTTTTAGCTCAGATAGGAAAGCAGTGAATGAGAGAGAACAAATGTCTCATGCAGCACCAGATGTCACTCTTAATTCTACCCAGTGCTGTTAAACTGGCATTAAATAGATGTGTATAGATTGAGAAATAGCAGGGAATCCTCTGCTGGGAGCAAGGGAGCAAAATCCATCTTAATGTTCTGCTGAGTTCATGCTCTGTGCTGGCACCTGCATAGTTCTTGTTACTCTGCATTGTTCCATCTTGCCTCTTTCTAGAACCAGGTTCTTGGCTTCTGGGGGACATGCCGCTCAGTGTAATGGTGTTGCTAGTAGAGTCAGGCAGTTTATGGAGTATGCATGTGGAAACCACAGTCAAGAGAGCCTGGCATCTTGTTCCACTGGTTTTGAATATGTTAGTTGTTAAAGGAACTAATACTTAGACTAAAGGAGCAGGCATTCAAAAGATGTTTAGTGTGTTTTGTCAACATGCAGTCTGTGAATACATCATCTCTACCTAGGAAACAAGGTGGATATGGCACATATTGAGGTCACACTGGAGGATAATTCATGTCAGAAGGTGAAAGACTCAATCTCTTTGAGCTTTTCAGTGTATCAAAATAGAGAACTACCATCTTTGAATTCAGCCATGAACGTGCAGTCTAATTTGGCCATAATGGAAGGGCTCTGGGCTTTTTGGCCTTATTCAAGATGGGACTGAGTTCTAAGGTCTCTGGATATTCAATATCATTGTTACAAAGCCAGCTGCACTTCTTTGAGCTCCTTCCTCCCTCCTTTCCAGTCTCAATGCACCCATCACATGTCAGGCCTAATTTATGGCCTCCTGTTAGATAGGAGATCAAACTAAATCATCACTGCAGTCACTTCTGGTTTTTCATCTGTGAATCTGTATTACTACTCCTGGATTGGACCATGGCATGCAGCCCTTTGTGTATCAACCTGCTGTATTTGGCACTTTGGGACCTGTGATCAGTGGCTAATGTGTGTGAACAGACAGCTTCTCACAATGAAATGCTGTTTAATGTTAATAGGAGTAAAGTGAATTCATAAAACAGTAAAAGATCTATATACATGTATATCTTTAACAGGTTGCCCTCCCCAGCAGCATTTTTTTTTGTTTTTGTTTTGCTACCTGCGGCCTGAGGGGCGCCCTTGAAGTCCTTTAATGCTTCTTGTATCCCACTTTTACTTGTCTGCCACGACTTGATGGAAATATTATACAGATGTTCTTACAAGCAGGAGGCTGCCTATTGTATTTCTATGTTGAGGTTCTCAGCCACCACAGGCCTTGCCCCCTGTCTTTCCTCTAGCTAGGCCTACGAGCCTGAACCCACCAGATAGGGTTTGACTCAGAGGCTCTAGCTCCTTAATCTTGGGGCTCGTGGCCCTCCTTTTGCCTCCAATATAGAGCCCAGGCTTTCTGGCCTAGTGGTGTGCCCACTGGTCCTACAGCCAAAGGGCTGTAAGTTCAAGGCTAGGCAGTGGCACTGACCCCTCCAACCCAAAAATATGAAACTGCATAGCCTGGTGTACCAGGCCCCCTTGGCCTTTTATGACTGCACCCAAGGCACTAATGAGGTCTCCTCCTCCTCTACAGCTTCAGCCACAAACCAACAGTGCATCAATCAACAAAAATACATATATACAGTCAGTCAGTGGGTTCTAACAACCAAAAAAAAAAAAAAAAGAAATTAAAAAAGGCAGCATGCCAGTTTACATTTTCTTCATGGCTTGGTGCTTCTGCTTCCCTGCTTCCTGTGACACTTCTCCCTGTGGCACTGCTGCCACTTCTCTGAAGATCAGCAGCAGTTCCCTTCTCACAGCAGTCAGACCAGCAGCCAAGCCTCTCTGTGGAGCTCTCACATGCAACCTCTGAACCCTTTGGCCACTGCCACCAAGCCCAGGGCTTTTATAGTTCTGGCCTGCCCCCTTCTGGTCACCTGACTAGCTGGCCTGGCTCAGCTTTTAACCCCAACCCTGCCAGCAATCTGTGCCCAGAAAGTTCTGGTCTTAAAGGGACCAACCTGCTTTCTGGTAACAGGGCTAAGGTTCCCTGTTGCAATATCTTACCATACTACTCTGCCTAATACTGAGCTAGACAGATCTTGTTTCTTCAGACTCTCCAGTGGAGTAAGTCTCTGTGTCTCTTTGCAAGCAGCTCCCTGATAAATGCCTCCCTCCTCTTTTCTGAAAATATGTTTTTAACCTTTTTGTCTCCTGGTCATCTTCTGGCTCCCAGCCTGGCAAAACAAGTCCCTGAACTTTGAATGGAGCCTGGAAACAGAATCTTCCTATTTATTTGGGCATTTTCTAATGACCTCTGCCATCTCAGTCTTCACATGAAATTTGTATATGCAAAGCTAATGTGTTGTCTACTTGCTTGCTTCCTAATAGTCCTGCTAGAGAACTGTTCCAACATAAGCATACAGTAAATATTCTAGGCATACAGTAACCACCCCCAAAACTGGGTCAGCTACTGCATTCATAAATTACTTATTTTTCAGCCCCACATCTCTTATTTACAATACCTAATTTTGTTCTGTCACTTCCCTTTAGACAACCTACCTTTGTAATTTCTGTAGTTGATGGACCAAGTTGGAATAACAAAAAGTATGAATGGACATAAACCCATTCATATTCTTTCTTCACAGGGAGATCAGATTACCATATTCTCTATTTCAACTCTCTTCCCAGGGCCAGATCTTATTCCAGCTGTTGGGTGCCTAATTGGGAGCCTATTCCACCCTGCCTGAGTCCCTGAAAAACCATTAATGCAAAAAGTGGGTGAGGCATCTTTCTCCTTGCTGTGATTTGTAATTTAGTTCTAAGGCTAAAATGACTGCGTATCACAAAAATAGATATAATAATGGATTTTCAGGGACTCAAACTCAATAGGATCACACTTAGGTGACTGTAGTGATAAAAGTTATAATTTAAGTAACTCCCTAATTTAGAGGAAGTTGGCAACTGGGAGATAGATAGTTGTTAGTCAGTTAGAATCAGAATGGAGTCACATGACTTTCCCAGCCATTGTTATGAGTTGCAGGGGACCAGCTAAAAAAAAAAAAATAATAATACTTTGCTGCTTACTCGTCTGCCACACTTTTGATGGGAGAAATGAATTAATAAGCAGACAAAGAATGATCTTCAAAAATTAAACTCAGTCTATATTAGCTGGATGATTGTTTTCCGCCTGTAACCGGGGGCCTTCTCAGAGCCTGTCTACCAATGGCCCTGCCCATCTGTTTCTGGGCCAACCACCTGCCTTCTCTCCCACCATCCCTTGATGTTAATTGAATAATTGTTGTTAATTAAGCAGGAGGCTGCCCATTTCCTTGCCTTTATGCCAGGGGGCACTATCTGTGGCTCTGTACCTCCCCTACACCACAGCCCATGCCTTGCAGATGGCACCGGCCCCACACTGGGACCCAGACTTCTCTAATTAGGACCCCTCCAAGATCCCTCCATTCAGGCAGCCTACCCCACCTTCATTCAAGCTAATTAGCTCCCTGAAACTATTTTCCCCTCTTGGGTGTGGTCCCCCTAGGACCTTTGGCCACACAGGCCCTGGCCTCACCTCCAAGGCCAATCAGAAACCCCAGGCCCTCCTAGCTCTCGGTGTCCCTTGCAGTGGGCCCCTCGCCCTTTTGACTGTCCTGGTCCTGGCCCCAGCATTGACCTGTTGAGAGTACTCTCTCAATCAGTCTGAGTCTCTACCCCACTCTATCTCTGGGGTCTGCCTTCTGGTCCTTTTAGCAGGTGACCCACCCGGTTGTGGGGGCTAGGGATTAAGGCGTCCTGACCCACCTTACACTGGGTTCTAATTGGCCTGGCACTTCCTGGGGGCTCCCATGACACAGAGCCCCACCAGGCCACCCACTCCCAGCAGGGTGAAGTTTTAGGTCATGCCCAGGATCAGGAGCCTCCTGACCATCCCCTACAGCTCCTGCTCTTACCTCCAAAGTGTTCCATGAAGCCTCGCAGCCAGGTGACGTTGCTGCACCCCCAGCCAGCAGCAAAATGCCCTATTTGTATGGGCGGCCAGAGCTCTAAAATGTCTGCTGCAATTAAGCACCTGCTGGCTGCTTGGCTCCAGGTCTTAAAGTGGCAGGCACAAACAGTGCCCTGCCACCCCCTCCCCCCCTTATTTTGCAACCAAAAACCAAACATAAACAGCATGTGCAAACGGCCTTAAACCATGAGTCAGTCAAGTCCATTAACAGTCTCTATGTCTGTTAAGTGGCATCCCAGTATTTTCACAGCTGATACATCATCTCTCTCTTCATGATTAATAAAGAAAATGATACAACAAAAATCAAGAGAATTCTCAGTCCTCAAATGCTCCACTGGCAAATGAACAAGGGTTTTACTCCCTTAAAGTCTGACTATGGTGTGTACCTGAGGGTAGTGTGAATCTGCTCCACTCTTGGGCACCGCTCTGAAAATCCCCGTGCCTCTGCACAAGCTACTTCAATCAACTTTCTCGGTTGCTGCTCTGCAATCCCCTTCCAGGGGTTGTTTACTGAGAATGTTTCCCTTTATGATGCCCTCTTCATTTCTGGTAAGTGAATTCTAATTCAGTCCTTGCAGGTGGAGTTCTCCCAACACCGGGCGACGCCAGGTGATGTCATCTTCTGTGGACAGCATCCCATCTCCTCTATGAGATTTGTTTCTGGAAGTAACAGGGCATTCATTAATCCTCCTGTTACATTATATAACTTCACAAATGGTATTTTCTACAACATTGTCAAGATCCACAAAAGTACATGTTTATGGATTACAGGATAGGAAAATGTTTAACTCAAGATTGCTACATAGCTTTCAAATTAAATGGCTTCTTTCTCTGGACTACATGGGTGAATGCAAAAAGTCAGCAAAAGTCCGGTCTTCTTGATAGTCCCTTTCTGTAGAAGCTGCCCTGAGGAGGGCAAGGAGTGAAAGAGCTAAGGTGGTTTTATTTTGACTGCTCACAGTTCTTGCAGAGAGGTCGCCTGCAATGACAAGGTCCGAACAATTGTTTTTGCCTTATGGCTGAGCAGCCATGGTGAGGATGGGGGTGAGAGAGCCAGTTCTCAGGCACCATTCAGATGGTAACCATTTAAGCAGCTCTTCTGTGATCTTCCCCCACTCGAGGGAGGTGATGCTTGTTCTTCCTGCACCTGGAGTTCCATTGAGTAGTTTCGACTGGTTGATAGGGCAAGTCTTGCTCAACCACCTCACAGTTACTGGTCAGTCTTCTCTGTTCATGCAGTTATGCTGTGTAGTCAGCCAGCTTCTGCAAAGCTATTGTGCCTTCTTGGGTGACCATCCACACCCTCCTGGCCTGAAATGGCAAGTCTCTTTCCTGTTCAGAGACCCTCAAGATGTTTATGCCCTTGACAGGTTGCCCAGCCTCAAGGCAAGGCACAGAGCCCTCACTGTGAGAGAGGTTGGCAAAGGGGTATAAAACTATCCCTCACAGTGGTACTGTTGACAAGAAAATTGCTTCCCGTTGAATGTTAAAAGCTCTTTTTGTTTCTTTAGAGATGGTGACTGACCACAATGTGATCTGTAGCTGCCTCAATAAACATTTACCTCTGGACAGTTGGTCTCAAAAATGAGCGGGGATGACATGCCAAAATGAGACGTTACAAACTGCGGCCTTCTACCATAGAAGTAAAGTAGAGGGCGTTCATTTCTGCAACTGTAGGAAAAAAACGTACTACTCAGACCACCACATGTCCCTTTTCAGGTACAAGCTTTGATAGTTTAATTGTTCCAGTGCCATGCCTCAGCACATAGGAAGCCTGGCATTAGTAAAGGTACCAAAATCTGTGAGGTACTGAGGGAATGGAAGAGTGGGAGGAAGGTCAGAAAGGATGGGTGGCACGTCAGGACCGGGACCAAGAACATGGTGAGCATTTGTGCACAACAATAATGAACACAAATGAGCATTGAGGGCTTTATTTGCATGCATAAGGCTGTGGGCTTTGTTACAGTCAATGTCATGCGTCATAGGGAAGGGTGATGCATAAGGAACAGTCAAGCCCCTACACAGGATGTTGTCCTAGCCAGTACTTAGTGCCTGTAGCTGGTTAAGGCCAGGCCTCTTTGCAGGTCATTATACAGACACGAGCTCCCTGCACTGCTCCTCCCCAGCCTCTTCTATGAGCTATCACACAGTAGATGGTGTAGGAGGTAGAACTGCTGGATGTTGTGTGAGATTTGAACAGACCCCACAACCTTGGGGGCTGGGAAATCCCTTCACTCTACACCCTGACACCTATGGATGAGGAGTTAGGATGAGAAATGAGAACAGGAGTTGGGGTGGAGGTCAGATATCTGGATACCAGATATTACTGTCATTGATGCTACCTGCATGTGCTTCTTGCAATCTAGTGATTTAAAAAAGTATGTTGCTTGCATTAATTCAGAACTCCGCTAAATTTGGATGTGTTGCAGATAGGTTTGTTACAGACAATATCTTCTAGCCACAGGAGAAGATGTGCTGTGCCATCACGGTAAGAAGCTGCTGTTGAAAAAGAATTAACTCTGTTTACCTGGGATCTGTTTTGTTTTTCACTGCTTTGAGCTTTTCAGGGTAGCTATTCCAGAACAGAGTGAACTCAAAAGTCATTGTTTTGTGTTGGTGTCATGTTATACCAGGGGTGGGCAATTATTTCAGCTGGAAGGCCACTTAATGACTTTTGGTGAGCTGTCAAGGGCTGCAAGGGTAGCCCCGCCCTTTGACAGGTACCCCACCCCCTAGTCACCAACTTGGGACCAGAAGTTCCACCCCAACCACTGACTTTTTTGTCACTGGAAGTACCCCATTCCCTACCCCTCTTGCCCCTGGAAGTACTCCTTTTGGGAGGGGGATTTGCCATCTTGGAACCAGAAAACAACAAATCATATACTAAAAATCAAAGTCTACTATAACATATTATAATTTTATTTAAAAAAATATGTTTATCTAGATGTAACAGGCTCAAATAGAAGCCCCATTACTGGGTAAACCCAGGACACGGGCAGCCAAAAGAGCTGGGGCCACAGCGGTGGAGGGTTTAGCTCACCAGGTGAAGATGAGGGTAATTAGAGCTGTTGCTGTACCTAAAAGGTGGAACTAGAGAACCAGTACTTGCCCTCGGGGCACCCAAGAGGAGCGAAGCAGCTGTGGGGAACAGCAGAGCAGTGGAAAGGAACTCGAGCCAGAGGAACAAAGAATCAGTGCAGAGCTGGTGAGATGGGGAGGGCACTTACCTGGAGGAGCGTGGACAGCTCGGGAGACTGGCAGGACACACGGGAGGTCAGGGAGCCCCATCCTAGGGAAGCCCCAGGGACAAGTAAACCCAGCAATCAGGATGGCAGGAGAAACGCTGCGGTCAGGGAAGAGTTAGAGGAAGACACCAATTAATGAATTGGCGTATCTGCTGCTTCTGCACTAACAAGGCAATTAGCATGGTTATCAGAAACTGTAAACAATGCTCAATAAAGATTAGAACCTGGGTGATTAATTTCTGGGTGGTCTGTTCTGCCTCACCTCTTTCAGGGATTAACATCTAACCCTTTTCTCCCATCTCAAAAGTTGTGGCAGGAGAGCCCTCAGGGGAAATATAGCAGGAAGCAGACTCACGCCTACACCAGATTTATATGTGTTTGCATAGTGTATATAAAGGTGATGGCATAATAGCTCAAAATAAAGTGTTATTCTTGTATAGTGTGTGTGGGGGGTGCATCTGTGTGTGTGGGGTTTGTGAAGAGGTGTGGAGTTTTGGGGGGGTTGTGAAGGCATGTGGGGGTATGTGGGGGCTGGTGTTGGGTTTGTGGGGGATCTGAGTTGGTGTAGGCCTCCTCACCCCCCCCCCCCATTGGTGCACAGC
This sequence comes from Alligator mississippiensis, assembly GCF_030867095.1. NCBI lineage: Eukaryota > Metazoa > Chordata > Crocodylia > Alligatoridae > Alligator > Alligator mississippiensis. Next base: position 280,232,865 of record NC_081826.1, read on the forward strand.
TCCCACTGGTGGCAACAGCAGCTGGTGGTGTGCCCTCAGGACACTCCTGGCCCATGGCAGGCAGAGCACCCCCACTGGTGTGTGACTCTGGCTGAATCCCGGGAACTGCACATGGTGGCATGGAGCCAGCCTGGCCCACTGGCTCATGCCTTCGACCCAGACTGGGCTGGTTCCATGCCAGCACATGTGGCTCCCAGCACTACAGTTGGGATCCACACGCCATCAGGTCAGGCTAGCTGTGTGCCTCCACATGGGGCTTCCAGCACTCAAGCAGGGAGCTGCACATGGAGGAATGGAGCTTGCCCAGCCTGATGGCGCGTGGACCACAAGCCGCAGGGAGTTGCATGCTATTGGACCATGCAGGCTTCATGCTACCATGTGTGGTTCCCTGTTGGAGTGCTGAAAGCCCCACGTGGAGGCAACAAGCTGGCCCAGCCTGGTGGCGCATGGCTTCCACCTGCCATCCCAGAAGTCCCACATTCTGGCATGGAACTGGTCCCACTCAAAGGCACATGCCATGGGTGGGGGGGCACCCTTACCCTTACCCTTACCCTTACCCTTACCCTCACCCCCAACCTCCCTGCTCCTGCACGCAGGAGCTCTCCTCCCCACTCACCAGCTGTCCAGTCATATACCATCATGCTCAGTGTCTCCATATGGGGCTCCCAGCTTGAGTGCCGGGAGCCCCATGGAGGTGGAAGCACAGAGCCTGCCTGGTCCAATGGTGCACAATCTCTGAAAGCCCACCTCCCACCTGCTTTCAGAGGGGGAGCTGGGGGTTGGTAATAATAATTTTGGAGGGGCCCACGGGCTGGATAGAATGGCCTGGCAGGCTGGATCTGGCTCGTGGGCTGTGTGTTTGCCTGCCCCTATGTTTACATTCCTCATCTGTATTTGACAGTCCAAGGGTCAAGAGTAAAGAAATGGTTTCTCCATTTTTTCTTATCTCCTCCAAAACTTTTTGTTGGTGGGAAGTGGCCATAGAGGCTGGAATACTCCTGACCCAAAGTACTGAGAAAAATGAGGAGGAACATGGAATTATGTATTTTTGATTTTACTCAGCAGATTGATTGCAAGTAACCATGCAAAAATACTAAACCCAGATTAATTTAATGGTACAAAAATGTCTGTTGTATTAAACCACTGGAATAATGATGGTTAGGAACCAGGTGGTCTTTATTAGAGGGAGTGGAAGGGAACACTGCTTCTTTCAAATTGTTGCCAAGAAACATGGTTGTTGCAGCTTTTGCTTGAAATGGCAAATGGGGGGCTGCAAAGCTTAAATCGTCTTGGTTTTATTCCTGCTCTCTTTGAGACATGGGTGCTGTGAATGGGCATTACTCATATTGGAAACATTTTTCTCCTTAATGCCACAGGAAGCTCCTGGAACACAGTTTGGCAAGCCATGAAAGTACTAACAGCAGCTGAAAACATCAGTTCTCCTCAGCACTTGCTGAATCAAACTATCAAGTGCCAAGTTGGATTAATGGTTTTCTATGAGTCATTCCTATGTTGTCCAAGTTTCTCAAGCTTAACCACCAAGAAGATTCCCCAGGAAAAAAAGAAACCTTTTAGGTAATAACAGCTTCCAAAATCTGTAACTGTACTTAAAAAAAACAGCTGGAATCTCTTGTCTTGCCCTACTATGAAGGCTTTTCCCCTCCATCCCTACCCCATGAAATAACCAGAATATTTGTTGGAGCAGGGCCCCAGATGTTCAGTGGCTCTGAGACCATCTTGCCTCAGAAGTGTGTTTCAAAATCTAAGACTGCATTTAGATACAATAAAGTTCCCAGCCCTTATTAAAACAAATGAACAGATGTCATTCTGTCTGCTGCCCTTAGGTTATCAGATACAATAGCTCTGAGAAACAATAGCCTAATTTTCCCTGTCCACAAGGTTTCTTACCTGCAACCCCAATATTGCTTCTCCTCAAGGAAAGGGACCAGGATGTCTACAGTTATGGTCACTGTTTTACAAGGAAGCATTTTGATGGTGGATAAGAGAAGCTGGCAGAGAGATGGGAAGAGAAGGAGACATTGTCCATATGGCTGCTGTAAGGACTCTAGGGCTGCGTCCAGACGAATGCAGCTGTGCAGTATGTGTTGCTGCAGACAGACACGTCTACAGCACCACATACCACACATTCAGCTGTTCTCCATGCTGCAAGGGAACAGCACAGTGGGTTTTTCTGACCACTGCACATGTAAATTCAGGAGCTATCCAGGGGTCAAAGAAACCCATGCAAAAAAGCCAAACACAGAGTGGAGCATGCGGGGGCAGCATGCGTCACTTAAAATTAGATCCTGGCTGGCCGGAGCCATGCTCCAGCTGCTAGCCAGTCTCTGAGTGGAAGGATCCCCTCTGCTGCAGCCCCAGTAGGCCCCTAGAGCCCCAGGTAAGGCTGCTTGGGCCAGCCCAGTGCTGGCCCCAGCCTCCCCTGCCTCACCCAGGGTACCCTGTGGATCCCCTCTGCTGCAGCCCCAGTAGGTCCCTAGAGCCCCAGGTAAGGCTGCTTGGGCCAGCCCAGTGCTGGCCCCAGCCTCCCCTGCCTCACCCAGGGTACCCTGTGACATGCCAGAGGGTGCATGGCATGGGTATTTCCCAGGGACAACTAATGGTGGCACAAGGTGTCCTGCTGCTAGTTGTCCTTGGGGAACCAAACATGCATGCTCATGTCGATATGGCCTCGGGGTTGAATGTTGCAGGGAGCCTTATGCTCTATCTCTTGAGTGATATTGTAAAATACTGTGTTTTCTCACATACAAAACATCTCAGAATATAATGTGCACCCTGTTTATGAAAGGCAGAATGAAGAAAAAACAATCTTTCCTTGTGGTAAGTAACAGAGTGGCACCAGCCAGGGACCAGAGCCTGCTCAGTGTTCCCTGTAGGGACAGAAGTTACACATAAACCAGTATAAGTGATCAAAAACAAGTTTAAACCTGTAACAGAACAGAAGCTCAGTGCACATAAATGACTTTCAAAATGTCTGAAACTGGTTTAAAATAAATCTGGATGGATGTAGTATCAGATTTAACTGATTTAGGTTAAATCAGTTTATTGAACTTCTGTCCCAGATCCCCTCCAGATTCAAGGTAATTCAGTTTCCCAGCTTCCCAAGATGCTTTTCACCACCTTCACAAGCTCCCCCTCACAGAGTGGGCAGGCTAGCCTTGGTCCAAGCTGTCTGCTCCAGCTAAGAAGGGAGGTGTGCTCTAGCACTCCCCACCCCCCCAACTTCTGGCCTGGGCACATGGCTGCATTCCCAGAATTAAAAGTAAAAGTCTGTTCTTTTGCTTATCTGTTCAATCTACACAGTTTAGAGAAAACTGCATAGATTGAATCAATTCAGCCTTAGGCTTTTTAACTGTCTGTACTTGGCCTGTGAGTCTTGTATATATTTTACTTTTACTTTTGCCAGTAATTGGTAGAAACTGTTCTTACCATATTTATTGCATATAGTGCACCAGCATCTGGTTGGGGGTGGGGGGAAGTGTGTGCTGTATGCATGAACATACAGTAAGCTGTATCCCTTGCTCTTTGTATCCTTCCTCTGATATATTGCAGCTCATGTGCTGCAGCACTCGGGGACCCCAGTGGTAGCCTCTGAGGGTTATAGTGACATCACATTGGGACTCCAGTAGAGCTCTCTACAGCAGGACTGCTGGGGCTCACCTTCTTTAGCTCATAATGAATACTGTCCAATCATCTCCATGGGTCAGGGGTCAGGAGTCAGGGCAGCAGGCAGGCTAAATTGCTCCCAGCTTGTCCTAAATGGGCCTGGCTGTCAGCAACCTAATTACTTCCCAGTTGTATGCATGAGCATGGCTGCCTGCTTCTTAGCAGTAGCCCTTTCAGTTCACAGTAGGCTGCTTAACAGGACAGGTGCCTCTCTGTTAGCTTTGGGCTCTTGGCCCCTTGTTCTTATTTACTTGGTTGTTGTCTGTTGGTTCCTAGTTTTGCAGTTCTGTGTTCCTGTCAGCTGGCCCTTTTGCCCACATTCAACCCTGGATCCCTTTGTTCTGGACTTGCTGGTTCCTGGCTTAGCTTGGCAATTGCCCACATCCTGGTCCCTTGCAGTGGCAGGTGCCAGCTCTGGACCCCGAAGTTCATGACTCTGATTTAGATTCCAGCTTCTTGTTCCTGACCCCTTGGCTTGTGGCTTTGTTGCAGTGACTGCCTCTGTCTTGGTGCCTTGCAGACCTTTATCTCTTAACCCAGCTGCTCCTGACTATTGACTCTAGCCTGGGCCAGGGGACAGCCTGGTCAGGGTTTGGGGGATAGAAACAGCATAACCCTGGGGCTGTGGAGAGTGGCTGGCTTTTCCTGGTTAGGGGCTGTGCTAGAGACCCATGCAAGTGTTTGCAAGGCTAAGTTAACCCCATGTCCATCTAAAGTTGGTTCTTGTCTGATGAGAACTGACTTTAGATAGGGCATGCCATTTTGGGGTGACCTGAGGCTGGTGAACACTTACACATTGGGGCATTTAGATCTTTTTAACCTTGATTAGGATGATTTAAATGTAACACTTGTACACACTCTTAGGCAATACATTTATTCCTCATCTACTGCCCCCGGTCCTGAACTGCTTTCTGCTTTTCCCAAGTTCTAAAAATCTTGGAGAAGAGGGATAAAGAAGGCATCCTGAGCTGGAATGGAATGATAAAAAGGGAGTCATTTTTTTAACATGCTTAATTGCATATCTCCATGTCAAATGAATCTCTTCCAGCCCATTTAAACTTCTCTTCTTTCTTATTGTCCACAGGGGTTTGAACATTATTCCTGCCTGAACTCATTGTAACAATTGGCTCTGGAGCTACAGCTGTGCTCCCTCAGTCACTACTGTCTGAGCCTTAAGCCTGTCTGTCTTCATGGGAGCCACAGAAACTTTGGCTAAGCAGAAACATTTGAAAAGCCCTAGGTGGAAGCTATCTAAGTTATGTGGTTTTCTGTATGCATTACAGGTTAGATCAGTAGCAAATGGAGCACACGTTTGCCCTTTGGTTGGGAGGGAGAGGGGCATGCAGGCTGCCTGCACTGGCTGAGACCAGCAGGTAGGGGTGCTTCTGCATGCCTCTCAGCATATCCTGTCAGTTCCTGGGTTGTTGGAGACTGCTGAGTGCAGCCAAGCACCTGGGCAACCCCTGAGTGGCTGCTGGGCACAGGTGAGCATGCCCCCAACCCTCTGCTACATCATCGTGCAGCCACAGGCATCTGTCAGCTGCAGGCAGGTGGGGAATGGGCGGCATCTGTTTTCCTGTGCATGAGCCCTGACATCTGGGCACCTGTGTCCCAGGGCCTGGCCCCACACCTCATCACGAAACACCCCACAATATACACACAGCCCTGACACGGAGCCCAGGAGAACCCCCCATGCTTGAGCACAGTCCCATGGAGCCCAACTGGGCTGCTAGGCAGCTTTTTTGTGATTCAATCTTAAAGGTAAGAAGATGTAGTTGTTACAAAAGTGGTAGATGCATTCAGGACTTCAGCAGGGTGGAATACAATTGCACATAGGTGCCCGAGTTCAGTTAGATGCCTAACAGGTAGAATAGAGTCTGGCCCTTAGTGTAAATGCAGTAGTATCAGTAAAACTGTAGTTAAACCATAATACTATAGTGGTACTGTACAATGCACAGCTTGCTTGTATAGTTGCAGCCACCTGAGTAGCACTTTCCTGATATAGCATATACTTTTCTTATACTAGGAAACCTTCCTTGTAGCTTTAATAACTGTACTAGAGCCCTGGGAGATTTACTACCTATATATTTATAAAATAATGCATACAATGTTCGCAGGACTCTCTTGCAATTGTGGAGTCTTACCAGTGAGCAGTTTCAAAAATTGAAATGAGTATTGTTATATGTATGCCATATTTTGGTTCTCTTCTCTCAGCATGAAATAAGCTGCACAGTAATTTTATGTTTACTTAGCATCCAAGAAGTAAAATTTGGTTTGGCAGTTGCATTTAGCAAAACATTGGAAACTTGAGGGGAAAAAATATCATTTAACAAGGAAGGTCAACCTAAATGCTAAGAACTGGGGTGCTGTGAATCTTAGTTTTTCAAAACTGCTTTCCTAATCTCCTTCCACCATTGGCCACCTGACAGAAATTTAACATTTTTTTCCTTTTCTCAGTGGATGAAAAGCATAGTCAGAAATAGCCGCTGAGTTAGAATCATGTGCAAAAGCTCCTTTTGTGCTTTTGTTTCCTAATTGCTCTTGGAAGATTTTTCAGATTGAGCTGATGCAGTTGGTGTATGAATTTCCTGGCAGATGAGGAAGGTGACTGCATCCAGAAGACGTTTCAGAGTGTAAATTCACAGCCTTTCCATGTCTAATCAAGGAACGTAAACCGTTAGCCACATGTTCTCCATTTCCATCACATTTTTTCACACTTAAACAAAAACATGCCAAAGAAAAGGTGCTACATTCTTTAATGCCCCCAAATAGGAACCACAGGAGTCTGTTAAATGTGGTGGCCGTTTCCAGCTTGCAAATCAATTTTCCTTGTGGTGGTGAAGTGGTGAATAATGCCTGGCTTGTTTTAAGGAGGCATGACTGATTTTGGATGAAGGATCCTGTCACTTTGGCATTTTTCATTTTATTTATTGCACACAACCGTATAAAACTTGGTCCTGATCTAAGTGCCAGGCATAATAGTGGAAATAGCTGAAAGGACCACAGAACTACTGGTGGAGTAAAGGGGCTTCTCCTGAAAGGCATCTTCTGGACTCCTCTGAAATTATTTTGAATAACATGGCAGTCAAGGATTTCATCAGCTGGTATCTGCTGGCTTTATTTTTTCTTCCATTTTGCCTGTGTCAAGATGAATACGTGGAGGTGAGCAGAGGATCTTATAAACCAGTGGCCAAAGTATTGCAAAGTCATCACCAGACTGGCCATAAAGGTTCCAGAAGCAGGGAAATATTGAGACAGCGGAGTCAACTTGTAGAGTGGACGATTGATGATAATAGCACTTCTACAGACCAAAAAGCCCAGAGACCAGAGGTAGATGATGTAGAGCAGACTACCTCAGACAGAGTCCAGGTACTCTGAATTAATCTTCTAAAGATAACTGTAAAAGTTAATGAAAATTTTCTAAGATATATATTTAAGAAAATAGGATTATATAAGATGCTTATTGGTCTGTATGCTGTTGGGTTGTGATACAGAATCTCTTAATTAGGTGGTAGAACAAACCATGGTGTGGGGAAGTGATAACAACACAGCCAGCATCCCATTGTTCTACTGAAACCTTGATCCTGTTCAACCAGGTATTGTAATATACAGTTTCTCAATTAATGTGCCATTTATTGTCTAGCAAAATAAGGCTTTATGATCAACTTATTATATCCTTTGAAGAGGAAAATTATAGACTCTGTAAACAGATATTATGTATAAGGACACTGTTCTGTTGGCAGGGAAAATACAGTTTACTTTAAATTTACATGTAAGAAAATATATCCTTTTAAGCTTAGGAAGGTAATTTTAATGCAATACTGAATATTTTCAATCATTATTCTTTGCAGTGTTTTTTTTTCTCTTAACTCATGGCACTTTTATTGGGTTTGAGATCTAAATATGGTTAATGATATATCAAATTGCTGCCAGTTTAATTTTATTTTTTGTAAAAAGAGCTAAATGAGTGTTGTATAAATGTCTGCAGAGTCTACTTTTTATATTGGGGAGTTTTTATAACAGATGTTATATAGAGTTTTACTATTCTAGGCATTAGTTTCCCACAAAGGAAAAATTGCCATCATTTGGTCATACATAAAATAGGACAATTCAGGGTTGTTGTTTTTTTAAAGGAGTGAACGTTGTAGAGGATAGCATGAAACTTTTGAGTAATAAATAGGAAGTTCTATTGCAGGCTGAAGTTTTTATGTAGCTTATTTTACACTCAGTAGCAAAATGCAGTATTATTCTCAGTCACTACTGAATGCAAATGATTTGATTATTACATTTTAGCTGACATAATTGTATCTTTTTTCAACCTAACCATGGCAGCTTGTATTCTAAAAGCAGAAAGAGGCTGATGTGGGTTGAATAGCTGATTCACAGCTGTCTCATGAGAAGCAGAGATGAGCTTAGGTAATGTTGAGGAACTTAAGGAGTTGCAGTACATTCGAGTATGGCAAAATATAGGCTTAAATACTATAACTACACTGCACTGTATGCAAGCTTTTTGACACAATCAAGAAATATATTATTTAATATTAATTAAATTGTATGTGCTATAAAGAAACAGTATAACTAGTAGGCATATATAATAATGGACCCATTAGTGTATGTTCCCATGAAGTACCATGCAAGTATGTATCTTAAACTTTATGCTGCTCGTAATTAAAATGATTTTCCACATGGCTGAGTGGTTAAGGTGCTAGACATAAATTCTTAGGGGTTTGAAGCCCACTTCTGGTAGCCCTGCTTCTGGGGGTTGGAACAGATGACTCTTGAGGTCACTTCTGACCCTGTAATTCTAATTTCATACCATCAGCAATGGGACAATCAAATGTTGTCATAGATTGTATCCTAGAAACACTCCCTACAGGATGGCAAGTGAGTTGTGCACTGGGCATTGTGAACATCTGTTTATCTTAGCACACCACATTATTTGGTTGAAAATTACCCACCTGCTAGAGAAATGCAAATCTTATCAGGCTTAACTCAGAGAATAGCTGCAGGTACTTAGAGTAAAAACATATGGCCATCTAGTGAGTGAAAAAGGAAAAATGTATAGGTTACTAATGCTTCAAAATCCTCTGTAACAATTTTCATAGTGTTCTCTAAGTGCATATTAACACTGGGATGGCAGTAGAACAGTCTCTTGAAAAGTGCTTTTACTAAAGCATTTTAGTAAAAAAAAAAAACAAAAAACAACATTTAAATGCTGAGCACATAGGGAACAGAGGAAAGAATTTCTGCCTTTGAATTCCTTCAGATTCTCCTGCCTCCCCTCCCCACCTGGTGAATCGCTGTTTCTCATTCTACTGTTCCTCAGCATGCTGCTACTGCTGCCATCTCAGACTTTAGGGCTAGGGAGAGGCATTCAAAAAGCCTGAGCCTGAATTGATTCAATCTTTGCAGGTTAGTTTAACCTGGCTAGGCTGAACCGGATTATAACTGGACAGACATTCTCTCTGGATTGAGGAAATACAGGCACATACCTGCAGTAGCTCAGGCCAGAAACCAGAGGGGTGATGCTAGAGCAGCCCTCCCTTCCCTTCTATAGTGCTAAGCTAAGGAGGGCTGTAGCCAGGCCCTAGCAGGATGCTCTGATTAGGGGAATCTGCCTGCACCATCCCAGGTTTTTTTTAGCTAGCTGCTCAAGTGTGGCGGGGGGGAAGTGTTGCTGGACTCCAGCCCCCAGCCAACACTCTGAGGCAAGGGATAGTGTGTAGTGCATGCATCTGTTGGTGATACAGAGCTTTTAAATCTTCTTTATACTGTCTGCAGCAAACTGACAGGCAAGCAAGCCAGCAGGGGGCTGATAACAGTGTTTATCACCCCATCAGCAAAACAACAGCCTCTCTCCATTAGTTCAAACTCTTCTTAAACAGTTTACCAGCTGACCTGTTGATTAGCTCCAATCTGTTGATTAGCCCTAAATGGTCACTGTTCTATCTGCCTGTCCCAGTGAAATCAGAGACACATACACAGATACCTATCAGCATTAGCTAGCATACCACATGCCTAGTGTCTATGGGGCTGGGGTCCATGCTGTGGGAGATGGGAAGGTAGGAGTCCAGAAAGTAGGCAGGGGATTCCTTCTTGAGCAGTGAACAGCGAGGGTGGGGTGGGGCAGGAAAAGCCAGGCAGACCCTACTGTACCTGCAGCCTCTGCTAGACCTCAAGCCAGAGAGGAGAGGGGAAGGGCCAGTTCTGCTGTAGAGCAGAGAGCCCTGTCCAGCCCAGAAAGCATGCTGGGGGTGTCTGATTTACTTTAAACCAGCAAGCGGTCTGGGATAGACATTGCATAAACTGGCTTGACCCAAAACAGTTAAGTCTGATACTACATTCAACCGGATTTATCTCAAACAGGTTTCAGCCATTTTCAGACTGGCTTATGTGCACTGAATGTCTGTTCTGTTACAGGTTTAAACCAGTTTCTGATTACTTAAATTGGTTTATGTGTAATATCTGTCCCTAGCCTAGAGGGTACTTCAAGCAATGGAGGCACAAAAAAGTAGTATTATTGCTCCCATTTCTCCTCAGTGACTGCAGACCTGCTAACTGTGCATCATCTTTGCTAATCTAGGAGATTTCAGGGTAGGTCCTCAAACGTATTGTAGTAGAGTGCATTGAAAGCCCCCTTGGAGATTTTTATTCTAGTTGTTCTGCTCTCTCTCACATGGCATGCTAGTGAAGGACTATACAATTTGAATGGGGGGGAGGGGAAAGGTAGGGACTACATTTTAATTTAGTTTTGGTTATATGATTTAATACAAATTGCTTGTAAGTAATAGAAGTTCTAGTCCCAGATGCAGAGTACCATTGAAATACATGGGGACATGTGTATAATTATTCATGTTATTTTTACACCTACAGTACTGAACTGCTTATTGGGTGAAAAAGTGTGACTCTAACCAATAAGAATACAGTTGAATTTATGGCATTTGCATATTATTCCAGTGTCTGAGAGAGAATCTCCCTTGCTGAGAGAAACAACTCATGAGTCACTTAAAACGAGATGAAACCATAGCCAAGATACAATAGGGAGAGTCCAGCATGAGCTGGCTAGTAGAAAAGTTGGATTATATCTGAAGAGTCTGTTTATTTTGGGGGAACAAATGTGGCTATAAGCTGTTCCAAGGGATTTGTCATCACCATCCCTGGTAAGCAGACCTGCCAGGAGCTGATCTAATTTATGGTGAACACCTTCCTTCCGCAAGAGATGACTGTGAGCTGCTTGGTATTAATTGCGTCCTGCAGGTTTGGATCTACATGTAGGATGCCCACCAAAGGATTTGGAAGTATCTGAAGCCCCAGGCAGGGGTGAAGGATGCTTGCTGGTAGCAGGGCCACGTATGGTTTTTGCATGACTCACAGCTTCAGAATTGTTCTGGCTGATTTGACTTGGGACATGAAAAATTTTCTATATAAAAATAAATAAATAAAAGTTTCAGCCTTGAATGGCTTGGTGTAGTTAGAAGGTGAAAGCCTGGCCCTTGCACCGTGGACAGGTCAATCCCTGCGAGAGTCTACAAATGCGAGGCTCTCAGCTACACAATTTATGGCAATGGGGGATTGCTTTTGGGCTTTCCCCCTAGCTTGCTCCTTCAAACTTTTGGCTAAGGGAAAGCGAGACTATGCGGTATCTGAACACCAAGGCCTCCAGCCTGGACGTAGGATGCCTGCCATTGATTTGGGAATAGCTGAAGCCTCAGACTGAGTCCAGGAAGTAGGATATGTACTGGTAGTAGTGCCACACAGACTTGAATGATTGAGCTCTGCTCAGTCAAAATTTGAAACTTAATTCAGAACTGATTTGACCCTGGAAACAAAATTTAAAAACAAGTTCCAGCTGAGAATACTTGCAGCTGGCAATGCAAGGGAATGCCCTGACCCTAAAATGCAGCCCATCTCTAAGATATGGAAGTCAGTGCCGGTGCTGAGAGAATTCTCTGCTGGGCCTTTTCTCGTTTCCATTTTCTCTGAAATTCTTACCACTAGAAAAATAACTCTGCACCTCTTGCCTAGCTGGGCAGTGCAGGTGGTGCTTTTAAAATATGTGGAGCCAGAAAATGTGCTGGGGAGAGCTCTCCTTGCTGTAGCTCCTGCTGTCCTGTCTGTGGAGGGAGCAGCAGAGCAAGCCCCCTGCCTTCTCCTCAGATCTGGGACCCTGGTCAGGGGAGCAGGTAGGTGGCTTTGCCTCATTGCTCCAGTCCTCTCCCAAGCTGACCTGGGAGAGGGGGGATCAGCAAGGCAAGACTCCCAGCCCATGAGTTGTGTCTTTCTGCACCTATAGATTTAGTGACTATCAAATTAAGGTCATGCAAACATAAACAGTTTAGATCAAGTTATAGAGCAAATATCTTCAGTGCTCCCTGTCACCCTAATTTCCCATCCATCTCAGCAAAACTGTGAGAGGCTTTTCACAGCCTACTGAATTGTATTTATGTTTAGGGAAAAAAATTGCACAAACTCTTCAAGCAACAAAGTTTGTAAGGACTTTGACAAGTGAGTTGGAAATGAATCTTTCCCAGTTTAGGGAAAGCAGCTTTGCATTATCCATCTTTCATATTTAAGTCTCAAATCCCCAGATTTGTACTTTAAAATGTATTAAAATGTATCGTTCATCTGCATGGAGCTCTGTATTGCTTGAGACCTCTCCTGAATATTCATTGTACTTGGGACATTGAATGTGACCAGATTTTTCACTCTGAAATCAAAGGATTTGTAAGGATAAAAGCCAACATGAAGTCAAGAAGTGTAAGGATAAAGTAAGAATTGCCAGAATTCAAGCTGTCTTAGGCCTTGCAAAGGACAGAAAAATAAATAGCAAAATGTTCTTCAGTCATACAAATTAAAAAAAAAAAGTTGTGAAAGCAGGGAGGATGGGGTAGAGATTAAGAATAATCAAGGTATATCCTCCAAAATAAAAGACTACTTCAGCTTTTCCATAAAGGCAAAGTTGGCAATAGGGGCAAAGACAAGATACCTAATTGGAACAGGTGACCATCCATCCCTAATTGGGCAGGACAGTCCTGAAATGTGAACATCAAGTCCCAGTCCCAGGCTCAATGGCTCCAGGACAGCATTTGGCCCAGATTCCCCTGGACACTGTCAATTATCATCCCAGTATCATGTGCAGGGATCCAGGTTTTCTGTTTGCCATGAGACAACAGGAAACCATGGGTTTCCCCTTGCAAGCTGGAAGAGTTCCAGCCTGCAAGGGCTGCTTGGGGCTGGGAGAAGCAGGACCCAAGGGGTGCCATTTGTATATGTATGCATGCACACATGCACATGGCCGGGAATACAGCCCCACGCAGTAGTGGAGAGCAGCTCCCCCAGCTGCCTGCAGGTAAGTCTGTGGGGGGAAGGGGTATAGGCAACATGGGAGGGAGGTGGTAGGCTGGGGTGGGGGGGAGGGAGAAGACCGAGGCCCCCACAGTAAGGGAGTGAGTGAGGCAGGATTGGCGGCTGGGGCTGGGGATGCTGCTCGGCTGGGGTGGTGCATAGGGCCTGGGGCCCAGGGCCGGGGCAGAAATGCACAGCTGTGGGGCCAGGGTGGGGAGCAGGACAGAGCCACGGGTAGCTTGTCAAGAAGGTGTCAGGGGGACATGTATCCTGCCTTTGCATCAGGAAAAGGTGGTCACCCTAAGTGGGAATGAAGATATGAAATTGGAATTATCATAGAATCACAGAAAATTAGGAGTGGAAGGGACATCAGGAGGTCATCTAGTCCAACCCCCTGTTCAAAGCAGGACCAATCCTAATTGGATCATCCCAGTCAAACCTTTGTCTAGCTGGGTGTTAAAAAGAGAGAGAGGAAAAGGGGTGGTTCACTTCAAGTAGCCCTTCACAGACCTTGTAACTTCACTATTTCCTTGTGAATAATTCTGAAAACCACTTGCAGTTTGAAATATATCAGTCCTTGAATGTGAAGCCCAGTTGAATGTGAAGCCACTTGCATATGCATAATATTTTGGGATGAACATTAACTATCAGACTTTATTACTGTAATAAATATGGATAATTATTACTTTATCCTTGATACATTATTTTGATAATAGGAATAGTGTCTTGTTGGAAGAGCTCTGTAATCCCTCTTGTGCCCACACATGCACACATTATAACCAAATGCCTGCAATGTTATATTTCCATAAGTGCTTAAATTTCAGATGTGCCTAAAAAGTCTTGCATGGGTCTAAGTGACATGTTCACAACACCTTATATATGTCCAGGTCAGTTTTTGGCATTATTAGAATTTAGTGATTTTTTTTTTATTTTTTTTTTTTATACACTTACCCTTTTGAAAATCCAGGTCTATGCTCTTTCAGATTTAGCAGAGTGAGTGCTTTTGATTGAAGATGCTCCAAGCCACAGCTCTGATCCCACTGCTTTTTTGCATCCAGACTGGCTTGCCTGACCAGAATCCTTCTGAGGTAGTGAGAGTACGTGCAGGCGTGCTCTGTCCCTGTGTGCAGTGAATTGCAGGATTCTGTGCTCAGTGGTCTATGATTTTTAGTCACTCAGATTTTTTATTTTCATAGTTTCATAGTTTCATAGTAGGTAGGGTCTGAAGGGACCTAAGCAGATCATCAAGTCCGACCCCCTGCCATGGACAGAAAAGGACGTTCGGGCCAGACGACCCCGGCCAGGTGGCTGTCTAGCCTCCTGTAGGGGCCAGCACCACTTCCCTTGGAAGTTGGTTCCAGCTCCTAGCCGCCCTGACAGTGAAGTAGCGTCTCCTGATGTGGAGGTCATGAAATTCTGATATCTTAGTCATGACATTAGGATCCCACAGGGTGGCACTGCTCCAGAGTCAGCCCTTGGGGACACACCTCATCCTACTATCCTAGGACCTGGAGGGTGGACCTTGGAATTGCCTAATTGAATATTAGGCCCCCCAAAATATCAGCTGTGCAATTCCTAATAGTATACAGAGCACTGCTGGGAATCACTCCCCACCCACTTGGTGCATATCGACTCCCTGAAATCAAACAATGCATCACTTTAGAACAGCTGTGAAATTACACTGGTCAGAACTCTCGAGACAGACATCACGAGAGCGATTTGGGTACCAATGCAGCTGTATTACCTCATTTCCAGGATCTAGCGCGTGTGCAAATGGGAGCTCCCAGGCTTGGTACAGAGGAAGTGTAGATAAGCCTGCATCAGTATGAAATTAGAGGCAAGGAGGGAAGCAAGAGAATGTATAGGATAGAAATACAAGTGGTCACCCATAATTGGGATGAGACAAGAATCTAGGAAAAGTAAAACACAAAGAGAAAAAGAGACATAAGAAGAGAAGAGAAGGTTTTCCTATCAGAAATGCATTCGTCTATACCAGACAGAGTATTACACCCAGAAATGTGGATTCAAGTATCAGTAACTAGCATTAACAAGAAAAGGCAAAATTACTTGGCTCAAGTTCAGTTATTTACATGCACCTGAAGAATAACATTTAGTCAGAGTAAAACTATTACACCAACAGGGCTAAGACTTGAATGTTGCCAGATAGCCTCACCTATATACTGAATTTTTCACAAAAGTCCTCACAATATCTCCATTTGAAATTCTTTTTTATAATAAATAAAAAAAGGAAAACAAATTATGTAAAAACTCATATCTCATCCTGCCTAGATAAATAACTCACTGTGTGTAGCGTAGTTGTTTTATTAGCAAAAGATTAATTTTGCTCATTACATGAGGCAGATTTGCACACTTTTTCTTTGGAATTCATGTGAAAGTCAAGTATTTTTTTTCAAAAGGAAGATTTTTCTTTGATATTGTAACTCAGAAACAATTGAAGGACCTCAGTTTTAAAGTTTTAAATGGACACTGAGCTTGGGATATATAAAAAAGAGAAATGTCCCAAGAGTTTATCAGAATATGCCAATTTAGGGATGTAATGCAGCCCTTGCTACCAGGATGCATACGTGTATGTTTAGCCAGTAAAATCCCAGAATGCTGTATTTAAATACTGTGCATTTTTGTGCACTCAGCCCCCTCCGAGTGGACCCCAGAATACAGACTGCAGTGCCTGCTGTCGTGGAGATTTTGGAATGAAACTCTATCAAGGACCACCAGGACCTCCTGGACCTGCTGGGATGCCAGGTAAAAATGAAATTCCAGATGACTCGGTGCTCAGTCTAACCACAGACTGGGTTCAGTGAAAATCAGAGACCGATCCTAGCATCAGAATGCAGCTGGGGATCTGTGTCCAAACTTTTTAGCAATCAGGGTTGAGATTTGGATTCAGGTTTTAGGTTCCTCTGCTTGTGTGTAAAGTGTAGCAGCCATTTTTTCCTCTGTGCTCAGTTATGGAAATTCATTTTTTTTGTTCATTTGTGTTGCCTTCCTTCAAATAAAATAAAATAACTCTTTAAGATTGGAAAAAAAGTCTCTAGTGTATGGAAAACGTGACATAATAATTGAGGTTAGAATTTTGGTCTGGTGCTTGCTGTGGAAAGAGAGGTGGCTCTTAAAGGGGTAAAGATAA
This sequence comes from Alligator mississippiensis, assembly GCF_030867095.1. Classification (NCBI taxonomy): domain Eukaryota; kingdom Metazoa; phylum Chordata; order Crocodylia; family Alligatoridae; genus Alligator; species Alligator mississippiensis. Next base: position 280,249,042 of record NC_081826.1, read on the forward strand.
TTAGGCAGTGGACTTGATATGGCAGTTGCCTTCAAGAATTTGAAACTGAGTCATAAAACAGCTGTGTAATATAAATGAGTTATGGTTCGGTTAGCTTGCCTCATCCTTTTGACCGGCTTGATTTCAGTCACTCGTCTGCTTTCATTCTCTTGTTGCAAGCTGCTGACGGTAACGGGTATCCTTCACAGCAAACCAGAAAATCTTTCTTGCAGTTGGCTGTTGATATTCCAGTGTTAACAGTTTCCAGTAACTGTTAGATCTGTGACACACTGTGCTGTATAAAGTTATTTAAATAAGCAGCTTTGGATGGCAAAAAAATGTAGAAATAACATGTTACTTGGACATTTTTGGCATTAGCGTGTTTTAAGGAATAAGATTTATTAAGTGAACCAGTCATCATCAACCCTCTACTCTATGTAAATACTATACTTAGGGGGAATATATGGGAGAGAATTTTACTACAAAAACATAACTTTTTTAGTTATGGAAAGTAACGCCACGAATATTTGCTGTACTAGAAAATGGCATATAATATTCACATTATCCCTTCTTTCTACTACTGCTGCTCAGGGTGGTTTAGTTTTTCAGACCTGTATTTTGCAGGACACACCTATTACTGCTCTCATCTAATGAGAAACTATAACTCAGCCAAATCCAGGGCAGACTAGCAGACTGTGCCACACCAGCTAAGGCAATGTGGTTTCATGGAGTCAGTAATGACTCCATGAAATTTGAACCACTGACGCCAGTAGGAGTTACAGATATGTAACTTAGGGAAGACCCAGGGGGGTCAGATTCAGAGCTGGCTTACATAATATGCCAGGGTGGTTAACTTGTAGTGCACATGCCACTAGTGGCACAGACAGCCTTTGCGTGTGGCACATGGCAGATTGGGGCGGGAGAACTCAGCACAGGGCAGATAGCTCCAGGAGGACAGGGCAGGAAGCAGAAAGCAGGGCAGCAGATTGGCTGGGAAGGGGATTGGAGTGGCACCCTGGGAGGGTACAGAGCTTAATTTGTGTCACACCTGCCAAAAAAGTTGGCTCCCACCATCCTGTGCAATCCCAGCAGGAGCATGTAGAGCTGTGCTGACAGTTTATGTAGTATTATCCAGTGTTATTACAGAGCCTCAACTATAGGAAGGAAGGAAAATGTAGTCTAGGAGTTAAGGTGCTAGGTCAGGTGTTGGGAGACCTCAGTTCATGTTCCTGATTTAACAGACTTCTTCCGTGAGCTCAAACTCACTGAGGGTCAGATCTAATAAAGGATTTAGGTGCCTAGAATGTAGGTGGTGCACTACCCAACTTTAGGGCTAGGTAAAGACAGTCAAAAAGCCTGAGGATGTATCGATTTAGTCTTCGCAGGTTAATCTAAGCTGCACAGATTAAATTGAAACAAAAGTGAACAGGTATTTAGCTTTGATTCAGGAAATGCAGCCACATACCTGCAGTGGCTCAGTTCACTTCCTCTCCCTGCAGCCCGCAAGGTCTCTGGAACTTGCAGTCCAGAATTACAGCATCAGGACTCTGCAGGGTTGCTCATCACTTCCTCTTTCTGCTTCCAGGCACCTCCGGGATTTGTAGTCCACAGTTAGAGCCAGCAGTAAATTTGAGTGGGGAAAAGGGTGTTTAACCCCCCCTCCCTGGCCTCAGACCTCAGTTGGGGTTTGCCGGGGAGAGCAGCCCCCCCCCCCGACTCTGCTGCATCCCCAGCCGACCTTGCCCCCTCCCTCCTCCACCCCCTTGTCAACCAGCCCTTACTGCTCCAGCTAGTGACCAGGGGGGCAGGGCCAGCCCTGCTCTCTGGAGCAGACAGCACAGCCCAGTCCAGGGCTGGAAAGCATGCTGGGGGACTGTGATTTAACTTGAACCAGGAAGGGGTCTGTGTCAGAAGTTTCATAAACCGGTTTGACCAAAATCAGTTAAGTCTGATACATTCAACCAGGTTTATCTTAAACCAGTTTCAGCCATTTTGAAGCTGGTTTATGTGCACTGATCTTCTGTTCTGTTTACAGGTTTAAACCAATTTCTGATCACTTAAATTGGTTTATGTGTAACTTCTGTCTCTAGCCTAGAGGTACTTGGCCCCTACAGTGAATCCAGAAGCGAGGTACCTTGGCTCCAGGTTAAGTGTACTGAGAAACTTAGATACTGCAAAATGGGATCCAGAGCAGCCACCATGCTCAAACTGGAGCTGCAAAGAGAAAATACTGAGGACAGGAGTGTATCTGAAACCCTACCTCTTTCTGAGACTTAGATGCCTCTGGGTGCTGCATGGAGGAACCTTCAGTGCATTTGAGAACCACAGCTTGGAAACCTCTCCTGAGGGTAGGCATGTACAACCTCTCTTTTAAAAAACTGACAAGGGCTTATTTTTTTCTATGGAGGGTACCTACTGGTTAAAGGATTTGCTTAGGATGCGGGACACATAGGTTTAATTTCTACATCAACTGATGGCCCCTAACCACAGGGCTATATCTGTTAGGAGGTGCCCTGCCAGCACCCCTTCTGTTGAAGCTGGGCCACTGGGCAGAAATGAGTGCAAAATTTGTGGTTACAGACAGAGTGAATGAATGCAAAAAGAAGTCTTATTTTATAGCCTAGTGATCAGGATACTCAGCAAAAACAGGGAGCTCTAGGGCATTTATACACATGCTCTGGGAGTGGGGTGGTGGTGCTTTAATTAGAGTGGCTCTCAGAGCCTCTCTAATTAAAGTGCCCGGAGTGTCTTGTGTATCACCGCCCTGTGCTTAAAAAATGGTGGCGGGGACATTTTATCTAAAGCTCATCGAACGAGCACCATGCACCATTTTTCAGTGCGGGATGCTGATGCATGAGATGCTGGAGTGCAATAATTACCATGTTCCGATGCACTGGAATTACAGCATGTTGAAGCAGCCTTGCTGTTTGTGTACAGGTGCCCCAAGGTTCTGGTTCTTGTTCTATACTTGGCATGAAACAGTCATTGTGGGAGGAAACAACTGAATTGATCTACAACTGGGCAGGCTTCTGCTTGTTACTACAACTGTTTTTCCACACTTTTTTTTTTTTTTTTTTGCATCTACCAATGGGAATACTGTCCTAATGTGATTCCCTCCCCAACCTTTTTTAAAATTGGATTCTAAGAAGGACTCTGTCATTTTAGTTTATGTAGAATAGTCGCAGCCATCCTGCTGTTTCTTTTGTTTTTATTTATGCTTTTTTGTAATTTTGGTTCCAATCATTTTTTTCTTTCTGCGTTATGGGACACTTCTTAAATGGCCTCTTCTCATGTATATGCAAAATCTGCACGTTACAATTACATTTTTATCTAACCAGATGCTGTTTGTAAATTTCTGATTTTAGTATGTATGAGCTATGTGTACATATTTGAATAATTACCCCATGGCACCTTTCCTTTTATTGGTATTTCTGTTTCCTTTCTCCATCTGATATACTGAATGACATTGGCAGTCTAAGAAAAACTACATTTACATTTAACCCAATTTCTTCAGAGTGTTTGTGTGTTCTTGATCTAACATAGGGATGGGCAATTATTTCAGCTGGAGGGCCACTTAATGAGTTTTGGTGCACTGCTAAGGGCCATGCCTTCCCCGCGCCAGGAGCACCAAAACTTGGGAGAGGCATGGCATGTGGCCGCAGAGAGTGGGCATGCGGGGTGCACCCTGCCCTGCGGCCACATGCTCTAGCTGGCAGGTGCTGCCGGCATCCCCCTGCTCACTCCCCTTGGGGTTGCCTGCGGCCATGCACCTACCCCATGACCCCTCCATGGCCCGCAGCTAGCAGGCACCCTCCATGCAGGGAGTGGCATGGTACATGGTGGGGGCACAGAGTGCAGAGCCACAGGGTGGTGTGAGGGGATTGGGTGGGGGGGCATGGACAGCACCCGCCGTCTGCAGTCTGTGGCCGTGGGGCGAAGTGCTCTGTCCTGCCTGCTGCCTGTGCGGCACCCTGCAGTCATGCCTGCCCCCCACTCCCTCCCGCCCCCCCACATGGGGAGCGCCTGCCCAGGCACATGGCCGTAGGGTGCCATGAGGGAAGCTGGTGCGGGGATCACTCCCCATGTGAGGGGGAGGGGATGTGGGGCATGGCCGCAGGGTGCCGCAAGGGCAGTGGGCAGGGGGGTGTGGACAGCGCCCACTAAATGCAGCACACAACTGCAGAGTGGGACGTGTCCCCCGTGCACGTTCACTGTGCAGCACCCAGCAGCCAAGCACTGCTCCACACCTCTCCCCGCACTGGAAGCTGGCTGTAGGCAGCAGGACATGCAGGGGGGGCGGGGCACGCAGGTGGATGTGGGTGTGGGTGTGGCGTGTGGCTGGGTGGGTGGGTGTGGTGTGTGGCTGGGTGGGTGCATGGCATGTGGTTGGATGGGCGGGTGTGTGTGGCACGTGGGTGTATGTCTGAGGTGTGGTGGGGGTGCATGGGGCCGGACACAGAGGAGGGTGGGGGGGTTGTGTGCGGCGGGATGTGGAACAGCGGCAGCGCTGCACTCTGTCCCTGCCACCTGCCTGTCATTCCTGATGGTTACTTTGCTAGTAGCTCAAAATAAAGTCCTACTTTTGTATATTGTGTGTGGTGGGTGTGGCATGTGAGTAGGGAGCTGGATGTGTGGAGGATTTGTGGGGGTATGTGTGCATGAGTGGGGGGCTGCCTGCATGTCAGGTCCAAGAAGCTGGCTAGGGGTAGGGGAAGAGAGGGAAGAAGAGGGAGCAGGGGATGCATGCAGCAGAGTTTGCCCAGGCAGGGCAGTGCAGGTGTAGTTTGCACCCCCGCCCCCCACCCCAACAAGGTCCACAGCTGCCCTTGTGGCACTCTGTATGGGGCTGAGAGCCACCCACTCCCACCTGGGGCAGCCCATGCTGTGCTCCGTCCTGCAACATGGCCCTGGCCCTGGCCCTGGCCAGTGCATACAGTTTCCCAGCAGGATTGTTCCCAGTGAGGCTGCAATCACCTGGGTACTTCTCAGGTCCCCCTGCCTCCAGTGGCTTCTCCGCCAACCAATGCCCCGCTAGGTGGTGGGAGAAGCTGCAGCTGTGTGGCTCCTGCCCCAGTGCTTGAGGCTCCAGCTCCTGGCTGCCTTCCACCCACTCTGCCTGCCTGGTGCAATCACCAGCTGCCCACAGGTGGCTGCTCGAGGTAGAGGGAGGTGAGCAGCACCTGGGCAGCTGCAGCCTCACTGGGAGCAGTCCTGCTGCTGGGGGGCTGGGGCTGGGGCCAGGGCTGGGCCATCAGAGGACATGGGTGGAAGTGTAACGCAGGCTCCCCTAGGCAGGAGTGGGTACATTGGCAATGTGTAGGGGGTGCACGTGGGTGCACATGCACCCTCTGAGATTGGCAGTGCATCCTCTGCAAAAAGCGCCGCCAAAACTGTCGACTGTGCCTGAGGTCAGTCGCTGCACCCCCCACCCCTTGCTGCCAACACCACTGATGGTGTCTGTGGGAGGTCCCCATTGCTGCTGGCGGCATCTGTGGGTGGTCACTGACTGCCAGTTGGTGCTTACCATCCCCCTCACTCCTGTTGCCGACAGCGCTGTGGCTGCCTGTGGGAGTTCACTGCTTGCTGCCATGCTCCCACAGCTGACAGCACTGCTAGCCACCTGCGGGAGCTCGCTGTGCCTCCACAGCCTTCAGGGACATGCGGTGTTCATGAGTGTGTGCAACTTGGCCCCATGTGGAGCACTTCTGGGATGGATACAATCAATTGGTGGGTGCCTGTCAGCAGATCAGGTCTAATCAGTTGGCAGGCCGGAACCAGCCCACAGACTGTATTTTGCCTGCAAGATATGGTTCTTGCTTTATTTGAATCTTAGATTGTTGTTGTGATTTTTTTTAAAACAAACGTAATTGTTTTCTTCGTTCTAAAAAAAAAAAGAGAAACCAAATTGCTCACTAGAAACCAGCATTTTTAATGTCCCTTTGCTATTTAACCACTCCTTTTATGGACAGCATTACTTTTCCTTAGCACCAAAACCATCTGATGATTCATTAAAAAGCACCGTTGAATTTGGCCTTAGATCTAGAAAATAATAATGATGTTCGTGAAAGTTTATAAGGAGAGTGACTAATCTCTACATATCAAAGAATGCTTAGCTGCAAAGAATCTAATTTCAGTTCAGTGATGATTAAATCAAGGCAGTTTCCATCTATAATTTCATTTAAAGGTTAAGAATTTAGCTCAAGTAATCCTAGTTTGATCCTAGGAGTTAATCATTTTTTTCTGGTTACCCTGAAAATCCTGGCAGTTGCCACAGATGGTTGCACAATATTTTCAATGCTTCAGTGATATCTTTTGTAAATATTGGGAAGAGTAGATGACATTACAAAAAATTTAAAAAGTTACTTTAAAATGAGCCTCTTTAGAAAATGATGAAACTGGATCAGCAGTGTTGCATCTTGAGTCGTCGTCTTCTACTTGTTTAAGAGTTCCACTACATATTACATTTATGCCACGATTAATATGTTAATCATGTTTAAATGGGAAGGGTTCTACATATGTACCAAATTTAAGGTGCCATAAAATGACAAACTAGCCATAGAAATGTTCCACATATAATGCAGAAGATTTTTGTGGCTGGTTTGTATGGCATCTTAAATTGAACATAAGGCATGTGTGGGACTGCCTTAGGGCTGGTGCCAACAATCAGCTGCTTGTTGACCCTGGCCCTAGCACAGTCTGATCTCTTGAACTGGCCCTGGTGATCATAGAATCATAGAAATTAAGGGCTGGAGGGGACCCTGAGGGATTGAGTCCACACCCTCTGCTCTGGGCTGGAATATTGCTGAGAATAAATGATCTCAGCAAGGTGTCTGTCCAGTCTCCTCTTGAAGACTTCTAAGGTTGGGGACTGCACCACCTCCTTGGGAAGTCTATTACAGATTTTGGTCACTCTTCCTGTAAATAAGTTCTTCCTTACATCCTTTAACAGTTTATGGCCATTGCTCCTTGTCCTCCCCTTAGGGTGACCTAGTGAACAGGTTTTTTTCCCATCTCCCAATATTCACCTCTTACATATTTATAGATGGCCACCAAGTCCCCCCTTAGTGTTCTCTTCCCTAGGCTGAACAGTCTCAGATCCCTTAGCCTTTCCTCATAAGGTTTGTTCTCCAGACCCTTAATCATTCTTGTGGTCCTTCTCTGAACCCTTTCAAGATTCTCCACATCTGTTTTGAAGTGTGGCACCCAGAACTGGACCCAGTACTCCACCTGAGGTCTCATCAGTGCTGAGTAGAGAAGAAGTATTACTTTCTTAGCCTTGCTCACGATGCATCAGCTAATGCATCCCAGTATGCTATTAGCTCTGTTGACTACAGTGTCATACTGGTGACCTGTGATCAACCATAACTCCAAGGTCCCTTTCAGCCATCATGCTGGCCAGGACATTTCCTCTTAACCCAGGGGTGGGCCAGATGTGGCCCACCAGGCCATTTTATCTGGCCCACGGGGCCCCTAAAAAAATTTAGAAAATTAATATTTGTTTGCCCCCGGCTGCCTGTCATGCAGCCCTTGATGGCTTGCCAAAACTCAGTAAGCGGCCTTCAGCCTGAAATAATTGCCCACCCCTGGCTTAACCTATATTCATGTCACTGGTTACTTTGCCCCAGATGAAACACGCTGCATTTATCCTTATTGCACTTATCTGGTTCCACTCTGCCCATCAAGGGCCACATGGGCAGCCCTGCACCTTTACAGGTGCTCTGCCCCCTGGTCACCATCTTGGGACTTGAAGTCCCACCCCCTAATCTTTGACCTTTGCCACCAGAAGTCCTTCCCCTTGCCCCCTAGAAATACCCCTTTCAGCAGAGGGGTTTGTCACCTTGGAACCAGAAAAATACCAAATTATATTCTAGAAATCAAACATACTACAACATACATTAATTTCATTTCAAAACTTATTTTTGTCTTGATTTACACGTGTTTGTATAGTGTACGATGGTATAATAGCTTAAAATTAAGTCTTACTCTTGTATGTTGTAGAAGGCTGTGAGTGCAAGTATGGGGTTTGTGGGGGGCTGGAGGAGCATGTGGATGTGTGGGTGGCTGGGGAGGATTGTGGCATGTGTGGAGGGGGAGGGTTTCCTCACAGCCTGCCCCCCCCCCCATGGCAGGCAGAGCCCCTGCCATTACTGCTCCAAGTCCAGACTCTGCTCCTGCTGCTCCTGGCCCCATGGAGGCCCATGCTGCCACTCACAGCCACTTCCCCCACCCCTGTTTGTCACTGCTGCCCTTCTCCTGTCACTCCCCCCTGCTGCTCTAGCACCAGATCCCAGCTGCTCCTGTGGTCCTGGTGCTGTAGCCAGGAACCATGTGGTGCTGGAGCGGCTGGCCAGCAGATGAGGGAGAGAGGGGGGAGTGGGGAAATGGCTGTAGAAGGCGGGGGGAAGGGGGTAGTGAGTGGGCCTTCAGAGTGCAGCAACAGCTGGGCAGGAGTGTGGGGCCTGAGTCGGTGCACCTGGGGTTGGGGGTGGGGTGGGGTCGGGCTGGCCCGGCCTTGCTGCTTCAGCTGCTTAATCCTGCTGTTGGCTGTCTCTGGGTCCCACTGCTGCTGGCTCCTGTCATCTTTGACAGGCAGCCAGGGCAGATAAATCTTAATTGTCTAAATTTGTTAGGGGTCCCGTGGGCCAGAAAGAATGGCCTGGCAGGCAGGCCACAGGCTGTATTTTTCCCATCCCTGTCTAGCCAGTTTCCAACCCACCTGACCATGGACTCTGCCAGCCCAGAATCCCCCAGTTTTTTATAAAAGCATCATGGAAGAACTTATTGAAGGGCTTTTTAAAATCCAAGTATATGACATCAACCACGTCTGCCACATCTAATTGATTCGTTACTTGATCTCCCAGTGCCGGGGCCCAACAGTCAGCTGGTTGTTGACCCTAGTTCTGGCACAACCCCAGGTCACACGGGACTCTGAGTCCCTAGCATTTGACTTGCCAGTGCTGGGGAAACTTGGGATCGTGATCCAGGGCTCCCCCTTCATAGGCAAGCATAACGGGCACAATTGGGGTCTTATCCCTGACCTGAAAATTGTGCCTGATCTGAAATGTGTGGGGCTCAAATCCCATGGTGCCTTTAAATAAATGTGTGCCAGGAGCCTCAAAGAATGTGCCAGTTCCTTCATAAGTTCCTAGTCAGCCTGAGAAACTATATTCTGAAATGTTAGGCAGAGCTGGCTGAGTTGGCTGACCTGTGAGAGACTCCTCATAGGTTACAGTACTTTTCTGCCCAAGTCATTTGTATTTGTGCAGATAGGTGGCAAGCTGCTTTTTTGGATTCATTTGAGAAAAGTGGCCTGCTTCTGCATGTGTGTTGAACTGCCCTATACTGGGCAGCTACATGCCTAGCTCCTGTCTAAGCCTAACTGGGATCTAAGTCCCTTGAGGAGGCTGATGGAGCAGGCATGCTCAGAGCATGCCCAATACATATTAGCAACATAAGAACACTCACAAAGTGGAGTTTGGCAATTTTCTTCTTAACACATACCTAGAAGAGAAGGAGGACATACCCAATTTTAAAAGCACCATGTAGTGGTTAGAGTGCTTGCTCAGGAAGTGGGAAATCTGGTTTCAATTCCCACCTTCACCTGGAGGGGTTCAGACCTATATCTCCCACCTTCTTAATTACAAGACTGGGCAACTTCCACCCTTCTTGCTGAAGCTGTCTCACTGTGCAGGGTGGGAGACAAGGTACAGTGGGCTGGATTGAGTTAGAGAAAGGGCAAGCGAAAGACTGACTCAGTAGTCCAGTGTTAGAAGCACACACCTGGCAGGAGAACGACAGTCTCTCCTACATGAATAATTTCTTTTTATCATTCCAATGACTACACAATACATAGTGCATAGCCAGTGGTTGGAGAAGGGACTGCGACACGGGATTCCTCTCCCAGCTCAGTGTCCTGATCATTAGGCTTCATGCTTCCACTAACTCTTTTTTCTGGTCCCATGAATGTTGTATTACTACACAGTGAATCAGCTTCAGCAGGAGGGGTGAGGAGAGTCTGCACCCAGAGCAGTGTGTAGCTGGGTTGTTATGTGCTCTCCTGGGAGGTGAGAAATATATAGATTTGAGCCCCAGGCAGGATGAGACAGAAATTGAACTTAGGTGTCCCACTTACTGAATGAATGTTCTGGCCCCTGGGTATTATTAAAAAAAAAGTCAGTCCTGGTGCCTCTTCTGGCCAAGCTCTAAATGAAGCAAGTTATTCTGTCCATTTCCTTCAAAGAATGGATCTAGGCACATCTTCTCAGGAGTGTATACTGCACCCCTAATCTGGAGTGCACTGAAGAGTCTGCTTGCTCCTCTAAGGTACCTACCTCAGAAACGTATTGGGTTTATTCAGGTACACATCTGTCTTCAGCGTTCCCTAGTGGTCAGCTCTGAGATGCTGGACAGACACCGTGCAAGGTTTTTGGATCACCCTTCTGAGGATGCTTAACACGGACCAACTTCCTTGATTGTTCAAGGAACAAGTCACCTTTATACAGAGAATAGGATGTGTTATGGCTTGGGGGTGGGAAAGGACAGTATCCTGTCAAAAATTGTTTAACATATGGATTACGTATTACATAATTGTATTGGGACTAATCAGAAAACATTGATTATTTTAAGGAAATCATGGAAACAATGGAAATAATGGAGCAACTGGCCATGATGGAGCCAAAGGGGAGAAGGGAGACAAAGGGGACCTGGGACCAAGGGGAGATCGTGGCCATCATGGACCAAAAGGAGAAAAAGGTTATCCAGGGATTCCACCAGAACTCCAGGTACAATATCTTTACTGTGGATCTCAAACCAGTAGGCTTTACCCTTGGGGTTTCCTGTCTCAAAATCAGCCTGCAGTTACCAGAATACAGATATATGCTGGTCCTTTGAATATAAGATCTAGCTTTTAAAGTGAAAGATTACTTTTAAAATGGCCTGCAATTTAAACTGGAGCAAAAAAATTGAAAAAAAAAAGGCAAAAAGCTCTCACAGGCTTCACAGAGATTGTATCCTTGTGTCTTTTTATTTTATTTTTTTTCTTAAAGTGAGATCAGAAAATTTATGCATCTTAAATTCAAGGGCATCTTCTATTTGAAGTAATGTAGTAGATCAAACCCACATATAACTTAACAATAAAAAGAATAGTGTAAAGTTTTTCAGTTTGGAAGTCAAATTCCTTCAAGTTCTTTTTCGTTCACCTTGTCTGATACCATGCAGTAATCACCAGGTTCAATAAACATAGGCATATATGAATGAAAAGAACTACACAATAGGTGTGTCTATACACAGATTTGATGTGGGAGCAGTTTGCTTATGAGTAAACTACTCATGAGTAAATGCTGGAGCAGATTTGCTGTTTATGGTAGCAAATTACTCCTGCTTCTTGGGGCCTATAATGGCCCCTGCTACTACTATGGGGAGCTCTAGACTCCCGTTGGGTGGTAACCCAGGGGCTGGCAGGGAGCACCAGGCCAGGAGACAGCTGTCCAGACTGGACAGATCATGGAGCTGAGCAGGGAACAGGATCCCTAGCCTCTTCCCCATCCAGCTCTGCAATCACAGAGCTGGGCAAGGAACAGGCACTCCAGCCCCTGCCATCAGGAAGCTCCCAGTGCCAGCTCTGCACCTGTAGGGCCAGCAGTGGGGGATCCTTATCTCTCAGCCTGAGATCCCAGATGCTTAGATAAGGATGTCTCAGCCCCCGGCTCCCTGATTGCGATGGCAAAGCGGGGGCTGGGAGAGAAGGATTTCCTATCCCCCACTCATTGATTACGATCTTGGAGGGGGGCAGACTTGGAGCTCTCTGCTGCTGGGGCAGGGGGACATAATCATCAGGCAGCTCTCGGGGGCAGGGTGCAATCTCCCACCCCCTGGTAGCCAGGTGACCAGGAGCAGGTTTGCTCCTAGTCAGGCATCTACATGAGCACTACTGTGCAGTAAGTAATTGCAAGTAAATTTACTACTTGCATTTGCAGGTAGCAAATTTACTTGCAATTAGTGAGGTTTACTATGCAGTAAGCATGTGCACATGTAGATGCACACGCTTACTGTGTAGTAAACTACACTACTGTGCAGTAAAGCACCTCATGTAGACACACCCAATAGGCTTTATTCTGGAGCTGTACATAACCCTTGCAGCCTCCATGTTTGTCTCTGACTAAGAGCTGCTATGCAACAATCTAGTTGCTGCCTAAGGGACCATCTCCCAGTTCCCAGCCCCCAGCCTTCTGTTATGGAGCCTTTTAAAATTATGACTTCTCTCGCTATAGGCATCTCAGAGGGTCTACACTGAACACTGCAGTATAGTGTAGAGACACCTGAGCCAGCAGGTGAATGAGCTGAATGAGGTAGTCGAAATACTAGCAGCAGTCCAGCTGTGGTAGCACTAGAACTCACTTGGGTATCTCCACACTATACTGCTTTATTCACACTCTGATTAGCTGACTGAAACAACCAATCAGAGTGTGCCAAGAGCATTCTGGACAGAAGCCGGTGCAGCGGAGTACCACCATGACTGCAGGGACACAGGGGATGGAGCAGGGGAACAGTGAGGGATGGTGACGGAGTGGATGGGTGTGCAGCCCTGCAAGCAGCAGCGGCAGACCAGACAGAGCATGGGGGAGGTATGGGCAGGGCTGTTAGCCTCAGCCCCTCCCCTCTCCTTCCCCCCACTCCCCCCGGCTCTGCTCCCTGCAAGTGGTGGTGTTGGACCGCCTGCTCCCCCAGTGCACAGGACTGGACGCTGGGGGTGGGGGAGGGCACACGGGGCCTGAGGCAGATCCAGCCTTGCTGCCGCATTGCAGGGAGGAATGGGCCTGGACGTAGGGCTTGGCCTTCTTCCCCTTCCCCCCCCCATGCCGGCAGAGACTGAGGGGCCAGACCTGGTGGGCAAGGCCAGCAGCACAGAGCCAGCTGCGGGGGTGGGTCCACAGGGCCAGAAGCAGAGCAGCAGCAGTGCTGGCTCTGCGCCGCTGGCCTTGCCCACCCGGCACTCCATCCCCCACCCCCCAGTCATTCTTGATGGCAACTGGCTAGTATATCATAAGATGTTAAGTGTTCTTATGATTTGGTGTCCACTGATTATTAAACTTGTGTAAAATAGTAGCGTAGCATGGCCAGCCATAGCATTAGGTATTAGACAGGAATTAAGTATACAAAAGGAATCCCCAGTCCACACACTTGTTAATATTAGGGAAAATAGATGTTCCATTTACCGGTCCAAACTCTGTAATTTGGGCTAATACCTTTTCAAAGTATGGTTTCATAAAGTAATATTTCATTGACCTTTTACATACACATAAAGGACATGAAAATTAACAGTAAATACACCAATACAAACTGTGGCATCTGTGCAGTCTGGAGGCAATGACTTTGCATTCTTTGGTGCCATATATATTTACATTGTCAAACATGGAGTTGAATTAAGGGAGAGCCTTTGCAGTGGATGAAATACAGCTTGAAAATGTTTTCCTACTTAATTGACTTTTGTAACAAGACAAAGTAGCTGAAAGAGTCTTCAGAAGATTATTAATTTGTAGGAATTTTCTGGAAGAATGGCTTGAAAAACATACTTGTTGCAATTATGTACCTTATAAGCATTTCTGTAATTTTAAATTTAGCTGCCAGAACCTTCCCTAATGTAGGTATTCTTGTGGAAATTTAACTGGTGCACAAAAAGGATTCCCTCTTGTTTTCAGTTATGTTTAAAATTGTTAAAGCAGTATAACCTTGTGTTTTTAAGCTACAATATCCTCAGAAAGGTGAAGGGAGAGAAGGGAACATGTTTTTGCATGAAATATCTCTTTAGAACTGGATTAATTTAAAGGAGAACTCCATCCCCTTTGATCAGATGTGTTATAACAAAACAGAAGGTGGAGGAAGACTCTTCAGCTGCATCCAAACAAGCATGTACATGCCTGTTGCAGCATCTCAAACCAGTTTGAGATGCCACAAGAGGCATGCTGGGAACCAAAAAAATGTTCCCCATACTACATACTTGCAGCACAGACTCTGTGTTTTATACCTGGAAATCCAGGTATAAAAAAAACCCAAAAAAACCCCGTGGGGAAAAAGGGGACACAGGGCACGGTTGTGCAGCATGCCTTGGGGCAACTGGTGGCTGAGTCTTCCAGAGAGATGCTCTGGCATCTGGCCAGAGTGTCTCTGTGGTGCTCCTGCTGCCCCAGAATGCTGCCTCTGTGTTGGGGCAAACAGGAGAGGGGTAAGGCTGCAGTGTGACCCAGACCAGGGTATTGTCCCTGATCAATAGGGGTGGGGGGGTCTGTGTGGTTTCTGGGGGGATTGTGGGTGTGTGGATGGGATGTGAGGTGTGGGGGGGTTGTTAGTGGGTGTGGGGCTTCTGGCGGGGTTTTGAGGGGGGGCTGTCGTACACCCGTCCCCTCCACCCCATGTGGCACACCACCCCCGGCACTGGCAGCAGCAGCCACCTGGGCCATGCTCACTGCAGCACAGACCCACAATGGCACAGTGCAGTCTGACCCACATAGTGCACATAGTGAATGGGCCTAGCCTGACCTGGCTTGGCTCAGCCTGCCCCAGTAGCGCAAGTGGTGGAAAGAACCAGCGCAGTCCCGTCCAAACACACACTAGCAGGCCAGGTCAGGCTGGGCCCGTTCACTATGTACAGACCACAGGTCAGGTGGTGCTGTGCCCTGAGGGGCTGTTCTGCAATGGGCATGGTCCAGCTGGCTGCTGCTGCCAGCGCCGGGGGCTGTGTGACATGGGGGGCAGGATGGGTGTGTGAAGGCCCCCCTCAAGCTCCTCTACAAATCTCACCCAAAACCCCATATCCCCTCTATACCCACACATCCACCCACGAACCCTGCCACACCCCACACCCCCTAACCCCCTTCCTGCAAACCCCACATACCCCCCACCCCTATACCCTATGCGCCCACCCCATACCCTATGCACCCAGCCCATACCCTATGCACCCAGCTGCCAGATAGGATGAGACCTGCTGGCAGGAGCTGTGGCTGAAGGGGCAGCTATCCCCACATACTGGTTAGCGAAGGGATCAGGGGGAACTCTGATTTTTCTATGATAAAAAACAAAAGCAAACACCAAAGCATATAGATATTTAGAATTTATTTTATTATGATGATAGAGGCACTGGTAGGCTTTCAAATTGCGTTAAAATTGTAAATATATCAATAAAACATTGCCCAACTGATCTCTCTCTATAGACAGATAGATATCGATATAGTGGTATTTCATTTTAATTGTGGGTATTTTAAAGAATGAATTTGGGTGTTTTATCAGAGAACTTGCAATTTTTAAACAGGGAATGCCAGGATTCCTGCTAGTGAGGCAAATGGCATTACCCAGGCAGAGGAGCCTGCCCAGGGCTAGCACTGGGGACTCAGCTGGAGGGCAAATTAAGTGGCTGACCTCCTGGCCATTTGGGGCTATGCAATGCCAGTTCAAAGTAGGCCATCACACTGGGAACATCTTCCAGGCGATAGCTGCCCAGATACCAGGGTGGGGGCACACGTGGCAGCAGTGCCACATGAAGGCCGACTGTGCAGCCATGGCCCACTGGCAGCTGGCCCAGAGGTGCAGGCAGCTCTGCTACAGTGCCCACGCCACATCCCAGGTGGCTGTGTGGTCCCCATCCAGGTCTGGCAGGTGTGCAGACATGGGGCTGCAGGTCCAAGGGGGAGGATGCTGTCACAGGTGGCAGCAGGTCACAGCCAGGCATCAGCCCCCATGCCAGGCTGCTGCAGTGGGTAGAGTGGAAAGGGGTCACTCTAAGTCAGGGCTGCTGCAGCAGTCCAGCTGGCACAGAGGGCTAGTGTCCCCATATGCCAGCTGGCTGGGCCTTGAAGCTCCTGAGAGTAAGTATCCCTGAGCTGCTCGCCAGGGTAGCTTTTTAAACTGCCAGAGCCAGCCCAGGTGCTGGCCTCAGCCTTTAGCTCACCCTGGCTGCAGATCCGGGAGGAGTTGGGCAGGGTCACTTTACCCCAAGTGGCACAACTTGCCCTACACCAAAGTGCATGTTCAGGCACGTGTGCTGAGGCACAAATCTCCAGCGCAAATTTGTGCTGCTGCTATCTGAGCTTCTGCAAGCGCACATGCCTGTATGTGTGGATGCATCCTTCTTTTGTATTCTAATTAACCTCTGAAGAATAGGCTGCAGTTGAATAACATTTCAGATATTATTTTGAAAAAAAATAATCCAATGCATCAAATCATCACTGTAATGATCTTATATCAGCATATAAACTTAACTAATTTGAGTGCAGTGCTGCTTAAGGGAACTGTAGTTCAAGAGAATTAATCACTTTTCTGTTCTAAAAAATGCATGAATGGAAAGAGGGAGCTAGTCCAGACTGCTACCCAAGTTCTAGATCTTCATACTTCTAGGCAGGTGGTTTAAAATTTCAGCTGCTGGGTCTGAATTTAGATCTATGGTTTTAGTTCAACTAGAAAGACGTCATTTTTCTTGCTCAAGTTCAGTATTTTGTTGACAGTGCGGAATAACAAAAATGATTAGGGACCTGGGAAGCAAGATTTATGAGGAAAGACTGAAAGAAATAGGGTTATTTAGCCTGGAGAAGAGAAGCTTGAGGGTGGATTTGATAATCATCTTCAAATACCCGAAGGGCAATTCTCTGTGGCCAAAGGGGATAGGACTGGAAGCTCTGGATTCAAGGTTCAGAAGGGGAACTTTAAGCTGGAGATTAGGAAGAACTTTCTGCCTATGAGAGTGGTGAAGCATTGGGACACGTTACCTAGAGAAACTTTGGAATCTCCATCCTTGGAAGTTTTCAAGAGCATATTAGACAGATACTTGGGTGGGATCATTTAGTCGGAAACAATCCTGCCTGCTTTGCCCAATCACCCAGCAAGTCTGTGGCCTTCTAGAACCTGTGTCTGTCCACTGCAATGATGTGTTTTGAGATCTCAGACCCAGAACTGGTTTTTAATGGGTCATTTTCTATTACCTTGTTTAGTGTAGTTTGAAGTATCCCATGTGAGGGGGTTTGCACCACTTCCCTTTGGACATTCTTCTAGAGCTTAATGCATCTCTCAGGCAAGAAGTTTTATATAACAATCTATCAAGCTAAATTTCTCCTTTCTTAATTTCACCCCTTTACTTCCAGCCTACATTGTCGTGACAGAGGAATTTGGAGCAGATGATGGGGGACAGGGAAGTTGCTTGATGAATCTTGGGCATCTCATTTAAGAGACCATAGTCAAGTGACCTTAAAATTGCTAAACTCATACCTGATGGTTGCTGGCAAGAAACAGTGATGTGTATATGGCTTAATGAGCCTTACTTATTTCTTATGCTCAAGTAAAAGCAGTATCTGAGTTAAAAAATAAACTAATTTAATCAGTTTTATACTAAAAGATCACACATTTCTTTTTTATCGCATTGGTCTCATCCACTTTAAAGTCAACAAAATTGAAAATAAATGCTGACCTGTACACATTGCCTAAGCGTTTAACTTCAATTGGACTATTCAGATTCATAAAACTAAGGGACATAGGCCTGTTCCAGCTTAATTCAATGGGATTTTTGTTATGGGAGTTTAATTGCCCTTGGATCAAGTCCTAAAAGAACATCCCTATAAGAAAAATAAATATACTTGAAATATACAGAAAAGCTTTTACATTATGGCTTCATATTTGTCCTTTTCCTCCTCATTAACCACTGGTTAAATATGAACTATATTTTATAGGTTGCATTCATGGCTTCCATGGCAACTCACTTCAGTAATCAGAACAGTGGGATAATCTTCAGTAGTGTTGAAACCAATGTTGGAAATTTCTTTGATGTTATGACTGGTAGATTTGGTGCTCCAGTCAATGGTGAGTATTTACAAGGCAAAATAGTGTAGATTGACTCTGGAGTGTCTTATTAGTCAGATAGGAAGTAGATGTTGAAGGAACAAATTTAAATGTTCTGTTGTAAGTGAAAGGGAGTTTTGCTATTGACTTCAACAGAGGTAAGATTTAGCTCTAAATTTGATTAAACTCTTGGCTTACCCCAGATTGGAGAAATTGTGTGTTAGAATTGAGGAAATGATACACAGTCATTGTTCAGTACAGTAAGACTATTATTAGTCAGTGTTGGTCTAAATTAGAAATGAGTTTTTAAAATAGGATTTTTGAGTTCATAAAAGATGAAAGCATGGTCTCTTTAAAGACCCAAGACTTCACCTTATCTACAGAACACCTGCAGCCTAGATGGTGACAGTATACAATTCAGTACAAAGTTTTGTCAGGGCAGCTCAGTCCTGAGCTAGAAGGACAAATAAGGTCATTTGACTTTTCATGTCATTTATATTGGGCGTGTCTACACATGCCTGGGACTGCACATTTGGTACTGCACAGTCCCAGTGGCACAGTTTTTTTTTAGACGCTATGTTGCTGTAGTGACAAGCTACAGTAACATAGCGTTGGCATCGCGGTTTGTGCCTATTGACACTACATCACCATAGAGATGAGCTACATTGCCATAGCTCATTGCTATGGTGATGTAGCGTCTCACGCAGACGCACCCACCAAGGCCTTGCTACATACTCAAGTTGCACTGCCTTAGCTGTACAGATATAGTCAAAGTAGTATGAGCCCTGTAGTGTGGAAGCAATTATAATGGTGGAAAAAGTACTGGTACTGCTGTCATTTGTTCCTGTACAGAAGGAAGAATAAGCTATATTACTATAAGGCACTTTTTCATCTGTGTAATTGCATCCTCAGTAGGAGAAGCAGAACTACTGGTTGTTCTGTAAAAACCTACACACTCTAACTGCAAGATATATTAGCACAAGGTCAAGGTCCAGATTCAACTTCAGATTTAGGTGGGTAAATAGCACTTGCTCAGCTAACTTTAGCAGTGTCAGCGGCGGTTTTGGACACTTACCCAGATTCTAGACTCTGTTCCCCCGAGAATGCACGTTTCAGGGGTGAACAAATGGAGGTGGTGGCAACCAGCCCCTGCACCTTTTAGCCCAGTAGCTTGGCTAGGGCTGTTTTTCAGAAGGTGTGAGACCAGGTTTTAGCTCCCCCTCACCTCATCCTACTTGCAGCTCCTTTTTCTCAGCAAAGCATGCTCATCTTCAGGCAGCCTCTGTGGATTTGCCCATGACATTGTCAAGATTATCCTCCACTTTTCCTTTAGGGGTTGGCTGGAGAGGGATGGAAGACCCAGTTGTTTGTAAATATTTATTTATTCAGAGTTTCATATCACGAATTTCGTGGGCTGTCTGTAGAATAAGACCCAGTCAAATCCCGGCCTCCCTAGGACTGAATAAGAAATACCTATTGACTTCACTGAGACCAGCTTTGGGCCTAATTACATTAATTTTCTAGTCAACAAATGCAAATTTATGGCAAATAGTCTACTACATGCCAGTGTCAAACGCAGATACATGTTATGTTTGTTAACTTTTTTTCAGGAGTATATTTCTTCACCTTCACTATGATGAAACATGAAGATGTGGAGGAAGTGTATGTGTACCTAATGCACAATGGTAACACAGTTTTCAGCTTATATAGGTGAGCTGAAATGCATGGGATCTTCATCATAATGGAGAAATCTACATACATAGCCAGTCTTACTTTCTCATGGATTTCATCCTACCAAGGTTCCTTTAAAATGAGTAGAAATATTTACCACCCTATATTGACACATCTGTATCATTACTAGATCTTTGTATTCAATCTTGGTCATAATTTCCTCAAAGTTGTCAAAAGGGGGTAAGTGTTTTAATTTGGGGTTGGGATCTAATGGTGACAAACTGATATATTTTTGAAAAAGCAATATTCATCTCCAGTATATTTTAAAATGAGTGATTTACAAAAACATCCATATCAACTAACTGACAGTCCTGTTGCATGCTACAAGAAAGCTGGTTATGTTAAAGGAAGCTGTTCTTTTTTAAACTACATTACTATAGGTAAGTAAGAAGCCTAGGTGCTTTATTTAATGTCACTGAAAGAATACATCTTAACTAAAGAGATTTTGTATCATGAGTAGCATAGAGAACATAAACTGGAATAGGAAACATTTGACCATATCTAAAGAAATATATTGAACCAAGTCACATGGTTAAAAATCTGTAGCTAGTTGGGTACCTGGAGAAATTACCCTCTTCTGTTATTTGTGTAATGCTGATGATGGACTTGGAGCCATGCTGTACACAAAGTAAAGCTCCTCTTCCAAAAGATTTGCAGGCACACAAAAATACAGAACATAATGAGAAATCCAGAGCTGGGAATGAATGAGCAAGTCTTGGTCCCAAAGGAAAAAAATCATACATAACCATCCAGAATTAAAAAAACCCCATGAAATAAAGCAGTTAAATTTGGGCAAAATGGGACTAGTAAGCCACATAAGATTGTAATTTACTGCTATGATGTTCAAGCAAGGCAAATGAAAGAAAACCAATAATGAGTCAGCAGCTTGTTAGGGGATGCTCTGTTCATGCAACATGCATTCTTGAATTGATATTCTTTTTGTTCTGATGCCTGCTTGATCATTGTTGACAAAGGCAAAACTGACCTGTTTGTGAAATGTTCCTCCTCAGCTACGAATCGAAAGGAAAATCTGACACGTCAGGGAACAGCGCAGTGCTAAAACTTGCCAAGGGAGATGAAGTGTGGCTGCGTATGGGGAACGGAGCGCTACATGGAGATCATCAGCGCTTCTCCACTTTTGCTGGGTTTCTTCTTTTTGAAACAAAGTAAAAACAGAAGTCCATTTTGATGCAGCTCCTTTATTCAGGTGATATTCTTTCTGGTCTATAGAATGACGTTACATATTAAGAGCAAAGAAGGCTTGTTTGGATGCAGTACGTTGGTATTTGTGTATTGGGGATGCATTGAACACATCGAGCAGGTGACACAGATACAGATTCTCATGAGGTACATTGACACCTTGGTTGCACCTAATCAATGAGTAAGCCTTGCTAATACCGCCCTCCCCCCCCCCCCCCATTCCAAAGCAATTGAAAAAAGGTTTTAAAGATGTTATTTAGAGAGCGATTTGGGAAGCTTGACCCAAAATTTTGTGTAGATAGATTTTTGTCAAATCTGTTAGGAACTTTACAATTGATTGATGGCCCCTTATTCATCTAGTTTGTTTTATTTTTTCATTTAGGCTTGCACCATAGGAGCTGGCTCTGGCTAAACTACAAGAGGACTCAGCTTCAGATGAGAGTGGATTTAGAGGAATCAGTTTATACTGGACTAGAAAAACCTTTGCAAAAACAAAAAAAAATGTGAAAAGTAAAGATGGCAGGGATTCAGGTTTCTTGCACCATCCTCTTTTACATTTTGAAGATGAGTTTGGTGACTTTAATACAGTTTTCATGTACATATTCACTCCTTCAAAAAAAAAGTGTGTTAGGTTTTCTCAGTTTGAGAAATCCAAAGATGAGTTTCTTTTGCCTGAGTTATGCAGGTCATATGGTTCTTTCTGGTCTACAAATTGTGAAAACTGTCCTGGCAATGCTACGTATCAGGACAGAGACCTAGCCAGTATTACCGGAGATATTTGAAATGGTTCAAACAGCACAACAAGCTAGAGGACAGGTACTCTGTAGAGCTTGGAGCTCTTTTTAAAAGAATGACCTTACAATACAGTTGTCAGTGTTATTTTTCGCACAATCTCTCCTGGAAGTGTTGCTTCTAGGAGACAGTTGGCATGTTTACATGTACATTAATGCACCATAATAACATATACTAACTTAACATGCTGTAATTGGCAGTACTGCTCAGTAGCGCCGGCGCACATCTTTTACACAATGCTAACGCACAGTAGACTGATTCTACAGCGCATTAACGCATTAACACAGCTTTTGCCATGATGTGCTAATGTACAATAGAATTAGTCTACTGTGCTTTTAGCATCTCATGTAGATACGCCCAGTATTTCAGAAATGGCTTTACAATATGGTATGCCAGCAACTACGATGTATACAGAATATACAATATATAGCTGATAAACCAAAATGTTATTGGTTCAGGTGATCTGTATCTACAAACCTGGTTCTGGCCATTGTATTTTTGTTATTCATCTGTCTTCACAAGCAGTAGCACTTGTCCTCCATTTTTCAACTTTGTTACTTTAAGTCCTATCTTGTCTATGCTTTGGTATTTTAAAAATTAATTTACAAGTTCCAAACAGGCTAAAGCACTCTTAACAGTCTTTAACACAAGGGCCCTTCTGCATATTACAGCCTTCCCCATACAAAGCTTTCCCTGTGTAAATTTTATCTTAAGTTCTTTTATGCAAGATAGTGATAACCATTGACAGTATCACAGACTAATGATTTTAAAATCTAACTTTTGAATGTGTGTGTCCTTTTATTCATTCCTAGTCTGTGTTAATTTCTTTTTTTAGGGAAAAATGTGTTAATACTTGACCAATAAGATTGCTATGCTTTTTAGATTTTACTTCAATCACTGATAAATATGGATGTTAATGAATTGTCATTTAATAACATTAGGTTTTATTTATATAGTGTTGTACCAAAACATTTCATAACCTAAGACCTTATTATTTTCATAAGCATTTTAGCAACAATTCGGGGTGCCTTAAAATTAGAAAAGAAATCACATTAGGAAATCCCATTGGTGTTGCTGTTTTGAAATAAGTCCACCTAGTGCATGTGACACATGGCCTTGTGCATTAACTTCCATGATAAGAGAAATGTTTGCTGAAAATACTATTTCTTGCTTTGTTAGGAATGTTTGCGTACTTTGTAAAACATGTAGTTACCTAATAAACACGAATAGTTATAAAATTCTTATGGGTTATTTATACCTATACTGTCAAAGTTACGGAAATGGGACAAGTACAGTAGTCTTCTGGAGACTATCAATATCTATTCTCAGCATATTTTTCCTAAGCATCTATTTTGCTAGTACGTTGAGTGGTAATGTTCTCCATTGCCTTGTATACTGTGTAATATCTACACCTGTGCAACACGAATGTAAAGTAGGTTAAAAAAAAGACGGGTCTGATTCTCATTTACATTAAGGCCATTTTACATTGCATGGACAGCATAAAGATACCTTGAAATAAGGCAAGGGCAATTTAAATCTATTTTAAGACTGTTTGTTATATATAATACTTGCTAGAGCACTGCTAGTGTGTCAGTAGTATAAATGAAAAACAAGTTCTGTGATTCTGATACGATGTAATTTTAAACCAACTCTTTACTCAGTTTGCCCTGACGTATATGATTGAAATGAGGTATAAGGAAATTGAGAAGCAGAACTCCAAAATTTTTAACAAACTCTGTTTTGGAGATGTCAGTCACAATTCCATGGTTAAAACTGATTTGGGTTTTGCACTAAAGCAAAATTTAATCTCTGTATTATATGAAAAATCCTAATTTTTATCTTTCCCAAAGTAATATCATGGGCTCCCCGACTGCTGAATACATTTTCTGAGAATTTACAAATACAATGAGGGATACAAATACACAGTTAAGTTATCCAAACAATCTGAATTCTGCCTCCATAGTGACACTATATGAAATTATCTACTGTGTCTTTTAAAAATAGTTTAATAGTTTCTAGGGTCGGAAGGGACCTGAACAGATCATCAAAACTGACTCCCTGCCCTGGGCAGGAACGAGTGCTGGGATCATAATACCCCAGCCAGATATCCATCCAACCTCCTCTTGAAGACCCCCAAGGTAGGAGAGAGCACCACCTCCCTTGGGAACCCATTCCAGAGCCTGGCAGCCCTGACCGTAAATCAAGTCTGAACCTGCTCTCAATCAATCTGTGGCCGTTATTCCTTGCTATCTCAGGTGGTGCCTGGGGAAACAGATCCTCACCTATTTTCCGCTGGTCCCCCCGGTGAGTTTATAGACGGCCACCAGATCCCCTCTCAGTCTTCTCTTGTGAAGGCTGAATAGGTTCAGGCCGTTTAGCTTCTCTTCATAGGGCCTGGCCCACTGCCTCCTGACCAAGGAAGTGGTTCTCCTCTGGACCCTCTCAAGGTTAGCCACATCCCTCTTGAAGTGCGGCACCCAGAACTGGATGCAGTACTCCATCTGTGGCCTGACCAGCGCCGCATAGAGGGAAGGATCACCTCCATGGACCTGCCTGTGATGCATCTGTAGATGCATGACAAGGTGCTGTTAGCCTTACTGACTGCGTCCTTGCATTGGTGGCTCATGTCCATCCTGGAGTCAACAATGAGTCCAAGATCCCTTTCCACTATTGTGTTATTGAGAAGGGTGTTCCCCAGCCTATGGGTGTGTTGCTGGTTCCTTCTCCCTAGATGCAGTACCCTGAACCTGTCAGCGTTGAATTCCATCCTATTCTCATCCACCCACCTTTGTAGCCTGTCTAGATCTAACTGGATTCTGTCCCTCCCCTCCACTGTGCCCACCTCGCCCCACATCTTTGTGTCATCAGCAAATTTGGACAGCGTGCTTTCCACGCCCACCTCCAAGTCGCTGATAAAGATGTTGAATAGCACAGGCCCGAGGACCAAGCCCTAGGGGACTCCACTGCCCACATCCCTCCAGGTCGAAAACAACCCATCCACCACCACTCTCTGGGTGTGACCATCGAGCCAATTTGCCATCCATTTGACTGTATAGGCATCAATGCTACATTCGCCTCGTTTTTTTATGAGAATGGGGTGAGAAACAGTGTCAAAGGCCTTCTTGAAGTCTAGGTAGATGATATCCACCTCAGCACCTGCATCCAAGGACTTTTGTGACCTGGTTGTAAAAGGAAATCAGATTAGTCAGGCAGGATCTACCTGCAATGAACTTGTGTTGGTTGTCCCTGAGCATTACGTCCCATGCTGGGCCCCCGCAGATGTGCTTCTTGATAAATTTTCCTCAAAGGTCTTCCCAAGGACTGAGTTGAGACTAACTGGCCTATAGTTACCCGGGTCCTCCTTTCTCCCCTTCTTGTAAATGGGGACCACATTGGCCCTTTCCAAATGAATTTTAATTTGATGTGGGACAAAAAATTTACTAGGCATTGCATGTTTGGAACATTGTGTTACATTCATAATCTTCATGAATTTTATTGAAATGTTTTAAAAGTTAGTGGGACATTTTATTAAGAGCACTCTCACACTCTTAAATATATGGAATAATTAAAAAAAATTGATTATCAGTCTGGTATGTAATATATAGTCATCTTTCCCCACATTCCTAAACTTTCTGCTTCCCCTTGAGATTTTCCATGGAAGATTCTGATTCCACCGTCATGGCTCTCAGATCCCCTCAGATATGATGTTTTTATTAAAAAGTATGTTTTGTGTTTGGAATCAAAAGGATCCTGAAGGGACAGAATACGTGGTGGGGAAGGGTTGCGTCAATGACTGTAAAAAAATTCTGTGTTCTTATTGTAAGAAATTGATACAATAATGCATCTATTTTGTAGTTAATCTTGCCTCAGAAACCAAGAGGAAATAAATCAGACAATGCATCAGGTCAGATTTTAAAATCTTGATCCAGGAGAAAGAATGGGGCAAACCAGATGCATTCTGGGGTGTAACACTGGACTGTAATATTGGGATACCAGGCAAGAAGGCAGATACCTGTACCACCAGCTACATGATGCTATGATCTCTGCATAGTGGCAAGCACAACTTTTTCTTAAAATTATTTTGCAGTTTCATTAGTCTCTAAACCAATCTTGTTTAGACCAAATGAGACTGTATTCTTTTTTGGGGAAAGCAGTTTAGATACCTTATTCTATGGGTCAGTGTACCTGGTCTTGTAAGAGTGCTATTTTCACTTGTACAAGATGGGGCTGAAGAAGCAGCAGATGGTAGCTGAGTATTAGCAGAGTGATGTTACAGAGTACAGAGAGAGGAGCCATGGGTATAGGAACTGATAGTAGAAAGCTTCTCTCCATACAGTCCTATTCCAACTTTTTTTCAGCATTTGCAAGATACTGGAGCAGTAAAGGGAATCTAGGTCCTAAACACCTCCCGTGAAGGTGAGAATGAAATGGGATAAGTAGTACAAAAGTTGCATTTGAAACAGAGAAAGGCACTTTCAGTGCTGAAATCTGCCCAATTAATGAGCAACCCTGGCACTTTTTTCCACAAGGTTGAATTCATTTAACTTACTATGATGTTCTTTTCTTTAAAAAACCTAAGAAATTCCACAGAGAATACTGCTCAAATGAATGTTAAGGTTACACACACAAGTTCTCAGATGACTGGACATGCCAAGGTTAAAGCTGCCCATGCAAGCTTAACTCTGTCTCCTTGTGTCTGTGCGTTCCCACACAGTCTTCATGTTACATGATCACATCAGATTGCTTGGGGAAAAATATAATATGAACCAGTATAGCAGTTGGATGGTAATTATTACTAAATGAGGAATGGGCTACACACGAGACTCTGATGACACAAAATAAACATTGAACCACTTCCTCATTCAACAGGTTTGATCCAATTTACACATTTGGGGGTTAGAGGACCTACAGAAAATACACTGTGGTATCATATAATAACTAAAGCAATGTGTATGCACAAGTGAGTAGAATTAAGTCTGCCACAGCAACAGTGACTTGAGCAG
The DNA here is from genome assembly GCF_030867095.1 of Alligator mississippiensis. NCBI lineage: Eukaryota > Metazoa > Chordata > Crocodylia > Alligatoridae > Alligator > Alligator mississippiensis. Next base: position 280,275,564 of record NC_081826.1, read on the forward strand.
TTTTTGAATTTGGAGAGTGCCATTACATTATTCTACCTTATGATTTTTAGAACAGAATACTGTCCCAGGTGTTGAATGCCATTGGTTTCCACTGTATCATAAAAATTGAGGGTGCTCTACACCTTACAAATAGTACTCAGCACTTTTCAGTTTTGGATCCTCAGGTCAGGACACAGACACTCGGAGCTTGCGTCTTTCAGCCCTATAAAAAGCATTGATTTGCAGTTGAAACTGGTGGATGAACAATAACATTTGATATTTTTGATTGCTCATTGTTTAAGCTACTGCACCATCCACTAAAGCCCAGAAATGTCACAGTGCTTAAATAAAGTCTTACAGAGAATGAATCTGTTCAGATCAATGATTTCCTCCTTTCAGGATTAGACATTTCTTTTTAAAAAAAGGTCATTGTTTGCACTCCCAAATTGTCAATGAGCCATGAAATCAACAATGATATGAATTAGTTATGAATTAAATATGTCATGGCTGTCTCCAGGGTTCAGGTGAATGGCTGACTTACTGTCTGATAGGAATTAGATGCGATGCAAAGCTATATTGCTCAATAGCACTAGTAACACAGGAAGAATTGCCTAAGTTTAAGTTGTAAAAGCGGCAGTCCTAATGGGAACTGCTTGGTGGATATACATTAAGATTCCAGGACCAGCAAGAGGGTTATTAGTACTGTCCAACAATCTTTTCCAGACTAACTATATAGGGCCAGTGGCCAGAAACAAGCTTCCTGATGTTGCTCACCTACACCAAGAGGCCTAAAACCGTAACCCAGAACAAAGTACCCAGGGAAAAGCAAAGCCAAGTTATGGTTATTACGGTTCAGCTACTAGGAGAAGCTGTCCAGAACAAAAACTGCTTGCACAAACTATAAGTAAATTGCATCTCGTTTGTTTTCTTGTAACCCATTTTAAAAGAATGGCTATTGGTAAAATCCTGACCCTACCACAATCCATGGCCAAGCTCTTATTGTCTGCGGGGGGAATCAGTGCATCACCCCAAGGCTGTATGGACAGGTCAAGTTACCTATAGGCTATGCTGGAACACTGGTTAGTACAAGCATTGATGAGAACATATGCTACTTGCACAACAGCTTTGCTAAGGCAGTGACCAACGCAGGCCTCTCTAGAGCAGTGACCGATACATGAACTGTTTACACAAGTGTGAGCTGTAGAGGCATAGTGAGCTCAGCCAGTGCCTGAGGCAGCAGGAGTGGAGGGGACAGGACTATGCCAATCACTGTAGACTGGGGTGGGGGTGAAGGGAAGGAAAATTGTACCTGCCTGGGTTCTCTACACACTCAAAGCAGCTGCTGACTGCTGGAGCATCATCAAGGGAGGAAAGTGGATCCGACAAACTATAGGCCCATCAGCCTGACTTCTATCCTGGGGAAGATCTTAGAAAAGTTTATTAAAGAGGCCATCCTTAAAGGACTGGCCGACGCCAACATGCTGAGAGATAGCCAGCACGGGTTTGTAGTGGGTAGGTCTTGCTTGACCAATCTCACTTCCTTTTGTGACCAGGTGACCTATAATCTGGACAAGGGAGAAGAGATTGATGTCATATATCTTGACTTCAAAAAAGCCTTTGATCTGGTATCCCATGATCACCTCTTGGCAAAACTGGCCAGTTGTGGCCTTGGGTCACCACGATGCGCTGGCTGGGAAATTGGCTCCGTGGTTGGACCCAGAGGGTGGTAATTGAGGGAAGTCAATCATCATGGTGCCCTGTGACCAGTGGGGTCCCACAATGCTTTGTCCTTGGACCCATATTGTTCAACATCTTCATTAATGATGTGGACATTGGAGTCAGAAGCAGACCTGCCAAGTTCACCGATAACACCAAACTTTGGGGCAAAGCATCCATACCTGAAAACAGGAGGATGATCCAGGCTGACCTGGACAGGCTCAGCAAATGGACGGACGAGAACCTGATGGTGTTTAACACTGAAAAATGCAAGGTTCTCCACCTTGGGAGGAAAAACCTGCAGCACCCTTATAGGCTTGGCAGTGCTATGCTGGCTAGTACTAAAAAAGGAGGGAAGGAGGACCCAGGGAACTATAGGCTAGTTAGTCTTACCTTGATCCTGGGTAAGCTTTTTGAGAGAATTATCCTGGTGCATGTCCACAAGGGGCCAGCAGGGGAGGTTATGCTTAGGGGCAATCAGCACGGGTTCGTTAGAAGCAGGTCCTGTCAAACCAACCTGGTGGCCTTCTATGACCAGGTCACAAAATCCTTAGATGCAGGTGTCGCAGTGGAAGTAGTCTTTCTGGACTTCAGGAAGGCCTTCGACACTGTCTTTCACCGCATTCTCATTAAAAAACTAGGGGACTGTGGTGTTGACACCTAGACAGTCAAATGGGTCACTAACTGGCTGGAGGGCCGTACCCAGAGAGTGGTGGTGGTGGACGGGTCATTATTGACCTGGAGGGATGCGGGTAGTGGAGTCCCCCAGCGCTCGGTCCTCGGACCCGCACTGTTCAACTTCTTCATCAGTGACTTGGACTAGGGGGTAAAAAGCACCCTATTCAAATTTGCTGATGATGCTAAGATGTGGGCATGCTAGAAGGGAGGAATGAGCTGCAATTGAACCTAGACAGGTTACAGGGGTGGGCAGATGAGAACAGGATGGGTTTCAACACTGACAAGTGCAAGGTGCTGCACCTGGGGAGGAAGAACCAGCAGCATACCTACAGGCTGGGGAACTCCCTTCTTGTCAGTGCAGAGGCAGAAAAGGATCTTGGAGTCATTATTGACGCCAAAATGAACATGGGCCAACAGTGTGGGGATGCGGTCAGGAAGGCCAACCACACCTTGTCATCTATCCACAGATGCATCTCAAGCAGGTCCAAGGAGGTGATCCTCCCCATCTACAAAAGCACTGGTCAGGCTGCAGTTGGAGTACTGCGTCCAGTTCTGGGTGCTGCACTTGAGGAGGGATGTGGACAACATGGAGAGGGTCCAGAGGAGGGCCACCCACATGATCAGGGGGCAGCAGGGCAGGCCCTACGAGGAGAGGCTAAGGGACCTGAACCTGTTCAGCCTCCACAAAAGAAGGCTGAGGGGGGATCTAGTGGCCTGTTACAAACTAGTCAGAGGGGACCAGCAGGCATTGGGGGAGTCCCTGCTCCCCCGAGCACTACCAGGAGTGACTAGAAATAGCGGTCACAAGCTGGCAGAGGATAGATTTAGACTAGACATCAGGAGGCGCTACTTCACAGTCAGGGCGGCTAGGACCTGGAACCAACTTCCAAGAGAAGTGGTGCTGGCTCCTACCCTGGGGGTCTTTAAGAGGAGACTAGATGAACACCTTGCTGGGGTCATTTGACCCCAGTGCTCTTTCCTGCCATGGCAGGGGGTCAGACTTGATGATCTGTCAAGGTCCCTTCTGACCCTACAAACTATGAAACTATGGAAGAAAGAGACTTGGGGGTCATCATTGACCACAAGATGAACATGAGCCTGCAATGCGATGCTGGGGCTAGTAAAGCGACCAAAACGCTGGCTTGCATCCATAGATGCTTCTCAAGCAAATCCTGGGATGTCATTCTCCCCTTGTACTCAGCCTTGGTGAGGCCACAGCTGGAGTACTGCATCCAGTTTTGGGCCCCACAATTCAAAAAGGATGTGGAGAAGCTTGAGAGAGTCCAGAGAAGAGCCACGCGCATGATCAGAGGTCAAGAAAACAGACCTCACGATGACTGGCTGAGATTTATGAGGCTCTTCAGCCTGGAAAAGCACAGGCTCAGGGGTGATCTGATGGCCACCTGTAAGTTTATCAGGGGTGACCATCAGTATCTGGGGGAACGTTTGTTCACCAGAGCGCCCCAAGGGATGACGAGGTTGAATGGTTATAAACTAGTGCAAGACTTCCCCCCCAATACACCGCTAGGCGTGGGGCTGCATCCCCCCTGGCTCTTATGGCTAGATAGCACAAAGCTGCCCCTGCCATAGTTGATACCCGAGGCTCGTGCCCCACTCATCCCCTGCAGTTATGCTGCTGATAAGCTGCAATAGATGTATGTGAGGCTGGCCCAAGACAACAGAATGACACAAGGTGTGCAGTACTGCCAAGTAGGGGAGCCAGGCACAACACCTGTGCAATACTTGTGTGATAAATGAAGAATAGGACAAAGATCTGAGGAAGCCTGGTGTCGGCTTAGGGCCAAGTGCCCCAAAACACAATTATCCCTGGGAGCCAGAGAGTGAGACCAAGTTTGGGAAGCCCTCCCTGTCTTTAAGCCTCCCAAGCCTTGAAGCCTCCCTGTCTTTAAAGGACTATAACATCAAGGCATGGTGGGTGAGCAAAAGAGAGTGTGACCAAGTAGGGAAGTTCAATTAAGGGCTGAGCAACTACCAGGGAGTGTCATGGCCACCTCCTGGGACAGAAGTTGCCAACCACTGAACCACGGCCCAGTACCAGGTCGCAAAGGGTTGGCTGCCAGGCTGTGGCATGAGCCCCCCACTTGGACCCCTGTCTGTCTGCCCAGCCAAGCAGTTTCTGTCACTGGCAGTGACATGTGGGATTAAAGTTGGGTGGCAGGGCAGCCCCAGGAGGGAGGCAGCCAGCTCTGCCACTCCCATGCCAGTGTACAGTATAAAAAAGGTTGGGAACCACAGCCCTGGGACAAGCATCTTGTTACTCTCCTCCTAGTTGACACCTGAAGTAGGTGTCCCACAGACATCCTTGTTATGCTACTGGATTTGAGACGTATTAGTAAGTAGCTTGTGCTCTCACTGCCAGTGGATGAATAGTGGAATTTAGTCCCTGGGCATGTAAAAATAATAAGTCTGATGAGCAAAGTTTAAATCCTATCATGTAATGGGCATATTGGCAAGAGAAGCTCAGACACAGGTAAAACTAATGCAAAAAAGGGGTTTAATACAAAGGACATTTGTCATAACAGTATGAGGTTAGAACAAAGTATGAGTCAGAAGTGTGAAGTATAAACTACAGTACAATCTAATCTACCCAATACAATCTATCTGAATGCTAGAATGGTAAGAACGGAGTCCAAAAATCTCTGACAAAACATAAATGCTGCCATCCATGGATAAAACTAACCGTCTTTAAAACATGCAATAAAGCTGGGAAAGATAATGCAAGAGATCCATGGAAGTCCATGGATCTTGATTCTCCTTTGGTCTAAGCCTAATTGATCTTTTAAAATTAAATATGAAAGTTTGTTTTATTATTGGATTTCAGCTCAGTGTATAATGACATTTTAATGATAACATATAGAATATTTCAATAGACTAACACATCTTCTACGTCTCTCACTTCTTCAGTATACAAGTAAAACAAATAAAACAAAACAAGAATAAACCATGCTATGATAACTATCTTAATAATCTTGTACTTGTGACTCTGATGTTGATTTGCAGGGGGGGAAGGAATCAGAAATAAAAATTATAACCTGAAAAATGGCATATATTCACATCTGTGGTATATACAACAGTGTATATTTTGATCAGGTACTGTCAACCAGGGTGGTGGTGAAGGGAAGGAAAGTCTTACCTGGCTGGGTTCTCTGCACACTGAAGGCAGCTGTGAATTAGATAAATCTGTCTAATCCAGTGATTCTTAACCAAGATGCCAGTGTCTTTAATTTAATTGTCTGTTGCCAACTGGACACTGGGTGTTTCTGGTGATTTTTGCCTGGATTCATGCCACCAGCCTCATTCTCCCCCCACTTTCTCCCTATGATTATTTGTAGACTTTCTCTTAAAAGACACACTTTTTCAAACCCAATTCAATGTTCATCAAAAGTGCCAGCCTTTCATCTCAGAACTGCAGTGCTCTCATTTGGGCCGAGTCATGACATGAGTGACGAAGAATGCCACTTCTAAAGGCAGGTGGGCTTCCGAATGAGGTCACTTGCTCACGTGAAACACAATAAACTTTGCTAGCTGCAGGCTGCTGAAATTAGACAACAGGGAGTCTGTGATTATGGTGGGATCTAAAACTTGACAGACTGAGAACATGGCAGCAAGAAGAAAATTGCTAAAAGGATCCTGTCCCTGCTCTTACCTAATGGAGACCCCAAAAGGGTCAGAGTGAAGAGAGGTAGGTGAAAATGACAAATATGCAGGGAAACAGGAAAAAAAACAACCCCAAAACCAAAAACAGAAAATGCCCCAAGAACACTGCTGAGTAATTATGGAAACAAATATTTAATATTCAATTGAATATTATACCTGAGGGAGATAATGAAAGATAACAAAACAGCCCTTTTTGAATTAATGATACACATACTGTCCTTCTACAGTATCTTGTCACAAGCCCTACATACAAGTACTACTACTTAGTAGTGAACATATAATTGATGTGCCTAGTTGCAAATAGGAAGGTTTTTTGAAATAAACGTTTCTAACCCTTAGATTCTTCATTGTTAGCATTAAGTCAGGGATCAGATCTACAGCTCTTACCCCCATATGGAGTTCTGTTATCTTAAGTACCATACATACAAATAAATAATTAGAAAAAAATGAAATGCAAATCAGGAAAGCCGAGTACTAGGAAAATGTACTCAAAGTGTATAGCAAGTGAGAGTGTTGAATACCTGGCTGAAAGAACAAGTAGACATGATCAAAGGTCATACCAGGAATCAGGGCAACTTGTGTTACCAAAAAATAATTATTGCTTATGCTATATAGCACCCATGTTCTCCATGGGAAACAGAGGCCCCAACTATGCTAGTCACTGTACAAGAATATAGGGGATTTTGTACAGTGCCGACTACTGATTATCCCTCTGTGCATAGCTCTAACTGTATACAGGAGAAACAGCAAGTGGGGTGCTGAAAGGTTGGAGTCAGGAACAGGGAATCATTGCTGATGAACTTCCTTTGCTTGCAGCCTGAAGGGAGAGGAGGGCTCCACCTCTAATGGTGAAGTTCAGAGCTTCCAGGGGTCAAACTGAACCACTAGCAGGACTCAGGTTTAGGGGTTTTCAGTGTAGCTGCTCAGCATTCACAGGGTTAAGCCAGTCTTCAAGATTAATCCCAAATCTCAGGGTAGACATACTTAGCAAGAAACAGCCTGCTGCATACTCTAAATAGGAAAGACAGACAAAAGGTTGCAGACAGAGGCACAGGTGTGTTAGGAGTCAGGGTAGTGGGTTGACTGATCAGCCTCAGATTGTCTGGGTGAGACTGACTGCCACCATTTTCTCAGTGCGAACGAGTGCTGTACCACTGACACACGTGATGTGTGAGGCTGCCAGGGGGGGTCCTCATGAAGCCAGTCATAGCATTAGCCTTCTCACCTGTCCAGGGCACTCTGCCCAATTTTCCTGCCACACCTTGATGTATCAATGACTGATGAAATAATGTGGGAGGTTCTCCATTAATTGCCCCAATACTAGGAATATTATACATGGCTCTGACCTGCCCTATACCATGTTCCATACCTTGCAGATAGCATCCAAAATACTAGGCTCACCGGCCCAAACTTCCCACTATTTACTACTCCCAGCTCCCTTGTTGAGCCGTACCACTTGGCCTCTGGCCCAAGTGTGGCCTCAGGCATCTGTAGACTTACCTTGGCCATTCTGCCCCCTCCCTGGGACTTCAACTCATGCCCTCAAACTAGGGCCTTGTGCCCTCTCATTAGGGCCATCAACTGCTCACTAAACTTTGGGGCTGGCGTGCACGCAGTCCTTCAAGCCACTCCTACAGCCCAACTCTGCATCCCCCTGTGCAGCCCTTCAGCCTTGCCTATGCAAACCCTACTCTGCACTCACTCAGCACAGTCCTTCAGGTCACCCATATGCATCCTACTCCACACAGCCTACTTCTTTACCTATGTCCCCTAACTAGGGCCACCAGGGTCTTACACTCCATGGGTTCAGGTGCCTCTCTAGGAGTGCCTGGCCCCCCTGCCTGTCCCTATAATGGGGTTACCCACCAGGTTGTGGGGGCTGAGGCTATAAGGAACCCCATACTCACCTTTCACTAGGGAGGTAACTGGAATGGCATTTCCTGGGGACCATCCCACCAAAGACAGCCCCACCATACTATCCTGCCCTAGCACGGTGTAGTTTTACATCATGCCCCAAGACCAGGAACCTCCACCACCCCCATAGCTCCTTACCTCTACCTTTGCTGAGGTTCCACATGCAGCAGATCCAGCCAGGTGAAATTCCCTCTCTAGCTGCTAGCAGTAAACTGCCAGCTCAGCCCTGATGGCCTGGGTTAATATGGAGGCAGCTCAGCCCCCTCCTCTAATCCCAAGACCCTTCTGCAGTCATGTGACCACATCATTAGCCTGGCTCATACCTGCCAGCTGCTCTGCTGTCTTTTCTGGCCCTTAAAGTGGCAGGTACCAAAGGTGCTCTGCCACAGCCTGCTACATCATGCTTCAGCAGACTAGATTAATTGAGTCTGCTCCAATGCACTATTATAACAGCGTGTCAAAGCAGCTTCCTGGTGTGTCTACAGACACCCTTGGTTTTTAGCCCCCAGCTCCTGGATTGCTGGTTTCTAGTTTTCTTGTTCCTAGTTCTAGTCCATGATCCCTGACTCTGATTCTTGGTTTAGGGTCCATTGCTTCCTGACCTTCCCTGTTTCTGATCCCCAGGGCTCAGAACCCCTTAGCACTGAGCCCTGACCGCCAACAACTCAATTGTGCCCCTGGCATTGTGCTACATAAGAAAATTAGACTGCAAGCTCACCTTAACACACTACTTTTAATGATGGGGACCTTGTTTCAATTTGGTGGAATGATGTTTCTGATTGGAATGATAAATAATGAAGAGTGCAGGTAAATCTGGATTCCTAGCTAAGCTGCACTATAAACAGGACAGTCTGCCCCTTTAAAAAAAAAACAGTCAGCCCCGTTGAGAAGCCCAGCTGTAGGACATTTGGATAAAGAGGGCCTGTCCCACTGGGAGCTGAGAAGCCCCAAGGGAGAGAGCAGAAAGGCAGCAAAGGGGGAAGGAACACTTGGCAAGGAGAGGGAAAGCTGTGAGCAGAACAAGCTTGGTACTAAGGAGGGGTCAAGCTACTGTGTTGTGCTTAGAGCCAAACGGCTCCCTTGCTATTCCCCAGAATAAGGCAGAAGGTTTTAGCTTGTAGTTATTTGTTTCTCAAAGACTGCTTTATTTGGGAGGAATGGCTGAGAAGCTCCTCAGGGAGTAAAACCTGCCTGTGGAAACCTGCAGGCTAGGTAATTTGCATAAATGGGCCCATTTGAAAAAAAAAAGTGTTTTAAAACAGACAAATTCAAATGTACACATGCATCTAGAAAATGGGAGGCAACATCCTGGAAAGCAGTCACTGAATAGGATTCATCGTTGTAGAGGACAAACAATTCAGTTTGCAGATCAATTGTGATGTAGTGGCAGGGGGCTAGCATGATTCTTGGATGTCTAAACAGGGATGTGGTGAGTTTGGTATCTGGCATTGGTGACACTGATATTAGACAACTGCATCCTGGTCCACATTTTAGAATTGACATTGGAAAGCTACACGGGGTGCCAAAAGGAACCACAAAAATTATTTCATTTTTTAAAATGAAGAACATGTCTTATAATGATGAACTTAAAGGGTTCACATGTTTAGCTTATTAAAAAAACTGGAAGGTGGCTTGGGGTATAGAACAGTTGCATCAATATAAAAGATACCAATAAAAACAGCTACACTAGAACTATTTGCATTTGTATGCTCCTGTAGCAATACAAGTGTAGCAAAAACACTATAACTGTGGCCACTTTCAGTCAGGGTAAAAGACTGTGATTTAGCTAATGAGTATTATTATCAAACCATGCAGATAGTTCTATGATGGCAGTTCCTAAGCCACAGCTCTCATCTCTCTTTCAAACACTGTAAAAAGTGCCTATGCTTATAGTGCGTAAGTACCTTTAAAGGGCTAAAGAGCTGTTCAGTTTAACATAAAAAAATATAACAAGAAAAAAATCCCTGGAAAATGAAGCCAGACACGTTCAAACTGGATATAAGACACAACAGTTTAACAGCCAGGGTAGTACCGTATTCACGCACAGTTAGAGAACGGTGATGCTCTCCCTTCTAAGGGGAGGCACTGGAGATGATTTTTAGAGTGCCGCTTCTTTCTCTTTCTCCTTGCGTGCTGAGCTGAGCTGCTGAGAGCAGGGTATGCAAAAAGCCTTGTTAATAAAAAGCCAACTTAGTTTACTCTACATAGTGCACAATCCCCTTCCCCTGAGCAACATAAGCAAACACAATAAAACAATGATTAACAATGGAATAAAACTGCCAAGGGAAGCAGTTGATATTCTATTTCTGGATGTCATTAAAACAAATCTGGATGCATGGTCTGGAAAGTGTGCTTTAGCTGAATACATGTTACGTGTTAATCAGATACAAGCTATTGTACTCAGCACAAGGTAACTGGCCAGAGTTTAAACTTCTGTGACAGATAGAAGTTCATTGCCAGTCCAATAGCATAACTAGGGGTGGGTGAGAAGGGCACAAGCCTCGAGTCCTGACTTGAGAGGGGCCACAAAATCACACCCACCCCTATGGCATCTACACCCTGGCAGCAAGATTAGCCCCACCACATGGTTCTTGCAGCATCAGCCAGTGCACAGATGCTGCACTGTTACTGCTGCTTTAAGATCCAGAGCTTGGGAGGGCACAGCTCAAGGTGGCCATAGCAGCTGCAGCAACCAGGGACTGTTTGGGGTAAGACTCCTGTGCGCGATCCCCACACCATCCGCAGGATTTTCCCAGGGTGGAAACCCTGCTTGTTACACGACTGTTCTAGCCTCACACTCTACACATTAACCTGCATTAAATGAAAAGCACTGCTGCAGGATGTAGGATTGGTGATTTCCTAAGTGTCATTCTTCACTCTGTGTCACTACTGGTCTAGCTCCCCAACACAATGTTGTCTTTTAGACGAGCTGTAAAAGCACAACCATGTGTGGTCCCAACCATGTGCGGTAAAGATCCCAATGGCCCTTCTCATAAAAGTAGAGATGTCAGCTTCATGTCCTGGCCACTCTGCAAGACATGTCATTATGGGCTGTCCCCTTACATTTTCACTTGCTATTTCAATTATATGTATTTATTATTCATTACTCATCTCTCCTGCCAGAGATGGCCACTACTACCATCGCAGCTGAGGTGGCGAGCTGTTGACAATCATGCTACTGCCCCTGGGAAACTGACATGCTATTTTGGGAGCCCATCACCCATCCTTCATAGGAGGCTGCCAGCCTGCCCAGAAGTCCCCCTTTCCTGGAGGGGGAACACAGGGGAGGGTGGGCTGCCAGTGATTCAGCTCACTGACAGGCAACCCTGGGGAGAAGGGATAGGAAAGAAGCAGCCTTCTATCACCTGCTCGCTAGATAGCACACCTGTGCAGCAACTTTGGGAATGGACACACATAACATTGAGACTGGTTTATATGTCAGTTAAATAGGGTGGCCATCATAGAGGACAGTCCAGTTGTCCTCTGTCCTCTATTGATACGAAACTGTCTTGAAGAGATAAATAGAGAACATAAAGGTGTTGAGTTTCATATCAATACAGGACAGAGTAGCAGAAAACCGAAATGTCCTTTATGATGGCAACCCTAAACCTGATGCACGTAGATGTACAAGCCTGTCAAACTGGTTTAAAGCTGCCTGGAATGGTCCAAAATTGTACCTCAAAATTTACTACTATTTTGAACATGTTCCAGTCTTCCAAATGTCCCACACAGTATTGCTCCTTACCCTTCCCTTTCTCCACTGCTGTGACTGCATGCTCTGTTGGCACTGTTTATCAGTGAGGTCTCTTGCACTGCTTGCTCAGTAAATGCTACCTTTCTGACAACCATTGGAGTCCTCACCATGCCATTCCTTCTCATGACCTCCCCAGCCCCTGAGAACTGAGAAACATGGCTCCAAGCACTCCCCTTCTCTTGGGCACCTAAAGTCAAGCAAATACATTGAAGAATACAATCAAGTGCATGCTACTGCACTAAACTCATTTTGAGGGAAACAGTGATGACACCCCTAGCCACTGGCCCTGACACCCCTAAACAAGCACCCCCATCCCTATCCCACTCACCAACTGCAAGGTAAGTTGGGCTGGGTGCTCACTTCCTCCCCTGGAGTCAGAGCTACAGCATTTCAATGCCTACAAGATGGCCATTCTACCTGGAATGCTACAGCACTGTATTTGAGGCCACCTCTGACCTGTGATAACTGTAATTCAGCTCCCAGTGATATTTAGAAATGGTTCAATATTTACCTGTGTCTACATGCTACATCATGCTTCTGCTAGGGAACTGGGAATATATGTATGTCCCTGCGCAACAGGGAGCCAGAAGCTCTTCTTAGTTTAAGGGTATGCTGCAGCATGCTGTGTAGGACCAGCAGCTGAGCAACAGCTAGTGGTGGGGAAGCAAGCAGGCCAATATCAGGTGGGATAGGAGCTACTCCTATCACAGGGCTGTCTACAGAGCTTGCTGCTTGAAGCCAGTAGCTGGGCAAAGACCAGCTGCTAGAAGATAAGCAGCTAAGGTGCAGATATTGAGGCAGCCCAGAAGTAGAAGTTACAAGCAGATGGGCTAATCCACAGCAGGAGGAAGGCAGACTGGTCATCAAGCCTAAAATAGAAACCTCTGTGGATGGTGGGAGAGACACCTGACAGGAAGGGGAGGGGCTTTGGGGCATATATAACCAGTGCCTGAGGCCAGGTAGTTAGTTTAGCCCTACAGACAGCCGGAAGAGGAGTGCCTGAGTAGGCTAGTTGTAGGAGCAGGATTGACTGTGCATCCAAGCTACTTTCAAGAGCTGCAAGTAAAGAGGAAGGGGAGCCTACAGCTTGCAGGGAAGCTATGCTCCAGTGTAGGGAAATACCTTTTGTTAGACAGCCAGTGGGCTTGTGTTTATATTCTGATTAAGAACTGGAGGACTAAGCTGTAGCTATGGGGGATATGTGGAGGCAGCAGAGAGGTGCTTGGTAGGCACTCAGTAGTAGGCAGCCTAATCTGGGGTCGGAGACCTAGAGGGCTTTGGCTGGTGTGCTGCATTAGGCTAAGGCTGAGAGGGCCAGGGTCAAACAGCCTAGCAGGGCTGGCCTTATTGGTGGGCAATGTGGGTGGCTGCTAGGGGGTACCACAGTCACTCACTTTCTTGGAGAAAGTTCTGTAATGTTTATTAAGCACCTGTGAGTGAGGCTTGTTAAGAAAAAATACATATCATTTATATTAATTTGCAAGCACTCTGCCTGGGCTGAACTTGTCCAATGGGTGTTTTGCTATTGATATTACTAGGCTCAGAATCCCACCCCAGGTTTTCAAAACTGTCATTAGAGCTGCAGTAGAAACACAGATACTATCAATGTTTGGAATTGCCTTAAAAAAAAAAAAAAACTAACAGACTCACTAATAAAACCAACTTTTTTGGCTAACCAGTCTAGTCTATGCTAAATCCAAGGCAAAGATGAGCAATACGATTTCCTGCTTCTTGCACCACAAAGAAACATGTATATAAGTAGTGGAAAAGGGGGTGGGTGAGCAGAGCATTTGACTACTATTTCAAAGGAGGCCCCAAAACAACAGCAGCTGGGGAGCCCATACTGTATGTGCGGACTGCCATTGTAGCAGCAGTCTATATATGGGAAGCACCTGGGGTAAGGTGCGACTCTCCAGTGCTCAGCACCTCCCTCCCTGCTCTCTAGCATTTCTGCCTAGAGTGCAAAAATTGCTAGTGACATCTCTGGTGCATATTTACATATTGAAAAGAGGTGCCAAATTTGCATACTTTGCCCACAAATTGTTCAACAAGCTTGGCTATGCTTTTCAGCAGTCGTTTTTCTAGGAAGTCAGTAGGAACAGCAAATTTATTTCTGCTGGAAACTGCCAATTCAAGTAATCCTTATGAGCTGATAATATTTCAACAGAGTTTCCTTTTAAATACAATAAAAACATCAGTATTTCAAACATGATCATTTGTGGCCTGCACAAAAGCGTGGGGAAAAAACACCAAACAAACTACGCGTTTCTTTCAGCTGTGAAATCAAACAGATTTCAAAACAATCAAACATTAATCTTTTACCATATAGGGCAGGAACCCATAAAATAAATGCAGGGATTACTTGCTGAACTAAAAAGAGCCTAAATATTCATTTTTTAAAAATGGGTAAGATCTTGATTCTTGGTTGTCTTTGTCCTTGATCACTCTCAATCTGAAAGAAAAATGAAAAACAACCCACATCTGACAGCTTTGAGCTACTCTTCTTTGCAGTGCACATCCTGACAAGCTTTGACCAGACCTGATGCTTCAGCATATCAGCCCCTGGTGGTGTAGGGATACCAGTCAAATAAAACAGGTTTGCTCAGCAGCTGCAGAGCAGGTAGATGCAACAGAGCACACGCGTGGAAGTGGGCATCCTTCCCATGCAGGGACCTTCAGGAAAGTTAAGGTGAATCAAGTGAAGTAATAAAGACAATGCACATAACTTAAAGCAGGTTAAAGTGCCCTGGCCATCTAAGGCTACTTTACACCTAAATGCAATGTGCTTTTTTTGTTTTTTAAGGAAGATTTTGTGTGTTCCAAGTCAAGTCGTCCAAATCAAGTTCAAATCCCTGAGAGTCAAGAACCGTAAGTGCCCCCAATTACCAGCAAACATCTTCCACCCCCACACGGGGCTTCAGATGCTTCCAAATCCTCTGGCAGGCATCCTACGTGCAGGCCCAAGCCCGGAGATCAGGGTTCGGATGCCCCCGAGTTTCGCTCGCCCTCAGCTGTGTGGCTGCAGGAGCAGGCTAGGGAGCAGTCTCCCATTTCCATACAGTGGGTGTAAAGCCAAGATCTTCCCACTGGAAACGAATGTGGGAAGTTAACTATACATTACCTCTGTGGGTAATGCCCTGTGCCAGAAAAGTGGTTATCCCCAGCGACAAGGAAAACTGCCTTACTGATCATGGTGTTACCTCTTCCAGGTGAGTTGCTTTTTTGTTTTTTTTAAATTTTCTGTATTCCCAGCCAAATTAGCTCAAACAAATTCCAAATCCATGAGTCAGTCAAGAACCATAAGTGGCCTTGCTACCGGCAAACATCCTCCACCCCAGCTGGGCCTTCAGGTGTTTCCAAAACCTTTGGCGGGCATCCTATGTGCAGGCCGAGGCTTGGGGTTCGGATGTCGCCGAGTTTTCATATGTTCGTAGACGTTAGGGACGGCGGGGACCTCAGCAGGTCATCGAGTCCGACCCCCTGCCCTGGGCAGGAAGAAGCGCTGCGGTCAGACGATGTCGTCCCACCCCAGCTTGCCCCCTTTGCTAGCCCTCCCTCAGGCCAAGGCCGCAGGGGCGAGCCAGGGGCCAGGCTCCCATTTCCACAAGGCGGGCGTAAAGCCAAGACCTTCGCACGGGAGCAGCTCAGCGGGAGGGGCAGGGGCAGGTCACGGCTGTCCCCTGCCAGGCAAGCGCGGACCAGGCTGGCTCGGGTCGGGTCGGAGCCCACACGAGGGCAGCGGGCCCCGGGGCCAGGACACGGATGAGAAGCGAAGACGTTTGGTGCTGTGAGTTGGCAAATTTCCCGGCTTAAACGCATTGGCCCACGCGGAGGTGCGACTGGCGGGGCGGGGCGGGGCGGGGCGGGGCTGAGCCGAGCCGAGCCCACGTGAGCCCGGGGCCGGGGCGGGCCATCGCGGCCATGGCGCTGCAGGGGCTGCGGGTGCTGGAGCTGGCGGGGCTGGCGCCCGCGCCGCTCTGCGGCATGATCCTGGCCGACCACGGCGCGCGCGTGGTGCGCGTGGAGCGCCCGGCCTCGGCGCCGGCCGTGCAGGGCCGCGGGAAGCGCTCGCTCGCGCTCGACCTCAAGCAGCCGCGGGGCGCGGCGGTGCTGCGGCGCCTGTGCCGGGCCTGCGACGTGCTCATCGAGCCCTACCGCCACGGTGAGCGCCGCCCGGGCCTGTCGGGGCGCTGCCCCACCCCCCGCGAGGGCACGAGCCTGCCCATGGGGGCGGGGGGGCCGGTTCCTTCTTGGCCCCAAATCCGGCCCTGAGCCGAGGGGGACACCGAGGGCACCGAAAGTGTCGAAGAGCTTTAAAAGCTCCCCGGTGTTTAGAGCCGGGGGGGGGGAAGCCCCATGCTGGTGAAGGGTGCGAGCACCTGCGCCTTTTTCCAGCGGGCGCTTGAGCCCCAAGTCGGCACCGGTCCGCAGGACCCTGCAGCCGGGAACCGCCGGGTTTAAGTCCCAGCAGGAGCATTGGCACGACCCGGGCAAAGTCCCGGGCCCTGGTGGCAGCCAGCACCCAACGTCTGCGTCGCGCTCCCCGGTCCCGTCTGCATCACACCAGAACGGTCCCAGTCCTGTTTGGGTCGTGCCAGGGCGTTCCCGTGAGTGCGCCAGGTCGCAGCCCCTCTTCTGCCTCGTCCAGAGCCTCTTGCCGAGTGGTCCCTGCACTGCCCACCCATGGCCCCGCCAAGTCCTGGGACCTCCTGGTCAACCTCCTCCTGGCTCTGGCCAAGCTGGCTGTCCACCAGACAGGAATGAGGCCCTGGCTGGGAGGTGCCCGGGCCGGGTGGGGCTGCCTTCCTTCTACCTCTGCTCCTGCCTGGGCAGCGTTTCCCTGGGCAGCACCCGCAGGCTCCCTTCCCTCGTTCAGGGGCAGTGGGTGCTGGCCGTCGTGCTCTGCTCTGTCTCCTTACAGATCCCTTCTTACTAACCTGTGACTTCATTCCCCCTTTCCAGTTTTCTCATTCTTTGTCCCCTGGAATTAGTTGGTGTGTCCCCAGTGGGCTCCCTTATTGAGAGAGTTTTATCGTATCCCATGATGGGCCCATGATCTTTGGGCAAATCAAAGAGGCCTGTCTGGGCAGTCTCTGATGCACGAACTGTTGTTCCTTGGGGCCCCGAGGCCAGGTCCTGGTTCCCCGCTTGTGGATGGCAGAAGTGTGTCATAAAAATGGCCCTGTGTAAACCAACCAGCCCACATCGCTAATAATGTCCGTTATCACTGAACTTTGCAAACATAGCATGCTCTTTGCAATATATTGTTGGGGAGGGTTTTTTTTGTTTAACTTCTCTCAGGCTGAACAATGAAAGCTATTAAAACCATTTTGTTTCTATTTGTAGCTGGTTTTGTATATTCCACATTTGTATTTTCAGATTCTTCAACCTAGATCCTGTGATTGGACTTAAGCAAACACCTGGATCAGACCCTGGACAAGTTCCTCAGTCTGTGGTTAAAATAGGCAGTCATTGAACTTGACATTTCATTTTTGCAGAATGAAGCAATTTTTTTTCCTGTCCAGGAGCTCACTGTGACTGAGTGGAAATCATATTTTTAGCATGGGGAGCAGTTGAAAGAGGTACACACACTATACCTGTGTGTAATTATCAGGGTGGATGGATTTAAATAGACAAGCGGGAAATCTCAGTTGAAATCGTTGATTTGAACTTACGTTTCCATTTATACTTGGGCTGTTTTCCAAAGCAGCGGTTCTCAACCTCCTTAGGCTCAAGTCGTGCCTCTAACTTTTGTGAATTGAGCAGCACCCCAGGTCAAAACCGAACTGGTTTATCACAATGCTTATCTCCTTGCAGTGTGGCAGGCTGTGGGGTCGGGATATGGGCCAGGCAGGGAGAGCCTGAGCCTGCCCTTATCTCCTCATGCCTCGGCGCCAGTCAAGGGATCTTGCAGCACCTTAGTTGAGAATCACTGTTCAACAGAAATGTGCCTTCTCTTTGGCTGATACAGTCATTCAAATGAAGACAAGGTACATCTTTTTTCTACCAAGGAGGTATACTGTAAGTCTCCGTTCTCTTGTACTCCGCCCATAGATTCTCCACGGATTCAGAGTACACGACCTTTTGTACCAAACTTGTCTCAAAAATCAGGTTATTTTTCAAGAGAGAAATATGATAATTTAAACAACAAAATCAGTAATCCAAATACATAAAATTGTAAGGACCAAGTGATGATATTTCAGGACCAGTTTGGGAAGAGGTTTCCATTTTTTAGCTGCAGTTCTGAAGAAGGCATGAAAACAGTTTTAAAAGTCCAGCATTTTTCTTTCCCCCTCCAAGTACACTCTTCTGCTATACTGCTACAATTCAAGAGACAGAGTTTTGATTAAAGTTTAACAAGTGTCAGGTGAAAGTCCATTTTGTACACTATTTACAACTT
This sequence comes from Alligator mississippiensis, assembly GCF_030867095.1. Taxonomy (NCBI): domain Eukaryota; kingdom Metazoa; phylum Chordata; order Crocodylia; family Alligatoridae; genus Alligator; species Alligator mississippiensis. Next base: position 280,293,683 of record NC_081826.1, read on the forward strand.
GAAGAATTAGTGTTTTAAAAGTCACATTTTGGAAAAGTGAGATTCAGGCTATACAACTGCTCACTTTTGAAAATTCAGATGGACCAAACATCTATTCCTTTTGATTTCTGAAAAAAGTATTCTTGAGCTTTAGTTTACAAAATCAAATGTTCATTAGTGCAGTTCATGTAAAGCAGTGTCCAAATGAACAATAACCATAGTTGTTTTGCTCATATGAGCACTAGGCTAAAGGTAACTGCAGCAGACGACTAAAGGAGAACTGCATTGAGCAGGCGAGCGAAGTGCTATGGTCTGATGAAGGAGAAATCCTGAAATAATTATGACCTAGAGGTTCTGCTAGTGGAGCACATTAGCTAAGAGCTTTTCCTCTTTCATTTGCCACAGCGCCTGGCATTTGAGACCTGTCTGTCTCTCTAGCTTGGCTATGTTCAATGGTACATAAATAGGAAGCTGGCTGGAATGGTTCTTGAGGATTTGGAAAATGTTGAGGAAACTGGAGAGAGAGAAAGGATCCTGATGCTAAATTTACTTGTACTGTAACATGCATTTAATAGAGCATAAATTGGTGTATTATTGGTGGCTCATATTTTTCCATATTAGCTGTATTCGAAAGAATGTTGCACTATGATTGTAATACATTAAAAATAACAAAACATTTTACAAGTTTTTACATTAAACCTTTTTGAGTCTGTTTTAAAAACAACAATGTGATTTGGGATTAAACATTTTTTCTTCTTGCAAAGGTGTCATGGAAAAGCTTGGTCTTGGTCCAGAGATCCTCCTGCATGAGAATCCAGAACTCATTTATGCTAGACTTACTGGATTTGGTCAGACAGGAACATATGCCAAGTCTGCAGGTCATGACATCAATTATTTGGCTTTGTCAGGTATGTTGTAAAACTTCACATTAAATTTACCTTATTTTTTCTAAAATCTGGAATTCAGGTTCTAAGAAAGGTCCTATTTGAACAGCTCAAATAACCAACTATGATGTTCTTTAGGTTTTCTTTATGTTTTCTGTGGATGGAGTATTTTTTTAAATGTTAAAATAATTGTGTTTGTAGTTTTTACCTTCTTTTGGGTGACTCTTACTCACCTCGGTAATCCTTCAGGTCTTTCGTGGTCTATCATGTATTGCTGCTCTCCCTCACCATCACTGCTGATAGTCATTGTTAATGAAAGGTGTCACAGTCTTGACTTCTACTGAACTTCATAATAAAAAGCACGCTGCCTGCAAAATCACTTTCTTTTCCCTGGTACTGATTTCTGCAATACTGTTTTGTGTAGGTTCTGGCTGTTGTTACTGTAATTGCTTATTGCAAGATACTAGACACAAGTAGCAACACTATAATTCAAACTTTTGGCCCTTTTTTCATAGAATGGATTCTGTCAGAATTTCAGTTTGGAAAAAAAAGATCGGAATAGTAAATGCCTTGTTTGCAAATTATTTTCTAGACTTCCAGTAGTCAGGGGCAGAACATCTGAAATAGATCTTGTGAGCACTTTCCATAGCAAACTATGAACCCAGTTTTTTATGCACAAACAGAAAAGGCACAGCTGTAGTTTGCCTACCCGGGGGTGGCCACCCCTTCCCCACCATGTGTGGCTGGAGTTCTGATCCTGGGGCAGCAGGTACAGCTACAGCATAGCCCTTGTTTCACATATAGAAAGGGTAATGGCTGAGAGCGTGTTCATCTTCTGCTGTGGGAGGCCAGGGTTTGCTTCTTCCCTGGAGCTGCCCCTATCCATTGCCCACATGGCATCAGCTGGAGGCAGCATCTCTGCTGTGGGCTTGGGGGGAAACAGGAGCATCCTCCTATTGCCCCATGGATTAAGAGCGTGCCTTAGAGGTGACTTTGTAGCTCTCTAGTCAGTGAGCTGGAATGCTTGCACTCTGCAAAGTGCTGAGATGCTTTGGAGCAACTACAACTGAACACCTGTCTGTACCCTGATTTTACTTGACTCCATGTAACATTTAGGGGCTCAGTTTGCAGGTTTGCATCTATGTGATTAGGTACCTGAAACCCCATTTTATATCCCAGAAATCAGAACTGACATGCTTATGATGACATACTAGGTACCTAAATATAAAAGAGCTAAGAAAGATGACTGATATGTTCAAAGTTTTTTCAGTTGTACCATTGAGGAAATAAAGAAGCTTTGATCCCTATTGCCTGAAATACTTGATTCAAAGTGACAACATGTTTTATTTCCATTGCCGCATTAGATTGACTGTATGACCTGTAGCAAGTGAACCATCTTTTTTCTGTGTCTGTGTTCTATGCATTGAATAGGATTGACAGTATTGTCTTTACCCTATTTCACTTTCCTTTATCCCCTGTCTTATCCTTCTTTTCCAAAGCTATTGACTTGGATGCATTTGTGTGAGGTCCTTCTTAAGACTTTTAGTTAATGGACTGTTTGTCCAGTGCTTGTAATTGTGTATTAAAAAATAACAACAAACAAAACAAGCTCACTTATGTGTTGTGAGTCTCAATTCATGTTGGTAAAGCTCATTGGTTTTTACCTGAAAGGTGCTACATAAATACAGAGTATTATGCTGACATTTAATTAATGCAGTTGTTGGCAGTTAGTATTATCTTGTGTCATTTATTAGTAGCCTAAACCTCATTGGATGTTGAAAGCCATACTGAAAAATCTATCTGATGAAATAATAAACTATTAATTAATATAACTTTAAATATTGTAGTTTTATGAATGAACGAGCAGTTTGCTGACCTATGACTAGAATCAAGTAATGTTTAGAAACCAAGGGGTAAGGAAAAGTCTTTATCCTCATCTATGCTACTGCCATAAATTCAAGAAAAGGGGATTTCAATATTGGAAAAAAAAATCTAGTAGTCATTCATTTTGTAATTTTTTCCCCTTTGCTGTCCAGGTGTATTGTCAAGACTTGGTAGAAAAGATGAAAATCCATATGCCCCACTAAATCTTCTGGCTGATTTTGCTGGTGGAGGGGTCTTGTGTACAATGGGAATTATTATGGCCCTTTATGAACGTACCAGATCTAGCAAAGGGCAAGTCATCGATGCAAGTATGGTGAGTTTTCTTTATTAGCTATCGTTTTTACAAACTCTAATACCGCAGAAGGCCTGGGCGTTAGAGAAATGAAAAGCTAAGCAACCTAACAGGACATCAACTTTTACTCACTGGCAAGTGTCTCATTGCACCTGGCTGCTGCCATCCTACCTTAAGCCAAAGACCAGAAACTACAACCTTAGTTCTATCTTTTACGAATGCTAGTGTCCAGTTCTCCCTTCACTAAATGATCTCTTCTTAACACTATTAGTTGCACATATTCACTAGCACAGTTTATATTGTAAAGGGGATTAGATCTTATATGTTTCCAACAGCTCACAGGATGCATGGTGACAAAAAGTCTTTAATCTTAACATATTTTTTAAAACAAACCTATCTTATCCTATCTAAGATTCAGTTGTCTTCCAATATGTATATAGACAAGGTCTTTTGAAAGGTATCAGTTAAAAAAAAACCTGCTGGGAATAAAATGTTGACCAAATGTTAATTTTAACCACTTGTAATTAGTTTTATTAAAAGAAAGTAAAGATACTAGGTAGGAAATTCAAAGTGTTTCCGGATGAGCACTATGACATTTCTTATCTTCTTCTTTAACCTTATCTTTTAAAGCAAACTTAACTAGAGTTAAAATCAATGTCTCTGTAATAATATTGTCATTTTTATTATTGGCAACCACTATTAATTAAGGCAGTTATTCATTTTGTGCTCTCAGTGCCAACATAATTGTATTAAGACATTTGAATTTAATTAGGCATTCTGACAAGATGTAGAATTTCCAAAGCGTTTCTTTTCACAGCCTTTTTCCATATCTTCAAAATGACTTCTTATGAAGTTTTCACCTTCTTCCACATAGTAGTTGACCATTTGTTAAAACTTCTTGAAATAGCTTCTTGTTGGAAGCGTCTTCAAATCCTCTTGGAATTTTAAGAGAGACAAGGGGTTGTGGTATTTGTTATTGGACCTCCTCAAATTTAGCTAAGTTTTGTCTGGGTGCAATTTAAAATATAGAGATTTAAGTTTTTTAGGATACAAATAATTTCAGGAACTTTTATGTGAAAAATATCTTTTAAAGCTATGGAATATGCAAGCCAAAATGATAAATAGATATGATTCCAATTTGAAAAACATTCATGTTTATGGAAATAACTCCACTAATACTAGTAGTGATACACTATTATAAATAGATATACAGTACAGTCAGACCCAGTGTCACCTTTATGATTTCCTGTAACTGGGAAGAGTGTAGGACAAAGTGATCTTTAGGAAAAGAAACAATAGTGTTGATATTCCTGTCATCATTTCACAGCTATTTAGAGAGAGCTACAGAATCCTTGTTCATTGACTAAGACTCTAACTGAATTGAACACATGAGAATGGAACAAAAGTGGTTCTTTTCTTATGGGATAGACTTCTCAGTGTTTCATGAGAGTGCTAAGCAAAGTATATTAAAAGGAGACCCTCATGATTCTGTGTTCTTTAAGATTTTAAAGGTTTTTGTTGTTTGTGCTTGAAAGAAGAAATTAATAGGTACTTCAGCAACCAAGTTCTGTCATATTTTGTCTCAGTAAACTTTCTTTTCAGTATTTCATAGATATTTTGAGATTAAATAGCAGTATTGGAAGCAAATAAATACTATTTGGTATTAACAGATATTGATATGCATTGGCAATGCAGTGGAATCCTAGAATTTGCCATGACATTAATGAGGTCAACATAAAGGTAACAAATGCTTGGGTCAAGTGACACCAAGCCTTTTTGGAATTCACTTGGAGATATACAAATATTCCTTTAGCCCCGTTTAAAAAAAGTAATCATTTGGTTTAAAAATTAAAATGTGACATCACTTCTGATGTTTTAGTGCTGTTTGTCCTCATCACCACTATGTGCTTATTAGCGTATGGTTTATAAAGTCCTGTCTTTCTCTTCCCACTGAAATCTCTGTTTTAGAGAATGTGCTGGCCATGTTACTACCCAGTTAGTGTGTCTACATGAGATGCCCATGTTGTTACTGTGCAGTCATTTAGTACTTGCATAATCAAGTACTAAATGACTGGGCAGTAACCAACATTACTACGTAATAGTGTCCCAGCATGGTTGTCTTGTGATGCCCACTGCACAGTAGCTCGTTACTGCTGCTTAGTAGCATCACATCACGGTTTGTGGCCGACGACACTTCTGTGCAGTAGTAATGAGTTACTGTGCAGTAAGCATCTTGTGTAGATGTGACCTGAGAGTCCTGCCAGCAGAAGCCTAACAATAGATAAAATGGATGCCATTGGGCCCTTGGAACTTTTATTGATGCAGCTGTTCTTTATGTGAGAAGATAGAGAGTAAATAGGTTATGGCTTTAAACCTCCTAGTGGCTAAGGATGTTTTGGAACTGTACGGATTAGTCAGTTCCAAATGTGTTATAGGGGACGCGTCAGAAATCGATTCCATCTGTCATCCCTCCCTTTGCCCCGTCTCTCCTCAACCTTTCCCCTCCTAACTCTTCACAGAAGTCAGGTTGGAGAGAAGGAGGATTCTGCTGCAGTACAAAAGTAATGACTCTGTAAAAGCTCGAGATTTTATTGGAGGATATATTTAAATTGGGTAATGGCTGAAAGGCTAAACTTGAATTAATACTTACGTTACCTGATTTTACTGTACAAACCTGCAGCTTTCATTAGATGATCAGACAGATACTACCTATGCTTCGTATTGCTGAATTCATCAGGGGCCTGGGCTATATAATTTTCCTTCTCATTTCTCTTTGCTTTTGCCAGTGGGTGCATTTACACGTGTGCTTTAATGCACAATAGCTTATTCTACTGCACATTAAAGCGTCATGGCAAAAACAGAGTTAATATGCTAATCCACAGTAGAATTAGTCTACTGCACATTAAGTGGCGAGTGCCTCCTGAGTGGCAGGCACTTGCTTTTGCTCTTGGGCATTGGGGCAGCCTAATCAACCTTTATTTAGTGCCTTATATTAGAGGTACTAAACTTAATGCATGGTAGCAAAAGCACGTTAATAAATGTGTAGACATGCCCAGTGAGAATCTCAGGGCACTTTTCACATGGGTGGGGAGGGATACAGCACTTTAATTATCATGGTTCTGAGAGCTGCTCTAATTAAAGTGCCGCAGTGTCTTGTGTGTCAGTATCCCCATGCTTCAAAATGGCAGTATGGACCCTTGAGCCAAAGTTAATTTGGCGAGCTTTAATTCAAGTACCTCTGCTGCCTTTTTGAAGTGCAGCAAAGCTGATACATGAGACACGGGAGGGTGCTGGAGCACAGTAATTATCATGCTCAATCAGACTGGATTAGTCAGAGCAGGCTCTGCACTCGTGCACAGGCCCCCTCAGAAACAACACAGGTTAGTGAGAACTAGTTTGGGAGAATAGTTTGGTTAACTCAGTGATCCAGATCCTTAGCTTCCAGGGTACTTAGAGCCAGAACCAGATATTTACCTTTTGATCTCCTTCCAGTTTATAAAAGCTTATAAAAGCAAGCAGACCTACCTCAGCCAGGTAAGTGCTGAAGCATTTAAAAGTTGTAGTTATTTAAATTGGTGCTGAAAGGCTGAGTTTTAAGCCTCTTGTGGGGTTTGTACACAACACGGGGGTTTAATTCTCCCTAAACTGAAGCAGTGTTTTTTTTAAAACACTGCTTCAATTTAGGGCAAAGTATACCCCCGCCCATGTCATGTACACCCATGTTGGAGCCCGATCCTTACCTGCCTCTCCAGTGGCGGGGATGGGAGAGCAAGCTGCTGGTGGGCAGAGTGGTCCCTGAGCTGCAGGGGTGGGGGGAGCGGGGTGGAACAGATACTTCCCTCTGCGGCAGTGGCGCCCTTCCCCCTGCCGGTAGCACATGGCTTGGGCAGTCCCAGGGGCTACCACAGCCCTAGAGGGAAGCGCTGAGCCCCTATGCAGCTCAGGCAGGCAGGCAGGCTGCAGGCGGGGAGAGATTAGGCTTGCCACTTTTTCCTTCTGTGGAGCCTGTCTTCCCAGGCTACTGCCCGGCTGCCTGCACGGGCTGCCTGCACAGCTTCCGAGCTGCGCAGAGCCTGGCGCTTCCCTCCCTGGCTGTAGGGTAGAAAACTAAAACTCCTTGGAGGTGCTTTACTTCGCAGCACCCCAAAGTCATTTAAGGCACCTTACGCCACCGAATGTGCTACAGTGGCTGGAATTAACGCGCAATACGCCGCTGAATGTGTGTGGCAGGGCACTGTGGGTGCTGCCATCTTAAAGGCCTGGAGCTGGCAGCTGCCAGGTGGCTGATGAGGGCAGCCATTTTGGATCTGGGGCTGCCCCTATATACAGGGCAGTTCTGCTGCCGGGGGCCAGGCAAGAACATCGCCTGGCCGGAGGGCTGCTGGTGTCATCTGGAGGTAAGGGAGGAGCTGTAGGGGATGGCTAGGAGGCTCCTGGGCATGACCTAAAACTGCTCCCTGCCGGGAGTGGATGGCCTGGTGGGGCTTTTGGTGGCGCGGGAGCCCCCAGGAAATGCCAGGGCAGTTACCACCCTGGTGAAAGGTGAGTCAAGGTGCCTTAACCCCTAGCCCCCACGACTGGGTGGGTTACTCCTAGTTTGGAGGGCCTGGAGGGTGGACCCTCAGAGAGAGAGAAAAGGGCCATAGACTCAGGCCTGTCCAGACTTCCCCTGACTGGTCCATGCTGGGGCCAGGACCAGAAGGGCCGGGGGCCCACCTCGAGGAACCCCCAAGAGCTGAGGGCCTGGGGTTCTGACTGGCCCGGAGGTGGGCCAGGGCTAGTGAGCCAAAGGTCCTGCTGGGGGGACCACACCCGGGAAGTGGTTCAGGGAACTGTGTTGCCTAATATGAAGGCGGATGAGACTGCCCAATGAGAGGATTCCAGGTGGGGTTCAATCAGGAGGATTCTGGGGCCCAGTGCGGGGCCAGTGATGATGATAAGAACATCTAGATGCCATCTGCCAGGCTTGGGCTGCAGTGTAGGGGAGGAATGGAGCTGCAGATAGCGCCCCTTGGCATCAGGGCATGAAATGGGCAGCCTCCTGCTTAATTCACATCTATTAATTATAATAAGGCATGGCAGGCGAGAACACGGGCGGTTGGCCCAGGAACAGGTGGGCGGGCCACCGTGAGATCGCCGGCCCCCTGTTACAATGTGCAAACAGCAGTGCCATTAAAGAGGTGCATAAGGCATTTAACCTGTTTTAAACATGCTTAAAAGTGTCATCTATAAATGCTCCTGGTTTCTAAAAGTAGAAACTTGAAGGAGATCAGTAGTAGCATTTACACTGATATTATTTTGGGGAGCTAAGGAGCTTGTCTTATCATTTTATAAATCTTTATATTAACTATGAATTTCTAGGAGCTAATGGAAGTAAGTAACTGAATTTGTCTTGTGCAAATCAGATCTCTCTGGGTTCCAGGTTTGCCAACTATCAGTAAATTTACTGACTCTCAGTAAAAAATCGAGCTACGCATGGTTGTCAGTAGTCTGTAAACCAACAAACAAACAAAAAACTTTATTTGTCAGTAAAAGTAATAAGTTAACCTCACTGCACCTTGATTGAAACTCCAACAAACAGAGCACAATATTGCCAGCTGATGTCTCAGTAGGACCACAGCATCCTGTAGGGAATGTTTTCTCAGCCATTTGTTGCTGCTGCTGCATCCCAGGCTGCCTTTACTAGTCCTGGGCTGCAGCTAGGCTTTTTTGGAGCTCTGTGTCAGGATGGGGTGAGCAGGGCTGGCAAGGGTAATGCTGTGGGTATACAGGGGGAGGCAGCATGGTGCAGGGTATAGTCAGGAGCATCAGGGTGTGGGGGTGAGTGGGAGGCCCTCGGTACAGCTGTGGGGGCCCCAGCACAGTGTAAAACCATCATTGCAGTCCAGCAGGGTTGCTAACTTGAGATTTTTGGGTTTTTTTATTGCAAACTTTTACTGGCAACCAAACTCTATAGTTGATGTTAAATCCCTAAATTTGAAGCCAGTCCTTCTAACTGAGACCTGACAGCAGGGCAGGGTCTGGCAGAAGAGTTACGTTTATATTATATAAAACATATTTTAGTAAAAAAATATGTCAGTATAAAAGTTGGGCTGTCAGTAAAAAGCTTGCAGACTCTCAGCAAAAAAAAATAAATCTTGGGTTGCCAACCCTGCTGGGTTCCATGTTACTCTCTATAATCTTAGAAAATATCGCACACACATCTTGAAAAGTAAAGTTGCTCTTTACAGTAATAATTCTCTCAAATTACTCAGCAAGAATTTTACAACTGGAAATCCTAAAGAAGAACAGATTTGCCTGCAGCTTTGAATACTTACTTCAAGTGTAATTTAACTATAGAGCATGCCACCTATTTCTCTAGTTACTATAAAGTGGTTTTTGCATCTTTAAGGTTGAAGGAACTGCATATCTAAGTTCTTTCCTGTGGAAGTCAGGAATCTTAGGTATTTGGAACAGACCGCGGGGGGAGAACTTGCTGGACAGTGGGGCACCTTTTTACGAAACCTACAAGACCGCCGATGGAAAATTCATGGCAGTTGGTTCTATTGAACCTCAATTCTATGAGCAACTAATAAAAGGTAAGTAACTTTCAGCACGTGGTTTAACATCAACAACTTTTCTCAGCTAAGTGTGATTGAAAGAAAATAAGTCTGTTTGGGGATTTTTCTGTGAAATCTTTTACAGTTGTGTGTGTGTGTGTGAAACAGCTTTTAAACCCAGTGTGTGTAAACCAGACATTCTGCAAATTTGAATGGGTAAGGTTTGTTTTTCTGTAATTACAAGTTCAGTTCTGGAGATGTGGTGCTGTGGCATTATGAATGATGGATGTTTATACACATGCTCCAGGAATGGGGGCAGGGCACTTTAATTAGAGCTGCCCTGAGAGCTGCTGTAATTAAAATGCCCAGAGTGTCTCGTGTATCAGCTCCCCTGTGCTTAAAAATGACAGCAGGGGTGCTTTAACTAAAGATCGTTGAACAAGCTTTAGTTAAAGCACCCTTGCTGCCATTTTTAAGTGTGGGGACATTGTTGCACAAGACATTGGAGTCTGCTGGAGTGCAGTAATGACCATGCTGCAGCAGACTCGATTAATTGAGCCTGCTCCAACATGCTGTAATTACAGCTCGCTGCTTGTATATAGGTGCCTGATGTGACTAAAATACCAAAAACTTTCTGTAAAGCAGAATTTAAACAGAAGTTTATAAATCTGCTTTGAAAAATCACCATGGGACCTTACTTGGGAAGCAAAGCTTCAGATAAATTAATTAACTTTTTCTTTACCAATTTGCAAAGAAATTAGTTAAGCTATTTTGAAAGATTGGATTAATTGTTTTAAAGCTATACCTTGACTATTCTATCCAGTGGGTAGATTGGGACTCCTTTAGAATTGCATTTATGTAATATTTGACAAACATACACATTATATATAAAACAAAATGTGCATATTTTGTGTGTGAAGATTTGGGATTTATTTTCTGTTCTGATATTTAGACATGAATATGTAGGACAATACTTGAAAAATAATTTGTGTTTCCATGAGTACTAGGAATACCAAAGTAGAAAATGCCTAAACCAGACATCTGTCACCAGGAGTATAATCATGCTATGATGTATTATGAACAGCTCAACCTATGATATACTACACTGTACCCTTCTTATTTTGAACGCGGTATTTTTATTTATGGCTTTTCATATATATGAGAATTACAGGTTTGAAACAAACAGTTGGACCACTCAAAGCCTGTCTTTATATAGAGTGTAAAAGTAACTGATTTTGATTGCTGAGATGCTAATTTGATTGTATAACTGGTGGTCTTATAGTAGAGGACAGTTTTTTCTTTGATAAGGTATCTCAGATTTTGCCTAAGCTCATAGCCAGGAAATGTCATAAGCACGCACTGGCTTTTAATTTCATAGCTCAAGCCAGAGGGTTCTTTCCTAGATGACCTGAAGAAATAGAAGAAAGTTCCAAAATTCCCTTTTGTTTATCTGGGCCCAATTACCGTAACACTCAATGGCTTTTGTTACAGGACCAGGGCTTGAAGTCTTTCTTCATCTTCTGACTTTTTTCCTCCTCGGTTACTCAGATGATTTAGGAAGCTGCCCCTATGATGCTTGACCTGTGTTTGAATAATCAGACCTGTTCTCTTTACTTGATGCATGTGTTAGATTATTTGTTGACGCTGTCCTGCCTTGCTCTTAGGTTTGACAGAGATGCTGGCAAGATCTAACTTTGTAGCACTACAAAAGTCTAGGTGACAGATGCTCAGGCCTTCTGTAGAGCTACAGAAATGACCTAAGCGCCACGAAAATGTTCCTGGGTGAAATGAGAACTTCTCTGTAGCACTTTTGAACTGCTACAGGTTGTGTGGATGGTGAACTGTAGCACAATAGGGATCTCTTAATCCCACAGCATCCCCCATGTTTCCACCTCCACCATCTATGATGGGGGAGAGATCAAGGTGGACAGTCAGTGAGTTTTCTTGCGTATGCTCGGCTGTCTTTGGGGCTGGAGAGCAGGAGTCCCTGTGAGCTTCCCTGCCTCCAGTCTCCTTGTTCTGCCTTGGGGCAGGGGGAGAAGGGAGCTGCACTCCCTGAGTGACCTGGGATTGCAGCATACTAATTGACATCCTGCCTCCCCTGTGTGTGTAAGCAGGAGGGAAACCACAGTCTCCAGGAGACATGGGACTTCAGCCTGCTCACAGAGAGACCCCTGTGCCTGGGTCGGGGAGGAGAGTGGAGTTGCAGTCCCATATCCACCCCTGGCTGGAGAGCACGCCATTGATTGCAGTGATTTTGAAACACTCAAGCTGTGGAGTGTTACATCTGTACGCCCATGCAGTGGTATATTTTTATAGCATTCAATATGTAACAACATTTGCAGCACTACAAACGTTAAATCTATCCAGGGCCAGACTTTCTCAGAAATCCAATGTGTAAACGGATATTGTGCAGTATGCTTATTGAGAGCCCACAGATTCATTAGATTATATTAAGTCTCCAAAATTTGACAGTTTTAGCTTATGAATTGAAGATGAAAGGGGTTTGGTGTAACATCCTGGAGCTTCATAGTCCTTTATCCCCCTAGTCAAAGACCAGTATTATTAGGTAATTGGAAAAGAGAACAACCATGTGTACATTTGTTTTCATTACTCCTAACATTTGACTCAGTCTTATTTCAAATATGTAATAAGAAACAGCTTTCCTAAGGGAATTCTGTGTTTTGGTGATGGATCAAACTCTTGAGAAATAGTTGCCATTTATTTGACTGTTTCTCTGTACTTTCTATTGGTAGCTGTTCCTCATTCCTTACATGGAAGGTTTTTATTCAATATATCAAGCTAACCTCAGTCACTCCCTTTTGCCTGAAGAAGGGTGTTTGTACGTGAAATCTTGCAAAGAAGAATTTTTCCAATTATTTTAGTTCGTCTAATAAACAATATCAGATTTACCCAAATAACCTTGTCTGCCTGTGTCCTTAGACCAACACAGCTATAACCAACACCCCTCAAGCTAACCTTAGGAATTTTCAGGCCCTGCAACACTGAAACTGCTTGAACTACATTTGCTGAGTTTTAAATAGATACTGCAATTTGGGCCAGATTTTCCTATAGGAAAAGGTTGTCCATTTCAGTAGCTCTTGTTACAAGCTTTTGGAAAAAGTGACAAATTAAATTATAATAGTTATTTTTTATTGTAGTTTTACAGAGACATTTTTTCGTTAGAGGGGGTCTATTGCAGAAATATAATTCAAAATTTAAGCTTTTAGTACGATGGGGAAAAGGGCTGCTTTGAGAGATTTTTGCTGTTTCGCAAACCAAGAAGCTTTAAAGCAAGCTCATGGTCTCTTTAAGGTTTTATCTCACTGTTTTGAAGTGGTTTTAAGAGGCTGTGTTTTGGTTATAATTTCTATAACTTCACTGAAACCTTTATTCCCTGCCTCTGACATGTTGAGCTTGAGGAACAGTTAGCTGTCCCAGGTAAAGTATGCTGTGATATTTGTCACTTAGGCTAACAGATGGAAGAATATCTTTTTCCTCTTACTCACTTGCGCTCCTTATACTAGAGAGGGGCTACTAGGTGCTGGTTGAACAACTTTAGAAAGTGTCTGCCTTCTGTTTATGGAAAGTGCCAAATTTGGAGCCTTGGGAACTGAAGTTTTATGCTTATCCACAGACTGGATTCAAAGAGTGCACATTTTCCCACCAATATGCCTATAAGGGAGGACTGTTTCTAAGAGTAGTTTGTAGTTCATAGTCAATCCCTGAACTCTGACTGCCAGCAACGGTACCCATCAGCCTCAGTATTAGAATTGGTGGCTGAGAATTATGAAAGGAGCACCACTGCTGCCTGCCCCAAGCGCAGCCTGGACCAACCCCTATGCTGGGAAGAGCCCAGCACTGCCCCAGCCTACAGGGGCAGCCTACCCTCACCCCGTGCGCAGATCCAGGGGCATGTGCCTCCCATGCCCTCCCAGGGTGCCTTAGCAGTGGGAGCCGCCACCCGTGACCCCCGTGTCCCCGAAATGAGCCACTCGCGGCTTTGTCCTGTGCCCCACCCTGGCTGTGTAGTGCCTGCCCCTGCCCCAGCCCAAGCCCCTTCCTTCCTCCCACCCCTTCCCCTCCAACAGACTTACCAGCTGGATGCTGCTTTCCAAGCTGCCAGGCTGCATATTGGCAATCGGATCGGTATCGGCTGATATGGCTTGTTAAAAATCAGCCATCGGTATCAGTGCATCCCTAGTTTTAACCCATGCTCTACCAGTGTAATGGCTTAGTTTAGTTTCCTTGTCAGATAAAGAGAAGCTTGTTTGTGGCCAACATACAATAAATTGGAACTTCCTTTCCATGTTTGCTTTGCTCAGCTATTGGGGAAGCTTTTCATAGCAAAATTTATTTGCATAAGGTGCAGAAATAACATGAAGCAATGGTAGTTCTGTCCTGGACTTCCATAATTTTGTTGTGTTGGGCTGAATTATAAGTAGAAAACAAAACACCGTATCATAGGCAGTGAGAATAAACAGGGTTGTAGGGGAAGGTTACCATTGAAAAGAGAGCATTTGTGGGAGAGATTGGGTAACAGGGACACTTTCCATTTCCCCTTTGCATCAGTCAACAACAGACATTAATTACCTTTCCAACAGTGAGAGTAGGTGGGGCTTTGAACATGGCACTAATGAGAATGGGTTTCAATATATGCCTTGTTGCCTGCAGAATCTTGATTAGCCAGTGAAAGTGATTATGCTCTTACTCATTTCAGTGTGGTGCTGCTTGAGTGGAACCTCGTCTCTGTAGACCCAGTGCAGCACTGTATCTGCAATTCCTTTGTACGTGGTAGCTTCCCTTTGTGACTGTGAAGGCACCACATAGGAAATTTAAGTTTACGTTGTGCAGAGAGGGTGTTTTTCCCATGCTCAGCTGGGGAAGGTTTATACTTACCACTGACCCATTCATTTTTCCAGCTTCGCTTTTATTTGTCGGACAGTGAGAAAACATTCCAGTTAGATTGTGATTCAAAATGCATCTTGTTAGTAATTCTTATTTGCAGCATTAGATGGTGCGTTCTGTGCTTATTACAGACCACTTGTTGTTTTAAGTGAGCTGAACGACGCTCAACTACACTGTTAATTGTGCTACTAGTGAAGTCGCTCAGTCAATAAATGAAGTCTGCTGTCATTAGAAATGTCAGATCTGATGAACACATTTGCTTTATTACAGTTCATTTTTAGTCTCGTAGTTGGTGTTAAAAAGAAAGCAAAACTTCATGCAGATGACCTGCAAATTGTCATACAAATTTTTCTCACCTCTTGGCAACGTGCCATTTAAGATAAATATGCAGAACATATAAGGAAATTAAATGAGTAGAGGTGCACTGATATATTGGTTGTATATCGGATCGGCACCAATAAAAGGAAAATTAATATTATTGGCTATCAGCTTTTTTTTTTTTTTACTGGTGTAGTTGATAATGTTCACGGATAAATATAATATGCCTCTGGCCAGGGCCTCTGGATGTCACGTGTGCGGGCCGGGGGCGAGCCGGGCCCGTCTTTGCGCACGCGGGCTGTGGCCAGCAGCCCGGGCATGTGGGGTCGGAGAAGACCGGGGGCGAGCTAGAATTAGTCACGGATGCGTAGTGGTTGATTTAAAGATTATTTACTTACACCCAAGATGGTCACGGTGTAGGCTGGACAGTTTCCAGGTACAGCTCCGCTTAAATCCTCGTTGGAGGACTATGACAAATTCGGTTCTTTAGCCCCGGAGTTGTTAAGGCTCCGCGGGTTCGGTAATTTCTTTCCCACGGAGTTGTCGAAGCTCCGTGGGTTCGGTTCTTTGGCCCCGGAGTTGTTAAAGCTCTGTGGGTTCGAATCTTTAACATGCAGGAAAGGGATACGTCTAGGATTGCGCTCGGCGACGGGGAGAGGCCAGAGGCTGTTTAGACCTCTGTTGCCTTCTTAAGAAATGCGTTGGGTCCGTAAGGATCCGCAGCGCTTAGAGATCTTCACACAGCACGAAGTCTCCTCCTCCTGATGTTCGTGGAGTCCTCCAACTTGGGCGGAAATCACCCAAGCTCTTTATACGGCTAGCAAGCCAATCGCTAGCTGCCACGTGTGCATGTATTAGAATCGGCCAATAACGTGGCACGAATCTTCATACAAATGGCGGGAACTCCTTTGCACCGTGCATTTCTGAGATGCAAAAGAAATGCACCCTGCAAAGAAAGCTACAAATTGGCGGGAAATTCTCCGTTGCACCGGGGTTCTCTTCTGCAGCAGAGAACTCCACCGTGCAAGGAAGCTGCAATTTAGCGGGAACATAATTTAGCAGTGCCGAAGCGCACACAAACAAAAAATCACAACTTTGGGTTGTGACATCATGTACATGCGCATAGCTGCACGTGTGCATGTGGCCAGGAATGCAGTCAGATAGTGTGGAGAGCAGTGTCCTGAAGGTAAGTCTGTGGAGGGGAAGGGGTGTGTGTGTGGGGGGGGGTTAGGGGGGGGAAGGGGGGTGTGTGTGTGGGGGGGGTGCTGCCCTGCCAAGGCAGTGCATATGACCCAGGGCTGGCATGGGGAGTGGGATGGAATTGTGGGTAGCTCATCCAGGGGGCATGAGGGGGAGCAGCTCCCTGCCACTACATGCACCCCCCAAGGGAGGCATGGGGGGGCACTGTGCCCCCCCCATATTTGTGAGTGGGGTGGATGTGGGCTCAGGGCTGTCTGTCCTGATGCCTTTGCCCTGGGGGCCCTGTGACGGCTGTGCATCCCCTGCCTGTCTGGTGGCAGTGGGGGTGGTGAGTTGTGTCTCCCACTACCAGGCGGGTAGGGGGTGTGTGGCTGGCACAGGGCTCCCGGGGCAAAGGCAGCAGCGGGCAGCCAGTATCTGCCCACGTCCCACTCATCTCTGCTCCAGTTGTAAGCGTCACTGTGCTTTAAAATGGTGGTGGCGGTGCTTGAGCTAAAGCTCATTTGAAAAACTTTAGTTTACGTGCCCCCACTGCAGTTTTCAAGCACTGCTGCCCTGGACAAGCTACCCATGACTCTGTCCCACTCCCCACTCCAGCCCCGGGTCCCATTCACTGCTGTGGCTGGGCAGTGCCCCAGTCCCTGCCCCTGCCTAACTCCCTCCCTCATTGTGGGGGCCTCGATCTTACCCCCCCTACGCCTTTTTCCTTCCTCATGCCCCTTCCCCTTCACAGACGCACCTGCAGGTGCAGAGCGCTGCGCTGCACACTGCCTGGATGCATTCCAGTAAATTGGTTATCAGGACAGTATTGGCCAGTATGCTTGCTTAATAATTGGCTACCAGTATCGGCCAAGAAAATCTTTATCAGTATACCCCTAGAAATAAGGGACTGATTCTGGTTTCTTACATTTTTACCCTGGTGTTACTATTCAGTGAAGTGGAATTACTCTAGATTTACACTGGGGACAGAATATGAGTAGTCCCTGAACTTGGGAACTTCTAATGTGCTCAGCCTCAGAGTCTGACCATTGTGGGTATTCCATACATTTTGGTATATTTGTCTGAAATTTTTAAGAATAATTCGGAAAACATTTTAAATATCTGGTTCTATAGTAGAGGTGCACCAGTACATTGGTCCGATATCAGATCAGCAATCCTATAATAAAAATTGTCTTTTTTGAAATTGGCTGATAATTTGGCTAATAAACGGCCTGTGCATGCGCCTAGCCACAGCGCAGCACGTAAGTGGCGAGGAGCACAGTCCAGCAGCTTGGAAAGCTGTGTGCAGCTGGTAAGTCTGTTGTTGTGGAAGGGGATAGAGAAAGGAAGGGGTGCAGGGGGGCAGATCATGGCCCCCGTGGTGAGGGAGGAGTGGGGCTAGAGAGGAGTTCATCCGGGGAGTGTTAAGGGGGGGGGACAGCAGCACTTGCTGCTACGTGCCGCTCATCTGGGAGCCGCTCATCTGGTGGCTCCTGCCACTGCTCTTGCCACTCGTCCGGGCGGGCATGCGGGGGGGGGTGCCCCCGGATCTGCATGGGGCAAGCTGGGAAGAGCCCTGTGGAGATCCGGGGGCACATGTCTGTGTCCCCCACCCCCCATGTCTTCCTGGATGAGCAGCGGGAGCAGCGGTGGAAGCTGCTGGATGAGTGGTGCGCAGCAACGGGAGCCACTGCCCTCCCTGCATCCCCTGAAGGAGCTGTAGCTCTGTCCTGCATGCCCCCCCTCCCCACCCGGGCTGTGCAGTACTTGCCCCAGCCCTGCTTCTCCCTCACCATGAGCACCTTGATCTGCCCCACCACGCCCATTCCTTCCCCCCTTCCCTTCCACCACAACAGACTTACCAGCTGCAGCAGCTCTCCAAATTGCTGGCTATTAGAAATCGGATGGGTATCAGCCGATATGCCTCCTTAGAAATCGGCTCTCAGTAGCAGCCCCAAAAATCTCTACTGGCGCCACCCCTATTTTATAGTTTTGTATCTCTGTATGTATCGAGGTGTTCACAAAAATAGTATGTAATTGTAAATTATAAGAGTTTCATGTGTAAATTTACCCTGATTTATAATCCTTAACGTACAGCATTTTGTGCTGCTTTGCTGTTAAAAAAATGTACAAGTTGAAAAATGATTGCCTGATTATGCATTAGACAGCATAAATAATGTATAGTTTCTGTTTTTATTTGGGGTTCCTATAAAAGTGAAATATAGGATTTAGACATCAAAGTAATTTCCCCCTGCTGATTAAAAGATGAATAATATGGACATTAGTAGCCAGTTATCATCTTCTGTAAGACATTCAAGCTTCTAGTCAATTTGTTATGAAATTGCAGAAAAATAAGTTAAAGGAAGTGAATACTTGTGAATGTTAGGGGTTTGTATTTCTTTTTAATTAATATGGAATAAAAGCAGTCCTCTTTTCTTAAAGATTGTGGGATCTATGCTTTTACTGCATGTGTATTTATGTGACTATATGCAGAATGCAGTTGTTGCTTAGTGCCGATCAGTGTATAGGAGTAACTACACATATTTTCAGTTGTGACAATTACACACAACTTGCAGGTAAATATGGACATCTTTGATCAGATTATGAGAAAAGTTTGAGGGCAAAAAAATATTCTTTGCTTTTAAAATGCTGCAGTTGGAGAGTAAATTTTAGTATCTTACCCTTTGGGGTAGGATAATCAATGCATGCTACGTACAGTGAACACTGTAAAGTGTTCTGGTGTCTTTTAGTTCCTGAAATGTATTTTATATATAACCCAGAATATAAAACATAAATATATAAATAAAATATATAAATATAACCCATTTTATATATAACTTGGAGAACAGATAATACCAGCAGAGTCTCCCCTATGCCTAAGGAAGGGTGTTTGTGCCCAAAAGCTTGCAAAGAACATTTTTTCCAGCTATTTAGCTGGTCTAATAAAAGATATCACATCTACCCAAAAAACCTTGCCTGCCCTTTTATATAAAAAGTATTTTTAAGCAAGCATAAAGAATGGGCATGCATTTGATCTCTGGCTGCAGTCGGATACAATATTATGAAAACCCTGTGTAACGGGGGCCCCTGTGGTCTCCATTCCAAAGAAAAAAAGAAAGGAGAGGAGTCCTTTCAGAGGGACAGCGCTAACTCTTACAGCAATAAGGGAAGGGCTCCAGCAGCAGAGGAAAGCAGAGCCAAAGCCCATTTTAAGGGCCTCTCGTTAAGAAGCCATAGGAGGTGGCATGTAAAGGGACCCAGAGGAGCCTTGGCCACAAAAAATGCTTTGCTTGAGTGACCTGCTTGCCCTGTTAGCATCAAATTGTGTGGGGACCAGAGGACTGCACTGTGCCCAAAGAAAAGGGCACTGGTGAGCTGTCATACCCTGCCATGCAGTTTCATCCCATTATGTAATAAAAACTTATTTTCAAAACTACTCTGCATATGAGCTCAAAACCTTGAAAACTATACTGGAAAAGTAAAAAAACAAAACAAAACAACAAAACAAACCCCCAAAACTATTAGAGAGCGTTAAACACTCTTTTTAAAAATACCCTATGCAGAAAAATCAATTTCTAGTATAACTTTCAATGCTTGATCTATGCATGGTTTTATTTCTTTATGTATCCTGAAATGGCTGCCTCATTTTACTATACTTTTTTTGTCAGAACTTCATGCAGCAATTCATTTAATTTTTCCTATGTATCTTTACAACAATCATGGGGGGGGAGTGTTACATTTTCATTAATTAGGAGCAGAAGCATACCATTATCTCGAGCTGCTCTGCTCTACATGACTAAACTTTCTAAACCTGAACACAGTTTCTGCTTACTATGCCAGTTATGCTGCATATGAGTTATTTTGCTTTTAATTTCATTATGGTGAAACTGGTCATTCTGTTGTATCTTAAACAGAAATGTATAGTGTAATTGTTTCCTACTGGTTCAGGTCCTCCTGTTATGAACCTCTCTGCCCCCACCACAAATAATTAGTTCAGGTGAACATTAACAGCTGCTACACTTAATGGATGTGAGTTTGTATCCTTTAAAAAACCCCTGAAGTCTGCAGTAGTTTTTGGAGTACGTGTGACAGATACTGAATTCCACGATATATCCTCTTGTTTTATTTTTTTTATGTTCTTGTGAACAGGTTTTCCCAATTTTCCTTTAGATGTGATCTTCAAATATGATAAGATAAAGGGGCAATGGTATAGCTCTATTCAGGACAAGCTGACTGCATTAGGTCAAAAATACTGTATTCAGTGTTGAAGTACATGAATCAGAATATTTAGTATTGATAAATCAACATTTCTAAGTGATAAAATTTCATGCGTTGGGAAAAAATTATCTCCCTTTGTTATCATTTAACTTATGTTTTTTATTTTGATAGAGAATTTGACTTTGCCAGTTCTTATAAGACTGACTATAAAATATGGTACAATATTTTTGGCTTTAGTGGCATATTTTGAGTAAAAATTATTTTCAAAACTGCTATTCAGAACTCCTTGGGCAACAATGAATCTTCACTAATTTTAGTTTTCTGGGGAAGCAATGAGCCACAAGAGAGGCAAGCACTGGGATTATTTGTGGGGGATGAGAATCTAAAAACTGGGATGCTTTTTCTACTCCTGCCTGTCAGTGGCCAGGAGTTACCACAAGAGGGCTAGGGATGATAATGGCCATGTCTGATGCCGTTATATTCAACAGCAAACACGAAGGCTTCCTTCTGCTTTCTTCTGATTCAAACCATATTATTAAAAACAAAACGAATGCATTTTTAGCTAGAATTTTGTGCCATAGCCCTTATGCATTTTAGCTTGCCTGCAATAAATGTGCTTCACAAGAAGTACGTTTTGTTTGGGGCTGCATGAAACAGGCTTCATGTTATGAGCTTTTCTAAAATATAATAATTCAGCTGAACTTTTGTTTTATGCTTTCAGGACTGGGGCTAGATTCCTCTAAACTTCCCAGTCAGTTCAGTATCTCTGATTGGCCTGAAATGAAGAAACTGTTTGCAGATGTATTTTCCCAGAAGACCCAAGCGGAATGGTGCAGAATCTTTGATGGCACAGATGCTTGTGTGACTCCTGTTTTATCCATCGAAGATGCAGCCTCACACCTGCACAATAAAGAACGCGGTTCTTTCATAAAGAATGATCAGGAAGAGATCAGTCCTAGACCCTCTCCTCTTCTTTCAAGGACTCCGGCAACGCCATCTCTGAGAAGGGACCCTTATATAGGAGAACACACAGAAGAGATACTTCTAGAGTATGGCTTCACAAAGGAGGAGATTGCCAAACTTCATTCTGATAAAGTAATTGAAATCAGTTATCCAAAAGCTAAATTATAATTTCCAAATATACAAATCAGAAATGTTTTGAATATTTTAATGTGGCATAATTTAAGGTATCAAAATGAATGCAGTAATTTAATACTAAATATGCAAATTGTATTCCAAACTGGATTAACACACAATATTACTATTGATACTTTGGTGCCAGGAGATCTTGTTCTGAAAGTTCTCTAATGTTTGCTCAGGATGAAGATGTAAAGCTTCATAATGGTTTTCAATAAGCATAGTCTATGAAATGTTGATTTGTTTAAATCCTTTTGTATGTAATTTGCTGAAGATAATAATTTGTATAAAACACTTGTACTTGATGCTTTATAAATGGTGTCACTTTCATAAACTGAGAAAGTCTTAGTTGTAGGAGCTCCAGTCTTAGGAATGATCAGACCTGTTGTCTACACAAGTGAAGCGTTCCCATTCTATCTAGTTCACAGATATGGCATATTTTTGCATCTCATTCAGAAGCTGTTTGTTCTTTGGGGTGATTATTCTGCATTACAGAACTAATTCTTCATTGAGGAACTAATTCCATTTTCTTTTTCCTGCTCCTATTCAATTAAGGCATGCAGAACTGTCATAAACATTGCACACTGTGAACAAACAGATTTATGTCACTAATGCCTGTGATCACTAAACCTAATATGTTTCCAGCTTTGTTCAGATGAACATTTCTTGCATTCTGAGGAATTTCGTAGTGCTACAAAAATGTAGTGTGATGTGAATTCAGATATTCACAGTGCCCAGTCACTTACAGCACTAGAAAGAAAAGCAGGAACATGCACAACTGGTGCTTAGCAGGTAGAAGGCTGGTGTGCAGACATCCCAGCATAACTTGCAGGGACCCAGTCTGAAGAATCCTGAGGACAGCTAAGTACAGCACAGCCCACATTGCACTGGAAGTGTAAAGCCATGGTATGCCTTGTCATTCTCTACTCACAAAGGCTTGCCAGTTATGCTCCAAGCCTGAAATGAATCCTTACTGCTTGCTTGTCTGGTCAGGGAGGTCAACTGTCTCTGTTATGCTCATCAAGGCCTACCAGTGACTGCTCAGCCTGTTACACATCCTGGGTGTTTTGGCATGCAGCATTGTGTATGTACATGCTCACAGGACCAGGGCCTTGGAAATGTGTCCATGAGACTGCCCCATCTAGGTATTGGCAAACAAGAGCAAGTTGTCACATGGGACACTATAGAGGCTGGGCTACTACAAGAGTATTTCCAGACCCTGCACTGGTGCTTTGGGCAACAGAGCATAGTACCAACTGGTGGGAGCACATTGCCCCAGGAATCTGGAACAACAAGCAGCGGCACAGAACTGGGTGCACCAGATCATCTTCACGAAGGTCTGGATCAACCTGGTTCCCAGCCTGGAGTGCAAGTTATCAGTACAGGGGCTCCCCTTACTGTGGGGAAGCACATTGTCATAACCATCCGGAAGTTCACCGCTCTGACAGTCTCAAGTCCATTGCCAACCGGTTCGGTATAGACAAGTCTACAGAAGCATTGACTGTAGGACAGGGATGGGCAAAATGGTGGATCTGGCCAACAGCTGGACTCCATTATCCAGCAGCCCCTGCCTGTGTGGCTGGGGCTGCTTTCCATGGAGACCCCAGCAGCAGCCATGCTGTGATAGCCTGAGGCTGGGGTTTCCATGGAGACCAGCTCCAGCAGCACTGGTAGGGCGCGCAGCAGGGTAGGGAGCTGCTTCAGGGCTGGGCTGGGATCTTGCAGCAGTGACAGCATGATCTGGAGACAGGGCAGAGCTGCAATCTGCAGCCTGTATGCTCCAGGTGGTGGTGTGCAGGCATCTGATCATGGCTCTGCCCTGGCTTCTTGCAGTGGTAACAGCATGGTCTGGAGCTGGAGCAGGGCCTCAATCTGCTGTCTACACACCCCTGTCCAGAGCATGCAGGCTAGATTTGGGAAGAGCGTTCCTCTCCTCTGACATGGTATAGAACAAGGTATGAAAGTAGGTTTAAAAATCCAGTATTTCTCTTGCTTTCTGTTCCAGTTGTGCTCTGCTGCTTTATTCATATGGTTTGTGAGACAGGCTTCTGCAGCAAAAGGAAGGACATTTACATCTAGCAGGTGTATTTCAAATATGTTTAGTACAGTAGAAAGCTGCATATTGTCATTGGTTCATGTTTTCATTTAACATCAGTATTTAAAGTATGTTGCACAATGATTGTAATACATTTGAAAATAATTGTACTACATTTTACAATTGTTTACATTAAACCATTTAAAAATCTGCTTTAAAACAGCCATCTGGGTTAGGATCAAATATTTTGTCTTTTGAAGGTGTCATGGCAAATCTTGGTCCTGGTTCAGAGATCCTCCCACATGAGAATCCAACATGTCTGTACTAAACTTACTGGGTTTGGTCAGACAGAAATATATGCCAAGCCTGCAGGTCATGACATCAATTATGTAGCTTTGTCAGGTATTCTGTAAAGTTTCCTGTTTTTTGGGAGCGGGACGGGGAGAGGTGTTGCTTAAGTTCAAAATTCAAGTTCTAGTAAAGTGTGCTTTGTGGATAGTTCAAATAATTGAATATTTAATTCTTTAGGTTTTTCTTCTATTTTATCTGGGTAGAGTACTTAGGATCTTTGTAAAATGTTAAAATAATTGTACTTATATTCTTCAACTTAACTTTCCCTTTTTAGGTGACTGTTACTCACCTCCGGCCTCTTGAGGCATGCTTTCTTTCTTTCTTTCTGTCTATCTACTTACACATCCTCCTCCATCACCAATAATCATGCCAGCCGAGACTGGCAGTGTTAATGAAGGGATGGTATGCTATTGACAACTTCTGAACTTGGTAACAAAGTGCACACTGCCTGCAAAAATCACTTCCTTCTCCCTAATAATGGTTTCTGCAGTACCATTGTATGTAGACTGTTGCTGTAATTGCTTACTGCAAGATTCTAACCTGAAGTAGCAATATCTGTATTTTTTGGTGCTTTTCTCATAGAACAAATCTTATCAGAATAATAAGTGCCTGGTGTAGAGATTCTTTACTAGACTTCTGATATGGTCAGGGTCAGAACGTCTCAAACTGGTCTTATGAACACTTTTCAGAGCAACCTGTAAGTCCAGTTTTCTACACACAAATATTTGCTTAGAAAATAAAATCAATTTGCCTGAAATTTCACCTGCCACTTGGAGGCAAATAAGACATTTGGCAGGTGTAAGAACATCTAACTTAGAGTAATATGGTGTTTTTTGTTGCTGACAAGTGTTTTTTGTAGAATAACTTTTTGGACTATTCCTTGTTTTATCATGCCATTAATTGATTGAATGTGTGGCCGTGTCACAACTTAAGATGTGATTAACTGGTTAATCATGTCTTTAGATTAATATGTGGCAGGGGCCTGTGTAATGCAGATATAGTGCAGGTTTGATGGTGCAGTTTTCTAGAAATTTTTCCTTCAGGTGACTCATGAAGAGGTTGGCATACTGAGGGACCATGTTTATGTCCATAGTTATGCACAGGGTTTGGGGGAAGTGACAGTTGTTGAACGTGTAGTTGCAGGTGAAGATGAAGTGTATGATTCCTGCTTTAACAACTGACCTTTTCGAACCTGAAATTACTATGCCTGTTATGCTGTATATGTAACGCTGGGCATGACGCTACACATGCCCTCACCTGATTAGTGGGATCCTGGCGTACCCAGTAGCCGCTGGCCTTGTTCAGCTCCCTGGGTAGCTGCTGCAGTCCCCAAGCGGAGAGCCTCCCCTAACAATCAAACAATCTTGCAGTCCTTTATAAAACTATTCACAGAATTTAATTATTTACAAGGTAGTATATAATTAATACAATAAAATCAATAATATTACACACACACAACCCAGTGATGGTGGCTTCAGGGTTAATGCTTCTCTGATGCACCTCACACCAGGGGGATACGTACAAATCACCCACGATAAATAAGGAACCAATAAATAAATACGTTGATACACCAACTAATAAACTATCTAGAACTTATTTACACACTCAACCTATAACTTGTATGCTGCAGGGTAACTGAGGACCCCGTGTTCACTGCCTCTGGCTTGGTCTCTCAGGGAGCAGGGCTGCATCTTGTGCCCCTGCACAGGAGCCCCGGGTGGTCCCTGCTGCTGGCGTCCCTCTCCGAACTCCAGGCATCTCTGTGCGGCAGGTGGTGGCTCCTCCCTTGTGGTCCCTGCAAGAGAGCTGATTCCTGCCCAGACCCCCATCTCCTGGCTCAGCAGGGAGCAGTGTGGGCTGCAGGCTGGAGCAGTTCCCCTGCTCGGCACAGCCTCACAGCATCCAGCTAATGCAGCCCCTCCCTGGGCCCTGCTCTGGCCGGAGCAGTCCCTGCCCCTCTAGCCCAGGGCTCCCTCCAGCACCCGAGCCTGCCCCTCCCCGGTGCTTTCTCACTCACGGGGAAAACACCAGGGCAGTCTCCAGCCTCTCCCCCTGGCCCTGCATCCCCATCCCCTGCTGTGCTCGCCCAGCCACACGGGCTTAGAGCAGGGTTTCCTCACAGGCAGCTTCTCTCTTGTGCCTGCCCTGGCAGGGCTCCAAGGGGGATTTCTGAGGCACAGCATGGTGAGGTCCTTTTCCTGACCTCCAGCCTGTCTTTCTTCCCCTCTGTTTTCCCTGTGTGGGGAAAACTGCTCCCCCCTTTTAAACAAGTCTCCTTAGGCAATCCCAGGCCAGGACTCTTTCTGGGCTTTTGCTGAGGTTCCTCATTGAAACCCATGGGTGGCTGGTTCCACCTGAGTCGGGGGGGGGGAGGGGGGGCACATGCCCCACCCCAGCAGCCAGTCAGCAACTGGGGGAGGGTCCCCCCATGGCCGATTTTGCCAACCTGGAAGCACGAGTGGGGCACCTGGAAGTGCCAGTGGTGCTTTTCCTGGCACTCCCACTCCCCAGCCAGTGCTTACAGGGGGGGAACAGTGCTCCTGCCTGCCACCCCTGCCCATCACCTAAGCAGGGAGCGCTCTCAGGGGGTGCATGTGCACCCCCTACGCGTCGCCACTGTTCAAACCCCTGCTGGGGTTACATCACTCCTCCCACTTCAAAGAGGGCTACCTCCAGAACAGCTTAATTTGCTCCTAGGGCAGACAGTGTCCCTACTGGGACAAACTCTCTCTTCACACTGTCTGTCTGCAGGGCAGCCCTCCCTATCCCTTCTGGTAAGTACAATTTTAATGCTGCTACACGTATAAGATACTTTGCCTTTAATTTCATCATGATGTAGTTGGTCATCTTTTGGTACCCTGAACAATGCTCTATTGCTTAGTTTTTTCCTATTGTTCATGTCCCATTATGATCCTCTCCACCTGAGCTGCAAACAGTTGGCTCAAGCTGAAAATGAACAACGGAAGCACTTAATGGGTGTGAGCAGATAAGATTTGAAAAACCTGCAGTCTGCAGTGGTTTTTGGGAGATGGTTGATACTGGACACGTCTGCATGTGACACTATGGCGCTGTTGTTACTGCACCATCATTTAGTACTTCCTTTTGGAAGTACTAAAAGATGGTGCACTAACAGCCAGTACTGCGCTCTGTGCACCATGCACAATTATTTTTAGGCACTACGTCACTATAGTGACTCACTATAATGGGGAGGAAGCACATTGTTACAGCAACGTAGCTGCGGCATCACGAATTTTGCATGCGAACACTATGTCACTGTAGCATGTTGCTACAGCGACGTAACGTGAAAACACACCCACTGAATGGCAAGATGTGTTCTCTTGTTCTGTTCACAAGAACAAGCAACAGTAGACTTTGCTAATTTAAAAAATATTGTTTTTAGTGTTTAAGCATACAAAGCAAATTCTTTAATGTTTGTTATAAAACAATAGTTTTAATTGATAATATTTTATATAATGAAACAGAATTACCTACGTAAGTTATCATTCAACTTCATTTTTTCTTCACAAGAAGAAAGGTAACTCCTTTGCCAGCTCTTATAGAACTGGCTATAAAATATGTTGGTTTAGTAGTAGTAGTAGAGTGTGTGTATGTGTGTATGTATGTATGTATGTATCTATAAAAAGATACACACACACACACACACACACACACACATAGAGAGAGAGAGAGAGAGAGAGAGAGAGAGAGAGAGATATTGAGAGAGATTAACCATAAAATGTATATAGAGTAAGATTAACCATAGCATTTAATTTCATAAAGGTAACATTGTGTGTGACTATTTAAGCATCTGGAAACTTTAGTTTTACTGAGGATGCAAAATGGACATGCATAATCTTCATTTTTCTTTATTAAGGATTAATTCGATTCATTATGAAGCACTGATGTTGTCCAAAGACTAGTTTGGTCAGCAAGTCTGAACCCCTTGGGCAGCAGTGAATCTCTCGGGAGTCATGTTAATTTTAGCTTTCTAGGGAAGCTATGAGCCACAACGGGGGTAGGCACTGGGATTTAGGTGTGGGGAAGATGAGACTGAAATTTTTTTTTTACCCTCATTCCCATCCCCTCTACCTGTCTGTAGCCAGCAGCCACCACAAGGGGGCTAGGGATAACAAATATCTTCCATCCTCTTTAGTAATCAGGAGTCCATAAGAGTACAGAAAGCTCTGTCATGTTACTGGAGGTGAAAGGTAAGAGGAACTTTACATTTAATCAATCTCTCAGTAGTCAACATGTGGTTATAAAGGATGGTGGTACAAGGATAGCAGTTCCAAATCCAGAAACAGCCTGGCAGGGAATCCTAGGAAAGGATGCAGCATCAAATTAAAGTGATACAGGTCTCCATGGCTTGGCTGTATCTTAGAATGCACTTTTCTTTTGAAACCATCTGTTTTTTTTTGTTAGAACATGAATTTTCTTGCACAGGTCACTTACCTATGTTACAAACAATTAAAAGGATCCCAAAGAATAACAGTCCCTGAGAGAAGCAAGGTGGGTAAGAGTGCTCAGAAACCCACTTGGCTCAGCAAGGGCATTCAGCAATGCCTGAGGACTAAAAGGGGGGCGTACAACCAGTGCAAGGGAGGAGCTATCACCAAGGAGGAGTACTCCTCCTTGGCCTGGGAGTGTAGGAGGGCTATTAAGAAGGCCAAGGTAGAGATGGAACTCAGGCTAGCATCCAGGATTAAGAACAAAAAGTCCTTTTTCAAGTACATTGGGAGCAAGAAGAGGGCACCAGGCAGGGTAAGGCCCCCACAAAATGCAAATGGTAATCTTGTGGCTACGCCAGACAAGAAAGCTGATATTTTTAAGTTTCTTTGCCTCTGTTTTCCTGAACAGGGACTGGGATATCCCACCTACCAGAGGTAGGAACAATCTTGGGGATAGCTCTATCAGGCCTTCAGTCAGTGCAGATGTAGTTAGGGGTCTTCTGGAACGGCTAGACATTTTTAAATCTGCAGGTCCAGATGCCCTCCACCCAAGGGTGTTGAGGGAGCTGGCAGGGGTCATCGCGGAGCCCTTGGCCCATCTTTATTAGCATTTGTGGTCATCTGGCTAGGTGCCAGGGGATTGGAAACTGGCTACTGTGGTCCCAATTTTCAAGGGGAGGAAGGAGGACCCAAGTAACTATAGGCCTGTAAGCCTTACCTCAGTGCTCCGGAAAATCTTGGAGAGGATCATCAAGGAGCACATCTGTGGGGGGCCTGCAGGGGAGGTCATGCTCAGGGGCAATCAGCATGGGTTCAAAGGCAGGTCCTTCCTGACCAACCTGATTGCCTTTTATGACCAAGTAACTAAATCCTTGGATGATGGTGTCACTGTGGACATAGTCTTTCTAGACTTTAAGAAGGCCTTTGACACGGTCTCTCACCCCATCCTCATCAATAAATTAAGTGACTGCGGCATTGATGCCTGCACAGCTGGATGGGTAAAAAATGGGCTGATGAGGCGCACTCAGAGAGTAGTGGTGGACGGATTGTACTCAACCTGGTGAAATGTGAGCAGTGGGGTCCCCCAGGGCTTGGTCCTGGGACCCGCACTGTTTAACATCTTCATCAGCAACTTGGACAAAGGGGTGGAAAGCATGCTGTCCAAATTTGCTGATGACACTAAGATGTGGGGCGAGGTGGACACACTTGAAGGGAGAGAGAGGCTGTAACTAGATTTAGACAGACTACAAAAGTGGGCAGATGAGAATAGGATGGGGTTCAATGTAGACAAATGCAGGGTGCTGCACCTTGGGAGAAGGAATCCACTGCATACATACAGGCTGGGGAGTTCCCTTCTTGAAAGCACAGAGGTGGAAAGGGATCTTGGAGTCATTATTGACTCCAAGATGAACATGAGTCGCCAATGCCAGACCGCAGCCAGCAAGGCCAGCCATACTGTGTCGTGCATCCAAAGGTGCATCTCAAGCCAGTCCAGAGAGGTGATCCTCCCCCTCTATGCGACTTTGGTCAGGCCTCAGCTGGAGTACTGCGTCCAGTACTGGGCGCTGCACTTCAAAAGGGATGTGGCCAGCCTGGAGAGGGTTCAGAGGAGGACCACCTGCTTGGTGAGAGGGCAGCAGGACAGGCCCTACGAGGAGAGACTGAGGGACCTGAACCTGTTCAGCTTCAGCAAGAGGAGGCTGAGGGGGGATCTGGTGGCTGCCTACAAGCTCATCAGGGGAGATCAACAGCAAATAGGCAGAGCCCTTTTCTCCCAAGCACCACCTGGGGTGACAAGGAACAATGGTCATAAGCCCATGGAGAATAGGTTTAGGTTAGAGATCATTAATTTGAGTCACCGAGGCAGTAATCAACTGGCTCCCTCATGTGGGCATCATAGGCATCACCATAAGGTGATACAATCCTGGGCTGTGCTGTACTGAGACAGGCTGTGTTAGCTTTGGATATGCTAGCTTCCAATTCAGTAGTAGTGTGCAACTGTGCATGGGCAGATCTAGGATTTTGAAAAGGGGGGTCAGATAGTATGTATGTTGCCTCATCACATACAAAGCATCACATATTTTTCTCCAGTTAAAAATAAACTAACTAGAAGATTTAATAATACACCAAGGGCCCAAGGCTGTGTTATTCAGCTTATGACTGGAGCAAAAAGAAATATATATTCATTGGTATGAATTAAAAACAATCTTCAGGGCTGCAAAATATATGCTTCATTACCAGGAGATGGCAGAAGAAAGGTCAGCTTGATTGGTAGACCATCAAGACCATTAAAAAGGAGATGGTTGTTAACACCTGTGGAATGAAGATTTTAGAAGAGATCAGGTAGATGACAATGTGCCATGAAGTCAAGTGACTCCCAGCCTCAGCATGACCTGAGTAGAAATCCTGTTGCCACAGCAGGGGAGTGGAACCACTTGGGATGGAGCAGGAACCAAGTGGGATGCAAGTGCAATCCCTCAAATCTGCCCCTACAACTGTGTTAATGCAACACTGCACGCAGGCCAGGAAGAGACGCAGAATGCATTAGCCCATGTGTACTGCTGCACTAATGCACCTATACTGCACCTAATTCAGGAGCTAGGGTGTACAGAGTCAGTGTGGCATATCTCAGCACAGTGCTGCCTTGTCCCACACAGACAGATCAATAGAAGCTAAAGATAGAATTGATCCTTCAAAACTGTTTCCCATCCATGTTTTCTACCTTTTTTCCCCCATCTCTTCAAGTGGTCAGGTTATAAGATTAGACAGTTTGAGGAATCTCTATATCTGACAGACTGCAGACCCCATTTTTAAATGTAGGGCGTGGCTATTTTCTCTGCCTTTTTTTCCTTCTATATACTGGAGGTGATGGGATGAATTTCTGCATTTGGTACAGAGCTGACAATAGAATGCTATTAAATGTTCATGGTTGCCCATTTAAGTAGAACATCCTTGGATAAAGAGATGGCCGTCGCACAGAGCAGACCAGTTTTTCCAAGTCTGAATTCCGGGGAAGAGATCACTAAACACCTTGTCATTGGGTTGAGAACTTCAGTCAGCTGAGGAAGCTGAACTAGAATTAAGCTGAAGGTTATAAAAAAAGAGGTGAGGCAAATGGAAAGGCACTGACTGCAGACACCACCGAGTGGAAGGGAGAGAGGCGATCAGAAGCAGAAATTTGTCTGCCCAGGAAAAAGAGATGGAAGAAGGCCAGGGAGAGGGACTGCATAATCGAGAGGAAAAGCCACGTGCAGGAAGAGGGATTCCAAATCCCATAGACATCTCGGACCTCAGCTCGGACAATTCTCCAGAGTGGTGAGGAAGCTGAGGCAAGGGATATTCATTTGTTTATATCTGTCTAATGCTCATGCTAGCTTAAAGATTGATCGCATTTTGGAAATTGTACAATGTCTTTGTCCATCTGCTTCAGCTATCACATGTCTCTGAAGAGGTGAATTTGAAACATAGAGCAGATAAATGGTTGGACTGGTGGAAAAGGATGTTCTTAAATTACAGGCAAATCTGAGAGATGAGTACTGGCTAGGGACGCTGAGCATAAGATCTCTTTTCCATGGAAGACTAGGGGGAGAGAGAAAGAGAGGGCTTGAGTCCAGGAAGTACGCCAGAGTCAAAGGAAATGGTTAGCGCTGGAGCTGGCACAGACGAAGGGAAGCTGAGAAGCAGATAAGGTAGCCTTCCTGGAGTTTGGTGGTGCTGCATTTAGATTGCTTCCAGTATGCGAGCTAGCTCAGCGCAGGCAGTCTTGGCATGTGTGTGTAATACTGCAGTCTGCAGTGTGGACATGACCTATCATGCTGGGATCCAAATATGGCAGCCTGGTAACTGTGAAGTTTCTGCTGTCAGACCAGCGATATGTACACGCTATATGTTTATAGCTCTTAGGCTGAGGCCAGCATATACTGTTTCTGCAAGTCCATGTCTGACACAGTTGAGTATAATACCAAATGTGGGGTTGGCTGCAGTTTTTTCTTTTTCAAACCTTACACCTTCTAATACATTTTGAAACCATCTTTCGCTACAATCTCATATGCTACAACTCTTGCATAGTTCAGCATGTCTACAAAAACCTGCTTTATAAGTGTAACCCGGGTGGTGGCCCAATAGTTGTCACCCCTGCCCAATATCAGGGATGGTGTGGTGAGAGTGGGGCAGGGCTTCCAGCCAGAACCAGTTTACTTTCCAGCCAGCCCCTGCTCCCCACAGAGCAGCCCGTGGTCCCAAGAAGGTCTAACACTTAACTGATTTAACTATTTACACTTCATTTACAAAACAAGAATAACAGGAAAGGTTATTGACAAGTGAACTTAAATGGCATAACCAGAATCACAAAACAAACCAGAATGCATTAGTCAACCCTTGACTCAAGAACCGCAGGTAGGGTAAGTGGCAGCTTTCAGCCACTGCTGAGGTGCTACCACAAAGAAGCAAGGTGGTCACTCCCTGCAGCTCCAACAGGCTTCCAGTAAGCCACAGACTGCAACAGGTTAAGATCTTCTGGTCTGCAACAATCAAATTGTATCAAACCCCAACCTCCCAAAGAGGCTGAAGGGTGACCCTCTGTGGCAACGAAAAAGGCAAGCAAGAAGCAAGAGAGTAGGCTCCTGCAGCAATCAGCATGACCCGAGCACAAAGCTTAGGGACTCCATCCAATGACAATCAGCTGCAGAATAAGGGACAGGACCGAGTCCCCTCTGGGGCAGTCAGTGGCAGAGGGTCAGCAGCACAGACAGCTCCCAGGGGTCATTGCTCCAAACCCCTGCTCCAGATGCCTGGCTGGGCATCCCACATGCCTTGCGGCTCGCCAATCCCACTCCAAGCGCCAGCCTGCACCCCGAGCTCCCAGGGACCCTCATAGTGGCGCTCTGTTGCTCCTCAGAATCCCAATGCCTTGCCTGCTGCTGTCCCACTTCCCCAGGGAAGGTGAGGGGTTTCCTCAACTCACCGGCCCAGCTCCCTGCTCCGGATAAGGATGCCGCCTGCGCTCCTGGCCGCTGCCTCTTCTCCGCAGTGGAGCGGGGGGCCGACTGCCACCCCTAGCCTCCGGGAGACCCGGCACATCCAGCACACTGCGATGGGACCTTGGGGCACCAGCTCTCTGGCCACGGCTCCCTCTCTGCTGCAGCTGGAGGCACGGCCGATTGCAGCTGCCGCCTTCTCCCAGGGCCTTCGAGGCTCTTCAGAGTGGGGTCTCTGCTCCCTCGGCTGGGTCAGCTCACCCCAGCTCTTAGACCTCCTGCGTCGTTCCCCAAAGTCACTGTCAGCAGTTCCCACACCAGTTCGGTTGCTGCTCTTATCCCCTCCGGCAGTCCCTCCCTGGCTTGCAAACCGGCCAAGCAGGGCTCAGGGTGGCGGGCCCCCAACCCCGACCATCCCCCTTCCATGCGAATGAGGGGATTGAAAACCCCCTCTTTCGATTGGCTTCTCCTTTTCCACAGGGCAGGGCTCCCCTGCTCCACCCTTGTGGCCGCTCACAGTTTACTGGCACTGTTTCTAGCCTAGGGTAAGTCTTTCAAGCCAATCTGGTGAGCCCACATTGGCAGTCTGTTCCATCAGAAACCCATTTAGCTAGGGGCTGGATGAAACAGACTTCAGCTTATTCAGTTGTCTAATGTACAGTGCAGCTGAACTTCGTTTTTATCCTTTCAGGACTGGGGCTAAATTCCTTTAAACTTCCCAGTCAGTTCAGTGTCTCTGACTGGCCTGAAATGAAGAAGGTGTTTGCAGATGTATTTTCACCCCCAGACCCTTCTCTCTTCTCCACCCGCCCGTCCCTCCACGCACACTTGCCTCCTGGGGGAGTGTGTATCTGTGTGTGTCTGCATCTGCACGTGTGCGTGTGTGTGTATGTCTGCATCTGCGTGTGCGTCTGTGTCTGCATCTTTGTGTGTGTGTGTGTCCCCTGCCCGCTCGGCAGCAGCAGGCACATGGCATTGCATAGCGCTTGGGGCAGCAGCAGCGGGGTGCAGAGTTCAGCCTGCAGCAGCAGCTGCCTCTGCCCTGAGCACAGATCTGGGGGGGCACGGGCCCGCCGGGCCTCCGCTGGGGTGCGAACAGCACTGGGAGCGCCCCCCCCCCCCCATGCCCTCCAGACAAACCGCTCTCACGGCTCCATCCCGCACCCTGCCCCAGCTGTATAGTGCCTGCCCCAACTCTGGCCCCAGCCCCACTCCCACCCTCACCACCAGGGCCTCAATTTGCTGCCCCCACCCCTTCAAAATAAGAAAAAAAAAAAAAAAGGGGTACATGAGCTGAAACTTTCAGGCAGAAGGGGTACAGTTGTTAAAAAAGTTTGAAAACCCCTGTGGTAGGGGGTGTTTTGAGGCCCTGGAGGGTGACAACCCTATGGCACTCCTATCTCTTGTGCATGTGCACATCTGGGGAAAAGGGGTTTCACATCATCCTAATCCATATCCATTATCAAATAACAATACATTGGTTCCTTTTGCTCAGCTCCGAGAATTGTTCCCTGACTTGATTTTAGAGGTTGGTAAAACAGGTAGCTAACTTGAGGGCATGATATATCAAGCAGAGCTTTCCACTGAAAAAAAATGATATTCATGTTAGATGTGTTACCTTTTCCTGTATAATGTTCTACTTTAGATTGTGTTTGAAAAGATGAAGAGCTTCTGAAGGTGTTTCATTTTGATTTTTCAGAAACAACAGCATATTTGCCTATATCAGGTACTGCACCAAACATGCAAAAGTAACCCTCAGTCATACTATAGCAGAAGTTTGCCAGGCTCTTTTGCACTGGTTATACTTTTCAAGCATCTTATCAAATCTTCAGACACCAGGTAGAAACAATGTTTTGGGACCTCAATTTTCTCTACAGAGCTGTACTGAGGAGCCATTCCCATTTTCTTCTGACACACAGGATATAATTTGTTTGTTTGTTATCTGTACTGACCTAATTTATAGTTAGTGACATTTTTTTCTGAAACAGGTGAGTTTAATCTAGTCTTTAGATAGCTCTTTCAGTTCTAGTTATCTTTCTTGCAACAGTAGTATGTGCAAAGTATTCAGACGGAAGTGTGATTTGGCACTGTTCCTTTAAATTATCTGCATGCCCTTTACTGTACTGGGCACAGGAAGTGTGGTCCTTATCCCCAGGACCTTAGCTTGATCACATGCAGGATGGACACAAATATCACAAATGACATCTCCTTTCAATTTACTGAGCTCTGCTCAATAACAGGGAAGGAAACTTTTAAAATAGGATCTTTTTTCTCTTTAGGTAATATGACTTCATGCATGACTTAAGAGTCTACAGGGCTGGGCTCTGTTTCTTAGCTTTGCCATTTGGGGCAAGTCCCACAACTTTCTGAGCCTCCCCTTATGAGGTAACAATTCATTTTCTGTGGGCTCAACAGGAGGGTTAATTTGTTTACCCTTGTAAAGTACTTTGCAATATTTTGTCAACATGTGATTTCTGCTTCCTCTTCTATGGGTGTGAAGTTCCTCAAGCCACAGAGTCCATGCACATCATTTATAGCTGCTGGAGCATGGGATTTGGGGAGGACTGTGTAGGATATTGTGGAGCTCTGTTCTGCAGCAGCTGCTTGTCTTACAGTACTTGTAGGGATGACTGAAATGCACTGGGGAGTCTTCCCTTCATGGGCCTCTGTAGGGCTCAGTGTAGGGCTGTATGAGCTTAAGTAGTAGTGAGAGGGACTCTAAAGCCTTTTAGCGACTGAGCAGGAAGGATTTTTTCTTTCCCACATCTTAGGGAGTCCCAACCGAGTACACAGGCTTTATGCTGAATGGAAAGATGAGGGTCCAAGTGTTTAGTATCATCAATGTCTTGTCACAACAGTAATGGCTTTATTTCGTGCTAACCCTTTGCCCGGCCCCTGAGATATGTGTGCCCATTATATGCGTTTTCCCTCTAAAACACAATCCTCTAGTCATGGATAGCTGGGAGCTCTCCAGACAGCCAGGAGTTGCTAATCTTAACATGCACTTCCCCACCCCCTCCCTTCATAACTTGTGATCAGAGAGCCATGAAAGTATGCGAGCCCCTCCTCCAGCCCAGACCTACCCCTCTCTGCATAGGAGCTGGAATCCATGTCAACCAGAGGAGAGAAAGCAAACTTTTTCACTGCCCTTTATAGGAACTGTAGGCTTAGCCTACCAAATGCCTTTAACCAAGCAGAATTTCAGTGAGGTGCTTCTACTACCACCCGAGGTGGACAATGCCATGCAAGACAGCATCAGAGAGAAGGACAACTCTTTCTTAGCTGGGGAAGATGCCTTTGGATCAGCGGAGCCTGTCAAGAAGCCGACGGGCAGGCTGGTTATGCACAGCATGGCCATGTTTGGCCGGGAGTTCTGCTATGCGGTGGAGGCTGCCTTCGTTACTCCGGTGTTGCTCAGTGTGGGGCTCCCCAAGCACCTCTACAGCCTGGTGTGGCTCATCAGTCCCATCCTGGGCTTTGTGCTGCAGCCTGTGGTGGGATCAGCCAGTGACCACTGCACTTCGGGCTGGGGAAAGCGGCGACCTTACATTCTGGCTCTGGGAGTCATGATGCTCCTGGGCATGGCTCTGTACCTTAATGGGGATATGGTGATCTCAGGTGAGTGACCTGAGCGAGCTGGCAAAGCTCATCTTGCTTTTTGCACTGGGAAGAAAAGAGGATTTTCTGTCCTTAATTGAAGGTTAGGAATGGAGACAGCACATTACATATCTTGATTGCACTGAACGAATGGAGGAACGATCTGTTCTTTGTGCAGGTTCAATGGTAACCCTGCCTGTTGCCAGCTTGTTCTGTACACTCTGTGCATGTGAATACAATGTATTGTGTGTCTGTGTGCTTGCCTGCTACATTCATAAAAGTTGTAATAGCCAGACCCAGAGAGGTTTTAATTAGCTAAAACATGACTTGTGAAGATTGATGATAGGTCTTATGTGCATGATTCACTTCAGATCTGACCATCTGCAAAATGAATGTGTTGGTTTCACCCCTCAACAAACATCTCAAACAGGGCTTGGCATTCAAGGGAAATACTTCAATTATTCACGTGTTTAATTCATCACTCTTTTATGATGCAGGATAATAAATAGTAAGTAACTCCTGGTGACTCTTTTGCATTGTGAATGTTGTGCAAAGCTGAATAGGGATACATTTGTAAAGGCTGTGAATATTACAGCTGAAGTTGTAATACTGAAGTTCAGCTGTCTCAATGTAATGCTATTTTTCTATTACAATGAGTGATTCTGGAGAAAAATACATGCCTCCATACCAATGTTTTCTGTGCTTTTAACATTTCTTGGTGCCAGCGTATGCTGAACCCGGTGTGCCCATGTAAGGATGCTATGTGGAGGCACTTGGGGAGTAGTAAAATGTCATGTTCCAGATAATTACCCTGTTGCATTTAGTCTCCTGCAAAACAGGAGCCGGTTGTAATAAGAAGTTTGTTCTTCCTCTTGCAGCTGTGACCACCAAGAGAGGCCAGCAACAACAGACCTGGGCCATAGTCATTACCATGTTGGGTGTGGTACTCTTCGATTTTGCAGCTGACTTTATTGATGGCCCCATCAAAGCTTATTTATTTGATGTTTGCTCTCATCAGGATAAAGAGAAGGGTCTTCATTACCATGCCCTCCTCACAGGTATGCAAACCCTTCCTCTTTCACTGTCTCTGGGTATGATGGAGGGAATTGCCTGAATTTTTCTCTTTCACTGCACTTTTGATCTTCTTCAGTGAACTGATCATCTGATCTTGTGCCCCAGTCACGAGTGTCTTATTGCTGGGTTTCCTTACAGAGAGGCATTACTTTTGTGACTGCAACTGCAGGGACTCTGCTGCAGAAAGCTTCTGTCAAATTTATAATAAAAAAAAATAAAGGTTGGATTACATGAAGGGAAAGTAGAGAAAACTTGCCCACCCCCCTCTCTAAAAAAATAGAAGAAAGTGATTTTCCCAGCCTTGTGTTAACTTTTGCTTTGAGGAAAAAAATCATAAGGCATGTAAATGGGTCCTGCTTTTCTGTAACAGGGAAGGTTACAGAAAAGCAGGACTTTTTAAAGTTTGACCCCAGACTTCAAAGGTGTTCCAATATAGGTTTGGGATTGGCTTCTCATCTGTAAAGCCCAAGATAAAGTTCATAGCCTTGTTGATTTTTAAGGTCAGATCCAAAGTGCCATGAAATTTGGGTGTGTTTGAGTCCAGCATTTTGGTTCATTTTATTGTATACAGGGTGTTTCTAAAGTCCTTGTGCAACTTCAATAACTTTGGATGTATACATGATAGAAGCAAACTGCAAATGGCAATTAAAAGCAGAATTCATTAAGTTTTAACACAATACAGCTCAAATTTCTAGACTTCAACATAATCATCTTTCATGATACATCATTCAATCCGATTTTCCAACAACATTTTGGAAGTTATTTTTATTTTCAGTTATGGGGTCTGAAATAAAATGAAAAAACATGCTTACACCATGCTAAAAAACTTAATGAATTATACTTTCAATCCCCATTTACAGTTTGCTTCCATGACGTGTATATCCAAAGTTATTAAAGTTTAATGTTACACAAGGACTTTATAAACACCCTGTATATTGTGAAAGGCCCTAAACCATTAATCTTCACATTGACAAGGGTAGGCAAGAGTCACGTAAGTTTGCCTGTACCCCTGAGACTATGAAAGGGTTGTCCACGCAGCCCTTGATAGGCCAAGGTATGAAGCCAATAATGGGAACAGACAAGGTGAGAGGTCATGTGACTCCATGTATACTGATGTCATGGCCCACTAGCCATAGGCAAATAGAATGTAAGTTCTGGGCCTGTTCTGGCCAGGAGGATGAAGCTGTACCGAATCTGTTGGTGCCTGCCACTTTAAGGGCTGGGTCAAGCATCCAGCAGGTGCCATTTAAGAACCTATTGTATAAGGGCTGCAGTCTGCTGCTGCAAGCCTAGGCAGAAACATCGCCTAGCTGAGCTGCAGCAGGAACAACCCCAGAGGTAAGGGCAAGAGCTTATGGGGATGGCGAGGAGGCTCTTGGTCCTGGGCATGACCTAGAATTGCACCCTGCCGTGGATGGGTGGCCTGGTGGGGCTTCTGGTGGTGCAGGAGTCCCCAGGAAATGCCAGGCCAGTTACCACCTGGTGAAAGGCAGGTAGGGGCACCTTAATTACCACAGCTCCCACAACTGGGTGGGTAACCCCATAGTCGGGCTAAGAAGGTGGGCCTATAAGAGAGAGTGGGCTAGATGCTCGAGAAGCCTGACTTGAGGCACCCTCAACTGGTCAATGCTGGGGCCAGGACCAGAAGGATCAAAAGGGCCAGGGGCCCACCGCGAGGGATGCCCTCAGCTGAGGGCCAGGGGCTCTGACTGGCCTTGAAGGTGAGGTCAGGACCTGTGTGGCCAAAGGTCCTAGAGGGCCACGCCCGAGAGGGGGAAGAGTACAGCGAGCTTGGCAGCCCCGAATGAGGGTGGAATAGGCTGCCTGATAGGAGGGTTTTGGTTGGGGTCCAGACTGGAGGGTTATGGGGCCCAGTGTGGGGCTGGAGATGTTAAGAACTGAGATGCCATCTGCAAGGCATGGGCTGCAGTGTAGAAGAGGTTGGAGCCGCAGATAGTGCTCCCTGGCATCAGGGCTGTAATAGGCAGTCTCCCACATTGTTGTTTCTGTAAACGGTTGGTATAAAGTTGTGGCAGGTGAGACTGGGCTGATTGCCCATAGAGACAGGTGGGCGGGCTGGCAAAAGATCTGGCCCTAGGCTTGCCCCCTGTTACAGTGGTGCATTGGCCGGGAACATCAGCCCGATGGCCGAGCACAGTAGTACCTTCCCCCCTTGTAGGGGTAGTGTTGGAGACCCCCGATGGAGAAAAGGGCATGGAGCCGACAGTTATGAAGTTTAGCAGAGACAGTAGAAGGGCCCCGCACATAGTAGGGTTGAAATAGGAATAGGCCTGAAGGGCTGTGCATGAGAGGGGACTGAGTAGGGCTGAACCAGGAGTAGGCCTGAAGGACAGTCCCAGCATGCGCTGAGTAGGGCCAAACTGAGTAAGCCTGAAGGCAAGCACAAGGGCCAGCCCCTGTTGTGTAAACAGAAGAACCAATTGCCCAGAGAGGGGCCAGTGGCTGGTGTATTAATAGAGGGTTGGAGCCCAGGTTAGTGAGGGGCGATGTGAGTTGCATATGGCGGGAAGTGTTCTAAGCACTTCTCAGAATTAGCAAAAGATCACTCCCTTTGGCAAAATGTCGAAGGCATGCAACTTAAACGCAACATCTATGGAGGAGGGTCACGATCAGACAAAGGAGTGAATGAAGGAAGGCAAGACAAAGACGAAAATAAGGTCATATGGCTCCTAGGCAAACCATATGCTTATCACATCAACCCAGATACTTCCTGTTTTCAGCAATGATGGCAGAGGCAACTGGGCAGAAATTGTTCTCAGTCCTGAGGCCTCCACATGTAGTTGTAACTCTTTTCATGTAGTTGTAACTGTAGAGCCACAATGGAGTTAACGGGGCTCCAGGTATGTGCGTATCAGCTGGCAGGGCTGGGGCTATGTGCAGACGCACTTTCCTGTGCTGGTGGTAACACTACATTGCTTACAAAAGAGAGAGAGAGATTTTAAAAATGAGGGCAAGTCCAGACTCTCCTGAAGTCAGCAGCATTACCCTTGATTTTTCCAGGGACAGATACCATTCTCAATACACTTGCCACTGCTTGTGGAAGAAACTTTGCCTATCTGCTGTCTGAAAATAAGTGCTGGACATTTCAGTTTGGTTTATCTTCCCCTTTCCTTTCTATTCAAGTTTTTGGGTTGTGAGGCTAGAAAGGAATTTTTGGTTTTACTTGTTCTGGGCACTTAAAGTGCCAATCTGTGATGCCTTTTGTTAGAAGTGTATGACTAATATGAACTATAAATGGTGACTCGCTCACTAGGCTGTCTCAAAAATGGTCTTTGGGTTACAATCTTGCACACAAAAAAAGCAAGGGGAAAAAACGACAATATTTGGGATTTGTTCAGCCACAAAAGGAAATGCAAACCTATTCCCCCCACACTACTCCAGAATGGATTACCGTAATATGAAAGTACAGGAATTTAAATGCTTCCTTATAATTTTATAGAGGTGGTCTCTAAACATCCTGGCTTTTTAACTTTTAAGTGAAGTCACTTTTTTTTTCTTTCTTCAGTTTAGATTAGTTAAAAGACAGTAGAACTGAATCTGTCCAGTCTTGTTCATAAACAGGATTTTTCAAGATTGGTTTTTGCAGAAGTAATTTTTGCTAGTGGGGCCAGATACAATATAAAATGTAATACCTTGTCAAACCAATCACCCATGAGGAATTAAAAATCTATCACGCATATGAATATAACTGTGCTAGTCTCATCTAGGACTTGGATTGGGAGGAGCAAGACAGACATTTGTTATTGTAAAGGAAATAAAGGAGCTAGTTTTAATCGCACTTTGAGCTGCAGACAAAGTTGTTAATTAAAACACAACGAAGGATTAGATAATGAATGAAAAAGTAGAATGGGCATTAAACAGCATCAAATTCACATGCTGGAAGAACAGCTCAGTACCTCTAGGTAAATTTGGGGTTTAACTTTTTTGTTTCATACTTTTTTAGGGGGTGGAGGGGAGAGCTGGTGGAAACATCTTTTTCTATCCCAGTACACAAGGCAAAGATTAGAGTGAATAGTCTATGAACTAGCATGTCCCCCCTTGTGTTACTATATCCCTAGAAATGCAGCAGACCTGAGTCCATCCAGCAAAGAGTAGAGGTACAAATACACAGAAAGGCCCTAGTGTGCCCCCCTATCCTGTTGGTGGCTAGATTCCAGTGCAAGAGCAGAGCTAAATGTTTTAGAAGAGAATAGTTTTCCTCTCTTT
Organism: Alligator mississippiensis; assembly: GCF_030867095.1. NCBI lineage: Eukaryota > Metazoa > Chordata > Crocodylia > Alligatoridae > Alligator > Alligator mississippiensis. The sequence continues at coordinate 280,335,729 of NC_081826.1, forward strand.
AAAATAATTAAACAAGTGTAGGGCCCTTAGCAACCAGCTGAGTTCATGTTTGTGAACAGAGAAGAGCAGAGTCTCAAGTCCCCATCCCAACAATAATGTGGGAAAAATAATACATGAGCTGATGAATTCATCAGCCATGGTAAGGGTGCTTATTTAGCAGCCATGCCTGAAGGATGAGTATGGGATGAAGGCACAAACCTGGGTGTAAGGAGACATAAGCTCTATTCCTGGGTCACTTCTTTGCCCCTTGTTTTTTTCCACCCTTATTATGGTGTTGAGGCTAAATCCATTAATGTTTACATGGAGGTGTAACTGTTCAAGACTGTGCCCTGGGCATGCTTCCCTCCTCCTGCACCTTCTTTCCTGAGCTGCGGCTCTGGAGGTCCAGCAGTAGACAGCATACAGGGGCAGCAGGTGGAGTTGGCCACAAACCTGCATGTCAAGTGGGCAAAAAACCCTCCTTTCTTTGACATCTCCCTCAAGTAGCAGTGAACTCCAGCTGCTGCTGCTTGACAGAATTAATTTTCCCAGAATGCCATTCACTCATTAAAAAAACCACTTCTGCACTGGGGCTGGAACTGGGAATGAAAGATGCAAGGCAAAAGTGGAACGGGGGTTTGGGAGGATGAGACACCCTCACTTTGAGATGCAGAAAATTTTTATCTCCCGTTCAATGCAATGAAACTTGCAGGTGGAGGCCTCTTAGAGAAGGATGAATAACACCACCAACCATTTTTGTTGGGTTTAAACCGAAGGTCTTACTGCTGAAAATCTAGCGACTTGTTGCTTGGAGTTAGTTTAGTTTCTAGTTCTTTCTCCACAGCTGGTGAATGCCTGGTCCTGTGGAGGTCCTTGGCAAAACTCCAGTTGGGTTCAGTAGGGCTGGATGCATCTACCTTAGCCTCAGGAGAAAAGTTCAGGCTTTTTAAGCCCTGTCCTTGGCCAGTGGAGGTCATTTACATACAGTGTTGGCATCTATTGAAAGAAAAAAGAAAACAACAAAACAAAAAAAACCCAACCCAAACTCAGTGCCTGCATCCCATGGCACATTTAGAAGCAAATACCAGTGATGTTCTTTATTTTAACTGGTGCTGGTGGGTATGACTAGCTGAGTGGCAGTAAACTCCAGGTCTCGTAGTGCTAGGGAGCAATCTGCTTTTTAGCAACTCACTCGTTGGAAATGTCATAGGTGCAATGCTTTTTACAGTCAACGCAGATTACATTCAGACCCCGTTTTCTGAATGCTGGTTGACGTGTAGCCAAATGGTCTTACTTTAGCCCTTCATTAACAAGTGTCCACATCACAGAGACCACACTCGGAGTCGGTACCTCAATCTGGTATTATTTCTCTATGGCTCATTTAATCCTTGTACTCCAATCTCAACCCACCAGAATGATCCGTCCAAACCAGGGAGCAGCCAGGATGCTTACATTGCTGTATTGTTTCTGGGAGGATTTTGTCAGTCCGACATTTTTTATGAACATTAAATCCATTCATTTTTAACTGCACTATTTTAGAAACTCTCATTCATTTGAGAGATATTAACAATAGCATTTGAAGAGATTCTTTTAATGATACGATTTGGTCAGTATCAATATCCATGGTTAGGCAAACTTAAATTTTATGTGATGCTGTGACAACATCTCAATAAAAATAATTGAATAATCATTGTTTTATACATCTATAAACAGATTTCTCTCTCTTCTTCTAGGTCTTGGAGGAGCCCTGGGTTACCTTACAGGTGCTATAGACTGGGCACATACTATACTAGGAAGATTTTTGGGATCAGAATTCCAAGTGATATTCTTCATTGCTGCTTTAGTTTTCCTCATCTGTCTTACTGTACATTTGTGTAGTATCCCTGAAGCCCCTCTCAGAGATGCCAATGCAGAAACCAAGTTATTGCTGAAGCTGGATGAGCCCTATGAATATGGTTCCATTGTGAAAGTCAAGAATAGTTACTTAGAATCAGGATATGCTGAAATAAGGACCTTGCCTGATTTGGGAAAATCCACTGAAATGCCACATACTGAGGTAAATACAGTAATCATTTTATAGCCGTTAATGTTCTGTGTCATGAGGCTTTTATGGGGCTGGGATTTTTAAACAAGACGTCTGATGTACAAGGTGATCAATATTTAGTGTATTTGGTATATTAAAGTGGTTAACAGTTGGGGCAATTGATATTTGTGGCATTTTGTATTGTAAATATTTAATACAGGGAAAAAATGTTTAGGGTATTTAACAGCTGGGATGTTTTATAGCTGTGGGGTATGATATGGTTCTATGATAAGGTTTAGTTATTTTCATTTCCATTTAATAAACACTTACATCTTGCTTGTTACGAAATTCCTTGCAAATGGGGATGTTGTTCTTTCAGGACCCCCAGTAAAGGTTGATGTTCCCAGGCTTCTGGATGGGGGCTCAAGCCAGCCTTCCTCCTGAATTTGAACCTGGCCATTGTACTGCCGTCAGGGTGGGTTGTACAAAAATAATGAAACATTAAGAAGGAGGGGGGGAGAGAGAGAGATACTGATTCTGTTGTCTGGAGGTTGATATGGTTGCACAGAAAATTCCAGTTTCAGTGAATTGGCATTCTCCAACATCTCAGGGTTTTCTGGGTGCAGTCTTTATCTGAATCCCTCCACCACTGGGGAGTTGCTAGAAGGACTGTTGGGTCCTTCCAGAGCAGCAGCAACTCCCAATGCTGATCCCAAGAGGCAGTGGAGACCCTAGTGGCACTTCTGGAGCTGCAGCAGGTGGTGCATTTCAGTGCCACCCTGAAGCAATGGAGCGGCAGGAACCCCAAGCAGCACTTCCAGGGCAATGGCAGGTGCACAACCTCCGTGCACCAACCCCTGCAGCAGCCACCCTGAGAAGTGGAAGACAGCACACCCCAGCCAGACTCTTGTCTCCCCTCTCCTTAGGCTGTAGGCCATCCATTGCTGGCTTCTGTCCAGGTCAGCGAGTGCCACCCTCCTGGTGACCACCACACAACTTTCTCCTACAGCCTGCATGTGCCTTTCAAATGAAAAAACTAGGGGAGGGAGGACTAGTGACACATGCAGATCTCACCAGTGACAAAGATCTATGACCCTTCTGGTCCCTTGCATTTAATCTTTTAGGGCACAAATCAGGGAGTAGCACAAACAGGTATGCAGGTGCAAAAGGTTAAGTACCAAGTGAGGGTATGCAAGTTTTGAAGCACATACAGCAGATCACAAGATATATAGAGATATTGATATCGGTATCTAGATCTATCTATCTAACCAAGATTATGCAAGTGAACGCATGAGTGAGACTAACTCTAGAGTAGGGGGAGGCAATTATTTGGGCTGGAGGGCCACTTATGGAGTTTTGGTGAGCTGTTGCAGGCTGGGTCAGTACCCCATCCCCCCACCCACCGCTGGCTCAGTACACCACCCTCACACCCACAACATCTTGCCAACTACACACAGCACAGCCCAGGCTGCCCTCTGTGCCTGAGGTGGGTGGGGCCAAGGGACCTGCCGCAGGCTGGATAAAAATCCTTTGGTGGGCCTGATGTGGCCCATGGGCCATAATTTTGCCCACCCCTGCTCTAGAGCCTGCTGTGTCCATAATCCAGGGCTTGAAGGAGACTCAGATTCAAGTCTCCACTATGAATCAAGTAGAGCAAAGTTATGTACGAGGGTCCCTCACATTCCAGGGGAGAGCTGCAACGGACTGATGGCTGGCTATTTTGCAGGATTAGGGGGTGGCTCTCTCCCTCCTTTACCCCCCCCAAAATGTTCTGTGTTTAGTTTTTATCCCAGACGGACACAAATTCTGACCCTAATGTCTAATCCAGGTGCTCCAGAATAGTCCCATGGAAGATAACTATTTCAGTTTATAAGCAGCAGAATTTGTAAAAGCTAAAGCTCCAAGTTACTTGGAGACAGTAATCTGGGATCAACAGAACTTGGTTTTCATCCTAAACTCCTCTTCTGACTTGTTATATAATGATCTTGGGCAGGTTTGTTAGCTACTCTCTCTGAGTTTTTTTGCATGGGGTTATAACAGTTTACCACTTTTAGATGAGATCTGTAGACAAAAATACACAAAGCATATTCCAAGAGCAACCACTTTGGTTAAATCTGCCTGAGTGTTTCCAGTTTTAGCCGCTATTTTCAGGCACTCAGCTTTCTGGATTAAAATTGTTAATTTGACAGCAGATGTAAATAATTATGAAACAGGATTTCAACAGCCAAATGGGAAAAGATTCGACAGTGAATGATTTCTAAATGCAGAGGAGACCAGCTCTGCATAAAGAAATATTACCAGCTGTTTTAGAAATGACTTTCATTGTCTCTATTGATGGTGTAAATAGCTTGCCTGGATTTTAATACTGGACAGCTTTTGTGGGCCACTCAACAAGAATCAAAGACCACATCTTGCTACCTTCCATAGTACAATAGTGCATTATAGTATCCGGAGCTCCTGCTGCAGCTCCTATGGAAATTTCCACTGGAAGGTACAGTTTCAACTGAAGTCTTTCAAGGTGTAACATCACATTGGGTAGGAAGTGCTAGACCCTGAACTGCCTTCTGGTATGTCTGCACAGCTGCCATTCAAGTCAATGGCCCTTATATATTCAGATACTTAAGGAAAACTCTCTTGCATTCACTGCTGTAGTGAACATAACTGCAGTACTCAGAGTAAGGCCAAATAAGTCTTGACATTACTAATTTTGTTCTAAATGCTGCTCACTTATATACCAGAGGCAAGTGCTTTGGAACCGTTGCTTGCAGTATGGCTCTGGCAAGGTTCTTGTATAGTAGTGAGTGCTAAAGGATTGGAAATGGGTGCATATACTTTGTGCTGTTGACAGCTTTTTAGATTCATGGTAAGTTGGAAAATGACTTGAGCTGATTCTATCTGAAAAATATTTGGATTTCATCCTAAACAGAGTCTTTTATATTTGCTGTTTGGTTCAACTTGAATTGTGTAGAGTTCTGACTGCATGTTTGCTAGGGCTGTGTGAAACGGCACTGTTCTGTTCAGACTTCAGTTCTGAAGTCTGGATGGAACAGTATTTTGTATTGAATATAACTTCAAGTTGAAACAGCCTCGCTGTTTTGCTTCGTCGAAACAACACTGAGGCTGTTTCGACTGTTTCGCCAGACCATGGGGCTGGGGAAGGGAACTCAGCCCAGCTGTGCTGAGTTCCCAACCCCAGCTGGGAGCAGGAAGGCAGCCCAGCAGGGCTGACTTCCCAGACTGCGCCAGGGTGGGGAGGCAGCTATCTAGTGCAGGGGATGGCGAGGCAGCTCATGTGTACTGATGCTATGGTTGAAACCTTGTTTTGTTTCGAGGATATTTCAACGGCCTTACTCTCATTTTGATTTTGCTGTTTAGACCTCAAAATGAGTTGAAACAGTGTTGAAATGAAATGGCCACTGAAATTTTGCACAGCCCTAATGTTTGCCTGTGAAATCAAATACTAAATGTACATGTGTAGCAGGACTGTGCCCCAGGGGCAACAGTGATGCTCCCTGTTAGCTACATGACTCCTGCTCCCACTCTGGCTCCTTAGGTTACCCTCCCTTTTTTCTGTACCCATCATGCCTTGCCCGAATTATTATGGTGTTAAGAAAGGCTGTCCCACGGTCCCAGAATGAGCCTTAGTTCAATTTAGCCAGTTTCATAGATTTCATAGACATTAGGGCTGGAAGGGACCTCAGAAGATCATCGAGTCCAGCCCCCTGCCCAAAGGGCAGGAAGTCAGCTGGGGTCATAGGATCCCAGCAAGATAAGCATCCAGTTTCGTCTTGAAGGTGTTCAATGAAGGCGCTTGAACAACCTCCGGTGGCAGGCTGTTCCAGACCTTGGGGGCTCGGACAGTAAAGAAATTCTTCCTTATGTCCAACCTGAAACAATCTTGTAGTAGTTTGTGACCATTCGACCTCGTCATCCCTTGGGGTGCTCTGGTGAACAAACGTTCCCCCAGATACTGGTGGTCACCCCTGATAAACTTGTAGGTGGCCATCAGATCACCCCTGAGCCTGCGCTTTTCCAGGCTAAAGAGCCCCAGGACTCTCAGCCTGTCATCGTAGGGTCTGCTTCCCTGACCTCTGATCATGCGCGTGGCTCTTCTCTGGACTCTCTCAAGCAGAGTTGGTACCTCTCATACTTAGCTGATCCCAGTCTTGCCCCTTGAGCACTAAGTTCATACAATCATAGAAAGTTAGGGTTGGAAGGGAACTCAGGAGGTCATCTGGTCCAATTCCCTGCTCAAAGCAGGACCATCCTCAACTAGATCATCCCAACCAAAGCTTTGTATAGCCAGGTCTTAAAAACTTCCAATGACGGAGACTCCACATCCTCTCTGGGTAACCTGTTCCAGTGTTTTACTGTCCTCCTAGTGAGAAAATTCTTCTTAATATCTATCCTAAGCTTCCCTTACTGCAACTTGAGACTGTTGCTCCTTGTTCTGTCATCACTGAGAACAGTCCAGCTCCATCCTCTTTCAAATCCCCCTTCAGGTAGTTGAAGGCTGCTATTAAATCCCAACCGTTTCCTCTTCTCAGGACTAAATAAGCCTAGTTCCTTCAGTCTTTTCTCATAAGTTATGTCCCCCAGCCTCCTCACCATTTCTGTCGTCCTCTGCTTTGACCCTTTCCAGTTTGTCCACATCCTTTCTGTAGTGGGGGGCCCAAAACTGAACACCGTGCTCTAGATGTGGCCTCACCAGTGCTGAATAGAGGGGAATAATCACTTCTCGTGACTTGCTGGTGACACTCCTACCAATGCAGCCCAGGATGCCATTAGCCTTCTTGGCAACAAGGGCACTGTTGGCTCATATTCTGCTTATTGTCCACTGTAACCCCCAAGTCCTTTTCTACAGAGTTGCTGCCCAGCCAGTTGGTCCCAAGCCTGTATTGGTGCATGGGATTGTTCTGTCCTAAGTGCAGGACTTTGCACTTGTCCTTTTTGAACCTCATGCAATTTCTTTTGGCCCAATCCTCCAATTCATCTAGGTCACTCTGAATCCTAGCCCTACTGTCAAGCATATCTACTATTCCCTCTAGCTTGGTATCTTCTGCAGACTTGCTGAGGGTGCACTCTATGCCATCTTCCAGGTCATTGATGAAGTTATTGAACAAAACCAACCCCTTGATTGATCCCTGGGGCAGTACACTTGATACCAGCTGCCACCTAGACATCAAGCCATTGATTACTACCCTCTGACCTCAATGCTTTAGCCAGTTTTCTATCCACCTTAAAGTCCATTCATCCATTCTGTACTTTCTTAGCTTGCTTGCAAAGCTATGGCCCTCTTGGTGCCTCAGGGCACCTGTTACCTTAGGGGTGGGCAATTATTTTGGGTGGAGGGCCGCTTACTGAGTTTGGCAAACCATTGAGAGCCACATGACAGGCAGCCAGGGGCAGATACACTAATTTTCTAAGTTTTTTTTCGGGGCCTGCAGGCCAGATAGTATGGCCTGGTGGGCCACAGCCAGCCTGTGGGCCACATTTTGCCCACCCCTGCATTACCTTATAGGCTATACTTGTGGCCTCTGGCCTCCCCTGTAGCTGTGCCTATGCCTTGCAGATATTACTTTATGTTCATTTAGAGCCCCCCGCCCCAAACCTGAATGCAGCTGCTGGCTCTCAGGCCCAGAAACTTTGTCCAGGCCTCAGCCTTCCTGGAGTCGACCCTTTATTCTGGCTGTGCCCCTCAACCCAGGGCCACTGCCCTGGACTTTAGCTCCTGTGTCTCAGCCCTGTCTCACACTCGTACTCTGGGTGGCCAGACTGGACCCCTGGCCCTACTTGCATTCTTGCTTTAGACCAGTTTTCAGCCCTCTGGGTCCTTGATGCCAGTGTGGGTTGCTCTCATTGTATCAATCTTCAGCCCTCTGGGTTTCTGACCCTGGCTAAGCTGTCTGTTGCAGAGTGCCCCATCAGGCACCCCTCCATACCTCCTCCCCATAGTGACAACTCAGTCCTCTAGCCTCCAGCTTAAATGCAACATAAACACAAGCAAGCCATTTTACAGTTTAGAAGTCTCTCTACTCTGGGTTAATGTCCCCACAAGCCATACCTCCATTGCAGCCCTTTCATTCTGGCTCACTTAGTTGTCTGGCGAGCTGCTTCCTACAGCCCTTCTCTCTCAGGAACTCCTCTCTGTGTAGCATACAGGACCAGACTGCTTGCTTGAGCCTAGGCACTGAGTTTATGTCCCCCAGAGCCCCATCCCTTCCTATCACATGGCTCCCTAGCCACACACAGGGGTTTCCACTTGGGCTTGATGACCAGCCTGCCGTCCTCTACTGTAGCAGTAAGCTGCTCTCCTCTCTTAAAAGTGACAAGGGCCTGGGTCTCCTGTTACATGTTTGTTTTCCACAGTCAGCAAGGAACTGATGAGCCGTTTGCTTTGTTTCTGCTTCTGCTCTGTTGCAATCATGTACAAGTATCTCTGGTTGAACTCTTTAGAAAGGAACTGAACCCTACAGCCCGAATGTTCAGATCTGGGTGCTTAAAACAAGGCTCCAACATAAAAGGGAATCTGGTATGCCTTGCTCTATATTTTAGTAGCATCCACAACTGCTACTTGGATTTCATTGTGCTAGATACAGAACAAGGCTGGAATTGAAGATGAACCGAGAAAGAAGAGAAGACCAGATGAGCGAAGGAAAATATGTAACCCACAATCAGGTGGTCAGAAGTGTGGAACATAGCACATTACAGCATTGCCTGAGGCCAGTCCTCACATAACGAGCCCCCATCATCTCCTCAGCCCAAGTGCAGCAGCTATCATTTTTGATCACCATTGCTCATCCTGAGCATCTTCTTCACAATGATTGTAAATCTGAATACCCACTGCTTCCTTTTGTCACTGCTATTCAAAAAGCCACACACATGTCTTAGGAATAGGGAGCAGGTCAGCCAAAAGCAAGATAAGAAGGCTGCATAACAGAACTGGACTGCCAATCTTCAAGAGCTAGTTTCAGGGGATCAATAGCACCCAATACGTTAGAGAATTCCAGATTGTCCCATTCTTCTCTCCTACCCTTTCCCTGAGGCTCACAGCCTGCTTATGCATCTCCTGTTTCTCCGATATGCTTGGCTAAGTATGAAAACCTGTCACAAAGGCATGCATTCATCCAGTACTTCCAAGGATCTTCTGGCTGTCCCTTGTGCAGTACTCATTCTATGCTTCCCAAGTACTTTGTTGTAATCACAACCTTGGATAAATGGTTTTGAGAAAAGCATCTCCAGCTGAGGGTCATACTTGTCCTAGCTGGACAACTATGCTCTTGCATGTTAATTGCCCTCACCATTTGCACTGACTGGGACCCAGATTGGTTTTGGTCTCCATTAAAAATGATAGACTTGGACCACAACTGCAGTTCTTTCAGCTTAAATTGGTTTATTCGGTGTATCAAATATTGACTTATTGAAATATTAAAGGTAGTGAAAACTGGAAGAATGGGTGAAAATGTATGAGAGTTCAATATTGTTGTTTGACCAATGCTAAAATATCTAAACCCACAAAATCAGAATAAATATGAATTAATTAAACACTTGTACATTACTTTAAAAATAAATTTTTTCCTGAATGAGAACAGGTTGTATTGCTATACCTTTTGCAAATAGGAACAAAGAGATGACACAGAATTAGCCAATCTTGTTAGGAAGGTGTGTTTTTCTAAGATGAAATATTCTAAAAGTGAAGGTTAGGAATCTTCTGAATAAATCCTAGGTTATTAGTGGTGTATAATTTAGCTTAATGTAAATAGACATCTGTACTGAATGTACAGTTGTTCTTTCATTTGTTGCCAGATTATTCTGTGCCTCATTCTATAACCTTTAGTCATGTTCTGTAGCACTTATCCCCACAAATAATCCCTTTGCTTCAAATTAAATGTCAAATTAGTTTTCCTGAGAGCTGCTGGTTGCTCAGCACTTTTAGAAATCAAGCCATAGTTTAACTTTAGAGCAGTAGTTTCTAACGTTTTTTAGACTCAAGGCACCTATGGATAAATTCCAGGTATAATCTCTTAGTTTTCACTTGGTTTTTTTTACTACAGAAAAATATCAGAGATATTATTCTGTTATGTAGAATTCAGAAAATCACAACAGGTTAGAATGTTTTTAACAGTATGAATTCCTATTTGAACTCTCTGGATTTATCTTATGAATTGTGTTTGCACACCTAACAGTGTTAGAATTGCCTGACACCCCTCCATACCCCTAAAAGGATCTCAAGGCACCCCAAGGTGCTGTGGCACCTTGGTTGATAATCATTAATTTTAAAAGATTTAGGATCACAACTGTAGATCTCCATCTTTAAAATATGACTGTCTCTGTGTCATATGTATAAGTGTATATGATATGTGTTGTCTATGCTATATTATATATACATATTTTCATTTCCACTTTTAAAAGTCAACATCAACTATTTTTGACTCCTCAACCTCATATTCAAATAGATACAATAGTGTGCTGTATACTTTAGTTAGCTGATGTTTATGCTTTGATTACGAAGAGTACAAGCAACAATCATTTTACTTGCATTAATAATGCAGCATCTAATTCTTTCTATGACTTTAATGTAACAAAAGCCTTATCTCATTTAAATCAGCATTTATACTAAAAGAAATGGCACTAGCAAAGCAAATTCCAAGGTAAAAGTCAGCAACTTGAATTTTGAAATTCCTTTAAGGATTTAAAACTTCACTAGAGAAAAGTCTTGCTGCTGTTCAAAGCTCAACACACAGTGATTATCCCCAGACTGGCTAACAGCATAATCAAGTTCAGAGAAAAGTGAGTTATTAAAAATATTTAGAGAATGGCGACCAGGATGGGGTATTATCAGCATATAGCAACTTGAGGTCAAAATTCTGAACCAAATGGGAGTTGTGTACTCATGAGACCCAGGCCAATGCTTTTAGTGGTTTACTAAATTTCTTCCAAAATAGGTTTTGGATCGTTCCCAAATCATTTGCAAATGTCCGTTGAACTTGCCAAATTGTTTCAGCGGGGGAAAAAAATGGAGGCTTGTTCACAGAACTGGTGGAGAATAAAGTGGTGTCCCTCTCCTATCCAACCACTCAACTTGCTTGTCTGAGATGTAGGAGCCCCAGGTTCAAGAAGGCCTCTTCCTTCTTTGGCGAGTTGAATCCTCATCTTAAACCTTATGAGACAATTACCTAATCTACCAGCTGTCAGATCACTTGTTAACCTTCAAGGCAGCAACACATTTTTTGCTAAATGCTTTCTTTCAGGTTCAGAGACGGATGACCATTAAGTCTCTCCTGAAGGCACTTTTAAGCATGCCGTCCCACTATCGCTGCCTGTGTGTGAGCCACCTCATCGGTTGGACAGCCTTCCTGTCCAACATGCTTTTCTTCACTGATTTCATGGGGCAGGTAAAATGTATAACATTCCCCTTCCAGCACCAGCCCCCAGGAAGCAGTCCTTTGAGACGATTGGTTTATATATTTGCTTAAGGAGTGACAATGCCAGAGTGAATAACACCTAGACTGGCTGAATGAATTTTGTCTAGAAAAGAGATGAATGCCCTCAGGGCCTCATTATAGAACTGAGTTGGTGACTAGTAGGGGAAAAAAATACCTTCCTGCCTTTGAACACTAAGCTCTGCTGAAAAAGTGTAATGCTGATTTTTAAATGTCACCTGGAAGGACATCCATTTCCATGTAAGTGTTTAGAACAAAGCTCAGAGATCTCTTGCAAATCCCTCAGATCTAAGCTTTGGCCTTGGAGCTATTCAGTGAAGAGCAGGTGTCCTAATTAAAGTCTTAGTGAGGCGGTTTTAGTTCCTCTTGCTGAAAGAGGCTTCATCGTGGGGCACTGGACCAGTTGTCCACACACTTTTCATTTAGAACAGTGCTGTCCAACTTCATGCAGCTGGAGAGGACTTAATTTGTGCCCCCTGGGTTTCTACACATTGATTCGGCAGCAGCACCTGGGGTCTTTGGAGTGTCCCACCCTCCTATATCTTCCTTTTTCTGGCCCTGTCCCCTTGACAAATTCAGGGCATCTGTGTGGTGTGGTGCAGTGGGAGAACCCATGGCTAAGGACCTGAGGGTGGGATCCAGGGCTCCTGTGCATGGGGTGCAGTGTGCAGCTTTATGGGTGGGGAGGTCATGGCTTTGCTGCCTGGATCACACCAGCATTATGGCCCCACTGGTGTAGCCTTCCCACTGTGCTGACCCCAGTGGTGCAGCCTGCATGATATGTGGCCCCCACTGATGCAGCAGGTGGCTCCCAGTGGTGTGGCCCATGTGGCATGCAGCCTCTAGCCACTTAGCAGTTGAACAGCCCTGATTTAGGAGATGGAAACTCAGCAACATAACTTCCCTAGGGTAGTGTAACACTGCTCTCACCATTCAGCTCAACTCCTGTCTTTAATTATCAGGTTTTCCCTGCCCTGTAGTCTAGTCTGTGCTGCAGTGTCTCCTCTGGAGAAATGACCTCAGCTCTCTGCCACCCATGAGTCCTTTCCTTCAGGATACCCAGTGATCAGAGCCATGGCTCCCCATGCCCTACCCAAGTGGCTTTCTTTGCTTCTTGCCTCCCTGGCCCTGGGTACTTCTCATTCTTCAGGTTCCTACTTGCCTCCAGCCGAATCCCCTTCTCTCAGTTATCCCAGCACTTTGTGCTTAGCAGCCCGTTTTTTTCTGGCCCTCAGCCCTTTTATAGGACTCCTAGGTGAGAGGGAGATGGTGTTTCTGACCATGTGTAATGTGAATGAATGGGAGAGTGGGAGAATAAATCAGAGAAGGAGTCTTAGAAAAAGTGGATGGAAGGGTGATGGTGGAGGTGAGCGCAAGAAGAGTCTGAAAGAGGATGAATAACTGTAGGCCAGGGGATGGGTGGAGCAGGGCAAAGGGGAAGGAGCAGGTGGGGCAAGAGAAGAAGAATAAGCATAAGAACCAAGGCACCCAGGCAGCAGAATGAGGGAAAGGAAAATAAAACAAAGGTAGAGAGATGAAACAGTCTAGAGGAAGGGGATGGGGAGAAAGTAAGGTGGGATTTGGAGACCCAGAGGAGTGAGGAAAACAGGGGAAGAGGAGAAACGGGAGAGAGACTTAGTGAGACATGAGATGGACAGACAGAACCAGGAGAGGACACAGTAGGACACTGCAAGGGGAGATGAGATGAAGGGAGAAAGAAGAAAAGGAAAATAAATAGAAAGTGGAAGTGGGAAGGAAGAGAAGGAAAGAAAGGAAGTGTATGCTAATGCACAGCCAAAAGGGATCTCAGCCTTGTGTAGGGACTCCTTTGGGTGGCCAGTGCAATATAAACACAGAGCTTTGTTATCTTCCATGTCCCTTGTGGTGTATTTCAGATTGTATACCACGGTGATCCTTATGCACCTCACAACTCCACAGCTTACCTGACCTATGAAAGAGGAGTAGAGATTGGATGCTGGGGCATGTGCATCAATGCAGTTTCATCATCACTCTATTCCTGTAAGTACCTGGGCACTGCACTTTTTAGAATCAGCTCCTTCCTTCCTGTGGTTTTGGAAAAAACAAAGCCATCCATGAGCCTTTCTGGTTAAAAATTTCCAGGAATGTTATGTGCTTATTATTGATAGAAAGTTATAAAGGGCACCAGTATTTGTGCTGATTACCACACATTGAAGTGGGATTCTTCTGGAAGCAAGGTTCAATTCTACATGCAATATAGCCTCCAAATTTGAGAATTATCCTGATGGTGAATGTTGGGTTAAAGCACTGCAGGAAATTCCAAAGTATTATTTCCCTTGCCAGTTCTGTCACTGTAGTCCTTCTAATAGCCTCTCCCCACTTGATGTCTTCACAAAACCACTTTATCGCAGTACCCTGTAAAATCCTGCAGATGAGCTAATCCAGGTCCCCAAACTGCTTGCTAGCCCCTCGCCTGGTGATGATAAGGAAAAAAATTGTTTACACCACTCAAGAATGCATTTATTCTCCAGGCAAACAAGTAAATAGGACTTGGGGGGAGGGGAGGGGTGGGGATCAAAGTTAGGCATCTAATAGGATGGCCTTTGTGGATCTTTTCCCATTGGCTAATAGTTATAGCTATATGGGTGCATCTACACATGCATTTAATGTGATACTGGCTGACTGCACAGTCAAATACTGTGAAGTCAGCCTGTATCACATTACATTTGCTTCCAACAGGGTGCACATGTAGTATTTTACTGTGCAGTAAGCATTCCCTGGGAACATGTCTACATGTGCATCCTGTTGGAAGCAAATTTAATGTGATGCTCTAATTAATGTGATGTAAATGCTTTAGTGTGATGTAAAATACTGTGCGGTAAGCCTTCCCTGGGAGCTTGTCTACATGTGCACCCTGTTGGAAGCAAATCTGCTCTCAACAGGAACAGCCAGGACAGGGCTGCACCTGCTCTGCTCAACCCCACTGCAGCAGCCAAGGGGAGCTCCAGGTTCCCCTGGGATTCTAGCTTGGGGGATGGCAGGAGGCATAGTAGCTGGTCCTGATGCGCGTGGGGTGAGGAGAGCTTTGCCGGCTGCAGCAGCACATGTCACCTGGCCCTGTGCACATCCGGAGGGGTCCTGAAGTGCACAGGCCAGGCGACAGCTGCACCTGGCACAGCTCTCCCAGCCCTATGCACATTGGACACAGCTGCCAGGGAGCCCTGTACCCATCAGGGCTTCCCTGCCCAGCCTGGGGCTTGCACACAGCTGCCTCACAAGCGGGACAGCTACTGGTGAGTCCCCTGCTGAGCCAGGAAGCAGAGAGCTCCCCAGTCCCGGTGCTGCTCAGCTCCAGGTTCCCTCCAGGAACCTGGAGCTGAGCAGCACCAGGACTGGGGAACGAGAACTCCCTCATGCCCTGTGGCCCCTGCTGGTGTGGCTGACTGGGAGCAAATTTGCTCTTGATCAGCATCTACACAAGTGGTACTGTGCAGTAACTAATGTGCAGTTAATCTACTACCTCTGTCCACTACTTGTAATCTACTACCTGCAGTAAAGCTTCTCATGTAGACATGCCCGATGTGAAGTACTCACTTCAATTCAACAGGAGCATACAG
This sequence comes from Alligator mississippiensis, assembly GCF_030867095.1. Taxonomy (NCBI): domain Eukaryota; kingdom Metazoa; phylum Chordata; order Crocodylia; family Alligatoridae; genus Alligator; species Alligator mississippiensis. The sequence goes on from NC_081826.1 coordinate 280,350,770, forward strand.
AAGTGGTGTCAAATACCCCTACTAAATCTGGCCATTCTACATGGGGAGTTCTTCCTGAATACCTATTTCAGAATAGGAGCATGCACTTCAGAAGGCAATTACAAATGGCTAGGCTGCTGGAAACACTTGCCTTACCTTCATTTGAATTAAGTACCCAGATTATACAAGATCTTTGTATTTAGAGATGAAACTTTCATCTCATCAAAGAGAATCTCTTATAAATGAATTTTCAAAAGAAGTATATTGGGATTTTAAGTCTCAGAAGCCTTTTTTCCTTTCTTTTCATAGATCTACAGAAAGCCCTGCTGCCTTACATCAGATTAAAAGGACTTTATTTCATTGGATACCTGCTTTTTGGACTAGGCACTGGGTTCATTGGACTGTTTCCCAGAGTACATTCTACTCTGGCTCTGTGCTCCCTCTTTGGTGTCATGTCCAGCACACTGTACACTGTGCCGTTCAATCTCATTGCAGAATATCACAGGGAGGAAGAGGTATGTCTCATATCAAAGAACAGAAGGAATCAGTATTTGTTTTGTTCTATTCACTTTAGAAAAAAATGATCTAAGTGGGGAAAGGGATTTAATTGTAAGTTCAAATTATTTATGGTAACACAGGTATTAGGAAGTGAAATTTCTCCAGGGAGACCTTTAAGAGTTGAATAAATAATACTAATAATACAAATTAATTGCAGTTATATGGCACATTTTCATTTAAGCATCTTAAAACCCTTTAGAAATATAAATTACATTTCTTGCCCACTTGCAAGTCAGGAAAGAACTGGATCCATTTACCTCTCGGGAAACTGGCAAAAAGACTAAAGGCCTGTTCTGCAGTGATCCTAGCAAGCCTCACTGTTAGCACAGGGAAGACATCATAGAAAATGAGGGTTGGAAGGGATGTCAGGAGGTTACCTAGTCCAACTCCCTGCTCAAAACAGGACCATCCCCAACTAGATCATCCGAGGCAAGGCTTTGTCTAGCCGGGTCTTAAAAACCTCCAATGATGGAGACTCCACAGCTTCTGTGGGTAACCTGTTCCAGTCCTTTACTGCCCTCCTTGTGATTAAGGTTTTCCTAATATCTAAACAAAACTTCTCTTGCTGCAGCTTGAGACCATTGCTGCTTCTGTCATCTGCCACCCCTGGGACCAATTTAGCTCCATCCTTTTTGGAACCACCCTTCAGGTAATTGAAGGCTGCTATTAAATCTCCTCTCAGTCTCCTCCAAACTAAATATGCCCAGTTCTCTCAGCCTCTCCTTGCTGAGGGTGCAATCCTTGGAAGTCATGTGCCCTAGCCCCCTAACCATTTTTGTGGACCTCCACTGGACTCTCTCCAATTTGTCCACATCCTTTCTGTAGTGGGGGCCCCAAACTGAACACAGATGTGGCCTCATCATCACCGAATAGAGAGGAATAATCACTTCCCTCAGTCTGCTCGCAACACTCATACTAATGCAGCCCAGTATGCTATTAGCTTTATTTGCAACAAGGGCACACTGTTTGCTCATATTCAGCTTATTGGCCATTGTAACGCCCAGGTCCTTTTCTGCAATGCTGCTGCTTCACCAGTTGGTCCCCAGCCTGTACCAGTGCATGGGATTGTTCATCCTAAGTGCTGGACTTTGCACTTCTCCTTGAACCTCATAATATTGAACCTCATAATATTTCTTCTGATCCAGTCCTCCAATTTGTTGAGGTCTCTCTGAATCCTAGCCCTACCCTTCAGTGTATCTACTACTATCTGCAGCTTGGTGTCATCTGTAGCCTTGCTGAAGGTGCAGTCCATCCTATCTTCCAGGTCAACGATGAAGATTTTGAACAAAACCAGCCCCAGGACTGATCCCTGGGGTACTCCACTTGATACCAGCTGCCAACTAGACATTGAGCTATTGATTACTACTCTCTGAGCCCGATGATCCAGCCAGTTTTCTGACCACCTTACAGTCCATTCATCCAACCCATACTTCGTTAACTTGCTTGCAAGAATGTTGTGGGAGACCGTATCAAAAGCCTTGCTAAAGTCAAGGTATATCATGTCCACTGCTTTCCCTGCATCCACAGAGCCAGTCATCTCATCACAGAAGTCAGTCAGGTTGGTCAGGCATGCCTTGCTCTGGGTGAATCCATGCTGACTGTTCCTAATCACCTTCTTCCCCTCCAAGTGCTTAGAAATGAATTCCTTGAGGACCTGCTCCACATCCTTCAACAAAGATCTTCTTGGAGGAGTGGAGCCACATAAGGCATGTGTACACAAGCAATACATTCCAGCCAGTCCAGGGTTGGGATATCCCAAACCTGGAAACACGTTAGCGATGATGCTCTAGGAAATACCTTTGTGGCTGCACTTGAGATCTGGAGTACTTGATCAGGAGGTGGGGATGACCCTAGAGCATCTTTGGGTTTGGAATGTTCCTTTGAGAGCAGATGGGTATTTGAGAGCATCCCAAGAGCATCCTAGCCTCCACAGGATATGCCTATAGTCAAGGCATATAGTCAGTTGGAGATACAACCTAGGTGCTATGGTACTATCCTGGGCTTTAACCACTAGACTAAATTGGTATGAGACCACTGGACTAGACTGAAAGCATTCATAATTTAGTCCTGCTCTGAGCAAGACAGTTGTTTATCCTCATGTGTCTTTTGGAACAAGCTGTGATACGTGTTTGGACTGCACCTAAAGCACTAGCACTCTGATTGCTGATTTGTGCTGTAGGCACCGTTACCATATGAAACATAATAATATATATATAGTATATATGTTATATACAGTATATAGTGTGTATATATAGTGTCAATAATATATGTGCACTATAATGCTAACTCTGTATTTGCATTATATAATATATAGTATGAATCTTATGGATTCATATGGTAGCAGTGCTTAAAGCTCCACTCAGCAATCAGTTCTTTTTTGTAATCTATCTCAGTGCACACCCCTAGCTTACCAAGAGCAAGTTTGATGATTAAACCCCATCTTGTGTAAATCTGTGACGTTCTATTAGCTTCAGTGGTGCTGGACCAGTTTATACAAGCAGATCTGCCCCAAGTGCCTAAAATATGATAAGCAAATTTTGGTAGTTGATGGAATAATGTTGTAGCTGTGGTGGTTCAGGAAATATGTGAGAAGCAAGGATTTGTGTGGGTGATACTGGACGAAGAGCATGGCTGGGATAGGCTTAGACAAGCTTTTTAGTGCACTGTAATAACCTGAAGAACAATGAGTTGCATTCAAAAGCCTAAGTCTGTGAGCAGATGGTGACATGCTTTACAGAAAGGTGCAAGACAGCAGGGTACAACATTCTCACAAGCAAGCTAAGAAAGTCTGGGTTGGATAAATGCCCTGTAAGGTGGATAGAAAACTGGCCAGATAGGAGAAAGTCCAGTGATGGTCAACAAAATGGTGAGGAGGCTGGGACACACGACTTATGAGGAGAGGCTGAGGGAACTGGTCTTTTTTAATCTGGAGAAGAGAAGACTGTGGGGAGATGTAATAGCTGAAGGGTGGTTACAAAGAGAGTAGAGCTGGACTGTTCTCAGTGGTGGTAGATGACAGAACAAGGAGCACTGGTCTCAAGTTGCAGCAAGGGAAGTTTAGGTTGGATATTAGGAAAAATGTTCTCACTAGATGGATAGGAAAACACTGGAACAAGTTACCCAGAGAGGTTGTGGAGCCTCCATCTGTGGAAGGTTTTAAGCCCTGGGTAGACAAAGCTTGTGCTGGGATGAACTAGTTGGGGATGGTCCTGCTTTGAGCAGGGGGTTCAACTACATGATCTCCTGAGGTCTCTTCCAACCCTCATTTTTTATGATGCCTGACATGCATTTACATCTCTTCTGACAATGTGCCTTTTCCCTACAATGTAGCAGTGGACATTACATTATAAAAATGTCTGGAGTCTGTGTTTAGTCCCCTACAGCATCTAATATTGCTCCTAAAGTAACCCTTTTAAGGGCTGCATACCTTCCACTCAATTCAATTGTTTTCCTGGCTAGAGTAGGGTTTTCATGTTGTGTTGAATAAGGTGTTAATGCCTTTCGTGGAAACTTTTTCGAAGTTTCCTACATCTGTGAGAGTCTGAAAGGAGGAGGATGAACATGAAGTTTGATGACCTTATCTTTACAAAATGATTCATGATATACTGGGACTGGAACATTTGAGGAGATGAATACATGAAATGCAAATGTAAGCAATGAAACCATAATATAAATTTAAAATTACAAGCAAGGCAAAGCTAGATTGAGGCCATGTAGAAATGCCCTGCTGTTTTGTACGACTGAGAGCAAGTGAAATTGTAAACAGTGGTGCCTTTTAAGCACTGAGATCTGAAAGACAACTACAGGAAACTGTATGCTCCATTGAATCCTGAGGGTGTTCTCTGTAGGATGAAATATTTTACTGAATTAATTTTTAATTTTGCCTATTAATTTCTCTGTTCCTGGCAACTGAGGTGACCTGCCATTAAGAATTTCAGGAAGATTTAACAAGTGATGGACTGAACTTCAAAACTCATGGGAATCATATCCCAAGCTTTGAATCAAACCATTGTGGTGATTAGGAAGCAGATGCAAGAATCCAAATCTAGCTCTGAATAAGTTCAAGCATGTTTAGCTTAGATCAGGGGTGCTCAGCCTCTTGCCCTTTGGCCAGATCCGGCCCACGGCATAGTCTCATCTGGCTCTCAGGGCTCCCCATGGGTCTGGAAATTTGGTGGTAGGGGAGTAATGCCACCAATTCCCTGCTGCCAAATCTCCAGAACCAATGCAGGCGGGAACAAGTACCAAGTCCCCGAGACCCAATCCTAATACATGGGGCAGGGAGGAGGCAGTACTTATCCCAGGGCCTGATCTGGCCTGCAGACCAGCCCTGCGCCACTCATCTGGCCTTTAGGAGCAAAAGGTTGAGCACCACTGGTCTAGATCACTAGATGCAAGTGAGTTAAAAGATGCCATGAAGTTCATATTTAATAAGCTAATATCATCAAAGATATAATCAGAAGAAAAGTGGTTTTCCTTTGATATCTGCTATTTCATTTGCTCTTTTAGGAGATTTGATGGGACATTAGCTTATTTTGTCTTAATTGTATTAGTTTATCTTAACTTCTACTATACATGATGGAATGACTAAGAAGAGTCAAGTCACAGACTGCATTTGTTAAAACACTGATACACTTGTCCTTATTACTACAGGTACATTTCGAGAGTAGGCACAGCTGGCAAACATTTGCCATTTCAATAAAACTTATGATCTAAGGGTTTGAAATACTTCAGATGAAAAGCTTTTGCATAATGGAGTCGAAAACAATTGCAGTTAGATTGCACTGTTCAAGAAAATCCTAGAACAGAGAGCAGATTTTTCCCATTCATATGTATTCTATGAAATGTAAACTGCATCTGGGGTTAGAATATTGGCCCTCAGTTTTGTCTACTGCACTAGATACAAGTTACTCCCAAATAGTCAAGTCCAGCTGAATGTACTGGATTTGGAAGATTCTAATATTTGAATTTCCCATACTCCTTTTAAAATGGAATACATTTTTCCAATCCAATATGAAAAGCATTTACAGAAAGGAACGAGCTTCCTTTGTGGTAAGGAGTATGAGGGGGCATGGCTGCTTACCTACCACAATGCCTTGACAATGTGACTTTGAAATGAATTGCCTTCTGTATTTTTGAGTCTAACAGCAGAAATATGGATGTGCAGATTCTCACTTCAGGATTAATTTCACAAAAGAAATCAGAGTGTTGGAGAAGTGTAGCCACAAGACTCAAGATAAAACTTAAATCAATTGTATTTTTTGCCTCCAGTGGTTAATAGACTATTAGCTATGCATTGCTTAGATGTGGAGTGCTAAATTCAGCTTTGCGCTATGCTTTTGCATAGCAGGGGAAGAGAAAATGGCTGCTGTTCAGCAGTACACACTAGTCATATGTTTACTGTGGTAGTTCAGATCGTAACACTAACATCCTTAATTTACCCTGAGGAAGCTTAAGACAGGGCAGACTTGATGAGGGGTCCTACACTCTGAAATGATCCTGCTGCCTTAAATCTGCTCATCTTCAAGTCATGCTACGAGACTAAATATCCCCAAGCTCATCCTGCAATAGGGTATAGAGAAAGAGGTGATTGGCAAGAGAAATGGGACAATTTACAGTTTTAAACTCTCCCAAAAACAACCTATTGTTGCTTGTAATGACTTGTAATGGTCATTTTTATGTTGTAACACTGACTCTTGTACTTGGAATCTGGCACTGGCAGACAAAAAAGAGAGCACGAGGAGCCTGCTAAGATGCTTCATGCACCATCTGCCTCCGCTAGGAGAAGCATTTATAAATGGGCTGCCAAGAGCTGTATGCAATCAGTTTCGTCTCATTTGACCAGGGTTTGTTTTATGCTTTCTTGCAGAGTCAGAAGCAGCAGCATAAAGGAAAAGCAGAAGACCCTGGGCGAGGGAAAGGAATTGACTGTGCTGCACTTACCTGCATGGTGCAGCTGGCACAGATCATTGTTGGAGTGGGCCTAGGATTCTTGGTCAGTGCTGCTGGCAGTGTTGTAGTGGTCGTGATTTCCGCATCGGCTGTGTCATTGATAGGCTGTTGCTTTGTTGCTTTGTTTGTACGATACGTGGAATAGAACAACACATGGATGATGAAATAAATCACTACAGGGGCAAATTTCCTCTCCTGATCTGTATATTATGTGGTGCTGTTTTCATACTGGTCTTTCCTGAGTGTTCCCTCCCTTTTTTATTCATGTGATGTAATTACAATCCCAGGGAGTTATTTATTCACTAAGTAGAGATTCTTGATACAACTAATTGCCTAACTTTTCAAGTTGAAGGCTTGTCTGTTCTAACTGCTTTGTTGCTTCCCTTCCTTTGGTCAAAATGTGTTAGTATGCTAAGCCACTTTTGTACACAGCAGTAGGGCTGAATGAAGCTTTGGTCCCTGATTCAACTTGGCAGAGATTCAGCCTGATTCGGTGGCTGAATCTCCGAATCTGGATTGAATCAGAGGACCCTTTAATCTCTCTGAAGCAAATTGGAACCCTCTGAATTGATTCAGACATAGACGCAGCTTTAAATGGTTTTTTTTCTACTTACCTCTAGGTAGCAGGCAGCTCATGAGTGCTGCAATGCTGGGGCAGATAAAGGGTCTCACAGGAGCAGGGTGGGGGGGTCCTCCAGTATCAGTAAATGGGAAAATGGGATGAATAAAACATGGTAACTAACTACTAGGGCTGTGCAATATTTCAACCGGTGTTTTGTTTTGAAGTTGTTTCAATGCGTTTTGAGCTTGAAACAGTAAAATCGAAATGAAACAAAAGGCTTTGAAACAGCTTTGAAATGAAATGAGGGCACTCGAAATGTTTTGAAACTTTCAAAATGTTTTGCGTTTCAAAGCAGCCCGGTGGCGGGAATCAGGGGAGAGCCAGGGCTGCGCTCTGAGTGGCTCTGCCAGTCCCACAGAGCTCCTGGCAGCGGGAAAGCCAGTGGTGGAGCCACTTGGAGCGCAGCCCGGGCTCCAGGTGCAGCCCTGGCAAGCACAGCCTGGCGGCAGGAAGCTCTGCAGCCCCATGGAGCTGAGCCTGGCAGTGGAGAGCCAGTGGCGGAGCTGCTCGGAGCCCTGGCCAGTGGGTCTCCCCTGCCTCCTGCTGCCAGGCTCAGCTCCGTGGGCCTGTGGAGCCTCACCCCGCCGGGCTGCACTCACCAGGGCTGTGCTTCGAGCTGCTCCAGCACTGGCTCTCCTGCTACCTCACGCCACCAGGCTAAGCTCCATGGGGCTAGTGGAGCCGCTCGGAGTGCAGCCTGGCGGCGGGAGGTGAGGAGAGCCAGGGTTGCACTTTGAGCAGCTCTGCCAGCCCCATGGAGCTCAACCTGGCCTCCCAGTGCTGCCGGACTCCTCCCAGGGGTGCGGCCCCCAGACCTGCACATGGGCTAACGAGAGTGCCACTGCTGCCTGGGGCCAGTGGCAGCAGCAGTCTTCCTGGTGCTGGGCGTGGGCTATGCTCAGCGCCAATCCCAGGCGGTAGCTACAGCCTCCTGTCGTCCTGCATGAAGATCCGGGGGCCTGCACCCTGGGAGGAGTCCGGCACAGCTCTCCCAGGGGCACAGGCCCCCAGATCTGCACGCGGGATGACAGGAAGCTGCTGCTGCCGGCAAGTGACATGAGTTTTGCTTTTAGCAGTTTGAGGTGCAGTTTCCTAGAAACTCCTGCACCTGTCTCCTTGAAACTTGGCAGGCTTCATGCCCTCAGAAGGAGCTACCATCCTCACAATTTTTGTGTGAATCAAGCAAGAAGTGACAAAGTTATAGCATGTTCATGATTCCCCATTATAGCCAATGGGCAAAACATTGAAACACATTGAAACAGTTTTGATGAAATGAAATGGAGCAGTGCTTCGAAATGAAATGAAATGATGACAACAAAACACTGTCCGTTCGAAACGGCAAAATGCAAGTTGAAACAAAATGGTGCTGTTTCACACAACCCTACTAACTACTCCTCTGCCTGCCCTTACACTGCAGCAAGTGAAAAGTAAACCAGGGCAACTTATCCTTGACTCATTCAGGGATAACCTGCCCCAGTTTAGCTCTCACATGGAGTAAGAGCAGGCAGACAGACAGTAACTGCATGTCAGTCTCTCTATGGTAAGTTGCTGCTCCCTGTTAACTCAATGCAATTGTATTGTTTGTGCATACCCTAAAGTTTTCAAGAATGTTTAGCCAGACATAGTTTAGCATCTATATAGAGAGCTTATGAGAAGCTTCTTGCAATTCCCATTTTGAAAGTATGGGCTCTTGTTTAATTTCCTAAATAAACTCAAACTTTAGGCACTTTTTAAAAAAAAATCTTGACCAAAAATTCTAAAATTTGTGAGCAACTTAAAACACTCAAGCTGAGTGCTACAGCATTTACCATAATTGAATAATTTAATCTCTGTTTTCTCTCCCCTTCTGCCCTTCATAAAGGATCAAACTTTGATTGAATTATTCTTGCTCCTTTCACAGCCTGTTACAGAATATTTTGGTGAACTAATTCCATTCAGCAAAACATTATCATAAATTGTACTGGCTGCACACATTAAACCAATCTACTAAATTCTGAAGGCAAACCAGTACATATGTAACTACAGAGTTTGTATTCTTACTTTTATTATGATGCTAGAGTTCTTTACATGGAGTGGATCCTGAGTCATTCCATCCAGAGTCTAGTAAGCTCTACTGAAATTTCAAAAGGGACCTTATGGATTAAGAGTAAAGAGTGGGGGAGACAGATTCTGCATTTCTTCCTAACTGGAGTCACTTGAAGAGCCATGGCTCATAAGAAGCACAAAACCAGCCCTGTTAATCATGGTTAAAGCATATTAAAATAGTTCATTTTACTACTTGTTTCCAAAATACTCTATTTGTTTTTGGAAGAGAAGTATTATTTGTATTATGCCTTTCATATCCAATTGCTTTGTTAACTGTTAAGCCATGGCTGCTCCTGAGGTACTATTATGTAATGAGTGGTGACAGAAATGTGTGTATGTTTTTAATCAGCACTGTTCAATCAAACATGGCGTCTAATGTATCAGATAATGAAGTACCTGCCTGCCCTAATAGCTCAGTCTGTGTTTCTTCATTGGTACTGAGTGTTTGGATATCTCTGTACTGACCTGCCACCTTGAGATACATTTTACACTTTCATGACTGCCAGGATATTTCTAGCAGGGCTGGAGTTTTGCTGGAGTTGGGATGGTCCAGGAAACATGCAAAAAGCAAGTGTTTTATTGTGCTGTCTTTTATTAGACCAACCATATAGTTAGGAAAGATGTTAGACAAACTTTCAGGCATGCTGGGCACTGACAGACATGTTAAAAAACAACATGTGCTTTTACTGGAAGAAGCAGTGCGTTAGTTCAACCCAGCTCTGCGGTGTCTGTATAGACTGGGAACTTCATCAGGGCTTTTTGGTGCTTCCGTCTAACAGCTGATTCAATCAGCTATTGCATAAAAGTTCCATAAAAGCTCCGCTGAAGCACCTGATCTATACAGATGTTGGGTGAGCCGGGTCCAACTTAGGTGATGCCTCTTCCAAACATGCTCTGGGCTCAGCACAGGGACACAGAGTTTAAAGTAAAGCGCTATAATTTGTGGGGGTTTTATGTTTGTAAGCAGCAACAGTGCCCTTCTTCAGGTCACTCTGTGCCTGAAAGCTTATCTAACATCTCTCACTACTCTGCAGTTGGTCCCACTGGGACATTAGTTGGTCCAGTGGCTAGGGGGGCACGGCTTGGCGGCAGCCGGCAATGGTGAGTGGGGAGCTCCTGCACATGCCACTGGCACTGTTTGTTGGCTGCGGGGAGGGGGTGGCGAGCACTGACCATAGGTCAGCGACTCCCGGCAGGCGCTGCCAGCAGTGTCGGCAGCGGCCAGGGGCGATCATGGACCACTCGTAGATGGCAGCACCTTTTTGCAGGGAGTGCACCGCCACACGTAACGGGTGCATGTGCACCCTCTATGCATTGCCCCTGCCCCACACTGTAGCACCAGTCAGCCCCGGTCACTGTCTACATATGTTTCAGCACACTGAAGAACTCTGCAATAGGATAGAACTTGTCCTGGAAAGTACTATAATTAATTTACTGCACCTAATAGTGGCACAAGTGTAGACGGTGACACTTTACTGTGGAGCTAATTAGTCAATTCCACAGAAAAGTGCATGTGTAGATGCACCTAGTGTCACTTATAACAGGTCCCTGGAGAAATGTCAGCTGTCTTTCCTTACCTACAGCTCTGTCTTCACTGCAGGACCGTACTGAGGCTTCCAGTCTCAATCCTTCAGTGTTTGTATACACTGCCTTCTTCTCAATGTTGCTCTTACCCCTCCCGGCAGTATGGCTCCTGATAAAACTAGGTGCTGTTGACTTCTTCATTACACAGCTGTATTTAAACTTCTCTTGCCTTTTCTCCTCCTGTTTTCCTCTGCAGTTTGGTTATGAAGAGAAAGTGGGCATGGAAGTGGAAAGGGATCTTGGAGTCCTAGTGGATTCCAAGATGAACATGAGTCGGCAGTGTGACGAAGTCATCAGAAAAGCTAATGGCACTTTATCGTGCATCAGCAGATGCATGACGAACAGAACCAAGGAGGTGATAATTCCCCTCTATCGGGCGCTGGTCAGACCGCAGTGGGAGTACTGGGTGCAATTTTGGGCGCCGCACTTCAAGAGGGATGTGGATAACCTGGAGAGGGTCCAGAGAAGGGCCACTCGTATGGTTAAGGGCTTGCAGGCCAAGCCCTATGAGGAGAGACTAGGGCACCTGGACCTCTTCAGCCTCTACAAGAGAAGGTTGAGAGGCGACCTTGTGGCTGCCTATAAGTTCATCATGGGGGCACAAAAGGGAATTGGTGAGAATTTACTCACCAAGGCGCCCCTGGGGGTTACAAGAAATAATGGCCACAAGCTAGCAGAGAGCAGATTTAGACTAAACATTAGGAAAAACTTCTTCACAGTTAGAGTGGCCAAAGTCTGGAATGGGCTCCCAAGGGAGGTGGTGCTCTCCCCTACCCTGGGGGTCTTCAAGAGGAGGTTAGATAGGCATCTAGCTGGGGTCATCTAAACCCAGCACTCTTTCCTGCCTATGCAGGGGGTCGGACTCGATGATCTATTGAGGTCCCTTCCGACCCTAACGTCTATGAATCTATGGGGAGTTCAGCACAAACAGGGACAGCTCTTCAGTGTGTTCTCCCCTTCATTTTGACATTGGTGAAAACTCCTTATGGACTGTGTGTCACATTTGAGCTCCTTGAGCTGATATGGGAAGACAGGAAGAGGTGAGAGCCATGGCCTCTCTACGACGCATTGTCCCCACCTCAACACAATTTTTCTGAGATTCTGTTTTGGGGATTGTTATCATAGGCTAATGCTGACCCTCTGCCTTTAACTTATAAAGCCCCTCCCCACCGTGAAATCTTCCAGGAGGAAGGCTTTTAGAAGAGTAAGAGAGCCTGGTCTCTGCAGAAGTCACAGAAATGGGGGCGTGGGTAACAGGCTTTCTAAGAAATATAGCAACCCTTGTCCTTTAGCATTCCCCTAGAGCAGTGTGCCTTGTAGATGAGTGATCCAGAGGTTCATGGGGTCATAGTTTGACTCTAAATGTATTATGAGGCAGAAAACAAATGCAAAGTTGTGATTTAAGTTTAGACAAATATTTGTCTGGAGTGGTTCAGAAAAGGATCATCCTGCCTGGACTATGAGTTTGGATTGCACAGCCTTCTGAGGTCCCTTCCAGTCCTGTTTTTAGGTGATTCTATGTCATGGTTCTGGTGTGAGGAACCTTTGGGAAGTTTACCTTTCCCTTTGTCAATATTTTTCTCTCGGGATTTAGCAAATGCTGGTCTTTAAAATGCTTGAATAGTGAAGGTCAACTGTGTTCTATTATACAAACAAAGACAAATAAGCAAAACATTCATACCTGGCAAGTTGCTATGAGTCTAAAATGTTATAGCAAGGTAAGAAGCATAATGTTATGAGAAGGGAGAAGCATGATATTAAGGAAGAAACTTGGAGAAGGCTGTTTCAGGGGTTGAGTTCACGACATTTTTTATTACTTTTCTTTGTAAAGTTCATTTGATCATGTTGTACAATACACATAACAGCTCTCATTCTCTTGTAGGAATCTTAATATAAAAAAACACTATACAAGATTCTGGAATAATAATGAGACTTAACCTCCCTACACAAAAAGGACACACAACCAAAACTATAAGTATCCTAATTTGAAAAATAATTCTTAAAATTAAAAAAAGCCCTAGGAATGCCAGCAGTGTTCTCTTAAAGGAAAAATCCTTTAGAATGTCACGAAAACCCATTCCTAAACAGGAAGCAAATCAAGGCAAAAGTACTTGAAAAGTGTTAGTCATAAAAAAATGCACAAGTAGCAGTCTCAATTTAATGAAACATCCAATTTATGCCTTTTAAATTTAATTTGGTACATGGACTAAATTATTATCAGTCATTGCATTTAATAACAGACCAGTGAGTGTCTTTGATGGAATAACCTATTATGAAGTCAAGAGGACACTGGGGCATATCTTGTTCAGTCAGGTTTGTACTGGTATAAATAAAATCTAATATATAAAGATGTAATGTGGACTTTAATAAAATAGGAAGTGTATAAGAGCAAGCACTGTGATAATTCAGAACGGTAGCCTTCATATAAATAGTCCTAGGTCAAATGAATCGGTGCAGAAGACAAGGCTTAGCCTTGTTACTTTTCTACCTTGACACATTGTTTTGTTTCTCTTTCCCTCAGGAAACCTATCTTTGTTCCAATTTAATAAACAATCAAGTCAATTATGAAAAAAAAAATGTTTTTTTTTTTTATTCTCTTGCTTAGAAGTCATTGGAAGATAAGTCATGTTACTACCATCAGTCCAATTTACTTCCTTATATTTCATAATAATCCTATTAGGTCTTCTTGATTCCTTTGAAAAGCAGCAATTTGAACTATTCTTATGAAAAGTTCTCCTACTAATAAATTATATAAGTAAGGAGTCAAATAAAAAATCTCAGCTTTGGCAGTACTCTCAGTAACAGTGCAGCATTTTCCTTTCATTGATATCCGCACATCATTACCAGCCCCTGCAGGTTGGGCAAGCGCTGTCAGGCAGATATTCTCAAAGATTTATAGAGATGTGCTTTATGTTGCTAAACAGTGTTATATGGATAGATAGCAAGGATGGTATTATCTGCTCTAAAACGTCTTGAAATAGCTTTTCTCACTTTAGAGCTTTAAAATATCAAATACTTCTTATCTAATTTTGTGGAGATGCGAATTTGTCAGTACCCAACTGCTGCCTACCTGCATAACAATGCAGCAATCAGTTTTGATCATTCTTCCAAGACTAAATTATTAAATTGTTTTTAACTCTGGAACTTACTAAAATCTAACAAATAATGCATCACTTGTTTTACTTTTATATTGATCCCCTATATTTTCTGCATAAGTATTAAATCTCCCTCATTTTTGTATTAAATCTCTTTCTTGTGTGTCACCTGTGCGATTCTGCTCCTCTGTAGATGCATCAGATGAAGACACCATTCTATATGGTAGTAGTCTGTTCTTTTGCATGTATTCAGAGTAATATACACTAAGTGTAACTGAGAAAATGTTTAGTGCTCTCCACTCCTGTTAACTTTTCCATATTAGTGAGGCGGAGGCATAACTAGGAATTTTGGTGCCCTGGACAGAAATGCTGCTTGGGAGAAGGGGTTGCAGTTACTGCTGCCGTGGTGCTATCTCCCTAGGGACCAGTATTCTGGTGCCCCCTCTAAACTGGCACCCCATGTGCCCACACCTACTTATGCAACTGTAGGTAGGTTAAAGCTAGCATGGATAGGCATATCTGTACTGCAGTCAGACCTTCACCTGCTGTATAGACATGGCTTTAGAGTTCTCTGGCTACTACATCAAGGTTTGAGCTGCAAATATTCTCAAAACAACTTGTTTTCCATTAGCAACTTGTTGGTTTGAAACCTTTTCTTTGTCTGAGAAGTACAGTCTCATGTGAGTCTTTTCAAGTGATCAGACTCGGGGTCATTTTAAAGTAGCACCTTTCCAAAGAAAAAAATAAACCAACCTTCTTGGATGGCATGCTTTCCCTCTCAATTCAGCAGCTGGCATCTCCATCCTGTTTCTCACCTTCAATTCTATAACTAGACCAAGCTTCTGTTTTCCTTCCTGACATTTCTAAGTAGCAGCTGCCTATCATACTGGGTCCAATCATTCAGTCAATTACTCTGGCAAAATGCCCATCATGGACTGCAGGATTGGTTCTCTTTTCCATTGTACGCTGCTGTGTGAGTACTCGGGCTATAAACAGATGTTGCCAAATTAAGTGGATCAGCTAACCCGGGATGTGCCACCCATTGTCTCACAGGGTCAGGCCTCTGCTGTTCCCAGGAGTGGCAGGGGACCAATCCTGCAGGACAACACTTGGGGCACGCTTCTGAAAACAGGAGAACCCTGGGTTTTCCTACCTGCAGAGGCATGTCCTGAGTGAGAAACCCTGGTCACATCCCTGCAAATGGGGAAACCTAGGCAGGCACTCCCAGGGCTTTGGAGGTCCAATCCTGCATGTCCTGGGAATTCCTGAGAGGAATTCCTGGAGGGCACACAGGATTTGGCCCCTGACGCCCCAAGAGCGCCTGGCTGGGGCAACTAGGGAGTGCAGGCAGCCCTGGGCTGCCCACTCTCCTGGCTTAAAACAAATAGATGCCAGCTGCAAAATAGCAGCACAAATTAATACCACCCGTTTATGGCTACAAATGTGGACATTTGTAGTCCGACAAAGGGTATGGATGTCCATTTGCCTTTGCTTTGTGCCACCATACAAATGCTTATAGTAGCCCAAAGGTGATGACTGTTTGCAGCCTCAGAAGAAATAGCAGGCTCAAGAAAGCATCACATACACAACAGGATAAAGTATCGCCACCAACAAAAGGCAATCTTGTACTATGGGCAGGCTGCTGATTCTCCAGCCAACGGTGTTCCATGGGAAGGTCTCTCTCTCTCACATCCTCCATCGCAGCCTCTGCTCACCATCGCTGCTGACAAGTGCGGTGAGCAAGGGTTAGGAGTGGCTAATTCAGTGGTGCCAGTGAGTCCAAGCAGAAGGGGGAAGAGGGAGTAGGAGGTGAGAAAGCAGTCTTCCCCAGGGAGCACAGAGGCTGGAACTAGAGCAGCAGCAGATTAGCTGGCTGTTAGTAAAATGCAGGTTAAATCAGCGGAAGCAGGGAATAACCTATCCATAACAGCCTTTTCTAAAATACAGACTGGATCAGACTTTCACAGGCTGAATCCAGTCTCTTGGTGGGCAGCATCCAGCCCATGGGACATAAGTTGCTGATCTCTGATTAAGGTATGTTTATAGTCCATGTATAGCTTGGGGAGATGTTTGCAGACACATTTGCCAAAGCCACCTGCAGGGCCACACACAGCCCAGACCTATGTATCAGCCCAGTAGCACATTTACAGCTACCAGCTCTCAGACTCCTTCTTCCTATCCATTCCAGCCAGTGTCAAGCTATGGATCTAGTGTTAATAGATGAATATTACAAGTATAGAAGTAAGGCAACACTCTTGCAAACAGCCCCATATGGCTGAACCAAGAACCCTGAACCCTACATGACATAGAAGCAATAGTGGCTTAGGAATCGTGATTTACCTCCGTGTGTGCGTGGCCACAAGGAACTTGCTGCAGGATTAGGTCTCTGTGGAATTTAAGCAAAATATTCACAACAGTGCTAGCCCCTAGCCTTCAGAAATCATGATTCAAGCCTAATTGGTTTAGTTTTAAATGCAAGCTGATTCTCTCCGAATCACTTGACTCTAGGAGCTGAAACTTTAAGAAAAGCACCATATATTGTGAGACTTGTCATAAAATCATAAGAGTTAGCAAGGATGTGTTGTTTAGTTGTCCACAGGCAATACCTTACTACACTGCTTCTCCTTTGAGAGGGGTGTCTGTAAAAAAAAAAAAAGCATAGTAATTACATGTTTGTGTTTCAATAATTTCATAGCAACGTTAGTCAGATTCCTAGAAGTGTTTTGGATACATCAATTCATACATTTGTGTCCCTTAAAGCTCGGGGTACAAACTCCGTTCTTTTTTTTTCATACTTCATCATCAACTAGGCAAGCTCAGCAGGTGAAATTAGTCTGTTAGTGCTATGGAATCATGATTGTCTTCAGATCAGGAGCGTGCTGACAACTGCGCAGCCTAATTGCTATCACTGGGTTTGCACAGGCATGTCTGATTGGAGCGTAGTAAATAATTCTCTTTATGATACAGCAGGAGGAATAAAATTCCTTTGAGTCTCTCTGAGCTTCATCTTTAGTTTGAGGAGAAAAGGAAAGGGGCAAAAATATAGTTGCACCATTAATCTAAGTGTTTATGATTCTCTCTCTATATGACCATATACGAGAAAGCTGAGCTGAGAAGATAAACATACCATTTTTACAGACTTTTCAAAGTAAATTTCAAAATCTACACAAGTACACAAAGTCTACTGTTTTTGACTAACAAAGGATTGTTAACATTTTTATCTGTATATCTTTCCCATGTCTGTAATGCTGAGCTAATTGTTGCTAAATGTAAATTGTTACCAATTTACTTATCTCCAATCTATGATACAGCTTCAAATGAAAGTATAATTTTTCTCAATTCTCATATATACTATCTGAGCAGCCTTGTGCCATGAATATAAAGAAGAGCTGTTTTCTCCAGGTCCCAGGTTTGTTCGATATGGAGTTAGATGGTATGTGGTGAAAAATGCAATAGAGCCAGCCATTGAGCAGTGAAGATAAAGATAAATACTAAACAATCAATCCATTTGTTTTGCATCATCCATCTTAAGCACTAAATGAAGCGGGGGTCCCTTTGAAAAACAGCGGGCAGTCATAATTGAAAACTGCGTATACAAAAGCGAGGAGCGCTCAGCGGTCCTGTTTATTTATTTGGTCTATTTTTTTTACTCTGAAGAGCTATTGCCACTTGTCACATTATCTCTTAATTTTTCTCGCACAGAAAAAAACAAGTTTCATCAACTGTCTTCGGTCATAAAGAAATGAATTTCATATCTGATTTAGTTTTCAGTTTGTGATTTGTCATCTATTATGGGTCAATATTCCATGTTTGCTCTGTATGTATAATTTGATACATATCCCTACTCAGAGACCTTCAGAGTCTTTAGGAAGCTCTAAGTCCTTCTAGTAAGGCAGTGACAAGGACTGTAAGGATCCCTCATCTCCACTGTTTTATTTATTTATTCAAGTTTGTAGCTCCTGGGCAGAGGAGCAAGTCTTAATTCCACCTCCTTGGATTTTACTCTCTTTTTGTCCAGCCCCCTGGAAACCACAACTCCCACTGAAGTCAGTACAAGGTTGGCCGAGGCAAAAACAGAAAGTCTCAGGCTCTACTCTATCGCTGTGCATGGAAGTGGAAATCACTCCGCTGCAGAAAGCCAGCTCTCAGCCTATAGTCACACAAACCCTTTTCAGCATAACTGAGAAAAACTCATAATACTGTTAACTACCTCTCTCTCTCTCTCTCTGCCAAATGTTAAACAAAAACTGCAGTTTGGAGGTGACCAAAACTATTCATAAACTTGTTTTGAATTCAAGTAATGGTTTTGGCTGAGAAAAGGGAAGAAATTCACTAAAAAATGTCAAAATGAGACATGTAAAGAGCTATTGTGGTATTTCATTGCAAACTTACATTTTTCTTTCCATATCAACCTAAACAAAGTTTAAAAAAAGAAAAAAAAAAAGCATGAAATAATGGCTAAATGACAGTTTTTATTTCAAATCTGTGAAACGGTCAGTCTGAAATAAATTTTCCCCAGTGTTTTGCTCTGGCAACTGAAGCGAGAAAATCTATTGTTCTTGTATCTGACAGGAATAAATGTCACATGCAGGATCTACCCTGAGTTTCCTGCTTCTCTTTTAGCTTAGCTGGCTGGCACAATACTGACATGGCAGTAAAGGGCAGGGTAGACACCTGGCAAACATGTTTTTGGAGAATGCAGACTGTGCAGCCTGTTCTTGGCTGAACTCAAATGTTCGTGGCAGACATTTGCCCTGGAACAAACCTCTGCAGAGCGTCCAGATCATTGTTTCCAACTCTGGGAATCACTGGCCAGCATGAACCACAGCGAGGATGAAGCCTCTAGCCCAGACACAAGTGTGTAAAGACAAAACCTGGCTGCAGCAGGAGGTTCTGCACCCCCAGCCTGCGGGCTTGAGCCAGTGCCTCAGCTTCCTCCTGCCCTGCAGCAGCTATGGGTGGGGGATCAGGATCAGACACAAGCGATGCAGTATGGTCTCAGGCTTTGCTTTTTCCCCTCAGGTGCCCAACTTCCCTCTCCAAGCCCCCTGGGCATGTAGGGCCCACCACAGCTGTGCAAAGTGGCTCCTCAGGGAAGCCTGGCACTGAAGCTGATGCTGTGGGAGCTCCCTGCCACCTTATCCTGGCCCCTCAGCACTGTCCAGCCAGGGGCAACACCCCTGTACCTCAAAGGGCCTCAGCCCAGTCCCTGAGGCCTGTGGGGTGGAGGCCAGGTCCAAGGAACGCTGCAGGGCTTGCCTTTGTGCCCAGACATCCCACCCCACAGTCACAGCCATCGGGGTGGGCGCTCAGCAGCGCTGCTCACTGGGGCCAGCAGGCAGCAGGTCGCAACGGCCGCTGTAGACCACCACGCCAGGCGGGTAGTAGAGCAGCTCAGATGGGGTGGTGGCAGGCAGTGGAGCAGCAGCAGGCAGGGGCACCAGGGCAGGCAGGGCCTGCTCGTCAGGCTCGGGCTTGGTGCTGAGGGTGAAGGGGCGCATGGAGGTGAGCGAGGGTGAGGCGAGGCGCCACAGCAGGCTCTTGAGGGCCTGGCGAAACTCGCGCCGCATGAGGCAGTAGAGCACGGGGTTGAGGCAGCTGTTGCAGTGCGCCAGGCACACGCTGACGGGGAAGAGGTAGGCCTGCGACAGGAAGTAGGCAGGCCCAAAGGGCACGGCGTTCAGCTTGACCAGGACACCCCAGGCCGTGAGCGCCTGGTTGGGCAGCCAGCACACGAAGAAGCTGAGCACCACCACGCTCACCGAGCGCGTCACCTTGGCTGAGCGGCGCTGGCTTGCGTGGCGGCCACGGAGGAAGCGCACCAGGCGCGCGTAGCACAGGCTGATCACGCCCAGAGGCACCACGAAGCCCAGCAGCACCTTCTGCACCTGGTAGAGCCCCAGCCAGAGCTGCACGCGCGCGCTGGGGCTGTCGGGGAAGCGCAGCAGGCAGAGCTCCTCGCCGAAGACGTTGGCAGTGGTGGAGAAAATGGCGTGAGGCAGCGCGGCCACCACGGCCAGAGCCCAGATGAGGGCACAGAGCCCGCGGGCGCCGCAGCCGCAGCCACAGCCGCCCCTGGGCTGGCTCTTGAGCACCGATGCCACGGTGCGGTAGCGGGCCACGCTCATGGCGGTGAGGAAGAAGACGCTGGCGTACATGTTCATGGCCGTCACATATGACACCACCTTGCACATGACGCGCCCGAAGAGCCAGGTGAAGTCCAGCGCGTTCTCCACGGCCCAGAAGGGCAGCGTCAGCACGAACTGCAGGTCGGTGGCGGCCAGGCTGGTGACGAAGAGGTTCATGGAGGACTTGCGCCAGCCCCGCTTGCCGCGCATCAGGTGCAGCACCAGCGCGTTGCCCACCAGCCCCAGCGCGCACACCACGGAGTACACGGCCGACACGGCCAGGCGCACGGCGGCCGAGCCGCCCCCCTGCAGCCCCGCGCCCGCCTCCGCCTCCAGCGACTCGTTGCTCCGGTTGCCGCCGGCCCAGCCGCCCTCCGCCGCGCCCGTCACGCCGCCCGCCAGCGAGCACAAGCCGAGCTCGCAGCCGGCCGCCATCCCATGGTCGGGGGGCCGCGCCCGCTGCAGCCGCCCCTGCCCCCGGGCCGCGCCCAGTCCCGGCGGCGGAGGCGCGCTGCGGAGCCGGGCCGGTGCAGCCGCGTCCCTCGCTCCGCGGGGCTCCGGCGCTGGCTGCGGCTGGCCCGGGTCGTCCGCCGATGCAGCCCCCGGTGTCCCAGTGCCCGTCGATGCCGACACCGGTGCCTGGGGAGGCAGCTCTCGATGTGCCGGTGCCCGGCGATGTAGCCCCGATGTACCGGTGCCCGGCGATGCAGCCCCAGGGGCCCGGCGGTGCCGCCGCGGTGTGCCGGTGCCCGTCGATGCAGCCCCAGGGCCCGGCGGTGCCGCCGCGGTGTGCCGGTGCGCGGCGGTGCAGCCCCAGGGGCCCGGCGGTGCCGCCGCGGTGTGCCGGTGCGCGGCGGTGCAGCCCCAGGGCCCGGCGGTGCCGCCGCGGTGTGCCGGTGCGCGGCGGTGCAGCCCCAGGGGCCCGGCGGTGCCGCCGCGGTGTGCCGGTGCCCGTCGATGCAGCCCCAGGGCCCGGCGGTGCCGCCGCGGTGTGCCGGTGCGCGGCGGTGCAGCCCCAGGGCCCGGCGGTGCCGCGGGAGCTCTCCGCGGTGCTGAGCGCGGCGCTGCGGCCCGGCTGTGGCTCCGCGCGCCCGCCCCGTCTGAGGCGCTGCCTGCGAGGCTCAGCCCAGGCGCGGCGCGGCGCAGCGCAGCCCCCGGCAGCTCCCGCGCCTCTCTCCGCCCCGCGCTTTTAAAGCGCCTGGAAGCTGCGGGGGGCAGCGGGCACCGGCTCGCCCTGCCCGTCCTGGCTGCCGCTCCCCCGCGCTGCTGCGCTGGAAAGCCCGGAGGAGGAGGAGGAGGAGGGGGAGGAGGAGGCGCGTTGGCAGCGCTGCCTCACCATCCCGTGGGCTGCCAGCCCGCGTCTCTGCCCGCCCCGCCGCCCGGCTGCCCTCGGCCCCGTCTGCTGTCAGCGCCCGAGTGCTTCGTGGCTCGCCCGCTGGTCTAGCCGACTCGGTCCCCAGTGGGGTGCGAGGGAGCTCCCCGAGCTGTGCTGTGTCTCAGGCTGTTGCCCACCAGCCCCTCACGGTTCCGGAGGTGTTTTGGGGTCGGGCTGCGTGGCAAAGAGTCTTGCTCGGATTTTGGACTCTCGTCCGGGTCCCAGCACGCGGAGCCCTGCTCCCTGCTGCAGGACGGCCCCGCGTCCTCCGCCCTGTCTTTCCCACTCCCTTTCTTTGTGAACACTTTTCTCCAGTGAAAGATAACCAGCCTCAGACCAGAGGCTGACATCAAGTAGCTATAAAGCTTAACTCCAGTACCTCTGATTTTAGAATGAATCATGTGGAAGCAAAACAGTAAAAAAGGCACTTGAGACACTCGCTGCTTGTAAGGTAGAAAAAATGAAATAGAGGATTATAGCAGGGAACCAGCAGGGGTTTGGGGGCCCGGTTCGGGTCACCACCTGCCTCCCAGCCATTAACCTCTATGTGCCATTAACTTCCAGCATCCTTCACTGGATAAGATCTCCTATGAGTACTCTGATGTCCTCCGCCAGAGGGCTCTGGTGTTTCAGGAGAAAATAGGAGGTAAAACATATCTAAAAAGAAGCCAGCACCTACAGGCAACTCATCTTACAGGCACTAAGAGTTGCTAAGATAAGAAGTGTGCATGTGATGGAGACCCCTTGAACTCAGACCCTTCTCCTTGTTTGCAGTCTCTGGGAAGAGCAGAGGAAAGTGGGGAGAGCTTAAGCGAAGGCAGGACCCGGTATAGCAATCTTCCTTTTCATTTCAATTTTTCAGTTTTTCTGTTTCCTTCCCTGCCTGCTAGCACTGCAGTCTTCACCTGGAACACCCAGCTCTGGTCTTTCCATTTCTTAAATCATCAAGAATAATATTGATCCTGGAAGATAACAACATTGGCAGCTTAGTTTGTGATGCTGGAAAACTCAAACACAGCTCACCCTCTTCCAGGCTATGTTGCGCTTTGCTCCTTGCTCCTGGCGCGCTCTTTCCTACCTTATTACGGCTTTCATCTCTGGGGCTATTTGTAAGATATCAGCTGCTTAATCAATGTCCAAGAGGAGGTCAGGGGACCTGGTACTAACTGTTTTTGAAGAGTTTGCAGGTGCACACATGTATACAACAGGGCACGTGCTCTCATCCCTTGCCTTTTTAGGACTAGTACACAGGCACTTATGAGAAGCCCAGAGATTACACTTGGCCCTGCACAAGAGCCATCTGCTTATGTGCTTTTATGTGCAGAACAGCGGCCTCTGTGCAATCAGGATCCATCTGTTAGGCCCATGCTCTGGACACCTATGAAAGGGTTGTTTGAAAGAACTGACCCGAGTTTGTTCTAAAACATGGCCACTGGTGCCTCCTCCCCATTGTATGTATAAGAGGGCAGCAATTTAAACATTTGCCCATGAATTGAGTGAGCTGGATCCAGTTCCTTCATTAGCCGGAGGGAATTCAAACCTTCATCTCCCATGAGAGCCCCGCAAGCCTCAAGCTGTAAGTGAGGCTGGGGAGGAAGAGGAAGCTTCTTCTCCTTTTAAAGAATACAGAATTCATGAAGCTGGAAGGAGGGGAAACAGAAGGGCCCATGACTCTGTGGCACCATGGTTGGGGCACTCAGGGAGGTGATGGGAATTCTGGGTTCTGGTGTCCGCTTTCAGAATTGCTTGTTTTTATCAAATAACAGTGTAATGTAAAATGTATAAATAGTTCTGTGAACAGGGACTGGACCCCAACGTCAAGGTAACAAGACTTTTCCAACTTTTCTCTGAGCCTGATCCATACAAAATGCACTGTTCCAAACAGGAGACGTTACCACACCCTCAGCTCTCCTGTGAAATATGAATTTACATTTCTACCTAGGAGAACTTTTACGATCTTTGCAGTCTCCTAGGGCTGATGAAGGGTACCTGTGCCTGAAAGCTTGCAAATAAAGACTTTTTTTTTTTATAATATCTAGTTGGTCTAATAAAAGATATCGCCTCTGCCACGAGTCTTGGTTCCTTTTGCCTCTAGACCAATAGAGCTACAACCTGGGACCGCCCCTCCCCGCCCCCACCACGTCGTGTTCTAACCAAGTGTTGTCTTCCAGCTTCATAATTCTCACATTTTCTGCTCCACAGTGGCACACAGCAAAGCCCTAAAAACATTCAGCAATTTTGAGATTAAGAAGTACTTAGTAAATTCAATGCCTCTCTAGTGTTATGTAGCTACTGAGTGACTGTGAGGAGGATGGAGGGACAGTTTGGGATTTATGTGCTTGCAGTCTGTCTAGATCCTCATTCAGGCATTTCAGCTGTTTTTTTAGGATCTGGCCCTTGGTCTATCTTGCACTTTTATATAGTGGGGAAAATTACTTCCTGACATCTGTGGAACTATTCTGATATTGTCAGACATGATCATTTGGCTTCATTACTCAGACTTCACATTGGAAAGATATCAGTGATCACAGAATTGTCCTATGGCTTTTTAAATCCACCCACGGTGCTGGAGTTTATGACCTCTTGGAATAGAGAATTTCACCAGCTAAAGACACGACAGGTGAAGAAATACTTTTTTTTACTTCTTCCTTTCCATGATCAAGAGTGCTGAATTGGACAGATACAGGTAATACCTGTCATTTTTAAAAATGTAATTTTCCTCTTTTATTCAGAAGAGTTCAAAATGCTTCTTAGATCATCTTTACCACAGTTAGTTCTAGGGTGAAATCTAGTAGACATGTTAACAGTGCTGCAAAACAAAATTGTATAGCAGTTGAGGTCAGGAAGTGAAGGATACTTTTGCTTCTCTAGTATAAGAAATAGTGGCATATCTTTTGTGTTCCTTCAGGGTGGTTGAATTTTCTTTCTAGTTAATCTTCCCACTATTACCCTAGAAGTAGCACTCAAGGGGTGGTGTATATTTTGTCAATCAGCTTCCTTTCAAACGCAGTGAAAATGCAACCTTGTGCAGCAGCTAGCCGGACGTGATATGCAAAAGAGAATGTTTCACCATGTCCCCTGCTGATTCCTTTCTTTCCTATTCTGAGTGCACAGGCTTTCTAAAAACCTTATTTTTATATAATTTAAATGGAAAGATGGCCTTGTAGGAAATTAGTTTTTGGCCACTCCAGTATCTTCCTGGCCAGGACATTTGGTTGGTACTTTGCACAGACGAAATAGTAATGAAGCTTTAGTACAAAGAGGAGAGGAGACATGGAACAGCGGGGCAGGAAAGTCACTAATGAGAAAGATATACCTCTTCATCATGCTAACCAGTCAAACAAGATTCAGCTGATTATGAGCTGAAACATTCCTTGGCAGCTTTGCTGGGAAATCTGCATGAAAGGATAGAAGCAGTTGCACAGGATTTGTATAGCTCTTTTCACCCAAACAGACTTCCTTTTAGTTTTGGATGCTTCTGCCTTCTAGTTTTGTATCTTTTTACCTCAAAGAATCATTTTAGAGATAGCTGAAGGAACTCACTATCCTTGGTTGAATTATAAAAGACATATATTTGTTCCATCCATGGCATTCCATCCAGGAAGAGCACACACAAACTGCTGCAGCTTCCTTAGCCTGACGAAGGGTTTTTGAACCCGAAAGCTTGCTTAATAACTATTCTCCAACCATTTAGGTTGGTCTAATAAAAGATATCAAATTCACCCAAGGAACCTTGTCTGCCTATATCCTTAGACCAACACGGCTACAACCTAAACCCCTGCATATATTTGTTCTATAATTTATTCAGCGCATAATCAGCCCATCTCTTTAGTTGGGGGAAAAAATTAAAAGTCATCAAACTTAGTTGAAAATCTCTAGCAAAATTAATCTAATATTTATTATTTATACTTTTGTGTTAAAAATGGTAGCCTTTGTTACTCTCCACGTGTAGTAATGCAATACAGGACTGTAGTAGGGCAATCTGGCCCTTTAAGTGGGGCAGCAAGTGCTGGGGTAGGAGCCCAAGTGTGAGTGCTTAGCTGGCAGCTCAAGAGGAGTGAGAAGAGCCAAGGAAAGAGCAGTCTGTGGTTGGGAGGTAGACTGAAACCTAGAGAAGCTTTTAGGAAGGGCCAGAGCCAAAAGAGCCCTCTCCTGCTGCCCGGAGAAAAGATAAATATTTTGCTTTGCTTGTTTGTTTTTTTGGATCAAGGGTATTCTTTGGACTGATGGAGGGGTTGCTAAGGGGACAATGCCTGCTGGCACAGGAGCAGGCACACCAACCTGCATAAACAGGGGGTGGAAAGTGGGCAGCCCTTAGCTCTGAGCCTGCAGAATGGACCCCAAGGCTGGGCTGACACTGATGGAGGGGTTGCATCAGCAGCAGTGATCAGCATTTCAGCAACAACAGCAGCTGTTGCAGCATCTCCAGATTCAGCAGCAGTTTTGTCAAAAGTGGCAAAAGGAGCAGCAACACTTCATGCTGAAATTGCTGAAACAAGGAAAGCCCCACGCTCAGGTGTGTGTAGCTTCTGTAACCCAGATGGGAGGGGTGGAACATTTACCAAAATGAGACCTGATGATGAGCCCAAAGCATTTTTGGAGATTTTTGAGTGGGTGGCTAGGACATATCAGTGGTTCTGGGAGCAGTGATCTGCATGCTGGTGCCTTACCTGACTGGGGAAAGTCATGCAGCCTACTGGGCTTGCGTGTACCTATGACACCCTCAAATCTGTAGCTTTAGATCAAGTGGGGCTCACAGAGGAAGCATACAGATGCTACTTTGGGGTGGAGCCCTTTCTCCTGGACTCTCAGCCCTGAGCAGTGATGCAGTGCTTTAGAGACCTATGCACCTGGTAGCTGAAATGGGAATCCAACTTGCCCAAGAAAACTATGGAATTGGTGACAGTTAAGACAGATGTTGCCTGTGGAGGCCTGGGAATGGGTCTGTAGACACTGAGTTATGGATCTTAAGCAGGCAGCCTGCCTCACTGGGGATATTTTAGAGTTAGTGTTAGTGTGGGGAGTCTCTGACTGGGTCAAAGGGACAAAAGGGGATTGTTTAGACTGGCTGAGGGGTGCATATCAACCTTCTTGCAAGGATTTTTCAGGGTATTGGATCTGGGATGATTTTTGCCTGACAGTGTTTAAAAATACCCTTTCAAATATGCTTCAAATAATGATCATTATACAGAAATGTTTTTTCATGCTATTTGCTCTGAAGAATTACTACCATTTTCCTCATCCTTTTAAGACCTCCTCCAAAGATGAGGCATTAATTACAGTTACAATAGTGACCGAAACAGATGTTAGCAATTTTGAATTTCTTTGGCAAGGGAAATGATTCTATTTTCTATACAACTGACATTTTGTAGCATAAAATATGTTTTAAAGTAAAAAGTCTTGAACAGATTTTGTTAACAAAGAATGATATCTGTCTACCAATCTGTATCCATATGTGTATATGGAGTTCTGCCCATTTGACTAAAGTTTTATTTTATCCACAGAATTTTGCTTTATAAATAATACTTGCATTTGAGATTTCTTTACCATTTATTTATGCCAGATTGTATTCTACCTGTCATATGTCTAAATGGACATAGGCATCTAAGTGCAATTCTATTCCATATGTTCAAATTCCTGAAAATCCATAAGTGTATCTACTTTGTTACAGGGGTTTAGGTTGTAGCCGTGTTGGGTCTAAGGACATAGGCAGACAAGGTTCCTTGGGTGAATCTGATATCTTTTATTAGACCAACCCAAATAGTTGGAGAATAGTTACATGCTTCCATCTTACTCATAAGATTGAGTCACAAAGCAGTGAGGAGGAGGAAGAAGAGGACCTATACACCTTTTGTGTTAATAGTTTTTTCAGGTGCTAAAGCAGGGTAAAATAAAATTGCACTTAGACATTTAAGTCCACTTACATGCCTAATAGAAATAGAGTCTGGCCTCTCATGTCTATTTGGTTCTTTACTTTCCCATTTCTAAGCTCTTGATCCCTGTGGTCTCTGGCTTTTTGAGAGGCTTTGATCTTCCCTTGATTATACTGAGCAATAATTGTTGGCAGATGAGTGTTACAATTCACTGGAATGTTAGAACTCTATCCCCTTCCCCCTGCATGCCCCGTCTTTGTGGAAGCATAGGCATATGAGCTTTCTGTTCAAAATCTCTCTTCATCTCTTCAAAATGAAAACCTGCATGCCGCAGGATATCAGGGTGTTTACAGATGTGCTTGGGAAGGCGGGGGAGGAAAAAGGGTCGTGGAGGGGCGGGGGGTTCATGCCTCTCTCTCTAAGAATATTCCTGAAAACACATTTCAAACGGCATACAAATCTCATGGCAAGATAAAATGTCAAAGTTACTTGTGGTAATTGTACTTGAAAACATATTTGAAAATTGTTAATATGAATGTTAGTGTCAAATAGACTTTTATCTTCATATAACAGAACAAAAATATTATGCAACCTAACTGACAACTGCTTATGAGTAGTCAACTAGCAGTCAACTAGAAGATACCTTTGTGAGCCCTGATTTTACAAAAGTCTCCTATCAAAGTTCACTGTACACTTTGCCATTTCCTCCACTTAGTTGTCATTTGAATCTGCTTGCAGATACTCAGGAGCAGAATACAATGCTAAATTTTGCACATAAATTATACTGTCCTAATTGGACATATTTAAAATTACTACAGGTGAGTAATCAGTGTCATTTCAGATGTTCATCTTGAGCAGCACCAAGACAGGAAATGAAAGGAGAGAGAGCAACCTGCATCCATCTCTGCAGGTACCAGAAGCTGAACTTGATAGGTGGTTGGGCACCAAACTAAGAATGAGGAAACCTGATTAAAAAACGAATGTACTCATGTTTTTGTTTTTTGTCTAAATGGATCTCAAAATAGAATAACAAGATTAATTTAATTTTCAAGAATGTTAAATGGTCCTTGGGTAGAAAGGTGCTGTTCAATCCTTTTAGGCCCACCCATCTACTTCATACAACTAGGTCCAGAACTGATTAAATGAATAACAATCTTTTCACTGACTTAAATAGACACTGATTCTGGCCCTTAGTATGAGTAACTCTTCCATATTGATTAATATAATTTACAGATCCTTTGTCCAATCATTTTCCAGGTCTACAGGAAAGAAGCTTCTAGCACTTCCCTTGAAAGACAATCCCAACCAAGAGATTTTATGATTAGAATTTTGGAGTAGACAGTCCATTTATATTTCCTTTATCACTTGCAGTCTCGTACTTCTGGCTATATCTCATGGCACCATGATCAGTAATTCTCCCCCTTTTCAGTATTCAGACCATCCAAATATCTGTAGAAGGGTCCCCATCCATGCTACCTTTGATTATCAAATAGCATAAGCACCAGCTGCCAATTTCAGATATATAGTTTTAGCACCTGGGATCTTTCTTGATTCTTGACTGATCTTTCTTCTCCCTAAAAGTTCTCATTCTTGAATCTTTCAGCCCACTGACCCTTCCTTGTCCTCCAGAATGTCTAGTAACATGAATAACTTTTTCCTGTTTTACAACTTTATATTCAAAATCCTTATTCATTGTTTAGTTCGAGTCACTGACTTGTACTTATGGTATAACCTCAACAATTAATAATTCCTTTAACGCCAACACCTATATTAGGTTTACCAGTCATCATATATTTTCCATTATTTGTATATAGTTCAAATATATACAATCCATCCCTGTGACTGTAGTTTGGAGTCCACAACTTGGCTCATTCCATCTGAGCCTTTTTTGATTGAAAACAGAAAAGCAAAACTTTTAAAACTTATGTGGAGCTATACATATACAATGTTTTAATCGTTATGCCATTATGGAATCATTAAGTTAAACCAAAAGAAGCCATATCTACCGAGAGCTACAATGATATACCAAGGTAAAGAGTAATCAAAAAGAAATGCAAATGAAACAAAAATCCACAGAATAATAATAATAATAATAATAATAATAATAATAATAATAATAATAATAATATACAGAGGGCACGTATACACGTTCATTAATGCTCCATAGTTACTGCTCATTAAGTTCAATACTTGATTAATGAAGTACTAAAGTAATGTGCAGTAATTTGTGCTACTGTGCAGTAGCAGTGGCGCATGGGTTTTTAGTGATGCTTACTGCGCAGTAGTTTAATACTACTGCACAGAATGCATATTAGCATGGTTTTTGCTGGGCACGCTACTGTGCAGTGTTATTAGGCTACTGCACAGTTAGTGTCTCATTTAGATGCACTCAGTGTATAGTAAAGTTGCACTACTTAAGATAAGGCAAAGGATACATTCAACTTCACACCAAGAAAGGGCCTAGAATAGTAGAAATGTTCACAATGGGTATGGAGATACAAATCCTGGTTTTTAGGGATACTAAGCATCAGACTTCTTGCAGGCCATCATCATCTGCTCCTAATGTCATATCTTCTTTTTGATGGGTCCTGCTTGGTGTCAAGGCTTGAACTCAGGGGTGTAACATTTTTGAATGTTTGAGCTGTATCCTGTCTTGTTTCCTTTCTATTGCTAAATGACTCTTGCCACAGGACTCTCTTAGGAATTAAGCTATGCTTTCCCTTTTGTAATTTTCTCATAGCTAAATCGTTTTTCCTTCTCAGTGCACTCTCTCAGGCAAGTTCCTATTGCTTTATACTCAATCCTGTTCATAAGTTAATGCCTCTTTACTTTCTCATTGATGGCTGATTCTGAAACAAAATGCTCTATCTACTCTTCCCTCATTTCTCTCTTCAAAACTCCCATACCTTTCCTACTGCTTCTTTCAGAGATTCAGGATTTCGTCTCCTCTCTTCTCCTGTTCAGGGAGTTTTTAATTAAAATTAGAAAGCACTAAAAATACAGGTTTGCAGTCCCAGTGCTCAAATGGGAGGATTTGAATGTTTTAATGATATTCAAAGGTTCTAAATTATAAGTAAGGACCTACTTCATAGTTTTGCAGATTTTGCAGAAACTGCAAAATCTGGGACTGTCTATGAAATCCACAAAATCAACAACAACAGCAAGACTTAATAAAAATAAAATGCTGGTTCCCCAGTGGGAGCCACTGGTCCTTGTTGCTGGGAAGGGAAGGTGCCAGCTGGTGAGGTGGCATGAAGGTGTAACAGGGGGTCCTCTGGGGCTGACTTCCCAGTGGTCTGCCCACCTGTTTCTGTGCTAACCACCCACCTTCTCACCCACCACGCCTCATTGCTAATTAGTTCATTGATGTAATTAAGCGGGAGGCTGCCCATTTCCTGCCCCAATGCCAAGGGGCGCTATGTGCAGCTCCATTCCTCCCCTACCCTGCAGCCCAAGCCTGGCAGATGGCATCTAGATGTTCTCATCGTCACCGGCCCCCGCACTGGGCCCCAGAATCCTCATAATTCAACCCTGCCTGGATTCCTCCCCTCAGGCGGTCTCACCCACCTTCATTCTCGGCAGCACAGCTCCCTGAACCACTTCCCCTTCTGGGTGTGGTCCCCTAGGACCTTTGGCTCTCTAGCCCTGGCCCACCTCCAGGCCAGTCAGAACCCCAGGCCCTCAGCTCTTGGGCGTTCCTTGTGGTGGGCCCCAGATCCTTCCGGTCCTGGCCCCAGCATGGACCAGTCAGGAGAAGTCCAGACAGGCGTGAGTCTATGGCCTTACTCTCTTTCTCTGGGGGTCCACCCTCCAGACCCTACAAAAAGGGGTAACCCACCCAGTTGTAGGGGCTAGCGGTTAAGGCACCCCAACCCACCTTTCACCGGGGTGGTAACTGGCTTGGCATTTCCTGGGGGCTCCCGCACCACCAGGAACCCTACCAGGCCACCCACTCTCAGCAGGGTGCAGTTTTAGGTCATACCCAGGACCAGGAGCCTCCTGACCATCCCCTACAGTTCCTCCCTTCCCTCCAGATGACACCAGCAGCCCTCCGGCCAGGCGATGTTGTTGCCTCACCTCTCAGCAGCAAAATGCCCTGTTTATATGGGCAGCCCTGAATCTAAAATGGCTGCCCTCACCAGGCACCTGCCGGCTGCTGTCTCAGGCCCTTAAAGTGCCCTGCTACAGAAGGGCAGCAGACAAGATGG
Source organism: Alligator mississippiensis (assembly GCF_030867095.1). Lineage (NCBI taxonomy): Eukaryota > Metazoa > Chordata > Crocodylia > Alligatoridae > Alligator > Alligator mississippiensis. The sequence goes on from NC_081826.1 coordinate 280,382,229, forward strand.
TGGCTACCTCCCTGTCCCCCCACCACTGGGGCCTCTCCGCCAATCAGCACCAAGGGGTGGGGCTTCAGGAAGGGCAGCCAGCAATCACAGTGATGGCTGCTCTCTCATCTCTTCTTCCCTCTGGAGCTGCTCAGCACTGAGGGGCAGGGCCTCTCTACCAATCAGCACTGAGGGGCAGGGCATCTCCACCAATCAGCACTGAGGGGCAGGGCTGCCACAAAATCGGCTCTGTTTGTTGGGTTCTGGCCACAAAAAACCCTTTGTTTTGCCACAATTTAATGAGGTTTCTAATTATAAGGTAAGAAGCGCATAAATTAGATTACATGAACTACCTAATTCACAGCATCAGCAAAATGTTCCTTTCCTATATCTTGCTAAGTAACTAGTTTACCTGCAGTACTTACTATTAATGTTGCATCAGGTTGACTGTTAATGATTATTTTATATAGCCTCAGAACACTACTCTCAGGTAGAAAGTGCTATTTCCTTCCTTTTAGTAAGAAATTGAAAGACTTTTCCAAGGTACATGAGAAATCTGCAATTGAGGCCAGAATTAAACCTGTATTTTTCAGGTCTCAACTAAGTCTCCTAACAATAAGACTATCCTTCTCCTCCTAGCCTCTTCTGTCTTTGTCTCTGTCTCATGATTTTACAGTCATAATGGCTCTGTGAACAGTAATCAAAATCAGGGAGGGGAATGGTGGCAACGGTTTCCAAGTGCGTTTAGAACATTAAGCACTGCAAGTATCACAACATGCCTGTGAAGCAGGCTAGCATTATGACAGGGGTATCAAAGGTTCAACCTGTGGGCTGAATCTGTTCCTCAGAGTCCCATCCTCTGGCCCCTGGTGTTATGTTTGAGTCTAGAGTTGGCCCGTATATGACATGTATCGGGCCTGGGATGCACGCTGCACACACTGCCTGCTCCAACCAGCTCAGGACCTGTGCTGCACATAGCTATTCCTTCGCATGACCTGGGACACACCTCACGTGGTGTCTGCTCTGGTCAGTCCAGGGCCCAGCCTAACTGGGATGTTCCCTCTCCCCACCAACAGCCAGAGTAGGTGCCACATGTGCTGCATCTGGCATGGGGGAGAAGGATGAGGAGGGCACAGGTCCATAGGGCTGGTCACAGGCCATTCTTTTTGCTTGTGATTGGCCCTTTCCCAGTCATCTGACTCCAAGGAGCCAGATGAGTTTGACACCCCCGCATTATGACATTCATTCTGGAGATGAGTAAGTGATGTGCTAGAAAGGTTATACAAGTTATTCAATGTCACAAAGCAGATTAGTGGCAGAGATGGGAGTAGAGTCTCCAGAGACTCCTGATAGCTAGTTCCTGGTACGGTCCCTGGGGACATCTTCTCTCTAATATAGTAGCTATACCATACACAGTCATCTACTCAAAAAAAGCACAGGAGATGCATATTAAAGAAATCGCATTGCAGCAAACAAATCATCTTACAGTGAGCATAGCTCATTATCATACACTTCATAAGACACAGGTTTCTTTTGTAGCCTTGCAGCATTGTTCCAGTAACTAGCAAAGCACACACTGACTCATGAATCAAATATCCGTTTTCTTCTGTAAGCATGTTTTTGTTTCCACAGCTCCATCATGTCTCATGATGAGAAGAAGTTGCATTTCCAACTGACTTTAAATTTGATTTTTTTTTGCTCATTCTTAAGACCTGATTCTCTGTAGTTTAAATATTCTCATTCTTTAAAGTTAGAGAGATAAACTAAGAGTGCTTTTGAAAGGGCTCAGTAAGAAAGGTACTAAATATGCCCTCTAAATTAATATTGCTCCACCAGCTGTAAGCAGAAGTTTCCATTGATTTCAGTGAGACTGTGTGTCTAGATCTTGATGGTAGAGATGCGCTGGGAGAGGCAGGGAGCTGAGTGCCTAAAACATAACCACCCCCTCCCCAAAAAGCTAAATTAGAGTTAAGTGTGAGAGTAGATAGCAGTGATTTTTTTAAAGGTAAAAACAAGAATGTTATCATTGTCCCTGAAACAAGAAATTCAAAGTTAAAGGTAAACTTAAAAGAAATTAAACCTGTTTAAGAATGCTTAGCTGAGATATCCAGACAACCTTAACTCTGCCCTTCAGTTTTCCTATGAAGAAAAAAAATTGAAAGAAGCCCTGTAAATCTCAAAATTTATTTATTCTGGGTCTATGAAGCACTCTGCTGGTAGACAAAAGGCCTGGATTCACTTTCTGGCCCTGCTACTAGCCTGCTGGGTGACTATGGCACTCGGTCTGTTTCTCCATCTGTAAAATCTGGTTAAAGCTTCTGATTTCCTTTGTAAAATATTTTGAGATGTGCCATGGTGTACCAGTATCAGGTATGAATTACTGGTAAAAAATGTTAATAATAATTATATGATCACCAGATGGAAGATCTCATGACAGTGAAGGAAACCCTGCAAGGCTTGCTAAGGCTATTGTTCTTGGGAGCGGCAGAGAATTCAGCAAGGCATGCTGTGAGAAGAGCAGCCTGTATAAGCAGATCCCTCCACCTCAGTAATGGAGGGACGTACATTTTGAGTCTTGCGGTTTTGTTGGGAAGAAAAACTTTTAGGGGAAAAAAATCCTCTATGACGAATTGGGTTTCAGAACCATGTAAGAAAGGAAACATGAGAGAGGAGATTCCTTTACTAAAAGCAACCGGAGAGAGAACATTTTACGGTTGGCCTGTAATACTTCCTAAGGACTAGGAAAAGCAAACCCGGCTGGGAATCATAGAATATTCCTAGTTTTACTGACTGCCCAAGGGCTGTGGCCTATTTTTGTCTTGGAGTTTGCTGCAACTGCAGGACAAACTCTGCTGTGGTCTCTTCTGCCGGCATTGACAGCTGCTGCTGCCCGCAGAGGTGAAATGAAACAGCTGTTTAGCAGTTCCTGCCCTCACTGCCTCTGAGGCTTGGGAGGTGGAGGGAAGAGCTCCCTCTTTGGATGGTTAACTGCACAGATGGCCTGAAAGGCATGCCTGAAGACAGCTAGCAATTAAAGAAATTATTTTGCAAAAATCTAGTTGATCTAATAAAAAATATCATCTCTGTCCACGAGCCCTGATTGCTTTTTCCTCTAGACCAATACGGCTACAACCTGGATACCTGCCTGAAGACAGGGCATTCCCCAACAAGCTCAAAGGCACGGTTCCTGCTTTGTGGTGTTTACAGTCTAATACAACATAGCAGTGTGAGGAAAAACAGAGTAGAGAGAGGCAATCAAGAGAAAGGGACACTGTGGGCTAAAAGAAAATGTAATTGCTTCAGGTTCTGTAAACAATATCTTTTATTTGACGAATTTCTCATGATGCCGTATTAGTACATCCAGGAAAGATCGCTGTGTTCTTAGCATTCAAGGAGGCTGGATGCAATGACCTGAGCTGAATTTTACCTGGCACGCCACTTGGAACAGCTCTAGCCTGGCACAATATAGCTTGGACCTGGGTGCTCACTGGGCAGCAGTCTACATAAGGCACAGGAAAGGAGGAGGGGAGGGGGGAACAGAAAGAGGGCAGACCTGCTGTGGCCTGAGGAGCTCCAGTAAGGCATCACCATGCACAAATGGTAGTCTGGGAAGCTTGTACCAGTGCTTTTGTTGTTTTTTAGGGGGGAGAGGTTGAGATTTCATGTCTCAGGCCAAATAAGTTCTGAATTCTATTGACTGAGCAAAGCTCAATTGTTCAAGCCTGTGCGGTGCTAGGATTGAGCTGGTACCAGGTATATCAGGAGACAGCACATTGTACCAGGGGCTGCAGGCTGGTGCAGATTCAGGCTAGGGCCCTGGAACTTGAGTTACTCACAGGACATCATGAGCAAAAGAGAAGTGAATGCATGTGTATGACACATGCTTGTGGGGCTAGGATCACTACTCCCAGGACAGAGCCTATGGGGGCTGCTCCTCGCTTCGTCCAGGACACTCGATTTTGTTATCTTGGTTCCAGAAATGGAGCCAGGCAGCTTTTCTTCCAGATCCATCTTCCAGCCTCTCCCAAGCAGGATCAGCCACTGGAGGACTGGAGAGTAAGGTTCATGAGAACTGACATTAATGTATTAGCATAACGCTCTCAGTGAATGAGGGATTCCCTGGAAATGACTTCCTTACTGAGCCCTCCTTCCTCCCCCTGCAGAAATCAGACACCGGATTTCTAATCACTCCCCTTTTCAGGAAAAGCTGCTCTGCCCTTTCTGTACGAAGAAGCTTTCTCTCTGCATTAATTTCCCTCTACCGCCTGCCATGCAACTTTACACTTTCCTCTCCAGCTAGGAGTTTGCTAAATACGCCGAGTCCACTGTATTGTTTCCCCCAACTAAAACATGCCATGTGTCCAGAGAAGCTGGATTGCAAACTTTTCCTTTTGGGTTCAGTTCCTTCACATTCCAGTGCTCTGCTATGGTAGAAATCCTCCACCGGGCAGATTTTTCTATCCAGACAAGAAGCAAGGTCAGTGGCTGCTCTCATTTTAATTAAACAGTTGTGTTTAACTCTAAACTTGGCATCCTTTCTCCCCATGCTCCTGATGGAAACAACCCGGGGTCACAAAGCTCTAAGTAAAGAGGTTCAGTTTATTCCTTTGTATGCAGTGTCTGCTGAAACCTCTGCTTCTGTATTTGCACAGTGTTTCATTACTTTTAGAGTATCTAACTTCCAAGTAGCTCTGTGATTGATTTATTTTCACCAAGTCAGACTTGCCGCTTTCCAACTTTATGCACACACTGAAGACTAAACCTTGCAAGGGGCTGTGTGAGTTGCATTTTTTCTTTGATCCTGCAATGTACCATTGACTAAAGTAGCTCACAGCATTTTGGAATATAAACTTGTGGCACTCTCCTTGTCACACTTTTGAGACAAAGAGCTTGCAACTTTTGATTTTAAACTTGATACCAATAATGCATAATGCTGACAGCTCAGACTGGGTAGTTCTGTTATTTTCTGGAAGCAATGAGGTTAGATTGCAGTTGAAAAGTCTATTGCTGAAACATATTTGCATTATACATTTAATCTTAAGAGTCACTTATCTAAAAGCCTATATCATCATAAAATTTAGGAAGTTCAGTGTCCTGTAAATGTACCTTCTCTTCTACATAGAAACCTCTGCAATGCTATGCTGCACTACCCCGTATTAGAGAAGAAATATGGCCATTTGGAACCCAGATTGCCTCCCTCTGAATGCTAAATCAATTGTGGTTATTTCTTTCCAGTGAGGAGGGGAAATTAAGCCCCTGAACTGTATCTGAGTGAAAAGTTTCAGTTGTGGTGTGGTGTGGTGTGGGGTAGGAAGGAGACATCTCAGCTGTATAGATTGACATAACTCTTAGAAAATGGGGTAATGGTGTTACCTGGCCTTCGTTGTGTAACTGATTAATACTTCTGCAAGGTTTTGGACAATCTGAAAAACCAACCTCTAAGTGAAAAGACCACAGGTTTGGGAACACTGATGCTGGGGAAAGCCTCAGCACAGCAGGAGAGTGGGAGATGAGGAAAATTTCACATTCTGAAAATGGTTTTCTAGTCGTGTCTCCAGGCTTCATCCTGACAATTAAGAGATTGGGCACTGGGGAGAAAAATCACCTAAATGTCTCAGGCCTTATGAAAAAAACAACTGGATAAATAAATTGGCCAAGGACTAAGCAACACATTACCTTGGAGTTTATCATTGGCTGCAGGAAAAACCAGTAGAAATGATCATTTGTCTTGGTGACAATAAGAGGAAGAGGGGTAGGTTAGGAAGATCAGGAAGAGGTGATTGTTGCTTTCCCAGGCTCTGGGGAATGGATGTAGAATATAAATGCATATTTTATATCAAAAGCTCTCTATTTTTTCTAAGAGTCTAAAAATGGTTTTGAATAAACAAAAATCTCAAACTGACTTACAGTTGTTTGCTGCTGGGAAAGAGAAGAGGATTCAGTTTAGTGGACTGATGCAGTGATAAGTCTGAAGTGTTATCACAATCAAAAAGGAGATTCAAGAAATAAGCTAAACCAAGCCTCTCATCTCGCCAAAGTGACTACAGATGTTCTATTCAGTAAGTGCCCAGAGCAAATGTGGCTTACTGGGCGTGTGAAACCGACATTTAAGAAGAGCTATTGTTAAATGCTGAAAGTGTATTTGAATTCATATTCCCTCTGGGTGGATCTTCTGTTTCTCTGGATTCTCCAAGTACACTTAGAGCTAAGTACACTTAGGCTTTCTCTAGCCCTGAGGGGCTCCCTCCAGAAACGGACGATGACAATGGACAATGATCTGTCTGCTATCCACATGGGTCAAAGGAAGTCAGGGGTGAAGCAGTGCCCAGGACATGTTGGAAACTTGAAGCCAGGGTGCAACAATGGCAAGTGATAAAGTATCTCTTCTTGTAAAGGGACTTTATCAACTTAAAACATATCTTTCTGCGTGAAAGTCTCTGATTCTCTCATGTTACATGAGTCACCACTCAGAGTCCAGACCATTTAAGAAAGCAAATATTTGTCTCTGTTTCCATTTGCTTACTGTGTGCATTTGTCAGCATTTTGTGCACCATAATTTTCAATACAAGTATGCAGTCATTGAGATTTGACTGCATACTGCAAAAGAAGAGACAAAAAAACCCCAACAGTTTAAAAGACAAGCAAACATGTCTGCAACCTACCAAACTAGCACCTAAACTCATTGGAAATCTCTCACAGTCAAGGATGATTGTTTTATCTGTGGGTCAAAAGATGGTTAATGAGGCCTACCTGGGATCAACAGACTGTTGCAGCTTGGGCACAAGTTTCTGTGTGGGGTGGGTGACTCTGGGTTCTTGGTTTGGTTCACGACATGCTGTTTCTACTGCTCCTGTTTTTCCATCTCCTGTTGTTGTCATTAAGTTTCAAAGTATTGAGACCTTTGCAGCAGACTCTCCCTCCATTTGGGGCAGTCCTGAATGATAGTCTCCCACAAATGGATATTGATGCAACATTTTTTCAAGCTGGCTTTGAGGATATCCTTGAAGCACTTTCTCTGCTATCCACTTGAGCATATGCCTTGACTGAGCTGGGAGAATAAAACTTGCTTTGGGAGTCAGGAGTTGGGTATCTGGAAGATATGGCTGGCCTGGCAAAATGGATGTCGGATGAGCAGTGCCTCACTGATTATGGTGTTTGGTTGCAAGAGGACACTAACATTGGTGTGTCTGTCTCCCCACTGGATTCAAAGGAGCTTCTGCAGGCAGTGTTGATGGTACTTCTCCAGCAACTTGAAGTGTCTCCTGTACATTGTCTGCATCTCAGCTCTGTACAGGAAGGTGGGGACAACAACTGCTTGATAACAATGATAACCCATGAGCTTAGTTTTGGATCTGATGTCGCAATCTTAAACCACCTGTTTCCTCAGGCATTCAAAGGGTGCACTTGCATATGTGAGGTGATGTTGGATTTCTTTATCAGTGTCAGCCTTCTGTAACAGAGATGGATTCCAAGGTATAGGAAATACTGTGTCCTCCAGAGTTTACTGTGAATCTGAATTACTGGAGCTGGAGACTGCTCATTAAGAGCTTGTTGATGGAGGATCTTAGTCTTCTGAATGTTAAGCATCAGTCCCATTTTCTTGAGTGCCTCAGTAAAGACGTTGATGATTGCCTGAAGGTCTGCTTTCAAGTGAGCACAGACAAACCATCATCAATATACTGTAGCTCGATGATTCAGGTCAAGGTGGTTTTGGTTTGGAGTTGGCTGAGATTACACAGTTTACTGTTCATTCAGTAGTTTAGCTCCACTTTGACTGGAAGCTTGTTGGTGTTCAGATGTAGCATCATGGTAAGAAATATCGAGAAGAGCATTGGAGTGATGATGTAGCGGTGACATATTTTGATGGGCATCCATACTTCAGAAGGATCCTCCACAGTGGATCTTGCATGAGAGTCGAAGCCTTTTGTGAGATCAAAGAAGACCATGTAGAGAGGTTTATGTTTATCCCAGCATTTTTCCTCCAGCTGGTGAGCTGTGAAGATCATGTCAGTTGTGTCTCTTGATGCCCTAAACCCACACTGGGATTCCAGGAGGAGCTTTTCAGCAAATAGAAGTAGATGGCTTAGGAGGGTTCTCACAACGATCTTTCCTGTGGTGGACAGCAAGGTGATCCTTCTGTAATTTCTTGAAGATTGTCACAATCATGGTGTCCTAAACTAATCTGCAGGTGAGGGACTTTTCAAGAATTGCTTGTGTAAACACCAGTGTGTCTACCATTTGCTAGTGAGTCATGCCAACCTTGCACAGAAAGGCGCTCATGATAAATGCAATAACTCCAGGACAAAAACTGACCACAGTGGCACACTGATTTTGGCTCTAGTTATAGCAGTGCAAGCCCTCCTGTTGGCATTTCCTGTCGCCAAGATGATTGTAAGGCCACAATCATCTTCAGAATTTCAGTTGAAAAATACTGTCCTGGCTTGCAAATCCTGAAGATGCCTTCTGATTAGATCAACTTAGAACTGGAGCAAGGATCTTTCTGCCAGGGGAAGGATGGAGAGGAGGCTGAAGAGGAACAAAATTGCAGCTTTGAGGAGCTCCAGCAGAATGGAGAAGATGCAGTAACTTTCCAAGTCCACTCTCTACTGTTGCTGATGCAGTGGATTTAATATCTTGAACGCTTTCTGTGAGGATTTTACAAGGAAAATGCCAAGCTAGAGATCAAAAGAGAAAGCCCGCTCATTAGAGAAGAATGACTGGCTTGTCCTGCCTTCCTCAGAAATACTTAGGTTGCTATCCCTGTTCAGGAGGACAGAAAGTGTCAGGGGAACTGGGAAAAATCCTGCTATGGCTTAGTATAGGTGTCACAATCTCAGCCTGCCACAGGGACTTGGGGGCTTCACTTTCTCCTGCCTCAGAACTGAAAATCTGTAGCCAGAGTACTGGGCATCACAGTCAGCAGTCTGTCCAGTGCAATTAAAGCTGAGCATTATGCAAGGGTCCAGTAATCCTTATTAGTGCAAAATATGTGTGTTGAGGGGGAATTTATAGAGAAATTCCCTGGGGGAATTTACAGAGAAAGTTAAATGGCGAGGTTTTAGTATTCGTCTATTTGCAGTTTTCTATCTTTAAATAATTATTTATCTTCAATTTACTGTTGTGTTAAAAGTAATTCAGAAGAGAACCACCCTACTTGTCTGTTTTCCAGCCCCTTCCCTGTATCGGACTGATACCTTATAGGTGATGTAAACCCTCTGAACACACACCATGGGAATATGTTACACATTGTGTTAGGGTATATCATGCCACTGTGAACAGCAGGTCCCCTAACTCACACAGAGTGATGGCGTGGTAAGGATTAACTGGGGAGGTAGAAACAGTAATTTGTATGCAACCCCTTAGTATTTGTTTCATGGTCAAGGGGACACCTGAGCCTCTCAGCTTGTTGGGCTTAAGTAGGTAAGGCACACCAGTTTTTGAAGCTTACAGCGCTCATGGGAGTAACATGGTAAGCTTTAGGCTTGTCTTCCTCTGAGTCCTCAAATGACCTGGTATCCAGTTACCGTTGGATCATCTGTGGGTCAGCTGACTCCAAAGGAGGGTTTGAACCCACAGCAAAATGTTATAACCAAATGTTATACCAGCTCCTTCACATATATAGTGATAACCGTCATTGTCAACCATGCATGCTTTTGGAAGTGACATTTTTCAAAATTGGTTGCCCAGCTTGACCTTTAAACAATTGAATACTGTTCTTCAAACCAACCACTGGACACTAAGAAGTTACATCTCTTGTCTTTGATTTCAGATCAGATAAGACAGGAGTCTTACCACAGAGCTGACAGAAGTGGTCTAATATCTATGCTAACCTCTCAGTTAAGCTGATTACCGACAAGGAGTATCTTTCACCCTTTCTATTTGCACTTTATTGTAGTGTAATTTCATTCCCTTTGCTCCTATACATATTTTGTTTCATAATTAATTTATGCAGGTGTACTACAGCATGTTCTGTTCATGCCTAATTACCCTGTAACGTGACCGGTACTCAGTAATATGTCTCCAAACAGCACTCAGGAGAGGTTGAAGCTAAAGGTCTCTTATTACATTGTTGTCAGCTAAGATTGAGGAAATGTTTTCCTTCCTCCCTGAAGAAAATAGGCAAGAGAGTCATGATGACTTCACCCATCTCACAGTAAGGCAAGAGACATATATCATCATTTGTATAATCTTGATGTGAAAACTTCCTTGAATGGTTTCAAATGCACAAATACAAGCTTGTATTCGTATATTCTAGGCACAGAGCTTGAGGAGAAAAGATGGCACCCCTGATCCCTGCCAGAATTAGTAGGAGCTGAGGGGAGACTGTACTTTATAGGAGGGACTGAGAGCACTAGCCACAGGATCCCTTACACAATGCAGCTGGGATCACATTCTCTCTTGCCTCATGCTCTCCTTTCTGTCTGTCTGCATCCATCTGTTGCGCATTGTGTCTGGGGCTTACAGGAACTATCATTATCCTGTCTGTTCAGCACACATCTGATGCAAAACACTAAGGTGTCCCTGCTCCTTTATGAGCAGAAGCAGCTAAGCTAGAGGGCCCTGGGAGCTAGGCAGGGCTCCACAGCTGCAGGTAGCCTTGGCAGCAGTCTAATGAGGGAATTAGCTAGCACCTGCACCCAGTCAGCTGACCAGAAGGTGTCAGGACCCTGGGCACATATAAGCTGCAAGGGTGGGGCTGGTGGCAGTTAGTTCTCTGGCAGCAGCCAGGGGGAAGGAGCTCTTGCAGAAAAGCTACTTGGAGATGCTTGTTTGCCTGTTCTGCTGTTGGTAAGATTGATGGGCTCTAGGAACTCCTAAAGTACCTGGGGCTACGAGGCACACATTGCTGAGGAAGAAGCTTGCCTTCTTAAAGGGGCAGAGTGTGGCCTTCAGTGTCATTGTTATGTTGTAGTCCAGGGGCTCGTATTTATGTTATTATCTGTACCAGTGGACTGGGATGAGGCTTATTGGGGAGGAGGAGGCCTCATTGGGGCTAACTGTTGCCTTGTGGGGTCAAGCCAACTCTCAGGATCTCAATATTGAGCTGTTAGACAGGAGGGTGTGACACAATTGCTCACACCCTCACACACTTCAGGTAGGGAAGAGAAATGGAATCCAAGTCCTTGGTTGAAGAGGGGGTGGGGGTGTTGGCTATCTATCCAGGCTGGAAAGGGGTCTTTGTCCAGCAGGTGTTGTTCAGAGGCAGGTTGCTGGCAGGGCCTCTGGGGGAATAGGTGGTGTGGCATGATGCTGGTCCAGATGGAGGGTGTCCTAAGGAGTCAGTCTTCACTACCCCTTTTTTTTAGGGGGCAGGCTACCTATGATCTCCTATGGGGAGACTGTCCAGGCAATGTCAGTCCTGTTCCGGAGGGCTCCAGGTGTTCTTACTGAGCATGTGCAGCCTTGGCACAATGGTAGGTTGCCTCATCTTTTGTTTCTTGAATGCTCAGGTTGGTTCCAAGGGCTGGGTTGTTATTCCAGGTATTGGTTTTGATGGTTTGGTCATTCGGAGGGAGCTATTTTTAGACCTACTGCCATTGTCTCTCAAGCACCCTCATTCATTCAGAAACCAAGTTACATAGGAGGGGTATGTGAGTCATACACACAACCAGGCCTGGGGACAGGATAAAGACTTGACAAACAAAATGGAAACTTGACATGACTTATGCTAACTTACATATGTAGGCGTAAATCCTATAGTATCAGTAAAATGGGAATATAGAACAGTAAAAATCAATATAAACATAATTATACAATATAAAGAAGGAGAAAAAACAAAACAAATACAACTTGCTACCAAAATAAAATGCTGAAGCTTATCCTATGTCTTAGCTCACTTATACTTATCTATAGGGAATAGAGAGGGAGAAAAAGTCAGAAATGCTTGGGGAAGCAGAGGGAATCTATTTTAAAAAGAAAAAAACAAGAAAAACTGGGGGTTTTGCTACAACACTACCATGTGGTTCACCAGAGACAGGGTGTAGAGAGGCCAGTGAGGGTGCACCAGAGAGCCCAGTGCCAGGGGGTGTGGAGATGGGGCATAGAAAGCCCAGCGTCAGAAGGCATGGAGACAGGGGTCAGGGACCTAGTGATAACAGAAGGCCGAGTTAGGCCAAATCATCCCTTTTTGGTGAGGTTGTTTAAATATCACCTGTGAGGCATAGTGTGGTAAATGAGTGATGATTTTTTTTTTATTTGTTTTGGAGCCATGCATCTAGCCCATAAGCCTTGGGGTATCTAGCAAGGCACCTACTTAGAACAGGGCCTAGCAAGGGGTCTAAGAATCCACAGGGTTTAGTGGGGTCCATCAGGACTATGACTGCCTAGCAACTTGAGGGCAGCCTCCCTATCTATTATCTTAATCAACAAGACATGGCAGGAAAGAGTAGAAGGTGCCCACAGGGTGAAGCTGGCATGGTCACAGAGCCCTAGGGGCATCACTGCCATCCTTGGGGACCCTGAGCCATGACACCATCACAGTGGGGTTCTTGTCTATGATTAAGGAGCCTAGGCACTAAGGTAATACAGATATAGAATAATAAGCATTGCTGCTGGCATGAGAGAGTAAAACTGAGCTCATGGTGAAGTAATTTAGGCCATATTTTAACTTTGTTATGATGCTATAATCTAGTGCTTGGTGTCTTCTGAATTCTAAAATTCTGCTTTATGTATGTTTGTATTTATTTATTAGAGATATATGCTAAAGACAAAATGGCTTATAAAACCAGAATAAAATATTATAGTATAAGAAAACAAACTCCTACCATGATACCCCCACAATTCAAAACATCCCACTCCAGCTCCTCGGCTTCTCACCTAGGAGAGTGCTACCCCACTACAATCACACAGCCATGCTTCCCAACCCCAATGCATTTCCTCCATCAAAAATATTTTCTTCCCAGTCTCCTTTCTGACTCCTCCCACCTCCCCTCTCCTCTGCCCCTTACCCAGGGGAGTCCCCTCCTCCACCTCTCCTAAGCCCATACATTTTTTTTTTTCTCTCAGGGGGTGGTGGCTATCCCCCAAACCGATTCAACCTCCCCTTCTGTCCAAAGGGCATGTTTCTGAATTTAAAGCAGTTATAATAAGGAATATAATAATTCCCTCTTGTCTACACCAAAGGATGAGGCTCACCTCTTAGCAGTGGCCATCCCAGGGTGGCCTGCAGCTTTAATAAAGCCTGCAGGCTGGCCGGCTCCTTCCCTTCTCCAGCTCAGTACACATGCAGTGCTCCCTTAAGTTAAAGCCACAATGTTATGAATGAAAGCATACAAACCTGAGAGAGATTGACTCACTGTTCTTACTGAAATATGAAAGGACTGCTTAAAGATCTTTTAAACTTTCAGGCTAGGGACAGACATTAAAAATGCCTGAGCCTGAATTAATGCAATCTTTGCAGGTTAGTCTAACCTGGCTAGGCTGAACCAGTTTATAACTGAACAGATATATTCTCTGGACTGAGGAAATAAAGGCACATGCCTGCAGTGGCTCAGGCTAGAAGCTAGGGGGTGCTAGAGCAGCCCTCCCTTCCCTTACACAGTACTGAGCTGAGGCAGGGCATGGCCAGGGAGGCCTGCCTGGACCATCCCAGGCTTTTCCCCACTGGCTGTTCAAGGAGTGGGAGTGTTGCCAGCCCCCTGCTAGCACTCTGAGGCAAGGAGGTGTGTGCGGTGCATGCACTGGTTGATGATACAGAGCTTTTCAATCTCCCTACCTGCTTCTTTATACTGTCTACAGCAAACTGACAGGCGAGCAAGCCAGCAGGGAGCTGATAACTGTTCATCACCTCATCAGCAAAACAATAGCCTCTCTATTAATTCAGCTCTTCTTAAACAATTTACTAGGTGACCTGGTGATTAGCTCCAAAAAAGCTCTAAGTGGTCACTGTTCTGTCTGCCTGTCCCAGTGAAATTGGAAATACTCACACACGGACACCTCTCAGTATTACCTAGCATACCACATGCCTAGGGTCTGTGGGGCTAGGGTCCATGCTGTGGGAGGGAGGGGGAGATTCCTGCTTATCCAGCAAGCAGAGTGGGGGGAGGGGGGTGGGAGGGCAGGGGGAAGCCAGGCAGACCCTGCTGTGTCAGCAGTCAGAGTCTAGCTCTGCTAGAGCTCTGGCTAGGGAGCAGAGAGGAGGAGTCAGCCTTGCTGTGGAGCAGAGAGCATGCCAGGATGCTGGGGGAGTCTGGTTTATTTTAAACCAGCAAGGGGCCTGGGACAGACCTTGCATAAACTGGGTTGATCCAAATCAGTTAAGTGTGATACTACATTCAACCAGGTTTTAGCTCAAACTGGTTTCAGCCATTTTCAAACTGGCTTATGTGCACTGAACATCTATTCTGTTACAGGTTTAAACCAGTTTCTGATCACTTAAACTGACTTACATGTAATGTCTGTCCCTAGCCTCAGAGTAAGCATTAAAATGGGAGACTAAAAATGCCTAAATAAGAAGCTGTTAAAGTGCTTGGGCTGGTAATCCGTAGTGGTGCATAGCACCACTCTATGCCAGTGAAATGGGGTGATGAATCGCACTCCTCCCCCAAGGAGTTCCCTATTTAAAAAACGTGAGCCCTGTAGTGACACAAACTAAAATGTCCCTTCTGCATTTTTCTAGAGCACTTTATCAAGGCGCTGCAAGACTACCATGTGGTTGGACCTACAAAAGTAGATGCAAATGGGTGTTTTCTCTCCTACAATTTGCAGCATCATACTTCAAGTGCCAGGAGAAAAAGAGACCTCAGTCAAAAGGAAAATTTTGTATATTATAAAATTAGCCACAAGGAGAAGAACCTGTTTTTTAACTTGACTGTTAATGAAGAATTTCTTTCCAATAACTATGTACTGGAAAGGAGATATGGGAACTACACTGGTGCAAAAGTTGTGCCTCGCTCAGGAACTTCATGTCACTTCATTGGCGTGGTACTGCATCCAGACGATGGACATGGGACTGCAGTGATCAGCACTTGTAATGGCCTGGTGAGTGATGTGACTTTGCTTCATGGTGCTGTGATAATTTTTATTTTATTTTTTTTTCAGAGCTAAAAAGAATCATGTATGCAACTAAAAAGTAGATGGATTCGTTGGACTGTACCAAAATAGCACTTCATATCATGTGAATAAGAATTAGCTTGAAGTTTTATCCAGTCTTGAACCTAATCTACACTTCTTTGCTGGCTCAGCGAGGGGAGTTCTAAACTTTGAAGCTCTTTAAAATCTTGCATTTCCCCATGTGCTCAGGTTTAGTTTGGGGTTGGGAGACTAAATACTTTTTCTTGCTAAAGCTCAGATGTGCTGGAAACTTCATAAAATCTTATAGAGGTTTTCATTTCATTTTTCATACTGCAGGCCTTCAGATGAATTTGAGGCAAACAAAAAAGGATTTTGGTTGCTAATTGGCCTAGCAAAGCAAGGTCAGATGACATTTCTCTGACTGCCTGGAATGTGCTAGCTTTTTGAATGCCACATTTGATTCATTCTACAATTTCAGGAAATGTTCTTGGCATCAATTGACAGCATCCTATTAATTGCAGGGAGGGGGTGGGATTTGGAAGATGGTATGAAAGAGGGGAAACATTTGAAGTCCTTAACATCTGGTCAGCAGAATTTCAATTTCAACAATCTCTATAACTCTTTCTTGATCACATAACAGCTTAATGGTGGAAACTAATTCCCACCACTCCTCCAAAAAGAGCCTTTCCTTTTAGTTCTATTCATCTTTCTGATATAGTTTAAAATTGACACCCTGAGAGACCTTTGTCCCAGAAGCAGAGGAAGGGAATAAGAATAGGGATGGAGGTTAAAGGAAGGAAGGGAGGGAATGACGAAGGCTTGGAAAGTCCCTAAGGCCCACCTGGCTTAGCGCACAGGGACTGGTGGGCCTTACTAAGGGGGAGAGGAAAGCAGGTTTGAAGGGGCATGCAGAACCACAGGTATATTGGAGAGAAGGCTTGCAGGGAGTCCTTGAAATAATGATGAGTGGAGGGTGGCACACAGGGTTTATTAGGAGCAGGAATGGAAGGAAGCAAGAAGCCTCTGGTGTATACAATGCCCTTGGCCTACAGAATCTGTGGAGCATGCAACCCTCTAACTCCTATGAGCAAAATGATCTTCCTAAGTGAAAAATGATAGCTCTTGAAAAGGAACCAATCCAGCACCAAGCCATTCCTGTTGTCTTTATGCATGGGAAGAATTTAATTGGCAAGAGTCCAAGTTATTCACCTCTGGAAAATCAAACAGGCAGAGTAAAGCTATGTATATAACCAGCTCTGTAACCCCAATAGGAGTGACTTTTCTCAGACACTTCTCATCAGCTGCACCAAATCCACAAGTACAGCAGGAAAGTCACTGAGTGCCCCTGCCCCTGCTTCCCTCCCCCTCCCCATTGCACGAGGGTTCAAATGAAGATGCTCCAAAATGGAGCCGCTTCAGTAACTTGTGTCTATACTGCCACTCAGCCCCTGCAAAGTTTTCAAAATGGGAGGGGAAAAAAGGAGCAGGGGGAGTTCAGTCTGCAGTTTTTTTTTCAGCTGGCGCTGGAGGATGGGGCGGGTGCACTGGAGTCTGCCCAAGATGGGGTGGGGAGGGAAGGGGGGAGGAGTCCTCCAACCCCCTCCACCCTCCTGCGCTGGCTGTGGCCCCCCCCCCCAGAACAAGCTCTCTGCTCCCTTTTCCCCCCTCCCATTCTGAAAACATCTGGGGCTGGGAGGAGGAAGGGGTGTTGCTAGGGGAAAGTGGCTGCAGGCTCCCAGCCACTCTAAACAGCAGCTGGATTTCCCAAACCCCAGGACCCAACAGAGAATTTCTGTTGAGTCCAGGGGATCCCAATGTAACCCACAGCACTTTGCATGAGTTGCAATGGAGCGGCAGTTCTGTTTGTGCCTTATGAGCCCCTTTGTAGTTTGTCACCAAAAAGAAACAATGCCAGTGAGGACTGTGTGCATGTGTCTTGAGTTTACAAGGGCCTGGTAAATGAAGCTTTCAAGCCTGAATTGCCTCTTGTGTTTGAACACATTGGGCTGAGATGAACATCTGTGAAGAATTTCCTTTTCCAGCCAATCAATTGATATGTTAAGAAATTCCTTCCTGTTCAAATACTGTAGAAACCTTGAACTTCTAAAATGTCCTGAACATATGTGAAAAGTAACACAAACAAGGTCTGGTGTAAAGGAAATTGGGGCTCTTGGAATAGCACGAAAGTGTAGACAAATATTTGCACATTTCTTAAAGAAGTTTTTCTAAATGCATTATGTTTAAAGATGCAGAATATTGCTCATAATCATTGTCTGTGGGACTGAAGTTTTTGATTGTTCATGTTTTCTGACTAATTTTAACACTGGGGACCAATTTGTTGAAGCTTTTTTACAGCTGTAAAGAGGCAGTTGGGCTATACCTGGCAATAAATAAATAACTTATGGTCAAGCGGGCTGCTATTCTCTCTCTCTCTCTCTCTCTCTCTCTCTCTCTCTCTCTGAACCTCATTTACTCTTCCTTCCCCTTGACCTCCCCATTTGCTCTGCAGCAACACTTTGTTTTACCTAAGGCGAAGATCCCTGTACTGCCCAATACTGCAGTGGGGTCTGCTCATCAAGGGAGTTACTACTAGGACCATTGTGACAAGAGATTGGGATGTGCTGAGTTTTTTGCAGCACATGAGGGCATCAGCTGAAAGTGGTGATCAGACGCCACGTGCTCAGTCATACCCCGTTAGTGTGTGTGTATGGGTGTCTAACTGCATTTTATTATTGCCCTGCTGAAATGAGGGATGAACTGAGTTCAAGGCACACGAGTGTGTCCGCACTGACAGGCTGACTAATTCGGCCTGACTCGGGCATGCCCTATTAATCTGTGTGTGTGTGTGTGTGTGTGTGTGTGCGCGCGTGTGTGTGTTTGACCAATTCAGCAGTTGGAGGAACCCAGCCTCAATGAACCTGAGTCCTGTAAGATAGCTCCAGTGGGTGTGAGGATTTGCAGAAGGGAGAAATACAGCTCCATATAGAAACACAAGTAACACAAGCAGTACATTGATAGAATTATAGAGGCCCCAGAAATGTACCCCTAATAAATGAGCACACCCCAAAGTGACAGGCAAATCTGGTAACACTGGTCTAGTGCCATCATGGCTTCCATGTCAGGACGAACATCTTTAATGTTGGTCCTGGCAAGTTCTATCCAAAGCAGACGGAACCTTGACCTGTAGGTCTCTGTAAAGTTTTCATAAGGGCTTCAGTGAAAGACTTTGGGAGTTTGGCTCTTAAGTCACTTGGGCACTTCAGAAAATGTTACTTTTCACTTGGAAGGGCCCTACAGAGCAAAGCACATACAACTCCATGGATCCATTTTCAAAGGCATGAGGTAGTCCTGAGATGACTTGAAGCTGTGGGAGGACAGAGTCTAGTGTTCCAAAAAACTGTGGTAGGGTGACTAAGTCCACCATCTGGCTGAAATAACACTGCAGCTTTCAAACACAGCGGACAGCAATGTCAGTGGCATTCCTTTTCTGCCAGCATGTTGGGCGGCCTGGCAAGATAAAGGAAAACGCAGAAGTGTAACTAAACAACGAGCACCACTAGTTCTGTTGGTAAGATGCTGTTCTTCAATAAGCTGTGAGCAAGCTCCTTATCTCTGACCAGCTGGCACTTGACGGGGCTGCACCGTATAGACTAACTCAGATGCATAAGCTTTCATAAGCAATAGCATCTGACAAGGCAAGCTGTGAATAGACTTGCAGGGAGCAATCATTCAAGTAGAAAGTGATGCAAATACAAAGGCTAAGGATGTCTATAAGGTTCAACTCTGCCTTGCCTTCTACTTGACTTCAGACTAACAAGGATACCTAGCTCTCTGCAACTGGCACGTGTATATCTTGCTTATGAATGAAGGTGGTCAAAAAACTTTCCATTAGAATGTTTTTTCCTATTGGAAAATGCTGACTTGATTACATTCAAATGTTTCATGGGTGCATATCCATTTTCTAGGAACGATCAAAATGTTTTGTTTTGAAAAGGTAAAAAAAATTAGAAAGTTTCACCTTGCCAAAAACTTTCAAGATTCCTACTTTCATCCTGACTCAGGACAAAACAAAATCTTACAATCTTGGAATCTCTTGCAGGATGACAATTCTAGTTTTGCTCAAACTTTTTTCCAGGAGTAATTGCTTTTAATCTTAAGCCTGTTTGTTGCATGTTACCATTTTTCCTGATTGCAGATACAAATTCAAACTCCGGGGACAAATCCGGGACCAGTGCCCAGTGTGTGAGAATTTGTCTTGTCATGAACATCACACAGACACAACATAGATAGAAATATAGAAATCATAAAGAACACATGTCACAGGCCAGCTGGGCACTGTGAGTGTATCAATTTTATCACAGGCCAACTGGGCTGTTTGGTTCAGTTTTGGATCAAGGAGGCAAAGTTGGGAGTGAAATAAAGGCAAATTTATTATAGCTTACACACACACAATAGTTAACAAAGATAAATGCGATAAGCAGATAATGCAGTATTAAAGAGCTAATAGTAAATAACAATAACAGATAAATCAATTCTGTCACAGGCCAACTGGGCACTGCGAGGGTATTAGCCACTGGGCTGTTCAAAACAACAGATAGACAGACATGGGTTGGCAACTTACCGATAGTCCCTCAGTACCAGGTACGTGTCAAGTGATTCCAGCGAAGTCAGGCGTCCCCGATCGACACTGTCAGAGGGTTACTGGGGAAGATCCCTTGATCAGGATCCGATCCTCACTCACACCAGGAGTCCAGGGTCCAGGCACGGAACAGAAATGACCATTCTATTCCCTCCTTCCTGCTGGTTACCTGACGCACGTGCTTTTTATACCTAGTCTTATGCTAATGTGTTGGCCTCAGAGCCACTCACAATGTTGCCCTACAGCTGTTACCCTATGGGATTGAAAGGTGTTAAAAATTATCATAAAAGGTTACTACCCAGACTCGGGTTTATCCAATAAGCAAATTACAATGCAGCAACTTTAGGTTTGAAATTGACATTGCCCCGCCTATGCCCCAACCCCTTTTCGGTTTCATTTGAATATGCTTTCTTGGGATGTGCTTTCCTGGAATGTGTTGGGTATGTCAGGCA
Source organism: Alligator mississippiensis (assembly GCF_030867095.1). Lineage (NCBI taxonomy): Eukaryota > Metazoa > Chordata > Crocodylia > Alligatoridae > Alligator > Alligator mississippiensis. The sequence goes on from NC_081826.1 coordinate 280,402,311, forward strand.
GTTAGATCCAGTTTTATCATCAAGGCTGAACCCTGAGTAAAAAACCGTTGGGTCTCCTAATCTTACTGCTACAGCTTTGCCTATGGGGCCCAGTCAGTTCCACGAACGGTTAATTTATCATTTTGGTTAAACTTATGACAGACTAGTTACATTTGCGGTTTACAAACTTACAAGCTTTATATTAACTAATATTACCTGTTTAGGCAAAATACCAAATGCCTCCAAGAAGCACACATTTATTGCTTATTAATCCCTCTGGTTCTGGCTGTCACAAACACATTTTCAAATCCCTGGAGTTTTTACTTTGTTAATAAAAAAAAAAAAAATTGAAAAGGGTTTCAATGCTGTACCCTGGGCATCACTCTGTAACAATGGTGTTATTACCATTCATTCTTATTCATTACATTTTGAAAGTCTTTTTGCTGCTGAATAAATCAAGTGGACATAGATACAAAACACCTGCTCTTGGGAAGATCAATTTTCTAGTCACTTTCAGAGGGCACAGGAGCTTGAAAAAGGTAGTACAGTTTTCTAAGTATAGATGAAAAAAATTGTCCCTAATTGCTAGCAGTGTTCCCCCTTGACAATATATAGCTTCATTTTGTATTTTTACTAGCAAAGTATAACACTTTACTTTTTTTACAATACCTAAGGAAATGTAGCAAGTCTCAAAAGCTTTGTTCTCCTTGAAATATTAAACTGTTTTTATCTAGCATCTTCTATAACTCCCTAAATTCATTGCAGGGTAGAATAACTCAATCATCCACTTGAGTCTTCTTTTATATTTTAAGAAGTATAGGTAGGGAAGAGATCTGAAGATTCAATTCTTTACATGAAAACGAAAATTGACAAGTCTAATATGCTTCTTTGGAAGACATAATTGGCAGGAGTTGCTGAGGAGAGAGAATTTTCTACCAGTTGTGAGATGAGACAGCAGAGAGAAATTCAGTTGTGTGGTCTAGAACAAGAAGGTCTTAACATTGGGGTGGAAATTTTAAATTGAATGCCCTGGAGTGCCCCAGGACAGGTGTGGGTGATATAGTCTTGTTTACATGCTCTGAGTATTTACTGTATAAATTTGACTTTTTTTTCCCCTCGTTTGATGGCTACAGGTGCTCAAGAAATCATGTCTCTCAACTGGTATGCATATGCATTGGCCAAATAACACTCCTACATGTGCAAGTTGCCAAGTGGAAAAGTTTGTACAAAGGGTGGGAAAAATATCGGAGTGTACTCTCAGTGGTTAATCATTCCAGAGTTCTTTTTATACTTATTTGAAACCAATTCTTTTATAGCTTTTTATCCCTGGATTTTTACCTGCCTAGCACTCATGGCCCAATGGCTGACACTTCAGGGATTTTAGAGCTCTGTAAATATATTCCCTAGTGCACGAGGTAGGCATGTTAGGTAATGTGTTATATATGAGCTGGATGATAAAACCATGTAGAGCATCACATGCATAATCTGACATTCAGAATGCACTTCCCCACTGAAGTAAAGTAACATGCTGACTTGTTGGAAAACTCTTTAAACCAGCAGAGAACAACCTTTGTGGCAGCTATGCCACATTAAGCTTTCTCTCCCCACCTCCACCCTGCACTTCCACCCTGCACTTCCACCAAGTACCAATTCAAACCCCTTCCTCTCTCTAATCCTTCACTCTGCTCTCTGCTTCTTGCCCCATTTGCCTTCCTCAGGGGCATTGGCTACTGGCTGCAGCAAAGGCTGGGGATTGTGACTGTGTGTGCCAATGCTCCTGCTGGAATTTAAACCCAGAGGTTCCTGGCTAGAAGGACTTGCCCCTCTGCTCTGAGTCAGAGCAATGGCCATATTTGGGGGCAGGAAGGAATTACACTCCATGATCAGTCTGGCACAAACTGTGGGGGAGAGGAAGGCAACCCCTCTGTAGCAGGGGTGTAGAAAGCATGGCTCTCTACCTGGGATCTCTTGAGTATACATTAATAATCTTTACAGCAGCCGGACATTAGCTCTTGTGGTCTCCCTGCTTTACCTGTGGCAAGATAGAGCCAGGGCTGTGTAATTTTTTGTGGTTGTGCCAGGGCTGTGTAATTTTGCTAAGAGGTTACACATTGGATTTGTATAAGATGGTTTGGATAGGCATGATGCTACCTGAGACAGGGTGTTGGACTAGATGACCTCTGGAGGTCCCTTCCAGCCCTACTTCTCTAGGATTCTGTGTTTCTGCTGCCTGCCCCCTCCCTGATTTGTCATGTGCCACACACAGAACCTGCCCATGCTGTTGTGGCATGCATGCCACAGGTGAGCCACCCTGATTTTTACCCTTGCCTTTTCATATAAAAAAACCACTCAGTTCTGCACTGTTTTCCCCCCACCCCCGCTTGCTCTGTAGTTGAAATAGCTACCATAATCACTGTTTAACTAGGTGCAAACAGATGATTGATTAAGCTTGTCTGGGCTTCAGCAGGTTCAAAAACATGTCTTGGTAAGGTAATTGTTCTATAATAGTGATGCCCAACTTCTTGTTGATGTCTGTTGGGCCTGATTGGCATTGCCTGATCTTTCTGAAGGCTGGATTCAGCTGGTGGACCCAATCAGATGCCTGGGACGGGCACATTAGGGCCTCATCTAACTGCACAGAGGGGGCAGCCTGGCCCTAATCAAGCTGCATGGAGGATGGAGGCTTGGCCTTGCCCCAACCTGGCCCAATGGGAGTGGGGAGGGAGCATGCCTTGTTATCAACCTGGCTGGGCAGAGAGAAGGGGGCATAGCGTGGCCCTGATCCAGCCCTGTAGGGGGAGGGCTGTGGTCTGGCTCCAACCCAGCCCACAGGGCTTGGGATTTTGGCAACAGGAGAGTAGTGGCAGTACAACCACTGCTCTCCTGCCGCCAAATTTTGCAACTTGTGGGGAGCCCCACTGGCTAGATACCAAGGCTCCATGGGCAAACCTCATGGGCCAGAGGTTGAGCACCTCTGCTCTATAACAATGTGCAAACAGCTGAGTCTGTTTTGTTCTTAGTGTGATATAATATTATAATAGTAATGTTAAAAGGAGAAAAAATGTTGTTTACTATGCAAAAAGAAATGCAGTCCGTAGGCAAAGAAGCTGTAATTTCATATTTTTTGAGAGAGGCTTACTAAAATAGGAAGTAACAAAATAAAATGTTTAATTGTGTCCATTTAATGGGAAAAATACAAGGCTTTGTCATCACAGTTTATTTAGTACACATTTTATTTATGTACAACAATACTTTACATTTCTATTTTGTCTTTCAGTAGAGGATTATACTTATCTTCATAAACACACTAATGAATTAATCCTCAATTATGTATTAATCCTGATTTTCCCTTATGAGGTAGGGAAGTATTTATATGCTTTGGGAGAAAACAGAGCCACAGAAAAATTAAATGCTTTTCCTAAACTCATATAAGAAATCTAATAGGCTTGGGAAATCACTTCTGTTTTCTGCACCTCCATCTTTTGCCTTAAGAACAAAACAGTCCTTTCTTTAGGCAATCATGTTGAAACTGTGTATCAAGTTTTCAGATAAGAGCAAAGATTTCTTAGGTCATAGTAATACATGAACTAATCTGTTAACATTTTATCATCAGTTATTGTTGTTGGAGTTTTTTTTCCCCAAAGAGTTTCTAAACCTCGGTTTGGGAACAGTGGACTGGAGAGAGAGGTGCTATCCAGCGGTATTGTTGTACAGTGTTATTCAATAGTGCTTCTCAACTTCTCACTTACAACTCCTGTGTAGAGGTGTCAGTGAGTAATACTTTTTCAACTGTCTCAAATAGGCTAAAGGATGCTGTGTTTCCTGATAGGCCATCTACCATCTGGTCTACAGAAATGCTGTCTACCTAGTCACGATGAGCCATCAGCTTTTGCTAAACTCTAACTAGCAGAGAATGCAGTAGTACGTCTCCTCAGCCAGAAGAGCTACCACAAACGCGTAAGACCTATTTCCTCTTTACACGGGCTTCCCATGAAAAATTTAATTAAGTTCATGGTCTGGCCCTCGGGTTTCTAAAAGATTTGCCTAAAGAACCAGAAGGAGATAAATATAATTGAAAGTTCCCTTCATAAAGGTAAAGATCATTTTAGGAAATGGTTTGAGCCTGTGGAACAAGCTGCCACAGGAACTAAGCACAGCTGTCATCTTTGTCACTTTCCAGTCCAGGTGTGAAGCACACTGCTCTGACTTTTCCTTGTCCACTCAGAATACATATAGGATGCATCTACATGTTCAATTAATGCACAGAAAGCTTATTGTGCAGTAAGATGCTGTATAGTAAGCTTTCTCAGAGAGCACATCTAGTTGTGTGCCCATTGGGAGCAAATTTGCTTCTGGCAGGAGCAGTTCAAGGAAAGGATACTGCTGCCTTGTTCTCCTACCATATGGCAGCCAGGGGGAACTCTTAGGCTTTCCCAGGTGCCAGCCCTGGGCTGGCAGAGGGCACTGGGGTCAGGCCTGGAGCAATTTACCCCCAGGCAGCTATGTAACTGTACTACTGCAGAGTAGCTACTGCATGGTAAATCTGTTACCTGTATTTACAGGTAGTAGAAAACCATGCAGTAGACTAATCTACTGTGCAGTAGTTCCTGCACATGGTTACATAGTGATATTTTACTGCACAGTAGATTAGTCTACCATGAAGTAAACTGTCTTGTGTAGACACACACAGAATAGCCAGAATAATATACCCGCTGAAACAGAATACTGTCCTATGTGCACAATTTTTCCCCTGGAAAAAGGATGAGAAAATAAGCCACGCATGAGAAAACTTAGTCTCATCACCTACCGCACTATTAAAAGGAGTTAAAATACCATGGTGAAGAGGGTGATATAATAACCTGGATAGATTATATGGACTTTGCAAGCAGATTCATAGATGGCAATGCTCTCTTTAAATGCTTTCTCAGCCTTGCTTTAGGAATAGAGCTGTTGAAGGAATAAACTTGTGTAACTGGAAAGCTGATAAAGTGTATTTTATGCCTGGCCATGCAGTCCTTTGGATGAGCAAAAATACCCCATTAAATCATGATAACGTGAGCTTCTGAAATACTGCAGGATCAGTAATGGCCCAGGATTCTTAATGGCCCATCTCACAGGGAAAATCGATTAAGCTGTCTGGGCTCAGGTCAATGTGTTATTCAGCTGCCCATACATGTTTTAAATGGTCAAAAGAGGCCTGAAGAAACATACTTGGGGAGAAAGAGTCAGCCAAAACTAAACAGTTTGGATTGGTACCACTGACTGACAGAGCAAATGATCCTTTAATTGAATAAAAATGGAATTTACAGGCAGATTTGTATTAATTTATTTAATCCATTTATAGGGTGCCTACTGTCAGACATCTAAGCACCAGTCATTGTAAGCCAAGCCCAAGGCATCTGAATAACAGGACAAAAACATGCAACCATATACTATTAAACAAACACAGTACCCTTCCCCAAATCCTGAAAAAAGATTCTCAGATAGATGTAGGAAAATAAGTGTGGATGTAGATGGAAAACCAAGAAACTCGGGGGGGGGGGGGGGGGGTTGCCTTCCCCAGTCACTCACACTACATAAGGTGTTTAGATAGTGGGGATGAATGGAGAATATGGATTTGCTGGTACGCTTTGAGACCCATATGACATATGTATTTTAGTCTAGATTTTAAACTGAATCTTTCCTGTGATTTGGCAGCTAATGTGCATCATGGAGAACAGATGTAACCAGTTCTTATCACTGTATGCTTCTGTATGATTTTCTTCGTGACTTTAATTATCAAATGGATTGGGCTCGGGTTGCAGTGAAATAAGAGAACAGTGTTTTCATTGCCACATTTGCCAAATATTTATGGGCTAATAAAATCAGCCTGAGTGCTTTCCTTCAAGAACAGACATGACATCTCAAGAACTACCCTCATTCCCACTAAGGCTCTGACCCTCATCTCCAAGACTTTTGTCAGCCTTTGAACCATTGTCTGACAACAGCAGTGCTTTATTGGAACTAACTGTGATTAGGGGCTTAATACCTACTTACAATGGGTTTCTGAATAATAATAATATGAAACTTTTCATCCAGAGATCTCTAAGTGTTTGTAAAATGTAAATACCAAAGTGGTAGTGGCTGTGGGTGGAAACTGAGGCATGGAATTTTTTGTCCAAGGTCACATAGTAATTCAGGGACAGAATTGGAAACAGAAGCTATCTCTCTTGGCTGTTATTCTCATGTCCTAATCTCTGACCCTATGCTACGTCTATAATACTTTACCTTCATTGTAACAGAGGTGTCTTACTTAGTTGTAGGTATATGAAGGATTAAGGTAAATGAAGAAAAAACAACTTTCTGTTCTTAGAAATAATTAATGCTATGATCAATTAACACATCAACTATGTTCATAATGAAGGCATTGCTTTGACAGGAATTTTTACCCCTAGTGTGCCTGAACTCCACACTCATACTGCTCATAAGCTGCTTCACATTGTTTCTAGAGATCAAAAAGTGCTTTACAGTCAGCTGTGAATCTTGAAGACCCTGTAAAGCACTGAAGTATTCTTATATTATGGAGATGAGAAGCTAATGCACAGAAAAGGTAACAGTGTCATCAAAGACACAACAGGAGACGTTGCAGAGATGGAAATAGAAAGTAAGCCGTAACGCATTCCAGTGCCATCACCACAAAACCAGCCTTCCTCCACCAATAAATATTTACCACTTCTAAAGCACTATCTGATAGGGCTGTGTGAAGCTTCACCGGCTGTTTCATTTTGATGCTGTTTTGACTCATTTTGAGCTCAAAACAGTGAAACCAAAGCGAAACACAAAGGGCTTCAAAACAGCCTTGAAACAAAATGGGGTCAGTCAAAACATTTCAAATTTCAAAGCAGCCAGGGGAGAGCCAGGGCTGCACTCTGAGCGACTCCGCAGCTCCATGTGGCTTAACCCCACGGGGAGCGCAGCCCTGGCTTTCCCTGCCTCTTTGGATCGGCTCTGGTGTGGGGTCTGGGGCAAATCAGCTTGTGCATGGACCCGCCACTGCCCCGATCCCAAGGAGGGCTGCGGGGGCTGTGCTGGACTGCTTCCAGAGGTGCGGGTCCCCTGATCTGCCTCCCCCGATCACAGGAGGCTGGTGCTGCTGGCTATGGGCAAAACATCAAACAGCATCGAAACGGCCAAAGAGTTTCAATGAAATTAAACTCAAAACGAAATAGTGTTCTGTCTAAACATCGAAACAGACATCGAAGTGGAATGATGCTGTTTCACACAGCCCTACTCTCTGACATAGCCATTCATTTTTATGAGTGATCATTAGTATATGCAAAAGAAGAACAGGCTGATCTCCTTAGTAACTTACCAGGGACAGCTGTGCTCCAAACATTTATTGTTAAAGAGAATTTTCTCCACTTCGCAAGATATTATAAAATATGGAATGGTTATTGCATATCCCAGGAGCAAATTAACTTCAGTGCTGCTGTCTTGGTAATAATATATTTGATATCCAAGCAAAAAATCTGTTCTCTCTCTCTCTCTCTCATCTACGCACACACACTTTAGCACTGTCACTGCTGCTCAGGCTGGTGATGCATAAGGGCTGGATTAGATATTTTTTTGCTTGTAAAGAAGCAGTTTCCTGTGAGATTTATACTGGTGGTAAGTCTTTTCTTTTAAATGATGATAATTTCCCATTTTCACAAACAGGTAAACGTTTGACAGCAATCGCATAATGGGGTAGAGGTTGCTGCATTCTCTTCATCATAATCCATTGCCCTTGTGACCACCTGAGACTGACTTCAGCCTTGCTCACTGGCAAGGAACTTTGGAGCTACAGAGTACTTTGCGGGGGGGAATGATCAGACAAACTTTTAACAAATATTATTTATTTGGCAATATTTGACTTGTCAACAAGTCAAAGACTCTTTCCAGGACAGGGCCTGAGTAAATGGATTTTTCTCTAAGATCAAACAAATGCTCCCTTCCCTAGAGTTCTCTCCTCTCCTCTCTTTAATTTAGCTTTGCCTGAAGTAATATCAATACATTTAGGGCTAGAATGTGCTCTGCTCTCAGGAGTGTCCTGATTGTAGGTGTTGAGTACTTTTGAAAAATCTGCCGCCCCCAAGTTTTATCATTGCTTTCAAACATATTCTAATGTTAAATAACAAGCTATGCCATTTCACAGTCTGCCCTCCCCTGGCTGTAATTAAGTGGGGAGACCATTTTCTCATTCAGAGAACCAGGTTTCTTGTGACTGCTTTCTGCCGGTCTATAAATATGCTCTCTTTCTCTTGATGTTTGTTTCCAGCCACATTACAACAAAACAAATAAATTTATGGGGATCTCTCTCCTTCTCACATGATTTTCCCCTAATTTTATATTAACTGGGAGATCCTAGTTATCCTCATGGAACTTCCTGCATCTGCCTGCAGGTCTGCTTGTGCACCTTGCTTAGATTTTAGTAGGACCTGGTGGATCAAAATAGCCTTGGTTTGCCCGCTGGAGGACAGACATGCATAAGCTATAACTTACTAGTTGGGAGCTTGAAAAATGACATCTAACTCCCTTCTTTTGGGCTTAGATATTTTTTTTTCCATGCCTGTATGTAATAAGGCTTCAAATGTCAGAATCTCTCATGATTTTTATTTATTTATTTATTCTTTATGGAAAGGAGCAGAAAAACATTAAGTGATCCCACTATATATCTGCCATGAATTTCCTGATTTGTAGTTTAGATCCAGTCTTTAGAAAAAAATGTACTGTACTTCAGATAAATCCTATACAATGCTTCCTGTGAATCTTTTTTTGCCTACTTATTAATTTTAGCTGTATTTTATTACATTTTGATGTTATACTTTTCCTGTATGGTAGTGGTAAGTGTTGATTTTAGTGGTTTTTTTCTTTTACTGTGATAATATGATACACTTTAAAGAAGTTAGACTTCACAAGTCTTTGTAACAGAGCACAAGTTGTGCTCTGTTACTCAAAGGGGCATGGGCAAGCAGCAGAGCAGCCTACAGGTGGCTGCGCTCCCAATCAGGCACAACTGCCTGATTGGGAACAGGGCTCAGCTGTTTGTTTTAAGAACAGGCTCTGAGCAGTGGAGCCAGTAGTTTGCTGCAAGCAGCTGGAGAGAGAACATCACCTGGCTGGAGCTGCTGTTTATGTAACATCTTGGAGGTACAAGGCAGGAGGTACGGGGATGGTGGAGGTGCATGATCCTGAGGCATGACTTAAAACTTCTGGGGCTGAATGGTGTGGAGCTGCTTCTGGCAGGGCATCTTCCAGGATATTCCATACCTGTGCCTCCCAAGTGAAGGGTGAGTGTGGGGTGCCAGAAAGCCTCAGTCCCCACTCCCTTATGGGTTACCCTGTGGAGGGGAAAGGCTAGAGGAGCATACCTTGAAGACAAAGCAATGGCCCAGGTTTGCTGTGTGCAGCATGAGGTGGGGTCCAGGTCATGTGAAGTGACCTGAGAAGGAGCCCAGGTCCACTGTGAGACCTGAGGTTCATAGAGAGAGCTGAGTGTGAGGCTCCAGGGGGGTGGGATTCTGAGCCTGAAGGAGGAGCTGAGTGTGAGGCTCCAGGGCCAAGGGGATTGAGGTCCAGTTTCAGGCAAGTAGTTTGAGGCCCAGTGTGGGGTGTGAGGGGAAGGTATAAGAGTGCAGGTCCCAGTGTGGGGACACCTGGAGGGAGACCCCAGTGTGGGGTATGCTATAGGCTAGGTGTTAGGCCAAACAAGCTATAGGCTGGGTATTAGGCCATGGATGCCAGCTGTAAAGCAAGGGGAGGCTCAGAGCTGTGTATAAGCCCTTGGCATCAGGGCTAGTAGTAGGCAGCCTCCTGCTTTGTTAACAACTTTACATTGGTTTCATCAAAGGTGTGGCAGGAGAGGTAGGTGGACGATCAGTCCTGAGAAGTGGGTGGGCCAATGACTCGACCAGCCCCAGGACAACCCCTTGTTACAATTTTGTTCGGGACTGTCTGACCAGTCTTCACTGAAAGGCTCATAGATTTAGTTATTACCAGGGATACGGGTATTCTGTTTCCTACAGAAAAATGGAGGAAAAACCACAGATTTTTCCCTCTTACTGGAGGAAAACGCAGATTTTTTTATTTTAATGTAGAAACCATAGATTTTGCAGTTTTGTGATGAGCTCCTTGCAGGCTGGCAGAGTTCTAGCCTGCAGGGGGCTGGGAGGGAGCAGAAAGAGGGCAGTCAGGCAGGGGTGCCATGTGCATGTATATACACATGGCCCAGGCAGCCTGGAGGGCAGCTCCCACAAGTAAGTGGGGGAGGGTAAGGGATTGAGGCCCCCATAGGGAGTGAGGGAGTTGGGCAGGGCTGGGGCTGTTGTCCAGCTGAGCAGTACTTGGGGAGTGAGAAGGGGCCATGGGTGGCTCCCCCATGGGAGGCTCCCCCATGGGACAGGGGGGTGCAGCCAGCTCCTTACTGCTGCATGCAGTCCCAGGGAGCAGGAGGGACCTGCGCCCCCCCAGATCTATGCATGGGGTATCTGTGGGCATGGGTGCAGGTTGCCTGCTGTAGGCTTGGGATCCTGCCCTTCTGCCCTCCCTCGGGGCCTCTGCAGCTCAGTGGGTATGACCTGGTGCTGCAGGCAACAGCAGGACCACGCAGGAATCTCCTTGCTACTGCGAGCCCTGATGAGGCATCCCCTGTGTGTGACAGCAGTGAGGGGCACAACCTCACGCCACCAGCTCTGCTGCTGCTACAGACAGGAGACACTTTGCCAGGGCAGTGCAGAACTCGCAGCCACAAGCAGCTTCCCTGTGCAGCCCCGCTGTTTCCTGCAGTGCTGCGTTGCACCCACTGGGCTGCAGAGGCCCCAGGGGAGGGCAACAGGACAGGATCCTGAGCTGGTAGTCTGTGCCTGCACCTGCCCTGTGCACAGATCTGGGGTGTGTGGGGAGGGGTTGGAAACTTTATTTTCCTATTTTTTGAAGAAATTATCTCATCTCACTCTGAGTCTTGCCCTCCTAATTGCTCTTTTACCTGCTGTTATAGTCGCATCCCAAATTAGATCAACCTATGGCTTTTGCCAGCTCTCAGGTTTATAATAAGTTTTGAGGGTTGTGTGTTGTTGTTGTTTTTTTTTGTTTGTTTGTTTTGTTTTTTTAAGGTTGCTTTCTAACCCTCACAGCTTCAAGAAAAATCTTGAAAATATTATCTTCTAAAGTGAGAAGGATAATATACTTTTTTCTTCCAAATTTATGGTTTTGGAAGGAGGGATGAGATTTCGGACTTTTGAATGCTGGGGTGGCAACATGGCATCAGGCAAAGGAAGGTAGAGATCCCTACTGTAGAGACAGTACCTTCTTTAGATCCTTATCAGTGGAGAGAATGGAACTATTCAAGTTTTCCCAGGTATTCTCTCATTGCCCCCTGCCACTGTCAAACTTGTGGACCTGTGTCCCACCAGATTAAGTCCTTCTCCTTTTCTTAAAAAAAAAAAAAATCCTGCCCTCTTTTTCCTAAAGGACAATAAAGAGAACAGGAAGGGAAGGGAGGAGGGAGGGAGGAAAGAGTGGGAAAGGGAAGAGAGACCATTAAATTCTGCCTTCTTAGTGATACTAGGGGGATATTTTCATGAAGGTACTTCATGAAAAGCTCCTGCCCCTACCTCGGGAGCAGCACCTTAAGATCCTTGGGGTAGAGGGAGTATGGAGATGGCCAGCATGTAGTCATAAAGGCAGCAGGTAGTGGCCTGTGTCTTAATTGCTAGAGGTTGTCAAGGGGCAGAAAGGCCTATGACTTGGGCAGTGATGTGGTGCAGGGAGGTAGGAACCAGAGCATAGAGAGGAAGCATTGTTAGAACAGAATAGCTATCCAAGGAGAAAGAGCCTGAGGCTCATCTCGTGCTGTAAAACAAAGCACTTGGTTGGGAGGCTGGTTTGTACTTGAGAGAGCAGGTACCAGAGTGATGGATCCTATGGTTGAAGTTCTCTGTAGAACCAGTTCAGCACTAGTAGGTCTGAACCTTGTGCTCTCACTACTAGGCCAATGTTCCTTAGTCCTGCTCAGGAGTGGCCAGGGCTATTAGGACAATTACATCTTGGTGCCCCTTCAGCCTTTGTCCTCCCTGCTGCAAGTGCCTACAAGGTGTCGGGACCAAGGGGCGGTCTAAGGCTATGGCCAGTAGCCCAGACCGTCAGGTGGGGTTTCTCCACGATGGAATAGAGTTAGGCACGGAAGTGTATTGGTTGTATAAAGAAAGCTTTACTTACACTGCCGATGGTCGCAGTGCAGGAAGAAAACTTGCTTGAATTGCAGTTGCGCACAAACACGCAGGGGTGAGATCTCTCTTCGAACCGAACCGAGATGAGTCGTCGATGTACGACTCCACAAGCGCTTCACGCGGGGGTACGTCAATATTTCCACGATGACGGGGAGTGGTTAGAGTCTGATCAGGTCCCTAAGTCCTCCTCCAAGACGCACGCGGAGTTTGCTAGGCTCCACAGCGCACTTAGAGTTCCCCATGAGATGGTTGAGGGGCCCTCCTCCAACTTGGGTGGAAACTGCTCTAACCTTTTATACAGCTAGCAAACCAATCACTAGCCGCCAGGTAGGAATAATTTAGAATTGACCAATAGTGGGACATAAATTTGCATACATGTGGCGGGAACTCTTTTGCACCGGGATTTCTCAGCTGCAGAGAGAGAACCCACCGTGCAAAGAAAGCTCCATGTGGCAGGAAAATTCCAACGTGCCGAGGCACTAAAAATCATTGGGTTATGACACAAGGCTGGTAACTAATGCTGATTGTTGTGAACTTAGGTAAGTGAATGGCTCAGCTAACTACAGTGTCTGAGTACCTCACAGTCTTTAATGTATTTTTCTTTTGTAACATTTCTGTGAGGTAAAGAAATACTATTATCTCTGTTTGAAGAGAGGGAGAGCTGAGGTGTAGGTCCTCAAAAGATGCAGAGGTACCTAATTCCTGTTGTATTCACTGGGAATTAGGCACCAAAGTACCTTAAGGATCTGAGCCAAATGACTTATCCAAGGTCACACAAAGTCTGTAGTAGGGCAAAGACTTGGTCCTGGGTTTCTCAAATCCAGGATGGTGCCCAACCCAGACTCTTCCAGTGCAAATAAAACCAGGATCATGGTGATTCAAAGAAGCAGACCGGTTTTGTTTAGTGGCACTCTGAGTTGGATTCAGAGTAGGAATGACCTATATCTAATGCCCCTGATAAATGACAATCTTATATTTAGGTGTCCAAATCTAGGTAGGGTTTCCAACTCTGACTAAAGCTATTCTGGGAGATTTTTTTTTTTTTTTAGCCCAACATGACATAATATTATATCCTATTAAAATCTCTTGGATTGCTTTCCCAGGTATTTTAATATATAACCTCAGATTAAGAGGTTACATTCCGAGTTTACAAACTTGAGTTTACCTTAAGAAATGATGGCCTCTTTCTGATAGCTTAGTTTTTTGTTCCCTGTATGTTGCATAAAGCCAAGAATCCAAGCTTTGCAAGGTATTTGGAAACTAGTTCTTGTCCGACTTGCTTTATGGCCTCATTCCCCCCTACCATGTTACTGGAGTTCAAGATTGAAAGAGAATGTTTTGTAACCGGCACTAAGAGAGCATGATCCCTTTTGTGGCTGGTATCCATAAGAAGATACAAGTCCAAAACAGATATTAGTAAAGGAACTTACTCTTTTTTTTTATTTCAAGTAGTAAAAGATTTTAGGTGGAAGGGTCTTGGATTCAAACTCTACTAATGTCCCAGGTGGAGTCGATTCCAGTTATATCCAAGCACTGTTTTATATTGATTTGCTTTTCCTTAAAACATGGCTTATTAATCCAATCTAGTCCAATACAATTTTAGGCCAATGTTTTTAAGAGTGTCCACTTAATTGGGGAAGATGAGAATGTGGGTCCCCCTAATGCCTTCTAGAACAGTTGCTAAAGAAACCTGCTTCAGTAAACTAACACAAAACCACACTTCTCCTGCATAGGCATATCTGGGCGTAACAACCTGGAATCCTGCGAGTATCTAGAGCAGTGGTTCTCAGCCTTTTGAGACTCGAGGCATCCTCCAAAACTCTTGTGGATTAAGTGGAATGGATTATTTATTATAGCACTTACCTGCTTGAAGAGGGGTCAGAAACAAGGATTAGCAGCCAGCAGGGAAGAGCCTCTGCTGCAGTGAGTGGGGGGACAAGTCACTGCTGAAAGGGAAGAGTCTATGCTTATCTCCTCATTGGAAACTGCCTTTGTCTCCTCTCCTGTAGCACCCTTCAAAGGCCATGGCACCCTGGCTAAGGATCACTGATCTAGAAACTTGCATCAGGGTTTTTGGGGTTTTTTTGTTAGTGTGTGCAGGAATAAAAACAAACAATCTGGCTATGTGGCAGCCTGAGGCATGCAGCTGGTCAAGGTGGTAATGCAGGATGTTTCTGTCATCAGACCAGCACAAGACCCAATTGGGGAGGCAGCCATGCAAAAGGAGTAATCAGACAGTTTATGCAAAACCCCCCAGAACAGCATCATGCTAAACAGAGCATCTGATTGATAGATGTTTCTCTATGCAACACAATTGTCATGTTCTCAGAGCTAAATTAAACCTAGTAGTTCTGGAGATGCTCTCTTCATTTTTATGGAACACTTTAACCACTTCCCAGTTTCATATGGCTTAAATGGAGCTACTCCAGATTAATCCTAAAAAGATCAGGCTCATTGCCTCTGTGGGATTAGAATGGTATGATTCAGATCACACCAGGAAAACAGGCTCACTCTATAGGAACAACAGCTGCTAGCTTTGAGTCCAGCTGGCCAATACTTCAGTATTTGGTAACGGCTTAAGTGTATTAGCTGTGTGCATGCTTCTGCAATGATAACAGAAATATGACTGCTTGGCAGTACCACGTGGTGCTACATTTGATCTGTCAGGGCTGAAACTGAACCCACTGATTTATATTTCACTTTTTGTTGAACTCGGCTGCTGCACTGCTTCTCCCTGCTGCCACTAGAAATTCCTTCGGAGAAAGTATTTCCTGAGTAGAACTGTGTAAATAATTGGGGTGTTTTGTTTTGTTTTTTAATTCAATTTGGATTGACCCAAAATGAAGCATTTCTTTTTCTCACTGAAATGAAACTCCTCTCAAATTTTGCATCCTGTTAAATAATGTTTTCTTGCTTGACCTAAAACATAATGTTTAAGTTTCAGAAGTCTTTAACCTTCTACAGTGTTGCTTTCTTAAATGTAGGTACATTTCTAAGTGAAAGTGTTGAAAAATCAAAACACTTTTATTTTGAAAAACTGAAAGTCAGAACATTTGGTGAATAGTTTCACTTGATTCCAATCTGCATTTTTCAGAAAATAAAGTACTGGGCTGAAGAATTTTACCCAGGTCTATTCCTGAATACCAGGAACTTTTAGATAAAGATGACCCCAATAAGAGAACTATTTTTAAAGATGGGGAAACACTGTTTATTAACTCTGTTAGGAGTTAGCACCATCAAAGGCTGTATGTGGCTTTTCAGGAGGAAAAGCATTGCCATCTGCCGTCCCCACTGCATCCTGGTGGTGGTGGTGGTGCTGCTGCTTGGTCTGCAACTGCTTATTTGCCAGAGTTACCCCTGCTTATTTTGCAGCCAACCTTCCCTGAAGGTCATTCCTCTGTCTGCCACTGGACATGCTGTGTAGCAGCACAGCTCTGCTGCCAGAATACAGCTCTGCAGACAGTACTCTGACATGGCAAGTACAGGTTGCCACTATAATAAGCTTGCCTACCCCCCAGCCATGGGTCTACAAGTCCCCAATGGCAGAGCAGGCGGAACAAGATGTTAGAGTCCCAGTGGCTGCAAAGGTGGACAAAGGCCGCAGCAGAATGAGATCCTCAGTTGTCCTGGTATCCTTGCTATTGGATCAAGGTCCCATTTTGTCAAGAACCATGTGAAAGCGGATATGCAGCAGCTTCTCCTTGATGAAAGAAATCATGCACAGGCATCTTCCATGAAAGCCGGTTTTCCAGCATGGTTTTCAAGCCCGTTTTGGCAACCAGCTAGTGATGACAGGAGCAGGATTGTGAGGTCAGGAAAGTCCTAGCATGTTTTTACACATGCTCCAGGGGTGGGGAGGGTGCTTTTAATTAGAATGGCTCTTGGAGCTGCTCTAATTACAATGTTTGCAGTGTCTTGCATATCAGCATCCCTGTGCTTCAAGATGGTGGCAGGGATGCTTTAACTAAAGCTCATTGAATGAGCTTTAATTAAAGCACCCCTGGCATTTTGAAGCACGGAGATACTGATCCACGATATGTGGAGACTGCTGGAGCATGCTAATTAGCAGTCTGCAGAAGAATTGAGTCTGCCTGATTAATTGAGTCTGCTCTGATGCTCTGTAATTACAGTGTGTCAGCACAGCTTCACCGTATGTCTACAGGCACCCTTAGTCATGAATGGGCATGATGGCGGCAGTTACAAGAAGGTCATTTAGTTAGGCATCTATTTAAACTGTGCTAGCTGCCAATTATTTTCCGGCAGCCATCATGCTGGTGACCGCTGATTTCAGGCACTTTTCACACCAGTGGCTGCCATTATTTTTCACCTCCCCTCATGCTGTTTGTTGGCTGAGAGCCCAGTGGCATCCCCACCCCTCACCGCTCCCCCCAGCAGCCTTGGGTACGTTCCATACCCAAAAACAGCCACTGAAAAAGAAATCCTTCTAGGTGCAGGGGACTAATCTGGAGTGGTGAGAGCCAGTGGGGGCAGGGAGAGGCTTGAGAGTGGAAGGGTTAGGGAATGATTGTGGGATAGGCAACTGGTTTAAAATGAGCACCGGGCTTCTGATTCCCATCTGGTGCCCCACTGGCTTTCACTTCAGTTTGACCATCCTCAATCTGCATAGCCTGCTCCCATCTTCTGTCTCCCACCGAGCATAGCCAGGGTCCCCCGGGGTCCTGTGATCACTTGGCACTACAGCACTTCCTGACCTTGTGCTGCAGAGGAAGGTTTCCTGCACTTTCCTTCGCTCCCTGCTTGCTGCTGCTTGTCTCCAGTTTGGTTGTGGGTTTTGTGTTTGTTTCCCCCCCCCCCCCCCTCAGGTGATGTCACACCAGTTGCAAGTGGGAAGGGTGTATTTCTCCTCTTCAGGCAAAGCAGAGGATTTCCTGCTTTCCCTGAAAAATGCAAAAACACGATTTAAGTAGATCCCTACATTTAGCACTTGGACGCAGCAGGAGTGCGATTTGGCATCTGTAGTTACCACTGAGCAGCCCTCTTCAGAATCTACTCAGCTCACCCCACATAGGGAGAGGCCTAGAAAAGGTGCCCTAAACATAGTCTATCTACCTTTTTCCTGACTGGATAGCTGTATCCAGTGGGATCACCTTTACGGTGATTGAAATCAGTGAGGACACGCAATCAATTTTAGGACCTGGAACATCAGGTCCCTCATGGACAGTCCTAATAGTGAACATCCAAAGCGCCATACCATAGTCATGGCTCAAGAACTCGGGTGATGCAACATTGATGTCACTTCACTGAGAGAGACCTGACAAATGAAAGATGGACAGCTCAAAGAACATGGATGTGGCTATACCTTCCTCTGAAAGGGTAACCAGGAAGGAGAATGCTGGCTTTATGATGTTGGGTTTGCCATCAAGAATGAACTCAAACCAACTCAATGAGTTCCCTGTTGGAATTAATGTGCACCTCACAACTCTGCATCTTAAACTGGTGGGGGACCAGTACAGCACTGTCATCAGTGCGTATGCCCTGACTCTTGACACCTCCAATGAAACCAAGGAAGAATTCTACACCAACCTTGACCACCAAGCCCCTTTTTGATGTTCTGGAGGGAGACAAACGCATTCTTCTTGGTGATTTCAGTGCCAAAATCGGAAGGGATTTGAACCTCTGAAACAGAACTATTGGCAAGGGAAGAGTAGGAAAGGTCAACTCCAACAGCATTCTCCTCTTAACCAAATGCATGGAACATAGACTCACCGTTACCAATACCCTGTTTCACCAGAAAAACGGGCACAAGACATCATGACAACACCCATGACCTAAGCATTGGTACCTGATTGACTACATTTGTTGTTTATGCCCAGGATTGCAAAGATGTCCACCTCATCCGAGCTATGCTATGAGCTGACCATTTCTAGACCAATCACCAACTCATCCACTTGGTTGTGCCACTCAAACTGGCTCCCAAAATGATGGCTGCAGCAGAAGCAATGCAGGTGGAAGATCAGTGTAGAAGGACACACAGACCCAATCAAGCTAGACCTCTTCTACCAATGCCTCAGTGAAAAACTGGGTCACTGGAGAAGTACCCTCAGTGCTGCCTGTGGAAGACCCTTTGAATCCAGTGGGAAGACAGACACACCAACATTATTAGCATCCTCTCACAAGCAAATATCACAAGCATTGAGGCACTGATCATCTGATATCAACTTCGGTGGGTCAGCCACGTCATCCATGTGTCTGAGTTGCAGCAAAGTCTGTCAATCCTGGTTAGGCCTCGGCCATCTTTGGACCCACAAATAAGACGATCACAAGCAACAGTCATCCTCAACTATGAGGGGCTGCCGAAGAATAAGAGATATTAGTATTGTCATATACTGCTCTGTGAAGTGCTAATCCTGAAAGCCTGAAAAACAATAGGATTTAGGGAATATGGAGACTTTACATTTATTAAAATTAGAATTCACTTTGATGCCTTTGTCTGCTCTGAAACCTAACCAAATCTTGTCTGTACAGAGGCTAACTTCCTTAGCAAAGTTCTTGAATAAAAATGTTAATTGAACAGGAATTGGAGAACGAGGGCTGTCCCTTGCTATGCGTTTGTGCAGTATTTCATGAAATGGAGCCCTGCTCCTTTTTAGGTTCTGAATATGCTACTGGAATACAAGTTAGTAATAATAATGATTTGAATAATTAAATTAAATTTAGCACCAGTTCTTAAGATTAAGGGCCATGCCCAAGATGAATGAAAAAGTTATTCCCCTTCCTATGCATTCAGTACAGATTCTGATTTGACCTGATGACACAATTTGGCCAGTAACCATTCTTCGAACAATTAATTTCAGAAAGGGAAAAGAAAATCCCCTATATGGCTGCAGCTGTAGCACTGTCAAACATGCACTCGCACTGTTTGTGTCAAGTCACTGAATAAGGCATGTCATATTTCTTACCCTCCATCTGAAAAGTTGTGGGGGGTTTTTTTGTGTTGTTTTTCTTTAAAGCAGTGGCTGCTTTTGCCTCTGCTCCTTCTGTTGGAAAGTTGCAATTTTTAGGAAGTCTCAGAGCATCGTTGGGATTGGGGAAGTGAACTTTTACCACTGAGGAATGGCAGTGGCTGTTCAGAGGCCTGAGAAGAGTTACTGACCTGTGCTAGATATTGCAATTCATTGTTGTTTTAGAGCACATCATAAGGGTGAGGGAGTGACCTCTCCTGTGTGCCAGTGCAAAAGAATCGAAAGGCTCTCTTATTCCATCTTGGAGGTTCATTATATTATTCTCCTGCTTCCTGCCTTCATAGATTCATAGATATAGGCTCGGAAGGGACCCTGCAGATCTTCTAGTCTGACTCCCTGCCCTGGGCAGGAGAGAACTGGGCTCAAATGAACCCAGCTATGTAATCATCAAGCCTCCTCTTAAAGACCCCCCAAGGTAGGAGCCAGCACTACTTCCCTTGGAAGTTGGTTCCAGATCCTAGCCTCCCTGACTGTGAAGTAGTGCCTTCTAATGTCTAGTCCAAACCTACCCTCTAACAACTTATGGCTGTTATTCCTTGTTACTCTAGGAGGCACTCAGGGGAACAAGGTCTCTCCCATTCCCCGCTGGTTCCCCCTAGTAAGTTTATAGATGGCCACCGGGTCCCCTCTCAGCCTTCTCTTGTCAAGGCTGAACAGGTTAAGGTCCTGTAGCCTCTCCTCATAGGGTCTGCCCTGCTGTCCCCAGATTTAGCATGTAGGCAATGGGCAGGGAAGGCATAAGCTATGACTCTAGTCCTAGGAAACTTAGTGGTATAGCTGGACCTGGATCTGGGAACATGTGCAATGTATATTGACCTATCAGAATTTTTTTCCCAGTGAGAACAATGGAAGGGAGAACGTGTCTTTGTGTGGCTATCTGCATCTGGAGGTAACAACTTGCTGTCCCTTGCTCTGGGCTAGATTGCAGTCCGACAATGTGTGGATACAATATAAAGGAACATCACCCAAGTGCTACTCGGATATCTCAATGTTTTCCAGGCTTTGATAAAAGACTTTCTGTTATTCCACCCCTTTCCTCTCCCCTGCAGCAGGGCCATAAGTCCTGTAATTGTAAGTGGCAAAAATGTTGATAATGAACAGAACTACATAGCATTTGAGTGCAAACCCCATTTGCAGTGTGGACAGATCAGTGTCCACACAACTACTGAGCATGTGGCCAGAGAGGTACATGGCTATATACATGACCTAAAGTCCCAAAATTGTAGCCAGGTAAGACTGATGAGAAGATTTGCCCATGCTTTAGCCCTAGTAGCTGAGACCCAGGTTCTATGCCTCCCCTCATGCAGCAGAGGGGCTTGAGCCTGCATCTGTCAACCTACACAGTGCTGTAACTACCAGGCCACAGGTGAGCATTATCCAATCCCTTCTCAAGGCCTCCTCATGAAGCTGGGCCTCTTCATTGGTTAAAATGGATGGAGAGCAGTGGGGAAGACCCCTCACTGAGCCACATACCCTCAAAGTTGTTTGCTTCTTCCTGGTCCCATATGGCCTCCTTTCTTGGCTGACTCAGGGTCTAGTTTAAGAGAGGTTGGAGAAAGCACTGGATGGTGTCCCTCCTTTGGCATTGCACCTGCTGACTGGGATGGGGGGGTTGTTTGGTTATGTTTTTCTGACTTATACTTACCTGGGGCAGGTGCAAGAAGTCACATACCTGCCCAGCCAAAGTACAGCCTACTGCGTGAACTAATCTACACTGTTCATGAAGTGGGATCCCAAACTGCAGATGTGCCAAAAATGGTAACTAAAGGGCTGGATAACAGCCACCTGGACAGTGTAAGATGGTCCAGCATTCAATGGGTTGAAAACCCAGCTGCAGGTATGCAGAAGTTCATAGGGCCAGGAGCAAGCTGCGATTGATGATTAGTAAATGAAGGGGGAGCCACAAAGAGGTTTAAAAGCTCCAGGAGTAGTGTGCAAGGAAAGAGAGAGAGAGAGAGAGAGAGAGCAAGAGCATGAGCAAGCAACAGAGGTTGTTGTGCTGAGGACCATGTACCGAGTCTAGGCTAGTAGTCTGTAGGAAAATGGCTGGTTTTCGTTTTGTTGTTTGCACCCTTGCTTATTTTGGTATTTGTTGTCTTTACTGTGGGGAGAAGACTGGCCTGTGTAAAATAAACTGCCTGGAAACCCTAAATCTAGGGCCTTGGTAAAGAGGCTGGTTGAGTGGCCTTCTTATTAACATGTAAAAGTCACATACCTGCCCAGCCAAAGTACAGCCTACTGTGAAATAGTATTCTGCCCTACATAACTATTGCATAAAGTGGTGCATAGTTCCTCCTTAGCTGCCTTTTAACTAGAAAACCCACAATTCTGATCACTGCTTTCTTGTCATCATTTATCTTGCTTGTATTTTGGGTCCTGGGGTAGAAAGTGATTCACTCCCCACTTCCACTTCTCATCTGGCAAAGCATTTGCACAGTTGTTACCCTCTGAGTTTGTATTGTGCTTGTGTTCCAGTGTCATGCTTACTAATTCATATCTGTCCAGCATCATCTCAGATCAGCAGACTCTTTTATTCTTCCTAATTGGATGGAGCATGGAAGTGGATCAGAAATTCCACTTATTCTGTGTTTTACCAATAAAATAAAAATGCAACAAGGAGAATGAGAACCAATTGTGTCCTTTTAGTCCCATGTTTTTAAGAAATGCATGACTCTGAACCTTGTGTTCTTTACGTGGTTTACTAAAAGCATTGCCATACGCTTCTGACAAACTAGCATGTCCATGGGATGCAGATAAATATAACTGGAATGTGGTGATGTGATACGCAGGACAGATAGCACAGCTGCGTTACTTTAAATTTCAATTGCCAAATTTAAGAGCAAGAACTTGTAAAGGGAGATGAGGCAAAATACCGTGTTTATTGATTACATCAATTAGACAGGAGTTTGGACACACCGCTTATATAGACATGCACAGATTATCACGCACATCAGTACACATGGGCACACAAACACAAAACAACAATTTCACTCAGACATTATAGTTACCAGCAGCAGTTGTTTAATAATAGCACTGGGTGGCTGATCCAGGCCTTATAGAGAGACGGAAAGATCCAGAGATAGCAGCTTTGGAGCGGTATGAACAGATGCATCTGCTCCGAAGAAACAGCAGTTGAGAGAGAGACTTGCCTAATTTGGCATTTTGAAAGTCCTCTTTTATAGGGATTGGCATCCTTTGTTTCAGTGCTCTGGGGTTTTTCAACACCCAGCTTCTGTTTTTTGCAGTTGTTTTTCATCCATCTTCTGCTTATCTCAGCCCAAGGTCAGTTTGGTCATAAGTTGGTATCTTAGCCTTGGAGTGTTCTTCCTGCCCATGTGGCAGGATGTGTGCCTCTCTCCTCCTTGTTATCTCTTTTTGTGCCCTAGGCCTCAAAGGATTTCTTCAGCCATCTATTAATTCATTTACTGACTGGTAATTTACATTTGGTGCCTTGTTGCTTACATAAACACTTACACTTTCTTTTTTGGTTTTTATGCCATTCTCTCGCCATTCACCCTTTCACATACACTCATTTAAAAAAGGGCATACAGAGTTCACTTACCTATGTTAAGCAAAAGAATACAAAATTTAGTTTTTAAATTACTTGCAGGACAAAACTAACATGGTTACTTTTCACTACTATTACACTTTGTTAACATGAGCTACATAGGGTCATTTGTAGCTGGAACTGAACTAATCAGCCTGTCCCTCAAACTTTAACCTCTCTCACAAGGTTAAAGATACTGAAAAATCTCTGTGGTAAATTGTACAAGCTCCCAAGCTTTTTTTTCCTTCAGGGAAGGGAAGGTTCAGTAGCCTGGGAGAATGGACTGAACTTTGTGGGTCAACAGGGACTCTTGGCTACAACTTTCCAGAATGTCTACCTCATGTGTAGCCTGAGTGGGCAGCTTGGCCAGTATGGTTTTGCTGCCATTACCTCTTGGGCTATGTACAGACAGTTGCAGAGGTTAGATCAAGTTAAAAATGGCCACCCAATTTAAGTTTACATGGGAGGGGATTGGCAGGGGGCATATGGGCTCTGAGGAGGGATTGGGGGCAGGCAGGGTCTGCAGGGGGGGTTGGAGAGGGCAGGCAGGGTCCACAAGAGGGATTGAGGGGGTAAGTGGGGTTTGCACAATGTTGGTGGGGTCCAGGAGGGTTTGGAGGGATCATGGGGTTTGTGGGGTGGCTTTGGAGGAAGGAGAGACTCTTTTTCCCCTCCCCCCCCCCCCCCGGCAACAGGGGCTATTTTTAGACCCAGACAAACAACGCCCCCTTCAGTGAACCAACATCCCTATCCCTCCCTGCAACCCAACTTACTTCCTTGATTCCTAGCATCAGCAAACACCTGTAAAACCAGCCCTGGGAGTGGCTTGTGAGTGTTTGGTAGGGTTGGGGCGGGATGTTGCACTGACTGGTCTATTTTGGGGGCAAGGAGGGTGTCCATTTAAGGGAGGAGGAAGGGCCTAGGAGGTTAAAAATAGCCCAGTACCATGGGGGCAGGTAGAAAAAGTGTAGTCCAGGGATTGGAGCCAGTGGCTGGGCTTTCCCAGCTCTGGGGCTGTGCTGGGAACGGTACAAAAGTTTAATTAGATCAGTCTTGTTGGACCTGATCTAAGCTGACTACCTTGGAAGTGCACTTAACTTAGATTGGGTTGGCAATTTGTAACTGATCTAGCTGTCCTGAACTTCTGTACAATTTGCATTTAGATGGACCTAACAAGGGATCTAAGCTTAAGGTCTGTCCACATCTCGGCAAATGAAGTTAGATCGGGTGGCCATTTTTAACATGATCTAACCTCCCCAAACACTGTATGTACCTTTGGTTTCTTGCTGTGCACTCCTGCACTTAGTAGAGAGGGGAGAATCATGAAGGCAGCACTAATGCCTGCAAGGAGTGGTTTTAACTCCTAGGTTTTTCTCAACCACAACTACTGAGCACAACATTATAAAACAAGAAGGCTTTGGCAGTTGTTCAAGTTAATTCAAACATCTTGTTCATAGGGTAGTGGAAAGTGATTCTGTTTTTCCTGGTTCATGTAACTAACCCCAGGCATTATTATTTAAGTAGCAGTAATACCCAGGGTTTTCCCTAAGCTTCGGGGCATACTTGTGCTAGACACTGCATAAGCACATGCAAAGAAATGGCACCTGCCTGCAGGAGTTTGCAATCTGATGCTGCAAAAACTCATGAGGAGTAACTTTGAAATCATTGAGACTGCTCAGGTAAGCAGAGTTACTTGTGTGCAAGAGCATGCTCTAGAACAGGCCTGTCCAGCTTCAAAGCAGCTGAGGGACTCATGCCATGTAGGTAAGATGTGGGCCCCCAGGTTGCACCCCCCCACACTGCATTATGCGTACATGGACAGCACCCACACCTCAGTTCCCTTGCTGATGCCTCTCGCAGTGCCTTGGGATGCACCTCTCCATCCCATGGAATAGTAGCAGGGAGCGAAGGGGAGCTTAGAGAGCACAGCCGCAGCTGGAGCAAAAGGGAAGTGGTGGCTCAGTGGCAGCCGAGGGGGTCACACATTAATGCCCACAGCATGTCAATTGGACAGCCCTCCTCTAGAAATACAGTATACAGCTACTCCTTGCTTAATGTCATAGTTATGTTCTTGAAAAATGTGACTTTAAGCAAAATGATGTTAAGTGAATCCAGTTATCTCACAGTAGTTAACTACTAGCAGGCAGTGGCCAAACAATGTTATAACCGAACATTGTGCAACAGGGGCTCACTCCCCTTTTCAGGGGAGTCCTACAGGGTTCAATTCTCTGTGTATTGTTTGTTGTGTAAGAGAGGGGACTCCTGCTATTACAGCAAAATTTATTCTTGTTTCCTTTGGCTTTGTGGTTCCAGACTAATTCAGCACATGCTATGCTATCCATGCCCTCACCCAGGGTCTTCTGACTTCAACAATTTCCTCCTTAGAATCCTTCATGGAAGGGAGAAACCACCTTTCTCCCCTCAACCCTGCAAAATAACTACTTGAACAAGTCAGCGTTTATAGCCTGGTTGTTGCTGTATCAATGGGTAATTTAGCTAAATTGGGCACAAATAGTCCAGTTAGGGCCTAATTGCAGGCAGTTATAAGGAAGTAATAGATAGAATGATTACCTTTGAAACAAGCCAGAGAGAAAAAAACTATTATTTCCTGTTAGTCATAAGCCTCAGCCTTTATAGGTGGAAAGAGATTATTAAAATAAGGCTCTCTCTTTGGGCAACACTATTTTCTCTTCTTTGCAGCAGCCACATGACAGCACTAGCATGCTACTAGCTTACTCGGTTAATCCCATTAAATAAGGATTTACCTTTTTTAAATGAGAAGAAATCGATTTTTATTTTGCTGTGGAGAAGAGTTGAGAAGTTTCAGGGCAGATTTCTGTTTTACCTAGTAGGTGACCAAAATGCAAATTGCAAATAGCACTGAGCTACACAACTAAAGTGTTGGAGAGATTGTTACACTTTCTGTATGTGTAAGTGCCCTATTACAGGAGTAAGGAGATGTCCGTGCATCTCTGAGGGTGATGCTATATACACAAGCATTGGCAAGAAACCTTGTTCCCTGTTGTGCAGTTTCCCTAGAGTCCTTTCTACTTAGCCTGCCAGCTGACAAAGTAAATCGTGTTTTAACAGACCAGGTGCTGATGCCTACATAAAGAGTTGTTGTTGTTATTATTAAAAGAAGTTACATATAGTCCTCAGGGTGGAGTACAAATCTAAAAAAGGGAATTAAACCGAGAAGTATAAATTAAACGAAAAGCACTGAGTGGTGATGGTCCCATCACATGGTAGAATTATTATTGAGTGATGCACCAGATTTTAGGATGTGGATGAGACAAAGAGCAGGATCCCTTTCCAATATGCATGGGGCCAGCTTCTAAACAACTCTGATTAACATCAGCAGTAGACCTGGCCTACCAGACCCAACTGTATGATGATGCATTGATGTTTACATAGCCTCAAATGGACAGCATGGGGTAGGGAGTATATTGTGTTAGGTTTGTTAGGCATATTTATGGCCATTTTCATGCCATCAGGATGCATTTGCTTCCACCAAGGAGGAGGCAGGGTAGGCTGTAAACAAACATTAGTGTATTTTGCCTGTGAACATTGTTTTCTGTTGAACTTGTTGTTCCACTTGGGGATTATTGTAGTGACACTTCTTAAGATAGCAAGACATTTATTCTAGATAGAGCAGAAAGACAGGTATGTATTTTGAGATGTAAATCAGCCAAGTGTATCTATGCCCAAATGTCCATTGGAAACGGAAGCCAGCCAAATGTTAGTGCATTATTCATTTTTGGACATGCACTTACCATTCCCCATTGCTGAGAGTCCCTCTTATCTAAGCCATGGAGTCAGATCAGGTATAGTCAGGTTTGGTTTTGTTTGGTTTTGTTTTGTTTTGTTTTGGGGGGGGGGGGGAATGGGGAGGGGTGGGGGGAAAAATGCACATCAGCTGATATACCACAGCACAAAGTCTCGAGAGAATTAACAAGCACCACAGATGTGCACGCTGCACAATGCTTTACAAAGCATGTAAATAGATGAGATCCTGGAGGAGTATACAATCCAAATCAGAAAAAGATGTGGCATAATAGTCTAAGAAGAAAAGGAGTATGGGTTTCTCTGGAAATGCAGGAGTGGCAGACCTTGCCTTATATTCCTCACACCTGCTATCTTTGTCAGTTTGGGCCCTGGGGTCCTATGAACTATAATTACAGTATAAGGGAGTAAGAAGACCTGGTTATAGCACAACTGTTTCCTAATCCGATTACATTGTATAAAAAACTGTAGTGTGCTTAGGACTTATCAGTGTTGCATGAACATTGTTACACGCTGAAGTCCAAGATTGCTCAAGGCTTTAGCTTGGCTCTGGGGATAATCTGTGGTGAGAACAATGCTGTGCCTGAAGACGTGCCACAAAGGACTCAGAACAGCATTCAATCCTTCCCTAACATATGGTGCCATATCCTCTGCTGATCACAGTGCCAAATCATGTTTTTATACATTTCAATAAGACCCTCACCATGCTCCGTGTAGCACCCTTAAATAATTGCTGCTGGTTGATAGGGATTGTGCTAGAACAGTCAGAGCTGCCTTTCTGCATTTCCAACTATGTAATCAGAATTAAACAAGCTCTCCAATATGAGAGAGATTGTGCAAGGAAAACAGTCCCTGAATCTCAAAGAAAGAGACCACAAGGCATCTGAAAGAAGCAGAATAGGAATGTGTGGGTGTCATATTTGAGAAGTGTAACCAGTTGGCAGGAGCAGAGATGGAAGCATATCTTTACCTTGTATTCTGATGTTTCAGAGGCTCTAAAATCTAAACAAGTTCAGCAGGGCCAGAGTAACTCTATGGCACAGTTGTGCCTCTGTAACCTTAATCTCACAATAGCAAAAATTCTGTGTGTTTGATGGGATACATATAGTACTGCTAATCTGTTATACCTCTGCTCTGGGCCTAGAACTGTGAAGTTGTTGCCTGGTGGGGTCAGGCCAACTCTCAGGATCTCAATATTGTGCTGTTAGGCAGGAGGGTGAGACACAATTGCACATATACAAACACACAAATCAATTAGGTGCATACACATGCACACTACCAGCCCAGGCACATACATATTCAAACCAGCCTAGGTACATGCATACCTATCGCCAGTTCAAGCACACACACTATATACCCCAAAAGTTAGATGCAGATCACTAATTTGTCTATCATGCGCACAATGTCATGCACGCACGCATGCACACACGCGCGCACACACACACAACCCACCTACACATATACACAGGTAAGTTCCTAACTTGGATGGTACAGTGTGTATGTGTGCGCTTGGGGTACCTGGGGTAAGGTTAAGGTAAGAAAGTAGGAGTGTAGGGAGTGAAAGTTGCCGGGATTAGAACTGGTAGACTAGGCTGAAGAACTGAGACTCGGGCGTAACTTTAGGTTAATTGATCTTAATTGATTAAAAGACAATGCCCAAAGCCTATAGAACAGGGGAGGGATGCTGGCACAGAGGCTGGGACTGGAGCCAGAGCTACAGGGGAGCTGAACATGTAGGTTGGGAGAGGGAAAATGGGACTAAGGGAAAGCGTGGGTGTTAAAGACGGGCTCCGGGTATGGGGAGCCAAAGGATGGCTCCGGGGCAGCTAGAGAAGTTGCAGAGAGTGGAAGTAGGTGTTGGGAGCTAGAGAAAACTGCAGGACAGCCACAAGGAGCTGGGAAGCTGCAGGTGGGGGTGGGGATAACTATAGAAGGCGCGGGGGAAGCCTGAAAACAGAGAGAGAGACAGCAGAAAATCACAGGAAAAGCAGCAGGAGAGACTGAAAGGTGGCAGTGATCCAGAAGCAGGAGAGGGAGAAATGAGACAGAAGTTAGAGGGGTGAGGAGCAGAGATTGAAGCAGGGCCAAACCATAGTAAAGCAAAACCCAACTTAGGGGTCCAAATAACAGTTTTATCACACAGACAACACACTACACAGCCCCATGAAGTTATTGGTGTACACACACACACACACACACACACACACACACACACACACACACACACACACACACTGGCAGCAGAAGAAAGAGACTTGATGGAAGGGCTGGAGTCCAAGTCCTTGGTTGAAGAGGGGGTGGTAGGTAATACCTACCTATCCAGGCTGGAAAGGGGTCCCTGTCCAGTAGGTGTTTTCCAGAGGGGGTCGCTGGCAGGGCTTCTGGGTAGATAGGTGGTGTGGCACGGTGCTGGTCCAGATGGAGAGGGCATCCCACTGGGTCTGTCTTCACTGCCCTTTCTTATAGGGGCAGACCATGTGTGACCTTAGTGACAGGAGGCATGCCCAGGCAAGGGTCAGCCCCTGGCGTACTGAGCATGTGTGCTCCATGCAGGGATGTGCAGTTTCAGGTGTCTGTAATGGTGGGGTACAATGGTAGAGTTGCTGGTTCTGCAGGATCTTTTGTCTTTCAAATGCTGGGTTCTTGCCTCTGTTCCTGGGTGAGGTCTGTGGTTCCTGGATGAATCGATGCGAGGTGAGGGCCCAGTCATTACAGGCCATTCAGTAGAGGCCTGCTACCATTGTATTTCAATCATTCTCAATCACTCTTATTCATCCAGGAACCAATTTATGTGGGAGGGGTACATGACTCATACAGGGGATGCCCAGGCAGAGGACACAAGATGGAGACTTGACGTACAAAATGGAAACTTGACATTACTTTGGTTCACTTACAAACACAGGCCTAAACCATACAATATCCATATGAAACAATAAAAATCAATACGAAAATGATAATAATACAATATACAGCAGTAAGAATTAATACAAACCTGATAATAATACAATATAAACCAGTGGATATCCAAAACCCAAAACTTGCTACCAAAATAAAAATGTTAATGCTTATCCTAAGTCTGAGCTCGCTTATGCTTGTCTATAGGGAATAGAGAGGGAGAGAAAGAAAAGCCAGAAATAATTGGGGAAGGGAATGCATATCTATCGTAGGGGTATGTGTGTGTGTATTAAAAATTAAAAAAAAAAAAAAAAAGAAACTCTGGGTTTTGCTACAAAGTGAGTACCACAATACATGGAGATAGAAATAGGACTATTAATTTCTGAATACTGGAAAAATAGTACATGAACTTGCAAGTCCAAAAGCAAGAACTATAAATAAATCTATCAAAACAGATGTGTTGCATATCTGGAGAGTATCAAAGGCACATGTAACTCTGCTCATGTTATAGATGTTCTGTTGTGAAACCCAGTGTGTGTTCCCTATTTGTGCATCCTCATTTGTATGTTTGTCTGGAGCAGGGGTGGGTAATTATTTGGACTGGAGGGCCACTTAACAAGTTTTGGAGAGCTGTTGAGGGCCAATGGGAGGGGGTCAGAGACTGGGGAGGTGGCAATTGATCCTATCCAGCCTACCAGCTGCCGTCGGGAGCGCGAGGAGGGACAGCTGTGCCCTGCACTGTGCTGCTCTACTCTGCTGCAGCCAGGGTTGGGTTGGGCCATGCAGTGTGCAGAGTCCTCCACCCCACTGCATCCATCTCTGCCCAGCTTCCTGTTGGTACTGTGCAGTCCTGACACCATGGCCACAGCCACCAGCAGCTGAGCCTGCATGAGACAGCTGGGCCTGCAGCACAAGTAGCTGCCCTGTCCACCCACCTTCCCACTGTGATGAGCTGCTGTCTCTGTGCCACACCGGGAAGTCAGGGGTGGCTTTCCCAGACCAAGCACCATCTGTGGCTGGTACAGATTCGCCTCCTAGTGGTGCTGTGGAGGCAGCAGCTCATTGGAGTGGAATGGCTACTTGAAATGATGCATCATGCCCTGTCCCATGTGGGCCCGGCTGCTGGTGGCTACAGTGCCAGACTGCACAGCTGCAGTGCCAACAGGAAGCTGGATGGAGAGGCAGGGAGGGTGGAGGAGTCTGTGCGCTTCATGATTTCACTGGGCCCAGCTATGACAGCAGAGCAGCATGGGGTGCAGCCCTCCCTCCTTAGGCTCCCAGAGGTGGTTGGCAGGCTGGATAGGATCATTTGGTGGGATGGATATGGCCTGCAGGCCATAGTTTGCCCACCCCTGGTCTGGAGGATTGGGGCTGCTTGTACCTGTTTTAACTCTTTGTGGATAAAAGAGTTTCAACGTAAAGGGCAGGGAGAGCCAAATCTTTGTGTCCATAGGCACTCACTTTAAAATGTAAGGAGGCACAAATGCTACAGGAGCAAGATAAGCAAAGTTTGCTGGAAGGACAGTACTCACTGAGACCTGTTCAAGTGTCTGCAGAGGAATGGCCCTTAGGTCTATGGTGGAAAGTGGAGAACTAGAGTCATGTTTTAGTTGGCATTAAATCTGGTGGCCTGATGTGTTTGGCTTCCATCTACTATTCACTGCTAATAGGAAAAGTATCTGGTGGTACAAGTCCCTATAATGGGTTCAGGTTGCTATCTGTTACCTGCTAGCATTTGCCAAAGAGCTGAAATCTGAAATCCATGATCCTGCTCTTGGGCAGTTCAGGGGCAAAAAGAGCTGTGGTTATCCTAAGCAACTTGAAAAAGAGTGGCAAGTCCAGGTAGTTAGGAGCAGCAGTAGCAGCCCATTGCGGTGAGAGGTTAGGTGTCCCCCGGTGTGGGCCTATCTACAGAGCACCTGCCACTTTGGCTGGAGTAGTTCATCAAGCTCATGGGAAGATCCCTGGGTGAGTCTCCCTTCCTAGCATTGGTTGGGCAGCTAGATTAGGCAAAGGAGCTCCTCAGTGATTTGCTTTGGGATCAAGCGGAGAGTCCTCCTCCTTCCCTAAGGGGGTTAACTGTGATATTCCAAGATGATAGAGGGGAGGCAGGGGCTGGCAGCTATAGAAGCCTCCCTGCATGAAACTGGAAAAAAGCCTCATAATTCTGTAGTCAACTCTTAATAGTTGTTTGGTTTGAGCTATTATTAACTGTTAAGGTTCCCCTTTAATAAATCCTGTTGTAGTTAATTATTGCTTGAGAGTGGGTAAATTTGGTCACTCTGAATCTCCCAGGGAAAATGTATTGGTGGGAGCTCTAGCCAATATGTTGTAGTAGGAATATATTGTAATGAAACCCCTAAATTTGAACACTGCCCTTCTTGCTTCATTACACAAGGAAAACTTACAGGTTGAAGAGCAATTATTAAGATTGTGGCACATGGTGGTTACACATAAACTGGTTTAAGTGTTCAGAAACTGTTTTAAACCTGTAACAGAGCAGAAGCTCAGTGCACATAAACCAGATTCAAAATGGTGGAAACTGGCTTAGGATAAACCTGGTTGAATGTAGTATTTAACTTAACTGATTTGGGTTAAACCAGTTTATGAAACTTCTGTCTCAGACCCCTTCCTGGTTCAAGTTAAATCACAGTACTCAGCATCCCATCATGCTTTTCAGCCCTGGCCTGGGCTGTGCTGTCTGCTCCAGAGAGCACTTCTTTGCTCCCTGTGGCACAAGAAGTGGGAGTACGCTAAAGTTGGGAGCATCACCAGTATGGAAGAGGATTAGAATATCAGGCAGGAAAAAAATGATGACCTCAAGACTGGAGTAATATAAGTTGGAGGAATTTTATTGGCATAAAGTGCAAGGTCATGCACTCAGGAACTAATAAATAGACATTATCCCCTGGAACGGAGAGAGGAGGGAAACCTGAGTGTCCTGTCACCATCATTAGTTGAACATATATGACTGAGTCACTGATATGCAACTGAGAAAAAGGTTCTTTAACTGCACTTGCCTATCATGATATGTATTTTCAGTAGAGATAGGGATGTATAAATGTCATTGTGCAAGCTGCTAGTAAGACCTTACCTGGAACAGTGGGGATGCTTTCAGATACCCAAGTTCAAGAAAGATTAAATGAAACTGGAACAGCTGAAGAGAAGGGTTACTGGGATGATGAGGGGAACAGAGAACTCATTTCACGAGAGATTAAAAGAGCTTGGCTTTTTTAGCTTGGTAAAACAAAACAAAGGCCAAGAAGGAACATGGTTAATGTCTAGAAATATGGGATTCTCACTAAATTGTTGTGCTGTAGTGTCACTAATTTGGCATGATTCTAAGTCCTGGAAGTTACCCTTCTGGCCCAAAGGTGAGACCCTTACTTGAGCTACCAACTGAGCTCAAGTAACATGCTGAAGGATAACAAAGGGGGGCGGGGGAGAGAAATCAAGAAGTTGATAAGATGCGCAACTTAGATCTGCAGTTTGAAAGCCTTCTCGGCAGCCACATCATTCAGCAATCTGAACTGTATCATACCCAGGACTTATACTCTGTGATGTGTGAGTGAAAGGCAGTAAGCACAGAGTGCTTACGGCAGGACAAGCAGGATCCATTGTCATTTTGCTTTATGACGGGCACAGAGATTGTAGCGTGAAAGAAGCCCTACAAGGGCTTGGCTGTCCAGGGATGTTATAGTGTCGTTCTTGGCCTTCCCGGGCGCTGGCTGGGGAGTAGATTCCACAGTTCTGAGCGCATGGAAGCTGCCTTAAAATTAACAGTTTCCCTCCTGGCTATTAACAAATAGGTTGTTCTGGACAGAAAATGTGTGATTTTTATGATCGTTTTGTCCAAGCCAGTCCCTCCTGCCAGTAGCATAGTAGGGGGACAAGTGGATGCCAGCCCTGGGTGCCATCTTAGAGCAGGGGGGCCAGCATGACCCTCTCCCCCAGGAGTCTGCCATAGAAGGGACAGCCCTGTGTAACCTGACCATAGGGGCAGGGGAGGCACAGCCTCATGTCCAATAATGTATCTGAGAGGGATGGGGTAGGATGATGCCCCCTCCCTGGGAGGCATTGCCATAGGAGATATAGCCCCACACTTCAGGGGGTTCAAATGAGGGAGCAAAAGCCCCCACAGAGCCCAAGCCTCTGCTTTTCCCTCAGCAGGAGCCTGAGCCCACACTGCTACAGCCCAGGTGAGGAGAGCCAGGAGTAGGAGTCTTCTCCTCTGCCATGCTTCTAGTAGTCAGCATAGACCACTTCACATCCCTTCTTCACCTCCACTCCTTCTTCCCCCCCCAAGTCTGCCCTGGGTGCTGAAAGAAGTGGGCCTCTGTTTCCTTTGCAAGCAGCATGATACCTTTGTGGTGAGCACTAGGGTTTAGCACAGGGGTGGGCAAAATATGACCTGTGGGATGGATCTGGCCTGCTAACTGACAGGATCTGGCCTTGTGCAGCTTCCAATGGGGCTGTTCCCAGTGAGGCTGCAGCTGACCACGTGCTGCTCTGGTCCCCTCGCCTCCAGCTGCGGCTTCTCCTCCTGCCATGCCACTACAGGTGGGGTGGGGGGAAGCTTCAGCTGGGCAGCTCTTGCCCCAGCATACAGAGCTCTGGTGGCTGCTCATCATGCCGGGTGGGTGGAGCAGGTAGAAAGCACCTGTAAGCTGGAGCTGGAGCCCCGTGTGCTGGGACAGGAGCCACCTGGCTGAAGCTTCCCCCCACCCACCAGAGCAGTGCAGCAGGAGCAGGAGGAGCTGCTGATGGAGGCAAGGGGAGCAGAGCAGCACCCAACCAGCTTCAGCTGAACTGGAAACAGTCCCCCTGCCTCATGAGTACCCCAGGGGCAGGTGAAGGAGGTCATGGGGGCAAGGCAGGCCTGGAGGGAAGGGGAAAGATGAGAGGGGGTGTGGGATAGGGGCAGTGGGACAAGACATAGCATCAGGGGCAATGGGGTCCCACTGGGGCAGCTCCTGGCAGCAGAAAGGTCGCAGCTGCCTGGCACCAGGGTCTGTGTCTGTCCGTCCATCCGTCTGTCCCACAGCAAGGGCTCCAGTGGAGCTCAGGCAGAGAGGGCTGCTCCCTACATGCTGCATAAGCAGCTGCCGGCTGAGCCCAGTGCTAAGTCCAGTTCTGGAAGCCCCCATGGGCTGGGGCTGTGGAGTAGGCTGCAGAGGCATTGGAACCACACTACACAGCCCCAAAATCCAGGCAGGGTGGCTCTGGCTCTGGCTTCAGCCCAGTCTGAGCCCACTTGGGAGCTGCCAGCCTGTTCCTGCTGGAGGCAAGGGAAGCAGAGCAGTACAGAGCAGAGCAAGAGGAGGAGCCCTGGGAACAGCCTCTCTGGAAGTTGCGCATGTTGGCTGGGGCCAGGCCGGCCTTGGTGGGAGCAGCACTCAGCCCCATTCAAAGCACCACAGGGACAGCTGTGGACTGCACCATTAGGGTAAGCTCTGCTGCATGCACCCCCCACCTCCTAGGACCTTCTTTCAGCCCCAGCTGGCTCCCAGGACCTAGTACCCAGGTAGCACCCCCCACACACATGCATGCATGCCCCCACGCAGCCCTTCACCACACCCCCTCCATAGCTCCTGCCACAGGGCAGGGGCATGCAGAGAGCAGACTGAGCTGTGACCCAGCCCCATGATCTTGGCCTTGCCTGCCCATCCCACTCCTGAACACTGCCCCCTGCCCACCGCCCACCACGCCATAGGGAGTTTTAGTGAGTTGTGGGGGGAGGAGGGGTGCTGACTCAGCCCACAACAGTTCATCAGAACTCCCTATATGGCTAGAGTGGCCATCATAGAGGACAGTCCGGTTGTCCTCTATTGATATGAAACTGGATGTCTTTATGTCCTCGATTTTTTTCCCTTGAAGAGAAAAATAGAGTATATAAAGGCATTAGGTTTCATATCAGTAGAGGACAGAGTAGCAGAAAACCGCAATGTCCTCTATGATGGCCATCCTATATATAGCCCTTGGGCCTAAATAATTGCCCACCCCTTATTTAGCATGAGGTAAGGGAATACCTCTTGGTAAGGAGTGAGGCAACTCTCGTTCAGACCTGCATGCCAAAGTTTTACATCAGCTCCCTGAAACTGAATCACCGGCCTCTCTCTCCCCAGACTGGATCCTTACCAGACTTCTATCCTTTGTAGAGCCCAACAAGGGACAGAATAGCAAAGAAGTCAAAGATTAGAGCATGGAAGGTAAAAGGTCAGTTGTCTACAACGTGGATGGAGCAAAGGGAGAATTGGAGCAGAGAAAATAACAAAGGGTAGTTAGTGAGCAAAGCAGTTTATCTGTAGAACCAAAGTAGTCAATGCAAAAGCCAGTGTGGAATGGTGACTGTACTGGATGATTTCTTGGAAGCCTTCAAGAAGTTTGTTTTTAGTTTTTAAAGTCTGTCTGTTTCTGAAATGAGATTTTTATATAGGCAAGTATTACAAGTGCATCCTTTTCTAGTGAGAAACTGAGAGCAGTAACTCTCAGTTTCTCACTAGACTGAACCGGGGGAGAACATGTCACAGTAGACAGCATGGAGAAAGCTGACAACACTTAATGCTTGAAAGTATTAACATTGCAGGGTTCTTGCTTGGTGCACACTTTGACCTACAATATTTACATTTGAATTATTTTTCAATTTGCAGTCTAACCAATACTGCTGCAGAAACCAGGGCTTTATTGAAGAATTAAAGTGAAGTGTGCTACAAATTAAGCAGTAGCCATTTGGCATGCCTTTAAACAGAAAATAAACTTTTTTCCCACTTGGTGGATTTCCTTTCACTTCTGAGGTTGTTCTACTTATAGGGGTGCATTTTAGCTGTCAGCCATACCCCACTGACAGCCATGTTCCTGTTGTCTAATGCTGATAAATGACTCAGTTTCCCTGAATTGTATGTAACTGACTGCCATAAAACTCTTTTTCCCTTGTGCTGAAGTGGGACTGTCTTTCCTCCATTGTTCTTAGTACTCTTATTGTGGAGTAGAGCAAGAACACAGAGTCTGGCACAAGCAATGTACTCACAAAATTCTGCAGAGCTTGTAATTTACTACTGACTATATTTAGATTAGGCTCTGTCAGGCCTGGAAGGGGCTCTCTCAGTTTATCTTTCTTCCTGAGAAGTTTCTGGGAAGGTGTCTAACAACAAGCAAATTACTTTATGGCTCAACTTCTAATCTGTAGATTTGCATTTCTTTTAGTCATGTAGCATGTGAAAAATGGGTTAGGTGCTTTCTCTTCTTCCTTCTAAACCAATTCCTGCTCCAAAGGCCATGGGAGAAGAGAGGGAGAGGCAACTCAATTCCATTAGCAAGATCTTTGATATTTTTTTTTTTCCTTTTTGTGCATAAATGCCTGACAAAATAACAGAGAATTTTCTTGAAGCACTTCCAAATCTCTTGCAAGGAAACCTGTGTGAGACAACATTGTTATCTTTCTGGACTGCTGTAACTTCAAAGAATGAGAACATACCAGTTTTCTTTAGCAGCAAAAATCAAATTAATGGATGGCTTGTTACACAGTGCTTTAATGCACTTATCAATTTTTCTTTTGTGTGTGTTATTTGAAAAAAGACTTGATCAGAGAGGCAGGGTCACCAAGGGCTAAAGTAGAAAACCAGGAATCAGTTTTCTTGCAGTGTTGGTTCTAGCTGTTACTGACTCCGGTTAACTGAACAAATCAGTTAATCTGGGCAGTTTCTCTATGTGTACAATGAGTAGAATAGCACCTAGATGATAAAGATTACGGGTGTGTGAAGCAGGCCCTATTTGATTAAGAATCGGCCTGAATCGGGGACAGTGATTCAATTAATTGATTCAGATCCCTGTCCCTGATTTGATTTGGCTGAATTTGAATCTGAATATACAATGCTGATTTTGAAGAATCAGTGATTCAGACATAGGCACAGCTTTAAAAGTTTTTTCTACATACCTTGAGGTAGCAGGTGTGGCTCGTGAACGCTGGGTGCATGGAGTGTCCCACAGGAGTGCAGGGGGGCCCTCCACATGCTTGGCGACGAACCCGGAAGTGGACCAAAAGGACTTTCAGTCCACTTCCAGGTCTGCCAGGGAGTGTGCTGGCTCCCTCGCACCTCCCTGCTCAGCAATCAGCCGCAGGGGGACCCTGGGTGCCCCCCTCCAGACCCAGGAGGCACCAGTCACTGAGCCGGGGGAGAGCGGGGGGGCCCTCCTGCACGCTCCCTGGCGGACCCAGAAGCGGACCGGAAGTGCTTCTGGTTCTCTTCTGGGTCTGTTGCTGAGCACGCTGGGGAGCCCTCTGTGTTTTTGTGGGACACTCCATGCACCCCAGCATCGCAGCATGCATGAGCCCCTGTTGCCTAGAGGTATGTAGAAAAAAATTTAAAGCGGTCTCTATGTCTGAATCTCCAAATCTTTCCAAATCTATCTGAATTGATTTGGAGGGTTCCAATTCGATTTGGAGAGATTAAAGGGTCCTCCGATTCAATTCTGATTCGGAGATTCGGCCACCAAATTGGGACAAATCTCCACTGAATGGATTCAGGGACTGAAGCTTCACACAGCCCTAATAGAGATGTAAAGTCTGTTAGTTTGATAAATAATTTGAGAAGCATAGTTTGAAGGTTCTGTTTACACGCAAACTGTGTTGATTTAACTTCTCTTTCTCAAGCTAACAATACTTTGAACAAACAGTGATTCATAGTAGCACATTAGGAGTTCTGCACCCTAGGGAGACATGACGAGCATAGAGATATTGTTAAACATGGAAAAAAATAAGTATTTTTGAGCAATGAGGCTGATAACAAATGTCTACAGAAAATAGTAGAACTTTTGCTGCCAAGGGCAAGTTTCTGCCCCCACCCTCACAATAAGTAGGGTGCAAAATTTCATCAGCTGTTTCATTTTGACGCTGTTTCAACTCATTTCAAGCTTGAAACAGTGAAATCAAAATGAAACAAAGGGCTTCAAAACAGCCTTGAAACAAAACAAGGGCAGTCAAAATGTTTCAAAATGTTTTGAGTTTCGAAGCTGAAACTGGGCTTGCCTGCAGGAAAACAAAGTAAGGAGAGTGAGAGGAAAGAGGAGGGATGAGGGAGGAAGGAGTACTCTCATATTGATTGTGTAGCTGGCCAGTGACTGTGATCCTTCCCTGAGGTCCCTTCCAATCCCAGTGCTCTAGGGGAGGGATGGAAAAACAGCATAAAAGGCAGCATTGTTTGAACTGGCCTGCTTTCACCCTTGGGGTCTGACAGTTACTGAGCTATCTTCCAGCAGCTCAAGAGTGTTCGACAATGAAGGCTACTACTAGCATTGATTTGAATGATTTCCTACTTGCTAGCCTAGCCTACCAAGAGGGATTCCAGAATACCCTTTTCTTTCTTCTAGATGCTTTTATTTTATTACTATATTCAATGATTTATTGTTTTCAATTTTATAATTATATTGGATATTATACTATAGAATTTATTTATATAGGAAGGGAAATTACATTTATTTCTATACATTTATACCTTGCAGCATAGACTACATACCTTAGGGAATTTATATAGGAAGGGAAATGCATTTATACCCTGCAGCATACACTATACACCTTACATAATTTATATAGGAATGCGGATACATGTATACCTTGTGGCATTGAAGACTACACACCTTAGAGAATTTATATAGGAACACAGATACATTTATACCCTGCAACATACACTATACACCTTACAGTTTTTATATAGGAATGCAGATACATTTATATATTTGTATAAAAGCAAGACACTATGAAACAGACCATGAAGCATGGTGGAAAGGCAGCTGGCAAGCCTTCAGGGAGGGGCAGAAGAGGGGGTAGAGGGATAGGTGTAAGTCCCTCCCCCCCCCCCCCCCCAACTGAGATGCAGCCTCTTTCTTACAACTAGCAGGGATGAGGCTTTCAAAAGCAGCAAGGAGAGGGGAGTAGTGCCACTGCCTGTGCCTGAGTCTGCGTCCCCCTCCAAGAGCACCAGCCATAACCCCCACCCACCGTGACAACAAGCAACAGCACCAGTACCAACATGACAGTCTCCTCCACCCCCATTTCACTTCCCATGCTGAGCCTTCCAGTGTCAGAGGAAGAGCTGGATTTGAATCTGGATCTCAGTGCCCTAGTAAAGGGAAATTCTGGGGAAGGAGAGGGAATTAGCTGAGTTTGTGCTCCACATGGCTCAAGTTTCCCCTAGAGCCAGGTCTCCTTCTCCAGAAGGCACTTCAGAGGAGGCTAAGGTAAAGGTTGTGGAGGCAAGAAGCTTGGCTTAGTCCGCTCTTCCTGTTGCTGTGCCTCTGCCTGCTGAGGAGGGGGAAAGTGCAGCACCCACACATACACCAC
This sequence comes from Alligator mississippiensis, assembly GCF_030867095.1. Classification (NCBI taxonomy): domain Eukaryota; kingdom Metazoa; phylum Chordata; order Crocodylia; family Alligatoridae; genus Alligator; species Alligator mississippiensis. The sequence continues at coordinate 280,442,079 of NC_081826.1, forward strand.
ACCCATGCCTCAGAAGTGAGTGGGTAGTGTGGTCTGGGCTCATTTTGAGCTGGTAAATGATCCCACAAACACAATCTGCCTGCACTGCCAAGCCAAAAACAGCCAGGGCAGGGGAACAAAACATATGAGCACCACGGGGATGCTGATACATCTCCACAGGCACCACCCCCTTTCCCTTGCGGATACATCTCCCTGGCACCAGTGGGAGCATACCCAAAGGGAAGTCCCTCTCTTGCTTCAAAGTCCGTGTCTCCTCAAAACAGAGGCAGGCCGCACTGGAACAATGGGGGAAAGGTGGACAGAAAGGGGGGCACGCTGCAAGGGGGAGCAAGATCATCCAGAGCACTGGGGAGATGCTTGCTGTTGATGGCCAGCCCTTGAGTGGCCAGGGTTCAGGTGGCTCATGGTGCTTGTGGCCCCATCCTACCAAGTGCCCGCACACACCACCTTCAGCAGGATGGTGGTACCCTCCCTGTATGAGGCATACAGAGAGTACTTGATGGAGAAGCTGTAAAAGGCAGGTCCACAGGTGGCCTTACACTTCACCTTGAACATCTGGAGCAACCGGGGTGGAGGTCACGCCTACCTCTCCCTCGCAGGGCACTGGTGCAACCAGCCAGGTCTTCGGTGGCCTCTCCTTCAAGCCAAGGTGATGGATGAGTCCTACACGGCAACCGAGATCATGGGGGCCATGAACCACTTGGTACAGGGGTGGCTCATTGGGTAGGGCAAGCTCACCTGCGGGTTCATGGTTGCTGACAATGGGGCCAATATGGTCAAGGCGGTCCATGATGCCAACTTTATTGGCATCCTCTGTGTGGCACACAAGTTCCACCTCATTGTCAGGGATGTCACGGAGGGGGACAGGGCTGCCAGCACCACCAATAAGCTCATTTCCAAATGCAGGAAGGTGGCAGGTTACTTCCACTGCAGCATCAAGGGGGGAAGATGCTGCAGGAGAAACAGGCAGAGCTGAGCATCCCACAGCACAAAATCATGCAGGATGTGGAGACTCGGTGGAACTCCACATACCTGATGCTTGAGAGGCTGGTGGAGCAACAGAAAGCCATCCATGAGATGGCCTTGCTCAGTGAGATTGGGATCAGTGGCCCCCTTAACACAGCTGAGTGGGATACCATCTCCCAGACCTTGGTGGTCCTCAAGCCCTTCCTCAAGGCAACTGAGACCCTCAGCACACAATGCCCTCCTTAGCCAGGTGATCCCCATAGGGAGGGAACTTCAGAGCCAAATGGAGAGCTTCCAGGGGATTAATGTTCCTGGCTGGGGCAAGCCATTGTCACCAGATGTGCAGGCACTGGTGAGGCAGCTGAAGGAGGGCATCAGGAAATGGCTTGATCCCTTGCGGTCTAGTACGGCCCACGTGCTGGCTGCCATGTATGACCTGAGGGTGAAGAGCAGTATATGCAGCAGCCAAACCCTGAATCAGGGGACAGAGGTGCTGGTAAGAGAGTCGGGGAGGAAGAATGGCAGAGCTGGGGGGACATGGAAGAGGGGGATCCACTGTCCCATGCTAGCACGCCATCCGCCAACCAGTCTTCTTCTCCACCAAAGGTGATGCCAATGTGGGCCAAGGGCACCATGGTGGGGTCCAGAGGCACCAGACCCCACCATCAGGCTGGTAGCACTCAGGCTCTGGTGGCTGCCTATCTTGCCAAGGATGTGGAGCCGCTGCTGTGCAACCCCTTGGTCTACTGGGCAAGCCACAGCCAGATGTAGCCACAGTTGCCCACAAACACCTGTCTCATCCACCTACCACTATAACTGCACTCTGCCATGGTTGGGGAGCCCTGGTAGGACTGCTGGCAGCGTGGCAGCCTCAGGAAATGCCAGGACCAAAGATCCCCTGGTGAAAGGTGGGTAGGAGGTACCATAACCTCCAGCTACCATATGCATGCACACAGTCCTGGCTGGGGAAGCCCAGACCCATCACATCTTTGGCAGGGCTGAGGCTTGCTGATTGCAGTGGAGTTGTGAGGCTCCACATGAGCTCAGCTGCCAGCTTTCAGGTTGAAAAACCTTTTGTCCGGCTGAGGGAGCACCTGTAGTTGGTGTGTCTGCTGGTCCTGTATGGAAGGAATAGTAAAGAAGCCAGAGGCTGGCATGCAATGCAGGCAAGAAAGCCGATCAGTGAACATGGCAGTGTCCTGCAGCTATGGATGTGCCCTGCCGCTCCTGGGACCCAGCGTCCACAGACGTGGGACACTGGGTCCTGGAAACTGTGGGGCATGTCTGTGGTCTTCATTCCTGGGGGTGCATGGAGCATTCCTGTGGCTGGAAGATTGCAGCTTCTGTGATCTCCCAGTTGCGGGAGCAGTCAAGAGCTGGGAAATTGCAGCAGGTGCATCTTCGAGCATCAGAGGTGTGTGGGGCACCTCCATGTCTGGGAGCCCCTCAGCTGAGGGGGCTCCCAGATATGGGAGCTTGCTTCTTGCTGCTTCAGGGCGAGCCCAGGATCAGTCTCCCCTTGCACTGGCAATAAGGTGTGATGGCATCTAATGCACAATCTCACAATTATGCCTCCTGCCATGCACATGTGACATGGCAGGAGGTGCAATTGTCTGGATCATGCATTAGATCCCCACACCTTTACCTGCATGAGTAGAGGGGCCCTTAGAAAAGCATTCAGTCTTGATCTAGAGGTGAATAGCGTGTTAGTTTGAAGTCAGGCAGACATCAGGGCAGGGTGGCACATTGGTGCAGTGATTCTCTACCAGGGTGCCAGGACACCTTGGGTTTCTGTAAAATCTTTTGAAAGGTGCCCCAAGGAGTGTGAGATAAGTGAGGTGTGAGGAGATCAGCAGAAAAGGGCAGGCTCAAACTCTCCCTGCCTGGCCCCTTCTCCCCCCCCCCCCCAACTGCCCAGCCCCTCTGCAAGGAGGTAAGTACTGTAATAAATAAATTAGCCTTTGAAAGGTTTTGTCAGAAGTTACACACAGAAGTTGTGGAGGGGTGTCCCAAATCTACTGGGGGGGTGCTTTGAGTCTTAAAATGTTAAGGACTACTGCCTTGGTGAGGTTGTTGCTTATGAAAGCTCATGCCTTTCTGAGCCAGCTGGTTTCTAAAGTGCCACCTTGCCCTGCCTTCTTGATTTAAATATACAATTTTTATACCCAACTACACCCAGGTAAGTTGTTCCAATAGTTGCCCTCACTGTTAAAAACACACGCATATTTCCAGCATCTGCTCACAGCTTTTGACTCCTTGAATTTATCACTATAAGTTCTGTTTTTAAATCTTGACTCATTCTTGTGGCTTATGTTTGAACTGACACAAGAGCTGCCATATTCAATCAGACCTAGAGTCATCTAGCCTAGTATCCTGTCTCTTACTGTGCCAAGTAGCAGATGCTTTAGAGGAAGAGTATTAGACACAGGGCATGTGTAGAGTGATCCATCCTGTCATACGTTTCTGGTTATAAGCAGTCGGCCATTTCCTTAACTGCTGTGTTTAATAGCCTCTGATGGATGTGTCCTCCATACGTTTGTCTAATCCCTTTTTTGAACCCAGTTATACTATTAGCTTCCACAGTGCTCTGGGGCAGCAAGTTCCACAAAATAATAACTTCCTGGTTTTTTGGGTTTTTTTAAGGCTACTTTGTTTCCACTGTATCAACATTATTCTTGAATTGTGGGCATCAGAACCGGACAGAATATTTCAGAAACAGTTGCACCAGTACCAAGTACAGGGATAGTATAATCACCCTGCTTCTCCTTGATTTTTATCTCTCCCCGCCTTTCCTCATGTTCACACACATGTTACGCAAAGATCATATTAGCCCTTTTTGTCCCCTGTGTCACACTAGGGCTAGGTGCAGACATTCAAAAAGCCCAAGATGGAATCAATCTAAGTTACAAGGTTTTCTGTAAGTGGCATAGTTCACATCGGTAGTGAACAGAACACACATCCACCCTTTGGTGGGGGGAGCAAATCTTAGACCCAGTTCTACCATTTTTAAACCAGACTATGTGTGCTGTTCTGTTAAGCATATAGACTGGTTTCTGATCACTTATACTGGTAAAAGTGTAACATCTATACATGGCCTAGGAGCTCATGTTCAGATCATTATCTCCCATGATTCTTAAGTTCTTCCCCAGGTCACTTCCCATGTGTACGACTTAAACACTTTGTGCCTCGATGTATGGCTTTTTCTTTGGGTGTGAAAAATGCGTATTATTTGCTTGTATTCAACTTTCAAATGTTTCAGATAACTTTGCATCAGTGGCCTGTCCTCTTAGTCAGTCACCATTCTCCTAAACTTTGTCATCTGAAAACTTTGTTAGTTGCAATTTTATGATTTTTAAGATAATAGGTCTTTAAGCACCTAGAGTTTAGGGAACCTCTGTGGTGTTGCTAAATTAACTGGCTCTTTTCCATTAATAAGAATGCAAAGACTGCTCTGTAAGGGACTTGTGGACAACTGCATGCTGTTTTGGAGCCAAGAAACAAGACTGTACATTCAGACCCTAGTGTTTCTGGCTAGGGACAGACATTACACACAAACTGGTTTAAGTGATCAGAAACTGGTTTAAACCTGCACCAGAATAGACGGTCACTGCATGTAAACCAGTTTGAAAATGCCTGAAACTGGTTTTGAGATGAATCTGGTTGAATGTAGTATCAGACTTAACTCATTTGGGTCAAACAGGCCTATGCAATATCTGTTCCAGACACCTTCATGGTTTAAGTTAAGTCAGAGTCCTGCAATGTCCCAGCATGCTCTCTGGGCTGGGCTCTCTGCTCCAGAGAGCTGGGCAGGCCCCTCCCCTCTGCTTCCTCATTGGAGCTCCGGCAGAGACTTGCAGGCACAGCAACATCTACCTAGCTTCCCCTGGCTCTCACTGCTCAAGCAGGGATCCCCCCCTCCCTCCTATAGCACGGACCATAGCCACCATGTGGTATGCTAGCTAATGCCGAGAGGTGCCTGTGTAAGGCAGACAGGACAAAGGCAGACAGGACAGTGTCTGCTTAGGGCTTTTCGGAGCTAATCAACAGGTAGCTCCTTCCTCCTTGGAATGTTTCCTTCCTTGGAAAAAAATGTTTAAGAAAAGCTTAAACTAATGAGAGAGGCTTTGTTTTCTGATTGGGTGCTAAATGCCAATAACAGAGCAGATAAATGCTCTGTTATCAAGAAGGGGAAGGAAATCCCTCCCTAATCAGAGCATCCTGTTGGGGCCTGGTCACATTACTGCCCCCCCCCCCCCCAGCTCAACATTGTAGAAGGGAAGGGAGGGCTGCTGTAGCATCCCCCAGCTTCTAGCCTGAGCCACTGCAGGCATGTGGAATTTCCTCAGTCCAGAGGGGATGTCTGTGGGATTACAAACCAGTTCAGCTCTAACATGTAGAGACTGAATCAATTCAGGCTCAAGCTTTTTGAATGTCTGTCTGTCCCTAGCCTTTGAGACTGCAGACAGAGCATCTTGTTAATACAGGTGGATGCATTATTGATGCCTCTGTGTTCAGGAACTGAACAAAAGCCTCCAAATTGCTTTAATTCATCTTGGTCCTGCAATTACCCATGCACATACTAAAATGTGCACATAAGTAATTAATCCTTTCTAAGCTTCTGACTGCATGTAACAGTTTTTGATTGACATCAACCCAGGCTGGATTTAAACCAGGAAAAAGCTCCAAATCTTATTAGGAGTTCCTAAGCCATTTTACTTCTTTACTACAGCAAGCCAGAGAATCTTGGGGACTCGTTTATCCATTCACTTCTTTATCATTCACAAAAAGGAAAAGTCTTTGGTTTGCATTAGCAAAGCAATATTTTTTTTTAAATACAGTATTCCTTTTCTGTTAATGCTCTTCTGGAATAATCAATTATTCAAATGAAAAGGTTCCCTGGGAGAGGTCTTTTTTAAAATAGCTGATTCCAATTAAATGGTAATTGATGTCTGTATATTTAATATACATTTACATAGAAAAGGACCGTATTTCATTCATGACTGAAGCTTAGTTACAGCTTGCAGAGTTGTTCCAAAAGTGAAAAGCAACCCCTGCACATCAAAGTAAATACATTCAACTCTTAATGGCCAGAGAACACAGATAGACAGAATATATCATTACTTTATTAGTAAAAATTCTGAGCACCCAGAAAACTTCTTGCCAAAGTCAGGGAAAATGTTGCCATTCTGAATCCGTGTGCACTGTGGTTTTTGCGTCTTTTTGGGAGAGTGATTTGTTCTGATAATTTCTCAAGTACTTCAGAACAGCATAGGAAGCCTGGAAAACATTTCCTTAATGTTGCTGTTGGTTTTTGTTTTTCTCCCATGTACTAATGTTTTAGGCATCATTAAGTTTATCTTCATTTTTATAGTATACTTGAAAAGTGGTGTGAAACTATAAAAGCACAGAATGCAGGACATGCATACATGCCAAACAATGATATAATAGTTATTTTTAACAGAACCCAAGGATTGCCTGGAAGCAGCACTATAGTATACACACAAAATTTAAACGTTTTTTGATAACAGCTTATATTCTATGACTCAATGCCTGTGCTATTCCCACCTCATAGCACAGATTTAGAAAACTCACTTATTAATGGGAGTTTCACATTAAAGGGAGGAAGAGCTGAATACAGTCCACAGTGAGATGCTCTGATGCAATTTTCCAAGAGCTAGCTCTTACAGACTAGATCCGTTATTGTCTCAGCCATCAAAAGTGTTAATACAGACACTTGGAGGGATCAGAACATTAATATAACTTGTATTCTTTTCCAGGGGTAATGATTTGAAAAGCTCATTGCTACAGTTCTGCTAGGCTGTTGCATATTGGAGCTACAGATAAAACAATTTTCAGTATACATGGAGCATGTTCTTGTTGAAAGAGAAACTGGTGTTTTCTAAATTAATGGTCAGTTAACTATTGCCTCAAACTATACAGCAGCTTACTATATGCTCTTTGGAATAGTGAGCAATATGCTATTCAACTTAGAAACCAGTTTTTTTTAAACAAACACAGGTTGGCTGCATGATGTAGTTTGATGTGGTTGAAACCATAGGGTCCTAGGAAAATAGGACTGGAAAGGATCTCATAAGGTCATTTAGGCTGGCCCCTTGCTCAATATAGGATCATCTCTGATTAAGCCATCCCAGCCAAGTGTCATCTTGAGAGGCTCAAGGAGGAGGGGCATTTGCAGAACTGTATAGAAGAGCAACCGCAGTGTTCATCTGCTCTGCTCTAATCCTTTTGATACCTGATTTACCTGAACCTCAAATCTTAAGATCCAAAATGGGGTAGAGCTGCTACCACTGACTCTGTCTACATTTTGTGTTTCATTGTTTTGCTTTTTAGACTGATCTAGAATTCTTTTTCTTTTAGGGTCAAATCCTGAGATCAACCCCTACACCAGTCAAGATTTCAGAATTTAACCCCTTATCTGGAAGGTTTGTGGCCCTTCAGCATATGACACAATACTTGAAATTCCCCAACTGAAATAAAAAAAAATATCCCCAAATCTCCAGAATGTTTGTAAGGGCCATGTGTTAATCAGTAATACAGTTAATTTAATTTTTCCATCTCTTTAGTACAAAAAATCAAGCAGATTCTAAAATGATCAGGGCTGTAGACTAATTTCTGGTATTTCCTGAAAGTATTCAGTGCATATAATACATCAATGTAAAATGTATATCATCTAAAGTCAGAACTTGCATGTGTATTTATAGGATATGGATGATATTTCTGGTTGGTATAAATTATTTAATATTGCAAGAGCTATAGCATATTCCAAAAACTGCCATGTGCTAAAACATGAGAACTTGGCATTAGTCTCTTTGCAAATATAACCCCTGGATTGTTTTTCTTGTTTTGTTTCTGGCTGTTCTCCTTTTCATCTAAGAATTTTCTAATGATCTGTAACAATCAAATTCTGAAGTAGCTAACAGCTAAAATAATAGCTTATTTGCTGTGTTGTTGCCCATCCTTTTCCATTGCTTTCTTACTATTTGTTACGTGAACTTGTTGTACCTTGTCTTGAATTAAATTAGCTAGCTGGGAGCAGATACTGTATTTTCTTTTGTTTCAAGATCTGCCTTCTGTCTCCTGAACATTATTTTGACACTTCTGAGTTCTAAGGAGGAATGCAAACATAAAACAGTAGCATGTTAAAATGAAATGTATATGATATTTTTATCTGTAGATGTCTAAGGATAGACATAAGTTGAAGATAAGTAGTACAAGTATTAGATGAAAAGTAGTGTATTATTCCCCCCATTTATTCTATGGTTTTGCTACCTAAAAATCATTATAGCCCTTTTTACTTTATAAAGCATGTAGCTTTTTTATGAAAAGTGAATCTGCATGAAAATGTGTGTGAGAGGCTATCATTAGCTTATTGATATAGGACCAACTTATTCTTTTTGTTGAGAAAGTAAAAAAACAGGTCTTCAGCTAGTATAAACAGCATAGCTCTACTGCAGGCATAAATGGCATAACTCTACTAAGGGAGTCTGAATTGTTAGAACAATATGCCAGGAGGCAGGCACTGAAGTTCAGCAGAAAGTACACCCATCAGACTGTTTAATTAGAAGTTTAAACAAAGGGAGAGACAATTGAGCAGGGCCTGTATGTTGCAGTTGAAGTGTTTGTGTGTCCAAGAGAGTTTATCAAACATTCAGAGATCAGGAAATTTAATGGCTTAATCTGCCTGAGATTCACCTCTCTGTTTAGCCTTTTTACATTTTGCTATGTCCACACAATGTAGTGAAGTGCACAGGTACCAGGGGAATTCTAAACAAGTTGGCTCAGGTGCTAGGAGCAGTCCAGCTGCAGCAGCACAGAGTTCCTCAGTGGGGCAAAATAGCCTACTAAAAGGACATGGTGCCATCTTGCTTAAAGCTTGCCTGGGCAGAGACATAACTGCCCAGTACTGTACCCTGGGGCTAGGGCAGACATTCAAAAAGCATGAGACTGAATTAATTCAATCATTGCAGGTTAGTTTAACCTGGCTAGGCTGAATCAGTTTGTAATGGTAAAGACATCCCCTCTTGATGGAAAAAATGCAGGCACATGCCTGCAGTGGCTCAGGCTAGAAGCCAGGGGGCACTAGAGCAGCCCTCCCTTCCTTTCCCTAGTGCTGAGCTGAAGGGGGCGTGGCCAGGCCCTGGCAGGATGCTCTGATTAGGGAGGGGTTTTAACTCCCACCATGCCTGCAAAGTCCCAGGCTTTTCCCTGATCACTGCTTAAGGGACAGGAGTGTTGTTAGACCCTGCATCTATTGATACTGAGCTTTTCAATCTCCATCTCCCTGCTTCTTCAGACTGTCTGCAAACCAGGTCATGTCTAACACCTTTCTCTGTCCCCTCTTGAAGACTGACAGATTGCAACCAGCAGGTTGTTTGTCAGAACAAAGTTTCAGCCCATTAAGCCCTACAAAAGAAAACATCTGTCTCATTAGTTTCAAGCTTTTCTTATCTGCAGGGTGCATTTGCATTAGCAAGCCACTAGCTGTCTGCCTTTATCCCAGTGAAATTGGAGACCCATACAGATACCTCTCAACATTAGCTAGCATGGGGGGGCATGGCCAGAAGCTGGGTCCCTGCCATATGGGGGGAGAAAGGGGGGGTCCCTGCTTGAGCAGCCAGTGGGGGAGAGGGTTGGGGGAGGGGGAAACCTGGCAGTCGCTGCAGTTCTCCAGACAGCTGGAGCAGCAATAGTGCTCTGGCTAGGAAGGAGAAGGGTGGGGCCAACCCTGGTCTGCTCCAACAGACAGCCCTGCCCAGACCAAAGAGCATGCCAGGATGCTGGGGGAGTCTGGTTTAACTTAAACCAGGAAGGTGTCTGGCACAGACATTGCATAAACTGGTTTGAGCCAAATCAGTTAAGTCTGATACTACATTCAACCAGGTTTATCTCAAACCAGTTTCAGCTATTTTCAAACTGGTTTATGCACTGAATGTCTGTCCCTAGACTGGGTAGTACTGCACCAGCCTGCATCTTCTTCCCTGCTACAGCTCCAGCAGTGAGGAGGACAGAGCAGTGGCATGTGATGCCAGAGGTTTGCTGCTTCTAGGTAAAGGTGGCGGAACTGGAAGGGTGTCACCTCTCTTTGTTTTTGCCACCAACATGAGAATTGTGGCCAATAACACCAGTTTTCTGTGGCAAAAAAGGAGATGATGTGTCCCACAGCAACTAATCTCCACTGTTCCTCCTGCACTGTGTCCTGCTGCTGCTTCTCTTCCTTCCCCACTGCTAGAGCTGGAGCTGCTGCAAGGAAGGTGCAGAGTATGGGGGCAGTGGGGATTGTGAGATCAAGGCATCCCCTTCAGTCCATTCCTGAAGGTTCCCTCTTAGGTAGCAGCCATGGATTGTGGCCTGCTCACCCACCCATCATTATGTTAGTTGGTATCTCTACACCACATTGCATTGTGCAGGGTAGATGAATCCTTTCCAACAATAAATATGCACCCCATTAATGGATTTAAGCTTTCTGAGCCCTCAGCCTGTGCATAGTGTCAGATGGCAAGGTGAAGTCATGTGATACCATTCCTGTTACACCATCTGATAACTCCCAGGTTGCTAGTAGATTAATGATTAGGGGTGTTATGCCTTCAGGGGCATGGGGAGAAATGTGTACTCAGTCACCCAGAAAAGCAGACCACAAAATGCTAATTAAAACTCAATTTCTCTAAATGTAAAGAACAAAATCCTTCATCCTTCTCATTCACTGTAAACTGCAGGACATTGTATAACAGAGGTGACGCACTCTAAACAACCATAACCTGGGTTTGTCAGCATTGTTTCCTGGAATTGATTAATGGAAAATTAATGAATGGCTTTAAATGCATTTCTAGGAAACAGGATTTGTCATGACAAGGGTACAGTTTGAAATGCTGGAAGAAAAAACAGTTTGAATGCACAACTAGAGTTCTTGGATGAGGCCAGGCACAAAGATGAGAGATGCACACCACTGACACGATTAATCTTCATGCATATGCTGCTGAGGTGAGGGAACTTTTGCTGTTGTTGTCACAGTTGCCAGGGGAACATAAAAAAATCAGGTAAAAAAGGAAGCTAGAAAAATACTAATTTCTTAAATGCCATCACAAATGACACTGTGAGGAGCAGTTTTTTAATGTCACAGTCCCATTTATTAGAATGCTGTGTACCATGCTAGTCTTGGGTTGGCTCCTTTGATAGATGCTCTTTGACTTGAATAGATTGTTGTGGAACCTGTATGAAAGGGTAGACTTTCCAACCAAATGGAGTTTATTTAATTTCACTTTCTTTCTTTCTCTAAGTCACTATTACCTGTCAAGTATCAGTTTTCAAATTTCTCCCCCATGCAAAATTTGTCTACCTATAGTTACCCTGTCCATCTGGGCCAGGAGATACCTCACAAACCAGTCTATACTCAGACCTTTCTTTTTCCCCTCCAAAAGGAAATAGCTGCAAGATAGCAACTATTAGATGGTGCACAATCACCCTGTCCTTGTTCTGTTTGGCTCCCCATCCAGTATTCATTCTCATGACCTTGTTACATGTTGCACTTTGAGCTGCACAAATATTGAATCAGCACTAGTGCTAACTTGAGTTTGGAGCAGTCATACCTTAAGGCTCAAAACTTTCTCTGACTGTCCCTCACCTGTACAGCTGTTACTTGCCACTGGAGCAGGAGTGGGAAAAATACAATTCATGAGCCAGATCTGGATTCTATCTGACCCTTAGTGGGGGGCAGCTGAGATTGTGGCATGTGTGGCTGATCCCACTGCCCCAGGAGTGCCATGAACACTAAAATTATTTGTGGCCCAGAGATGGGGGCCTTGCATCTGTTTTACACTGGTTTAAGTTACACATGGCCCTACATGGTTATAATGCATCCCAGTGGGAAAGCAGGGTGAATTTTTCTAGTAAAAAGTGAAAGTCTTGGTTACTTATAATACCCTTAGGGCCAGATTGTGCTTGAACCTTATGTAGGTATTGCAAGGGTTGGGAATCATCCCATGGGGACAGAACAAAGTGTGCCCCTTCCTTCCTTTCCATTGAATGGACATGACAGAGTGCAATCCTTGCAGTCAAAGGTATTGTATGTCTACTCTTCTGGGAATGCAGAGCACTACTACTGGTGTAAAGAGGAGAAATAACTATGGTTCCCTTAATGGACATGGTTAAACAGACTCAGCTTGCTTAGCCTGAGGAAAGGCCTTGTATTACAGCATATATTCACTTAACCCAAGGTTAAATACAACTCAGTCTGGTGACATGTACATCCTTATATTTCAAAGCATGTCAGTGTGTTCACCACAACTGATTGGTGATGTTTTAAAACTAAAAATGTTAAGGAAGTTTTTTCAAAGTCAAATTTCGACCAAATCATAGAATCATAGAAACATAGGCCTGGAAGGGACCTGTAAGATCATCAAGTCCACTCCCCTTCCATGGGCAGGAAGTTATTGGGCTCAGATGAGCTCAACAAGGTGACTATCCAGTCTCATCTTAAACACCTCCAAGGAGGGTGATTGCACCACTTCTGCTGGGAGTGTGTTCCAGATTCTGGTGACCCTTACAGAGAAGAAATTATTTCTTATATTTAGCCTGAATTTACCCTCTGTTAACTTATGCCCATTGGTCCTTGTCCTCCCTTGGGGTGCCTTCCTGAAGAGTTGCTCCCCTAGATCCTGGTGCTCACCTCTGACATACTTGTAGGCAGCTATCAAGTCACCTCTTAGCCTTCTCTTACTCAGGCTGAATAGGCCCAGTTCTCAGAGGCTGTCCTCCATAGGGACTATCCTCCATGCCCTTGACCAGACAGGTGGCCCTTCCTTGTACCCTCTCAAGCTTATCCATGTCCTTCTTGAAGTGCGATGCCCAGAACTGGACACAGTACTCCAGCTGTGATCTTACCAATGCCAAATAGAGGGGAAGGAGCACCTCCCTGGATCTGCTGGCTCCATATCAGCTGATGAACACCAGAGTTCTATTTGCCCTTCTGGCAACCTCATCGCACTGCTGGCTCATATTCATCTTTCAGTCGATCATGACCCCCAGGTCTCATTCAGAAGCTGTGCCAGCCAGTGGACCACCACCCATTGTGTAGTTGTGGTGAGGGTTCTTCCTACCTAGGTGAAAGACTTTGCATTTATCCCTGTTAAACTTCATCTGATTTCGTTCCACCCAAGATTCCAGTCTGTCAAAGTCATCCTGGATCCTGGCCCTATCCTCCAATGTGACTGCATTTCCCCACAGCTTGGTATCATCCATGAACTTAATCATTGAGCTCTCCACCCCATCAGCCAAGTCATTAATGGATATATTGAAGAGCAATGGTCCAAGCACCAGTCCCTGGGGAACACCACTGGAGGGGTGTTGGCCCTCCAAGATGAGGCCATACCATCAATTACCACCCTTTGGGAGTGGCCTCTCTGAACCAATTATCCACCCAATGCATGACTCCCATTAAAAGCAAAAAGCCCCCAAGTCAGAGAGAATTGGGTGCCTGTGCTTTTGGAAATGTACCACAGTATATATTGAAAATTAAGTTAGCATGTTGTAAAATACACCTGTGTGTTTTCTTGCCTTTCCCAGAATAGACAGGCTGTATGTGCAAAATTCTCTGCTTATGGGTCAGATTAGGTTTTTGTTTACTTTTTTTTTTTTTTTAAATCAATGCTAGTAATTCCTGAGTACAATCAAAGTGACTCATTAGGGCTAACGACTTAGCTATGACTTAGTAGGGCTAACGGAAACCTGGTGGGACTTGTCCCATGACTGGGCGGTACATATTGAGGGTTACAGATTGTACAGAAAAGACAGGGTGGGGAAAAAGGGGGGAGGGGTTGCGCTCTATGTCAATGAGCAATATACATCAACCCTCATCAAGAAGGAATCAAAGGACAAGGAAGTAGAAGGATTGTGGGTTAGGCTACATGGGGGGCAAGGAGAAAGGGATTTGGTGGTAGGGGTCTGCTACAGACCCCCACACCAAGGGGAAGAAATAGATTCGGGGCTCCTGAGGCAGCTCGCAGAGACCATAAAAGCTAAAGAGGCAGTAGTCATGGGGGACCTAAACTACCCAGACATCTGCTGGGAGACACAGATGGCAAAGTCCCACCGCTCACGCAGGTTTCTAACCTGTGTACAGGACCTCCACCTGACACAGGAGGTACATGGTCCCACTAGGGGGAATGCCATACTGGATCTGGTATTGGCAATGGGGGATGACATGGTAGGGGACCTACAGATCGGTGGCCATCTGGGGGACAGTGATCACCTAATAATAGAATTCTTTATAAAACGTCGAGTGAGTAAGGTAACTAGTAGGGTGAAAGTGCTAGACTTTAGGAAAGCTGATTTCAATGAACTCAGACGATTAGTCAAGGACGCACTGCAGAGTAGGAGTTTTGAAGTGATGGGAGCCCAAGAAGGGTGGCTGTGCCTAAAGGAAACGATCCTTCAGGCACAAAGCAAGACGATCCCGATGCGAGGGAAAAGAGGGAAAGTGGCCAGGAGGCTTCCTGACCAGAGAAATCCAGGGCAGCCTAAGGGCCCAAAGGGGAGCACATAAAAAGTGGAAACAGGGAGAAATCACCAAAGATGAATATACCTCCTCTGCTCGCGCTTGTAGGGAGGCAGTTAGACAGGCCAAAGCTACCATGGAGCTGAGGATGGCATCCCAAGTAAAGGACAACAAGAAATTGTTTTTTAGATATATAGGGAGTAAAAGGAAGGCCCAGGGAGGAATTGGACCCCTGCTAAATGGGCAGAAACAATTGGTGATGGACAGGGGGGACAAGGCTGAACTCTTCAACGAGTTCTTTGCCTCAGTGTTCCTAAGCGAGGGGCAAGACAAGTCTCTCACTGGGGTTGTAGAGAGGTAGCAGCAAAGCGCCAGACTACCATGCGTAGACCCTGAGATGGTGCAGAGTCACTTGGAAGAACTGGATGCCTTTAAGTCGGCAGGCCCGGATGGGCTCCATCCGAGGGTGCTGAAGGCACTGGCCAACATCATAGCAGAGCCACTGGCGGGAATATTTGAACGCTCGTGGCGCATGGGCCAAGTCCCGAAGGACTGGAAAAGGGCCAATGTGGTCCCCATTTTCAAGAAGGGGAGGAAGGAGGACCCAGGCAACTATAGGCCAGTCAGTCTCACCTCCATCCTTTGCAAAGTCTTTGAAAAAATTATCAAGGCTCACATTTGCGAGAGCCCGGCAGGACAAATTATGCTGAGGGGAAACAAGCACGGGTTTGTGGCAGGCAGATCATGCCTGACTAATCTGGTCTTTTTTTATGACCAGGTTATGAAACACCTGGACACAGGAGGAGGGGTGGATGTCGTGTACTTAGACTTCAGGAAGGCCTTCGATACGGTATCCCACCCCATACTGGTGAACAAATTAAGAGGCTGTGACTTGGATGACTACACAGTCCAGTGGGTGGCGAATTGGCTGGAGGGTTGCACCCAGAGAGTCGTGGTGGATGGGTCGGTTTCGACCTGGAAGGGTGTGGGCAGTGGGGTCCTGCAGGGCTCGGTCCTGGGACCGATACTCTTTAATGTCTTCATCAGCGACTTGGACGAGGGAGTGAAATGTACTCTGTCCAAGTTTGCAGATGACACAAAATGATGGGGAGAAGTGGACACGCCGGAGGGCAGGGAACAGCTGCAAGCAGATCTGGACAGGTTGGACAAGTGGGCAGAAAACAACAGAATGCAGTTCAACAAGGAGAAATGCAAAGTGCTGCACCTAGGGAGGAAAAATGTCCAGCATACCTACAGCCTAGGGAATGACCTACTGGGTGGCACGGAAGTGGAAAGGCATCTTGGAGTCCTAGTGGACTCTAAGATGAACATGAGCCGGCAGTGTGATGAAGCCTTCAGAAAAGCTAATGGCACTTTATCGTGCATCAGCAGATGCATGACGAATAGATCCAAGGAGGTGATACTTCCCCTCTATCGGGCGCTGGTCAGACTGCAGTTGGAGTACTGCGTGCAATTCTGGGCACCGCACTTCAAGAGGGATGCGGATAACCTGGAGAGGGTCCAGAGAAGGGCCACTCGTATGGTTAAGGGCTTGCAGACCAAGCCCTACGAGGAGAGACTAGAGAACCTGGACCTTTTCAGCCTCCGCAAGAGAAGGTTGAGAGGCGACCTTGTGGCTGCCTATAAGTTCATCACAGGGGCACAGAAGGGAATTGGTGAGTATTTATTCACCAAGGCGCCCCCGGGGGTTACAAGAAACAACGGCCACAAGCTAGCAGAGAGCAGATTTAGATTGGACATTAGGAAGAACTTCTTCACAGTTCGAGTGGCCAAGGTCTGGAACGGGCTCCCAAGGGAGGTGGTGCTCTCCCCTACCCTGGGGGTCTTCAAGAGGAGGTTAGTTAGGCATCTAGCTGGGGTCATCTAGACCCAGCACTCTTTCCTGCTTATGCAGGGAGTTGGACTCGATGATCTATTGAGGTCCCTTCCGACCCTAACATATATGAATCTATGAAAGTGAAACAGGTATTATATATCTATGGGGGCCTTTTGGCATCTAAAATGTATTATAGGATCTAGATTTGATATTATCATACTGCTTCATACAATTTCTGTGCGAGTTATGGATTGTTTCCCCTCTGCTTAAACAAGTCTAATCTCGGCCATCTTCAAATAAGTATTAAAGAATTTCTCAAGAGCACATTAGTTAAGTTGCATAATTATTTTTCTGGGTTTGTTATTGATGAGAATGTGTATTTACAAAAGCACTTTATTGTTAGAGGCTTCTCTATATTCTTTATTGGATTTGCCAGCAGGCATGTTCTATGGTTTCTATAACTGTGAAAGAGAACAATCCCTAGTGGGTCTTGTCCAAGATGCAGTCAGCCTGCACTAACTCAGCAAATGAAGTTTAAAAGTCCAAAATTGAGCTGCAGGCTTAGATGGATGAATTCAATACGCCACAACTGGTTTAGCAATTTTAGCACATTACTTTTAAGTCTTGCATTAAAGATGTCATAAACTGATTTATGAAACCAATTTGTGAAGCTGTAATAATTTGAAGAAAGGATTTCTATCACAGAATATTAGCAGTTAACCAGTAAAACCTAAAAAAAAAAACAAAAAAACCCCATGTAAAACATAACCGAATCAAGAACTGAAACCTGTGCACTGGTTGATTTGCTGGTTGTGTGACTATAGGTTGTTTTACTCTCTCCTGCCCTTTTGCTTCCTGTTTGTGCAAACATGCTTGTATCTGACCTCAGGTCTGGATTGTAAGCAATTAGGGACTGCCTTTTTCTTTTCTGTTTGTACAAGACCTAAAAATATGGTGTGCTGACTTGACTGGGGCTCTTAGCTGCTGTCAATAGTCCAATGCCATAAAAGGTTGAGAATTCCTGTAACGCATGAGCTTCCAACACTGTATGTGGAGTCCAATATACTTCACTGACAAAGGAATGTAAAACCAGGAGAGACCATCAAATTGTCTGGCCTAATCCAGTATATTATAGGGCAGTGGTGGCCAATCTCAGGACAAGCAGCCAGTGGGTTTTGCACGTGACCTGTGGGCACCAAGTTATAGGGGGAACCAGTGATGGGAGCTGGGGCAGCACCTGGGGAGAGGGGCAAGGATCAGAGCAGCAGTCGAGGAGCTGCAGGGGTAAGAGCTGCCAAATTCAGTGTTGCCATGTCCCAGTGGTGACAGGATTGAGCAGCACTGGGCGATGGCAGTTGCTGATTGCTCTTATCCTTCAGACTTAACTTGTGGCAAACTTGCCAAAAAGATTGCCCACCACTTTATAGAACATTACAGTCCACTGATTCATGCATGTATTCAGCCAAATAATTTGTATCTGGGAAAGTGCATCTTTCAGAAAAACATCTAGCCTTGGGCTGAATACATCAAGAGATAGAGAACTTGCCAATCGCCTGAGTAGGTTGGTCTGGTGGTTGCTCACCCTTATTGTTAAAATAAATTGTTCCCAGTTTCTGGTTTGAGTTTGTCTGGCTTCAGGTTCCAGCAAACAAT
The DNA here is from genome assembly GCF_030867095.1 of Alligator mississippiensis. Lineage (NCBI taxonomy): Eukaryota > Metazoa > Chordata > Crocodylia > Alligatoridae > Alligator > Alligator mississippiensis. The sequence continues at coordinate 280,460,045 of NC_081826.1, forward strand.
TTTTCTTACATCTTTTCCTAATAGATTGAAAAGCTCTTAGTGCCTGGTGGTTTCTATCTATATATGAAGCTACCTATAAATATAATTGAAGATGTCCATCTTTTGGTAAGATAAACAGATTAAGTTCTCTAAGGGCTTTTCTCTAGCTCATGGACCATTTTTTATTTTGCTGTTACTGTTGTTGTTTTCTTCCCCTTCAATTTTATCATATGTGGGCACCAGGACTGCAGTCTTCTAGTATTGATCTTACCCAGACCATATACAAGGTAAAATTGCATACCTACCTGTTGCCTGTCCATCTCCACTGCTCTCCTATTTAGACATCCAAATATGACAATGGTTTTCTGGTCACAGCTTTAGATTGGGAGCTCATCTTGAGTCACTTGCCCATTATGACTCCCAAATTGCTGCTTTCTGAAATACATTTCCTATGTTTTAAGTGTAGCCTTTGTTTTGCAGCTCTCCCCTGCTTTTTTTTCCTTTTTCCCCTCACTCACTCACTGATTTTTGTGCTTTTTTGCGGGGACTGGGCTTTTTTGTGGAGACCAACCAAATTCAGTTTCCCTGAAAATTGTGAAATGGAGAATTCAGTAGGTCCCCATCGACAAGCATTCTGACCTGTTGAGACTTTCCCAAGTTATTCGCAACAAAATTGCTCTATCCTTTTTTTAAGAAAGCAGGTGAAAGCTAACAGCTGCATTTTCCAATGAATGTGTCAAGCTGTAGTCTGAAACCTGGGCCATAGCCTGCTTGGCATAGCTGCTCATCCTGGTCTGCCACTTCCTCAGCAAAGTTTTGGGTGGACATAGGTAGCCAGAACCCTCCAGCTGGGCTTAGGCACATGCCTGGTACCTGCCCAGGGTAGAAAGCAGTTCCCTGCTCCCCATGGCCCCTTAGCGGGTGAGCCATGCCTGATGGGTACCCTACCAGCGGAGAAGTGAGCCACCCTGGGCTCACAAGGAGTTTTGCGCCTGATCCCTGGCTGGGACCTGGCCAGAGCCAGCAGCCAACAGCACCAGGCTCCCAGCTGTCAACAACCCTGCCCCTCCATCCCCACCTCCCAGCACAGCCCTACCAGCACAGCTCTCAGGTCCTGCAGTGGCTGCCAAAGCTGCTGCCAGAGGAGAAGTGTGTGGGCAGTGCAACCCAGGACTCTCCCCACACTGCCTGTAGTGGCCATTGTGTGTGTGTGGGTGTGTCAGCATCCCCTGCCCCTGATTTCCTTTCCCCCATCCCAGATTTGTTTTTATGTCTCCTTTCTATTAGCTTCTATGATTACTGACAGCAATATTTTTCTGTTGGTCTGCGAGTGACAGGTGAAATCAATGTTTATCAATTCTTATTGATAAAAATCGCATCCTGCTGAGCCTACTGATAAGCCAGAGAGGGTAAGAACTGAACCTGAGGATGGGTGGTAGAGGGAGTAGAAGGAAACCGAGTTCACATACAATTGAAAAACCAACTTATGTTTTGGCATTGGTTATGATTTCCAGTGCTTGATTTTACAAATCTTTCATGTTGTCTTAGTAGATTTGTGTGCAATATAGAATAAACAGCATTAAATACACCAAACGTCACCAGAGGTCTTTCCATATTTGTTCACTTCTTGTGGGAGTGATCTTTTATAATGGTTACATTATAAAAGATTGTACAGATATTATCTTCCAAGTACCACACATGGGAATGGCTGTTAACAGTAGTCAGCATACAGCTGGCCAACTTATCATATTTTTCCAAAACAAGCCAGGCTGTGATATAGCTCAGGTTCCACAGTCTGGTGACTAGCGATAAATACTGACTCTACTGGAGAACATTGCCAGTGCTTAGTATTAGCAGATGACTGAATCAGAATGCAGAAAGAATATACATATACAAGACTGCAAATGTCTTTTTCTTTTTTTTTTACCACAAGATGCCTATGTTGTGCCCTAAGGCTTGTCTAATGTCACTCCCAACTATAAGGGTGGTACATTACCTTAGGTCACAATTTTTGCCATTCCCAAATTTCTTTGACATTCTGCAGTACATGCAACAGTTTAGCTTTTAAAAATAAGAGTAATTTTAAAGTGGATGAAAGAAACAAAGGCCTATACTTTGAGTAGACATGCCCTAATTTTAAACGTGAATAGCTGCCTAGAAGAGCTGTTCAGCCAATATCTATGTTTGCTCTCCTGTATCTTTTACAACTATGTCCTTGGAGAGGCTTCTGACATTCCAGTAACCTTCTGATAGGAACCCCCCTTATGCACTTTTGTTTCAGTCTAGCCCATGTGTCCTTTTAAATCTTTTTTAAAATTTCACTACAATGACTCTCTTCCTGAAGTCAGAGGAGATTCTTTTTCTCCCAAGATGCCACAAAATACTTAAAGGCTGAGATAAGATCTCTCCTGGGGACAAATAAAAGGAACTGTTCTTTTGTGTTTATCATGCTTCCTTTTCTTTCTTCTACCAACTCTGCTTTCAAATATTCCATGCTGAAAAAGTACGAAATATGAGTTTTGAAAGGAAAGTAAAAGTGATCTGAAAGAAGTATGTTCAGACCAGAGGTTTAACATCTTTTGATGATTGTTAAATGCTCCTAGGCCATGTCCTTCTTACTGAGCACATATAGGAATGATCAAACAGCAGGCCTTGCCTTGTGTGTTTCATGTTGTGTATAATGCCATGTCAACATCAACACTGCACAGGGCTTACTTGGGGGTAGCTCAGTACCATACAGTGGGCACATCTGCACATGTGCCCCACTGTGCAGTTGTTATTGCAGAATCATTTAGTAGTTGCTAGAACAGTCCTGGCAGCGCACATGTTTTTTCGGACCCTGCTGCACAGTAGCTCTTGATACAAGAACACCTTCTTTTTGTCTCAGCCTTGCCAAAGACTTGCCATGGGGCCTGGTCACACCATTGCAGTATGAGTATTCCTATAAGCAAAATAGGAATCGAGCTTTCCTACTGCCCTTCCATTCCCACCCCCAAGTGATGTTTGAGGGAGTCAGTATGAGAGCTATGCTAAAATGGAAGTCATAACCTCTGTTAGCTTCCAACAGCTTTAACTTGCACTACACACTCTGAACTGAAACCAGATTCATTTGGTGACAGTTCATGGATCAAAATACAAGTGAAACAAGGCCCAGGTTTGATTGGGCAGGAGTCTGGTTTGTCGCTTTCAGCAACAACCTAATGAATTCCTTAGTTTCAAATAGATAATTTTGAAGCAAGACAAGGAAGAGGGTGTCCAGCTGAGATTCGCCACCAGAACTGATTGACTAAGGAAACTAAATCAAAACTCAGAGGGTGTGTTATCCTGCATCGGTCATTTACAATATGTATTTCCCAACACCTAATGCATAACACACATAACTTTTATGCAAACTGCCATGTTGCATCTAGGTCAATAAAAGTATGAACTTGTGTTACTCAAAGGCTTCATTTGGAAAGGTTTAGGTGTTTTTTCAGACATATCTTTGATATTTCCCTTCCTCCCCACCTTCCATATTTTTAAGCCTCTGCTTCAAATCTTGGAATCGTTAATGCTTCACCATGGAATATCTTTAGAATAGTGTCTTCTACAGGAACATACTGGGCAAAACAAACTCTATAGGTGTTTCTGCCAGCTCTGACTGTCACAAAATAAAAGTAGGAGCTGTACATTAGGGGTGTGTGAAGTGGGCCCTATTCGATTTGGATTTAGATTCACCCTGAATCAGGGACAGTGATTCGATTAATTGATTTGGATCACTGTTCCTTATTTGATTCGGCCAAATCTGAAGATTCGATGCTGATTCAGAGAATCAGCAATTCAATCATAGACACAGCTTTAAAAGTTTTTTCTATGTACCTTGAGGTAGCAGGCGTGGCTCATGATCACTGTGATGCTGGGGCACATGGAGCATCTCACAGAGGTGCGGGGCACCCTCCACATGCTTGGCAGAAAACCCAGAAGTGGACTGGAAGTAATTCCCGTCCACTTCTGGGTCTGTCAGGGAGCATGCTGGCCACCGCCCTGCCCCTCCCTGGCTTGGCGATTGGCCACAGGGGTCCCCAGGTGCCCCCCCCCCCCCCAAGACTCAGGAGGCACCAGTCACCGAGCTGGCGGGGCATGGGAGGGGGCCTGCGCGCTCCCCAGCAAACCTGGAAGTGGACCAGAAGTGCTTCTGGTTCACTTCTGGATCTGCTGCCAAGCATGATGGGGAGCCACTCGTGCTTTTGTAGGACGCTTCATCCGCCCCAGCACCACAGCATTCATGAGTCCCTGCTACCTAGAGGTATGCAGAAAAAACATTTAACTCTGTGTCTATGTCCGAATCTCCATATCTTTCCGAAATGATTTGGAGGGTTCCAATTCAATTCAGAGAGATTAAAGGGTTGTCTGATTCAATTTGAATTCGTAGATTTGGCCACGGAATTGGGCTGAATCTCCTCTGAATTGAAGCTTCGCACAGGCCTACTGTACATCCCTTTTATTCTCTGTGTCCAAGCTCCGATCATTCAGTGATGGTAGGAGGAGAGGGGGAGTCAGTTATAGATCAGCCTGTGGGTCTCTGCTCCTTTGTGCAGCTTTCATAGTAGTTAGAACAATTAGTAGGCTAATTACGCTTTTTACATCATCCTATGATTAGGACTACAAACATGAAAGGGAAGGTCAGTTAACAGTTGCCAAGCATTATTTATAGCATAGGAACCTTAGCCATGGACCAGGGTTTCTGAACAAAAAGATGAGCCTTCCTCCAGAAAGCTTGACAGCTAGTTGCTTTTTCTTGTTTTATCAGTAATCTTATAAATGGTGCTTAAAATTATAGCCTTCTTAAGATACATTATGGTACTGATAAAAAAAAATATTGATTTATAAATTATTTCATATCATTATTCTGTTCCAGGAAAAACAAGTTCTTGCACAACTCTAAATGGAACAAACAAACATTCGTTTTATTAGTTTTCAAACTTGGCTGAAAAAAACAGATTTTATTCAAAAATAGCCTGCAGCAAAGTGCCATGAAGCAAAACCTCAAACTCAATCCCATATTAGGTATAGCTGCAATCACTTGAAATGCTGCTGGTATGATTCCAGGCAGGAACAGGAATCTGTAGTATGAGTTGGTTATACATGTGCAACTGTAAGGCATAGAGTCAGCATGTAACTCTTTGCTTAGAGCAGCATTACATTTTAAATCCAGATTCTAATATTTTTGTTAAAAAAACAAAAACTATTGTACCGAGAATCAGTAGTCTGAATGACAGGTTAAAGTATTACTCTGGAGCAAAGCTATCAGAATCTGGATTTAAAATAATGCTACTGTGACCAAAGAGTTAAAAGCTGATGAATTATTTGCATTAAATGTATTTGAATTAAGAGGAAGAATTTTAGTGGCATCATAATAAACCCTGTTGCATATAAATAGCAGCAAACCCATCTTAAACTATAGTCATATAGGTTTGCATTTGATCTTGCCTAAGTCAGCCTGATGGAGGCAATGCTAGAAGCAGTGAGTTCTCTTGGGGTATAAAGTTCTGGAAAGAGCCAGAAATCCAAGGCAAATCTCCAGCAGCATGTCAGTAGGAGGAGTAATGTGAATAGTGACACTGATGATCTTGAATAATCAGTATGATGTACGTGAACAAAGTTCAGTTGGCAGCTAATGGATCCAAGGTGACACCAAAAATGGTATCTGTCCCATACTATATGGTATCATTTTGCAAACTTCTCAGGAGAATAAAATTAATCCTACTGTCCTTGCAACTGTCCTATGTGTCTTAAAACCCATCCTTTTAAATAGAAGTACCTTAGGCCCTTTCTTTTTGGTGAGGTGTTAAACCATCCCCCCACAAGAGGCACACTTACTCTTTGGAAAACTGGTGCCACTCTCCAAAACATGTAACCCGTGCTGTCATGCTAGGCTGGGCAATGTGCTGGATTCTGAGTCCTCAAGGTGCCAGTGGCCTTGGGAAACCCCCTCAGGCAGGTCTGCTGACTGAGATGTCCTGTGGAGAGGTGTGTCCCTCACCACCCAAGAATTTGGTTCATGCCCAATAAACACATTGGGTTCTTTATTATATACAACTATATACAGAAAAGAAATGATTAATCAAAATAATAAATAAATAATATTATTATAAAAATAAAATATCAATCGTTAATAATAAAACCAACAATATAAATAAAATTTACAACTGCAACATTAGGTGAATAATTTCAACACAGTGGGTGGTCCAACTTGCATCAAACAACCTGAATAATTACATTCACCTGGTGATAACCCTTTAAAAAAGTTCCCCCCCCAAAAAAACAAAAAACAAAACAAAACACAACACCAACCAGGTTGATTTCTCTCTGGTCACAATCCCTTTCCCATAACAATAAATGGTAACACACCTCTAACTGCAGTCCACCACTAGATGGTGGAGGCAGGCTTTTGCTGCTCCATGGAAAGTGGACTCTTTGGTCTTCCTTGGTAATTCAGCAAAGAACAAGTCTCCAATCATCCACTGTAGGTAATAGGCTCCTTTTCTTTAGTTTCCTTCTAAAAAATACACCTCCTGAAAACACTAGGGGTTAAGTGTCCCCTCACACACCCATGCAAGGTTTGGGATTCTCACAGACTGCTCCCTCTCTTGGCTGTCTCTCTCCCCCAGCACCTCCACATGCAGACAGCAGATTCCCTCTGCAGGTCTCTGTTCCTGCAGTGCAAGGTTTTCCAGCTCAAACAGAGGACTTTCTTCCACAGGTCTCTGACCAGGCAGCTTCTTCCAGCTCCCAGTCAGCTTACCAACCCCTCCCCACTCTTTCCTTGGATGCCTGTATCCCTGATTGCACAGCCCCAACCTGGGTGGGGAATCAGCTTCTCCTGGGATGACTCAAGCTCTCCTCCATTCTGATGTCTGCTCCCCAGCAAGCCTCAGCTCCATTCTCTACTGCCTGAGTGGGGAAAGAGGGGGCTGAGTGCCTTCCCCCCTCTCCAGGCTGGTGTTGCTCTCCTCCGGCTTCTCTGTTCCTCTTTTCACTACCTCAATTTTTTTATGGCTCAATAGCAGCCAATCAGAGCCCTCAGTTTGCAATGGGGGCTTTGGCCACAGTTCAAATGTTCCAATAAAAAGCATGCACTGTGCACAACATAGCCTCCTGCCTGGAAAAGCTATTGCACCCTCTACAAACTTTTGCTGCTTTTCTTGCAAAGTTCTTAGGCACAGTTCACCCACTCAACTTGCAGCCAAATGAGCCTTTGCAGCTGTTACAAACATAATTCCATTCTGGTCTTACATGAATAGTGGTGTAAGTAACAAGTCTGGTATTTACTGTACCCTCCCAGGCATATGATTTAGCACCCATTGAAATGAATGGGATAATTTACACTTCGGAGCTAATGTTTCAGGCTCTCTGAAAACTTAGTCCCGTGTTGCCTCATTGATTAGGTGGTGGTCACCTTTTGAGGGTTTCTTTCACCACCATTACAGCCACATCAGGTACAGACATTATACTTTTACCTGTATAAGTGATTGGAAATTGGTGTGTACCCGTGACCGAACAGAAGTTTGGCACACACAGCCTGATCTAAAATAGTGGAATCTCATCAGATTTGCCTCCCTTCCCATCCTCAGTAAAGAGCAAACATATGTTCTGTTTGCTACCAATTTAAACTATGTTGCTCACAGGAAACTGCATAACTTAGATCATTCTGCCACAGGCTTTTTTGAATGTCTGTACCTAGTCCTAGAGAGTAGTTTTAAAGCCAGTAAAAACATCTGGAGAATAGGTGAATGATATATATCACTCTTGCCACTTTATATACTGTTCTATGTTGTTCTTTTGCAGCATCTGATCAAGTAAACTTGAGTTCACAAAAGCTTGGGCTCCATATATACCTTATTTTGTCTATAAGGTGTATCCCGGCTTTCTACCTGACTTCAAACTAAAACCACTATCTACCGCTCTCACCAGATTTCGTAGTACTGTATAATGCAGAAGGCTGTGGGGGGAGGGTTGAGGGGGTTTGTAATAAGCATGTTTTATTCCAGCTAATTAAGTTAACTAATTCACTGAGATATTTTTCATTGTTAATTTTATTTAATGTTTAATAATTTATCCTGAAATCAATTTTTTACTAATTGCTTCACGATTTTTTATTTTATTACATTTCTATTGTGTTGCCTCCTGTTGCATTTTGCTAATGAGAATCACCAGAGCAGTTCAGTGTGGCTATGCTTTGTGTGCAGCTGAGCTGAAGGGATATAGAAATGTGGAGGAGGCAGCATTTCCTGGATAAATAATGTTTTCAATAGCAAACCTTTACTTATGAATATAACTGAACCAGTTAGTCTCCTAGTTGCCACTCTTCCTTGACTTCCATCTGACTTCAGGCAAAGACATCTAACTACCTCTCTCTACAGGAATATATGAATCTCAGTAATGTGTCAGACCCCTAGTCCTTCTAATTCAGCATCCTGTCTCCCAGAACTGCTAGCATACCGTGGCGGAGCACCTTTAGGGGTGCTCACCACTTGAGGGCTCTCACAGGCTCCAAGGGGAGCCTTCTTTGGAGAAGCAGCAGGGGAAACCTCCCCCAGGTACCATATTAAGAGGGGAGATGTGTGGCAGGGTACCGTTGGTGCCTTCCACTTTAAGATCTGCGCCAAGCAGCCAGCAGGTGCTTGATTGTGGCAGCCATTTTAGATCCCTGGCTGCCTACATAAACAGATCAGTTCCCTGCTAGGTGGGCTAGGTAGCAATATTGTCTGGTTGCAAGGCTTCATGGAACAACCTGGAGGTAAGGGAGTAGCTGTAGGGGATGACTAGGAAGCTCCTGGTCCTGGGTCTGACCTAAAACTGCACCCTGCCAGGAGTGGGTGTCCTGGTGGGGCTCTCAGTGGTGCGGGAGCCCCCAGGAAATGCCAGGCCAGTGATCACCCCAGTGAAAGGTGAAAAGGGGTGCCTTAACCCTAGCCCTCACCTTCCGGTGGGTCATGTAACATCGAGGAGAGAGAGTTGGGGCCAGGCACAGCTATGGCCACCTGAGCCCTCTGGGGTGCAAGACCCCGAGGGAGAGTGGAGGCCAGGCATGGCTGTGGCCACTGGAGCCCACCAGGGAGGGAAGCCCCATGGCCCCCAGTGAGGGGGCTGTGTGGAGCCCCAAGTGAGGGGGCAGAGATGAGGAACCCTAGTGAAGGGGAAGGAAAACCAGAGGGCTGAGAGCCCAGTATGTTTATGTAGAGAGAGCACAATGACATGCTGCTCTGGGGGGGAGTGAGAGTCCCTGTGAGACCCTGGAACACCAGTCATGGTGTAAGTTACCCCAGCTCCCACAACCAGGTGGGTCACCCATAGTAGGGGCCAGAAGGCAGACCCAAAAGAGTGAAGGAGATAGTGGCAGAGGCCTGATGTAAAATACCCTCAGATGGTCACTGCTGGGGCCAGGACCAGAATGGTCAAAAGGGCCAGGGGCTCACTGCAAGAGACACCCAGAGCTGGAGGCCTGGGGTTCCAACTGGCTTGGGAGGCGAGGCCAGGGCCTGTGTGGCCAAAGGTCCTGGGGGGACCACGCCTGAGAGTGGAAATAGTTTCAGGAAGCCAGGCAGCCCGAATGAAGGTGAGGTACACTGCCAGAATGGAGGGATCTAAGAGGGGTCCTGATTGGAGGATACTGGGGCCCAGTGTGGGGCTGGTAAAATTAACATCAGTGGATGCCATCTGCAAGGCATGGGCTGTGGTGTAGGGGGGGTACAGAGCTGCAGATAGCGCCCCCTGGTATTGTGGCAAGAATGGGCAGCCTCCCGCCTTAATTAACATCATAATTAATTAAGAATAAGGCATGGCAGGTGAGTCAGGTGAGTGCCGTGCCCAAAGGCAAGTGGGGAACCTAGCACTGTGGCTAGATGGGGAGCCCCACTTTGCCACACATACCTTTACTGCTATGAAATCACAATCGTAACTTTAATAGCACGTAGAAGGAGAGATCCATAAATATTTAAATATCCTGAAGCCAATTCCTCAGACCTAGAGGTTTAATAATAATTGTTTATTACTTTTTCAGGTATTAGGATTTTATTGCATGTGTTGTGTGGCCAAGGGGTCTAAATTCATGACTGGTAGAGCAGATAAGGAGACATTGCAACTGAAAATAATCCACAGATTAACAAGGAGGAAGGGAGTAAAGAATTTTCAGACATGTCTGCATCCAGCTGGGACGATCCTCAACAACATTTTCTTTTTCCCTGGGCAGTAATATCTGGTGTTACATGCTCTGAGTTCTACATGCTCTATAAATGGAAAGTCTGTTACTGGTTTCATAACTTCAGTCAAACAGAAAAAGTCATTTAAAAGTATCCTGGGACTCTCCAAGTTTTGTAACTGACATAGTTACAAGAGGGTAATTGGAATCTGGGGGAAAAGACATAATTTAAGTGGAACACCAATGAATCTGTGATTATGCCTGATCTGACTTGAAATTCACTGGAGCAAAAATTGTTGTGCCTTGGGAAGAAGATGGGCCAGATAATCTGATGAGGTTTTTTCCATCTCTCATTCTATGACAAGGGGGGGGGAGGGTTGGCCCAAAACTAGGAAAACAGTAAGATGCAACATTGGTCAATTTTTTGAGCCAAAATAATAAGCTTCAGAAAATTATAGAAAAATAAAAATTAAAAGAAAAGGGAAGAAAACACAGTTTCCCCAAGAACAGGCCAAAAATAGGATTCTTCCCTATGTCTCTCTGAAGCAAGCATGAGTAAGAAATGACTGAAAAATATAGTAGTAGTTCAGTTCACTTTGTGCCCCATTACTGAAGATGTGGTGGGAGGGTGGGGAGAAGCGATGCCTTTAAGGACAACCCTGTTTTGTCTGATAACTGAGAGGGGTGGAGCTTAGCCACGATATAAGCCAGAGTCTTGGGATTGAGGGCAGTCTGGAGCTGGCTGTGAAGTGGGAAGGAGGTAGTGGGAGAACTGTGGTGAAATATAGCTGCTTTGAGTTTGTGGGCAGGAGGAAGACACACTGGAAGGATGGTGATGTTTTGTGAAACTGGGTTTTTGCTATGGGAAGTGGCTTTTTGGCTTATTTGTAAAATGATAAAGGGGGCAGCTGTAGGGATATTGAGGAGGCTGCTGGGAATCCTCTGAAAGTGGCAGGGGTTGCTGTGGGGGCTGCTAAAGGACCCTGGGACTCTGTGGGAGCCCAGCAAGGCCCAAGAGCCCTGCAAGGCCTTCAGAAGGCGCCAAAGTGTTTTCAGTGTTCCCTAGGGCCATCTAAGGATCACCTCCAAGTTCATTGCTTATAACAGCATGGTGTGGCAGGTGAGATGTCGGAGGTCTTTAGGGTGCCAGAGAGATAAGTGGGCCAGGGAAGGCTCTCAGAGGGCCCTGCCTGTGGGACCTTAGTCCTGCTACAGTAACAATTAATATGTAGTCATTGTTTACAGGGTCCACTGACCAGTGCAGAGGCACTTTTGTAGCAGCATGTTTTCTCTTGCTTTGCTCTCAGCAATTGGATGGCATTTTTGTTCTCTGTTGGTTTACTTCATGTGGTGTTTTGGTAAATGGGCAGTGCCCTTAAGGTCACGGGTGGCTTGGGTAACATCATCATTTTGTCATGTAGCATTTCAATTCAGGGGCACTGACCACCCTGCATCAATCTTATTACTACATAAGTCACAGTTAAAGTTCCAGTAATATCACTTTTGTTTTGGACTAGATTTATATTAAGCTTTTCAGGAAACATCTCACAGAACAGTTTATAAAGGAGTATGAATCAGAGCGTAAACGAGATCATTATGGTGCAATAAAACACATCTCAAGGGTTATCAGTCAAGAGCTTAAACTGATGGCCAGCTGGGCCTTGGAAGTATAGTTTCCATTCATGATTGGGCATATTTTGCTCATTGCACAGTAGTTTTTCACCTCCCAGTTCTTATGGGCTATTGCCTGAAGCAGGGTCTGGGTAGCATGTGGATCACTGATCTCTTCTATTTGTGACATGGTTATTCCTTAGTGCACACATTTACATGCACCTAGACATGGACTAAGCATATTTTATAAATTAGGATAAAGAAAGTAATCACTCATTGCTGTCCTGTTTGGATGCTTTTTGAATGACTTTGACTAAAAGCAAGTATCATTTTCCTCAGAAGAGTTTAGGTGCTCCTGAGCCACATAGTAAAAACTAGCTAAGGAGGGCAAAGCTGGAGAAGCCTAGCCAGCAGGCTAAATGCCAGGAGATTCCAGACCTCAGCCAGAGGCAAACTGGTCATACCTTGGCCCTGTATAAACAAAAATGCTTCCTTCCTGGCTCAAGCAGAAGCCTATTGCAACTCCACTGTTAGCAGGTCTGGACCATGCTCCTGATTTTGCCACTCCTGGGGCAGAATCTACCTACTGCTGCCTATCTGTTTTACCGAATGACTATTACATGTGAAATACAAAAATACCCCTGGGAGTGGGGTTAGAATTCGGGGACCCGACCCTTTCAGAGCAGTGCCCATCTCACTGGGCCATGGCCCCTCTCTGGGCCCCACACATCTTGCCTCTTGGGAGCCTAGTATGCTAGCATCTGCAGGAGGAGTGGATAGCAGTCCTTTAACAATGCCCATCCATGGTTTGGTAGTTACAGCACTTTGCATGGAAGTAGGAGATGTAGGCTCAAAAGCCTGTCCAAGCAAGAGGAAACCTAGATCCTGAGTCTTCTGCTCCCTAGTGCCTCGTCCACTAGGTTATTGATCCAAAAGGTGGGAAGGGTTCCTTCACCACCCTTTTCAGACTTACATGGAGTTATACACCTTTCCAAGACTGTACAACTGTCTAAAGGTAGAGACAGATTTGAGCCACTCTTCTTTCCTCTTTCCCCCAGTGCATCCTTAGTTCAGTGTCAATGCCTTTCTTGAGGACAAATGAGTGGATGCAGACATGTGGTGAAAGGGGACGTAGGTCTGAAGACATTCTTTTCAAGTCTTGGTCAGTGACTGGTCATTACAAGAACATATTAGGCTGAAAGCATTTAGATTAGGCCAGTACATTGTTTTGTCTCTTAGCAAGTCACAAAATATTGCACCTTAAAGTGTGAATATCTCATCTTTTCTCATGTGATCAGTGTTTGAATATTACATTTGTAAAGCTTCAGTAGTTTTGCAACTTTAAAAACATATTTGATCCTTTCTTTGTCAAGCAAACTCAGATCTGTCAGAGGCCTCTGCTGCTATCCCCAGCAGTGCCTATGTCCATGCTCAAGAGGAGCTGCAAGAACTATTTTTGAATGTGGTAACTGAAAATGTGTGCAATAACAGCGGAAGCGTGGAGCTTAATTGGCCTCTCAGACTTTACTGGGAGAAGTTGGCACTATCCAAGTTGTAAACACAGAATTAATTAGGTGATACTAAGGCTTTAATATCAGGCTACTGATTCCTGCTGCTCGCCACCTTTAATACCTACATATTTACTGCCAATATATATTCTCATGAACTCCTACAGGGATGAATCATTATGTGATTTGACAGCTCAGAATAGAAGGTTTTGGGTAAGAAAGGGGTATTAAACTCAAAATCAGGCTGGAATTGATGGATTTGGGAGTGAAGGGAGGCAGGATGGCAATCTGAATGTTGTGTTTTCAAGGGGCACATCTTAAGAATACCTAAGGACTACTTGTACGAATGTCTGTGACGGTGAAAGGATGGAATTCTTGGATGAAATTCCAGCCTCACTGAAGTTGGTAGTGAAACCTGCAGTGATTTCAATTGTATCAGTATTTCATCTCTTGGGTTTATGATGGTGTACATTTGTTGCTTCTGTCCCTGTGGGCTCCTAAGATTTTATCTTGGTAAAAATGCAGCTCCAACACTGGTCAGGCCAGGATCCTTTCAACATCTAAAGCTTTCAGGAAAGTATGCCTTGGGACCTAAAAGATGCATGTATACTGTGGTCTAAGGGTGCTTATACACAAGCAGTGAGGCTTCTCTGACATGCTGTAATTACAGTGCATTGGTGCAGGCTTAATTAAGTCTGCTAGAGTATGGTAATTACCATGCTCCAGCATCCTCCAGTGTCTCGTGTATCACTGTCCCCGCACTTAAAGCGCCCCCACCACCATTTTTAACTAAAGCTCATTGCAAGGATGCTGATACATGACATGCTCTGTACACTCTCGGAGCTGCTGTAATTAAAAAGACCCCTCGGCGCGCGCGCGCGAACACACACACACACACACACACACACACACACTCCTGGAGCATGTGTATAAATGTCCTTAGAGGCCAGACTTAAATGAGAACAAATATTCTACAGGAGCCATTCCCAGCATTTCCCACACATGCTTACAGATCTGCCCTGTCCGTTTCTACTGTACAGAATTCTATTGTCATCTGTGCTTTCCTGTCAGAGACCATTCCATAGCATTGTGGGCCTCCTATGAAATGCTTTTCCTTGTTTCTCTTCATGGAGAACTCTTCATTCATTAGGCTGGAAAATGTAGCAGTCAACGGACAGCTTGAGGGTAATCGCACATCTTGGAGCATGTAAAAATACTGATTTTTGACAAGGTACAAACATGGCAAAAAAGGTAGTGAAAATGATTAATGTTGGCTTAAGAGGCTATAGCAGGACCTGGGCCAACAAGCTCTGCCTGGGTGCAGCCCAGGTGCTGCTTAATCTGTGAGTGCTCACTTTCCTCTGTTTCTAAAACTCGTCTGCCACAACTTGATGTTGCTGAAGGAAATTAACAGAAGCTGGTACCTGCTGCCCTTGGGGTTTGCGGAGATGGTGTACATCTTCTGTGGGGCTCTGCCTCCCCCACACCCCACCCCTTTCTTTTCAGATGTTGTCAGTGATTGGGCCAGGCACCTGGTCCTGTCACGCATCCAGCATTGCTTATGCAGTACCTGTGGTCACAACAGAGAAAATAACTATACAACTATAGCTTCAGCAATGTCAGCTCACCAGTGCATTCCAGTTTCTGTTCCTAGAGTAAGGGAGCTCATTGGGGCTTACCTTTTCCCTTAGGAAGAACTAATGAGCCCACTGCTTGGAAAGTACATGGAACCAGCAGGCAGGCTCAGTCCATATCCTGGCAGACAAAGTGCCTATGCCAGCACAGACTGCTTTCTGAGTTGCCTCATTATCTCCCATATCCAGCATGCGATTTGATGCAGCCAAAAGTTCTGCCAGATGCAAAATTTCAATGGTTTTGGGAATGTGCAAGCAGCATGGATGTTTGGCAACTGCCATCTTGGTTGCAGTACTGTAATACATTCCCATCCTGTATGGCTAGATAGAGGGAGACTTCGAGCATTGCCTGCCTGTGGTCTCTCTCGGATGGCCAGAGTGCTTGAGTTGAGAGCACAAGGCATAATGCAAGTTTTCCTCCTGTTAAATGTTACTAAGTATTTTTGGGAAGATTAATATTATTTATTTCCATTAACATTATTAAGAATAGCTTGTAGCATCTAGCAGCCCAAAGTGTACTCTGCTTAGGGACTGTACAAACACAGAACAAAGAGTCTCCTGAAGGGCTGACAGTTTAACAATAAAATGAAACAACAAACAGAAACAGACTTGCAGAGTGGTTTTCCTTTTATTTTATTTTATTTTTGTTGAATAGTTAATTCTAAGACATTTTTCCTCCAATTTTTTTTCATTTTGAAAAGAAAAGCTAAACAATCTTATATTTGATTCTGATTTTTTTTCAATATTTTTGTTTTGGCAACCAGAATGGGAAAAAAAAATCAGTTATTTGCATGGCCTTAAATGCAGAATGACAGACAGAGTAATACATGGAAACAAGTCAGCATTTGTGATATGATGGGCAGTAGGGCTGTGCAAAATTTCACCAGCTGTTTCATTTCAATACTGTTTCAACTCATTTTGAGCTCAAAACAGTGAAATTGAAATGAAATGAAGGGCTTCAAAACAGCCTCGAAACAAAACAAGGGCAGTCGAAATGTTTCAAAAGTTTCTAAACATTTTGAGTTTTGAAGCAGCCCGTCTGAGTTCCTTTCCCCAGTGCTAGGATTGGGCTGGGGAAGAGAACTCAGCCTAGTTGAGCTGAGTTCCTCTCCCCAGTACTAGGATCAGGCTGGGGAAGGGAAGTTCCCTTCCCCAGCCTGATCCTAGCTCTGGGGAGGGGAACTCGGTTTAGCTGGGCTAAGTTCCCATTCCCAGCCGCATTGATCGCAGCGCTGGGGAGGGGAACTGAGCTATGAGGCTCAGTTCCCTTCCACAGCCTGATTGATTGCAGTGCTGGGGTGAGGAACTAAGTGACCTGGTTCAGTTCCCTTCCCCAGCCCAATCAGTCACAGCGCTGGGGAGGGGAACTGAGCACCAGGCTCAGTTCCCTTCTCCAGCTTGATCAGGCTGGAGAAGGGAACTGAGCCCAGTGGTACAGCCCCTGCAGCCCTCCTGGGTTTGGGGGGCCCCCCCATCTGCATGCCAAATGAGATGAGAGAGGCTGTTTCGAGCTTCCCCATTATATCTTATGGGTAAAATGTTGAAACAGCCACTGTTTCAAATCGGAATGAAATTCGAAATGAAATGCTGTTCTGTTGACTTGCGTTTCGACGTTTCAAAACGGAATGGTGCCATTTTGCACAGCCCTAATGGGCAGCACTGTAAGCACATCTGCAACCTGACTGATGCCAACATTTTTGTTGGTATCATACAGGAGAATACTAAGGAGGAATCTGAAATAGGATAATGAATTTGTTTTGTGGAATTTATGGGTGAAAGCACAAAAGTGCTTATTTCAAAGAAGAGGTTTTGGAGTCACCATCCTGGGTTGTTTTTAAGAGCAGGTTAGACATGCACGTGACTGGGAAGGTTTGGATATGAATGATCCTGCCCTGTGCAGGGATTGGATTAGATGACTTCCTGATGTTCTTTTCAGCTCTCTTTCTGATTCTGAGTGAATGATGGAGGCTGATTTTACCAGCCAGTTGGTGACAGCAGACAGGAGTCGACATATTGATAGTAAATGAGAAAGGGCTCCCACTTCTCTCATTCATTTCATTTTCTTGCCCAGTTCACTCAGCCTATTTGGAAGGCTATCAGGGGGAAGAATTAAACCATACCATATCATACCATGTGGGAATGGTTAATGGAGAAGGAATGTCTTCAAAACTGGAGCATCCAGGTAGCTGTCATGCTTCTAAAAGCAGGTACGTCACCTTTGCTGAATGCTATCATCTCCTTTACTGACAATGATTTCACTATGTCCTCGGGGCTTGTTATTTCTAGACCTTCTTAGTTCATATGCTCAGCTAGTGAAGCAGAACAGCTCCCTCCAGAGGGCATTGTCTGTCTTGCCCCAGACAGATGCTCTAAGGGGCTCCATCAGAACAGCAGCATGTGCTCAGAGAAAACTGTATTTATAGCATTAATGAACAATGAAGGCCAAATTCATACGACACATGTAGACATCATATAAAAATGGAATAGACAGAAAAAAACACCTCCCTACAGGCAACCTCATAGATCTGTTCACATGATTTGTAAAATGGAGAGTGAACCCTAAGAAAGATTTCAAGCAGTCATACTTAGAAATTCTTGCCATGACCTAGATTTCAGATGTTGGGGACATCATTGATAAGAAGAACCAGTTCCATAAAAAAGCATAGCCTGGTACTTTTCCAGTAGTCAGTAGAGGGGACGAGCATTAAAAATGGCTTGAGGGGTGAAAAATCTTCTGCCCTTTAGAGGTGATTCTTCTTCTGGGATGAGACTAAGATGCAGTCTACATACTACTTCACCCATCACTATCCATGTTGTACCTAGTCTGTAACCAAAATGGAAACCCATACCTTCTCCTTCATTTCTGGTCTCATACCTTTCACTAAATCTTGATTTACTAAGCAATAGCAAGGAGGTGTGACTGCCAGGTTATTCTTCTCTTAAAAATATGACTAATATGAAAGGTGCTGTGACACTCATGGATCCCAAGTGCACAGTATGGGCTAGTTTCACTCCTTGTGTTTAGGTCAATGATATTAAACCAGGTTTATGTGTAGTCCCACTCCCTCACTGGGTTTATTCCTTTTCAGGTTCTATGCTGTGGAGAAAAGTCAATGCAGGTCAATTCCATCTGTTTTGAGGGGGTTTTTTTACAGTGTTTTAATATGACCTATGTGACAGATTTATTAGCTGCATGAGGCTGAGCCTTGGCCATTTGGAATTTGCAACCCATTCCTATTACATTGGAAAAGGAAGAATAATTAAGTAGCGTCAGACTTTTGACTAAAAATGTTAAGATGATTATTTTGTCCTCCTGGTCAACTCATGGCCAGGCTTTTCTTGAAAATGATTTTTCTGCAATGTAGTGATGGCAGTTTAGAAATATAGTTTAGGACACAGAACTTTTCTTGGCTGGAAGGTAGCCCTCCATCAGGGTGTTTTATTTACCATAGGATCTAAATGTTGGGAAAGAAAAGTGTAAAAGAACAACCAAAATGCAAATTCATAGCAAACTGATTGCAACTAATGCTCTATCATTTAAGAACCCATTTTCTTTCATTCAGTGTGCAGTTAATAAGTTCTAAGCACTGAGGGAGCTTTGGAAGGAGATTTCAAAAGTACACAGGGGACTTAGGCAGGAACCCAACTCTCATTGATTTTTCATTCCCTCTTGTCTTCCTCTGATGCACATCTGCGTAATTTCTACTCATTTTAGTTGCACTAGGAGAAGAGACCCTGCACAAATACATTATTCAGAATCTGTTCCAAAATACTGAGTAATAACTCAAAGGAAAGAGCCAAATTCTGCACAGCTACAGCTGTGCAAATCCATTTACTTCAGCAGGGTTTTTGAAACAAAGGTAGAATTTGGCCTGTTATCTCCTTTGGAGTATAAACATTCTTTACTAATGTTGTTACTTAGCATCGTATCAAAGAGAATTTGAGAAAAAGTCTTCTGTTCCTCAGTATTGTATTGATATAAACAGAATAAGAGGAAAAAAGAGATCAAAGAGATTAATCAGAGCTATTGGAAAACAAAATTCAGTATTTCCATTTTTAGGAATTGAAGGGAAGACAAAATGTATTGGTAAGACACCATTTTTGAGCACAAATAAAAATGACCTAATTTCGTTGAGGGTCAGACCACCAACAGTTCTGTTTGACTTCATGGAGCTGTGGGTGTTTAGCACATTTGAACAACCAGTTCACTTCTAATTAGGTAAGTTTTTTCCAGTGATAGATCAGCTAATGATTAGGTTCTGTCCTGATAAAATATGCATATATTGCATTTTCTTTGTTATCTTTGTCCTTTAGAAATTTTTAAAGGCAACAGAAGGATGACAACTGTGAAGATATGTCATCTTAATAAAATGGTGTTGGCCTAGTGAGGTTTTTTAATTTAATACTGCTTTAGATAACTTGAGATTTTTGCTTTCTTTCCTAAAAGTAATAGAAGTCATTATGTTAAATATGCAATGATTGTCATAGCAAGTGTAATATTCTTCTGACTAGAACATAGTTTCTGTTCCTAATTTCAGTGTATTTTATTGTGTTGATTGAACCAGATCAGGGTTGTCCATCTTGTAGACTGTGGGCCCACAGGCTCTTGCCCTGCTGCCATTCCCACAACCACATCTGCTTCTCCCAGTCTCCAGGCTCCCCTTCCCTTGTCTGACTTCCACTTCTTGATCACACCCCTGGGGACCCTGGGGCACCATGTAGCCTATGTGGTGGTGGGAGGGGGGATCATGGTGGGAGTCTGTGTGGTGGTTGTGGGTTGGGGGCTTGTAGTGTGCAGCCTGGGGGACCCACAGTTTGTATAGCATGTGGCCTACATAGCTCAGGCCCCCAGCTACTCAAAACCTGGACAGTGGACAGCTCTGGCCCCAGGTATAAGCCGTGCTCTTCTTTCCCTTTCATTTTATGTCTGTGCACTCCAGGAGTGCACTGCTTATCAGATTAATTTTTGTTTTCTTCATAGCCTGTATTGGTATCCTATAGTTCAGTGGTGCTCAACCTTTTAGCCCCATGGGCCAAATGAATGGTGTAGGGGTAGATTGCAAACTGGATCAGGCTGCACACTGCCTCTGCTTGGGACTGAATGCCTGGATTGGGACCTGTATGGCTTGCTTGGCCCCAATATACCAGGATTGGAGCTCAGACTTCCCTTGTGTATTAAGGCACTGGGTTTGGGCTCTGGCACCCTGCACCACTCTGCGTAGCCCAATGGGTCTGCGTCTGGAAATCTGGCAGCAGGGAAGTGGTGCCCCTGTTCCCCTGGCACCACATTTTTGGACCTGTGGGGAGCCCCATGGGCTGGATGACACTATGCCAGAAATTGGGTCTGGCCTTTGGGCCAGAGTTTGAGCACCCTGATACAACTCACTGAAAATGTTTTGACATTTTTCACTGGAAAATAAAATTCACTTTATAAGAATGAATGTTTTTGCTGGGAGTGTTTTTAAGTCTTTTCCCATAATTTGTCCTGCCCACTTTTTTTGTTTCACAGCTGTCTTGCATCCATGTTCCAGCCCTTTGTTTTCTAAACTAGTAAAAAAGAGTGAGTAGGAGAGCCAAGCTAAATTTTCAAAGAGAAATGTTGTTTATGAAAAGACTAACAAATGAAAAGGGAAGAAAAAAGTTCATTTCAAAACACATTCATAAAAATGAAATGACTGATTTTGTGAGCTCACTTAGATATTCTTCACAGGAATAGAAAGTTTTTACTCTCAAACTTTGATAGTGATATTTTTCAATGGAAAATTTTGGGGAAGAATCCCACTTTGGAAACACCTCTGCTTGTGGTATTATGTAGTCGGCTGAAACCCACTGCAGAACTCAGTGCGATTCTGTCCTCTTCTAGAAATGCATTTCTGCCTCTGTTTCTACCTCAGTAAACCTGGTGTTGTGCTTCTCAGGGTCTCAGCTCACTTAAAGGCAAATCACGCTTTGCAGAGGCTGGCCTGAACAAACAGGATTCATAAATGTGCAAGTATTGGTGGATATTTGCTTCTGCTTTCACTGAGCTGGCCCAGAATTATTCTTATGGTATTCAGCATGCTGTTAAGATCTCTTCTCAGTCCTGATGCTATTCTACCACTTCAAAAGATATTTACAAAGAAAATCAAAATAGAAACATCCTAATAGACTGCACACTGAACAAGAAATCACAGCTGTGGCGTTTTCTTATCTTAATGTTCATTCTTGCTTCTGTAGACAGGAAAATGAATGCAATCTTGTTCTGGGGTCATTAATACATTTTAGCCCTGAGCCTGTAAGTTGCTTTGCTCTATTATATCCCACTTCAGGGACAGAACTTCACTGATTTCAAAGCTCAGAAAAAGGGATCCACACACACTGATGGCTTATGTCTTCAAAGCAGGCAAAAAACTCTGGACAAAGGAAATGACTTGTATAATTACCAAAAGAAAAGCCTAAGGTCCTTTTGATAATGGATGTGCCAATAAAATTGTGTACCAACAGCTTAGTCCTCTTTGCTCGCAGACTTTTGTATTAGATGTTGGAAAAAAAATAGTTTGCTATTTTATGAGCAGCAATTCTTTCAACTCCTGTGATAGCTTTTGCAATAAAAATTCAAGTATGGTAGTTTTGTGTTTCTAATTCTAAATCCTATCCCAGCTTAGTGTACTTTAGCAAAACAATTCATACTAACCATGCATTTCTTGTCTGCAGCGAGCCAGCAAAAGTTCATCCAGCTTGTTCTTGGACTAGAAGGTAAATATTTACTTGTAGGAACTGGCAGATCCCAGAATTCATGGAATCTCCCTGTGCATATAGAAGTATGGAAACAAGGTCCCTAATGGCATTCTTTGTTACTGAGAACAAAATATATCAGAACTGGCTTGCTTTCTCTTTTTTAAACCATCTGCCAAAGTATCCCTGCTGCAAAAACCAATACACCATAGCATTGTAGCAAATATTCACATATCAGCATGCTGACATTCGTTTTAAAATTCCCAGAATTTTAAAGAATTTACAGCACAGATGCTAAAAAACTTCATATTCTTTATGAATACTATCTTTATTCATATAAAGAATTAAAATTACATCAAATATGTGTTCTGTTTAATACAGCCAGTCAAACTGCATATTTCTTGACAAGAAGTAAAAAACAAAAACAAAAAACCTATACAGAATTTAACGTTTTAAAAATCAGCTTTCCTACATTTCTTGTTTTCTTCTAGACCATACGGGATTTCTTTCTGCATCCTGTTTCCTTTCCTAAATTGTTGTGTCATCTTTTCCACTTCTTAAAAAAATAAAATAAAAAAAAAAAAAAATATATATATATATATATATATATTTATTTATATATTTTTTTTTTTAACAGTCTCATTTTTTTCTTTGACATGCTAGTTCTCTCCTGAGTACCTACTGCCCTATGGATCCTACCACAATATGAATAATGATACATGGACTGCCAGTTTGATGTGAAGAGTGGAAGAAAACCTAAGCTCAACTGATATTCCTGTTAGGGCAGTGAGGTCCAACCTTTTTTGGCAGGCATCTCACAGATTACGGTATCCCACCCCATACTGGTGAACAAGTTAAGAGGCTGTGACTTGGATGACTACACAGTCCGGTGGGTGGTGAATTGGCTAGAGGGTCGTACCCAGAGAATTGTAGTGGATGGGTCGGTATTGACCTGGAAGGGTGTGGGCAGTGGGGTCCCGCAGGGCTCGGTCCTTGGACTGATACTCTTCAATGTCTTCATCAGTTACTTGGACGAGGGAGTGAAGTGTACTCTGTCCAAGTTTGTGGATGATACAAAACTGTGGGAGAAGTGGACACACCGGAGGGCAGGGAACAACTACAGGCAGACCTGGACAGGTTGGACATATGGGCAGAAAACAACAGAATGCAGTTCAACAAGGAGAAATGCGAAGTGCTGCACCTAGGGAGGAAAAATGTCCAGCACACCTACTGCCTAGGAAATTACCTGCTCGGTAGCACAGAAGTGGAAAGGGGTCTCAGAGTCCTAGTGGACTCCAAGATGAACATGAGTCATCAGTGTGACGAAGTCATCAGGAAAGTTAACTGTAGTTTATCATGCATCAGCAGATGCATGACAAACAGAACCAAGGAGGTGATACTTCTCCTCTATCGGGCGCTGGTCAGACTGCAGTTGGAATACTGTGTCCAGTTTTGGATGCCACACTTTAACAGGGATGTGGATAACCTGGAGAGGGTCCAGAGAAGGGCCACTTGTATGGTTAAGGGCTTGCAGGCCAAGCCCTACGAGGAGAGACTAGGGCATTTGGACCTCTTCAGCCTCCACAGGAGAAGGTTGAGAGGCGACCTTGTGGCTGCCTGTAAATTCATCAGGGGGGTGCAGAAGGGAATTGGTAAAGCTTTACTCACCAAGGTGCCCCTGGGGATCACAAGAAATGATGGCCATAAGCTAGCAGAGAGCAGATTTAGACTGGACATTAGGAGGAACTTCTTCACAGTTCGAGTGGCCAAAATCTGAAATGGGCTCCCAAGGGAGGTGGTGCTCTCCCCTACCCTGGGGGTCTTCAAGAGGAGGTTAGATGGGCATCTGGCTGGGGTCATCTGAACCCAGCACTCTTTCCTGCCTATGCAGGGGGTCGGACTTGATGATCTGTTGAGGTCCCTTCCGACCCTAACATCTATGAATCTATTAAATTAGCTTTGCACCTTCTCGAGTGCCATTCTGATCCCTTTCCCTTAACTGATCTGCGGCTAGTCTTTTTCTGCCCTGTGCCTGATATGATGATCCGCCTTGTGCTCCAACCCTATCTGCCACTGTGCTGCTTGTTTCCCTCCTCAGGCTGCCATGTGCCATGACAGGGGTCAGACCTGATGATCTGTTTAGGTCCCTTCTGATCCTAAGCACTATGATACAAATGCTGCCATGCCACTTGTAGCACCCATGCTG
Organism: Alligator mississippiensis; assembly: GCF_030867095.1. Taxonomy (NCBI): domain Eukaryota; kingdom Metazoa; phylum Chordata; order Crocodylia; family Alligatoridae; genus Alligator; species Alligator mississippiensis. The sequence continues at coordinate 280,483,877 of NC_081826.1, forward strand.
CAAGTTGGCCAGCCCTGTTTTAAGGCACGTTAACAGAAAATGGAAGTTTTCCCCACTTGTTAACAAAATCACATGCATATGGCAGCCAGGCGGTGTGAAGAGCAGCTCCCGCAACTCCCTGTAGGTAAGTTGCGGGGGGGGAGTTGAGTCCCCCACAGGGAGGGAGGGAGTTGGGCAGGGTTGGGGCTGAGGGTGCTGGGGGCAGTGCATAGGGCCTGGGGCCCAGGGCCAGGGAAGAAATGTATGGCCATAGGGCCTGGGTGGGGAGTGTGACAGAGTCATAGGTAGCTTGTCTGGGGGGTGACAGGGGAGGCTGGTTTCCCATTGCTGTGTGCACTCCCAATGGGGCACAGCACATGCTCCCTAGGTTTGTGCATGGGGTGGGTGCAGGCTGCCTACTGTGAGCTGGGCTGCCCACCCTGCTGCCCTCCCCTGGGGGCCTCCCGCTGTTGCTGATTGGCTAGGGGGTGCCTCGCCATGGTGGCATGGGGCTTCCAGTGGCAGCACCAACCCTCCTTGCCCTGCTCTGCCCTGCTGCACTGGGTTCTGCCTGCTGAAAGGGCAGCAGGGCAGGGAGCCCTGAACCTGCAGGTGCCAGGCCTCATACACCCTCCCCCCCATGGGCTCCACTCATGGGGAAGGTGGGGCCTGGCAGTTGGGGTCCCCTCCAGCAGGGTGGGGTGGGGTGGGGGGCTGCAGATAGTGAGTGAGGGGCACCAGTAGGGGTGGGGGGGATGTGGGGAGGGAGTGAGGGGCACTGGCAGAGCCAGGGGGCTGTGGGTCCAGGAGGGAGAGGCCCTGGCAGGGCTGTGGGAGGCTGTGGGTTGGGAGTGAGGGGCACAAGTAGGGCCAGGGGGCTGTAGGTCAGGAGTAAGGGGCACCAGCAGGGCTGGGGGCATAGGCAACTGGTAGGGGGTGCATGAGGGTGCATGTGCCCCCCCCCCAATGGGGCTGGTGTCCCCCCTGACAGCCAACTGATATTGTCGGTAGGGCTGGTGCCCCTCCTGACAGGGGGCAACTACTGCGGGTGCCCCCAGATTCAGGAGGCACCAGTCACTCATGGCTGGGGGGCTGGGGGTCAGGACTGAGGGACACCAGCAGGGCTGGGGCTGTTGTGGCTTGGGTGTGAGGGGCAATGGCATGGTGCCCTGCCCGTGACCATCATATCAGGGCTGCTCAGTGCCACAAAGCATGGGGGCAGGGAGGGCAGCTTCAGCTTGACCTGCATCCTGGTAAGCAAAGGTGGCAAGGGGAGCTCTGATTTTCTATGATAAATCGAAATCAAATGCCAAAATATATAGGTATTTAGAATTTATTTTATTGTAATGATTGAGGCAGTGGTAGGCTTGCAAACTGCTTTAAAATTGTACATATATCAATAAAACATTGTGTTCAACTGATACATAGTCTCTCTCTCTCTCTCTCTCTCTCTCTCTCTCTATATATATATATAGTGGCATTTAATTTCAGTTGCAGAAAAATGCAGATTTGGGTTTTTTAAATCAGAGACTTTTAGGTTTTTAATCAGAGAATTTACTGTTTTTAAACGGAGAAAACCAGGATCCCTGCATTATCATATCCCTGATTCTTGCTAATCTCTCTCTACTCCACAGGTGTTAATGATCCTGTATCCTTTTCAATGCCTATTAGTCATTCCTAGTAACACCTTACTCCTATTTCACATTTCAGCAGACTGCCTTAACTGAAGTGTGATCATATTAACTCAGGTGAAAAAATGGCTGACAGTGAAATATTAGAGGCACTGTTAAAATGCTCAAGAAGGCTAAGTTTTGTTTTATGAATCTGAGTAAGACACACATTTAACTATAATGACTACAGGACTAATGGCACAAAATATTTTTACTTTTTGTTTGTTGTTTTTAATCTTTTATATATAAATCTAGCAAATTAGTGCACATTCCAATAGTGTTATTTGTTTTTGCTTTGATCTTAAACTGAATAATATAGTGCTAGCCCCCTAGCATATTAGTAAGTCTTCTAGTTTCTCCATAACTGGAGAAAAAAACATGTTGTGTTATATTTGATGATCTACCATGCCATTGGCATTCCCCTTTTCAAACTCCACCCGTGGGCAACAGTGCCACAAACACTTAAGCATATGTATGTTTTATCATGCAAACAGTCCCACTGAAATGATGGTATGCATGGGCTTAAGTATCTCTAGAATCAGAGATTTTGAAAAGAAATCTCCTTTTTAAAAATCTCAAATATACTTTTTCAACAACAACATCACCAACACATTTGTGCAAATCTGTAATCAGATTGTGTTTTATAAAGGGCAATGGGATTATGAAATGTTATCAATCAAATGAGGTGGGTTGCAGATAGGGGGCATTCTGCACATCTTAAGAGCAACACCCTTTTGAGTCATGCTAATTTGAGCTAAATGATGCATATCTGACTGCTAATTCTTATTAAATTATTTTTTGCTAGGAAGAGGCAAACAAAGCTCACACCTGTTGGTCTAAAACTGGGTTTATCGACCATCAGCAGTGAATTCAGAGTACACTGCATTTGAGATCTGTTCCTAATTGAGGCCTCTCTATCTGTAGTAGTTCAGTCCTTTTATCCCTGATTTTAGGGGTCTAACTCTGCTGTTTTATTTCACCAGATACTGGTGGTCACCCCTGATAAACTTGTAGGTGGCCATCAGATCACCCCTGAGCCTGCGCTTTTCCAGGCTAAAGAGCCCCAGGGCTCTCAGCCTGTCATCATAGGGTCTGCTTCCCTGACCTCTGATCATGCGCATGGCTCTTCTCTGGACTCTCTCAAGCTTCTCCACATCCTTTTTGAATTGTGGAGCCCAAAACTGGACGCAGTACTCCAGCTGCGGCCTCACTAAGGCCGAGTACAAGGGGAGAATGACGTCCCAGGATTTACTCGAGAAGCATCTGTGGATGCAAGCCAGCGTTTTGGTCGCTTTACTAGCCACAGCATCGCGCTGCAGGCTCATGTTCATCTTGTGGTCAATGATGACCCCCAAGTCTCTTTCTTGCATAGTGCTAGCCAACATAGCAGTGCCAAGCCTATAAGGATGCTGCAGGTTTTTCTTCCCAAGGTGGAGAACCTTGCATTTATCGGCGTTGAACACCATCAGATTCTCGTCCGCCCACTTGCTGAGCCTGTCCAGGTCAGCCTGGATCACCCGCCTGTCTTCTGGCATGGATGCTTTTCCCCAAAGTTTGGTGTCATCAGCGAACTTGGCCAGTCTGCTTCTGACTCCAGTGTCCACATCATTAATGAAGATGTTGGACAGTATGGGTCCAAGGACAGAGCCCTGGGGGACCCCACTAATATTGAAGCAAAACCAAATATAACTTAATTGGAATGAATTAAAAACAACCTGCAGGGCTGTAAAATAGGAGCTTCATTACCAAGAGCAGATAACAGACAGCAGAGTTACGAAACAAAGGACAGCTTGAATGGTGGAGAGGGTCATTCATACCTGTGCAATGAAAAGTGTAGAAGGGATCAGCTGAAGCATAACGAGTCATAAAGTCAAGTGACCCCCCTCTGCGCTGCCTGACTAGAAATACTGCTGCCACTTCCAGGCAGTTGGTTTTAAATTTTGAGTGGACCAGGAATCAAGGTGGGGTGCATGTTCATCAGTATACCAACCCTGGATCCACCATGGTTAGCCATGTTAGTCTGAAGTCAGTCAGGAGGCAGAGCAGACCTGCACCTTTATAGACTAACTCAGGTGTGGGCAAAATACAGCCCGTGGGCTGTATCCAGCCTGCCAAGTGATCCTACTTAGCCCACTAGCCGCAGCTGGAAGCCTGAGGGAAGGCTGCACCCCACACTGCTCTACTCTGCTGCAGTGTAGGCTGGGCCAGGCTATGCAGCGTGCAGACTCAGGATGGGTCCCAGTCTGTGCAGGGCTGGGAGGCAGCTGCCTGTCAGCTGGGACAGCTCTCCCTGCCCCATGGAGATCAGGATGGGTCCCAATCTGTGTGGGCCTGGCAGGAAGCTGCCTGCTAAGCCGAGACAGCTCCCCCTGCTCCCTGGGGCCTGGGGCCATCCCGTCTCCCCACAGCTGGCAGGGAGCTACCCACTAAACCGGGACAGCTCCTTTCCCCAACCATTCCTCCACCCCACGCAAATCAGAGCTGCCCCCAGAGCTAGAACAGCTAGGGCCTGGCACCCTGGCTGCTGTAGAGGGACAGAGCAGAGCAGGGGCAATTTACTCCTGAGGCAGGCACACATGTAGACATGCAACTGGGAGCGCTTTAATGAGCCTGAATTTTCTGTGGAGAAAATTCAGGCACGTTCATTGCACATGTAGACATGCCTAAGGAAAATAAGCATGAAAGAATTTTTCACCCCCTCATCCATGCATACCAGTAGGAGATAGGCAGATAAGAGACAGCCCCTGTAACCTGATCTTGCATACCAATGGCAGTATGCAAATAAGCCCTCTAGAGAGGTTGTCACACTGATACAGTAGTAACAGGGTTATACTTCTATTAGTTTCTTCCTGATTTTTTGGACAGAGGGGTGCAGTATGCCCATCTAAACTATAACGTCCTTCTTTTTAAAATGCCTCTTGTTAAGGGGTGGACAGTTATGTATGAATGAGTCAGAGATACCCAGGTGCTATAAGATGTAATGTCATTTTAGATTTCTGGACTGCTTTTCACATACTAACTAGATTTAAGGCAATCAAAGTTTGGATACAATTCAATAACTCAATAAAAAGTTTAAGTATTTGAAGGGTACAATTTGGATTTGCCCTGGGACTATGAAATCCTGGTGATCTACCCTGCTCTAAAAAACCCCAAACTGTTAAGAAATCAGATCTTTACATCCTAGATTCAAAGATTTGTGCAGTTTCCAAACTTTTAATTTTTCAGATTAGCAGATTGACTTTTAATAGTAGCCAGAGCTGGATGAATCATTTCTTGCTAATAATATTTGCTGTGAATATATCCATTTTTAAGAGAAGAGATGTAAATTATTAGCAAGCGAACTCTGATTTCCACTCATGCTTTCATAAATACTCAGCAATGGTTCCATTTGTGAACTGTCAAGGCTCATGAATTGTTAGGACAAAAAATGGTCTAATTGATCCGCACGTTAAATAACTCCATTGAAGCCCAATTAAGTTACCCTGTGAATGAGCTGCATTAGTATGAGCTTTGGGCTCCTAGGATGCCCCTCTCCTTTTGACCCCCTCAACTCCTCACTGTAGCACATGGGCAGGCAACTCCCATCTCAGCTCTCTCAATGCACCCCACAATGAGATATTCTGGTGCCATGGGCTGTGCCACCCACACCTATGCAGTGGAAGCAGGAAGTGAAAGTTGAGGGATGCAGGAGGAGTCTAGAGAACCTGGCTGCAGCAACGGCCGGAATGATAAAGGGAGCAGCGATCAAATAGGAGGCTAGGGACTGCACAGTAACTAGGGCTGTGCAAAACTTCGGTCCCTGATTTGATTCGGTGAAGATTTGGCCTGATTCAGTGGCTAAATCTCTGAATCTGAATTGAATCAGAGGACCCTTTAATCTCTCCAAATTGAATTGGAACCTCCTACAGAAGCACGGGGGGCTCCCCTAACAGTAACCCTTCACAGGCTGACTGTGACCTGCAAGCTGTGAGTTAGACAGCCCTGGGATAAATTATTCTGCAAATAATAATGCCTTTTTTTTGCCTAGCTTATTTTTCACTTGTGAATTTAGAGGCTGTACACTGGGGTATTGCTTGTTTGTTTTTTTTCTTTAAAAAAAAAAAAAAAGTCATCTTCCCAAAGTGGCTAAGCATGTCCTGTCTCAAAAGATGGAATGAGACCCATTTCTCTGAAAAATCTAACTCATCCATCCATGAAAGTCAGACAATTTCCTCCTAAAAATGGAAGCTTTTTGAAGAAAGAAAATAATTTTTCAGAGAAAAGCCAGATTTTAAAGAAAAGCAAATGTAACACCATCACCACTTAACAAAATTATGGGATATTTTTACTCCAGATTCACCTCTTTAATTTTTCCATTGGCAAGCTGCAAAGTTCATCCTCTTACATAGCATGCTATCTTGCAAGAAGTGACTCATAGAAAACTTGTTATAAACATGCTGCCTCTTTAACAGAACAGCAGCAGCTGTTTGCATACAGGCATATCGTTCAAAGACACAGCACTGCTTTTTTATTCACTTTTAAATTTCAGAGACATTTTTCAAATGGTTACTAAGTAATTAAAAAACATGAAGCCGTGATCTAGCAAGGCACTTAATTAGGTGTTTATCATTGTGCTACTACTTGGATAGAATTAAACATGTGCTAAAGTGCTTTGTAGGTTACAGCCTGGAGTAATGGTTTTATACTTATTTACATTAATAGGAAGTCTCTCAACTGATTCCAATGAACAATGGATCAGTCTGAAATGGAAAACTTATTGCTGCAAGTGCAGATAGGGGGCTATTGATAGTAGAGAGTTTTTTTCATTTAAGATGCTCAAAATGGAGTATTGTTTGGGAATCCTGCAAAGCAAACTTGGAGGCTCTGATTAAGATACAGGGGGAAGTGTCTCCCTCAAACTTTCCAATCTCTGCAGTGCCCTGTTTTATTGGCTTCTTGCTCTCAAGTCCCAACTCCTTCCCCTTCTATTTCATTAGTTGCCTTTACTGCCTTCTGTCACTTCCAGAGCCCAGATGAGTCAAGAGAAAGTTCATACAACGGAGGATGTGGGAGGAGTGGAAGGAAACCCATCTACTCTCAGTATCATAGTTGATATTTTTTGGTGTGATTATCACTTTTGGTGGGTGAGTCTGATAGACTCTATAGTCTCTATATTGAGACTTAAGTTCAGTGAGACCTGTTTCATAAGGCTTCACCACCCCTACATCCTGTGCTTACCACACCTGGCCAGGTTGGTATCTGTTCTTTTCATATGAACGTGTCCTGATTCTCTGCTCCTTGAGCGCATTGAATCCAACTTGTCCAGACTTGTGCCCAGTATGGACAATGCAACCTCACATGTATATTTGTCACTTAAGGGGATTATCAGTCATCAATTAGTCCATGTCAATCACTCCTTCTTTAGGAGGAATTCTCAATCACCCCTCAGTCCTTATATAAATTGCTCCACCCTTGGAGAAGCCCTCAGTCCCTCATCATTCCTTATATAAATCACTCCATTGTTGGCAGAATTGTCCATCATCAAACAGCACTCACCCAAATCTCTCCAGGAAGCAAGTCCACTCTCAATTAATTGACCCGCTTCTCGAAGGACTGTGAAGACCAGACTTTTCCTTCAATCAGTCAGCCTGGATTACAATCAGTCTGACATGCAGGTGTCTCTTTAGCAGGTAGTTGAATCCTCACTTTGGGCAATCTTCCCCTCCAGCAGGGTTCAAGATTGGACCCCTGCCTTCTCAAGCCTAGCCACAGCTCCTATTCCAGGCACTCTTAGCTTGCCTGCCACCGGCACTTACCATGCTGATTCACCTCTCAGCTTCTCTGGCGCTCAGTCCCATTCAGGGCTCCTGATGCTTCCGACTCTGCTCCATGCCTCCACACAGACTGTGCTGCAGCCTGTGACTGCCTGCCTGACTCCCCTCCTAGGGAGAGTGAACTGGCAGGTTCTTCTGCCTGCCTCCTGGTTTCTTGGACCAATAAGTGTTTGCTCCTGGAGCATGTCTCAACATGTGCCAGGGAATCACCTTTCCCTGGCAGAGTCCCTGCCGCCATACTTGGTGGGGATGGTTGGTCAGCTTTGCATCCAGGTAAGTTGATTCCTTCAATGCCAGTATCTTCCCCTTGGAACAGGGGCTGCAGACAGTCCCCTGTTACACCCCCCCCCCACCTTCAGATACCTTGGTGTGGTCCTGTTATCACCATACCCCTTCACCCTATGTGAAATTACCATCTCCTCTGAAGGAGTAATCTCCTGTGATTAGATCTCGGTTTCTTCAAAGTGTGGGGACAGGAAGTCTACTGAGGGCCCACCGCATTATTCTCAAGTTACCCATTATTCTCAAGTTATCTACTGCAGCCATTTCAAAGAGGAGCGATCCATGATCAAAATAAATTTTCTTCCTAGCAAATAATAACAAAAGAATTCAACATTCCATTTAATAGCTAAATATTCCCTCTCGGTAGTGGAATAACTGGTCTCAGGACTCAACAAGTTCCAGCTTGCGTATGCAATTGGCTGTTCTTCTCCCTCTACCCACTGGGAAAGCACTGTGCCCAAGTCTATCCTGTTGCATCGCTTCTGAAGAAAAAGAAATCTTTCAAAATCTCCGGTATGAAGCACTGGGCTCGGGCATAGTGCTTCCTTAACTTGCTCAAAAGCTGTGAGGGCTGCCTGCAATCACTGTAGGTTGCTCCCCTTCCCACCCTTAATCATTTTTACTAGGGGTGCAGTTAACTCTGAGAACCATGAAATGAATTTCCTGTAATAGTTGGTGAGGCCTAAGAAGGTTCCCAACTGTTTTCAATTTGTAGGGGGTGTATATGCTTTAATGGCTTCCCCTTGTCTGCCAAGTGTTTAATTGAACCTTGCCGCACCTGAAATCCCAGGTACCAGGTTTATTTCTGTCCTATGGAACACTTCTTAGGGTTGGCTGTTAGACCAGCCTTCCTAAGTTCGACTAGGACCGCTTAGAGGTGTCTCAGATGTTGCTCCCACCACCCGGAGGATACAATAATGTTGAAAGCACAGGCGTCTGCATAGGCCTGGTGAGGTGCTAAAATTCTATTCATCAACCTCTGTAAGGATGCAGCTGCCCCATGCAGCCTAAAAGGCATCCATACAAACTGAAACCGACTCCAAGGGGTCCTAAAAGTGGTCTTTTCCTTAGCTTAGCTAGCCATAGGAATTTGCCAGTAGCCCTTGGTTAGATCTAGCATGGATATAAATAAAGTAAGTCTAGCCTATCTTCTCAAGCATTTCCTCCATATGTGGCATAGGGAAGGCGTCAAAGGTTGACACAGCAGTGACTTTCCTAAAGCCAATGCACAGTCAAATAGTCCTGTCCATTTTTGGTACTAACACCATGGGGCTTCTCCATGGGCTACATGTTTCTCACTAATACCATGGTTTTTCATCTGCTCTAGCTCTACCTGCACAAATCCAAACAAATGTCTTAGGACCTTTCTCCAGTGTTTGCATACTACACATCCCCCTTTCCACCAGTTTGGGCTCTCTCCATCTCCATAAACCATGTCCTAGAGCTCCCTGGGTCAATGCCCATAAACTAGCTTAAATGGGGTACAGCCAGTTGAGGCTTGGGGAACTTCCTGGATGGCAAATAATAGGGGAGGGAGCAACAGGTCCTACTTCTGGGGATCCCCTTGGATGCAGGCCCTAATCATTCCTTCCAATTTATGGTTAAAGCATTCAACTAGACCATCTATCTTAGGGTGGTATACCACCATCCTCAGTTGCCGTATTTTGAGGGTGGCACATACTCCTTTCAACACTCCAGACATGAAATTAGTCCCCTGGTCCATCAGGATCTCCTGAGGTATTCCCACCTACAAGATCCACTTGATTAATTCTTCTGCCACCTTAGTGGCCATTATCAATCTCATTGGGATAGCCTCTGGGAACCTCATCGCATAATCCAGAATGACCAAAACAAATTGGTGGCCTGTACTACTCTTTGGGAATGGACGTGGCTATGTCCATGGCTATCCTATCAAAGGGTCTCTTGACCATCAACATGGGGACTAGTGCAACTCTTGGGGGCTGAACATTGGAGGCTCTCTGACACTTAGGACAGCTCTGGCAGTAATTCTCCACCTGTTTATATATACCAGTCCAGAACAGCCATTGTGTCAATCTGGGTTTGGTTTTATCCCTACCTAAATGTCCACCCATTGGGAGGGCACGGGCAATTTGAAATAGGGCCTGCTGGTATTTCTGTAGAACCAGGACTTGCACTAGTTCCTCCCCTGTCTCCTGACCACATTTTATATGACATCTATAGGGGCTATTTCCAAAGAGGAGTATACCTCCACTGCTCGGGCCTGTAGTGGGGCTGTTAGGAAAGCTAAGGCGGACATAGAGCTAGGACTAGCGTCCAAGATCAAAGATAATAACAAGTCCTTTTTCAAATATATAGGGAGGATGAAGAAGGCACCGGGAAATGTGAGGCCCCTGCAAGATAAGCAGGGCAATCTGGTGGTTGTGCCAGAGGAGAAGGCAGACCTCTTTAACAAATTCTTCACCTCTGTTTTCTTGTGCAGGGACTGGGACTCCCCCACCGTGATTCAAGACGGACTCGAGGGGAATGCTTCCAGACCTAAGGTTGAGGAGGACCAGGTTAGAGAGCTTCTGGAGGGGCTGGACATGTTCAAATCAGCAGGTCCAGATGCTCTCCACCCCAGGGTGTTGAGGGAGCCAGCAGAGGTTATTGCAGGGCCCTTGGCATGGCTTTACGAGCGCTCGTGGTGCTCAGGCCAGAAGCCAGATGATTGGAAGATAGCTAATGAGGTCCCCATCTTTAAAAAAGGGAGGAGGGAGGACCCGGGCAACTATAGGCCCGTCAGTCTTACCTCAATCCTGGGAAAACTCTTTGAGAAGATCATCAAGGAGCACATCTGTGATGGGCTGGCATCGGGGATGATGCTCAAGGGCAACCAGCACGGTTTCATTAGGTGCAGGTCATGTCAGACCAACCTGATTGCCTTTTACGATCAGGTCACAAAAGCATCGGATACAGGTGTCACCGTGGATGTAGTCTTTCTGGACTTCAGCAAGGCCTTTGACACTGTCTCCCACCCCACCCTCATTAAAAAACTAGGAGACTGTGGCATTGATGCCTACACAGTCAGATGGATTGCAAATTGGCTGAAGGGTCATACTCAGAGGGTGGTGGTGGACGGATCATATTCGACCTGGGGGGAAGTGGGCAGCGGAGTCCCCCAGGGCTCGGTCCTTGGGCCCACAGTGTTCAATTTCTTTATCAGTTTTCCTCCTGCCCAGGCAGGGGGTCGGACTTGAAGATCTACAAGGTCCCTTCCGACCCTACTTATGATTCTATGACATAAGATGCTGTCCCTTCCCTCAAAACAGGAGTACACACTTACCAGCTCAGGGTTTAGCACCTCCTCCTCTCTCTTGGCCAGGGCCTCTTCATATATACAGCAGAAAACAGGTCCCTGGTCTTAATCCTCTTGAAAGTGACCCTCCCCAATAACATCCCCCAGATTCAGGGCCTCAACTAGTTCTTCTGGTACTGAAGCCGCATCTTCTCTGGTTAGCCCCTCTGTCTGCATGTCTACCATTTCTCCATATCCTGCTCTGGCTTCTTCCTCCATGCCTTGGTCGAATACTTCGCAGAGATATGGCCAATCCCAGCTGAGCAACAAAGGGCATGGCAACATCTGGACTAAACCTACTAACAACACTTCAGTCCTCCCCTTTACGGTTACTAACAAAAGCCTCCTTTGGTGCATGTATTAAGCACCAGGCATGCAAAGCATGCTGGTCAGGGAACTGGCAGGGGTCATCGCAGAGCCCTTGGCCCAGCTGTATGAGCATTCGTGGTCATCTGGCCAGGTACCTGGGTATTGGAAACTGGCTAATGTCACAATTTTCAAGAAGGGGAGGAAGGAGGACCCAAGTAACTATAGGCCTGTAAGCCTCACCTCGGTGCTCAGGAAGATCTTGGAGAGAATCATCAAGGAGCATGTCTGTGGGGGGCCTGCAAGGGAGCTCATGCTCAGGGGCAATCAGCATGGGTTCATCATAGGCAGGTCCTACCAGACCAACCTGATTGCCTTTTATGACCAAGTAACTAAATCCTTGGATGATGGTGTCACTGTGGACATAGTCTTTCTAGACTTTAAGAAAGCCTTTGACACTGTCTCTCACCCCATCCTCATCAATAAATTAAGTGACTGCGGCATTGATGCCTGCACAGCTGGATGGGTAAAAAATTGGCTGATGGGGCGCACTCAGAGAGTAATGGTGGATGGGTTCTATTCAACCTGGTGAGATGTGAGCAGTGGGGTACCCCAGGGCTCGGTCCTCGGGCCCGCACTGTTTAACGTCTTCATCAGTGACTTGGACAAGGGGGTGGAAAGCACGCTGTCCAAGTTTGCTGATGACACTAAGATGTGGGGCAAGGTGGACACACTTGAAGGGAGAGAGAGGCTGCAACTAGATTTAGACAGACTACAAAAGTGGGCAGATGAGAATAGGATGGGGTTCAATGTAGATGAATGCAGGGTGCTGCACCTTGGGAGAAGGAATCCACTGCATACATACAGGCTGGGGAGTTCCCTTCTTGAAAGCACAGAGGCAGAAAGGGATCTTGGAGTCATTATCAACTCCAAGATGAACATGAGCCGCCAATGCCAGACCGCAGCCAGCAAGGCCAGCCATACCTTGTCGTGCATCCAGAGGCGCATCTCAACCCGGTCCAGAGACATTATACTCCCCCTCTATGAGACTTTGGTCAGGCCGCACTTGGAGTACTGCGTCCAGTCCTGGGCACCGCACTTCAAAAGGGATGTGGCCAGCCTGGAGAGGGTTCAGAGGAGGGCCACCCATTTGGTGAGAGGGCAGCAGGACAGGCCCTATGAGGAGAGACTGAGGGACCTGAACCTGTTCAGCTTCAGCAAGAGGAGGCTGAGAGGGGACCTGGTGGCTACCTACAAGCTCATCAGGGGAGATCAACAACAAATAGGCTGATCCCTTTTCTCCCCAGCACCACCTGGGGTGACAAGGAACAATGGTCATAAGCTGATGGAGAATAGGTTTAGGTTAGAGATCAGAAGGCAATATTTTACAGTTAGGGTGGCCAAAATCTGGAACCAACTTCCCAGGGAGGTGGTCCTCGCCCCTACCTTGGGCAAATTCAAAAGGAGGTTGGACGATCACCTGTCTGGGGTCTTGTGAACCCAGCATTCATTCCTGCCTGTGGCAGGGGGTCAGGCTAGATGATCTGTTCAGGTCCCTCCTGACCCTAGCTACTATGAAACTACTACTATGAAACTATGAGTGTATCCTCTTTCTCTAAATGTGGAGGCACCAAATCTGTCTTCATCATGGTCTGGGCGCATCTGGTATCCACTACTGCTGGTATTATTAAATCTCCCAGTTTAGCATCCACCATTGGCTTAAGTATACGGGATGGTCCCCTCTGTCAGCCAAAACTACAGTCCATTTTCTCATCGTGTGGGGTCTCTGGGAACTGCTCCCTTGTACTCTCTGTATACAATCCCTCACTGTGTCCTGGAGTTCCACATTGGTAGCACACAATATCTCTTGCCCCCCAGTCTTTGAACAGCTTGGGTTGGCCTCAAGGTGTCTGATTTCTTCAGACTCATCCCTGAGGATTCAACTTGCCCTGTTGGGGTGGGGGCTGGCCTTGCCACTCTCTCTTTGCTTGGTTCCCTTTCAGCTGTGGCAAAGGCCTCAGCCAGGTGCAGGGCCCCTTCCATCAATTGGGGTTGGTGTCTCTGCACCTAGTTTACTGTTTCCTCCCCCAGGTCAGTAAGGAATTGTTCCTATTGTGAAAACATCTAAGACCTTGGCAACCAACTCCCCCTCTAGTTGGACCCACCTCTCCAACACTTGGGCCAATAATTATTAATCACTTGGGCCAATAATCATGGGTGCTGTTCCTCCATCATTCTTTTGGCTCTGAACTGCTACCAGTAATATTCTGGTAAAATCTCCAGCCAGTACAATATGGCCCTTTTCACTTTCTTGTAGCCAGTGGCCTCTGTTCAAGAAAGGGCTCGGTATGCTACCTGGGCAGGTCCTACCAGTAGAGGCATGAGCTAACCAGCCCATCGGTCTCAGTTTCACCTGGCAGAGAGGGTGACCCTCTTAAAGTATTCTAGGAATTCCTCCACATCCTCCTCCGGTTTAATTTGTGGCATTCTAAACCCTTCTGCCGCACAAATCATTGCTGCCTGCTGGGCCTCTATCTTTTCATTTAACTCTTGTTGTTGTGTCAGTAATGTAATTCATGCCTTGGCCTCTTTGGACCTGACATGCACCAGCTCCTCCATCTGGGTTTCTTGGCTCTGGAATAAACACCCTGACTTCTGGTCCCGTTACAACTGCATAAAGGGCCATAGCGTAACCTTCCATGTTACAGGGGTGTAGGTTGTAGCCATGTTGGTCTAAGGACATAGGCAGACAAGGCTCTTTGGGTGAATCTAATAAAAGATATCAGATTCACCAAAGAACCTTGTCATACCATAACCTGGTATTTTTCTTGTTCATGTCAATATCATAGAGAAATAGAATTCACTGTCTTAATTAGTTCTTGTCATTCTTATCCAGCAGGCCAGGACACTCATGTAAGCTAATCTCTAGCCATGTAGTTTGTGACCCAATGGATGCATCTACACCAGATGTTTACTGTGGAGTTGACTAATTAGCTCCGCAGTAAACGTCTTGGCATCTACACAAGCAGGCCAGTTGGGCTGGAGTAAACTAATTCACTCCACAGCAGGATAGTACTTGTAAATACAAAAGTATGAGTAAATACAAGTATTATCCTGCTGTGGAGTTTTTTTACCCTGCAGCACTGTACATGTAAGGCTGACACAGCTGGCTGGGGCATGAGATTGCTTCAGTGAGGAAGCACCCTGGTGCCCTAGCCAACCCCTCCACAGCATGTTAAGCCAGGGAGGAGCAGGCCTGGGCTGGTAGGCTGACCCTCAGGGGGTGCCCCTGCCAGCCAGGGCTGCTTCAACTCAGCTCCACGTGTTGTGAGACACACGTTCAAATGGTGCACTCAGGTGCAATAAACTTTGGAGCAATAACTCGGAGTTTATTGCTCTGCATTAATTGCACATGTAGATGTACCTAACAGGTATTAAATTCACTCTAGGTCTAATTTTGCATGTGGACATTGGCTTCAGAGGACTCAAAGGCAATCAGCCCCTCATAGGAGGAACTCAGTACTTCACCAGTGCAGGAGTTAGTTTAGCAGAGCAGGCTTTGCATAATGCTTAATACTTGAGCTGTTAGGCTAATATTAGCAGGACCAGTTTATTTGCAGGTTGGCATTTCATGTCATTCTTTTATTTATTTCAGTTCAAATGAATTCACTCACTTCCTCCAAATTTTGGGCTGAGATTTGGGGTGGGACAATCTGAGTTGTTAGTGAATTTGATGCAAAATCATTAACCTTCCTTGGTTGTGTTGAATTACTGTGAGCATTTAGATGCCCATGAACTGAATTCAGAACTTGTACCCATACATACATTCAGGTAAGTTTGCATCTTCACAGTGTGTGTACTAAAACTTTTCTTAACCATAGAAGTAGTTTGCAATGAAATTCTAGTGCTGAGTGCACCCAAGTTTTATGTAACTTTAAAATCTAGGCCTAAGCCCAGGTTTTTCAAGTACTCCATCTATAAAATGACCCAAACCCAAGGGCTGAGTCTGCTCACCTTTAGCTTGGGGTTACTTGTGATCTGGATCTGTGTCCTGCAAGCCAGCTCTGTTGGATTGTTATGCTATTGTCAAAGACAGCATGGACCTCTGTTTGATCACCCTTCTCATGAGAGGAGTAAGACTGGGGAACAAAAAATGAGTGACACTTCACTTGCCTTAGGTAAATAAGTGTTTGGACAAATCACATTTCTCTCTTGTTACTCATTTAGTATTGTGGGGGAGCAGGAGTGCCATTATACTCCATAACAAAAGACAGTCCTTTCACCCCTCTATTCAGTCCATGTCATCCCTTATCTTTTCTCTTGCTGCTTTTCGTTCTTCTTCATCACATCCTGCTCTCAGGCCCTTTTAAAAATACCCTTTAGCAACCAATGCAGCATGTCCCATATTGTGTTGCAGTTTGCTTTCACTCATTAGTTTGTATCTAATGCTCCAACAGCGCACAGCTTTCCCCAGCTGAGGCACCAAAACCTCTGATGTTGCTTGTTTCTCATTTTCTGTCTGGTGCTGCCTCCTGTCTTTCTCCCCAGTGGCCATCACGGCAGCAAGCTAAAATTTCAGTTTGGCTTTGCTAACAAGCCAGCAACACCTTGTACAGCATTGAATTGAGCAGCTGTTTTTTCACAGCACCCAGGGAGTTGAATTAAGTATATTGCAAACTACAATTACCAAACAGAAATCATAATGTTTCTCAGATGTGCTGAGCAGATAACATTGCTGAGCCAGTGCTAACAGAGCATTCGATTAATTCAATTTCTGATGGAATCTTTGCTTTAGGTGTCAGGATAGCAAGTGTCAGGAAAATATCTTCCACAAAGCCATTGGGGGCCTGATAAACACTTAGGATACTGGAATCATCATTCTTGGGTCTGGATGGGAGACTACTTTGGTGTGCCAGGTTCATGGTAAGTAACGGCAACTCCTGTAGAAGTGCTGACCTCAACTACTGAGCAAGACTCATTCCCTAAGTACAATCAGGAGGTGACAGGAAGAGAGAAGACTTGGACTCAGGCTGAAGCGTGATGGTACTCTTGCCACTACTCCAATGCAGGGTCTGCTTTAGACCTGAACCTGTTGTCAGTCCCTTACTTATGCATAAGGTGGGCATGGATGGGATGGAAGGGGTCAGCCAGTGGATTTACAGAGGCTTCTGTGGAGCTGATAATCCCTTCAAACTCCTTGGGGCAGAATGCTGACTTTGGTGTTTTGATTGGGCTCCTGCTGTGACTTAAACCCAGAGGTTCCTGGCTAGACGGTCTTACCCCTCTACTCAGGATCAGACCAGTTGCTGTATTTTGGGTCAAGAAGGAACGTTTCCCTTTGGCCAGATTGGTATGGACTTCCGGAGTGGGGCGGGGAGTGCCTTCCTCTATAGTGGAGAGTGAAGCCCTTTTCCTTGGATCTCTCAAGCATGTTTTAACAACCTTTGCAGCAGCAGGACTTCGGCTGCCATGGTCCCTCTGCTTTACCTGTGGTAGGTTCCTGCCTAAGGGGCAGGAAGTCAGCTGGGGTTGTAGGATCCCAGCTAGATAAGCATCCAAATTTCTCTTGAAGGCGTTCAACGTAGGTGCTTGAACCACCTCCGGTGGCAGACTATTCCAGACCTTGGGGGCTTGGACAGTGAAGAAATTCTTCCTTAAGTCCAGCCTAAAACGGTCTTGCATTCAACCTCGTCATCCCTTGGGGTGCTCTGGTGAACAATCGTTCCCCCAGATCCTAGTGAACACCCCTGATAAACTTATATGTGGCCACCAGTTCACCTCTGAGCTTGTGCTTTTCTAGGCTGAAGAGGCCCATGGCTCTCAGCCTCTCGTCGTAAGGTCTGTTTTCCTGACCTCTGATCATGAGCGTGGCTCTCCTCTGCACTCTCTCAAGCTTCTCCACATCCTTTTTGAATTGTGGACCCCAAAACTGTAAAACTGGACACAGTACTCTAGTTGCGGCCTCACCAAGGCTGAGTACAACGGGAGAATGACGTCCTGGGATTTGCTTGAAAAGCATCTATGGATGCAAGCCAGCGTTTTGCTCGTGTTACTAGCTGCAGCATCACATTGAAGGCTCATATTCATCTTGTGGTCAATCATGACCGCCAAGTCCCTTTTGTCCATAGTGCTAACCCGTAGCACTGCCAAGTCTATAAGGATGCTGCAGGTTTTTCCTCCCAAGGTGGAGAACCTTGCATTTTTCAATGTTAAACACCATCAGGTTCTTGTCTGCCCATTTGGCTTTTGGTATCACTTCTTGGGGTGGGGAGGGAAGCAGCTGACCACCTGAGAGGGGACATTGGAGCTTTGCCCTCTGAGAGAATCTGCCAATAGATGGGCCTGAAACCAAACAGGATATGGCTTTTCTACAGGTGTCAAAGCACACTGACCATAACCTATTGATATAGTTCAGGGTTTTGCAATAGTGCCTGGGAAGGAGAAATATACCTGTATGAAGGAGATAACTTGTGGAACAAACATTTATTCCACATATTTGCCTATTTTTCTCTTCTTATATTCTGCAAAGTTCACAAGCTTGTCCCTGAGCTTTAGCTTGCAATGTATTTAATCAACCAAGCCCAGGGTGAATTGTGACTCTTACAATCATGGTAATAATGAGATTGTTGTGTGTTCTGACTACTACTGTGGTGCTGGCTGCCACTTTCCCATGTCATTAGCTCAACGAGAAGGGAAAGGATGTGGTTGCCTACTTTGATATTCAGCATGATTTTGGCTTGTTGATTATCCAGGTGGAAGACTGATGATACTGGTTTATTGATGCTCAACTTTAAGTGCCACTTATGGAGATAGTCAGTGATGAGTTTTATATCAGTGCTTAGTGGCTTTTCCAGTTCTGTCATGTCTATTCCTTGGGCTACTATAGCAACATAATCAGTGCACATGTATTGGTTAGATGCTGTATGTGGGAAGTTTGAGATATATACACTGTAAAGTATTAGTGCTAGCACTAACACTTAGGGGACCCTATTCTTCAAGGTTTGTATTCTGCTTTTTTGTCCTTGGCTGGTAGTGATGGAGATCACATTCATGATGAAAACACATAGCTTGCAGTCAGGTATCATGGAGCTCAGTTTATATTTGAAGCCTTGATGTCATACAATGTCATAGGCAGGTGTAAAATCATAAAGACCATGCCTGTTTTCTGCCTCATTTCAAATCCATTTTCTATGTTGGATGTAAGGAATGCAACTTGGTCAGTGGTGCACCACTTTTTCCAAAATCCAGCTTGTTCTTTTGGGAGCTGGGGATCAATGATGTTCTCTATTCTGTTCAGGATTATGCACTCCATTAGTTTGTATGTAATGCAAAGTAGTGAGATAGGATAACAAAGAGCTGCTGACCTATAATCCAGTAAATTACCAGAGGATCTAATGACATCAGCTTTTCTCCAAATTTTTGGAAGTCTGTAACTTTCTAGGCATTTATACATGAATTTCTGAAGCCATCTTTTCATTGTGGTTTTGAACTTTATAACTAATTCTGGAAATATCTAGTTCTGCAGCCTTGCCGGTCTTGATTGCTTTCACTTTAACAGCTGTGTCAAACTCATCAGAGATGTGGGTGTTTAAAGTAAGGTTGCCAATGGATGACTTAAGTTGTTCATGAGTCAGATGTCTAATCATTTGTTGTGTTGCTTACCCCACAAGCATATCCCAGCCTACCTAAGAGTCACATTAGACCATTCCCTCACCTGTAAATGCCACCTTCAGAAGGTCTGCAGTAAAGACTATGCATGGGTAGCTGCCTTAAGTTTAGCCAGCATGACTTGGGGTGCAATCTTCCAAGTGCTCAGAACCACAGCACTCACAATGGTATATGCCCCCGCAGAGTATTGTGCTCCTGTATGGATCAGAAGTTGTCATGCTAAGAAGTTCAACATTGCACTTAACGGTTCACCAAGACTCATAACTGGCTGCACAACTTATACACACACCGATGTACTTCCTGTACTCTCAGGCATTAGACCAGGGATTGGCAACCCCCCCGGCATGTGTGCCAATTAGTGGGACACACATGTTTTCCCTGGCACATGAATGGGAGAAAGCATTCTGATGATTGTGTTCACCAATTTGTCTGTACCTATCTGCTGCTTGCATTATACTTGGTTGTGAACTGTTGGGGAAGGGACATGGTTCAGCAGTCCATTAAAATAGTTCTAATTTATGCTTGCTTTTAGATTAAAATCTCATCCTCTTCTCTGTAGTTTTTTGTTCCTGTTATTTTTGTTTTAACTTTCTTAGGAAAGTAGACTCTTTGGAGAATTAATTTCTTGCATCTCTGACATCTTCCCTTCCACAGTTTAGTGCCGTGTAAGCTTCAGAGTTGCTTTTTGAGGCAAAATACCCATCTACCATGCTAAATCCAGAAATATGCTGTGTCCCAACACACAGATCTACAACTTCTCATCCTGTTATCAGAGATCTTGGAGAGAATTTCTAAGGCAATGAAGTTTGGAACCAGTTTCATTATATTTATTTCCATGTGCACTAGACATAGTTTGGGGATTAATAAAGAAGAAAACAGTAATTTGAAGGAGTGATCCCCTCTGGTTATAAGGATTACCATGCAACTCTAAATTAGAAATATTTAAGAGGATTTTCCTAGAATAGAGCAGCTGCTACATTCTTCTAGCCTTTCAGACTGAGGGTTGCCTTTGGAAGAGCTAAGTAATTCCCTCCTGCCCCCCTCCTCCCCCTTCCCCCCCAAAGCCATGATGTTTGCTAAGTTATTTTTTTAGTCTCTAACGAACATAAAGTTTGCAAAAATCTTGTAATCTTGTTACTTTAGTTAAAGCAATACCCCTCAAGTGTAAAAGAAGTGAATATTTTTGTGTAAGAAACTGGCAACCATAGCTACAGGATGGAGCTTCCAATTCACAAATGGCATGCATGGAAGGGGGGAAAGGAGAGAGAGATTCTTAAAAGATAATGACTATTTACAGTATACTAAACTTTATAAAGGTGAATCAGCAAAGAAGGTTCTGTTTTGCTCTGCAAATTGAGCAATGATGGTCCACCTAGGCTTAATCTGATTGAGCAGTGGTAAAAAAAAAAAAAAGAGTATAAGCAACAGGGGATGATAGTTTTGACTCTACTGGATGAAACTTTTTTTTTTTTGTAAGACTGGAAACAGAGAATGAACAAAATGAAAGGCACTGGGACCTAATATGTGCTACAAGAGCCCATAGTTGGGACTTTGTGGTCAGAGGTATAGGGCTATTGGGGACTGGTCAGGGAAGCAGCTTCTCTATATGCTCCATGGGAGCTCCTGTAGATGTAAAATTATATAAAATATTGAACTGCCAAGCAGCTCCACAGCCAAATGACAATCATCTCCCTTCAGCATAGCTAGCTCCATAAAAAGCAATCCTATACCAAGAGAAAAACAGTAAGGCAGGCTCTTTTTCTAATACTAATGCAAATCTTCTAGGATGGCCATAAGCATAAAGAAAATGGAGCAGCTCTCAAAATAGAAGAATAATATCCAGTTCCTATAAAGGCTGCTGTCCTTGTTGCTAGATGCATAAGTGAAAAATTAATAGAAGAGGGAACAATGGCTTGAACAGGGAAGAAAGACATCTCTTCAAGTGAACGTGTTC
The DNA here is from genome assembly GCF_030867095.1 of Alligator mississippiensis. Lineage (NCBI taxonomy): Eukaryota > Metazoa > Chordata > Crocodylia > Alligatoridae > Alligator > Alligator mississippiensis. Next base: position 280,504,865 of record NC_081826.1, read on the forward strand.
TAATTGAGATGTCTTTAAAATATGTTTTCAACCTCTGTAGAACTTGAAATTCTGTAGATTAACATTACATTTCATGTAACCTAAAGAGAGGACCCAGGGGCACTTTCTGTAGGAAATACAAGTACAAAATTCAAAGCTCATCATGAAGCACAGTGGTGGATTAGGCCAGATGGTATCAATATTAGGTCGGCATTCCTTGATAAGAAGTCATTTACACCTGTGCACTGCATAGGTAGGAATGAAAACAGATCTGGTCCTGTGCAGATAAACAGGTGTCTTAACACGATGTTTGATGACAGTTATCTGGAGCAAGTAAGGTTAGACCAGCTGAGGCAGATCAAAGTCCTCAGCTTTGCCAGATGTCAGAAAAGGCCAGAGCTGTTCTGTCTTGGTTCCTATAGTAATTCATTAAGAGGAGTCATATATCTGTGTTGAGACCCCTTGTGTCAACTTTTTGTTAACTCTGCATGTATGTGTTGGGGGGGAGGGAGGGAGGGAGAGAGAGTGGGGGTTCAAATTTTCCATTTTCCAGCTCTGTTGTCATGACTGATTGTAGATTTTTTACAAGGAGATTTGAGTTAAATAACAGCAGTTTTACTGCAGCATCACTTTTTTCCTGGTGAAGGGCTAAGAAAAATAGTTTGCAAGTAACACATACAGGCAACTTTCCATGCAAGTTCATTTCAGAAATCTGAATCCACCATGCCATCAAAATTGCATCACCTTAGTGGACATAGGATCCCGTATCCCAGGGGCCTGTATCTGGGACGTGGCAGAGAGGATTCCTAAACTCTTCCAGCCCTCTGACTACTACCCCATGCTCCTCATCCATGTGGGAATGAATGACATGGCTCAGAGCAATCCTGGCCAGGTCATGAGTGACTACAGGGCTCTGGGGGTTGGGCTCAGAGGGTTGGGGATGCAGGTAGTTTTCTCCTCGATCCTTCCGGTTACAGGTCATGGATACAGGCGGGAGAGATGTATAAAAGAAGTCAACAGAAGACTCTGGCATTGGTGCCATCACAAAGGCTTTGGCTGCTTTGATCACAGTCCACACTTCAGAGAGAAAGGCAGAGGTTTGTGGGGAAGGGATGGCCTCCATCTCACTCCCATGGGAAAGAAGGTCTTCCCGGCCAGAATGGCTGACCTGCTTGACAAGGCCTTAAACTAAGATCGCTGGGGGATGGGCAGGCAATTACTAGTGCAAGCCCTGGAAGTGAGAACCACAGAATCAGCAGGTTAGGTAACACAAGGGAACTCACTCCTACCCCAGCCCAAGGACAGGACTCTAAGAGGACAGGGAAGCCCAGGGTTTCTGATGGCAGGCTTAGCTGCCTGTACACAAATGCCAGGAGCATGGGGAACAAACAGGAGGAACTAGCCCTTCTGTTACGCAGAAATGAATATGATTTCATAGGGATAATGGAGACCTGGTGGGATTCCACCTATGACTGGACCACAGGTATTGATGGCTACACCTTATGCCAGAGGGATCACGTTGCAAGGAAGGCAGGAGTGTAGCTCTCTATGTGAAGGAGCAGTATGCTTTTCTACAAGCAGAGATTGGCACTAAGGAGGGCAACTTGAGACCCTCTGGGTTAGAATACAGGGAGAACATGGTGAAGAGGATATAACTGTAGGAGTCTATTAGAGACCTCGTAACCAGGAGGATGAGCTTGACCAAGAATTCACTAGGGAACTGGCAGAGGCTGCACACTCTCGATGCATAGTCATCATGGGCGACTTTAACCACCCTGACATCTCGGGAAGAGCATTCAGCCAAATCCGATCAGTCACAAAGCTTCCTCACTTGCACCGATGAGCTCTATTTGACTCGAGAAGTCTACAAGCCAACAAGAGGTAAGGTGCTGCTGGATTGGTACTGGACAAAGGGGATGATGTAGTCAGTAAACTGAGGATCAAAGGGAAGCTTGGTGACAGTGATCATGAGTTGATCACTTTCTCTATCCAATACAAAGCTGGCAAATCAGTCAGCAATGAAGAAATCCCCGACTTTAAGAAAGCCAACTTTCACAAGCTCAGGAGGTTGGTTGTTGAGGCCCTGAGATACCATGATCTGACAGGAAGAGGAGTCTATAATGAGTGGTCAATCCTTAAGGATGTGATCCTAAAAGCACAAGGAAAGTCCATTTTGGCCCATAGGAAAAGTAGCAAAAGGGCTGGGAGATTCCCTTGGCTCGGTACGGAACTCATGAACCTCCTGAATCTGAAAAGAGAAGCTTATAAAGGATGGAAATTGGGAACTACCACTAGGGAGGACTAAGCAGAACTGGCCAGCACCTGTAGGGAGTGGATGAGAAAAGCCAAGGCTGAAATCAAACTCAAGTTAGCGATGGAAATCAAGGACAATAAAAAGTCCTTCTTCAAATATGTGGAAAGTCGGGATAAAAAAAAACCAAAGGCAACTTCGGACCTTTGCTAAACCAAATGGGGCAGCTGACAACCAACACCCAGGAAAAAGCCAATTTCCTCAACAGTTACTTTGCATTGGTTTTCCACTGGCCCAAGGGGATCACTCTGCCTGACAGGATGCAGGACTACCAGGGTAAGGGTGATCATATGCCTATAATTGGCAAAGATCTTGTAAGGGAACAGCTTGAGAGGCTGGACATCTACAAGTCAACTGGCCTGGGTAGAATGCACCCAAAAGTGCTAAAAGAGTTGGCTGACATCATAGCACGATCAATGGCAAGGATATTTGAGAACTTGCCCTTGGGAGAGGTTCCTGAAAATTGAAAGAGGGCCAATGTGATGCCTATCTTCAAGAAAGGAAGGAAGGAAGATCCAGGGAACTACAGGCTAATCAGTTTGACCTCAATCCCCGGAAAGATTTCATAGATTTCATAGATTTCATAGACATTAGGGCTGGAAGGGACCTCGGAAGATCATCGAGTCCAGCCCCCCGCCCAAAGGGCAGGACGTCAGCTGGGGTCATAGGATCCCAGCAAGATAAGCATCCAGTTTCATCTTGAAGGTGTTCAATGAAGGCGCTTGAACAACCTCCGGCGGCAGGCTGTTCCAGACCTTGGGGGCTCGGACAGTAAAGAAATTCTTCCTTATGTCCAGCCTGAAACGATCTTGTAGTAGTTTGTGACCATTCGACCTCGTCATCCCTTGGGGTGCTCTGGTGAACAAACGTTCCCCCAGATACTGGTGATCACCCTGATAAACTTGTAGGTGGCCATCAGATCACCCCTGAGCCTGCGCTTTTCCAGGCTAAAGAGCCCCAGGGCTCTCAGCCTGTCATCGTAGGGTCTGCTTCCCTGACCCCTGATCATGCGCGTGGCTCTTCTCGGGACTCTCTCAAGCTTCTCCACATCCTTTTTGAATTGTGGAGCCCAAAACTGGACGCAGTACTCCAGCTGCGGCCTCACTAAGGCCGAGTACAGGGGGAGAATGACGTCCCGGGATTTGCTTGAGAAGCATCTATGGATGCAAGCCAGCGTTTTGGTCGCTTTACTAGCCGCAGCATCGCATTGCAGGCTCATGTTCATCTTGTGGTCAATGATGACCCCCAAGTCTTTCCATGAAAGATCATGGGAAAAAAAAAAAAAATCAAAGGAACCATCAACAACAGGCTAATGGAAGGCAATATTCTGAGAGAGAACCAACATGGCTTCACTGTGGGTAGGCCTTGCCTGACCAACCTCCTTTCCTTCTATGACCAGGTGACGTATCACCTGGACAAAGGAGAAGAGGTTGATGTCATATATTTAGATTTTAAAAAAGCCTTTGACTTGGTCTCCCATGACATCCATTGGTCTCCCAAAAAATTGGGGAACTGTGGCCTCGACAACCTTATGGTCTGATGGCTGGGGAACCGGCTCCGTGCTCAAACCCAGAGTGTGATAGTCGATAGAACTGAGTCAACATGTTGCATGGTGACAAGTGGTGTCCCTCAGGGCTCAGTACTCGGACCAGTATTCTTTAATATGTTCATAAATTATCTGGATTTGGGTGTTGGAAACAGACTGGCTAAGTTTGCGGACAACACCAAATTATGGGGGAGTTGTGGTCACTCTAGAGGTTAGGCTGGCAATTCAGGCTGACCTGGACAGCCTCACAAGGTGGGCAGCTCAAAACCTGATGACATTCAACACACAGAAATGTAAGGTGCTCCACCTCAGGAGAAAAAAACCTGCATCATACTTATGGGCCTTGGCAGTGCTACACTCACTAGCACCATGACCGAAAGCGACTTGAGGGTCATGATTGACCACAAGATGAACATGAACCACCAATGCAATGCTGCAGCTGGCAAAGCAAATAAAACTCTGGCTTGCATCTACTGATGCATCTCAAGCAAGACCCAAAAAGTCATCCTCCTGCTTCACTCGGCGTTAGGGAGGCCGCAGCTGGAATACTGCATCCAATTCTGGGCTCGACACTTTAGAATGGATGTGGAGAAGCTTGAGAGAGTCCAGAGGAGAGCCACACGATTAGAGGTCAAGAGAACAGGCCTCATGAGGAAAGGCTGAGAGGCATGGGACTCTTCAGCCTGGAGAAGTGAAGGTTCTGGGGTGACTTGGTGGCAGCCTATAAGTATATAAGGGGTGTACATCAGGAACTAGGAGAACATCTGTTCAACAGGGCACCCCAAGGGAAGGCAAGTTCTAATGGTCACAGACTGCTGGAAGACCATTTTAGACTGGACATAAGGAAAAACTTCTTTACCGTCTGAGTCCCCAGAGTCTGGAATAGACTCCCCCCATAAGTGGTGCAAGCACCTACTCTGGATACCTTTAAGAAACACTTGGATGCTTATCTTGCTGGGGTGATCTGACCACAGCTGACTTCCTGCCCCTTGGGTGGGGGGCTAGCCCTGATCTTGCAGGATCCCTTCCGGCCATAATATCTATGACATGCTTTTTTTTCCCTTTCAATTTCATGTCTTAGGCCAATCAGCCAAATCAGTTCCAAATTCTATTGACTAAGCAGAGCTAGATCATTCAAGTCTATGGGGTGCTACCACTGGCATGTATCTTATCTCCCAGACTCTTTAACCTGGGGCTTCGGATACTCTCAAATCCATGGCAGGTATCATGTTTTTACCTTGAACTTCCCTTTGCCAATGTGAGATTTTCTGGATGTCCAGATTTTTTAAAATATGTTCTTCTTGGTTGGCGTCTCTGCATTTATGGTTCTTATCCAGGAGAGAATAATGGGAATAAACTAGCATATGTACAAGAATGGCCAAGGTAATAGGAAAGGGAAATTTAACAGTACTGACAGCCTTGAAATAAGAAATAGGAGCTTAATGGAAAGATAATTAAACCTGTGTTCTGATGAGTGATGATTATTAGCTCTCATTACTTATATACTACACAGATCACTTAGAATAGTACATTAAATAATAGAGGTAGTATGAGAGCTGTGTGTGGCATCAAGAAGTACCTCTATAAACTGGAAACAAATTTGTACCCTACTTGTACAAACTGCATTGGAAGGCACAGAAAGTACTACTCTGAGAGGAAATTAATAAGATCTGAACATTAATTTTTTTTCTATTTGTAACTTGGCTTTGGAACCATACAAGCATCCTTTTTTCCCCATTGGGAACTGGAAACTTTTAAAATATTGATTATACTTCAACTTCTAGTCTTCTCAGAGGAACTAGACATTTAGAGCTAACATTGCGGAGAAGATCCCTGAGCTCCTCTGGCCCACTGACCACTACCCTATGCTCCTTATCCATGTGGGCACAAATGACACAGCTTGGAGCAACCCCAGCCGGGTCATGAAGCGCTACAGGGATTTGGGAGTGGGGCTTAAGGGACTGGGGATACAGGTGGTGTTCTTATCGATCCTCCCAGTCTCAGGCTATGGGCTGAGGAGGGAGAGGAGGATCAAGGTAGTGAACCAAAGACTGTGGCGCTGGTGTCATCAGGAAGGCTTTGGCTTCTATGACCACAGTCCGCTCTTTGGTGAGAGAGGCAGTGAGCTGCTGGGAAGGGATGGCTTCCACCTCTCTCTGCTGGGGAGGAGGCTCTTCTCAGCCAGACTGGCTGACCTGCTCCACCGGGCTTTAAACTAAGCCCACTGGGGGATGCAGGGACTACTGCCACTGCTGGCCCGCTGAGCAACCCTTGCAAAGCCAGCAGGCCAAGGCACTTAAGACACTTTATACCCCTGCCCCAGCCTTGGAACGAACTGTATGCAAGGCAAGGGCCCCCAAAGGGACACTTGTGTGCCTGTACACAAATGCCAGGAGCTTAGGAAATAAACAGGAGGAACTTGTCCTCCTGCTAAACACAAATAAATATGTCATAGGAATAATGGAGACCTGGTGGGACTCCACCCATGACTAGGCCATGGATATAGACAGCTATACCCTGTACAGGAGAGATCAAGTGGACACAAGGGGTAAGGGTGTACCTCTCTATGTCAAGAAAGCTACACGTCCCTGCAAGCCAACATTGGTGCCCAGGGTGGTTGACTAGAGACCCTCTGGCTTAAAATCCATGGGGAACACGGTACAGGACACAATGGTGGGAGTCTACTAATGACCCCCTACCCAGGATCAAGACCTTGACCAGGAGTTCGCCAGGGAATTGGCTGAGGCCACACGCTCCCAGTGCATGGTTGCATTGGAGACTTCAACTACCCAGACATCTCTTGGGAAGAGCACTCGGCCAAATCTGAGTGGTCGCAAAGCTTTCTCTCATGCATGGACGAGCTCTATGTGATGCAGGAAATCTACGGGCCAATGAGAGGTAAAGTGCTGCTCAACCTGGTATTGGCAACCAGGAACAACCTAATCAGTGACCTAACGATCGAAGGGAAACTGGGTGACAGTGACCACGAGCTGATCACCTTCACCATCCACCATAAAGCTGGCAAGTCAGTCAGTAATACAGAAGTCCTCGACTTCAGGAAAGCTAACTTCGACAAGCTAAGGAGGCTTGCCGGTGAGGCCCTAAAGGGCCACAACCCAAAGGGGAGGGAAGGGGAGGGGAGTTCAGGATGAGTGGTTGCTCCTCGAGGGAGTAATCCTGGATGCACAAGCAAAGTCTATCCCATCTCAGAGGAAAGTCAGCAAAAGGGCACAGCAGCCCCCTTGGCTCTCCAGGGAACTAGTGAAACACCTGTGTCTTAAAAGAAGGACCTACAAAGGATGGAGGACTGGATCCACCTCCAAGGAGGAATACTCTGCACTGGTCCGGACCTGTAGGGAGCGAACCAGGAAAAAGCAAACGTGCTAACTGGGTATGTCACGGGCTGGGGCCCCCGGAGGTGGCCGTGATACCCCTAGGGTGCCTTGACCATGCCAATTCAGCCCAATGACCACCCTCTTTCTCGCCTGCCACATCTTGTTAGTAATAGTTATGAATAGGGAGGCTGCCCTCAAGTGTACATTGGGCATAGTCCTGCTGGACCCCACTGGAACCTGTGGGTTTTTGGACCTATCACCTGGACAAGGGAGAGGAGATTGATGTCATATCTTGACTTCAAAAAAGCCTTTGATCTGGTATTCCATAATTACCTCTTGGCAAAACTGGCCTTGGGTCCACCACGATCCACTGGCTGGGGACTTGGCTCTGTGGTTGGACCCAGAGGGTGGTGGTTGATGGAAGTCAATTGTCACGGTGCCCTGTGACCAGTGGGATCCCCCAAGACTCTATCCTTGGACCTATGTTGTTCAACATCTCCATTATTGATGTGGACATTGGAGTCAGAAGCAGACTGGCCACATTTTCCGATGATACCAAACTCTGGGGTAAAGCATCCATACCTGAGGACAGGAGGGCAATCCAAGCTGACCTTCAGGCTCAGGAAACAGGCAGATGAGAACCTGATGGTGTTTAATAACACCGAAAAATGCAAGGTTCTCCACCTTGGGAGGAAAAACCTGCAGCATCCTTATAGGCTCAGCAGTGCTACGCTGGCTAGTAATATGGATGAAAGGGACTTGGAGGGCATGATTGACCACAAGATGAATATGAGCCTTTAATGTGATGGTGCGGCTAGTAAAGTGAGCAAAATGCTGGTTTGCATTCATAGATGCTTCCCAAGCAAATCCCAGGACATCATTCTCTCCTTATACTCAGCCTTGGTGAGGCTGCAGCTGGAGTACTGCATCCAGTTTTGGGCTCCACAATTCAAAAAAGGATGTGGAGAAGCTTGAGAGAGTCCAGAGAAGAGCCATGCGCATGATCAGAGGTCAGGAAAACAGACCTTATGACGACAGGCTGAGAGCTATGGGACTCTTTAGCCTGGAAAAGCGCAGGCTCAGGGGCGATGGTGTTTATCAGGGGTGTTCACCAGGATCTGGGGGAACGATTGTTCACCAGACCATCCCAAGGGATGACTGACTGCTAGTGCCCTCTCCTTAGCAGTTTCAGCCCTTAAAGGAGCAGGCAGCTTAGTGCCCTGCGACAGGGTACTTTGTGTCAGTTTTTCACCAGTCCCATGGGACGCACCTGCCCACTATGGGACAGGGAGGCCTGGGTGAGGGAGATTCCTTACCCTCCATCAAAGCTGACCTCATGAAGGAACACCTTGAGAGGTTGGATACCTTCAAGTCAGCTGGCCCTGACAGTTTACACCCCAAGGTACTCAAGGAACTGGCAAGCATCATAGCTCAGCACCTGGTATGGATCTTCGAGTACTCCTGGCGCTCTGGTGAAGTGCCCGAAGATTGGAAGAAAGCCAGTGTGGTGCCTATCTTCAAGAAAGGGAGGAAAGTGGATCTGGCAAACTACAGGCCCATCAGCCTGACCTCTATCCCAGGGAAGGTCTTAGAAAAGATTATCAAAGAGGCCATTCTTAATGGACTGGCTGATGCCAATATCCTGAGGGATAGTTAGCACGGGTTTGTTGCAGGTAGGTCTTGCTTGACCAATCTCATTTCCTTTTACAACCAAGTAACTTATCACCTGGACAAGGGAGAAGAGATTGATGTCATATATCTTGACTTTAAAAAAGCCTTTGAACTGGTATCCCATGATCACCTCTTGGCAAAACTGGCTAACTGTGGCCTTGGCCTCACCACGATCCTCTGGCTGGCGAATTGGCTCCGTGGTAGGACCCAGAGGGTGGTGGTTGATGGAAGTCAATCGTCGTGGTGCTCTGTGACTAGTGGGGTCCCTCAAGGCTCTGCCCTAGGGCCTATACTATTTAACATCTTCATTAATGATGTAGACATTGGTGTCAGAAGCAGACTGGCCAAGCTTGCTGACAACACCAAACTCTGGGGTAAAGCATCCACACCTGAGGACAGGAGGGTGATTCAAGCAGACCTTGACAGGCTCAGGAAATGGGTGGATGAGAACCTGATGCTGTCTAACACCAAAAAATGCAAGGTTCCCCACCTTGGGAGGAAAAACCTGCAGCATGCTTATAGGCTCGGCAGTGCTACGCTGGCTAGTGCTAGGGACAAAAAGGACTTGGGGGTCAGGATCGACCACAAGATGAACATGAGCCTTCAATGTGATGCTGCAGCTATAAAGTGAGAAAAACCCTGGCTTGCATCTATAGATTCTTCTCAAGCAAATCCCAGGACGTCATTCTCCCGTTGTACTTGGCCTTGGTGAGGCCACAGCTGGAGTACTGCATACGGTTTTGGGCCCCACAATTCAAAAAGGATGTGGAGAAGTTTGAGAGTGCAAAGGAGAGCCATGCGCATGATTAGAGGTCAGGAAAACAGACCTTATGATGAGAAGCTGAGAGCTATGGGACTCTTCAGCCTGGAAAAGCGCAGGCTCAGGGGTGATCTGGTGGTCACCTACAAGTTTATCAGAGGTGCTCATCAGGATCTGGGGGAACGTTTGTTCATCAGAGCACCCCAACGGATGACAAGATCAAATGGTCACAAACTCTTCCTTGACCATTTCAGGCTAGACATAAGGAAGAACTTCTTTACTGTCCAAGCCCCCAAGGTCTGGAATAGACTGCCGCTGCAGGTAGCTCAAGCACCTACTTTGAATGCCTTCAGCAGACATTTGGATGCTTATCTTGCTGGGAACCTATGATCCCTGCTGACTTCCTGCTCCTCGGGCAGGGGGCTGGATTTGGTGATCTTCTGAGGTCCCTTCTAGCCCTAGTGTCTATGAATCTATGAAAAGATTACTGCCACCTGATATATATGCAATAGGATTAAAATTGTAATATTCTTGTTGATTTAGCCTGCTTATATTTCCTAACAATACATATATTAATTGCATGACAAAAGACATGATTTATAAACTACTTGTGTACAGAAAGGACTGTATACAAGGACTAAAAACAAGTAATTCTTTGTTTTTTGTACCTTGTTTATTCAGTGCTACAGGTTAAACAGGATTGTGATCTTGGGTGAAAATCATATTGTCTCCATCTTCTAATCCATTAAAGATGACATGATTTAGATACAAACACTGCAATGTTTGAATGTCTGGTTTTAAAGGAAATATGAATGCCTGCTTGGATAATTATAGAATTTATGGAAGTGAGATTTAAGGGGCTTTCTAGCTGAAATCTTTCTCTTTCAACATATCTCATTTATTTACTCTGTTATTGAGATAAAAGCATTCATTCTTGCCAAACCATTTGTAATTTACAGAATGCTGATGTGTCACTAGTGACAGTTGAGCTAGTGATCTGGTAAAACTTGCAAGTGGTTTGGATTATCCTTTGGCAGTTCAGATGTTATGTGAAATAAACAGGCCCCTTGAGGCTGCACAGTTGGCAGAAAATTTCACAAAAGCAGCTTATCTTTCATGATGACCAACACTTCTTCCAGCCACAGTAGGAATATAATGGGAACTGCTTTTCTCATGGCATGTGGCCATTCTGGTTCTTCTTAGGGCTGAAAGTGGAAATAAAATAATTTTTAGAAATGTTAAAAGTACCTCAGTTCTAAAAATGGGTGAAAGCTGAGGCAGCTTCAGTTTTTTTTTTTCCAAGAAATGTCTGTGCATCCCTACTTTACACAAATAGAGCACATACACACAAAAAAGCCATTTTTTCTATCTCCTGCTTTGTCTGCACAGACAGTACTGCTGCTTCCGATAATGAAACTGATGCAGGAAATAATGGATTCTAGAAGATGAGGAAACAGTAAGTTTGTGCGTCTGTCTTGGTTATATCTGCTGCAGCAGTAACCATGCCCCTGACAGTAGACTTTCAGACCACAGTGGAGCTCTTGAGGTATTTTTGTTTGCCACAAAAGTGGTAAGACTTTTTTTTTTGGGGGGGGGTGGGGAGGGGGGAGTGGGACAGGGGACAAAATATGTATGGAGATGATTTTTATCATGTATGTACAATATCTCACTTAAGGATCAGAAGATTGGACAAGCTTCCAAAACCTTTGCCCTGTTATATGTAGGCGCACCTTATCTTTGTTCCTACTTAATATGGTGTCACTGAAGGTTCATGAAAACTTGTATACTCTCTCTCTCTCTCTCTCTCTATATATATATATCTTTATCTATATATATCTTTTTTACTTAGCCAAAAAGGTGCATATCTATCCAGACTAACACAACTGACTTATATCTCTGCTCAGGAAGTTAGAGCCACGGAGGGGCTGATATGCAGGAGTATGGTATGTTGTCTTATAGACACTAGGAAGAGAGAGTTATCAAGTTATGTGCACTTCTTTGTAAACATGTCTGTGTTCAGTCAGGCAATGCTTTTTATTCTCCTCCCGTTTGTATTCTGCATAAATGTTATAGCATGAAAATGTCAAATGTCAACACTATTCTGCTCACTGGAAAGAATAAAAATAGTAGTTACACACTTCATAAAATGCAAGGAAGTTTCTTTTGCTCTGTGCTGCAATGATTATGGTCTCAGCTAGATTTCCATCTGTTTCAAAAAATCCCAGAGCATACAGTTCAAGTGCAGACAGACAAGTAATAAACCACTTGCTGCCATGAAGAAAATAACAGTCAACATTTTTCAAACAAGTCCAATAAGCCGGTAGCAATTTAGAATCCTTGAGTATTTGCTATGGAACAAAGCATTTTTGTGATAGCAGCCACATCTCACAAGACATCTTTTTCTTTGCCTAAACCATGGTAGTGTGAATGTAGTACATGCTTCTGAATCCTTCTGCAGTAGCTCGGCAGTAGCTCAGTTTCATCCCAGTCCTTTTTTTTAATTGCAGCTGTACTAACCTCTAAGTGTGAGTAGAGTACAACTACTGCTGGCTTTGAATCTGCAAAATATCAGAAAATGGGAGAAGGCATCGCCTGAGAATCGCTGTGACTTCAGAACACTGTAAATTCCAAAGTGGTGAAGAAACGGGAACCCTTGCACGAGATCTCAGGTTCAATAACTGAAAGTAAATAACCAGAGTGCCCAAGAGGCAGGGTTTGAAATGAAACTCTGGTCTCCCAGCTCCTCGTGCAAACACTGTCCTGTAGAGGAGACACACTCGGACTAAGGTTATATACCGTTGTGCTATCATGAAAACACTCAGGTCCAGTGCAGCCTAACACGTTACAAGCAATAATTTACCATTATTTCACAGTGTATCAGTCAGGTTTTGAAGCCCAATTTTGGGGTCTTAAAAAATCAAACTCGACTTATATGCTGTGCCACATCAAAAAAGTCAGGCATGGGGCTGGGCTCGGTGCTTGGCTGGCCCAGCCCCATCCCCTTCAAGTGTTATATACAAGTGTTATATAACAAAAAGCATTATGTATAGGAAAATACTGTTTTTTCCCCTGTACCTGCGGGATGATGGGATATCTTGGACTGATTCATCATTGCTACCTTTTAGAAGTAGGTTCACGTCTGAGATACTCTATAGCTTGACTGAGGCTTTTGATTTCTTGGGCTTCTCTTCTTTGAGAGGGAAAGAGAAGCTATCCTTTGGGGAAGATAGCCAAGAAAAATATAAGCAGTAGTGCACATTCTAAGCATAAAAAAATCATGAGATAAATTGAGCATATATTTGAGGCTCTTCTTGTCTGATTTCTGCACCTTGTCTTTGGCATTCACATCACTGAAGATACTCTTTACAACTGTGAAATTTTAGATTCCTTTTATGGAAGCTGAGCTTTCTTTCAGTCTCAGAATTCCTAGATTTGAAATTCTAAGAATAAAAACTCTATCCTTCATTTAGATCAGAACAGTCCCATGCACTAGTACAGGTTGGGGACTGAATGGCTAAGCAGCAACTCAACAGAAAAGAATCTGGTGGTTACAGTGGAAAATAAGCTGATAATGAACCAACAGCCTGGCCTTGTTGCAAAGAAGGCTAATGGCGTACTGGGCTGCATTAGTAGGAGCATTGCCAGCACATTGATGCCACAATGAACATGGGCTGACAGAGTGGGGACATGGTCAGGAAGGCCAACCATACCTTGTCATGCATCCACAGATGCATCTCAAGCAGGTCCATGGAGGTGATCCTCCCCCTCTATGTGGCACTGGTCAGGCCGCAGTTGGAGTACTGCGTCAAGTTCTGGGTGCCGCACTTCAGGAGGGATGTGGACAACATGGAGAGGGTCCAAAGGAGGGCCACCCGCATGATTGGGGTCAGCAGGGCAGGCCCTACGAGGAGACCTGAACCTGTTCAGCCTCCAAAAGAGAAGGCTGAGAAGGGATCTAGTGGCAGTCTACAAATTAGTCAAGGGGACCAGCAGGCATTGGGAGAGTCCCTGTTCCCCCGAGCACTCCCGAGAGTTACAAGAAACAACAAACACAAGCTAGTGGAGGGTAGCTTCAGACTAGACATTAGGAGGTGCTATTTCACTGTCAGGGCGGCTAGGACCTGGAACCAACTTCCAAGAAAAGTGGTGCTGGCTCCTACCCTGGCGGTCTTTAAAAAAAGGCTGGACGAACATCTGGCCAGGGTCGTTTGACCCCAGTACTCTCTCCTGCCACGGCAGGGGTTTGGACTAGATGATCTCCTCAGGTCCATTCTGACCCTACCAACAATGAAACTATGAAACATTGAGAAAAGATTTTCAGCACTGGTGAGGCCACATCTGGAGTAGCATGTCCTGTTTTGGGCTCCGCAATACAGAAAGGATGTGGACGGACAAATTAGAGACAGTCCAGCAGAAGGCAACAAAAATGGTGAGGTGCCTGGTGCATGTGACTTATGAGGAGATGCTGAGGGAAGTGGGATTATTAAGTCTGGAGAAGGAAAGACTGAGAGGGGATTTAATAGCAGCCTTCAAGTAGCTCGAGGTGGGTACCAAAGAGGATGGAGCTAGACTATTCTTAGCTACCATCTGCTATTTATCTGGTGGCAGATGACAGAATAAGGAGCAATGGTCTCAAGTTGCAGAAAGGGAAGTTTAGGTTAGATATTAGGAAAAAAATTATCATGAGAAGGCTAGTGAAGCACTGGAACAGGTTACTCAGAGAGGTTGTGGAATCTCCATCCGTGGAGGCTTTCAACACCTGGTTAAACAAAGCTTTGGCTGGGACGATATGTTGGGGATGGTCCTGCTTTGAGCAGGTGGTTGGACTAGATGACCTCCTGAAGTCCCTTTCAATCCTAATTTTCTATGTTTCCATGATTCTATGACTTTTACTCTTCAGGAGAAGACCTCTTGTCTGTATAGGAGATTGCTTTCTTAGTGATTTGGCATGCTAAAATGAACTTCTGCAAGAAGAAAAAACTGGCACAGATTCCCCACCTTTGGCCCACATGCACAATGAATATAAGTCCTGCCCATTACCTCTTGTTCCACAAACAACCAAGCTCAACAGTTAGATAGTGAAGACAGCTAAGACTCCTTGTTCCAGAAGGCTGTGAAGACAGAGACTCCATCAGGCAACCATTTGCTAGCTCCTAAGCAATCTTTGCTGCTAGTTGGTGTGTTTGAGGGAGTGACAGATGAAAGCTAAAGCTCAGGATATCCTTAAGTCTATGACAGGTGATAACTGAAATGGTAAGATGGGATGGATCACTCTATACCTGTCCTGTGATTATAACCTTCCCCTAAATCATCTGCTGTTTGCCTGGGACAGAGTACTGTGGTAGATGGACATTTACTCTCATTTAGTATAGCTGTTCTTTTAGTATGTTTTATCATGTGTAAAGGTCCTTTTGATCTGACTTTATAAAACTTGGGTTGATTTTCATGGCTTCAGGACTAATGTTGGTTGGAGCTGGGGCTGGAGGCATGCCATTACAGATATGCCTACTCTTTAAGGGTTGCCTAGCCTTATTTCTTGGTAGGTAAGATGCAGGATCAGATGCAACACCCAGTGATCAGCCATGCTGCTTCACAATAGGCATGGTGGTTATTCCAATGCTATCCAAAATTGCAAAGGGACAAAAGACTGGGGGGGGGCAGCATTTAAGCCCACTGAGTCCCATCCCCTGTCTTGCAGGCAACAGTGTGTCCAGAAGGGTACAGTAGACCCCAGATTTACATGAGTATTGCATTCTAGGGGAATTTCATGTAAGCTGAATTCACCTAAGTCAGGATGATTTCCCCATAGGAAATAAGAGAATAGTGAGGGGTTGAGTACCCTAGACGTACCTTAGTCGTAGCTTAATTTCCCCTTTTCTCAGCAGAATCGCCTTTAGGAGGCGCGTCTAGCGTCTCACCTATGCATCTTGAGATGCCGCTACCACAATAGCGGCACAGCTCCGCTTGATTCTGCCTGTAAATCTTGTGAGGTGTTCGCATATATATGCGAATCTCACGAGCGTTTGTGTATATACATGAATGATGCACATCTTGAGGGGCATTTTCCAGTTTGGACCCTAATTAAAAATTGCATAAATGAGACGTGTGTAAGTCAGAATCACGTAAATCAGGGGTCTACTGTACATAACATTGTTCACTCTGCACTGCCCCAGCAAGCCACAAGCAAAGGGCAGCATGTACAATGTCCTGGCACTGCAATGCTAGAGGTTTTGAAAGGGTAATTTATGATTAGATGATCATGAAGGTCCTAGGAAAAGGATCACATCCCAAGGGAAAGTGACAAGGGTGCCAACAGAGGACAGTTAAAGACATATCCCGGTGGCGCTTGCCAATCTGATTTGGGGGTGCAGTTGGGGGTGGGGTGTGGGGGAGATATTTTCCTAGCTCCTGCAGATAACCAGCATTTGTTCTATAGCATGGATTTGTCCTGATTTCAGCTAAATCAAAAATATCCCAGATAAAATCAAAGTAGCCAAAGCTTTGGAGGCATCAGTAAAAGACTGCACTCTGGGAGGATTATGTGGTTGGAATTGTTTGTTTTGATGGGTTCACATTGAAAGTGTTTTTTGGATGAGTTTTTTGTTCTGGTTGGAAAAGAGTTAATGGTCTGATTGCAGAGGGCCTGTGCCATCTGGCTGGTGCTAGAGGGGACCCTTTCCTGAGAACCATGGCTCTTGAGAAGTTGGGGGAGGAGATATAAGCAGGGCTGCTGGAAAGTGTACAGGCATGTGCATGAGTGGCTGCCAGCATGTGGCCTGCTGGAGTTACCTGAAGCCCTGTGGTGTGAAGCCACAGAGAGTGGAGACAGAGGGAGCCTGCCCTGTGGGGACTGCAGCTGGAAAGGATGGAGTGGTGGAACAGAGGCAATCTGCTGAGGGCCTGCAGAGAAGACGAAACCTCTGAGGATAAGGGGGAGTTTAGCAACAGAGATGGTGATAATTCCTGTCTGTCACTCAGCCAGGGACTGAGAAGTAAGCACTGGCTGGGCTTGAGAGTAAAGTGCTAGATGGTTGTGGGCTTTGAACTTTTATTTTTATGCTCTGTTTTTCCCTAGTTCTATTGTAGTGTTTTTCCCTAATTATTAAAGTTGGTCTTTTTATCATTACTGTTATTCCTAAATTTGTCTATCATTTAACTGGGTATGTCCCCACAGGGTGAGTTTACGCCTTCACTGCCTTGGCCGACTCGCAGTCCCATCACACATTCCTTCTCAGCGCATGGTGTTGCCAATGGTTTGTGCCAGGACAGACTTTACGCTATTTCAATCAATTCGTCAGTTCTTCAGATAACCTTGCACAGTGGGAAGCAAATCCCCCCCCCCCCCAACAAAAAACCCCCCCAGCATGTACCAAGAGTGCACTGCAAAGTCTAGTGTTGTCTTGCCAGCTCCTAGGCATTCCTATTCATTCGACTCATGCTTGCGTGATAACTTTATCTGTTCTGAATGCAGATTTAGTGCTAGGATTCATGTTCTTTACTCATGCCTGCCAGCCTCCCATCTCCAAAGCACCCTAGAGATTTACAATGCATAATGTTGAGCAAAACATGTTTGTATTAATCTTTAAAAATGAGAGACTTGACTCGTTTTCTTTATTAAAAAAAAAAAAGATAATAAAATAAACCTACTTCATTAAACCTTTGTGAACCCAAGTCCTTGTCCAGAATCTGTAAAATCTCCCTAGGTCATGAGAAGAGTACTAATGTATTTAAATTTCAGGACCTTTTAAAATAAGACCTACCTTCATATTTTTTACCTCCCTTTGTAATGAAAATGGGACCAGAGGGAAGGATTTCTGCATTAGATGAATTAATAATAAAAAGAGCAAAAGATCAGGGGTAATGGGATTTAATTCACTTCTAATCAACTCTTTTTGGAAAATGCACAAGGAGAAGTGGTCCATGAATAGTTGAACTCTTGTCCCACAAGCCAAGGTATGAATTTATACAAGGATATTAAGGGACAGATTGGTAGTTGCACTGGAGACGGTACAGAAGGGGAGTATGGAAAGCTGAACCTAGCGGCAGGACTCATGGGGCATGTCCAACAAGCATGTACATGCATTTCCCTGGGGACAAATAGCAGTGGCACATAGTTGTGCCACTGCTACTTGTTTCTGGGAAAAGCCCCTGCACGCATGCCCTGGCATGTGGCAATTTGCCCAGGTGGGATAAGAGAGGTTGGAGCCAGCACCTGGGCTGGCCCCAGCAGCCTTACCTGGGGTTCTGGGGGCCTCCCGAGGCTGCAGTAGTGGCGATCTGGGTGTGCAGAACCTAGCCAGCAGCTGGAGCGTGGCTCTGGCCAGCCAGGCTCCAGTTTTGGGGATTTGGCTTGGTGTCAGAACTGTCTCCTGGGCAGTAGAGTTCAGGGGCTGGAAAGTCTGTCCACACAGAACAGGAAGGTAGGGAAGAGGACACTGCATCTGTTTATCTGTGGAGAGTGGCCACACATTAATGGAACACGAGCTCAGTAACATGGATTAGAGATAAACCTGCCCTGAAGTGGCGTATGTTTAAGCCACCTAAAGTGTACTTAATGCTAGTTTCAGGTGTTAATGAGCAGACAAACTAGGGGTTAAGAGCTTCAGCAACCACCTAAAATTAATGTGTAACAAGGCCTAAATTACTACTTCCATCTCCCAGAGACTCTTACACACCTGGAATCATGGAACATAAATGACTTCAAACATTGCAAAACTCAAGATTAGGGACTCAATTTGCATGATCAACCTGGTAAATTGGTCCCATCTCAAACAGTGCTGCTAAGTCTTGTCTTGTTTATGAGGATCATTCCAAATTGCTATTACCCACTTATGTAGAAGATGTGCTTCGAGGGTGACCAGCTGTGGACTGGTCCTGTGCCCATCCTAGCTTGTAAAAGCCAGCCAGGGGAGACTAGGTCTACTACTGGCAGGGGTTGTCAACACCTCCCTTTGGGAGGGCCGGGAACCAAATACTTTTAAGTTCACAGTTGCCTGGCCCTAGCTCAGGAGCCCTCATTTGATGCTGGCTCCTTATACAGTTATCACCCTTGTCTCACTGCAGCCACATGCACCACCTCATTTTTTTAAACCATTTTTTTTAGATACCAGGATTTCACAGTATCTGATTTTTGCTCTGTGCTGAAAATATGCAGCACCGAGAACCTTTTCACATGTCATGTGTGTTTTGCAGCATCTCAAAAGCCTTTGAGGTGCCATAAGTGCATTTGCATGTTCATCTGGACATGCCCATGCGGTCTGTACTGGGTGGACTGAAGGGCTGAGAAAACTTATGGAACATGACTGATTATCCTTTTAAAATTGCTTCTCCCTCCCCTTTGCTGTGGTCAGAGGCTTTTTTTTTAGAAACTTCTCCACTGTAGCAGCACCAGGAGGGGAAAAGGCACTTCCCTCTGCTGGAACCTAGCTCTTGTGGGGTGGTGGGAGTGGAGGGAGGTGAGCTGCGAGGGGCCCCCAATCCTCTTCTTGTCCAGGGCCTGAAAAAGTCGTAATCCACCTCTGCATCTATATCTGTTTAGCTGAATGCAGAGTGTGTACAGTCCTGTTAATTTTTTTGTAACCTTTTTTTAAAGTGCCACAGTCTGACGGGTAGGGGTGTGTGAAATGGGCCATATTCTATTCTGATTTGGATACAGCCTGAATCAGGGACAGTAATTCAATTCAATTCGTTGATTTGGATCACTGTCCCCAATTCAATTCGGCTGAATCCAAATCTGAAGATTTGATTCTGATTCGGAGAATCAGCGATCGGGCAATTAGACATAGCTTTAAATGTTTTTCTATATACCTTGAGGTACCAGGCATGGCTTATGAATGCTACAATGGTGGGGTGGATGGAGTGTCCCACAGGAGTGTGTGGGGGGCCCCCGCATGCTTGATGCTTCCAGTCCACTTCCACGCCCGCTGCCGAGTGTACAGAGGCTCCTCCCCCACACTCCCCCCCCCCGCCGGCTCAGCAGTTGGCCATGGGGGGACCCCAGGTGCCCCCCCCCGACCCAGGAGGCACCAGTCACTGAGCTGGGAGGGCATGGGGGGACCCCCCAGCATGAACCCTGGCAGACCTGGAAGTGGACTGGAAGTGTTTCTGGTCGACTTCCAGGTTTGCTGCCAAGTTTCTGGTCATTCTGATCATCTGTGCCCCTAGTCTTGCTTCTTTTCCAGCAAAGAAAACAATTTCCCTGTTTAAAACATGCAACTGAATTTTGGGGGGCTGGTTTTGGGAGAGAAGGTGCATGTAGTATGTTAGTAAATACAGTATTCTTCCCCATTACAAGATAATTTCCATTACAAGAGTTTTCTAGTGCAGTGTTTGGTACCTAGTGCACATGTAGCACAGTGGCACTGCAGGTAGGTCACAAGGGTACCTGTAGAGTGTGATGGGGGGACTGGGGGGGATGCAGTAGCTTCTCCCTGAATGTTTCACAGTGCCAGTCAGCATTTGGATGGATGCATGCTGGCTTCTGAAAAGGAAACAGCAGGAACACCTTAATGCACTGCTGCTGATGCACTAAATAACTCTGCCGAGTGTGAGGTAATTGGCAGCCAGAAAAGTTTATTATCCCAGTTACATCTGTGATGGAGCTGTGAGGGGTAAGGTGCCTGTACTATGGTTTGCATCCATCTGAGGGATCCAGTGGCAGGTGGTGGTTGAAGGTGTAAGAATACTGGCCTTTTAAATGGCTGACACGAATGCACCTATGTTAGTTAGAGAGAGCTGTCTGTTGGCTGATATTTGAGTGATTAACTTTTTCAGACATCAGCAGAGCTGCTAAGCCTTTGTCACAATGAAGAGGAGCACAGCTTATTAGAAAAGAGGTTATTCAAATAATACTGTACTTGTTAGGAGATTTTCTCTGCTTGTAGCCTGAAGCAGAGCAGAACTATGACTGGGCACCTGTTAAAGCACTGTTTTCTACTTCTGTTGTCCTCAAGGGATGAGTTCCTAATCAAGTGCCTATAAAAGATTTTACATTCCCTTTCTGCTTGTTGTGTCACAAAGGTAGAAAAAAATTGGATTTATTAAGCAAAATCTAACAGAACAAATGCACGCAGCTATTGTTTCCTATGCATGATGCAATAGATATGATTGGCTTATCAGAAAAATCCTGAGGTGGTGACATGAAGGAACTGAACATATCTTGTTTGTAGTTGACTTACACTGCAGCAAAAGTACAGTAGAAATTAATGGTTATATTATTATTTTCAGACGGGATATTTCCACCTGCCACGTGAGGACTACTTCATTGAGCCTGTTCAAAAGTATCCAGTGACAGAAGGAACACCTCACCTACACATCATCTATAGAGCACATGTCCCTCAAAATGCTGAAAGGCAGAGACGGGAGGCCGTATTGGAAAAGGAAGGAGCTTGTGGATTGAACGGTATGACTTTTGTCAAAGCTTTCTCCTTGCTTGTTTTCTGCATTTTTTAATAATCTTGGTTCCCAAATCTTTACCCCTTCATTTTCAAATGTCAGGTCTTTATAAGTATAGAAGTTGAGTATTAGAAGTATGAGGCATTCACCAGAGACATACTGAGGCAGGACAGTTTTGTGGCCCTGGGTTTCTGGTGCGTTTCATGTCATTTCAACATTACCTCCATTTAAAGATTAAAGCTTGTGAGTATCACTGATACATTCTGAATGGAGACCTGATATCTTCATGCCAAGTGGAAGAAAATCAACCCAGCAGGTAGAGAACCACCCACTTGGAATTCCCTATAGCACCGGTGCTCAACATCTGCCCACTGGGCCAGATGAGTGGCTTAGGGCCAGTCCACAGTCTGATCAGACCCCATGTGCCAGGATTGGGTCTACACACCCCAACTGGGAATACCTAGCCTTGGCTGTCCCCTCCATGCTGGGATTGGGTTCTGAGGCCCCACACCAGCCCTGCATGCTGGGATTGGGCCCTACACACCTGACTTAGCATGCAGGGCTATGGCTCTTGGGAAGCTCCACAGGATGGTACCATGGCAGGGGCCAGAACTGGCCTGCAGGCCTTGGGTTGAGTACCCCCGCCCTGTAACAGTGTGATTATGGTGAGTTCAGATCCTCTCTGAAAGAGTTGGTATTGAACCGCATTCCCATTCAGGGTTACTATCCTAACCACTGAGATGCTGGGTAAAAGGAGAGTAGGTGGTGGTATCACTTTCTCCATTTTGTGAATCTAGTCAGTAAGCAAATATTACGTGAATTTGAGTGGAATAGCTCTGAAATAATAAAACTGTTGAATATTTATTCACCAAACCCTGTCCTTCCACCAATCCTAAACATTGTTTTGATTGAGTCTCAGAATTTCTTATTTCCACATGACTGTTAGAAGTGAGGCATGTAGATTTAGATGGTTTGGTATTAAAAACCTCCTTAATTTACTGTTGTATCTGAAGTGAAAAAACATTGAGAGATTACTTGTGATGAAGTGAATTTATTAAAAGCAATTTAGATGACATTACATGTTGCTACATAAATATGATTCTCTGGAGTATAATCCTTATTTGTTAGAAGTCCCTGGAAAACAGGAATGTATCTGTAGGGTGCGTTTTGCTCTTTCTAAATTACAATATTTAATACTTTGTTGATTAGGATGTTGACTGTTCTCCTTGAACTTCTTCCATAATGTCTTAACCTTGGAGCATTTACATCTAACCTGAATAAAACATTAGTGAAGGTATGGTAGGAGAATGCCCTTCCGAGACCAGGACTGAACAAATGACCTAACACAAAGTTAATCACAAATTGTATGCAATATTCAGGTTGAGTTCATGTTCCAAATTATACTGGTCAAAAAAAAAAAAAAAAAGATTAATTCTTTTCCAAGAATGAAAATTTGTTGTTGATGGGGCTCCTGACTTTCTGTGCCACAACTGCTGCTGAAGTTTTAATTGTATTTAATGATTATTGCAGAGTAAAAGGAACAGATTCATAGATTCATAGATGTTAGGTGTCGGGACCAAGGGCGGTCTAAGGCTATGGCCAGTAGCCCGGACCGTCAGGTGCGGTTTTTCCATGACGGAGTAGAGTTAGGCACGGAAGCGTATTGGTTTTACAAAGAAAACTTTACTTACACTGCCGATGGTCACAGTGCAGGAAGGAAACTTGCTTGAGTTGCAGTTGCACGCAAACAAACACAAGTGAGATCTCTTTCGAACCTAACCGAACCGAGATGAGTTGTCGATGTACGACTCCACGAGCGCTTCACACGGGGGTACATCAAATTTTCCACTATGACGGGGAGTGGCTAAAAGCTGATCAGGCCTTTATGTCCTCCTCCAAGACACACGCGGAGTTTGCTAGGCTCCACAGCACGCTCAGAGTTCCCCACGAGATGGTTGTGGAGTCCTCCAACTTGGGCGGAAACTGCTCTAACCTTTTATATGGCTAGCGAGCCAATTGCTAGCCGCCACGTAGGAATAATTTAGAATTGACCAATAGTGGGACACTAATTTGCATACGTGTGGCGGGAACTCTTTTGCACCGGGGATTTCTCTCTGCAGCTGAGAAATCCACCGTGCAAAGAAAGCTCCATGTCGCGGGAAAATTCCAATGTGCCGAGGCACTAAAAATCATTGAGTTATGACATTAGGGTCGGAAGGGACCTCAATAGATCATCGAATCTGACCCCCTGCATAGGCAGGAAAGAGTGCTGGGTCTAGATGACCCCAGCTAGATGCATATCCAACCTCCTCTTGAAGACCCCCAGGGTAGGGGAGAGCACCACCTCCCTTGGGAGCCCGTTCCAGACTTTGGCCACTCTAACTGTGAAGAAGTTTTTCCTAATGTTTAGTCTAAATCTGCTCTCTGCTAGCTTGTGGCCATTATTTCTTGTAACCCCCGGGGGTGCCTTGGTGAATAAAACCTCACCAATTCCCTTCTGTGCCCCCGTGATGAACTTATAGGCAGCCACAAGGTCGCCTCTCAACCTTCTCTTGCGGAGGCTGAAAAGGTCCAGTTTCTCTAGTTTCTCCTCGTAGGGCTTGGTCTGCAAGCCCTTAACTATATGAGTGGCCCTTCTCTGGACCCTCTCCAGGTTATCCACATCCCTCTTGAAGTGCGGCGCCCAGAATTGCATGCAGTACTCCAACTGCGGTCTGACCAGCGCCCGATAGAGGGGAAGTATCACCTCTTTGGATCTATTGGTCATGCATCTGCTGATGCATGATAAAGAGGCATTAGCTTTTCTGATGGCTTCATCACACTGCCGACTCATGTTCATCTTGGAGTCCACTAGGACTCCAAGGTCCCTTTCCACTTAAGTGCCACCAAGCAGGTCATTCCCTAGGCTGTAGGTGTGCTGGATATTTTTCCTCCCTAGGTGCAGCACTTTGCATTTCTCCTTGTTGAACTGCATTCTGTTGTTTTCTGCCCACTTGTCCAACCTATCCAGGTCTGCTTGCAGCTGTTCCTTGCCCTCCGGCATGTCCACTTCTCCCCATAGCTTTGTGTCATCTGCAAACTTGGACAGAGTACATTTCACTCCCTCGTCCAAGTCGCTGATGAAGACATTGAGAGTATCAGTCCAAGGAACGAGCCCTGCGGGACCCCACTGCCCACACCCTTCCAGGTCGATACTGACCCATCCACCACGACTCTCTGGGTGCGACCCTCTAGCCAATTCGCCATGCACCAGACTGTGTAGTCATCCAAGTCACAGCCTCTTAACTTGTTCACCAGTATGGGGTGGGATACCGTAACGAAGGCCTTCCTGAAGGCTAAGTATAAGACATCAACCCCTCTTCCTGTGTCCAGGCGTTTTGTAACCTGGTCATAAAAAGAGACTAGATTAGTCAGGCATGATCTGCCTGCCACAAACCTGTGCTGGTTTCCCCTCAGCATAATTTGTCCTGCCGGGCTCTCGCAAATGTGAGCCTTGTTAATTTTTTCAAAGACTTTGCCAAGGATGGAGGTGAGACTGACTGGCCTATCGTTGCCCGGGTCCTCCTTCCTCCCCTTCTTGAAAATGGGGACCACATTGGCCCTTTTCCAGTCCTCTGGGACTTGGCCCGTGCACCATGAGCGTTCAAATATTCCCGCCAGTGGCTGTGCAAAGACGTCGGCCAGTGCCTTCAGTACCCTCGGATGGAGCCCATCCGGGCCTGCCGACTTAAACACATCCAGTTCTTCCAAGTGACTCTGCACCATCTCAGGGTCTACGCATGGTAGTCTGGCACCATGCTGCTGCCTCTCTACAATCCCAGTGAGAGCCTTGTCTTGCCCCTCGCTTAGGAACACTGAGGCAAAGAACTCATTGAGGACTTCAGACAACTTTGCTCCCTTTTATCTCAAGCCCCCACACATGCTGTAGCTGTAAGCGTTCAGTAATCTTTACTATTTTCCAACACAAGTTCTCAGGACTGAAATGTGAACCGGTACACCTGCTGGGACCAAACCTGGAGGTTTCTGGCTATAGGGTCTTGCCTCTCCAATCAGGGTCTAACTGATCTATTTGGGGTGAGAAAAGAATTTCACCCCATAGTCAGACTGTTATGGATGGTGGGGGGGTTTGCCTTCCTCTGTAGTGGGGGAGGGACATGGTCCTTTATCTGGGCTCTCTTACACATATCCTGACAGCATTTCACAGAAGCTTCTGTAGATTTTAGATTATGGTTTGTAGGGGATGGTTTGGATAGGAATGATCCTGCCTAAGGCGGGGGGGTTGGATAAGACGGCCTCTGGAAGTCCCTTCCAGCCCTACTTCTCTGTGATTCTGTGAATTGGCTGGTATGTTGAAAGCTGAAGATTTTTGAGAGCAAGTACCAAAAACTTAGGGATAATGGGTTGGAGCATAAGTGAGGCAGCATAATTGTTGATCACTTACAAATATAAATGTTGTTGTATATTATGTGTGAATGTATAAGAATTTATTTAGTTCACTGGATAGAAAACTAAACCTAACAATGGCAAGCAGTCAGTAAAAATGTGATGTTGGCTGCACTGATGTAAACTGCAGACGTATGCTCTGGGAATCCCACTTTCCATTTATCAGGCTGCTGCCCCCAACTCAGGGTGTTCATCTGCAAGTGGGGGACCTCCAAAGGAACAAAGGCCACAGCAACATCTATTCTATATTCTACAACATCTGCTGCCAACTATTCTATGTTCTGTTGTTCATGGATCCCTTTCTATATATTCATTGAATGATTTCCCTCTCCCTGCATCTTAACAACAAGGCAAGAAAAAAATACACGAGTCTCTTCCAACCATCTCACCCTAATTCCTAATTTAAAGCTTGCTGTGCCAGAAGGCTTGGGTCTCAAAAACATCTCTTGAAAAGCGTCCTCTTTCTGCGAATGCTTCCTGATTGGCCAAACATCACAACCTTCTTCGTAACACCAGTGCCCTGTATGTTCACTATCTTGTCACACCAAAATCAGCACCAATTAACGGCAGGAAGCCTCTTTCACATCCTCACCAAATCAGCACCAATTAAAGGCAGGAAGCCTCCTTCACATCCTCAGCTGGAAGGCTTCTGTTTTGGTTACAATATACAGCCCCCAAAGATCTCGCAAACTCCGAACAATCAGCTAAGTGACAAACAAATATTCACTTACAAGGAAAGGGAATTCGTTTTTTTTTCTCACCAAGGACAAATCCCACACAGATTCTTTTGTTTTCTGGCCTCGCTAGTTGCTTAAAAATACTGTCTTCAGAGAAGGGTTTGAATGTGTGCCCTAGAGGACTCTGCAGGGTTGCTCATCACTTCCTCTTCCTGCTTCTAGGTGTCTCTGTGATTTGTAGTCCACAGTTGTCCTGCTCAAACTTACTTGGCTACAAGGGCCCCCTATATGACCCCAGACCCCAGCTATGGTTTGCTGGGGGGCAGTCCCTCCCCCCATCTCTTGCAGACTGGGCTGCATCCCCAGCCAGGCTTTCCCCTCCCACCTGCTTATTAGCCGGTTCTCACTGCCCCAGCTACAGAGTAGAGGGGCAGGGCCAGCACTGCTCGCTGGAGCAGATAGCCCAGCCCAGCCCAGCTCAGGGCTGGAAAGCATGCTGGGGACTATGATTTAACTTGAACCAGGAAGGGGTCTGGGACAGAAGTTTCATAAACCAGTTTGACCCAAATCAGTTAAGTCTGATACTGCATTCAACCAGGTTTACCTCAAACTGGTTTCAGCCATTTTCAAACTAGTTTAGGTGCACTGAATGTCTGTTCTGTTACAGGTTGAAACCAGTTTCTGGTCACTTAAACCAGTCTGTGTGCAACTTCTGTCCTTAGCCAAGGGGGATAAAGTAAGGTTGAAATGAAGACTAATTCTTGCTCTACTGACCTCTTGGGTGCTTACTTTGCAACTTCTTTAATAATGTTCTTTTAATGCAGCTTTTTGGAGTAATATGCTATGCTTTGATATTTTAGTATGTTGCTGAAAATCATTTCACAGCCACTTTCCATCAAGGTTAATTTCACATCAAAAGAGGACTTAGGAATGGAATTGCATTCTGAGTTCAGTATCATATAATGCAAGGGGCCTGATGTCATCAGGTCTTTTCGGTTCTGTTCCAGTGGATGGAATGGACATTTGAGGGGGTATTTGTTTATATTGCTCTGTCCAAAACTGTTCTGCAAAGTAGTTTGACTCTGAGTTGGACCTGAGCCATCACTACTTGAGGCAGGGGGAAATAGGGAATCATTCTTTTACTAAGCTTTACAGTCTCCTTTCCGTCAGGTTCTTACTGAATTTAATCACTTTAAGGATTCACTAGTATCAGCTATTTCTAACAAACTGTGGAAATGTGGATTGTTTTCTCTATTTGTGGTTTTGTGTGTTGGGTCTTTTGCTTGCTTGTTGCAATGAAAGATTACTTAACAGGCGCCTATGGTTTACAGAACTCAAATTGGTCTACAGTAAAAATGAAGCCTCTCAAAAGAAAATGTAATCATTGTTAAGAAGAGGAAGTGAGATCAGGTCGTGCAGTTGCCCACATCAAGGACCTGGTCTGTAATATTTTGGTATACCCAAGATACTTTCAACTCATTCCTACCTATACAAATTTGGGGCAGAAATAATCATTGAGAAATTTGTGTGTAGAGAGAAACACTTGTACTGAGCTCAACCTCTTTCATGTAGTAAGTTGAGGGAGTGAGACATTTCTAAAAAAATGCTTTAAAAATAATCACAAGTTATCCACATTATTTTGGGGGATTTCTCAGAGTCAAAATTATTTATGGGATTTTTTTAGATTAATTTAATTTGGAAGGATATGCAAATTATATAAAACAAGCTATAACTGGGTTTTCTTATTGTGATATCTGTAATTTTCTAGGCAAGGACTACTAGCAGCAGTGAACAATGCAATTAAATCAATATTTGTTAATCTAGGGCCCTCTTGTTCAAAATATCGTTTCTTTTTGGACAATGAATTTGCTACTGCCCAAGGGGTCTTCCTTACCCAGAATTCCAAACAGTGGAATACCTGATGGTTAAAGCTGATTCAGAGTTTGAATATCTAGTCTGTGGGAAATTTGGGAGGGAGGAAATCGTCCATTTTGGAATAAAAAGTAGAAATTTTGAAGTTCCTGACTGAAGGAATAATCAGGAAAAAAAAATTGAAATCAAAGTCTTTATTTCACATTCTGGTTCCAACAAAGTAAACTTGTAGTAACAAAAACCTGTTTCATTGGAGAACTGCCCAACATTTTTTCTGGTAAGGTACTTGAAATTACTTGGGGAAGGGAGGGAAAGTCATCAGACAAGGGGCTAGAACTGTTAAATGTCTATAAGCCTCCCTTTTAGAAATACCAGAAAGTAGACCAGAATGAGAATCATAAATTCATAGGTTTGGAAGGGACCTCAAGAGTCATCTAGGCCAAACCATCTAGGCAGGATTTGATATTCCTAATCCAGCCGAGACAGATGTCTACCCCACCTCATGAAAACCTCCACTGAAGGAGATTGTATAACTTCCCTAGACGGCTTTTTCCATTATTTTATTGCTTTTACAGTTAGGGAAGACTGTTTCCTCCTCTAAGATGTGATCTAAATCTGCTTGCTGTTGTTTCCAACCATTTCCTTGCATCCTACCCTTGGTGATATGGAAGAATATTAATGCTTCCATCATCAACTTTCATTTGAATTTCAAATATTTGAAAACTGCTATCCTGTTGCTCCCTTAATCTCCTTTTCTCCAAGCTAAAGACAAGGCTGAAAGAAGGAAAAGTGAATCACAGGTCTCCTGAAGAGATAAAGGGGCTCTTGATCTCCAAGTGGTAAGGCAGGGATATGTGTGCAGATTTTATCCATTGACTCATATATGTCCTGTGCTATCTGAAAGTATAGTGCCTGTATTCAGACGTTTCTTTGCAAGATCAGTGTATTTGTTTATTGGGAATATATAAGGTTAAATGACAATTTATATTTATACCATATACTGCTTACCATTTACCATTTAGTGACCTCCAACAGGAACAGCCCCAGCTCAGGCCCTTTATGTCTTTGCAGTGTGTCCAGTGCTGTCCAAGCCCCAGGCTGCTGGCTGGAAGCAGCGGGTGTGGGGCAGCAGACATGGCCAAGCTGCTGGGGGCACTGCCCAGCTGTGAAGCCACTGTTTCCCATAACCCCTACAGGCAGGGGCTAGGGCTGCAGGTGGAGCCAGGTCTGTGACCAAATCCCACAGCCTTGGGGATGGTGGGAGGGAGGGAGCTGCTGGGCCTCCTCACAGGGCTTTTCCACCACAGCCATGAGACCCTGAGCTGATGGTAGGTCTGCCTAGGCCTCCTGCAGCAGCAGGGTCCAGGCAGGGCAATGGGAAATGGGCTTCTCACACCTCCCGCCATGCTTTTGCCACTTCTACCTGGAACTTGAAATAGGGTAGCCATCATAGAGAACAGTCCGGTTGTCCTCTGTCCTCCATTGATATGAAACTGGATGCCTTTATGTCCTCTATTTTTCTCTTCAAGAGAAAAATAGAGGACATAAAGGCGTCAGGCTTTGTATCAATAGTGGACGGAGTAGCAGAAAACTGGAGAGTCCTCTATGATGGTCACCCTTCCTAGAAGGCTCCTCTGCACTGCCAGGCTGGTCCCCCCTGCCAGCTCACCCCTGGAGGGGAAGGAGGGGTCTGTCCCAGTGGGGCAGCCTCTGCTGGGTGCAGTGTCCTTCCCGCTTCCACCCATGGTGCTGGGGTCACATGGGCCTGATCCAGCCTTGAGGTAAGGCTGACTGTGCACCTGGCTTGGCCTGAGGAGGGCCCTGAAGTGGGTGGTACTAGGTCTGAGGGGTCATTGTTGGCCCCCAGGCATTCCTGAAGGGCACCTGCAGAGCAGGGATCCCTGGAGGAGCATTAGGGCTGCAACAGTGGCCTCCAGGCTGGTCTGCCATCCCTGAGATTGACTAGTTACTATGAGACAGATCTTCAATTTTTCTTTCCTCTTTAAAAGTATGGCAGAAATTGTTTGTCATTTCTTTTAACAGCAGAGTTCTTTGTTTAACTCCTTGGAAGGGAAAGAAAGCAGGGCACACTTTTATTCTTGAAGGATAGCCTCTCTTTTGTTGAAAGAATATTGGATGCTTAGCCAACATAAACAGGCCTACTGGCCAGAAGTTCCCTGCTGCATACTTTATAACTAGCTTATCTTCTAAAGGAATTGCACTGACATTTTTCTAGTGTCGTGGTTGTTCTATATTTATCCACATCAAATTCAAGTCAACCTCATTCTTTTTTATCTTCTCCAAAATACCAGAATGACACCTTTTTTTAAGGACAGACTCTCAAAAGAAAAGCTCAGGTAAACAAATTGCACTGCAGTAACAAAGAGGGATGAAGTAGATGTAAATGGAAAAAGCATCTTTCTCACCAAGCCACTTTGCTTTACCCAAAATATTTCTGATACTCTGTTTAAAAAGCATTTGCCATACACAAAAATCAAATGAGTGCCTTCAGTCAGAATGACCTCTATTTTAAGTACAGCAAAATTAAACAAAATTCTCCAAGAACAAACATGCAAAGCCTGTCCCCTGGAACAGTTTGCCCTGAGATGAACATAGTGAATGCTTGTAGACAGAAGAACACTTAGACAAGTAAAGATGAAGTATATAGGAAATAAAGACATAGCAGCTGAATTACTTTAATAATGTGTAAAATAATCACGTTTAACTTCTTGATAAGAATGTAACTCTTTCCCCAAAGATTTGGGAAAAATGTATAGCAGAGGAACCTTCTCTCAAATCTGAGGTAAAATGAGTTTTTATGTGCACAATTGATCTCTGCTTGTGTTGATCAAGACATTTTCCCTATCTCCTGCTCTCCTTCCTAACAAAAAAGGAAATGAAAACTAAAATACTTTCCTATTTGTATAATTTCTGGATCTCATTCTTGGGAGCTAGAGCATGACTGACATGTTATTCTTATCCTGATTTCTTGTCTTTTGATTGCTGTCAAAAGTCCTATTATAAAAAGAAAACTTGCAGTATGTCAATAGGCAAAAATGTGATGACAAATCCTCTTGCTAAGCAGGGTAAAAAGACTGGGTTTAATTAATGTGAAAGGTTTTCAGAGATCCAGCGTCCTGCTTTAACTTCATTTTATTGAGGTATTGGAGTGGGCAGCAAAAACCATTACACCAGAATGAAATGTACTGCTCTAAGTACATCCTTTTTTATGTCTTTGTTTTGGTCTGTCCCTGCCCATAGTTGCATAATTCTCTGATGTCACCAAGCATTTTTCATATGTAACAGAGCATTCAGCTCTGGATGATTAGATCACGGGTTCTGGCACCGGGTTAAATATGACGTAATGATTTTTCCTCCAGTATAGATTGTAATGCACCTGTGATAAGCATGAAAGACACTGTCATTTAAGAGTTAGGCTCTGCAGCCAGACTTGCAGATGTTCAATGAGATATTGCCTCGCTTGGTGCAAATATATTGCCCTGCCAGCCAGACAGACACCTGTACAAATTATAATTCTACAGCCTTCCTTGAATAAGGAGCTGTATGTAAGACATCATAATACTTCCTTTCCCTTACCATGGTGAAAATGAGGGCATCAGAATACAAATCAGTTATTGAGAAGTAAATCAATGGGCGAACTTACAGCGTGTCAGAAGCTCCACGGTAATGCATGGGCCTGCCTTTATCTTGTGTTAAATAAGCTAACCTGAGGTAGCCTGCCCTTCAGTGAAAGAAGTAAAGGAAATGAAAGGGAAATCCCTTTACTTCTTTATTGCAGAAACTCATGGGTATGCTCTAAGTCATTTCACCCTATTATGTGGAATAGATGGAGCAACCTACTCCATCCCGTACACCTAGTCTGTGGTAGGGAAAGGAGGAATGGAGTGGCTTGAGCCAGGATTTCTTCTGCTCTGCCCACTTATTCTAAGGGCACAATATTCCTGCAACAGGGAGGTCTGTCCTCTTATAAAGGGACTGTCAGCCCTTTTAAGGAAGATCAGCTGGGGGGGGGCACATGCCCCCCATGCTCCCTTCCTGCTTTGCTCTGCTCAGCTCCACTCTGACTTTGCCACCCTTGGAGTGGGGCTCCACGCTCTGCTTAAGCTGCAGCAGCTGCTGGGTCCCATAGCTATCGCATCTGGAGCCCCCCTCTGGCAGGGCTGATGGGGGGCAGGGGTCTGTGGGTTGGGAGACATGGGCACTAGCAGGACTAGGGAGATGGGAGGCTGTGGGTTGGAAGTGAAGAGCACTGGGAGGGATGGGGATTTGTGGCTTGGGAGTGAGGAGCATGGGCAGGGGCAGGGCAGGGTTGCTCAGCACCACAAAGCGGGGGATGGGGGGAAAATGATGGACCTGCAGCTGGACCTGCATCCTGGTGAGCAAAGAGGTCAGGGGAAGCTCTGATTTTTTGGTAGGCTTCCAAAAAGCTTTAAAATACTAATTATTTCATTAAAACATTATGTTCAACGGATACACACATATATATATATAGTTGCATTTCATTTTAACTGTGGAAAAAAACATGAATTTGGGGTTTTTTAATCAGAGAATTTTGGATTTTTATTAGAGAATTTGGGGGTTTTAAACAGAGAAAACCAGGATCCCTGCTGATCAGCAATTGCATGGCTGAGTAAGGATGGCTCTCTAGCCACATATGAGCAACATCTGATCATATCACCATATGGCAGCTCATATTGATATTTCTCAGAAAATTGGTGTATGAAACAGCTTCTGTTGTGATAGCAAAAGGGGACAAAAGCTCATTAGAAAAGGAATGTTAAAGCCTTAAGTTTATATTTTTGGGATCTCAGTTACATCCAAAACAAATCTCAGAAAGGAGAATCCTGCACTTCCCTGCCTATTCAAAACAGGTATATTAATTGCATTGGGTTAATTTTTCCATAGAAAGTTCTTGACATAGATACACAACTGTGGAAAATGCACAGATAAAAACCTTGCTGAGTGTCTTTGAACAAAACCCAACGAACTCTCAAACACCGTTCCCACTCCTCAGCAAAAAACCGAGAGGCAAACCCCGTCTTACTCTGCACTGCTACAGAAAACCCTAAACACAGAACAGCAACATGTGTGTGGCAGATATTCTATAAACAGTCAGTAAACTCCTGTATTTTGGAGTATAGGATGGCATGGTTTATTTGGCTTTTTAGCTGGGAAAAGATTACGTGTGAAATAATTGAAAACAATAAACTGTCTAAACACAGACTCTTGCAAAATTATCACTTAATATTTTAATTGGGCTTTCTTGCCCTCGCTTGCCTATTTATTTATAAAAAATATTTGTTGCAAGTTTTATTCACAAACATATCTACACTCTTTGTTAAACGTGTAGAAATTAAAACAGCCCAACTAGAGAGACACCATTTACTTAATAGCTGTTCAGAGTTGGTGACAGTATATTTGTTTTAGAAAATTAATTGGTCATTGTCCAAGATAAGTGAGTGCCCACTCTGGTGCAAAGCTAAAATGTCAGTACTGTACAATCAAGAGATGTCTAGTTTTTCAGTCACTTACCTCAAATATTCCAAAGGCCAAAAAAGCTATTGACATATCTTCAAAGAATGACTAATCCTTCACTTAAAGAGAGAGATTTTTCCATTTTGTGGGGGCTTTTTAGAAGTGTCTATGAGCACCTTGACTGTGCAGTTGCCTCTTATTTTCTGTTTCCTATTTCTTGTGGACTTTCAAATAAAACTTAGTTCAACAAACAGTCCATAGTAACTTCCTTGACCTGAAACAAATACATTACCGTGTCCTTTTTTTAGAGATGCAACTAGTAATGAAGTTTCCAAATGCTGCTCTCACATAAATTACCATTAAATTAGATAAAAATAATTTCAGAAAAGAAAAAGGAACTCTCTAATTTAGTCTCTTTCAGGTTGCTACAATGAACTTGAAATGAACATTGTCAGAAAACAAATTTTTGTTCAAAACAGGAAGTCCTGTGCTTTGAAATGTTTCATAGTTTTCTTCAAAAACATCTAATTGCTTCTTGTCTTGAGCATGTTTTATTTTTAAGGAAGAGACTGTCTCTTTTTTTTATCCACAGTGTGCTGTATCAGGTTTAAGTTGTTGGAAAATGGCTTCTGGATTTTAGATACTTTTCTTCTAAATAGTTATAATATAGACTCAGCCAAAACCCCAATTCTAATCACTGTGGAAGTTTTGGAGCTAGAGGAAAGCTTAATGTTTGACCAGTCAAGCCTCCACACTTTCCCCCATTTACTTGACCAGTGTTGACTGACAAAGCCCAGGTTATGACACCCCTGAACTCTGTGAACATTTGAGTTTCATGATGTGGTCAAAAGTTTAACAAGGGGTGCTTCATGCGTGTACTGAATCATTTATGTTACATTTGACATTACCTTGGTAAAATACTCACTGAACCCACTCAGGCATCTGCCAGTGGTTTTTCTCTGTGGCTTTTATATCTAATGACTATTTTTTATAGTAGCAATAATGAAGTTAGTGAATGGACATTCAAATTGGGAGCTGTATTGCATCTCCAAGAAGGATACAGCAATAGTAGAGACCCCACAGAAAGCTGGAAGTTCACCAGAGAGAACTTGGCATCATGGCTGTTTTATGAGTAAAACAGCTTGTTAGCGATTTTGCCCTCTGTCCCACACCAACAAGTGGAACTAATTTATTTCCTTTCTTATGGCTAGCATTTCAGGGACACTTTGAAATGCTCATTTGAGATGCTTCCTCCCCCAAAACTAACTTGACTGTACATGGTTCAGGTTCAGGTCTGTCCCCCACCCCTTTGCAGCTTCTGCCATCAGAAGTTGCATAGCGTTTTGAATTTTTGCCACCCACTTTACACAGAGTTACATTTTCCAGGCTTTCTTTACAAGAAAGATTTTTTTTTGTCGTTCTCTTGTAAAGGAAAATTTAAGCTTTCATATACAAAGGCTGGCGCTATTGGCAAGGGGCTCACAGGGCTTCTCACACAGCAGTGCGAGTTTTGCTGCTTGGACCCACCTCTGAATAGTGCCGCCGAGTGCACCGGCCTTTTATCAATACAACCGCAACACCTTACGTTATGAAGCACCTTTAGGTAATTTTCTCCTGTTTCTTTACCACACAGCTATCGTGCCACCCACAAATTTTACTTTGGATATTTAACTGTACCCTCAGGTGGGCAGAAGTCACTCTTGATGACAAACATTGACGTAAACTAGGCAGAACTGTGCCAGTCCTTGTATCATAATGAACAAGCACACAATTGCTCTAAGGAGGACATGATAGGGAAATGTTACTTTTAAACATTGGGCTAGAAACAAAAAACAGAGATACATTCACCAAGAGTTTAAATTGCAGCAGTCACGTCAGGCCCCGCAACACTGCATTTTCTGTAGGAGGCCCTCAACTCTTCATGTAGGATAACTGGTGCTGAAGACGGCAGTCTTTGAACTCAGGGGATTTTGATTTAATTCACTCAGGCCTTCTAGCAACTCAGGAAGCCTCTTCTTAATCTCTTTCCAGTTCTAAAACTGAGTATTTGAGTCAATCAGTCCTCATTTCAGTTTCCTGAGCTGCTTTTTCACTTTAATACTCCCTCTTCCCCCCCCCCTTTTGGGTTCATGTATAAATGAACTTTTACCTCAAAGGGTTTTTACAGACAAAATTAAATGCACTCAGAGATAAGAATTATAAAAGTGAAAGCTCCATGGTTTATTTCCTGAATGTCATAGAATTTAAAACTTCAGCAGTCAATACCAGTTTTGTGCACAGAGAATATTAAGAACAGCATGTGCCAGCTGTGCCAGAGAATTTCAAGATGTCAAATTAGCATAATTCATTTCAGTAACTCCATTTGGTCCCTTCTCTTTCTCAGGTCCCAGGTTTAGAGACAGGTTGGTCCCAAAGTTGGTTATGTTTTGTTTCAGAAGCTGCACAGAGGCAAAATATCACTGACTTCAGGTCTTGCAGTTGCCCATCTTACAGCATTAATTTGAGATGCATGAAAGGCAAGTCCAGTCAACTGAGGGGCGGGGGTCACCAAAGAACTAGTGTGTTGCTCTCCTTCAGAGTGAGCTGATGGGGCTGGTAAGCTTCAAATCACACTTGCTCATAGTTGCAAGCTTCTCTGAGAACTGGAAAGGAGAAAAACACTAGCTGATTTGGAAAAGGGGCAAACAAATAATGCTTAATGAACACAGAGAGAAGAATGCTATGGCATATTCAGTCTTGGCACTGCGATACATTTCCCTTGGGACTAGGATTTTTAAGAATTCACATTTCTAGAATCAGTTGTGAACTACTACTGCTATCATGCATGCATTTTCTCTCCATACCAGAAATGCTGGATTATTGATATGTTGCTATCATGCAATTATTTTCATAAGCAGATATGAAAGCATTTCACAAAGGTGTGCAACTGCCTCCCTGTTATGGAGGGTGCATTTGAGGTGCAGGTAACTTGCTGAAGGACAGGGAGTCAGTGGCTGAGAACTATGAAAAGCCCTCGACTTCTTTACTCTCTCTTCGGTGATTTGTTCTCTGGCACATTCTGCCTCCAGTCCACACAGTAAAACGTTGCCAGAAAAATCCATGTTGGCTGCAGTGTTTTAGGGAAAGTTCTATCAATTTTAGGTGTTTCTAAATCACGCAGTACTATAGTATTAAGGGGCAAGGGAGTGGGATCCACTGAAGTAAATAGGGCTTTCAGGCCCAGCTATTTCAATTTGTAGATGTTTATCTGTTTGTTCTCCCTTTCTAATGACTTGTGTTCCCTTTGCCGGTTTCTCATTTTCTCTGTTTGCTCCATGTCCATTCAGTTCCCCGCTTTCCCTTCAGAATAGGAATCAACTGACCCACCCCGTTCTCATTAAAAAGCTTGGTGACTGTGGCATTGATGCCTACACAGTCTGATGGGTCGCAAACTGGCTAGGGGTCCGCACCCAGAGAGTGGTGGTGGATGGGTCATATTCAATCTGGAGGGATGTGGGCAGTGGACTCCCCCAGGGCTTGGTCCTCGGGCCTGTACTGTTCAATTTCTTTATTAACGACTTGGACAAGGCAGTGAAAAGCACCCTGTTCAAATTTGCTGACAACACCAAGATTTGGGGTGAGGTGAGCACACTAGAAGGGAGGGACAGGATACAACTGAGCTTGGACAGGTTATAGGGGTGGGTGAATGTGAATAGGATGGGATTCAATACTGACAAGTGCGGGGTACTACACTTGGGCAGGAAGAACCAGCAGCACACCTACAGGCTGGGGAACTCCCTTCTTGAAAGGACAGTGGCAGAAAGAGATCTTGGAGTCATTATCAAATCTAAAATGAACATGGGCCGCCAATGTGAGGACGCGGTCAGGAAGGCTAACCGCACCTTGTCATGTATCCACAGATGCATCATGAGCAGGTCCAAGGAGGTGATCCTCCCCCTCTATGCAACATTGGTCAGGCCCCAGTTGGAGTACTGCGTCCAGTTCTGGGTGCTGCACTTCAGAAGGGATGTGGCCAGCATCGAGAGGGTCCAGAGGAGGGCCACCCGCATGATCAGGGGGCAGTAGGGCAGACCCTATGGGGAAAGGCTATGAGACCTGAACCTGTTCAGCCTCCACAAGAGAAGGCTGAGAGGGGATCTAGTGGCCGTCTATAAACTTACCAGGGAGACCAGAGGGGAATGGGTGAGACCCTGTTCCCCTGAGCACCTCCTGGAGTAATGAGCAATAATGGTCACAAGCTGCTTGAGAGTAGGTTCAGGCTGGACATTAGAAGGCACTACTTCACAGTCAGGGTGGCCAGGATCTGGAACCAGCTTCCAAGGAAGCCCTAAGGCTCCTATCTTAGGGGTCTTTAAAAGGAGGCTTGATAATTACCTAGCCGGGGTCATATGAGCTTAAACTTACCAGGGGTCATATGAGCCCAGTATTCATTCCTGCCCAGGTCAGGGGGTCAGACTTGATGATATGCTCAGGTCCCTGCTGACCCTACAACTATGAACCTATGAACTGGCAGCCCTTTTTTATATAGCATAGAAAAACACTGCTTTTCTGTAATAATCAGCAAGGAAACCAATTTAACTAGAGTTTAAAACACAAGGAGAAAACATTAGGGCCAGGTACTTAAGTTATATTTATTGCATGGTTGGCGCACAGAAAACGCTCTACAGCTGTAATCGAACAGATGGTCAAGGCACATAGAGGTGGATCCCACTCTAATATAAACCTGGATGGATGTGGTATCAGACGTCAGTGCTGTACATTGGAGTGCTGTAACAAACATCTGTACCACATCCCATCATGACTCATAGTAGGTTGCACCTGGCCAGCAACCCATGGGGCTTTGTGGCACCCCACTCATCCCCCTACTCCCAAGGCAGCACTTTAGCCTCAGCCAGAAGTTGTGTGATCTGCCTGAGCGCCAGGCCGACCCTGACCCTGGGCTGTCACTGACAAGAGTTAGTAAAGCCTCTGTTCCCAGGCCTGTCCACATTCTCCCTCCAGGTAGCATAGGCCCGTCCACACAAAGAGAACTGATCATTACTGTATTTTTCTTATTGCATGTTGTCATAGGTGCAGGTGAGCGAGTGCTGAATGTTGGTCTGCTGCTATTTTGCCTCTGCTCACAGTTAAACTGTCTTAAGAACTTATTCATCTACACTGATTTCTGACAATGGGAAAGTTCCCTAATAGAAGTAAAAAATGTACTTGAACATGGCCAAAATGTACATTAGCACACCTACGCATACTAACATGCAGAGCCGTCTGCAGGGGTGTGCGGGTTCCAGGGCATATCAGCCTGTGGCGGGGCTAGGGGCAGAGGGTGAGTGGCTGGAGCATGAAGCTGGCAGCACACGGTGGTTGCGTGAAGTGGCGGTGCCTTCAGGGCCTATATGGCACTGTCCCCGGCCCCCCTAGAGTGCAGGGCCTGGGGCAGTAAACTCAATTCATTCCCTTCAAAGGACAGCTCTGCTAACATGTAATATCACTACTTTCCAGCTTGTCTGGGGAAACCAAATGCATGTGTAAAATGCAGATTATGAGAAGCACTTACACTACCTGTGCTCAATACAGGATGCAGGACCAGAAACCCATGAGTCCAGCTCACAGACATGAAGTCCAAGAAACCTTGGATGCATTAAATGACCCGTAAAGAAGCAGAGAGTGTTTTTCTGTTATGTCTTAAAGCCAGTTTCTAATAATCCTGGTCACTTGAGTAATGGTTTGCAACCATGTGTACTTGATAGAAAGGTGGTGCAGACAGTCTGTTACTGAGTTTGAGGCATGCTACTGGGAGTCCCATGGATACATATATAGGACAGCTAGCCTTTTTGTCAAGCTCCTATGTTGTTTGTTTTACTAAGTACCATTGTTCAGTTGTTGCTTTTCCTGGCTATATGAATAATAATATCCAATGGTCTTGCTAGCCTTCATGTGGTGTTCCTTTCTTACAGCCACTCAGCAATCACATAAAAACCGTCTAGAACATAGTGTCTATGATGTTTCCCTTAAGAAACACCTCACATTCTTCAATGGGCAGAGAGGAAACTTTCTCTGCCTTCCCCATGTGCTTCCTGCAAAAGAAGCAATGATTGTACTTCCTTTTGTACACCCAGTAGATTCAATAAAATCTGTACAGATTTTGGAAGCCAACAGATGAAGAGGGTCACTCTCCTAAAGCCCTAGTGAGTGAAGCCAGTCAGGTTGTCCTAGTTGCCATCTCATGCCCCAGAAATGACGACTTAGGATCACCAAGTATTTGATACTGTGTCAATATTTCAGCAGCCCTTTTTTAATTGCCTAATTAGCTGGCGCCCTAATATTACCAGCCATTTGGAGGTATTGTGTATTTGCAGGACAGGCAGTGGAGACAAAAAAATCTCCTCCCTCCCACTCCCCAGCCAGGACAATACACTGTTTACCAAGAAATTGTTGGAAGGTTTTAAAAGGCATTGAATGTTTGTATTCAGGGCAATAACACTCCCGTTGTGTGTTTTCTGAAGTGGTCTAATGCATACTGCAGTGAACTTTGGGGGAGAGGTGATTAATTAAGTGTATCACAAAGTCCTTCAGTTGCATGCAATTTGTTGAAATGTAGTAACACTTAAATCTGAAATTGCGGTAATTGGTACAGGATTGAGTCTACTGTACTGTTTATGCTGTAAGGTACATCTGTAGCCTGCAGCCTGCCCTTGTTTTGTCTTTTTGCAATGAATCAGAGAAATTGCCTGAGCCTGGGTAATCATTATTAGCAGTTCAACAGTTTGGGGGAAGGAGGGAAGAGAAGACAGCACATTCAGGGGTGAATGAAGTCAACTAAGGCTTATTAGATGAAGCTGCTGAACTCTATGCACCTGTAAAGAAAATAAGAATAAGAGCCAGTTGTATATTTTAATAGTACTCCACTTCATCTGAAGGCTTTTGTGGGGAAAAAATAACCCCCCCAAAAAAGGAAACGGAATTTCTTGTTTTTGGCATCTAAAATCCATAATATCTACTCTCTCCATCTTGGATTTTCCGAAGTGATTTCAGATGCATCTGATGCAGTAAGTGGCTGCTTACACTCAGAAGTATTTTCTAATGTCCTGATGTGAACAGTGTGTTTTTCAAACCAAGTTTATGTTTGCCTGAGAATTAGGTTAGTTCTCAACTCTGAACCAAAAACTTGCTGGACTTGTCTAGTTTATTCAAAAATCTCTTTCACTTAGAGAAGGGTTAAAGCCTTAAATTTGAAATGTCAATTTAGGTTGCATTATAGTTTTGGATATGAACCTGGCATATGGTTTTGGTTCCAAGAGTAGAGTAGTTCTGCTTGTGTCTTTTCTTGAAGAGTTACAGCTCTGGATGATGGAAAATAATGAGATTCATAGATGTCAGGGTTGGAAGGGACCTCAATAGATCATCGAGTCCGACCCCCTGCATAGGCAGGAAAGAGTGCTGGGTCTAGATGACCCCAGCTAGATGCTTATCTAACCTCCTCCTGAAGACCCCCAGGGTAGGGGAGAGCACCACCTCCCTTGGGAGCCCGTTCCAGACCTTGGCCACTCGAACTGTGAAGAAGTTCTTCCTAACGTCCAGTCTAAATCTGCTCTCTGGACGTTAGGAAGAACACTGTTCACATCAGGACATTAGAAAATACTTCTGAGTGTAAGCAGCCACTTACTGCATCAGATGCATCTGAAATCACTTCGGAAAATCCAAGATGGAGAGAGTAAATATTATGGATTTTAGATGCCAAAAACAAGAAATTCCGTTTCCTTTTTTTGGGGGTTATTTTTTCCCCACAAAAGCCTTCAGATGAAGTGGAGTACTATTAAAATATACAACTGGCTCTTATTCTTATTTTCTTCACAGGTGCATAGAGTTCAGCAGCTTCACCTAATAAGCCTTAGTTGACTTCATTCACCCCTGAATGTGCTGTCTTCTCTTCCCTCATGAGAGGAGATGATTTTTCCTTATCTCTATTTCAGACCTTCTCCGTAATCTTCTTCTTTTTAATCTATTATACCTTTCCATACAGTATCTACTACCATGAGTCTTCCCAATTTTCTACCTTGCTCAGATCCCCTTTCTAAAAAAGTTCCAGACCCCCCTCCCTCCAAGTCCAAGGGATACACATGATGGAAGGACTTCCATGTGGAAGCCATTATCTCAGCTGCTCAGCTCTCGCTACCAGGGTGACTTCTGTGTTCTGCACTTGGACAGGTTGGCAAGCAGCCCACTAGCACTTTTCCTCATCCCCTGTGACCCTATCTGTGAATGAAGGCCACTGGGCACTGACTGATTCTGATTGTCAGTGCAGGCACTCTCTGTATCAACCCCCAACCCTCTTTCTGCAAATGCAGAATCCCAGCCCTTGATATGCAGCCCCTCAACTCTCCCCAACTCCTGTAAACCTCTCCCCCTTGTCTGCTGGCTCCACGTCTATGTGCAGAAGGCCAGCTCACAGCAGCCAGAATGATGAGCCCAGGATAGGCAGCTGAACACCTGCTGAGTGAATGAAAGGCATGTGTACAAGGTGCCAGCAAAATGAAGAGGAGATGTTACAAGCCTTTGTTGCAGCCTCTGAGCTCAAGCTGCACACCCCAGACTCCTTTTGCCAGGGACTGCAAGATCAGCAGGGGGAATGCATTGGGACATGTACGGGGGAAATGGACAGCCTGGGGCATGCTTATAAACGGGTTACTGAGTTAAATGACAAGGGGCTCCAAATGGCCACCTGCTGTTTGGAGGAGGCACCCTGTGTTGCTGTGGAGCTGAGAATCACTCATGGTCCTGAACCACTGGCAGTCTATAATGAGGGGCCAGAGGATCCTTTGGCAGGAGACCCATGGCTTGGTGCCAGGGCATGGGCACTCAAAATCCTTCAGCCCTACCCATCCAGGGAGGGCTCCCGGTTCACATGGGTGAGAAGGCAGTGAGCCAGGGCTCTGCAGATCTAGACAGCCTGCTGCAGTGCAGGGCTGGGGCCATAGATATTGGTGAAGGGTTTTCCCTCCCCACCATCCATGCACCACATGTGCTCACTGCTTGCAGTGTCAAGTCTGGTCCATAGGGGAAGTGCTCCTTCCAGGAGTCCAGCTGCATCCCATAGGTCCTCATGAGCCAGGGCTGGAGGGAGTAGGACAGGCCTCTGAAGAGGATTGCAGGGGCAATGACATTGGAGATGATGGAACTGGGGACCCTGGGAGCTCTCCATTCCCTGAGGTGATGAAGAGTGGATGGGGAGTTGTGCAAAAGGTGGGCGTCACCATCATCAGCTCCATAAAAATAGTTGGTGGCCTAGTTGTGCCCTGGATGGTTATGTGTGTACTAGTGTCCAGGATACCTGGGTTCTGGGGGGGGTGGTGCACACACTCACACACATAGACCCCGGGTGTCTGAGATATGCCACACACATACACACAGAACCCAGGAGTCCAGGACACATGGACACACATGCACACACACACTACCCAGGCATCTGGGACACATACACACACAGACACACACTTGGTAGGTGCAGGGTGTGCTGGGTGGGCATATGTGAGATAGCCAGCTGATGGCTTATGGCCATGACAAGCCAATGCCACATCAAATCCAGGCGGGTGGGCAGCTGTGATGTCCCTGCCAGGCAGTCAGGGATGGCTCAGCCATTTGGCCGTGCTGGCAGGCTCTGAGCACTGCCCTACCCCCCACTTCCACCCACAAGGGGTAGCGTGTGTCTGCTTCTTCTTGACCTAACCTTGGGGGCTTAGAGTAAAGCTTGGAAGTTAAAGTGCTTTCACTGCGGGCATCTTGAATGCCTGTACTAAGCCTCTAAGACAGGGGTAGGCAATGTTTTTGGCTGGAGTGCCGAGAAAACCACGATGTCTACTTTGTAAGGTGCCAGAGTGCCAGCATGCCACAAAAAGAAAACTGGGGTAGGGGGTACATGGCAGGATGCACTGCATATTCATATAGTTAATAATAATAAATGTTGCTTTTATGGTAAAAATCAGGTTTTCTAAGCATCCTAAATATGGTGACAATAAATAAAACTTCAGATACTACCTTTGTTCTTGTGTATCCTTTTTTGTTAAGCATGTTGTGATGAGTGAGAGAGAAAAGAGAGAGGGAAAGAGAAAGAAAAAGGGAAGAGAAAGAAAAAAGGACAGAAGAGAGGGGAAAAAAGGAATGAAGAGGTTAAGAGAGAAAAAAAAGAGAAAAAGGAGACAAAAAGAGGGGAGACAGAAAAAAAGAGAAAGAGAGAAGCAAGAGAGAGAAAAAAGAAAAAGAGAGAGAAGAAAAAGAAACAAAAAGAGAAAAAGAGGAGAGAGAAAGAAAAAGGAGAGAGAAAAGAGAAAGAGGTTGTATCCTTTGCTGCCCACATCTCCCACCACTACCAGCCACAGCTTGAACCTGCTGGTCCAGGGCAGTGTCCGACAGAGGGAGGCAGCAACACCCCAGCAGCAGCCACCAGGGCCAGCATGCTCAGGTCTCTCCAAACGGTCCCAGGGTGTTCATCTGCCCATGTCTTGCCTGGGTCAGGGCTCGCTCACCGGCTGGAAACCCCCAGCACTGGAAGCCCTCCTCCCTGAGCCATGGCACCCCGCTCCCGCTGCAGCTCCCCTTCAGGGGCTGGTCCAGGCAGGCGCAGCCTGGAGACATGGGGCAAGGTCAGCAGACTGCGACCCTGCCTGTGTTCTGCCTCTGCGCCCAGTGCCTGCCATGGTGCTGGGACTTGACTGCTCAGGAGAGCCCAGAGCAGCAATTTAAAAAAAAAATGTAAAGAATTTCCTTGCACACCTCCTGGTGTGACAGGGAAAATGTCTCCGTGTGCCACTAATTGGCATGCATGCCAGAGGTTGCCGATCTCTGCTCTAAGACAAGCATCAGGATTTGTGTAATCCATAACACTGGGCAGATAATTCTGTTACAAAGTTAATGGCAGTTACTTTGCTGAAGGGTGTCGATTCATCCACCAGTTTGAATATGGGATAAACAATTTCAGTGCATCCTTCTCTTCCACTATAATCAAGCCTGGTTCTAACTCTCTGTTGAGAGATGAATGTAACATTAATGTAACATTAATAAATTAATGTAACATTAATAAGTAAAATAAATTAATATTGCAGGGAAATGCTTCCTGATGTTTACAAAGGGCTTGTATTGCTATGG
Organism: Alligator mississippiensis; assembly: GCF_030867095.1. Lineage (NCBI taxonomy): Eukaryota > Metazoa > Chordata > Crocodylia > Alligatoridae > Alligator > Alligator mississippiensis. The sequence goes on from NC_081826.1 coordinate 280,549,485, forward strand.
AAACTACTTGAGCAGTATTTTCATATTTGCAGAATATCTGAGTGCCTTGGACTCTACAATGAACAATAAATGCATGCCACGGCTAAGAAGATATGCTCATCACTTGGTACTCGTGTGACGCAACGTGCTGTATATTGTAGGAATTGAGAAGCAGAAAACAAGGACTTTAGTTGGGTCTTTGCATGTGTGCAGCTCATGAATGTCGCATACCTCCCGAGGCTCAGGGGGCACGGCGACTGCCCTCAGGTGGTGGCAGGGGCATGGCGGCGGTGAGCGGGGAGCTCCTGCAGGCAGCCGCAGCAGTGTCAGCAGCGGGGGGGTGGCAATTGGCAAACACCCGCAGACGCCGCTGGCAGTGGTGATCAGCGAGCGCCTGCAGACACTGCCACTGGTCTTGGTGGCGAAGAGAGGAGGGTTGTAAACAGTGCAAGTCCTGGCCTAGTCATAACATTGATTACGCATGCATAGGATGGATAGAGGTTAGAAGTCTCTGGAACGTCGAAACTTCTGCCCTTGATGACGCTATGACCTGCTTAGGAAACAGAGGCATGCACAGTTGAAACCTTGTTACATAACAACAGAGCAGGAAAATTATGTTAATAAGTTTATGGGGTAATAATCAATGTGATTGATCCAAGAAATTGATGTTATTGATTGATTGGAATGAATGAGTTGTAATTGGACCACTGGCATGATTGACAGGTAGCATGAGGTGGCCACTGTAAAATAGGTTTGGACCGTTGCCTCAGTGCGTGCGTGTGTGCATGTGGTGGAGAGTGCATGTATCGAGAGCCGGTGTGAGCGGTGTATATGCAGGTAGATGTGACTGACGGTGCATGACTGGCGGTCTGCCTGTATGTCTGTATGTGCTGGGCGTCATGGCTGAGAGCCTGGGAGATCTGTGTGGTGCTGAATCTGCAGGGATGTGGTAGAAATGAGCGGTACTCGCGTGTGAGAGGCTGAGGAAGATCGGGAGTGCGGGTGCTGAGTGCTGTGTGCGGGGACTGGGACAAGGACAAGCCCACCAAGATGCACCTGAATTCCACCAGAGATACTGACTTCATTCCCCGCCGCCCCATAGGATGGGTAAAGTATCACCTTTCCCCTCAGAGGTCTCCACTGGTGGAGGGAAGGATAGAAATCCTCTGTCTGACAGGAGGCCCTGTAGCCTGTGTCCATGCTCTTGGCGTGCACCTCTGGTGACAGGCCAGTATTGCTCTCTGTGCATATTTGTATATAGTGTTCTGTTAAATGGTTGCTGACCAGTTCATGTTGTTATGACTGTTGATATCTTTGGCTTATAATATTTGCTTACCTATGGCTTATAATAATAAGCAAGCAGATTTGCTTATTAACCCTTACTTTGGTGTTTGTCTTCATTAGCAGTAGTGGGCCTCAGGGTGGGGCTAGCCACGGGCCATTACTCTGAGGGATTAACCCTTTCAGGCACAATCGAATTATAGACCCCTAGCACTGTAGAGGCCTAACAAACCTCTGCCCATGTAATTCTTGGGCAGAGAATGGGTGGCAAGCAGCAACCACCCACAGGCTCTGCCGGCGGCGGCCAATCTCAGGGCCTGAGATGCTGCTATTCTAAGTAGAACAGCAAAAATATGGAGAAGTCTGTATGGGGAGCACATGTAGGCTTACTGGTTAACGACATTTAAACAAAAATTATCAGTAGCACTCTAAATACTCTTTATTTTTATTTTTTTTACTATTTGCAATGTTTTCCCATGCTTTAGGGTGTTTTAGTAAGGAATTATATAGTACTCACTCTTTGAAAGTAGACTAGGCTTCATTAATACCTGTTTATCAGAGTTTTACATATATACTCTCTGAGTTTCAACTTTGTAATACTTTCTGAAAAATTCCTGTCTTGTGGTTCAACAAAAAGTTAGGCTGTGATATGGGAAAGGAAATATAGCTGTATATAAAATATTGCATTATCATTCTCCCACCCATTACCCTGGTGTTCGTGATTTCATGATAGCTAAGAGCCAATTTAAAAAGCATTAGCCATAATGTCAAGAAATCCTCCTTTCAGTGCCCATTGGAATAAGCACTACACCTATTTTAATAGACATATTTAATTAGGTTATATAAATAAGTGGATACAAATAAATATTTTGTTACATTTTTAAAGAATAGATAGCAAACAATTGCTCATACCTGACATTTTGGCAAAGAGAATATTATTCACACTATCCATAGCAAAAGCTGTTTGCAAATTCTGAGTATTTGCCATCTCTCTTCAGTTTTGGACATGAATTTGTTTATTTCAGCTGTCACAGGTTGGGTCCCCAGGAATGGCCATGATGCCCCTAGGGCTCCATGACTGTGCCTATCTTGCCCAACGGGCACGCTTTCCCTCACCTGTGTTTGGACATGGTCCTGATAGACCCCACTGAACCCTGTGGGATCTTGGACCCCTTTTGGGTCCTGCTCAAAATGGTTGCCTCATGGGAAACTCCCAGCTTTATGGGCTAGATGCGTGGCTCCAAAACCAGCCCTTTACCATGCCCTAAGCCTTGCAGATGGTATTTAAACATTGCCTCTCTGGGGCCTTGCTATCGCTCAGCCTCCTGTCATCACCGGGCTCTCTGCAGCCCTGTCTCAGTGCCCACACTGGCAGTGGGCACTCCACAGCCCTGTCTTGGCACCCACACTGGTGCTGGGGTCTGCTCACCCCCTTTGTCACCATGCCCCCTGGCACTGGGGTCCCCACACTGTAGTGGGCCCCCAGTGAGGCCTCCTCCTCCCCCAATAGCCTCAGCCTCATCTACCGGTTTATAAACAGCAACCAAAATATGAGCCCCTGGGCTATAACATAATACAAGCAGTGTCATGGTATGCTCTGTCCCTTTCAAAGAGTCAAACTTCCCCCCAGCACTAGGTCCCTTGTAGCCTGGCAAGCTCCTGGAGCCCCATTAGGCCTATAGGCAGCATATTAGGCAGCCACCAGCGTCTCTGGGACAATTCTTCCCTGGAGGCTCCTTCCCCTGGCTGCTGCCAGAGAACTCCTGGTGGTCTCAGCCCTGGGGTTTATATGTGCCCAGGGCCCTGCCTTTTTCCGGTCAGCTGACCAAGTGCAGGTGCAGGCTAATTCCCTTATTCATAGATTCATAGATGTTAGGGTTGGAAGGGACCTCAATAGATCATCGAGTCCGACCCCCTGCATAGGCAGGAAAGAGTGCTGGATCTAGATGACCCCAGCTAGATGCCTATCTAACCCCCTCTTGAAGACCCCCAGGGTAGGGGAGAGCGTCACCTCCCTTGGGAGCCCATTCCAGACTTTGGCCACGATAACTGTGAAGAAGTTCTTCCTAATGTCCAATCTAAATCTGCTCTCTGCTAGTTTATGGCCATTATTTCTTATAACCCCCAGGGGCGCCTTGGTGAGTAAAGCCTCACCAATTCCCTTTTGTGCTCCCATGATGAACTTATAGGCAGCCACAAGGTCACCTCTCAACCCTCTCTCGCGAAGGCTGAAGAGGTCCAGGTGCCCTAGTCTTTCCTCATAGGGCTTGGCCTGCAAGCCCTTGGCCATACGAGTGGCCCTTCTCTGGACCCTCTCCAGGTTATCCGCATCCCTCTTGAAGTGCGGCACCCAAAATTGCACGCAGTACTCCAACTGCGATCTGACCAGCGCCCGATAGAGGGGAGTATCACCTCCTTGGCTCTGTTCGTCATGCATCTGCTGACGCATGATAAAGTACCATTAGCTTTTCTGATGACTTCGTCACACTGCCGACTCATGTTCATCTTGGAGTCCACTAGGACTCCAAGAACCCTTTCTGCTTCCGTGCCACCAAGCAGGTCATTTCCTAGGCAGTAGGTGTGCTGGACATTTTTCCTCCCTAGGCACAGCACTGCATTTCTTCTTGTTGAATTGCATTCTGTTGTTTTCTGCCCATATGTCCAACCTGTCAAGGTCTGTTTGTAGTTGTTCCCTGCCCTCCAGCGTGTCCACTTCTCCCCACAGTTTTGTGTCATCCGCAAACTTGGACAGAGTACACTTCACTCCCTCGTCCAAGTCGCTGATGAAGACATTAAAGACTATCGGTCCAAGGACTGAGCCCTGCGGGACCCCACTGCCCACACCCTTCCAGGTCGAAACCGACCCATCCACTACGACTCTCTGGGTACGAACCTCTAGCCAATTCGCCACCCTCTGGACTGTGTAGTCATCCGAGTCACAGCCTCTTAACTTGTTCACCAGTATGGGGTGGGATACCGTATCGAAGGCCTTCCTGAAGGCTAAGTAAATGACGTCAACCCCTCCTCCTGTGTCCAGGTGTTTTGTAACCTAGTCATAAAAAGAGACTAGATTAGTCAGGCATGATCTACCTGCTACGAACCCAAGCTGGTTTCCCCTCAGCATAATTTTTCCTGCCGGGCTCTCGCAAATGTGAGCCTTGATAATTTTTTCAAAGACTTTGCCTAGGATGGAGGTGAGACTGACTGGCCTATAGTTGCCTGGGTCCTCCTTCCTCCCCTTCTTGAAAATGGGGACCACATTGGCCCTTTTCCAGTCCTCCGGGACCTGGCCCATGCGCCACAAGTGTTCAAATATTCCCGCCAGTGGCTCTGCAATGACATCAGCCAGTGCCTTCAGTACCCTCGGATGGAGCTGATCCGGACCTGCCGACTTAAAAGCATCCAGTTCTTCCAAGTGCCTCTGCACCATCTCAGGGTCTACGCATGGCAGTCTGGCACCATGCTGGTGCCTCTCTACTATCCCAGTGAGAGCCTTGTCTTGCCCCTTGCTTAGGAACACTGAGGCAAAGAACTCATTGAGGAGTTCAGCCTTGTCCCCACTGTCCGTCACCAGTTGCTTATGCCCATCTAGTAGAGATCCTATTCCACCCTGGGCCTTCCTTTTACTCCCTATATAGCTGAAAAACAATTTTTTGTTACCCTTAACTTGGGATGCCGTCCTCAGTTCCATGGTAGTTTTGGCCTGTCTAACTTCCTCTCTACAAGCGCGAGCAGAGGAGGTATACTCCTCTTCAGTAATCTCTCCCCGTTTCCACTTTTTATATGCCCCCCTTTTAGCCCATAGACTGCTCTGGATTTCTCTGGCCAAGGAAGCCTCTTGGCCCCTTTCCCCCTTTTTCCCCGCATCGGGATCGTCTCCCTCTGTGCCCGAAGGATCATTTCCTTAAGGCACAGCCACCCTTCCTGGGCTCCCAACTCTTCAAAACTCTTACTCTGCAGTGCGTCCTTGACTAAATGCCTGAGTTCATTGAAATCAGCTTTCCTAAAGTCTAGCACTTTCACCCTACTAGTTACCTTACCCACTCGATGTCTTATGGTGAATTGTATTATTTGGTGATCACCGTCCCCCAGGTGGCCACCGATCTGTAGGTCTCCTACCATGTCATCCCCCATTGCCAATACCAGGTCCAGTAAGGCATTCCCCCTAGTGGGACCATGTACCTCCTGCATCAGATGGAGGTCCTGTACACAGGATAGGAACCTGCGTGAACGGTGGGACTTTGCTGTCTGCGTCTCCCAGCAGATGTCTGGGTAGTTTAGGTCCCCCATGACTACCGCCTCCCTAGTTTTTATGGTCTCCGAGAGCTGCCTCAGGAGCCCCAAATCTAGTTCTTCCCCTTGGTGTGGGGGTCTGTAGCAGACCCCTACCACCAAATCCCTTTCTCCTTGACCTGCATGTAACATAATCCACAATCCTTCTACTTTCTCCTCCTCCGATTCCTTTTTGATAAGGGTCGATGTATATTCCTCATTGATATAGAGCGCCACCCCTCCCCCTCCCTTTCCCACTCTATCCTTTCTGTACAGCTTATAACCCTCAATGTGTACTACCCAGTCGTGGGAAGAATCCCATCAGGTTTGTTAGCTTGCTGCCATGGTAACCTGCACCTGTGGGGTTTCTGTCTGGGTCTTAGGGGCCTCTCCCTAGGCAGTCTCTGCTCTTAAGGGAACAGGCACCTTAGTGCCCTGCAGCATCAGCCCACTGCTTTTTTGTGTGGATGTCATGCTACAGCTGGAGATTGCTCTCAAATCTAGAAAACTGTCATTGGGTGAATTTTTCAAATATTTTTAAAAGTGAAAGAATATCTTTCCAGTCTGCTGTGATCTAGCTACAAATTTGTAGCAGAAATAAGGTGTGATCTGGCACACTGAAAATTCTATAGAAAAAGAGAGAGACTCCAATTCTATTATTCATCAAATAGCTAGTAGCTTTAGCAAAGTGTCCAAGGAGGATCATTATTCCATGCACAATGAAGCTGTACAGGGAGCATCTGATATCCTGTTTGTTAACATCTTAAAGTAAAATGAAGTATTTCAAAGAAAATAAACAGACAAATAAGCAGCTGTCAAGCTGAACTTGGAAAGTGTTGGTTTCTTAAAATGTATTGAGTAAATACATGTTAAAAGTTTTGAAAATAACTATGGCTAAGTAAGACATCTGGGGTCTTAGGGGAGGTTATGATTGCATTAAAAATGCCCACCCAATTTAACTTAGTTCACCCAAGCACAGACCTTATACTTAGATCCCCAGTTAGGTTGATCTAACTGTCAACCATATAGAAGTTTCAGCAAGGTTAGATTGGTCTAAAAATGGTTGACCCAATGTTGGTTAATCCCTACTCTGACATAGTCTATTTTAGATCGGTACACCTGCCTGGCCTCATGTAGATGCTCCTGGGCCACCTTGGAACACACGCCTGGGGCCTGCCATGGAGACTGTTCCTGTGGTCCTGATATTGTGTTGCGCTCTGCCTGAGGGAAGCCTCAGCACTTGCCTGCTACAACTTGGACCTTCCGTTCAGTTGTGGGGCTCCCTCCAATCGCTCTCCATAGGTCAGATGGTGCACCTAGTGGGTGCTCTTGGGGACCCACCTCCCCTATACCCCAACCACACACCAGCCTCTTAGGGGGACCAAGCAGTGGTCAGTCAGCTTGCCCTCGGTGTTACCTCTTGTGACCCTTCCATCTGTCCTGCTCCTGGTCTTCCTCACTCTGCCTCGGTGCCCTCAGGACAGTGGGCTGTCCTCAGTGGTGTGCTGGGTCTTCTCCTCTGTGCTGAGGTCCTGGTGTGGCTCTAGTCTGCCCTGTCCTTTGAGCAGAGCCTGCAGCCCCCTCCACCAGCCCTGGGACTCAGAAAAGAATCAAGAAAAGAAAACAGTAAACTGAAACTCTGGGGAAGGGCCTTGGCCTGCCCCACTCATGCTCCCGGTGTCTGTGGACTCTCTTGTCCCTTGACGCCTTCCTCCCCAACCTGACTCCCCGCCATTCAGAGTCACACTCCCTTAATTCCTGTCGGACCCGTCTGATGGGTCCCTCCTCAGCTTCTCCTGCCCTCGGTTGGGCAAACTTTGCACCGCTTGTGGAATGGTTCTGCAGCCTGTGCTCTGCAGTGTGCCCCCAGCTGTTTCACTGCTGCCGGCTTTATTTCTGCCAGGCAGCATTTGTCAATGATGTCATCCTTCCGTGCCGGCTTCAGGTGTAGATAAAGATGACTGATGAACCGCACAGGTGTTCTGCCTTGCTGAGGCTCTTCCAGTCCTATTGCCTCTGAAAAAGGTAAGTTAGGCCTGTCTCCAGGGCTTTTCTTTTTGCCATGGTGATAGGTTGTTTCCACCTCAGATGGAGTCTCTTGCCCCTTTTCCTTCATCCTCCTGGGACAATTGGGTTGGCCATTTTTAGACTGATCTAACTTTCCAAAACTTCTATACAGTTCCCAACACAGCCCCAAGACTGGGAAAGCCCAGCCTCTGGACCCAGTCCCAGGATTGGGCTTTTCCTATCTGCCCCCTTGGCAATGGACTAGTTTTAGCCCCTCAGCCCCCTGCCTGACCCCCCCCCCCCATCCCACAAGCCACTCCCAGTGCTGGTTTTATCAGCATTTGCCAGTGACAGGAGCTGAGGAAGTAAGTCCTGGTGAGGGGAGGGGCAGGAGGGTGCAGGTTCTTGGGGGAGGAGGGAGAGGGGACTAAAACTAGCCCCTAGCCCCCAAACCTCCCTGATCCCACCAAACCCTCCCAGTCCCCACCAATCCCCTGCAAAACCTGCCTGCTGCCCCAATCCCTCTGGAGATCGTGCTTGCCCTTCCCATCCTCCCTGAGGATGTTGTCTGCGCCCCAAACCCTCCCATGGATCCTGCTTGCCCCCTGATCTCCTCGCAGACTCTGCCTGCCACCCTGATCCCCCTGAGGACCCTCCAATTCCCCCCAAACCTGTTTGTTCCCCCCAACCCTCCCCAACTATTCCCCCCATCCTGACTTACCCTTAGATTGGGTGGCTATTTTTATTCCACTCTAACCCCACCCCCCCAACCTCCCTACTTCTGTACCCAAACAAAGAGATAAATGCCAAGCAAGCAGGTGTCCTGCCAGAGCAGCACTGTAGATATAAACAACAGCTCCTATTTCTGGGCACTTTGGGTTCACAAGGTCATGAGGGCAGGTTCTTGTTTTATTAGTTTAATTGACTATGGATGAGGTTGGGACTGGTGTCTATGGCCTTCCCTGGCAGGGAACTGTTGGAATCCATAAAGAGGAAATGGATGATTGAGTGGAAAAGAAAAGAGAGAGAGTAAGGGAGAGGGTGTAAGGGTATGACCAGGTGTCTATTTCTAGGATGATGCTGATCTGGGGAAAGCATGGGGAGCAGCGAGAAATACTCCCCAAACTTCCCTGGGCCAGGGACACCCTGTTCTGGGGAATGGGCAAGGAATGTTCCTTACCACACCACTCCCCCATGCCCTTACTGTACAGCAGGAAAAAAAATAAAAGGCATCAATTTGGAAGTAGTCATGAAAATAATTTGGTTTAGTGTTTTGTGTTTAGTTTTGTATTGAGGGGTTGCTTTGTTTCAAGGGCCAAAGTGAAAAATCAAATTGAGTTGATACAAAAAAAATGTCTCCCTTTGGGGTGAAAGTAAAACAAAATGTTTTACTGAATCCAATAGAAAATATTTTAAAAATATCTTTCAATTTACTTTAGTTGGACAAAAGAATTTTAATTTGAAAACATTGTTGTTGATATTTTTGTTTCCTCTTTAGAATGTTGATGGAATGCTTTTCCCACTTCCTCAGTTTTATTTTGGCTGAAACAATTCAATGAATTTTCAATGAAGCTATGAATTGTTTTGGATGAGTCAATTTAATACAGGTTATATTTTTAAGCTGTACATGCTATATACATAATTCTTTAATAGCATATGTGCATGTGCTTTCTGTGCAGTGTGCTGAAAGCTTCTGTTTATTAAATAATGTCAATTAACAAAGGCAATGATTGCTAATGTTGCTGCTCCAAGTAACAGGAAGTAATCTCTGTGCCATAGACCAGAGGCATGCTGGGTAATGCCCTTTATTAGTATTTTTGCCTTAGTAAGTTTATGCCACAGGCTGTAAGTATCTGAAATGTAGGAGCTAACAATACAGAACCAATTTCAGCAGTGCTATAATAGGTGGCACATGTAATATCCCAGTATGTTAATATGACTCATGTACTCACTGAGGGGGCAGAGAGGATGTTTTATGCTGACATTTCCAACTTCCTGTACACATCACAGCTCATTCCTCCTGCTAAAATTCTGCTGTTCTTTTTCTTCAGTGTGAAAGTGATTAATTTTCTTAAGACAATTTGGAGCATCACTTGCATTACCGCAGAAAGTAGCATCATGTTCCTGTTTTGAAATAGTGAAAATGTGTGAAATGGTTTTAAGACACAACTGTGGAAAATATGGTTACTGCATTCTCATAAAATATGCCAGTAGGCTTCTATGCATTGGAGAGGGAGATGTTGTTTTCTGTAGGATCCATGTTAAAGACTTTGTTAGGATTTTTGTTTGTTTGTTCACCTGAGGGTTCGAGGAGCAAACTCCTGCATTTTGTATTCAGCAGCTAATGAGAGATGGTACTTGAATCCTAAAATGGGAAAAAAATGTGCAGCTGCAAAGAAGGAGACACACAAAACAGAACTGCTAAAACTGTATTGCTGCAGGTCAAAGAGCTAGGAGAACCAAACCAGCAATGCAACAAAACAATTTTGGAGAACTCTAAAAGACTGCAAAATCCTGAGGGCAGGAATCATGATATATACCATTTGGAAAATGCCTAGCACATCATAAACAATGTCCACAGATAGATACCAGTAGCAATGACAATTTTGTGCTTTTCATCAGTAAATCTCAAAATGATCTACAAAGGAGGACAGTATAATTATGCCCATTTTATGGAGGGGGGAAATGAGGTATAGAGATGACTTCCTCAGGGTCATTAACATGTTTCTTCAGTGATTGCAGAGAAATGTCAGCAAGCTAACTTTGAGATTGCATCTAGATCTAATATTCCCACAGTCAATGGATTTATTCTCATCAAATTTTGGGGTTTAGCCAAATAAAAGAGATGGCATTTGTGTGATTTAGGAATTGGGGATGAGCCTATGTCTAGAAGAGGAATAGACACTTGATGTCATCACAACATTCTTTTAACTCACAGAGCCAAAACAATGAAGGGAGTGCCCACAGTTCTATTTCCAAGTTTAATACTCACTATTTAATCTGGTTCCCCTCTAACAATTTTTCCTCATTTGCTAGCATCTAAGCACCAAGCAGCAAACCTTTTCTTGTTCTTTGGTGTAGAAGACAGTACTAGAATTCTAAAATTAATCTAAATGCAATGAATTTTAAAGAGACAACCTACAAGCAGAAAAAAATGAGACCAACAATCATCAGATGGTAATGTTCATCAAGTGCATGCATTCTGCCTGTAACAGGGGCTGGGGTCAAGCTCCTGCTATACCCCCATGGAGCCAGCTGCACCAGTGGGAAACTTACCCAGAAGGGTCCAGACAAGCAGCATGTCCCTGGTGTGCTAGAGGAAATAGGCAGGCACTGGGAGCCAGAGAACACATGCCCTGGGGAGCCTGCACTGATTAGCCTGGAAAGAAGACCAGGCAGTTTAAAGGGAGACACCAAAAAAGGCACAGAGTTTGGTGTCTCCAGGAGCAGGGACCATGCAGCCAGACTGGGAGTGAGAGAGACCAGCAGAGCTGAAAGTCCAGTGGCCAAACACTCATGGAGCATCACAACCCAGGCAAACCATGAGCCTGGATCACTCCCTGCATGCCTGGAGAGATAAGTAACAACAGATGGTGGGATAGTATGGGTTTTCCTAGCAAGCCCCTAGGGCAAGTGCCAAGCAGGGAATGCCCCGGGAGACTGTTGGTAGGGACTAACTGGGAAGAGGGAAAGGAAAAAGCTGCTGAGCAGAGAGGGACCTAGAGAGAAACTGAGGCAGCCAGGGCAAAGAAGAGATTTGCATGGAACCACTGGGGAGAAGACAAGCAGAGATGGTGACAGCCTAACTAAGCCCTCAAACTGTGAGGGGAGCCAAAGAGATCAAACCTATTATTTGTATTCAGGAATTAGAAACAGTGGAGGCCAGGAACAAGAATCCACATTTTTGATTTAGCGTCCCTGGGCAAATGAGGGGCAGCTGAGGAGAAGGATCCCCTTTGTGTTTGACTTATGGTTAACAAGGTCCTATGCCCTGTATCTGGGTCTTTAAAGTGATTTGATCTACTAGGCCTGAAGCAAGGCTAGAAGAGATCAGGAAGCGTGAAACAAATTATTTCAGGAATAATCTCAGAAACTCGGAGTTCCATGAAGGAAGAGTGTAACAGGGGGCTTTCTTGTGGCCAGTCTGCCATTGGCCCGCCCACCTGTTCTGGGCCAGCTGCCCGCCTCCTCTCCTGCCATGCCTTGTTGTTTCTTAATTTGTTTTAATAAGGTGGGAGGCTTCCCATTCTTGCCCTCATGCCAGGGAGCGCTATCTGTAGCTCCTTTCCTCCCTTACACTGCAGCCCAAGCCTCGCAGATAGCATCCAGGTGACAGTGCTCCCAGCCTACAGCCAGACCAAGCTTAGCCCTCATTGTCAGGCCTCAGACACACGCACATTCATACTGTCCTCCTCTAACTAGGGCCTCTCACACTCTACCCCCTCTCACAGGGTCTCTTTTGCGCATCGACAACTTGTACTGCCTTGCTCCCTCTTGGAGTGGGCCGGGCATAGGCTTTCCTAGCACACACCTTGGGTGGCAGACACACCATCTTTTGGGCCTCTCCCGTGACCCTCACCAGGGTAGTGGCCAGCCAGTTACCCAACCGGGGCCAAGCTTGCCCTGGCCCCTCCCAGGGCAACTGTATACACACTCACACACATATACTGGGCTCCCTCTGGTTTCCCCCTCACTGGGGCTCCTCATCTCCACCCCCTCACTGGGACAACGGGGCTTCCCTCCCTGGTGAGGGCTCAGGTGGCCATAGCCATGCCTGGCCCCATCCGGGTTTTACAACCTCTTTGGGCTCAGGTGGCCATAGCCATGCCTGACCCCCATGTACCAACAGTGTTGTGGGGGCTAGGGGTTAAGGTGCCCCAACCTGCCTTTTACCAGGGTGGTAACTGGCCTGGTATTTTCTGGGGGCTCCCACACCACTGGGAGCCCCACCAGGCCACCTACTCCTGGCAGGTGGGGTTTTAAGTCATGCCCAGGACCAGCAGTCTCCAAACCATCCCCTTAAGCTCCTGCCCTTACCTCTAGGATGTTGCATACAGCCTTGAAGCTAGGCAGTGTTTCTGCCTGGCTTGCCAGCAGCAAACTACTCTGTTTATATAGATGGCCAGAGTTCTAAAATGGCTGCTGTAATCAAGCATCTGCTGGCTGTTTGGCTCAGTCCTTAAAGTGGCAAGCACCACCAGTGCCCTGCCACAAAGAGGTAGAGATGACAACAAAGAGAGAGAGAGGGGGAAAAAAGAGAACACGTGAAATGTAACCTGATTAGTTGAGCCAAGAAGGGATTTGACCAGAGGAAACAGATGCCGAGGAGCTGCGGAGAAAAGAAGTAGGTTGAGCTTGAGAAGAAACTTTACTAGGTGTCTCACATTCCAGATCAACAGATAATAGCAACCAACTGCCTAAAAGGAAAGGGGCAGAGTGTAGGGAAGGTGGAGCCCTGCAGAAGTGTGGCATCCCTGCCAGACTGACCTCTGCTCTGAGAATCATCCATGCTCCTGATAATCATTGTACCACCAAGGCATGGCAGGAAAGTAGGCAGGACGAGTCAGAGGTCAAGGTAATTCCAACGTGGCAGGGGGAGGCAGAAGGACATATACATTCATACTGCCACATAAGCTTTCATTGGGTGCATCTGCATGTGAGATTAATGTGCATGTATAAACTCATGGAGGTCTGAGCAGCCCTGGCTGGCAGGGAATCTGCAAGGGGGGTGGGGGCTGCTTAAGTGGGGCTCCACGTGCTGTGGAGCAGCTGGCTAACACACACACAGGTGCTTCAGAGCTGGGGCAGCCTGCTGGCTAGCCCCAAGTTGAAGCACCCTGTGAGCCAGGGTAGCATCTACATGTGCACTGCTGTGCACAAAAAAACTCTGTAGCTGGGTTGTATTTGTATTTACCAGCAGTGGTGGCTGTGTGGCAGTGTTTCTGCCTACCACATGGGAGATCCAAGTCCAAATCCCAGCTTTGGTGACTTGGGGTGAGTGAGCTAACAAGGAGAAATTCCTCTGGCAGTAGAAAGGGGCCATTGTGTTTCAAGACCCCTAGCAGCTTGGTGCAGCACCAGCACTGGTGGCTGTGTGGTAGAGCTTCTGCCTACACGTGGGAGATCTGAGTTCAAGTCCCAGCTTTGGTGACTTGGGGTGAGTGAAGTAACAAGGAGAAATTCTGCTGGGAAACTCCCTTCTTGAGAGCACGGAAACAGAAAGGGATCTTGGAGTCATTATTGACTCCAAGATGAACATGGGCCGACAATGCAAGGTCACGGTCGGCAGGGCTAACCGGACCCTATCATGCACCCACAGGTGCATCTCAAGTAGGGCCAAGGAGGTGACTCTCCCCCTCTATGTGACACTGGTCAGGCCACAGCTGGAGTACTGTGTCCATTTCTGGGGACCCCACTTCAAGAGGGATATGGGCAACATCAAGAGGGTCTAGAGGAGGGCCACCCGCATGATCTGAGGACAGACCCTACAATGAGAGGCTACGGGACCAGAACCTGTTCAGCCTTCACAAGAGAAGGCTGAGGGCGGACCTGATGACCGTCTATAAACTCACTAGGGGGGACCAGAAGGGTTTGGGGGAGACCTTGTTTCCCCTAGCGCTTCCCAGATTAACAAGGAATAATGGCCACAAGTTGCTGAAGAGCAGGTTTAGATTAGACATCCGTAGGAACTACTTCACAGTTAGGGCGGCTAGGGTCTGGAACCAACTTCCAAGGAAAGTGGTGCTGGCTCCTACCCTGGGGGTCTTTAAGAAGAGGCTGGATGCCTACCTGGCTGGGTTCATTTGAGCCCAGTTTTCCTCCTGCCCAGGCAGGGGGTCGGACTTGAAGATCTACAAGGTCCCTACTTGGAAGATCTTCTGACCCTACTTCTATGATTCTATGATCCCATGATACCCTGCTGTAGACTTTATTAGTTGCATTCACCCTAATAGGGTCACATGTGTAGATACTGAGACATTTACTTCACAGTTAATTAGTCAACCCTCACAGTAAACATTTCATGTAGACATGCCCATTGAGGTTGCACAAGTTTTACTGCATGAAAAAAAATTGACCTGCAAAACCTCTATCTGATTATGTTACCTGAGAAGGAAATAACCTGATTTGAATTTTAAATTCTAAGCAATTAGGGGGAAACCATATTTTTTATTTAGATAATGAATCTAATATCTTTTATTACAACAACTAAAATAGTTGGAAAAATTCTTCTGTGCAAGCTTTTGGGTACAAACACCCTTCTTCAAGCTGAGGAAGTGTCTGCAGTTGGTCTGTGCTCTTCCTGGATGGAATAGAAAAGAAACCAGAGGTCAGTATGCATGTGCGAGCCAGTCAGTATGCATGTATACTGGCCTCTGGCTCCTTTTCTATTCCATCTAGGAAGAGTACAGATCACGCACAGACACTTGCTCAACCTGACGAAGGGTGTTTGTACCCAAAAGCTTGCAAAGAAGAATTTTTCCAACTATTTTAGTCGTTGCAATAAAAGATTGCAATAAAAGATATCGAATTTACCCAAAGAACCTTGTCTGCTTATGTCCTTAGACCAACATGGCTACAACCTATACCCCTGGATACCTTTGAGAGTGTTATGTATAAGTTGTTAAATTTGCCCAGGGATTGCAGGAGGGAACAGTAGAACTGTAGGCAAGTTACTGTTCTCTGAAATAAGCTTTATCGTTCCATAAGCTTAACTCCTTGTTTTTTTGAGAACAACACATGGTACCAGGAGAGGGGTGAGAAGAAAGACAAAAAAAGGAGCATTTCAGAATTTCAGAGGAGTTAAAGCTGTCTGACAATGCCGCAGAAAACTGGAAGAAATTTAAGGAGAGCTTCACCATATATATGATGGCCAGTAGAGCTACAGAGAAAAAAGATTCACTCAAGGTAGTTTTTTTTTGTTTTTAATATAGCAGGTCTAGAAGATCTATCTCTATCATAGCCTACAACTGTCAGAAGCAGAACAGAAAAGTTATGGCACAGTAATAAAAAAAGTTTGAGGAATATTGTATACCCAAGCAAAATGAAAATGAAAACTTTGAATGGTATATTTTCCACATGAGACAGCAGAAAGAGCTGCCAGTACTGGATGGCATTTTGTTCAAAAGTTCACAACTTGTTCTTCCAGCAGAGTTGAAGAAAGACAAGTAAAACAGAATACATGAGGGGCATCTAGGCATTGAAAAATGCAAAAGGAGAGCAAGGGGTGTTCTGTTTTGACAGGTGCTCTGTATTGGTCCAACATAAATAATGACATAAAAGATATTGTAAAGGCTTGTACAATGTGCCTAAAGTACAGATCCATGCAATGAAAAAAGCCCATGATGGTCATAGAGGAACCCATAGCTCTGTGGTATCAAGTGGACATTGACTTATTCATACATGCAGGAAAAAATATATATTAGTGCTGGATTATTATTTTCACTATCCTGAATTGCATTGCTCGAAAACTCAACGGCAAACTAGATCATAAGTTGTATCAAACTGATTTTTGCTAGACATGGGATTCCACAAATTGTGAGCACAGACAACAGACCTCAGTCCATCTGTCTGAAGTTTATAGAATTTGCAAACAAATATGGATTCCATCACAATAATTCAAGTCCTAAAAATCCACAATCCAATGGTCTGGTGGAAAATGGAGTACAAATAGTGAAGCAGCTTGAAAAAAGCTACAGATTTACACACCACTGTTTATCTGTCACACTTAAATTACAGGGCAACACCCATGAAACATGGATTGTCCCCAGCAGAAATGTTGTTCCCCTTTCTCCCTCCTGAACTCTCTGTGGCTCTATGAATCTTTCATTCCTCCCAGGACAGCAGCCCATCTTCCGCAGACAGGTTGGAGAATGCTTCCATCCAAACTGTTCTGTCCTGAGCTGCTTGAGACACCCACATTTCAGAAGGCATGGGAATTCAAGTATACCCTTGTGCCTACTGTTTACTAGTGGCTACCCACTTAGTGTTTTGGGTCCCTGACTTACCCTTTGGAGATTCCTAATTTTCCTATTGGTTACCTTGGGAGGCTTGGTACCCACCCTGTTTCTATGACTCATCTGCCTTGGGCCAGGTGCCTAATTTTTAGGCATTGAATTCATAGAATCATAGAAAAATAGGACAGGAAGGGACCTTGGGAGGTCATCTAGTCCATCCCCCTGCTCAGGTACATCCCCAACTATATCATCCCAGCCAAGGCTTTGTCTAGCTGGGTCTTAAAAACCTCCAGGGAAGGAGAGTCCACCACCTCTCTGGGTAACCCATTCCAGTGTCTAACTGCCCTCCTATTGAGAAAATTCTTCCTAATATCTAACCTAAACTTCCCTTGCTGCAACTTGAGACCATTGCTCCTTG
This sequence comes from Alligator mississippiensis, assembly GCF_030867095.1. Classification (NCBI taxonomy): domain Eukaryota; kingdom Metazoa; phylum Chordata; order Crocodylia; family Alligatoridae; genus Alligator; species Alligator mississippiensis. The sequence continues at coordinate 280,566,396 of NC_081826.1, forward strand.
TTCTGTCATCTACCACCACTGAGAACAGTCTAGCTCCATCCTCTTTTGACCCCCCCTCCCCCCTTTCTGGTAGTTGAAGACTACTATTCAATCCCCTCTCAGACTTCTCTCCTTTAGACTAAATAAACCCAGTTTCCTCGTAAGTCTCCTCATAAACCTCTCCTCATAGGCATGTCCTCTAGCCCCTTTACCATATTGGTTGCTCTCCACTAGACTCTCTCCAATTTGTCCACATCCTTTCTGTAGTGGGGGCCCCACCCCACAACTGAACACAGTACTCTAGATGTGGTCTCACCAGTGCTGAATAGAGAGAAATAATCACTTCCATTGACCTGATGGAAATACTCCTACCAATACAGCCCAGTATGCCATTAGCTTTCTTGGCAACAAGGGAATACTGTTGGCTCATATTCAGCTTATTGCCCACTGTAGCCCCCAAGTCCTCTTCTGCAGTTGTGGTGCTGCCCAGCCAGTCAGTCCCCAGCCATAAGGGTGCATGGGATTGTTCTATCCTAAGTGCAGGACTTTGCACTTTTCCTTGTTGAAATGCCCAAGTTAGAGGTACCTAAAGGAAATAATCTATTTTTCTGCAATAAACTAAATATTTAGCCTAAAAACAGTCTGAATTTTTGCCCAGAAACAGAAAACTTGGGGATTTAAAGTTTTTGATTTCTCTGGTGAAAAATTATAAATTGGAAGAAAGTAGATACTGGTTATTTAGTCAAAAACCCCATCTGGGATTGAAAATAATTTTTCACTGAAAAATTTCAACCAGTCTGATGTAATTTGACTCAGTGGGCATGTCTACACATGCAAATGATCCAAGGTAGGTTTACTGTAAAGTAATTTACTCTAGAGTAAACCTACCCTGGGCAGGCATCTACACATGTTGGGAAGCAGGAGCAGATTTGCTGATCATGGCAGCAGTCTGCTCCCGCTGCTACCAGCCCTGCACCAGCAATCTCCAGCCCCCTGCTGCCTGGCTGATCAGGAACATGCACAGTAATTACTGCCAAGTAAATCTACTATTTGCATTTACAGGTAGCAAATTTACTCACGATTAAAGCAAATTACTGCTCATTAAGTGTCTGCACACATAGACAGCGATGCTTACTGTACAGTCATTTGCTCTAATTTTGAATAAAGCATCTCATGCAGATGTGCCCAGTCACACCTGCCTCTTTCTACTCAGCAGATTACAAAATTAACGAGATTTCAAATATTACATTTTGGTCTTGAGCAGGTACACATTTTTAGCAAGGGAAATGTTTGAGAAATTTCTCACACTAGAAATCATTCCAGGAGAGGGAGCAGTATAGGAATGCAGCCTGCAGTTACCCCCTTTTCCCTGCTCTCCATGCCTTCCCCAGATCAGTGATTATGTAGGTATGTATACCATGATGCTTTACTCTTCCTAGTCCTTACTGCTCACACAGAGTCTGGCTCAGGAGGGGAGGAGAGCAGCAGTGCAAAATCCACAATCCTGGGTAGTCTCCACTGCTCCCTTCCTCTCCTAAACCAGATTGAAGGGGAGCATACAAGCATTTGTTCTTGTGAGATAAATTCACAAGAGAATCTTTAAAAGAGATCTTTAAAGGAGATTTTGGTTTTTAAGACAGCCTTGTCTGGGATTATATCAGTGAGGATGGTCCTAACCATAATTTTCTATGATTGTATGATCTTCTAGGTTGATTTCCCCCAGGAGAAATTGAATGAATGCTTATATTCTTGTCACTTCTACTCAGGGAACTGAGATTCTCCCAGTAGAAATATAATGCCTGTACTTGGCTGTGACCAGGCCCAATCAAGTCATCTAATGCAAAGGTTTCTGTTTAAGTATAGGCAGATAGCAGAGAGATTTTCCCCCACCAAAGGTACTTTGAGTAGATAGACATATTTTGCCGTTGCTATAAAATTTCATTTTTAAACATTCTTTCCCCACTTTCTCAGTCATATTTGTATATTTATATATTTATTATTTATATATTTACTAGTGTATATACACAAAATAAATAATAGACTATTCCAAGTATTCTGCACAGTGAATCTTTCAAGATAAAATTGAAGAAAAGATCATTACTGTTGGATTCCTTTTGGGGGAGACTTTCATATAATGCATATATTTTTGCAAGAACTTTTCCTAAAAGTTGAAATACTTGAGATTTACAAACTTTCTGTGACCATGTAGGCTGACACTGCTAAAATGATTTGGGACTGGTAAACACTGAGAAAATGAGTACAAGGACATTTATTTTTATGGTGTGTAGAGATTTGAATATTATAAGCATATATAAGCATGCCTCCCAAGTATATATTTCTTGGCATTTGTGTTAACCTTAAACCTTTGTTCAAGTTTGGTCATCTTGTTCTATATCACTCCCTAAGAAGACTAGATTTCTTTTTGTCCTTCACAAATGCTCTTGAAACTGCTTTTAAAAAGCAAAAGAAGTCAACAAGATACATGAGATATATGCCTGCATTTTGTTAACTGAAACCTGGTGGGACCCTGTGGCAGAAGGCCACCTCTGTTTCTCCCCCAAAACTCTGCTCTGTGACAATTTGGTTACTATGAGCCCTGCAGAAGGTGCACATCTTACCCTACCTCTTTAGGTAACCTGATCTGGAATTCTCCGGGCAGCTCTCAGAGACTGTACGGTCAAGAGATAAGGTTGTCATGGGTGACCTAAACTACCCTGACATCTGCTGGGAGGATCAGTAAGCAAGAACTAATCGCTCACGTGGGTTCTTAACCTTCACACAGGACCTCCACTTGATGCAGGAGGTATATGATCCCACTAGGGGAAACGCCTTGCTGGGCTTGGTGTTGGCTATGGGGGGTGACCTGGTGGGGGACCTGCAAGTAAAAGGCAGCCTAGGGGATAGTGACCATCAATTGATTTAATCCACTATTTGGCGAAGGGTGGGAAAAGTAACCAGCAGGGCAAAAATGCTAGACTTCAGAAAGGCTGACTTCAGGAGATTAGTTAGTGGGGCATTGAAGCTCAAGAGCATTGACAAAATGGGGGTCCAAGAAGGGTGGTCACTCCTCAGGAAGCAATCCTCCAGCACAGAAGGAGGCAATCTTGCTGAGTAGAAAAGGGGACAAAGGGGCTAAGAAGCCCTCCTGGCTAAGCACCGAAATCCAGGAAAGCCTAAGGGCAAAAAAAAGGGGAATACAGGCTGTAGAGGCAGGGGGCTACCAAGGAGGAGTATACCTCCTTGGCTCACACTTTCAGGAAATCAGTCAGGAAGGCCAAAGCAGCATTAAAACTCAGGCTCGTGACAAAAAGTAAGGACAACAAAAAGTACTTCTTCAGGTATACAGGGAGCAAAAAGAAGGTGCAGGGCAGCATAGGACCCCTACAGGATAAACCAGGGTAGCTGGTGACAGATAAAGCAGAGCTCTTCAATGAGTCTTTTGCCTCTGTATTATTGAACTCGGATCTAGACAAATCTCCCAAATACACTGACAAGCAGGAGAAACACTAGCTCACCAACTGTCAGTGCCGACCTAGTAAAGAGGCACTTGGAGGGGCTGGATGTGTTTAAACCAGTGGGACCAGATGAGCTCCACTCATGGGTGCTGAAAGAATTAGCCAGTGTCATAGCAGAGCCACTGGCATGACTGTTTGAGTACTCGTGGTGCTCAGGTGAGGTCCCTGAGGACTGGAAAAGGGCCAATGTAGTCCCTATTTTCAAGAAGGGGAGGAAGGAGGATCCAAGTAACTATAGACTGGTTAGTCTCACTTCTATCCTTGGGAAAAACCCTTGAAAAAATTATCAAGGATCACATTTGATCCAGCAGGTAATATAATGCTGAAGGGCAACCAGCACAGGTTCATAGCAGGTAGATCCTGCCTGACTAACCTTGTTTCCCTGCCCAGCAGGAACCAGTAAGTGTGGAGTTTTTTTCTTAAAGGGCAAGAGCTGGGGTGGGTGAGGCAGCCATGGGGGGGCTGGAGGAGTGGGGGGGTCGGGGGGGCTTGTGGAGAGCCCCCTTACAGCGTGGGGAAATGGGTGGCAGTGGGGATCCCCCTTGCTCAGCAGCACCTGGTGAGTTTGGGCTTTTTTTTTCAAAGCGCCAGGAGTTGGGACGGGCGGGGCAGCCATTGCTGGGGCTGGGAGAGCAGGCAGAGGATGGGCCTGGGTAATTCAGAGATTCAGCAACAGTTGAATCTCCAAATCAGCTTCTGCCAAATCGATTTGGGACAGTGGTTCAAATCATCAAATCAAATCACTGTCCCCTGAATCAGCCAAATCCAAATTCTTTCCTGTCCCAGACTGTGTTCTATCTGGAACTTATATGGCATGTCAGGTGGACATTATTGGATTTGCTGTTTGCAGCCACTTTAGAGGATCATGAGCTGTGATCAGCCTAAACTCTCTACCCAGCAGGTAATACCCGTATAGTTCAATACCCTATTTGATTGCCATGCATTCTCATTCGATGTTGGAATACCATCTTTCATGTTCTTGCAACTTTTTGCTAGCGTATGCTATGAGCCGATCCCATTCAGGGCACTTCTGTATTAAAAACACCCCAAGTGCTATTCCAGAGGCATCCATCTGTAAGGAAAATGGCCTATTAAAATCCAGTATGAAAAGCGCGGGTTCTTTGCATAAGGCCATTTTAACTTCCTTAAAGGCCTACTAAGCCTCTTTGTTCCACACCGCAGGTTTAGATCCTTGCCCTTTCATCAGGTCTGTAAGAGGGGCAGTCAGCTCAGAGAAACGGGGTTTGAACTTGAGATAATAATTGTCTAATCCTACAAAAGACTTTACTGGCTTCCATGTTAGGGAACATTGTACATTCTTAGGGCCTGCACCTTGTCTACCGGGGGTTTTATCTTTCCCTGCCCTACAAAGAACCCCAGGTATTTTGTTTCTGTCTGTCCTAATGCTCATTTACAAGGATTAGCAGTGAGTCCAGCCCTCCTAAGTTCCTCAAGTATAGTTTGTAGGTCTTCCAGATGTTGAGGCCAATCATTTGAGAATATAATAACATCATCAATATAGGCCATCACTCTTGACTGATGTGCAGCAAAGATCTAGTCCATGGCATGTCACCACTGCTCCATTGAGCTCACATGGCATTATCAGAAACTCAAATAATCCCCATGGTGTTCTGAAAGCGGTCTTTTCACAGTCCTCTGGTGCCATGGGTATTTGCCAGTAGTCTTTAGTCAAATCCAGTGTGGAGATATATTTGGCCTGGCCTACCTTCTCAAGCATTTCTTCAACCCATAACATGGGGAAGGCATCAAATCGTGCTGTGGCATTTACCTTTCTAAAATCTACACACAGTCCCAGGAACCCATCTGGCTTTGTCACTACCACTAATGGGCTGTGCCATTGGCTTCTTAATTCCCTGATTATTCCCTTTGCCAACATGTGTTCCACTTCTGCCTTTATATCTTTGTGGAGTCCTTGGGGCAGTCATCACCAGTGTTCACGTACCACCTTGCCTACTAGGGTCTTTATCTGGTAGCCTCAGCCAGGTTCCTGTAGCCAAGCCAGGTTCACTGCAGAACACATCATCAAATGCCTGTACTAGCTGTCATAACTGTTGTTGCTACTCTTTTGTGAGGTACTCTCCCATGGGCATCTTCTTTTCTCATCCTTTTTTGTTCTTTTGACAGCCCCAACTCTAACGTATCTGGGTAGGGAGCCATTAGCTAGCATTCCTGATTTTTCCATTTCTTAAGTTTGTGTGTTCAAGTCAGCAGGTCCTGACGATCTCCACTCCAGAGTGCTGAGGGAATTGGTAGAGGTCATTGCGGGACTGTGGGGACAACTTTACGAGCATTTGTGGTGCTCTGGTGAGGTGCCAGAGGACTGGAAAAGGGCCAGCATGGTCCCCATTTTCAAAAAAGAGAGGAAAGAGGACCCAGGAAACTATAGGTCTGTTAGTCTTGCCTTGGTCCTTGGGAAAGCTCTTTGAGAAAATTATCCAGGAGCATATCTGCGAGGGACCAGCAGGGGAGATTATGCTTATGTGCAATCAACATGGGTTCATTAGAGGCAGCTCCTGTCAGACCAACCTGGTTGCCTTCTACAACCAGGTCACAAAAGCCTTGGCTGCAGGTGTTGCAGGTGTCATGGTGGATGTAGTCTTTCTGGACTTTAGGAAGACCTTCGACATTGTCTCTCACCCCATCCGCATTAAAAAATTAGGTGACTGTGGTGTCGACACCTACACAGTCAAATGGGTCACAAATTGGCTGGCAGGCCACACCCAGAGAGTGGTGGTGGATGGGTCATTTTCGACCTGGAGGGACGTGGGCAGTGGTGCTCCCCAGGGCTCAGTTCTCAGGCCCGCACTGGCTCATATTGATGATGTTATTATATTCTCAAATGATTGGCCTCAATATCTTCTTTGGCAACTTGGACGAGGGGGTGAAAAGCACCTTGTTCAAGTTCGCAGATGACACTAAGATGTGGGGAGAAGTGAGCACACTAAAAGAGAGGGACAGGCTACAACTAGATCTGGATAGGTTACAGAGATGGGGGAATGAGAATAGGATGGGTTTCAGTACGGACAAGTGCAAGGTGTTGCACCTGGGGAGAAAGTACCAGCAGCATACCTGCAGGCTCAGGGACTCCCTTCTTGTCAGCACAGAGGCAGAAAAAGATCTTGGTGTCACTGTTGATTCCAAAATGAACATGGGCCGCCAATGTGGGGATGCAGTCAGGAAAGCTAGCTGCACCTTGTCATGCATCCATAGATGCATCACGAGCAAGTCCAAGGAGGTTATCCTCCCCCTCTATGTGACACTGGTCAGGCCACAGTAGGAGTACTGCATCCAGTTCTGGGCACCACACTTCAGGAGGGATATGGACAGCATCAAGAGGGTCCAGAGGAGGGCCATCCACATGATCAGGGGGCAGCAGGGTAGGCCCTATGGGGAGAGGCTATGGGACCTGAACCTGTTCAGCCTCCACAAAAGAAGGCTGAGAGGGGATCTGGTGGCCACCTATAAACTTGCCAAGTGGGACCAGCAGGCAATGGGAGAGTCCCTGTTCCCCCCAAGCACTACTGGGAGTAACAAGGAACAACAGCCATAAATTGACAGAGAGTAGATTCAGGCTAGATATCAGGAAGCGCTACTTCACAGTCAGGGAAGCTACGAGCTGGAACCAACTTCCAAGGGAAGTGGTGCTCTCCCCTACCCTGGCGGTCTTCAAAAGGAGGCTAGACAACCACCTAGCTGGGGTCATTTGACCCCAGCATCCTTTCCTGCCCGTGGCAGGGGGGCAGACTGCTTAGGTCCCTTCCGACCCTACCGACTATGAAACTATGAAACTATGTGGTAGGCTTGAAGCTCTTTCTTGTGTCCTGCATTCTGTACCTCATAATCCACAGGTCCTGACTTCCAAACCACTTTGTGCGGTCCCTGTCATCATGAGAACAGCTTGCTCCTCTGATCTGGAAGCATCACCAGCACTTGATCACCCACCACAAAAGTTCTCATTTGGGTGCCATGGTCATAATCATCTTTTTGCCTGTCTTGGGTCTTGCATAAATTGTTCTGTGCTAACTGATGTGTTGTGCATATCTTTTTGCAAACCCACCATGTAATTTGGCACCATGGTCACCCCACTGGCCTGATTCTTCCATCCTTCCTTAATTACATCTAGGTTCCCTCAGGGTTGATAACTGTATACAAGTTCAAGTGGGGAAAACCCTGTTGAAGCTCGAGGTGCTTCCCTCATGGCGAACAGCAGTGGGGCTAGCACCTAGTCCCAGTTACAAGGATCACCCTGAATGGCAGCCCTTATCATACCCTTCAGAGTCCTGTTAAACCTCTCCACTAAGCCATCCATCTGAGGATGGTATATGGTGGTCCACAACTGTTCGATGTGGAGGATACTGCATAGACTCCACATTACATTAGATATAAAACTGGTCCCCTGGTCTGTTAGGATTTCACAGGGCAACTCTACCCAAGAGACCCACTTCATCAGTTCCGAGGCTACTTTAGAGATTATTACTGATTTCAGGGGCATTGCTTTGGGGTAGCTTGTGGCATAATCTTGTGATGTCGAGCATGATCCTTTCAAATGGTCTTTCAATTATTGGCATCAACATGAGTGCTACCTGGTGGGGAGGTATTGTAGATACCTTCTCTCAGGCCTGGCAACCCCCACAGAATTGCTCTACTTCTTGGGAACTCTCAAAGAATTGCTCTACTTCTTTGTACAAGTGTTCCTGGAAAACCTCACATAACTCGAATTTGCATAAAGGGAACCCACTAAGAAATATGGATACATTCCAAGACCTCCACTGTACTGACCCCCAGACTCATTTCTACCACTTTTACAAGACAATTTTGGTACTCACCAACAGCAGACAGTACACACAAGCACAGGGCATAATGGGGATGGCATACTGGGGATGGCAACTACAGAAACAAGTCGCACACAATGAGCGAGGAGCACAGATCCACACAGGAGACCATATTTTGGTGCACATCACTCCCACAATGCACCGCACAAAGCAGCTGACTGCGGGCTTCCATCGCACAGATTGCATAAGATTGAATTTACCTCTCATATTGAATTTTTGGTATACAAGGGTCATCGCATAAGAGAAAATTCGCACATACAGAATCTGCATAAAGTGAGGGAAGCTTGTATATGCCCAACCAAAAAAAAAGTTTTACCAATTGGGCCACCGTTTTGTCTCTCCCTAAATGTCCCCACAGTGGTAGAGCATGGACCACCTATAACAAGGGCTTCCTATAGCCATGGGGTACTAGTATCTGATTGATCTCTTCTGCCTCCCCCGTCCCTTTATCAATCCAATAAATATGTCGTCCTTCAAACCGTGGCTGTTGATCCATAAGCTCTGGCCATATCACCTCCGTGTTCCAACTGGACACATTACTCTAGAAGACATGTAGGGTTCCTGCTGCTGGTCCACCTGCAGTTGTCCTTGACCAATCAGATATTGTATATTGAGCAGCTCTTCTGCACCTTCTCTTAAAGTTTCTTCTCCTCCCTCTTGTCCTATAAGACCCTCCTCAGGCCTGCTGGAATAGCGGAGGCTTCTCAGTGTTCCCGATTAAGAGGCCACCTCCCACGTTACCTCTTTAATATATGGCCAATTGCTGCCTAGTATTATTGGGCTTGGCAAATTCATGGCTAACCCCACTTCTCTTGGTGTGTACCTTTTTCCACTTCTATGTAGGACTCTGCTATCTTCAGTGCTTCTGCTGCTGACTGCAGCTGGTGCCATCACACCCATTGTTGGGTTCCTTCCCCCAAGTCCCCAGTAAACTGCTTCAACAGTATTAAATCAATTACCTCTTCCGAGTTACATTGTTCAGGATTCAGCCACTTTCACACCAGGTCCTGGAGAAGCTGAAGTAGAACCCAGGGTCATTTCTCATTTGACATCGTCTTCTCTTGAAATCTCAGCCTGTAATTTTCTGTGGGTACCTCCAGTTGGTACAAGATCACTGCTTTTACTGTTTGGTAGTCCCCGGCTTCTTTCCATGACAGTTCTCTGCTCGCTGCCTGTGCCTTGTCTATTAGTAGGGTACCCAGCTGATAGGCCACCTTGGCTTTATCCCATCCCACCCCTGTGGCCATCCTCTTAAATGCCTCAAGATATGCCTCTGGGTCATCCCTGGGCATTATCCGAGGCATGCAGAATTCCTCCATTTTTCCAAGCACTCCAGCAGCTTCCACATTGAGAGCCAGCTGTTAGGCAAACAGCAGCTTGTGGGCCTCATTCTCTTTCACCCTCATTTGAGTAGCTCATCTCTTTGTCGTGTCCCCTGCAAGATTTGCAGCATAGCCTCTTGCATCTGCCATGCTCCCTGCAGTAGCATGGCCTCTTGCTGTATCCATGCTCCCTGCAGCAGTCAGCGTTGCCTCCATCTAAGCAGGGTTTTGCTCCCAGCCAATGCACCAGAACGTGACAGTGTCAGGGAGGTACCTATACCTGGGTACCCCCAGACTGAAATTGGCCAAGAGAGGTCGCTGCCTCTAATATCTGCCTGCCTGCCATGACTTGATGTTGAATTTGTGATTACAGAACAGGAGGCAGCTCACCGTGATGGCATGTAATCCCTTTATAGGCAGGATTCACACTCAGGAGTTATAGTCCAAACCCAATTTCACATTAGGGCCTGCCCCTTTACGGGTTGGTCAGACTTGCAAGTGCAGTTGCCTTGTGCATCTCAGCAGGGCACCACTGGCTGGGAGCTCCACCATCCCTACACTCCCTCCACAATCCAGCAGAATTACAACAGAAATAGATGCAACAAAAGAACAGGGCCCTCTAAACTCCTCCTACCCCCCGTCCCTGAGTGTTGCAGCCTGGCCGCTTCTCTCTCTCTTTCTCTCTCTCTTCTTCCAATCTCTACAGCTACTTCTTATATTCCTGCTGGAGCCCCCAAGGCCAATCTGTTGGCTTCTTCACCAGCTGACAATCAGCTGCCCCTTAGGTTAGAGTATTCCCCTGGAGCTTCTCTTAGTTCTTCTCAGGGCTGGGTTTTCTTTCTCATCCAGCCACCATCAATCTCTCTGTTTCTTGCTATGCTGGGAGGAACATGTAAGGCCGGGCTGCTATACGTGGGTTAGGGAATGTAACAGCAGTATGTTGGAGGGGATGGGGCAGCAGTGCAAATGGGGATTCATGCAGCAGTGTGAGTTGGAGATTGGGTGGGGGGCAGCTGGCAGGGGCGCGGACATGGGGCAAGTAATGGAGGATAAGTTACAGGAGGTAGGAGAACAAGGTGCAAGGATCAGGCTGCTTATCTAGCCCCCTCCTCCCCATGGTTGGGACAAATTTAAAATGATTTGATTAAGATGGAAAGACAAGACTCCAATAATTAAATTAATTGCATATATTTGGAAAATTATAATAGATTAAGTATATAATTATATATAAATTCAAAGTTGTCATGGATTTGGGTAAATGTGGTAATAATAACCATGTAGTATGCTCTGTGGAGAAAAATTGTCTCATTTCCAGTACATTAATCTTGATTCTATGAAATCTAAGTATTACTGTAACACACATTATAAATAATAGTAGTGCAATAACTAGTACACGTGCATTATAATGAATATTTGTGTATTGTTGCAATACCAAATGCTGTGGAGAATAGCCATTTGTAAGGTAGCTATTGTATGTGCCTTGGATCATATTATTATTATTAATAATAATAATATTAACATTATTACTATTATTAATAATACCGATACTACTACTAATAGTAATAATAATAATTTCAGTAATGTATCCTTTATAACTTCTTTTGGTTTCTTAAATGAGTATCAGCATGGTTGTTTCACATTATTAAATAATCCATAAATAATGACAAAACTTTGTTTACCTAGGCAGCTTCTTCCTAATCCCAGAAAGCAAACTTCTAAGCAGAGATGCAATCAAATTGTAACTGTGGTTTATTTTGTATGAAATTGTTTTTGCATGTCTTTCCTGTCTTTAGAAGAGGCTTAGCACATCTGCTGGACTGTTGTTAGTTATTCCATAAATGTAATATAATCTAGGGTTACCATACTTCCGGATTTTCCTGAACATGTCTTCTTTTTAGATCCTCTGATCTCAGTCCGGCCAGTTTTTAAAATATAATCAAATGTCTGGGATTTTGGTCAGCTCAGCTTCAAAGTTTTTCCTGCCACTTCCTGGCTTGCCCTAGCAAGGAGCTGCTTGGGGCTTGGGGGACGGCGATTGGAGGCAGGGCTCATGTGGCGGGCATGTAGCCAGGCAGGGGGTGGGTATTAATGGGAAGAGCATATCAGCTATTTTGTGGTAAGAGTTCTTTGCATTAGATAGCAGCTTAAATATAGCCCACAGAGGCTAAATGCCACAAATGGTCTAAAGGTGCATAGTCAGATCCAAATTGTGTGGTCAGTCTTGGTCCTTATGACATTACGCAGTATTCAGATATACCTAATTTTTTGGTAAAGTTTGGTTCTAGATTGTAGAATTTTGGCCTAAGGATTGTAGCAATACACTTTAAAATCTAAAACCATCCTGAAGCACAATGAAGCCATCACCAATTTAATGTAAAGCCAATGCCTTATGCTTGGTGTTTCAGATACTTTCAGCTTTTTCAAACACCAAGAGCATCGGAGGGAGAGGTGGGAAGGAAACCACGTGGCAGCCAAAACTCTCTCTCGGCGCTCTGTCAGTAAGGAGCGATGGGTGGAGACACTTGTAGTTGCAGACAGTAAGATGATTGAATACCATGGAAGTGACAATGTGGAATCCTACATCCTCACTATAATGAATATGGTAGGTAGTGCATTTAGCTTTTTTGCATTTGTGTGACTGTAAACATAACCTGGATTAAATTGTTAGCTACCTTAACAACAGTAATAATAGTTGTTTGTTTAAAGAAATGTAATCATTTTCATCTATGCTCATCTAAACTCTTCTTTTTTATTATTTTATGTTGGATGGGGGCTACATGGTAACTTTCATTCCACTAAAATTACCTGTTCCAAATTTTATCTTAAGCATAATGATTGTTGAATTTCCTAAGCAGCATCACTACCACATGACAGAGTTATGAGAGGCCAAAACCAGAGAAGCTTTTAACTGTTAAGGTATTGGATTCTTTTCCCTCTCTGTGTATGAGACAGAGATTTCCGCAGGATTTCCCTGATTATATTAGACATGTTGCGTTGATCTAAAAAGGTTCTGATTCTGATCTAATTTACACTGGAAACTCGGAGAGAATCATAGAAAATTAGGGGTAGAAGGTGTACACCAGGGGTGGGCAATTATTTCAAGTGGAGGGCCACTTACCAAGTTTTGGCAAGCTGTCGAGGGTCACATGAGTAGCCACACCCCTTGACAGGTGCCCCAACTCCTGGTCACCATCTTGTGACTGGAAGTCCTGCCCCCTAACCCCTGACCTTTGCCATCCAAAGTCTCTCCCTTTGCCCCCAGAAGTACTCCTTTTACCATGGGGTTTTACCATTTCAGAACCAGAAAAATACCAAATTATATTCTAAAAAGTAAACATCTACAGTATTCATTAATTTGATTACTGACAAATATTTTTTTCCTGATTTACATGTGTTTGCTTAGTGTACATAGAAGTGATTGCACAATAGCTTAAAATGAAGTCTTACTCTTGTATATCATGGGGGGTGCATATAGATTTGTGGGGAGCTGTCGGTATATGGGGTGTGGGTGGGTATGGGGTTTGTGGGGGAGTGACTGGGGTGAATGAGGAGGTGTAGGTGGGGGGGTGTGCATGTATGGCAGTGCAAGGGGGTATGGGTACATGTGTATGGTGGGGTGTGCATGTTGGACTCACCCTATGAACACACACACACACACACACACACACACTGCCGGCATACAGATACTCTGCTGCTGCCTGCTGCACACAGACACATTGCCCCTGCCTACATACACAAACACATATGCGCGCGCGCACATACTGGCGCAGCCCGTGCTCCCCTGTCCAGTAATGCAGCTGGGAGCCACATGGTGCTGGAGCAGGACGAGGGCAGGAAGAGAGTGAAATGGATGGGGGTGGGCAGTGCTGGGCTGCTCAGCCCTGCTGAGGGCTCCCCCTAGGTCCTACTGCCCCTGTCTCCTGTCAGTTTTGACAGGCAGCCAGGAGCAAATAAATATTAATTTACTAATTTTTTTAGGGGCCCCATGGGCTGGATAGAATGGCTTTGTGGGCCAGATTTTGCCTACCCCTGGTGTACACTGTTTTGGGTAGCTTTTGTTCAGAGCAGAGCAAGACACGTTTGTTCAGGAACCCCAAACTGATCACTTTTACTTTTTCTGTTGGCTTCAGCTGCAGCTGAGTTAAGTCTATAGCCCCATCACCCTGTGCTTGCAAGAGATGCAAAAGAATCAGAGTTAAACAAATAAACTGCCACTTAGTGTTTTGCTGGTTTCATGGCTCCGGCTTCCCAGGTTTCTCCCAGGCTTCACTTGCCCTCTAGCCTGTTACCTTTCAGAGGCTTTGAGAGCCTGCAGGGCTTGTGCCAACAAACAGACTAACAAAAGAGAAGTCTTGCTCACAGCCCCTCCCTGCAGCTGCCAGACCTTGGCTAACCCCTGGGTCCGGACAGCCTTGCTCCCAGCTGGTGCAACCCCCAGAGGCCACTTTCAGTGTCTTTTATTTCCCCCGCTACTGGTTCATCTGGCTGGCTCTCCCTCATTCCTCACACCTGGGTTAGCTCCCTTATGGGGAGGCTCCCTGAATCTCTGGACCAGAGTCCTCAGCCTTTGGTGAGTACCTCCAGCTCTGGGGTGGGTGTGGGGCCATTTAAGCTCCTCCACACCCATAGTAACAGGGCCAGGCCCTGTTAAACACCTCCCACTTTGGGGTCCCAATCCAGGATCTTGAGAAAAAGTTGGCATTGCAATATCTCTCTGACCAGATATTGAACATAACCAGCCCCAGGACCAACCCCTGAGGTACTCCACTTGATACCGGCTGCCAGCTAGACATTGAGCCATTGATCACTACCCATTGAGCCTGACAGTCCAGCCAGCTTTCTATCCATCTAACAATCCATTCATCCAGCCCATACTTCCTCAGCTTGCTTGCAAGAATGCTGTGAGAGACCATAGCAAAAGCCTTGCTAAAGTCAAGGTATATCACATCCATTGTTTTTCCCACATCCTCTGAGCCTGTCATCTTGTCATAGAAGGCAGTCAGGGTGGTCAGGCATGACTTGCCCTTGGTGAATCCATGCTGTCTGTTCCTGATCACTTTCTCCTCCAAGTGCTTAGAAATGGACTCCTTAAGGACCTGCTCCATGATTTATCTATGGACTGAGGTGAGACTGAGTCGTCTGTAGGTGAGGCTGATTGATCTGTAGTTCCCTGGATCTTCCTTCTTCATTTCCTTAAAGATGGGCACTATATTTGCCCTTTTCCAATCATCTAGGATCTCTCTTGATCACCACAAGTTTTCAAAGATAATGGCCAGCAACTCTGCAATTACATCAGTCAAGTCCCTCAGCACCCTCAGGTGCATCATATCTGTCCACATGGACTTGTACATGACCAACTTTTCTAAATAGTGTTAGACCCCAACTCCATTGTGGCACCCAACGACTAGGGAGATGACAAGACAATCACTCATGTTACTCATTAGCCAGAGCAAGCATGGAGCAAACACTAGCACACATTGCTCACAACAGCTTTATTCAGAATGGAGACAGCTTCAGGCGAGCTCCCTCGCAGACACACAGCCCGTGAAACCAGGGGAGCAGCCCTGAACATTAGTTTTTTCACATTTTATACACCTTGTTTCATACTTATTAACATTTACTCTGCCTATGTCCCTCCTTCAGTTCCACCCATTTCTTCTCCCATCTCAAGCTCTGCCTCTGTTTACTGTTTGCTTCATTAGCATGGTATTCCCTATGCATTTTATTCATTTATATACCTTTCTGCTAAGAGCACATGCATAAAACTTTGACCCCATCTTCTTTCAGTCAATTATGTTTTCTTCCTGGTTCTTTCTGGTTTCCTGCTGACTTCAGCACCATCTCCACGGTCCTACTTCTGCTTTATCTCCTTACGATAGTTGGTGGGCTACATTTTGTTCTTTTTACATAAGGAATCGCATCCTGCACACTATCCCATTGTTAGAAAATTGTTTGCCTAAGCATTTGCAAAGTTATTTTTAATATATCATTTTGCTTTGTGGCCACCAGCTCTTGTTAAGACACAGATTAAAGCCTTGTTCCAGCTGCAGATCCAATGCTCCCCAAAATCTATTATTATTACCCTAACAAATAGTCCCTAACCTGTTCTTTCACTACTGAGGGCTGCTCACTTCTCCTCAAACTGCTGTCAGGTGCAGTAGTCTGGGAGCTGACCTTGCCTGTGAAGACTGAGGTGAAAAGGTCATTCAGCATGTCAGCCTTTTCCTTATCATCTGTCACTAGGTTGCCTCCCCCATTAAGTAGGGGACCCACACTTTCCTTGACCTTCCTCTTGTTGCTGACATTCTGTTACCCTTCATGTACCTTGCTAGTGGAAACTCCAATTGCACTTTGGCCTTCCTGATTTCATCCCTGCATGCCCGAGCAATATTCTTATATCTTAATTCTTCCTAGTCATCTGCCCAAGCTTCCACTTCTTGTAAACTTCCTTTTTGTATTTAAGCTCACCAAAAGATTCTCTAAGCCTAACTGTTTGCCTGCCATATTTGCTATTTTTCCTGAACATTGGGATGGTTCATTCCTGCACTCTCAGTAAAGTTTCTTTAAAATACAACCAGCTCTCTTGGACTCCTTTCCCTCTCAGACTGGCCTCCCAAGATACCCTGCTCATCAGTTCCCTGAGGAAGTCAAAGTCTGCTTTTCTGAAGTCCAGGATCCATACTTTGCTGCTGTCCTTTCTTTCTTTTGTCAGGATCCTGAACTTGATCATCTCATGGTCACTGTTGCCCTAGTTGCCATCCACTTCTACATCCCCCATCAATTCTTCCCTGTTTGTGAGCAGCAGTCAAGAAAAGCACAGTACCTACAACAGTGTCTCCAACACTTGCACCAGGAAGTTGTCTCCAATGCTCTCTAAAAACTTTCTGGATTGCTTGCACACTGCTGTGTTTCCCTCCCAGCAGATGTCAGGGTGATTGAAATCCCACGAGAGCCAGGGCTTGTGATCTGGAAAATTCTGCTAGTTGTCTGAAGAAAACCTCATCTACATTGCAGTTACTCTTAATTTTGGAGTTACTCTGACATTAGAAATAGACCCTGATGTGGAGATTCAGCAGTTTTATTGGATTTTATTAAGACTCAGTCAAAAAACATAGCGTATAAGTTTTGTTCTTAGAGGAAATACAGTAGTTGTATAACTGGAGTTTGGGATCCAGGAGAGCTGGCCCAGGGAAATAGGGACTATGGGCATTTTTACATGTGCACTGGGAGGTGTGGGGGGGCACTTTCATTAGCAAGCCACACTAATAAAAAGCACCTGAGTGTCATGTGCATCAGGGGCCCTGCGCTGAAAAATGGTGGTGGGGCATTTTCAACTAAACCTTATCGAATGAGCTTTAGTTCAAAGCACCCCACTGCTATTTTTCAGCACAGGGATGCTGATACACATGACAGGGGAGCCTGTTGGAGCATGGAAATTTCCATGCTGTAGCAGACTTGATTAATCAAGTCTTCTAGGTTAATCAATTAATCAAGTCTGCTCCGACATGCTGGATTTCCCTGTATAGGCACCCCATAAGTACTTAATAGGGAACAATAAGACAATGCCTCAATGAGCAGTAGGAAGCCTATGGCAGTAATAGCTGCTTCACTGTAGGACTATAGGCTGGAGCTCTGCAGGGGAGACAAGGCACTGCTATAGGTAGGCTGCTGTGTAGACCAGTTGGTAAGCTTAATTAGAGGGCATGTGTGGCCAGCCCCATGGAGTCACCTAACCGGAAAGGGGCAAGGCCTGGGAGAGAGAGAAGCCAGGACCAGATCCAGGGCAGACAGTCTGGCCTGGGAGGCTGAAGAGGGAAGAACTCTGCATGAGATGACTGTTGCTGAGGGATGGACTGTGAGCATGCTATGCCTGGAGACAGTAAGTGAGGGCTAGCAGCAGACTGAGTCCCATGGCTGGATAAGAGTTTTGGTATATAGCCAGGAGTCTAGAGGTTAGTTATAGCCAGAGTGCTTATGTATTTTATTTTAGTTTTAACCAGTGGTTTGGGTTTTTTGACTGTCAGAGGAAAGCAGAGATCCCAATAGTGCCTGAGGGCACGGGGCTGTCTTCAGAAAATTGGAGAAAGTGGCTGAAACTTAGCAAAGGTGAGAGCCAGACCAGGCCATGGGGAAGGGCAGAATCAGGGCCAAGGGCTCACAGCCTAGACAGGTGAGGATTAGTGCCAGGGCCCAGCAGCCCAGGAAGGACAGAGACTGGGCCAGGGGGCTCAGCCTGAGAAGGGTGGAGTCAGGGCTAGGAGCCCAGTACCAGAGAAGGGTGAGATTGGGGCTAGGGGCCCAGCACAAAGGACACAGTGGGTAGAGATACTAATGACTGACAGAGCTGAGGCTGAAATAGTGGGACCCAAATCTGTGCGTCAAGACTGGAGGCTTGCAGCCAGAGGAAAGGCGCAGAGGCTGAGAAGGCCAAGGCCCCAGCAAGGAAGTGATCATATAGTAACTCTGGCAGGCATGGGCATGGTGTAAGGGGTGGTTGGAGCCACATAATAGCCCTTAAGACTACAGGTACCCCAGGGGGTGAGGGGAGGACAGGGGGAATACAGGCAAATCAGGACCCAGTTAGCCCAAGAGGGGCAGAACTGAAACCAATGGGGTCCAGGAGAGGCCTGCTGCCAGCTAGAAGAACTGGGGCTCACCCTAGGACCCTTAGGCAGCCTCTCTTTCAGTCAAACAAATGTATCAAGGCATGGCAGATAAATGAAAAGGGGAGGGTATCCCTAGAGCTGGAGCAGGGTAAGGGTTGCGTAGTCACCAGGGGGTGTCACAGCCACCTCTGGAACATGAATCTTGCTACAATCACTTTTTTTTCTTCACATTCTTGCTCATATCAACCACTGATATTTTTTTCAAACCAGTTGTGCTTTCTCCCACATGTAACAAAATGTAAATTTAAATGTAAAATAAGTATAAATTCAAATATATCCTCAGATAGTGAGCTTCAAAAGGTATTTGTTCCCATGAAAAGTAGGAATATCTTGTGAAATTGTCTATGGATCATTCTGCATTTGCCTTGAGTAGCCATTTGAGAACATCTTTTCCCTCTTTTTCTTCATCTCATTATCCACATTCCTGGCTACTAAGCCAGATCCACCATGCTGCATTAATCTTCATACCCTACAAGAGATTCGGTTTCTACTGAACCAAAGCTTTCTCTTAAAGAAAAAAAAGTGTATGCTACTTGTGGTTGTACAAAAAATATTCTAAACTCGTGGTGCTATCTTACTTCTATGGAGCAGCAGCCAGCACTAGCCAGACTTCTCCTGATGCTACAATGTAATACAATTTTAAAAACTATGAGTAAAATAGAGAGTGAAGCACAAGTTCCAATATCTTAGCCATGTTGAGAACCATCGTGGTCCAGTGGACTGGGATCTGGATGGGGAATTTGGGGCCTAGAGCTATGTTCCTAAGGTAGCCAATGCATGTGATCTTGGACAGTCACTTTGGCCCAGATCCTATTTTCTGATTATGCATTAAAGTCTCTGATATGCATTCACATAATTGCCATTTTTGGCATTTATGCACAGTAGTATTCTGCACACCCCATGCTAATCTACTGAGCATGCCCAGCAGGCCACACTTGAGCTCTAGAGCAGCATAGGGAAAACAGAATTGTCCAGGCATACATAAGTCTAAGCTGTAAAAATTAAACCGATAAGCAAATGAATAGGCATTCACTTTTGGTTCAGGAAATGCAGCCACATGCCTGCAGTGACTCAAGCTAAAAGCCAGGGGGCACTAAAGCATGGCTCTAGCATGTAGCCAACATGGGGTGTATATTTGCTTCCTCTTCCCGCTGCCCCCGAGGTCACTGGGATTTGCAGTCCACAATCACAATAGCAAGACTCTGCAGGATTGCTCATCACTTCCTCTTCCTGTTTCCAAGTGCCTCTTGGATTTGTAGTTCGCAGTCACAGCCAGCAGTAAGTTTAGCAAGTCAGGGCAGCTCCGTACTTGGGGGAAAAGAAGTTTAGCCTCCCTCCCTGGCCCCAGACTCCAGCTGAGGTTTGCCTGGGTGGTGTGGGGGCAGGCAGTGAGCCAGCCAGTGAGGCCAGTAATCCACCCCTCACTGCTCTGCCAGAGGGGCAGGACCAGTCCTGTTCTCTGAAGCAGATAGCCCAGCCCAGTCCAACCCAGGTCTGCGAAATGCTGGGCTGCTGGGGGACTCTGATTTAACTTGAACCAGGAAGGGGTCTGGGGCAGAAGTTGTATAAACTGCTTTGACCTAAATCGGTTAAGTGTGATGCTACATTCAACCAGGTTTATCTTAAATCAATTTCAACTATTTTTAAAATTGGTTTATGTGCACTGAACTTCTATTCTGTTACAGGTTTAAACCAGTGTCTAATCACTTAAACCAGTTTATGTGTAACTTCTGTCCCTAGTGTTGAAGAGCACTCACTGGGCAGCCAGGAGGGGAAGACATATGGGGTAAGGTGGAAGAACAAGCCAGAGGGTGTGTGGCTCAGTGAGGTGACTGCTGCCCTGGAAGAGAAGAGGGCTCTGGGCTTTAGCCCACACCCACTCCCGATAAGGCAGAAATATCCCACTACCATTTATTCTTTCATATAGTAAAAGTAAGATGCAGTGAACCAGCTTCAATGGGAAGGTGGAAGAGTGCTTTGGACAACGCCTTGGGCCCCCTTCTGCAGCGCTACACAGTCATGCAGATGTAATAGTTGCATCATAGCAGCTTATTGTTGTCCTTTAATATTGACACAATTGTTACATCTGTCTATAACCTGAAGCAACTTGTTGGGTCAGGCTCTATTCTATAAAAGTGTATAGTATCTGGTCCTTAGTTTCATTACTGTAGGTCAGTTTTTCCATGTAATTTACATAGAAATTATAGCCACATAAAGTTATGAGCAGCCTTCACTTTCAATGCCTTATTTTCCTTTCTATCTATCAACAATTAGAGGAAAATAACACATGACCATGAGAGGAGATAACATGTGACAGCACTTGAGAAAGGGAAACTGGGGATTTTTTTCTGTGCAATATTTATCACCAACTTGGAGTCAAAAGATGTAACTCCTAACATGCATGTTCAGAAAAGCAGGTACTAAATGGAAATTGCTGTAACCCAGAATCAGGGCTAAAATATGAGGAAAAACACAACTGCCTTTATTCCCTATTAGCAAATTCTTTTAATCTCCAACCTCATTTTTTGTTTTCAGTTCATAATTAAACTGTTTCCTAATGTCAGATTTTGCCTGCAAGGGTTTGTGGTCTGTTCTTGTTAAATTCTGTGGAAATAATTGTTAGAGAACGGATTTTGGGAGGAAGATGGAAATGAGGTAGGCCTCAAAATTCACATCAATCCTTATTTCAGGATTTTTATGATTTAAGATCTGTTTTGTCTATTAGACTGACAGAGAATTCAAAATTTGTCAGCGTGTTTTGATTCTGTATTTGTTCTGTACTGGGATGATGCATTTGGTAGGTGTTTCGGGGGAGTAATAATGTATATATGTACTGAATGGTATCAAATACGAAATGTGACCTCAGAGTTTCTGCCTTTCTGAAAAAACTAGACCTATATTATATTTTGGTATTGCCTAAATAAAACTTTGCTAGAGCCATTGCCTAAATAAAACCTTCAGACTGACAGTCCCTTACTATGAAGAAACTTTTTGGTAGTTACTAATGACCATAACATAGGTAAGTAATTATTTTTCTATTGAAGATTTTTGAAGAATTTTGAGTAAGCATTGTATTTTTTCCATCCCACAATAATATTTGGCAAATCCAGTTCAGAAATCTTATCACTTTTTGTTTAAATAGTTCATTTGGAATTGCTTCATAAAGAAATCCTGAAATGATCTCTCATAACCATTACTGCGCTGAGTAACTTTACAGAGTTCAGTGAAAATGATTAATGTTTGTTTTCAGAATGAGCTCAGTATAAAACAGCAGATGAAAGCCTTCTCAGCTGAGAGAGGGAGATGTCCCTTATTCTCACAGCTACTCCATCTTTTCTTTTTAGCAGTAATGTTCTTGTGACTTTTTTCCCTTTCATCATCTACGACCCAAAAAATTGTATTTGTTCAGTTTTAGCTATGCATGATTTTTCTCCTAATGATGAATCTCTCTCTTCTCAATCTCATAGGTCCACAGTTGTATGTGCAATTTTTTTTCTTTCTTTTTTTTGTTCCCTTCTGTCATAATTCTATTTCTACCTGCCTAATCACACACGGTGTTACAGGGCATAGCTCATTATTTGGGTCAAGAAGTCACACAGTTCAGTTATTCATCCATCCTTTGTCATTTTTTGTCTAGTTCCAACTGTGTGTGTGCGTGTGTTTTAATCATTGTCATTAGTTTTAACCTCCACTTCCATACTAGGGATACTCCACTGTCTATATCTTTCCATTTGTCTAGGCTTCCATTTATCTAGCATTGATTACTCCCCTTCCCTTTTGTGCAGCAGGATACTGTTGTTGGATTCAGTAGGTGCTCCAGTTAAG
The DNA here is from genome assembly GCF_030867095.1 of Alligator mississippiensis. Taxonomy (NCBI): domain Eukaryota; kingdom Metazoa; phylum Chordata; order Crocodylia; family Alligatoridae; genus Alligator; species Alligator mississippiensis. The sequence goes on from NC_081826.1 coordinate 280,588,556, forward strand.
GCTTGATTTGCTATCACATCGCAATTTAAGTAGATGTGTTAAAGTGGATGTAAAAATTCCACCACACTTTGGTAATATTTTACACCAATTTTGAACTGTCATAAATGATGACGTGTTGCAGGGCAAGTGCTGATCATATTTTTAATTTAAAATTATGTTAAAATATTTTAATACAAGATCTAAGGTTTGCTGCTTAATACCTTAATATTTCTGTGAGCTGCTGGATGTTTATTCATTTGACTGGGCTGCCCTCTGCAGTAGTTCACCACAGTTATTAGCATTCACAATGCAAAGTAAACCTTCTCTGAATAATGTGCAGGAGAAAAAAATGAGGAGGGAATGGTGCTTGCAATAAACCACATATTTTCTCTCTAAAGCTCTGTCTTGCTATAGAGGAATCAGTTAATTTCATACCTCCTGGCTCTGGCACAGGTCACAGGGTTATTCCATGATCCAAGCATTGGCAATGCAATCCACATCGTGCTGGTTCGGCTTATTCTTCTTGAGGAGGAAGAGGTAAGATTTTGTTTCTCCCAGCTTTACAATTAAGAAACTTGCACTGAGGGAAGATCTTGGCGTGCTTTTTGGAGGAAGTGAGAAATGATGGCTTGGAAAAAGCATGATTTGTGTAAAAGTTATCATCCATTTGACTCCTGTATTAATCTGTTAATTTTGGTGTAGCTGTTTAAAGGTTAAATGTTGTGCTCTGTGGTACATCACTTAGCTCACAACTTCAGGTGCTGGTGTATAAACTCCCCAAAGCAAATTCAGTTAATATGTCCAAATAATAGGCTGGGGTTTGTTTGTTTCTTTTTGGGGGGGGGGGGTTGGGGGGAGGAGGAATCTCTTCAGTACCTTCAGATTTCTGGGCCACCTGATGAGGAGCAGAAATTCAAGAGTACAAGAATCATCTGCAGTCTAGTTGCATAACCTTACCTGAGGCCATGGGTGGATCCAGGATTTACTCAAGGAGGGTGCGGCACACTGCCCCTCAGGCCATGGGGAGATGGAAGTGAGGTGTTGCTGGAACTCCTGGGGCCAGGATCACCTGGGCCATCAGAAGACACTTGGGAGCTGGGCAGAAAGCAAGCATGTGAAGGCAAGACCCACCTCTTTGCTTGCCTGCTTCTGCTGTCCCTGGCTGACCTGCATGTGGGGGATTCCCTAGAGCCACTCCTATGCTGCTCCAGCCAGGGGATGTGGGGAATGGTTGCACAGTGAGCTGGACTTGGCCAGACCAGAGACAATGGTGGCAGTGAATAGATTCCTTCTTCCAGCACCTATTCCCTCTCCACCCCTCCCCACCAAGTATCCAGTGCTGGCCAGGAGCAAGCACTAGAAGAAAGATCCTGTGTGTTGATGTAGCTGTCCATGGACAAGCCCAGCTCCCAATATAGGCACTCCCCACGGACCTCAGTTGGAGTAGGGCAGGAGTGGCTCTGGGGCTTCCTCCATGTCTGCATCAGCCAGGAACAGCAACAGCAGGGACATGTTCTTCCTTCCAGTGCTATGTCCTGGCCAGTGGGGGACATGGCTAGGATAGCGATAGGGAGCAAGTGTGGGAAGAGGAAACTGCCCACTGCTACTGCTGTCCCCTGCTGAACCTGGTTCTCCACCTTGAAAGAGTTTATTTTGCTCAACTACGCTGTTTATTCATATTATGTTGATTTTATGCAGTTATAAGATGAGGAATAAACCTCTTCTATGACTGCTCTTCATTTTTTGGAGAATTTTCTAACACATGGTATGAAGGAAATGTATCCTTACATGTTAAAAATGTTACCTGATCATGAGCTTGTTCCTGACACATCAGGAGTGACAAACATAAGCATCAAATCAGCAGCAAATTAATCTACATCTTCTCTGTGTCAAAAGGAATATTCACTTCCAAGGAGAAAATAAAATGTCATTCCTGAAAAAAAGCAATTGATAGCTTAGTTTTATGAAAGTCACTTGCAAAAATGCTAATTTCTGCTTTTGATTTTTTTTATCCCCCCTCTCATTTCACTAGTTGCAAAAATGACAAAGTTTCAGCTTAATGTTCAGGCTGTTAGACAAATAGCTGTCATTGCTTTTAATGATGGTTCTTGCTTTGGGCAAAAGCATAATCAGCTACATTTCAGTGACTTCAGTGAGCTTCATAATTAACATTGCTGCTGTGTTTTGGCAAATGCAGCCTTCATAATATTTTCTTTCTTTTTCCTTTAGCAAGGTTTGAAAATTGTTCATCATGCAGATAAGACATTAGCCAGCTTCTGTAAATGGCAGAAGAGCATCAACCCTAAAAGTGATGTCAACCCTATACACCATGATGTGGCCGTCCTTATAACTAGGTACATCCACAAACTTGGAGACAAGCTGCCAAATATTATTTTACACCTTTTCTTTCAGAGAATATCTTTATAGGCTACTATTCTCCTTTTATTCACACTGCAAGTTATCCTATAAAGTATAAGACCCAATAAAGATGTGTTATTTCTTAATGACAATGTTAGTATAAAATTACTTTACATTAGTATATCATACTTTGTAGCAGATGAGGTGTGTGATGTGTTATATATTAATGAATGTTGTCAAGGATGGAAAGTGCTAAAATTGCCCTTCTATGCATTTTTAAAGGATGTCTACATCTCAAAATACACATAATTCTTCATACATGTACATGGGCTTTTTGTTAGAGATGGACCATTGGCTAGGAAACTGATCTATGAAACCTCAGTGTCCCCAGAGTTCAGTAATGTTGAGAGGCACAAAACTCCAGTTCTCCAGTTTAGGTCTTTCTCTCTCATTGAATGCTATCCTCAGTATTTTTTTTTTTGGACCAACTGCATGGTTGGGATAGACACAGGCAAGTTTTCAGGCACTGTAACACGTTGAGGTCCCAGGGGTGGCCACGACGCCCCTGCCTGTCTGAGGCTCAGCTGCAGCCCTTCCCTCGAATCTTGCCCACCACCTTACTCTTAATGAAGGTTATAAAAGGGAGGCTGCCTGTGGGCTCTACATGAGCCCGAGCCTGTGTTGATCCTCACTGGGCCTCTCCTGGGTCCCCTCAGTCTAGTGCCTCCAGGCTAGCAGGCCCTCTCAGCCTGTCTGTACCCCTGCTGGGCACCGGGCACCTTAAGGGCTCCTTGCATGGCTTCTTACCTCCCCTACACCATGCCCTAAGCCTTACTCTATAAGTTCACTCTATGATGTTGTCTATTCATACACTTGCCCCCCCTTGGGCCTTTGGACCCCCCTGGTACCTTACACCATCTCCTCCTGGACTCTCTAGTCCTGCGTGGTGCCCCTTCTCTAGGCTCCCGAACCCCCACTGCTGCATGCAGCCCTTCCCTGGGCACCAGGACCCTCCGTGGGCTCAAAATAAAACAAAGGCCACTTGCCTGTAAAAACTCAGTCCTTCTCTGCCCAGGGGGCTTGCCTCTGCTCCCAAGCCTGTGGAGTTGTTTCTAAGTTGCACTCCTTTCAGGAACCCTGCTGCCCAGAGCTCCTTACCTTGTGGCTGCCAAGGAGAGACCCCCAACTGGCTCATGCTCTGAACTTATATAGCTCCAGCCTGAGCCCTCTTCCAGTCAGGTGAGCCCCTCATCAGCTCCCTGCACCACCTGCAAACAGTCTCACAAGCTGCTCGCTCCCTTAAAGGAGGAGGCACAGCCCCATGCCCTGCTACAGCACCTCAGGACCCTTCCTCAGGCATTAGTACCCAGCCATGCCATTCAATTAAAGATATCACCCACAGGAATCATTGCTTCTCATATATTTCCTGGACCATCATGACAACAAAATCACCTCAACACTACTGAATGCTATGACTTTTTTTCCTTCCAGGAAAAATGCCAGTCCAGTGTGTAGATGAGCAGCCCTATAATTGCAGAACCCTGTGATTCCTCAGAATAGATGGATATTTTGTTGCTAGGACCATGTAATTCATTTTCATCCTCTCGAGTTACATGGTTGTAGATATAAAAGAAATATCTCAATGGTGTCTTTTGAACTGCATTTCATAGTGGGAGGCATCATCCATTATATTCATTTCAAGGCAGACACAGTAGACACCATCTAATTCCAGTTGCCTTTAAAGTTCAGTAAATATTCATCCCAATGAATTTGTGCCTGAAGGACTGAGTTGCTCTTTGTGTCTGCTGAATATCCATGGGGGCTTGTATACATGAGGAGGGGGTTTAGTTCTCCTAAATTGAAAATGGTGGAATTTTAATTGGTGGGTTTTTAATTGTGAAAAACCATTTTAATTTAGGGGCTTCCATCACTATTATGGAATAGTGATGACCCACTAGCCGCTCAGCACACCACCCTTCCCTGCTCCTTCCCCTCGGCCATGGGCAAGCTCCGCCAAAAAAAACCCACCAAAAGAACAGCAAGGGGCCAGATCATTTTTTTTCTCATGGAGCCTGCCCACTTCTCCCATGGCTGGGAAGAGAGCTGCCAGCAACCCCTGACATGTGGAGGGGCCCTGTCCTTCCCTCCACAGTGGCGGTGCTCCCTGGGGCCACCTGGGCAAGGTGCTAGCTCCATAGATACTGCCCCAGCTCGGAGGCAGCACCTGCTGGATCCAACTCTTCCCTGAGCCTGTGTGAGGAGCAGCACCTGGGGGGCACCACCGCTGCAGAGGGAAGGACTGGACCCCCCTTCCCCCCCCCCACAGCTCAGGGGCTGCTCATAGCTCACCCCCAGCCATGCAGGCAGGCTCCTTGAGAAGAAAAAAAAAAAAGGATTGGGTCCCTCATCGCTTTAATTTGTTTTTTCTCGGTGGAACCTGCCTGCATGAGCTGCTGCCAGGCAATTCAGCCCCTGAGTGCGATTGGGGGGGGGGGGGTGTCCTTCCCTCCATGGTGGCATCAACCCTCAGGGCTGCCTGGGCTGAGTGCTGGTGTGTGGGTGCTGCCCCAGCTCACAGGCAACACCTGGCCCAATCCAATGGTGCATGGGGTGCTGGAAGCCCGGTCATGCTCAGGGAAGTTCAGGCTTGACGGGCTTCCAGCACCTCATGCACTGTTCCTGCCACCTTCCTGCGGCCTGGGAACAGGCTGCCTAGGAACAGGCTGGCTTGCCCCTGGGCAGTGCAGAAAGGTGGCAGGAGGAAGACTAGGTTTGCTGGCAGCCAAAGGCAGCAGTGGGAACAGTGCATGGGATGCTGGAAGCCCGTCAAGCCTGAGCTTCCCTGGGCATGCCTGAGCTTCCAGTGCCCTGTGCACCATCCCTGTCACTTTCTCTGGCTACCAGCACAGCCAGCTGCCCTCCTGCCACCTTCCTGCACTGCCCTGAGGCAAGCCAGCCTGTTCCTGGGGCAGCACAGGGAGGCAGCAGGAGCTGTGTGACATGTCCACATGACTGGTTTTATTAATTACCCCAGATCAAACTAAAATACATCAGAGGTGGCCTAAGTTGCCACACAAAGAAATTTTGTCATGAAAAAAATCATGCAAGTGTACATGGTGATGCCATTACATTAGACAAATAGCAATTTCTCATCACTTTTTGTCATGTGTACATGGCCTCATCAGCACATGTACAAGCGCCCCATAAGATTATGGTTATCTCTGATTTATTGCTGAAAAATATTCAACAATTTTTTCAGAATCTATAAAGATATAAAAAAAAATTCTCAGCCAGTTATTGGTGAGTAATCACTAGATGAGCTGGGTTGCTTGCTTTCTATTTGTTGGAGAAGTCCTATTATATTGTTTTGGTTAAATGAGTGCACAAGCCCTAATAGCACAAATTCTCACCGGTGACTTTAACATTGTTTGTGTAATTACTTACGTATATAGCTTTGAAACTTGTTTTTCTGTCCATTCCTCCCTTCCTTCATATAGCAAACATTGGCTATGTTATGCTTTCTTTTGTATTATGGCAGCACTTACCAATTTCAACCAAGGTCAGCCAAGGTTGTGTTAGATGTTGGGCTAACGAATAGTACATAAGAATTTGACACTTAAGAATTTAAAGAAAGAAGACAAACTGTGATAAAAAAAGTATTCTGTTTCCCTTGTATGTAGATCAAGACCTGAGGTACAGAGGGATTAAATCACTTGCAAGCACGTACTCTGGACTCTTTTAAGAAACATTTGGACACCTATCTTAATGGGATCCTTTGACCCTAGCTGACTTCCTGCCCCTGAGGCAGGGGGCTGGACTCAATGATCTTCTGAGGTCCCTTCCAGCCCTAATGTCTATGAAATCTATGATTTACCTTACACAGGAAATATGTGGCAAAGAGAACACAGCTCCATTTCATTGCCTTATCTATATGACCATCCTTTCGCTTTTGAACAACAGATACATTCTGAGACCATCATGCATTTCTTATTGATATTTAGCAGACAGATCAGCTTTGACCCTGAAAACTCAATAGGTCTGTTCACATGTCTAAAGGTAAATATTTGCATGTATACTTGCAGGGTCAGAACTTTATCCTGTCATACAAAATTAAGTATCCTTGTCCATTTATGATCAACACTTTTCCCTTTGTCCAGAGGATGAGTTCTTTTTCCCCCAACAAAAGCAAATTCAAAGCCAAATGGATTTGATCTTGTTTGTTTGTTACATAAACAGGACTCTCTGGTTTGTGACCTGTATAACAATACTAGTAATAGTTAGTATAAGTTGTTGAAAAGTAATTTAATTAACAGTGATTTGTGACATTATTTGCAAGTTTTCATTTTGTGTGTTAATAACACATTCCATACTTCAATGTCCTTATTATTTAGTATCTAACTACCACATACAATCTTATTGTTGGTTAATTCATTAAAAAAAACAAAACATTATTTTTAGATTAGGGCTACACCAATAGAGATTTTGGGGGCTGATACCAATAACCGATTTTTAAGGAGGCATATAATCGATACCGATCCAATTTCCAATACAGCTGTGTGCAGCTGGTAAGTCCATTGCAGTGGAAGGGGAGGGGGAAGGGAAGAGGCATGGGGGGGCAGATCAACCGCCTCCGTGGTGAGGGAAGGGGCAGGGGCAGGCACTGCCGAGCTGGAGCAGGGCACAGGATGGAGCCACCTGTTGTAAGGGCGGGGAGGCAGCCCCTGCCACTGCACGCACCCTGGGAGGACGTGTTGGGGGGAGGGGGTGTGCCCTCAGATCTGTGTGAGGTGGGGTGTGGTGGGATGGGGCTGGGGCTGTGCTGGGCTCTTCTTGTTGGGGGCTGGTCTCTGGGCCAGGGCTACAGAGAGGGCTGCAGCCACCCCAAATTTTGCTGTAGCCCTGCTCCCAGTGCTGATGCCCGCCTGGTGCAGCCCTGGCTCTTCCCAGCGCATGGGTGGAGGTGGGGCATTGAGCCGGGGCTGTGCCAGATGGGTGGCAGTAGTGCTGGGAGTGGGGCTACAGCAAAATTTGGGGTGGCTACAGCCCCCTCCACAGTCCCTGCCCCGAGCCCAGCCCCCACTGAGAAGAGCCTGGCGTAGCTCCAGCTCTATCCCACAGCTGCAGCCCACCCGCCCTGCCTAGCCCCACGCAGATGCAAGGGGCACCCCGCCATGCCCTCCTGGGGTGTGCGCAGTGGCAGGAGCCACCCTCTCTCCCCCGACAAGTCAGGGCTCCATCCTGAGACCCACTCTGCCCTGGCTGGGCAGTGCCTGCCCCAGTCCCTCTGTCATCATGGGGAACATTGATCTGACCCCCCCATGTCTCTTCCCTCTCTCCTCCCCTTCCACCACAACATATTTACCAGCTGCATGGAGCTCTCCACGCTGCTGGGCTCTGCTCCTTGATTCCTGAGTACTGCACTGTAGCTGCACACACACATGAGAATTTATTGGCCAAATTATCGGCCAAATTGGGCTGATTTCTGATACAGCCAATTTTCTTTATATTGAAACCGATCTGATATCAGACTGATATATTGGTGCACCTCTATTTCAGATTGATGTGGAGTGAAAAAAGTTTGTTTTTCCTCACTGAAATGAAAATTCCAAACTATTTCATTTCTGGTTGACCAAATGAATTGGTTCTATTACAAACAAATTGTTAATCTTAGAGCGGTTGGCAAAAAGTCATGGATGGCAAAAAGGCAAGGTTCTGGAGGACTGGAGGTGGGCTAACATAGTACCTATCTTCAGAAAGGAAGATCTGGGGGATTATAGACCAGTCATCCTGACTTTACTACCTAGGAAGTTACTGGAATAAATTACAAAAACAGTTAATTTGTAAGCAGCTGGAGGAGGAAGGGATTATCACTAGGACCCAACATAGATTTCCTGAAACAAATCATGCCAAACCAACCTGATTTCCTTTTTTGACAGGGTCTTAAATTTAGATTAGGTGATTTAGATGCAATGGGAATAATATACTTGGACTTTAATAGGGTTTTGATACATGACGTTCTCATAAGTAAATTAGAGAAATGTGGGCTGAGGAGCAGAGATTCGAATAATTCAAGGCAAAATCACTGTTAGGTGGATAAATAACTGGTTGAATAAATGCAAGCAGAAAATAATTCTAAATGTATTAATGCCAGAATGGCAGGATGTTTCAACTGGGGTTCCATAGGGGTCTGTTCTGGGTCCAGTGGCATTTAACATTTTTATTATTGACATGGATGCAGGGATAAAGAGCTTTCACATCAAGTTTGCAGATGATACAAAACTAGGACTTGCGGTCTTCTGATATAAGTAGAATTCTAAGGGATCTTGACTACTGGGCACAAGACAAAAGTATGAACTCCAGGAAAAACAAAGATGCAGACAAATTGGAGAGGGTTCAGCAGAGAGCAACAAAAATATTAGAGGTCTCAGAAACATATGAGAAAAGGTGGGAAGAACTGGGGTTATTTAGTCTGGAGAACAGAAGTTTAAGGAGGGATTTGAGAACAGTCTTCAAATACCTGAAGGGTAGTTACAGAGAAGATGGTGCTAAACAGTTCTGTGTGGCTGCAGGGGCCAGGACAAGGAGTGATGATCTTAAATTACAGCAAGGGAAATTTAGGTTGAATATTAGGAAGAACTCTCTCACTTTGTGGGGTGGTTAGATATTGGAATAGGCGATCTAGAGCAACTGGGAGATTTTAAGAATAGGTTCGACGAACACTGGGCTGGAATATTGTAGAAAGGGTTGATCCTGCCTTGAGCAGGGGGTTGGATTAGGTGACCTATTGAGAGTCCCTTCTACCCCTGTTTTTCAATGATTTGATGAAATATGAAGTGTTCCACATAGGGAAGAAAAACAAATGCCCAAATACAGAATGGAAGATGATTGGTTAGCAGTAGCATTGCTGAGAGAGACACAGGTAGCTTTGGCAGGATTTAATTTTAATTTTTTAATAATTTTGACAGCTAAAATCAATGTTTATTTTTAAGCATTTATATTGATTTTTATCAATTTAAATTTCCAGGATTGCATGAAATTAAGGGTGTGGGATATGCACACACACACACAGACACGCACACACAAATATGCCTGCTTCTTCCTCCAGCCCAGCACACAACATGCACAGGGGAAATTGCTGTGCTGCCAGACTGTCAGTTTGCAGTCCAGTCCCTGTAGAAAGAGTCACTGAACTCGGAGCCCGCTTTCCTTTGTCCCCTGGTGCTTGCTGCCCCCTGGCACCCTGCCTCACTCCCCAGCAAGGAAACCCCTGGCTGCTGGAATCACATCTGCCCGCTGTAGCCAGGGGCTTATTCTGCCTGTACCAGCTCCTGCCCAAGTTTGCAAGGGAGGGCCTGGCTGGCGAGCACCCTGAGGGGGCAGGGACAGGGACACACACACACACACACACACACAGGCCCCCACCCCCCTTCACCTGCAGCCACTGATCAGCAAAAGCCCTCCTGGACACTGCAGCAGCAGCCTATTCTTACATCCCCTTTCTATAAATTTTGATGATTAACAATGGAAATATTTTTTCATCTGTCTGTGAGTGTGAGGTAAAATTGATATGTATTGTCATTTACCAATAAAAATTGACTCCTGCCAAGCCTAGATACAGGGGATTTTTGGTGCATGACAGTGTTAACTAAAGCCAGCAATGTGATGTTGTTGCCAAAAAAGCAAGAGCATTTTGGGCTGCATTAACAACAGGAATATAGTATGTAAAACATGGGAGGTTATTGTACCACTCTACTACTTAGGCCTCAGCTAGAGTATTGCATGCAGCAGGACAAGCTGATCCTTGAGGTCCCTTCCACCCCTACAATTCTAATTTCATTTTCACTTTTTTAAAATGGCCTTGAAATATCACTTCCAAAGGACAATTTGGAATATTTAATTTGATAGGATCATAGGGAATGTTGAAAAAAAGCATTTTAAGATGTAGAAAAAGATTTTTCTGAAACATTTTTCCTGCCTGAAACCAGTAGCTGAACTCAAGCCAAATTAGTGAATAGCTTTGTTGCCCTGGAACTGCATTTTCCAGGAATTAAATTATTTTTGTGAAAAAACTGGCAGCATTCTTACCACATAATAAAAACAACGTGAAACATTAGATTAAAAGCAAAAGACTCAATGAGCCTATGTAGACCCCTGACTGAAACAACTATTTGGCAAAAAGGCAATTTTTAGCTCAACAAGGCCATCAGACAGAGGGAAACAATTTCTAATTGACACGGAGAATTAAAAAAAAGGGATCAGCAAGTCCTAAAAATAAAAATGGGAACAAAGGCAGGCATCACAAAATGCTTCATAATGTATCTGCTCAAATGAACAGGCTTTATTAAATTAACCCCCCATTTTTGAGCTGGGACCTCCTATAGTGTTCCTTTTGAGAGGATGTTCCAGAGTTGAGAAGCTAAGATCAAGAGTGATTCCCCTTCCCCTCAGTTGGTCCAATACAAGAAATCACTTCTACCCAAAGAACCTTGTCTGCCTACATCCTTAGACAAACACAGCTACAACCAACTACTCTTCCCCTCCCCACCCAAAGCCAAATCCTACTGAACCTGGGGGTGAAAAGGGACCTCCCATAGCTAGCTGTAGGGCCCTTGTCCACATAACACGTTACCTAGATATGCCGCAGGAAACGGCTGCAAAAATCGCCATTTCGCTAGATACCATACTGAGGCACAGGTTGAGAGGCACATTTTAGTAACTTCTGAGTCACTATAATAGCTTTTCCAACCCAGAGTAAAAATAGATTTTTTTTAATATATGCTCTTATACTGGTTTAAAGAGATGAAAACAGAATAACTAAGCCTTTTGATTACAGGGTTTACTGGCTTCAGAACTCAGTTGTTTGATGCTAGCAATGGAGCAGCAATCCTGCCCTGCTGGCTGAGAAGACAATATAGACAAAGGAGAGATAGGAATAGGCTTTAAAAGCCTGCAAGGCATTTAAGCCATGCTCTGTAGATTATTGCTTCCTCTAAAATAGCACATCAGTTGCCAACCATCTGTAGGCCCCTTGCAATGACTTAATGAGATGAGATGATATACTCAGTTTACTTAAAAATGTAGTATGAGACCAGGCAAGCAAAGACCTGGGGAAAAATGTAAGTAGAAACTTGAAAGTGAACTGAAATGAGAGTAGCTTTAGAACTTGTGCTATTTATTCAGTTAATCTAATAAAATACCTTGGTTAATGTTAAAAGATTCTCCCTGTGATCTTTACCAGGCATGAGCCTCTCAGACTTCAAATAATCAACATGAATGTCTCTACTATACAGAATGCTATGATAGGCAGGAGTTTTATAGGTTTTTCCATGTGTGGGTGCAGTTTAAATGGAGCAAGGGATCTTAGCTGCTATAGCAGTCAGCATTTCAGATGAATAGGTGTGAAACCCCTCAACATCTATAACGTTCAATTGCCATATTTTCCTGCCTTTCCAAAAAAACCCTTTTACCACTACTTTTATGATAAGATATTGTCCTAAGAAGAGAGAGGAACACTATTGTCTTCACTATATAGTGCCCCCTCCCATAGAGAGGAAAGGAGACAATGTCACCCTGGCAGTTATACTGTCCTCTTCCTTTGAAGGAATTCTACCCGAGCATTGAGCTTGGTGTACAGCAGTGGAAGCCAGCCCTTTTGGCAAGCATGTCACATAGTAAGCCCTGTGCTGCCTTGGGTGTTACTGTGATCCCTTTCCCCTGCTCCATCTGTTGGTCTGCTTTCTGCTCCTTTCCCTGTGCTTCTGCTCAAACTGTTACTCTGCTTTCTGCTCCTTGCCCTATGTGTTACTGTGTTCCTTGAGCCCTCCCTGATCTGTCCCATGCCACATACAGAGGCTTTCTGTGCCACTTGTGACACATGTGCCACAGGTTGGCCACCCATAGATCTCAAGGACAAGGAAAATGACAGGTGAAAGAGTTTATCATGCTTGTGTTGCACTTCAGATGTGTACTTTCTGGGTTTTTTTCTAAGCACAGAATCTTTCAGTGGAAGAGACTGCATTTTGCAGCCAACAGCAGGGATTTGGGAAGAAAACAAAATCCCTACATTTGGGGAAAAAACAGTGCAATTGTCCATTAATCAAGAGCCTGCAGCAGCCTCCCTGATTTAGTAAAGCACCATAACTCTGACTCTGACTTTCATTCTCCCTTAGCTGCCTATCAGTCAGCTTTTCATATGTTCTTTCTCCTGTGCTGCATTGGATTAACTCTTTGGCAAATTCTGAGCCACGATTACCTTATTCTCTTTTAGATACCTCCTTAAGAGGCACTTCCTGGATGTTTACAAGTCAACCTCTTGATCCTGGTTAGGCAGATGACACGTAATAGCTATACTGCTCCCTTCCTGTTTCCTCCCCCCTGCTTGTATAATCCCAGCGGAAAAACAAAACTGTCTACTGCACTCCATGTAACTACTAAAGAAATGCCTTTTCTTCACCACATTCATTTGCTTCTCTTTTGTACCCCCATCTTTTCCATTTAGTCTGTGTTCTCAGGCTGAAAGTCCTTCAGGACTTGCATTGTCTCTGTTTCTATAAAACTCAGCAGAAACAGGCCCTTGTCCCAATTAGAGTATTTAGGCACTACCACAATATACATATTTTCTGGTGAATAACATTCTTAAGTACAGTATGCCAGCATAAATGCTAGGTGAACCACCCTTTGCTTAAAATTCTCACTAATATTAATATAGTATGAGTTTACCACCTGGCATAAGCACACTTTTTATATTCTCTAAACTGAGTTGTGACTGTTTTTGCAGGAAGGACATTTGTGCTGGCATGAATCGTCCCTGTGAAACCTTGGGTTTGTCTCATCTGTCTGGTATGTGTCAACCTCACCGGAGCTGTAATATTAATGAAGATTCTGGATTGCCCTTGGCATTCACTATTGCACATGAACTTGGACACAGGTATAGTGGAGAGTAAAAAGCATTTCCCTCCTAAATATGTTTGACATTCTGTATATTCTGGGATAGACATTTCTGGAGAAAAAGGATGGTTGAAAAGTCTTGACTTAGGATATCTGTGAAGGCGTTTGCTCATTAGTGACATTTCCTTTGAAATATATTTCCCTTTATAATATTCGCTCACCTTAGAGCCTCACACTACAGGGCTGACTTGAGGATCAGGCCCTCAATGAGCCTAATCCCGATTGCTTATCTTGCTTCAGGTGCTTTAGGCAAATTGCAGCCTCCATCTATATCTGTCATTTATATGCAAAAGCAATAAAATGTGTAAGCACAATGTTTATGGCTTGGAAGGAATCTGGGTGCAATATGGCTTCTGGGTACAATTCAAGAAGCTCTTGGTTTGAATATCTGGAGTTCTGGTGGACAGGAAATTCTCCTGATCTGGGTTGAGTTCCCATTCCCAGGTAGATTGGGCTGGGCTGACTTCCTATTCCAGCGCAAGATCGGGCCAGGGCTGGGGAGTCAGCCCTGTGTGATGGTGGTCCTGGGGAGGGGAACTCAGCCTAGCTGGGCTGGCTTCCCATCCCCCATACTAGATAGGGCCAGGGGCAGGGCTGAGGGATCTTGGGCTTATCTAGCACTGGGAATGGGAAGACAGCCCAGCTGGGCTGACTTCCTGCCCCTGGCCCGATCTAGCGCCAGGGATGGGAAGTCAGCCCAGCTGGACTGACTTCCCATCCCCAGCACTACGATCGAAACAGTTTGACTTTCAAAATGTTTTGACTATCCTTGTTTTGTTTCAAGGCCCTGTGTTTCATTTAAATTTTGCTGTTTTGACCTTGAAATGAGTCGAAACAGTGCCTAAATGAAACAGCCAGCAAAATTTTACACAGCCCTATAATATATAGTTTACTCTGGATTTTATGTAAGTGAGGAAATACAGCTATCCTCTAAGGTAGGGGTGTCAAATATGTAGCCTGCAAGCTGGATTCAGGGTGCAGAGCTGCTCTACCTGGCCGCTGGGCTATCGGCGCTCTATTGGAAGTAGGAGGTATGCCCAGGGAAGTGGTCCGCCATAGAACCTGGGACCCTTGGGCCCTGGGGAACATGACCATCAGCTGCAGGAGGGCAAGTGAGGGCTGGTATAAACCTGATCACCCTCTAGCCACTCTGCCCATCACCACCAAACCAGTCCTACCCCCTTGGCTGCTGGCTGTGCTGCTGCCACATGCCAGCACTGGAGCTGAAGCTGAAACTGTTATTGCCATGTGCCCCATGAGCTGCTGCCATGACACAAGGCATGTTGCAGCAGTCATGCTCTGACTCTGCCTCTGGCATGGAAAGTATGCTTTGGGAGCTTTGCTGCTACCACCAACGCTGCCATGTGCACTGGAGCTGCTGCTTCCATAGCCACCTTGTGCCTGGGGCTGGAACTGGCCCACAAAGAGTCCCATGGTCAGGACCTGGTGACTTTGACACCCCCTGCCTTAAGGAGTTCAATCATGTTTATCAGATCTGCCAGAGCAAAAAATCAGTAATTCCATTGCATAAGGAATATCAGTATTTCAACCTGTGTTTTTGTCCCAAATTGGGATCAAATTGGAGATACATTTTTTTCCCATGGAATGCAGCTTTACATGCAAAGTGGATTCAGAAATGCCTTATATTTAACTTCCTCATTTTTGTAGTTAAACTATATTTTGATATTCCTGAGGTCAAGTTTTTTGACTATTTTTGAATGGATCTGATTTTTTTGATACTGTACAGCTTCAGAAAGTATTTCTCTATTGTAGGACACAGCCTCATAGAGCACAGCTGTATGGTCTCTCCAGTGAGCCTGCATTGCATCATGGGAAATGTAATTTAGACAGGGATACCAGCCTATAGGAGAAAATAGGAATTTCAGGTATCTGGACAATAATTCCCATGAGACAACTTACCACAACAGGGAAATGCAGTTTAAAGTTAGATAGACTCAAAGTGATATATTTAAAGTCAGGTCTGCTACTTAAAATACTCGATTCTTACCTTATTTTAATTTTTTTGTAGGGGAGAAATCAAAATAAAATATTTTTTGTTAACATTTTTTTTTTATTCTGAAAAATTCCAGACTGGCTGTACCCTCTATCCCAGAAGTGCTCAACTTCCAACCAGCAGGCCACCTGTTGCCCATGGAGTCATTGCATCTGGCCCTAGATCCAAAATTTGGCAGTGGGAGAGCAGTGATCATTAATATGGTCATTTTCCCCCATGGCCAAATTCCCAAAGCCCAAGTCCCATGTGGCAGCCGCATCCCCTTTCCCCCTCATGGGGCCAGGCCATGCCCCTTCCCCCTCTTGTGGTTGGATCAGGGCCAGACCACACCCCCACCATGCCCCATTGATAGTCAGTTGTTGGTGCATGCTATTTCAGTCAGTAATTCTCAGCATGTCTGAAGGATTTAGGTGCTATTGAAAATCAAGCCCTTATTCCTTATATATGTACCTAGAAGGGAGCAGAGAACAGCTTGTAAATGTTTAGAAGAAGTTGTGGAAGAAGGAATAAGATAGGCATACATTTTTAGAGCTCTTGGGTCATTTTGTAATGAAGTTTTCAAGAAAAAAAGATTTTTAAAGTTTTAGAGGTTTTTGATTCATTGGAGAGTCTTAGGGGGTGTGTAGATGAAATGGCAGCCCTAAATTGAAGTGGTGGGTTTTTAAAAACACCGCTTCAGTTTAGAGCAAAGTAAACTTCCATGTCATATACACCCATGTCTTACTTGCCTCTCCAGTGGCAGGGAGGGGAGGGCAAGCTGCTGGTGGGCAGAGTGGTCCCTGGCCTGCTGGTGTGAGAGGGAGCTGGTGCTTCCGTCCGTGGCAGCAGCAGCCTCCACCTGCTCCCCCACCTCCCCAGGGAGCACCCGCCCAAAGGCATCCAACTCGGGTGGTCCTGGAGGGCACAGCAGCCATGGAGGGAAGAACCGGGTCCCTGCATAGCTCATGTAGGCAGGCAGACTCCAAGGGAAAAAAAAAAAAAAAAAGATCTGGCTCACCGCTTTTTTTTTTCCTTCAGTGGAGCCTGCCTTCCTGGGCTGCTGCCAGGCTGCCTACATGGGCTGCCTGCACAGCCCCTGAGCTATGGCTGTCAGTTAGCAAACTAAAACTCCTCAGAGGTGTTTTAGTTTGCTGTGCCCCATAGTCATATAAGGCTCATTATGCCACTGAACGTGCTACAGCAGCTGGAATTAATGTGCAATATATCACTGATGCATGCAAACACCAACACTACTGAAGTGGTGCAAAAGCATTTAACCTGCTTTCAAGTGTTGTGCACTCATGCCCCTCATTTTGTCTATACATGCCCATTGTGTGTGGTACTGTAACAACCTACAAAGGCACTGGTGTTTCAGCAAGATGTTTTTTGTTTATGGTTTTTACAAGCTATTCATTAAAACACTCCTTATTGGGATCAAAAAGACTTGAAGAAGTTAGATAAACCTGAGTTCTGAGGGGTTTGGGGGAGGACATGCTGTGAAGATGATCTGTTTTCAATGTACAGTATGATGAAATAGAGAGAGATGATGAGGAAATTAGAGACCAATTTACTGATCATTTCATGAATGTATGACAATGTGGGAGGCAGCACATCTGTAGAAATCAATCAATCAAATGTGACACCATTAAAATGGTAAATAAAAAGAAAAGCATGGTATCAGGGTAAATGATTATGCAAGAAAATCAGTACTAACTGATCATCAAATTCTGCCACTAGTTCTATAATGCTGAAAGTTTGGAGTAACTCCTGAAGTGAATGGAGTTCTTTTTCATTTACTCCAGCAACTAAAAACAAAATGTAGCCTGTAATTCTGGGGACAGATATTGCTTTTGCTGTTGCCCAAACTTTCAGCAATATGTCCCTAAAATGTCTGTCTTTCGAAAGTCACTCACAGCAGTCCCCATCCTCATTCTGTGATCTTTATCAGCCCTCCTGGATTAAACAAGGTTTATCTTGCCCAGGGATGAACAAGTGTGCTTCAGGAAATCATGTTAATGATTCTATTTTACTCCTTCCCTCAGAGTCATTACCAAATTAATGGCATTAATAGGCATTGTCTTATGCACAAGGCATAGAGCAAATCCCTTAGCACTTCTGCTAGAGAAGAGGTACACACTGTGAGGCTGTGGGCAAATTCAAATTGGATAAAGATATTATGACTCCCTAAAAATCTCACAGTTTCAGTCAGGGAAGTGTATGTGTTAGTTTTTGTTTGGATAGTTGCTGTTTACTCTGAGCCTGATCTGAAACCCATTGAAGTTAGTGGGAGACTTCTGTACTCTGTGTCTCAGGCTCTTTATGGGGCGTTTGTTTTTAACTGATGAATGAAATGATACTTGTACATTTTCCTACACGCTACAGGGTTTTTACAAGAAAGGTGCTATGTAAACAGTGGCTACAGTGATTGCTTCTTGTGCTTGGTAACATGTCTCTCAGTTTTGGTATCCAGCATGATGGAAAAGAGAATGACTGTGAGCCTGCTGGAAAGCGCCCATACATCATGTCCCGGCAGCTACAGTATGACCCTTCTCCACTTACCTGGTCACAGTGCAGCAAGGAATACATCACCCGTTTCCTAGAGTGAGTGGATAGAATGTGATATCTACCCCGTGTAGTGGAATCCTTTGACATTACCGGTTCTCATGCCATGGCGCTTCCAAAACTGACTGAGCTGGATACTCTGATTTCTGGAAGCTTGGTTATATACTGTTTCAACTTAGACTTTGATATCAACTGAGTTCAACATCTGGTGGGACCCACAGCCATCATGAGTTACTGGGAGAAAAGGCACAGGAAGGGGCTTTGGTTCTATTGCTAGAATTTCCTATGGGCCTAAGTGATGTGTCCAAGCTTACATTTTTTTTTAAATGTGACACCTGTGGTAATATTGTGAGAGGCTGCAGGTCTCATTGAGGTCATTCTAATAGCTATAGGCATTTCATTGTATTTCCAATGGAAAAATCATATTTTTCCCATATGAAATTCTCTTACTTGATGGTACGAAGAAAGTTGCTGCAAAAATCTTTTCCATAAATCATTGGAAGAGATGACAGTTGCTAAAAGCTACATAGCAGCCATGACCTAACACACAGCAGAATCACAATATTTTTTGTTGTATTTGCATACCTTAGTCCTTCTAAAAAATGTAGGATTTGAACAATGGGCAGGTAAGAATACAGAAAGCAATATGTTGTTTTTTCCTTAATGAGCAGCTGCTCCTAGATTTTAAAGTTCTTTGCTCTTCCCACAGCTAAACATTACTGGAAATAACAGCATATTTGCTCAAAGTCCACCACTGCCCCAGCTAAAATCTGGAAGCATTATTACATAAGGACCGCATGGGAAAGAGCCATCAGTGAATTTAAATTATTAGATCATTTTCAGAAATTAAAAAAATCATGAGTCTTTTGTGTCTCTAATTTGTCACTTTCACCTTTAGCCGAGGGTGGGGATTCTGCCTGGATGATATCCCAAAGAAGAAGATTTTAAAATCCCCTTTCATTGCCCCTGGTGTTATCTATGATGTACATCATCAGTGCCAGCTGCAGTATGGTCCCAATGCTACTTTCTGTGAAGAGGTGGATGTAAGTACTGTTTGTTCTCTTTATTCTTCTGATGCAAATCCTAGCTTTTGACTCTCACTGCATCCTGACCAACTTCTTAGTGGGAAAAGTTACATTTGGTTTTGAAATCCTGCAACTCTGCCAATTCATATCAGATGAATATGGCTGTTCTGATCGATTGTGTCATGGACTTGGGCCAGAGCTGAAAAAGGATATAGCTACCAAAGCAGGGCTTAGGTGAAACTGAGGCATTTAATTCAGAGAACAGTGACATGCTCAACTGTTGTTAAGCTCTTCAAGTATCTGTGGGAACCCTGGATGCATGCCCAGAACTGCCCCAGCCTTAACAAGACTGAGCAGCTTGACACCTTGGATTACAACCAAGCCTGGTTGGCATCCAGAGATCAGGAATGCCTCTTTGGGCCACTGTATACATGCAAGTAAAGGCGCAATGGGATCTAATGTGTAATCCACACAATTGTGCCTCCTGCCGTGCAACCTGTGGTTATCCTGACCTGGTAAGAAAACTATTACTATGTTGTGTTAGAAAAACTTCTCACAGTGATAGAAAAGAAATAAACATCATGCAAGCAAACTCAAGGTCATAAGCTGCTTGTAAGAGGCAAGGCCAGCTGATATTGCAGACACCAGCAAAATGAAAAGTTGAGATAATGAGGCTACACAGAACTTAAGCGATGATTAAATGAGGTTGAATATACAAGAAAACTTTAAACAATATTATAATTCACCTCTCTGTAAACAGGTGCAACTTTAAAACATAAAATATGACAAGCTACCCTAACACAACACCTGCTCCAATGCGTTGCAATTAGCATGCTCCAGCAGCCTCGGTGTCATGTGTATTCAGTGACCCTGCACTTCAAAATGATAGTGGGGGCGCTTTAACTAAAGCTCGCCACCATTTTGAAGTGCAGGACACTGAATACACAAGATGTTGTGGGCACTTTAAGTAGAGCGGCCCCCTGGAGCCGCTCTATTTAAAGCACTCCTCCTTAAGTGACTTAGAAGAAATGGTTTCAAAGCATCTAGGTTGTTTGTTCCATTTTGTTTATTATGAGGATCTGCATCTAGCCCCATTGAGATGACATTGTACATTTCTGATTCATCTTTTTAGTCATAATGAATAATACGGGCAGCAACCCTCAACTGTATCAGTTGAAACTGAAGCATATAATGACATGATGCATTCATTATATGTCTCACCGCTGTTCTCTGGTGTTGTAATTTGTCTTTTGGTACAGATTGGAAATTAAGGTATCATTTAACCTATTAGTTAATTCTGCCTCTGCTTGAACGTGAATTTACTAGAATTTTACATTCAGTTTCTCCTAATTAATTTATAGCTAAATAGATATGAGTAAATTAAATTGTAGCATTTTTACAAGGCCTCTATTTTGCAGAAAAGAATGCAATGCACATTCTGTTTAATCTTACTATGAAATCAATAAACATGAGGTATTTTATATGAATAATAATTAAATAGTTTGTGGGTGTCCTTATTCATTTTAATACAAGACTATTGTGAAAGTGTAGCATACTTAATATTAACAAAATTAATGTATACTTTGAAAGAGATGACCGTTATGCTGCCTTGCCAC
This sequence comes from Alligator mississippiensis, assembly GCF_030867095.1. NCBI lineage: Eukaryota > Metazoa > Chordata > Crocodylia > Alligatoridae > Alligator > Alligator mississippiensis. The sequence goes on from NC_081826.1 coordinate 280,609,036, forward strand.
TTTCTGGTTAATTTATAGACAATGTGTAACTTTCCCCACTGTTTACATGTTTGATGAGTTTGGCCCAGAAAGTCCCATGGGACATGTGTCTGCTTACCCATGGTTGCATTTAGCTGAATTTAAAATGGTTTCCTTACTGAAATGATCACTTTGAGCAATGACTGATACTTAGCACTTATGTAGAGCTTTATCTTCAGTGTGCTGAAAAAATATATGGTTAATATTTGCAGTGATTAAGTAAGTAGTATCCTTGTTATATTGAGGAGAAAAAAGGATCGCTGATTAGTGGGACAAATTTTTCCAAAGGGATGGAGAGCCTATTGTTCCCCTCACTACAATGGAAGCTGCAGGTATTCAGCACCTGTGAAAATCTGACCAAGAGACACTTGTTGCTGGAACCTTTTCTCCAGAACCATAGGTAGAGGGAGAAAATATTATTTTGGGGGTCTGAGCATGTATGCATGCTTGTGCGTGCACGCACACCCCTGCCCCTCACCTCTGCGCAGGTAAGTGTGTTGTGGGGAAGGGGCATGTTGGAGGCAGATCAAGGCCCTCATAAAGAGGGAGGGAGTGGGGCAGAAGCAGGGGCAGGGCTGGGGTAAATGGGGCCCTGAGGCTGGGGCAGGTTGTGGGATGCTCAGAGCCCAGACAGCTGATCTGGGAAGTGAGGGAAGGGCTCCCAACACTGCATGCACCCTGGCAGAGCCCCGGGGAGCACATGACCCCAGATCTGTGTGTGGGGCAGAGGTGGGCTGCAGTCTGTGCCCCACTGCCTGGGAACAGCATGATGCCATGTTCCTGCTATGTGCAGGGCACAGAGGCGAGCAATGGGACACACATGGCGTCACTCAGCTCTCAAGGCAGCAGGGTGCAGAACCCAGCCCACAGTGGCAGCCTGCCTCCGCTCCATGCACAGATCAGGGGGCATGTGCCCCCCTCTTGCCTCCCCCAGGGTGCACATTGTGGTGGGAACCCTCACCCCCCCTGCACCCCTGGATGAGCCGTATAGGCTCTGAGCATCCCATGACCCACCCTGGGGCCCCATTCACCCCAGCCCCTGCCTGCCTCTGCCTCTGTCCCACTCCCACCTGCACTGTGGGGGCCTTGATGTTCTCCCCCTCCCCCAAGCCCATTCCCCTTCACATAGTACTGTACACTGAAACTTGCCTGGCTGTCGTGCTGGGCAGCAGTTCACATGCCTGGACTATGATCCTGGCTGGCTGTGATCCTGGCTGGCTGCAAGCCTGGCTGCATGTTTGAGTATGCACCCCTCCCCAGCAGCCCAGAGCCCACAATCAAGTTGCCCTGGGGTCTTATACTCACCTCTGTGATAAAGAAATAAGAAAAGATATGACCAAATTCCAACGTGAGAGCAAGCCGCGCTCATAGCATGGGGAGGAGGAGTGATGGGTGCAGTTAGCAGCGTTCCCGCTCGTGCTGATTGGCAGGGGGCAGGCAGACACTGCCCGGTTAAAAAGGAGAGCGCGCCAAAACAACGGGGGGGACCTGCGTAATATCGGAGAGGACTGATCACCCTCGCTGGAGGTCCTGCGTCCGCAAAAACCTGGACAGCCCCATCACAGTTTGGTATACCACCCGAGTATGCTCAAGAGCTCCCGAGGAATCGGCGAATTAGATTCCAAACAAAGCTGTACAAGATTGTTGCCTGAATAGTGAGTAAAAGTGATTTTTTCTAATCTCACTGCCTCCCCGGTGTGTTTCTGTCAACGGAAGGAGAGACAGAAGAAGGAGGAAAGGCCCAAACCCTTTTGTCCCCGACCTACTCGAATAGATTGGGCTCAACCACCCATAGTTAGGTTGCACAACCTCCACACCTCAATGCCTCTGACCACAGCCCGTACCATGCTGCCCCTCCAGCCCCCTCAAGCCTTACCCCTACAAGCCTTACCTCCTTCCCCATCCCAGTGCTGACCCCCAAAGGAGAACAGTTGTCTGCCTACCTGTGACCCAGCAGTGGTGTAGGCAAGCAACAGGACATAGCAGCATCAGCAGATAGCTGGGGCAGAGGTAGGTTGAGGCTGTGGAGGCTCCCATGGCATAGAAAGGTCTGAGAGAATTCTCCCTTCAGGGTATTATACTGCTGCTCAGACAGCAGATGGCACTATTCTGCTCTGTCTATTCATTAATATTTGTCTCCATCTTCTTTCCCACAAGGGATCTCAGTCAAGCTCCTGGTTGCTTAGTTTTTTATGGATGACTCAATGTTTTATAGACTTTATGGATAGGCATTTTAGCCTATTTTTGTGTTGGCTGTTCATAATTCTGGCACCTCAAGCAGGGGGTTGCTGAGTGGTTGAGTCCTAAGTTCTGCATATGTGTCATTGCTGCCACTGCTGCTGTAATGCAGGGTGATCCTAATGTGGTGCAAGCTCATCAAGGGCTGCTATTCTGGTGCCCCTCTTAATCTAAACTTGGAGCTAGTGTCCTGCTTGCCCGCCCCAGGTTATGCTACTGGGTGTCAGTGAGATAGAGATTTGATCCTGAGCCTCTGAGTTTAGAGACAAAGTGGCTTAGACTGAAAATACTTTGAAGAGGAGACCTTGATTTCAGAGCACATGCTGAAAATAAAATAAATGATTTATCATGCAGTATGTGAATTCAAGAGTTATTAAACCCTGTCACTCCCACATGGGCTCAATTAAAATGTTATATACTATGTATAGTATTCTTTTCTTCTATTATTATTAACAATGAAGAAAAGTCTGGGATATGGAAATGTATAATTTCTATTAAGGTTAATAAGTTTACTACAAAGAACCCTCACTTTTTAATGGAAGAATACATTTGCTTTTAAATCAATGGACATCTGCTTAGCATGAAAATGTGACTGTCAACAGTGGGCTGAATTCAACTTAAATATACAGGCATGTTAGTCTAATAGACAAAATGTTGAAGTACACTTATTAGCAACTATGTATCACTCTGATTATTTGAAACATAATGGTGGAGTGTGCTTCATAGAATATAAAAGAATAAAACATCCTCTGTATAAATAAGGGCAAAACCATATTCTACACAGTGAAATACAGTTCTTCAACCAGAATAAATGTCTAACATTACCACTTTATCCTGAAAAAGTGGTGCCCCATCCATCCACTAAACAGTGTTCTTATTAAACTATAAGCAAGGGATTTCAAAGCAGTGCCTGAGAAGTTTACTTCTGTATTGAAAAGTGGAGAATATTGAGCTGTTGTCTATCCTCAATTGTTCTTTCCCAGTATTATAAAGATGTGATCAAAATAGAGACCAACAAACACTACACATTGGCTGCATCCACACAAGCAGGGACTTGTGTTTACAGTAGCAAAAATAGCAGTGGCACAAATTTGTGCTGCTGCTTTGTGCTGCAGTGCACACCCTGCTCGTGTGGTTTGCAGTGGAACACATTGTCCCACTGCTCCATGTGCTACGGGGGGGGGCTGGCTGGGGCACAGGGTGCATCAGCACAGGGTGGGCCAGCAGGTAGTCCCCTTGATGAGGTATCCTGTGCCCCAGCCAGCTGAGGAGCAGTACATGGAAACGGGGGAGCAGACAGCCCAGGGGACTGTGAAGTCCCTCCCTCTCTGCACTGAGGCACATGGAGGCATACTGCAGATCCCCTGTGCTGAGGCATGCCATCTCAGAGAGCTACCTGCTCCCCCTCCTTGAGACACACTGCTCCCCAGCCAGGTGTTCTGCAGCTAACTGGGGGCACTGTGTGCCTTGAGTTGGGGGCTCCACATGCCTCAGCGCAGGGGCTCCACAGTGGAACCCCCTCCCCCCTCATTTAGGCACATGGATACAGGGAAGCAGCCAGCCCAAGGCTGCCTGCTCCCCTGTCTTGAGGCATGCTGCACTCCAGCCAGCCAGAGAGCGGCTGAATGAGACACAGGGCGCCTCAGCGTGGGGGATCTGCAGTGCACCCAGGGCTGCCTGCTTCCCCGTTTCCATGTTTGTCCCACCATTTTGGCGTGCTTTGTGCCGCGTTTTTTCCAAGGGCTTTTTTTGCTACTGGGAAATCCCAGTACCAGATTTTGCCCCAGAGCTGCTAATTAGCAACATCATGCACAGTTTAATTTGAAATATGTTTGGTTTGTGGTGCCACAAACCTCATATGCCTACACATCTGGATCTGGCCATTATGTCTAACAAACAAGTAGCTTGACTGAACCAGTCTCTTGATGGATTAATTTAACTGATTTAAAGGGGAATGGGCCAAGCATTTGGAATCTAAGTCAGATCTGAAAGTTGCTGCTCATTTCTGTGAGGCACTTTTTTAAAAACATTCTTTCCCAGTTACAGCCTAATAAGTGGCCATGTTTTTAAGAGAGTCTTTGTCAGTCTTGGAGGTGGGATACAGTTTGCATGATCTGGGCACATTGTGTGTTGCAAAGGGAGCCCCTGGTCCTGGTACTTTTAAAAATCTAGTCGAGACTTAAGTGTCTATACAAGGACTAGATTCATAGATTCATAGACATTAGGGCTGGAATGGACCTTGAAGATCATCAAGTCCAGCCCCCTGCCCCAGGGGCAGGAAGTCAGCTAGGGTTAAAGGACTCCAGCAAGATAGCATCCAAGCGTTTCTTGAATAAATCCAGAGTAGATGCCTGCACCACCTCTGAAGGGAGTCTATTCCAGGTCTTGGGGGCTCGGAAAGTAAAGAAATTTTTTCTTATGTCCAGCCTAAAATGATCTTGTAGGAGTTTATGACCATTGGTCCTTGTTTTTCCTTAGGGCGCTCTGGTGAACAGATGTTCTCATAGATCCTGATGAACACCCCTTGTGTACTTATAAGTAGCCACCGGGTCCCCCCAAGCCTGTGTTTTTCCAGACTGAAGAGTCCCTTGGCTCTCAGCCTCTCTTCATAAGGCCTATTCTCTTGCCCTCTCATCATGCACTTGGGTCTCCTCTGGACTCTCTCAAGCTTCTCGACATCCTTCTTGAATTGCGGAGCCCAGAACTGGACACAGTACTCCAGCTGTGGCCTCACCAAGGCCAAATACAGTGGGAGGATGACATTCTGAGATTTACGTGAGAACCATCTATAAATGCAAGCCAGGGTTTTGTTTGCTTACCAGCTGCAGCATCACATTGGTGTCTCATGTTCATCTTGCGGTCAATCATGACCCCCAAGTCTCTTTCAGCAGTGGTACTATCAAGCGTAGCGCTGCCAAGCCTATAAGTATGCCATTGGGGGGGGAGGGGGGGTTCCGAGGTGGAGTACCTTGCATTTATCAGTATTGAACATCATCAGGTTTGTGTCCTCCTACTTACTAAGCTTATCCAAGTCAGCCTGGATCACTAGCCTGTCCTCAGGTGTGGACACTATGCCCCAAAGTTTAGTGTCATAGGCGAAATTAGCAAGTGCTTTTCTGACACGTGTCAACATCATTGATAAAGATGTTGAAGAGAACGGGTCCGAGGACAGAGCCTTGGGGGACACCACTGGTTACGGAGTGCCATAATGACTAGCTGTTATCAACCACTACTCTCTGGGTCCGACCTCAGAGCCAATTTCCCAGCCATCAGACTGTGGTGTAGCCAAGGCCGCAGTTGGCCAATTTTTCCACGAGGAGGTCATGGGGACACCAGATCAAAGCCTTTTTTAAAGTCCAGGTATATGACATCAATCTCTTCTCCCTTGTCCAAGTGATATGTCACCTGGTCATAGAAGGAGATGAGATTGGTCAAGCAAGATGTACCCGTGACAAACCTGTGCTGGCTATCCCTCAGGATGTTGCCCTCAGCCAGCTTGTCCAGAAGGTCCCCTTGATAATTTTCTTGAGAATCTTACCAGGGCTTGAGGTCAAGCTGATTGGCCTGTAATTCCTGGGATCTACTTTCCGCCCTTTCTTGAAGATGGGTACCACATTGACCTTCTTCCAGTCTTCAGGTACTTCACCTGAGCAGCACAATTTTTTAAATATTTTTGCCAATGGCTGAGCTATGACACCTGCCAGCTCCTTGAGTATTTAGGGTGTCAGCTGTCGGGAACAGATGACTTGAAGTTGTCCAGCATCTCAATGTGATCATTTACTAGATCAACACTGATGCTGGGTATAAATACGCCCTCACCCTGGCCATCCCGCATCTTGCTAGTCAGGGCAGTCCCACTGGACTGATGAAAGACTGATGCAAAGTACCCGTTAAGCAGGTTGGCCTTTTCCTGGGTGTTGGTTATTAACTGTCCTGTTTGGTTCAGCAGGGACCCAATGTTACCCTTGCTTCTTTTCCGACTCCCTACATATCTGAAAAAACACTTTTTGTTATCCTTGATATGTGAAGCCAGATGGAGCTCGGTTGCAGCCTTGGCTTTCCTGATCAGCTCCCTGCGGGTATGGACCAGTGCGGAGTAATCCTCCTTGGAGGTAATTCCAACCTTCCATCCTTTATAAGTCTCTCTTTTGAGGCATAGGAGGTCCTTGAGTTCCCTGCTGAGCCAAGGGGGTTGCTGCACCCTTTTGCTACCCTTCCTCCAAGATGGGATGGACATCCCTTGTACTGTCAGGATCACTCCCTTGAGGCGCAACCACTCCTCTTGAACTACTCTGCCTGTTGAGTCGTGGTCCCTTAGGGCCTCAACAAAGAGACTCCTGAGCTTGTCAAAGTCAGCTTTCCTGAAGTCAAGGACTTCTGCTTTGCTGACTGACTTGCCAGCTTTGAAATGGATAGTAAAGGTGATCAGCTTGTGGTCACTATCACCCAACTGTCCATCAATTCTTAGGTCACTGACTATGTCATCCCCTTTGGCCAGTACCAGGTCCAACAATGCTTTGCCTCTTGTCGGCCCATAGATTTCTTGAGTCAGGTAGAGCTCATCTATGCATGTGAGGAAGCTTTGTGACCAATCGGATTTAGCCGAATGCTCTTCTCATGAGATGTCTGGATAGTTGAAGTCTCCCATGACAACCATGCATCAAGAGCGTGCAGCCTCAGCCAGTTGCCTGGCGAATTCCTGGTCCAGTTCTTGTTTCTAGTTAGGAGGTCTGTAGCAGACTCCTACCATGATGTCCCCTGAGCCACGTTCCCCAAGTATTTTGACCCAGAGAGACTCCAGTCATCCCTCCTGGGTGCCAATGTCAATTTGGAAGGAAGTGTAGCTATCCTTGACGTAGAGGGCTACCCCCCCCACACCCCTTTTATCTGCATGATCATGCCTGTACAGGGTATAGTCATCTATACCTGTGGCCCAGTCATAGGTGGAGTCCCACCAGGTCTCTGTTATCCCTATCAGGTTGTAGTTATTCTTGTTTAGCAGGAGGACCAGTTCCTCTTGTTTATACCCCAAGCTTCTGGCATTGGTGTACAGGAAGGCAAGTGTCCAACTGCGGGCCCCTGCCTTCTCCACTGATCATTCTGGGGCTAGGGTAGAGGTGGGTTTCCTTAAGTGCCTTGGCCCTCTGGATTTACAAGGGTTACCCAGTGGGCCACCAGTGGCGGTAATCCCCACAACCCCCGGCAGGCTCAGTTTAAAGCCCAGTCAAGCAGGTCAGGCAGTCTGGCTGAGAAGAGCCTCCTCCCCAGTGGAGTGAGGTGGAGACCATCTCTCCCCAGCAGACCACCGCGTCTCTCACCAAAGAGCAGACTGTGATCATGGAAGCCAAAGCCTTCACGTGACACCAGAGCCTCAGTCTTTGGTTGACTACCTCAACCCATCTCTCTCTCCTCTGCCCATGACCCACAACTGGGAGGAGCAAAGAAAAGACCACCTGCACCCCCAACCCCCTAAGCCCCTCTCCCAGAACCCTGTAGTCTCTCATGACCTGGCTGGTATTGCTCCGAGCCATGTCATTTGTGCCCACATGGATAAGAAGCATAGGGTAGTGGTCGGAGGCCTGGATAATATTTGGTATCCTCTCTGCTATAGCCTTGATATGGGCCCCTGGGAAGTAGCAGACCTCCTGGGCTAGTGGGTTGGGGCGGCAGATTGCCCCCTCAGTCCCCCTCAGGAGGGAGTCTCCCATGATGACCACTCTGCTTTTCATCTTAGGGTGAGTAGGGGGGGTCCTCCCTTGCTTGCAGGAGCTGGCATCTTCACAGGCTCAACTGGGGCTGCAAGGGGTCCATACCTATTGCAGAGCTCCAGAGGGAGGGGATTTTGGTGCAGCGGGCCTTGGGGCCCTTGACCACCTTGGTCCAACCCTCTGGCTGGACAGTATGTGAGATCCCCAAGTCCTCCCTTGTCCTAGGAGGTGACCTTGGTCTACCCTCCGCCTCCAGGGGGTGAAGGGCCTGGCAGTAGGAGTCAATCTCCTGCTTGCCATCCCTGATGGCATGCAGTCTCTGGACTGCAGCCTGGAGCTCCTCAGTCTGACTCCCCAGAGACTCCAAAGTGGAGCAATCCCTGCAAGGGGAGGTGGCCATGCTCCCAGTCTTATGAGCCTGGAAATGTGCCAGGCAGTCCCCACAGCTGAGAGCCAGGGTCTCCATCTGTGTGGAGCCCAGAACCATGGGTTCTGTCTGGGTGGAGGCCTCTGAGGTGCCAGAGGAGGAGGCTGCAGACTCCAAGGGGACCCTCGGGGTGCAGCATGTGCCCATCTGCATCATGCTGCTGGTAGGCTGGCTACTGATGGTACTGCCTACCCTAGGGGTATCACTGGCAGGGCCATGGGCCCTCCCACTGACCCTCCTGTACAAACACCCATGCTAACTTGTGCGCTGGGCCCAGCAGTGTACCTGTTTGCACAGCCTGTTCGCAAGGCTCCAGTTGCACGGCTCTCTGAGGGGCTGGGCGAAGTAGGAGCAAGGTGGGGCATGACCCTCCTTGGCTTCACTCAGCCACCTCCCAGCTGGCTATGTTGCTCCTACCATGGGCCCCTGTTTACCTGTTAGCAGGCCAGGGCTCATTGTGGGTCCTGGGGTCTCTCCTTGGGGGTCCCTGGGCTCACGGGGGCACAGCAGGCTTTCACCCGCGCACCTTGCACCAGAGCCAAAACCCAACTAAGCTTTCTTGATATTCTAGTCCCAACTCGGAGTGCTGAAGAGTGTTGATAATTTAGCCCGATGTCTATGAAAGGTTGAATCAAAACCCTGTCTCTGGATATACTTAACATTTGGGCATTTGAAGACTTAAACACCAGATTTGCATCAAATGTTGCCCTCCAAAACCCATTTTTTGCTTTAAATAATAACTTTTATTATATACAAATAGCTGTAAATTGATGAATATCCAACTTCATGAAAGAAAATTGCATGTAACAGGAAAAAGTATGATAATGGAAGTACATGACATTATGTTTAAGTTACAGCCTTTAAAGCTGCTTTATGGCCACTTCGAGATTTTTAATTTGAACTACCTTGACAGGGTACTATGTTTTGGAAAGTTCTGAGCACCTGACCTTCTGGAATGGTCATAGACTCCTCCGTGACCGATTCAGGCTGGACATAAGAAGGAACTTCTTCACTGTCCGAGCCCCCAAGGTTTGGAATAGGCTGCCGCCGGAGGCTGCTCAAGCACCCACTTTGAACACCTTCAAGACACATTTGGATGCTTATCTTGCTGGGATCCTATGATCCCTGCTGACTTCCTACCCCTGGGGCAACGGGTGGGACTCAGTGATCCTCCAGGGTCCCTTCCAGCCCAAACATCTATGAAGTCTATGAAATGAAAACAAACCCTTTTAAGGCATTGCAAACTGAGATTCCCCCAATGCATAAACGGCGCTTGAAAATCTTGGCCTTGGAGTTTCTACTCAGAAGACTTTTGTAGCTTTTTTTTCTTTCTTTTACAGAATATCTGCCAGACACTCTGGTGTTCTGTGAAAGGTTCTTGCCGATCAAAACTAGATGCTGCTGCAGATGGAACCAGATGTGGAGAAAACAAGGTGATTATGGGCTTCAATTGTCTGAAAAGGCACTTGGGAAAGTATGAATTGCTACTCGACATGCTTTGTCCACTCTCCAGATTAAACTAAATGGCGTCCTGTAAGGTGTCTATTATTTTTGTTCTGTTGAACTTTAGCAAACTTCCATGGAGTTTACTCATAGTTGCATCTTTCTTTGCTACTAAGCTGAATCCCTGACCTTTCTCTACCAGCTCTCATTAAGTTATCATTGTTTGTCTTTTTGTACTCCAACTGAGAGGGCTAACAAACACATTTCTATTCAATCAATGCCAACTGAAAACCAGCAGGCAGTCAGCTTCCTAGTTCAGAGCGATTGCAAGATATGACCTCAATACTTCTCCATGTTATGCTCAGCTGGTGCTTGCTAAAAGAGCCAGGTTATCCAGTCTTGTCTGGATTTGTCTAATTGCTGGAATCCAAATACTTGTGCATTTGGATTTGGAGTCCCTCTGATTCCATGCTAGGAAAACTCTTCTGGGCTTATAATTGTTTTTCATTTTATAAAGAGACGCTAGAAATGGACCTCTTTTGAGAAAACTTTAAAGCCTGCCTAGCTTTTTCCTGCCTAGCTTCTTATTAAAGATCCCAGGGTGGAACCCAAGATCAGGGAGAAACTCCACAGTCTTGACCTTTCCAGCCTGAAATGTTTAAAAGGCTTGGTGCAGCGTAGCAGCACTGCTGTCCTTTGAACATGACCTCCCTGTAGGCCAGCATGTTCAAAGAGTGGTTGTGCAGCTGGGCTGTGCATGCTGCTCTTGAATGCCTACATACACGGAACACATTCAAAATTAAGCATAACACAAACCAGCCACAAAGATGTTTCATATTTAATATGAAACATGGCATGTTATGGTGTCTTAACCATGCAACCAGGGGCCTCAGTGACAGGAAGTGTTCAAGAGGAAAATCCACCAATGAATTAAAAATTAGAAGTCCCAGAATGAAAGCGCAGTACAAGTAGGAGGAATGGAATAAAATGAAGGATGAGAAGATTTCAAGCTGAAAATCAAGGGAAAAATTCTGGTAATCTGTTTAGCTGAAGAATAATTTCTAAGAGCATATGGTAGAATGTTTTCTCACATAGTTACATGCTACCTAATAAATGCACTACTGGTTACAATCCTGCAGTGATACGGAGAAAATAACTGACAGCTGTGCGTATTACTGTACCATATTTATTATAGCTCAGGTCCTTGTGTTAATTTCCTCAGTTGCAATTCTTTCTAGAATATGTGAATGAGGACAGCACAACAGCTGTAAAGATCAAAGAAAAGCAGATCATAGAATAGTGGGACTGGAAGGTATCTTAGGAGGACATCTAGTCCAAACTCCTGCTCAAGCATGATGGGCTTGGCTGCTTCTCCCTGATGGCAGATTTATCCTGTTAAAAAGAAGCGTCCCTTATGTGTTAGGTGTTCCTAGCATAGTTTCATATCTTTTAGAGATACCTTCCAGCCCTGCTATTCTCTGTCAGGCCTTCAGTCAGTGCAGATGTAGTTAGGGATCTTCTGGAAGAGCTAGACATTTTTAAATCTGCAGGTCCAGATACCCTCCACCCAAGGGTGTTGAGGGAGCTGGCAGGGGTCATCGCGGAGCCCTTGGCCCAGCTGTATGAGCATTCATGGTCATCTGGCCAGGTGCCAGGGGATTGGAAACTGGCTAATGTGGTCCCAATTTTCAAGAAAGGGAGGAAGGAGGACCCAAGTAACTATAGGCCTGTAAGCCTCACCTCGGTGCTCAGGAAGATCTTGGAGAGAATCATCAAGAAGCACATCTGTGGAGGGCCTGCAGGAGAGATCATGCTCAGGAGCAATCAGCATGGGTTCATCAAAGGCAGGTCCTGCCAGACCAACCTGATTGCCTTTTATGACCAGGTAACTAAATCCTTGCATGATGGTGTCGCCGTGGACGTAGTCTTTCTAGACTTTAAGAAGGCTTTTGACACTGTCTCTCACCCCATCCTCATCAATAAATTAAGTGACTGTGGCATTGATGCCTACACAGTTGGATGGGTAAAAAATTGGCTGATGGGGTGCACCCAGAGAGTAGTGGTGAACGGGTTGTACTCAACCTGGTGAAATGTGAGCAGTGGGGTACCCCAGGGCTTGGTCCTTGGGCCCGCACTGTTTAACATCTTCATCAGCGACTTGGATGAAGGGGCAGACAAGTGGGCAGACAAGAATAGGATGGGGTTCAACATAGACAAATGCAGGGTGCTGCACCTTGGAAGAAGGAATCCACAGCATACATACAGGCTGGGGAGTTCCCTTCTTGAAAGCACAGAGGCAGAAAGGGATCTTGGAGTCATTATTAACTCCAAGATGAACATGAGCCGCCAATGCCAGACTGCAGCCAGCAAGGCCAGCCATACCTTGTCATGCATCCAAAAGTGCATCTCAAGCAGGTCTAGGGAGGTGATCCTCCCCCTCTATGCAATTTTGGTCAGGCTGCAGTTGGAGTACTGCGTCCAGTTCTGGGCACCGCACTTCAAAAGGGATGTGGCCAGCCTGGAGAGGTTTCAGAGGAGGGCCATCCGCTTGGTGAGAGGGCAGCAGGACAGGCCCTACGAGGAGAGACTGAGGGACCTGAACCTGTTCAGCCTCAGCAAGAGGAGGCTGAGAGGGGACCTGGTGGCTGCCGACAAGCTCATCAGCGGAGATCAACAGCAAATAGGCAGAGCCCTTTTCTCCCCAGCACCACCTGGGGTGACAAGGAACAATGGTCATAAGCTGATGGAGAATAGGTTTAGGTTAGAGATCAGAAGGCAATATTTTACAGTTAGGGTGGCCAAAATCTGGAACCAACTTCCCAGGGAGGTGGTCCGCGCCCCTACCTTGGGCAAATTCAAGAGGAGGTCTGGATGATCACCTGTCTGGGGTCTTGTGAGCCCAGCATTCAGTCCTGCCTGTGGCAGGGGGTCAGGCTAGATGATCTGTTCAGGTCCTTCCTGACCCTAGCTACTATGATACTGGACTCTCCATTTGAATATCTCAGATGCCAAAATTAAATGGAACGTTGGATCATACAAGCCTGTGGCTAATTGCTATCTCTGAAAGACAGGCTTTGAAATGCTACCATAATGCAAATAAGAATTGCACTGTTGTTGTCTTCAGAAAAGATTATACTTAGTGGCATAGGTGACATGGAAGTGCTGCCAGTGGGGAGGCACAATTCCCTGCCTCTGCCTCCACCCCCACCCCCGCTGCTGCCAGGTGTTGGGTCCAGCCAGGCTGCAGCCCCACTGTTGGCGCATAAATCACACCCCCACCGCCACCCACTGCTGCCAGGCTTCACACCTTGCTGTCAGCACAGAAATCTGGGAGGGAGGGAGGGCATATGCCCCCCCCCCCCTTTCCCCTTTGACACGTTGCTTATGCTTAGTGGTCTAGAAACATTTCTATTCAAAATAAGTTCCTTTTCCCCCAGTTTCTAGAAAATTGTTCTTTCATCTTTTCATTGCAACCTTTCATGTCCCTTTGGCCAGTTTAGGCATAAATGCACATTCCTAACACTCTAAAAGAAAGATCTTGGGAATATAAAGTTGTAACCCAGTAGTCACATTTTGTTCAAAATACCAAGGCCTTAGGGCTTCAAAGTTGCTGTAGGCAAAATATTAAAATCTTTCACCAGCTGGCAAGCTAAGTGTCTGGGAGACTATTCGCTGAAGTCCCATGGGGTACGGGGGAAAATGTGTAGCTTCACCTGGGGGAAAATTGTAAAGTATGTGTCCTTTCCTCTGCAGAGGCATTCTTTACTAGGAAAGTGCTGCAAGATTGGTTCCCACACCTTCTTTGCGTTACATGGAGGGAAACATCCATTCCTGCTTTATATTATGCTATACTAATAATTAAAATTCTCCTTATCATTTCTATCCTCTACTTCTGTGATTCACTGCTCACTCCTTTCCATTAAAGGTGATTAAGCATGGAAGCTATGCAACAGAACAAGAAATCTCTCACCTGATAATTTTCTCAGTGTTAGTGGCTGCTGTTTCTCATTCAACCCATCCCACTAATCTGGTAAATGACCAGAAAGCAAATTAAAATGTTTCTCTGGAGGGAGGCTGTAGGAGTGGACAGACTGAACAGTTACAAACTGTAAAAAGAAGTAGAGGGAGAATTTACTGTGGTTCAGCTGACTTAACACTTTTTTGTCTATCCATTTCAACCTGCAATAAGTAGAAGCTAACCTGAAATAATTTATTATGTGTTTTATTTATGGTTATCACAAATGCTAGCACCTTCTGCAATGTACATTTCTTTGGCATTCGCTCTGTGTGTATATTGGATTGTATTACGTTGTATCACATAACATAACATTATATTATATATGAATATATTATATGAATTTGACATGCATATAATTTGTATAGTAAGATCCGATTAAAAACCCACATGAGCCCTACCAAAAAAAGACATTCCCCTGTGCACAGTTTCCGGGAGAAGATGAGTGAACAAACAAATGACAGACATTAGTTGCATCAGATAACACACCACTCAAAAGCACTCAGTCAGTATGTTGAAAAGTATGCAGTAAATACTGCCGTAAAAAATAATGGATGAGATGAGACTGAAATCCTGGCCATTTGTGGTAGTTAAAATTAATTGGAATTCTCCAGCTTCCAGTGGAGGCAATTGCTTTTCACCAGTCAAAATTCCCCCTGAGATTTCATTTGCAGTCCATTTAATTTCACAGGAGGCTATATAATAGTGGAAGATATCATCATAAAATCATCGAATATGTTGAAAAGGACCGCAGGAGCTCATTTAGTCCAACCCCCTCCTCAAAGCAGGACCATCCCCAACTAGATCATTTCAAGCAAGGCTCTGTCTAGCCAGGTCTTAAAAACCTCCAAGGATGAAGGCTCCACAACTTCTCTGGGTAACCTGTTCTAGTGCTTTCCTATCCTCCATGAATGACATGTGCCTCCAGAGGCTGGGGGGGGGGGGGGGGGGGGGAACAGTGACCACCCACAGACAGCAGTGTTGGTGATGGGGGTGTGGCAGCAGCAAGCAGGGACCATCCTCAGGTGGCCACAGAGGTGTAAGTGGTAAGGAGTGGGGTGGGCAGTGAGCGGGGACCACCCCCAGCTGCCATTTGCACTGTTGTGTATGGTGAGCTGGGACTGCCTGCAGCCACCAGCAGTTGTGTCAGTGGCGGGGGGGGGCAGCGACAACTGGTGGTGGCTTTGGCAGCAGCCAATCTCAGGGGGGGGCACATGCCCCCCTGTGCCCCTCCTACATATCACCTATGGTAAGAAAGTATTTCTTAACTTTCCTTACTGCAACTTGCTACAAATGGTTATTGCTCCTTGTTCTGCCAACTGCCACCACTGAGAATAGTATAACTCTATCTTCTTTATAACTGCTTTTCAGGTAGTTGAAGGCTGCTATTAATTTCCCCCTCAATTTTCTTTTCTCTTCTCCAGACTAAATCAGCTTAGTTCCCTCAGCCTTTCCTCAGAAGTCATGTGCCCCAACTCCCTAGCCATTTTTATTGACCATTGCTGGACTCTCTTCAATTTGTCTACATACTTTCTGTAGTGGGGGGCCCAAAACTGGACACAGTCCTCCAAATATGGCCTCACCAGTGCTGAGCAGAGGGGAATAATCACTTCCCTTGATCTTCTAGCAATTCTCCTACTAATGCAGCCCAGTATGCTGTTAGCCTTCTTCGCAACAAGGGCACACTGCTGGCTCGTATTCAACTTACTGTCTGCTGTAACTCCCAGATCCGTTTCTGAAGAGCCAGTCTGGCCCCACCCTGTATTGTGCAACCTGTACTGTCCTAAGGGCAGGATTTGGAACTTATCCTTATTGAATCTTATGAAATTTCTTTTGGTCCAGTCCTCCAATTTGTTGAGGTCTCTCTGAATCCTAACCCTATTCTCCAGTGTATCTATTACTAGGGCTGTGCAAGGCTTCGGACAGAGCTTCGGATCTGGAGAAGCTTCAGACACTTTGGGGTCTGAAGCAGCACACCCGGGTTGAAGTACTGGCCTCGTTAGGCTTCCCCAAGTGATTCGGAGCTTCCGAAGTGCTTCGGAGCCACCTTGGAGATCTGGCCATAGGGTATAATGGGGAAAAAATAAGCTATCTATAACTTTGTTGTTTTTTGTCCTATTTGGATAAAAATTTAAGGGTGGTAGAATCTGGAGAAAGCATGAAGCCTGCCAAGTTTCAAGAAGATTGGTGCAGGGGGTTGGGGGGAACTGCACCCCACATTCTTGAAAGCAAAACTGATGTCACGTCTAGGCGTTACAACATAGGGGGGTGAAAACTGCACGGCTGGTAGCTCTTGCTGAG
The DNA here is from genome assembly GCF_030867095.1 of Alligator mississippiensis. Classification (NCBI taxonomy): domain Eukaryota; kingdom Metazoa; phylum Chordata; order Crocodylia; family Alligatoridae; genus Alligator; species Alligator mississippiensis. The sequence continues at coordinate 280,625,186 of NC_081826.1, forward strand.
GCCACAAAGCCTGCCAAATTTCAAGAAGATCAGTGCAGGGGGTTGGGGGGAACTGCCCCTCGAGCTGAGGACAAGCAAAACGTGTGCCATGGGTGACACTGCGTGTGTTAAGGCTCAGTGGGGTGACAGCTGCAGGGGTGGTGGCCCCTGCTGCAACCACGACACCTGTCAGCTGTCGAAGAGATGGGTGCAGGGGGGTTCTGGGGCCCTGCACCCCTAGCTGCTGACAGACAAAACTCGTGCCATGGGTGCTTATGGGACTGACTGTCTGTCTTGGGTGGGGGAGACACTACTGCAGGCCTGGCTGCTAAGCTACTGTGTTACCAGTTACCAATCAATCATGATTCACTCAGGGACCAGCTCAATACACAAGACCTAGCTAATGTAGCCAGTTAATTGCCATCAATTAGCACCTGCAAAACGAGGCTAAGGAGAGGAAAGAATCAATACAAACAATCAATTGGCCCAAGACAGACACAGTCAGTCCCACAAGCACCCATGGGAAGAGTTTTGTCTGTCAGCAGCTGGAGGTGTAAGGCCCCAGAACCCCCCTGCACCGATCTCCTTGACAGCTGGCAGGCTTCGTAGCCTCAGCAAAGGCCACCATCCCTGAAGCTGTCACCCCACTACACCTTAGCACACGCAGTGTCACCCATGCCACGAGTTTTGCTTGTCCTCAGCTTGAAGTGCAGCTCCCCCCTGCACAGATCTTCTTGAAACTTGGCAGGCTTTGTGGCCTCAGCAAGAGCTACCAGCCCTGCAGTTTTGACCCCCCTGTGGTGTAACGCATAGACATGACAGGAGTTTTGCTTTCAAGAATTTGGGGTACAGTTTCCCCAAAACCCCTGCACCAATCTTCTTGAAACTTGGCAGACTTTGTGGCCTCAGTAAGAGCTACCACCCCTGCAAGTTCTATCCAAATAGGACAAAAAACAACAACGTTATAGATATTTCATTGTTTCCCCCCTATGCCCTATGGCTGGATCTCCGAGGCAGCTCCGAAGCTTTGGAGCCTCTTTGGCCGGATTGAGGTGGAAACCCGGTCCAGAGCTCCAGATGAGATCACTGCCATCTGAAGCAGCCAGGTTCAAAGCCAGATCAGATCGCTGGCAACTCGCACAGGTCTATGTATTATTCCCCCCGTCTTGGTGTCATCTGCAGACTTGATGAGGGTGCACTCCATCCCATCTTCCAGGTTGTTGATAAAGATATTAAAGAAAACCAGCCCTAGGACCAACCCCCGGAGCACTCCTCTTGATACTGGCTGCCAATTAGAAATTGAGCCATTGACAATTACCCTTTGAGCCTGATGATCTGGCCAGTTTTCCATCTTACAGTCCATTCATGTAACCCATACTTCCTTAGCTTGCTTGCAAAAATGTTCTGAGAGATTGTATCAAAAGCCTTGATGAAGTTAAGTATATCATGTCCACTGTACTCTCTATAGCCACAGAACCAGTCACCTCAACACAGAAGGCAACCAGATCAGGTAGGCATGGATTGCCCTTGTTAAAACCATGCTCCTAATCACCTCCTTCTCTTCCAAATGCTTAGAAATGGATTCCTTGAGGACCTGTTCCACGATTTTTCCAGGAACTGAGGTGAACCTCACCCATCTGTAGTTCCCTAGAAACTTATTCTTCCCTTTCTTAAATATGGGCACTATTTTTGCCCTTTTCCAATCATCCAGGGCCACTCCCAATTGCCATGAGTTTTCAAAGATAATGGCCAGTGGCTCTGCAATCATATCCCTCAGCATGCTCAGACTACATGGACTTGTACACATGCAGCTTTTCTAAGTAGTCCCTAACCTGTTCTTTTGCCACTGTTGGCTGCTCACCTGCTTACCAAAATGTACTGCCAGGTGCAGTAGTCTGGGAGTTGACCTTACCTGTGAAGACTGAGGTGAAAAAGGCATTGAGCACTTCAACCTTCCAAATGGAAGCTGGTATCATGTGCTTTTGCAAAGATTCAAGGAGACACATATTAACTTCTGAAGAGCCACAGGTTGGCCACCCCTGTGCTAGAGGATAGGCTGGAGATTCAGGATGACCTAGAGAGGTTCACTAGGTGGGTGGACCAAAACCTGATGACATTCAACATAGAGAAACGCAAGGTGCTCCACCTCAGGAAAAAGAACCCACACCATACTTATAGGCTTGGAAGTACTACACTCATTAGCACCATGACCGAAAGACACTTGGGGGTCATAATTGATTACAGGATGAACATAAGCCACCAATGCAATGCCACAGCTGGCAAAGCCAATAAAACTCTGGCTTGCATCTACCAATGCATCCCAAGCAAGATGCAAGAAGTCATCCTTTCATTTTATTCAGAATTGGTGAGGCTGCACCTGGAGTACTGCATCCAATTCTGGGCTCCAGACTTTAAATAGGATGTGGAGAAGCTTGAGAGAGTCCAGAGGAGAGCCACACACATGATCAGAGGTCAAGAGAACAGGCCTCATGAGGAGAGGCTGAGAGGCATGGGGCTCTTCAGCCTGGAGAAGAAAAGGCTCAGTGGGGACTTGGTGGCAGCCTATAAGTATATAAGAGGTGTGCATCAGGAACTGGGAGAACATCTGTTCACCAGGGCACCCCAAGGGAAGACAAGGTCTAACAGTCACAAACTGTTGGAAGACCGTTTTAGACTGGACATAAGGAAAAAGTTCTTTACCATCCAAGTCTTTAGAGTCTGGAATAGACTCACCCCATAAGTGGTGCAAGCACCTACTTTGCGTATGTTCAAGAAATGCCTGGATGCTCACCTTGCTAGGGTCATCTGCCCCAGTTGACTTTCCTGCTCTTTGGACAGAGGGCTGGACCTGATGATCTCACAACGTCCCTTCCAGCCCTAACGTCAATGAAATCTCACTACTGCCTCTTCAAGGGGCGTAGAGCCTAATTTTGTGTGACATAGGGCACATCTACATGTACATTTAAGTGCAACTAAATTTAATAGACGTTAAGCTAATGCTCATTAAGTGATTTTTGGCAGGTGTCTACACTTGCAGGACTTGGGGCTAAAGTTAGTTCCAAGTCTCTGCAGCCCTGCCATGTGTCCCTGTGGTCACTGTGGGGAGCTCCAATCTCTGGCCACATGGCTTCCAGCTCTTGGCAGCCATGTTGAAGCCAGAGTCAGCTGCCAGCACCTAGCAGCCATCTGGTAAAATCTGATCCCTGGCTAGCCCCTTCCCTGCCCAGAAGCTGTATGTCCAGCTCAGGAGCAGCATGCAGCAGTGCCCTCCTTGCCTACCCTGCATGCCTGCACCAGGGCTGCTCCAGCGTCTGCCCCTACTCCTGCCCCTGCCAGCAATGCCAGTGCCCTGCTGCTCCAGTCCAGCCTCTGCCAGTGCTGACCAGTGCCCCACACTCCTGCTGGTCATGGTTCTGGCCCTGCTGGCACCAGGAGGTTCCCCCCAATCCAGGCCCCAGGACAGCCATGCACTCACCAGCACGGCCCAGGGCACTGGTTGTGGGAGGACCTGGCTGACCCCCTCCTCCTGCACTCCCCACTCCAGCCCGCCTGCCCCACCATCCACACACCCCCTATCCCCTGTCAACCCCCAGCACCAGTGACATGCACATGGGTGAAACAAAAAATACTTTACTACCCTCACAATGCCCATCCCCATCCCTCCCCCCTCAACCAACAGAGCCCCTCCACCACCCTTCCCACCCACCAATAATAAAAAAACCCACTTACAAGTCAGAAACTATATGCAAGGGAAAAACTATACACAAGGGGAAAATGATATACAATATTTACAATATTTTGAGTCTTCAAGCCCAGAGTGTGGGGTTGTGGGTGGGGGAATGGGATGCTAGGGAGCAGGGCCCCAGATCAGGGGCTGGATATTCCCTGGGGTGAGGCTTAGGCTGGCACCCCTAGTGGCAGGGCAGATCCTGCACTAAAGTTAGTTCTAGGTTGTGTCTACAAGATGCGTTAATGCATATTAAATAGTCAGGCCTAAACTTTATACCTGCATTTGCAGGTATCAAATGTAGTCGTGATTAGCCTACATTAATATGCATTGAGGGCATTCACGTTTAGATGCACACTAGAGCTGTGCAAAATTTTGCCCAATGTTTTGTTTCAAAGATGTTTCAATGTGTTTCAAGCTCGAAACAGTGAAATCAAAATGAAGCAAAAGCCTTTGAAACAGGTTCAAAATTAAGCAAGGGCACTTGAAACATTTTGAAAGATTCAAAATGTTTAGAATTTTGAAGCCAGGCTTACTTGGCTTCAGTGCCAGTCCCAGCCAGCAGCACCAGCCTCCTGTCATCCAGCAGGTAGATCATGAGCTCACCTGCACCCCTGGGAGCAGTCTGGCACAGCCCCTGCAGCCCTCCCAGGGGTGCGGGTGAACCCACAATCTGCCCGCAGGCTCGCAGGAGGCTGGTTCTGCTGCCTGGGGCTGTGGCAGCCAGGGCTGTCCCTAGGGGGGCGTGAATCAGGGTGACTGCCCTGGGCCCTGTGTTTTGGGGGGCCCTGCAGAGCCAGGCCGAGTGGCTGTGGTGACTTTGCACCGCTGCCACCATCTTCGTGTCCAGCCACTCGCTACCTTCCTCCCCTGATCAGTGCTGCCACTGGTGGCAGCGGCAGCTTCTTTGCATCCAGGGTGCATGGGATCAGGGCAGGAGTGGCTCTCCACATGAGCTGATTTGCCCCGAGCCCCCACCCCACACCCTCCTTGGGTTGGCTCTGGCAGCAACCCACACCCAGTGCCGAGTGCCAGTCTTCCTGGTGCTGGGTGCGGGCTGCTGCCAGAGCCGACTCGAGGAGGGTGCAGAGTGCAGGGCTCAGGGAAAATCAGCTCATGCGGGGACCCGACCCCGCCTCGATCCCACACGCCCTGGATATGAAGAAGCCGCTGTCGCCATCAGCAGTGGCGCCAGCAGGTTGGTGTGGGGGGAGCTAGTGGTGGCAGCAGCAGCTTCTTTACATTCAGGGCGCATGGGATTGGGTGGAGGGCGGGTCTCCGCCTGAGCTGATTTGCCCCAGGCTCTGCACCCTCCTTAGGTCAGCTCTGGCAGCAGCCCACACCCAACACCAGGAAGATTGGCACCCGGCACTGGGTGCGGGCTGCTGCCAGAGTCGACCCAAGGAGGCTGCAGGGCCCAGGGCAAATCAGCTTATGTGGGAACCTGTTCCTGCCCCAATCCTGCTTGGCACGGCTCGTGCCAGGAAGATCAGTGCTGCCGCTGGCCCCAGCCAGCAGGCAGATTGGGGGCTTGCCTGCACCCCCCAGGAGGGCTGCAGGGGCTTTGCGAGACTGCTCCCAGGGGTGCAGGCCCCCGATCTGCCTGCTGGATGACAGGAGACTGGTGCTGCTGGCTGGGGCTAGGATCTTCCCAGTGCTGGGTGCAGAATAGCCTATAGGCAAAATGTCAAAACAGCATCAAAACAAAACAGAACAGTGCTTTCGAAATTAAGCAAAACTCGAAACGAAACACTGTTCTGTCGAAATGCAAGTCGAAGCAGAATGGTGCTGTTTCGCACAGCCCTAATACACACCCACAATTCGCATTAACATAGTTTAATGCACATTAATGTGACTCATGTAGATACACCCATAGAGTAAGTCATCCTAAAAACACATTTGGCATTTTGACACATGCTGCTGACTCAGCACCGGACTCTTTTTATTAGTGATATGTGTTAATTAAAAGCACCCGGTGCTGCATGAAATGCAGGTGTATAAGTGGCACAACACACGTCAGTGCTGAGAAAATGGCAGTTGTGTGCTTTAAACTAAAGCACATAGAATGTGTTTTAGTTTAAAGTGCATTGCCTGCCATTTTCTCAGTGCTGACATGTGCTGCACTACTTACGCACCTGTATCCGGGGCAGCAACAGACACATCAGTTACATGCTCCAGCTGACTTGATTAATCGATTAATTCAGTCTGCTCTGACGTACTGGATTTCCAGTGCGTTGGAACAGACTCACCAAATGTGTGTAAGTGTCCAGACACTTAATTGAGTCTGCTGGAACACAGAAATTGATGTGCTCTGGCAGCCTTTCATGACATGTGCATCAGTGTTGCAGTGCATCTCCATGCTGAAAAAATGGTGGCGGTATGCTTTGAAATAAAACACACTTTAGATTCATAGATTCATAGACATTAGGGGCTGGAAGGGACCTTGCAAGATCGAGTCCAAACCCCCTGCCATAGGCAGGAAGTCTGCTGGAGTCAAATCACCCCTGCAAGAGAAGCATCCAAATACCATTTGAATGAGTCCAGAGTCGGTGCTTGCACAACATCTGCGGGGAGTCTGTTCCAGGCCTTGTACACTCAGACCATAAAGGTTTTCCTTATGTGTAGTCTAAACTGTCCTTCCAGACGGTTGTGGCTATTAGATCTTGTTATCCCTTGGGGAACCCTGGTGAACAACTGTTCTCCCAGATCCTGCTGCACCCCCCTTGTACAGTTATAGGCTGCCACCAAGTCCCCCCTGAACCTTCTTTTCTCCAGGCTGAAGAGTCCCATGAGTCCCTGAGTTCAATGAGCTTGAGTTCAAAGTGCCCTGCTACCATTTTGTCAGCGTGGGGACACACGGTGACACTGAGACATGTGATGTGCGGGTACTATTAATTAGTGTGGCTTGCTAATTGAAGCACCTGGTGCCACATCCCATAGCACATGTAAAAATGCCCAGCATCCAGGAAGTGTAGCATCTTAGGATATGGTCTGGATGAGACAGCTTGCACCAAGAAGTTCTTGATGCCACACTTCCTAGACATACTATGTTCCCAGGAACAGTTACTCTATGTCACAGAGCTGGTTATGCCTCAAAAAATATTCTTTTTCTATATCCTGCCTTCCAAAAACAAGTTGTGTTTGGGGGGGTTTCAGAGCATGTTGTATGTGAGAAAATATGGTAATGTTTGTCCATAAAAATACATTAAGGTGGCACAGTGAGTCCCCTAATTGTGTTTGTGTATTTTGATAATCAGATTAGACCTTTAGCTGGCATAAAAGCAATTTAGCTTTTCTGAAATCGGTGGAATTATGCTTATTTACATCAGCTGAGAATCTGAAACACAGTATTTAAAAGATACACCAGGCCAATTTTTCTAGAACTTTCTGTAACTCACGCATAACTTCCGTTACTGTTTATTAATATAACATGGAGTGCAAAGTCATGCACTTTGGGACTAACAGCAATAGTTTGCTGTAAAATAGTAGTTCTTGTACTGGAAACAACAAGGGAAAAGATGGATGTCAGTGTACTGTTGATCAAAGGATGACCATAAGCAACTATTATGATGTAGCTTTGAAAAAACCTAGTGCAATTCCAGGGCAGAGTATATTCAGTAGAAACAAGAAAGCTGTCATAATCCTGTTCAGGTCAATGGTAAGACCCCATTTAGAATATTGTGTACAGCCCTGGTCACCAGATTTAAAAAAAGAAGGACCACTGGATGGTTAGAGGAGCAGAGAAACAATCTTATGAAGAGAAATTAAAAGAACTTGTCTTGTTTTTGTTAGCAAACTAAGGTTCAGAGGTGATCAGACTTTTTTTTTAATATATATATATATTGCATATATATTTATTACATATATATAACATGTATATACATTGAAAATATATGTATGTATGTATGTAATTATAACACATCATTTGGAGTAGAATTCTCCTTAGGAATTATCACACGACAAATTGTTCACGATAGGATGAGACAGTATTACCACTGGCAGGCCATCTCTAAGGCTATTTAGTGCTTCTTAGCATACACAGCTAATTAGTTTTCTCCTCAAGCATTCAACCCACTGTAGTATTTTCCACTGATAATTTTCTGACCGTCTGTATTTGCTGTTTCTTAGTGGTGCTTCACCCGTGAGTGTATTACAGTGGGCAAGAATCCAGAAGCAATTAATGGCGGATGGGGTACTTGGTCCTCCTGGTCCCATTGTACAAGGACATGTGGAGCAGGAGTTCAGAGTTCAGAGAGACAATGCAGTAACCCAGAGTAAGTCCGAGACACAATTTGTTGCCGTTTTGTTCAGTGTTTTTTGTGTGTTGTTTAAGGTCTTAAAGCTACTGCAGGGGTATTTATGGAAGTAGAGACCTATTTATATCTCACCACATAATCAGCAACTACTGCAGCAGGTTAATCAGTCAGCCGTATTCTTCCTCATAAAAACAATTTTATCTAAAATTTACCAGCCTGGTCTTTTTTAATCTTTATCCTGGTTTTCAGTCTTTCTTGTCTTCCATGGAACCTGTCACAACCCAAAGTTGTGAGTTTTTGTTTGTGTGTGCTTCGGCAACGCTAAATTATGTTCCCGCTAAAATTGCAGCTTCCTTGCATGGTGGAGTTCTCTGCTGCAGGAGGGAACTCCGGTGCAACGGGGAATTTCCCACCAAATTTGTAGCCTTCTTTGCATGGTGCATTTCTTTTGCATCTCAGAGATGCACGGTGCAAAGGAGTTCCCGCCATTTGTACAAGAGTTCGTGCCACATTATTGGGCAACTCTAATATATGCACACGTGGCGGCTAGCGATTGGCTTGCTAGCCGTATAAAGTGCTTGGGTGGCTTCCGCCCAAGTTGGAGAGAAATCACTTAGAGAGCGTGAAGATCTCCAAGCGCTGCGGATCCTCACGGACCCAACGCATTTCTTAAGCAGGCAACAGAGGTCTGAACAGCCTCTGGCCTCTCCCCGTCGCCGAGCGCAATCCTAGACGTATCCCTTTCCTATATGCTCAATTTTCGAACCCACGGAGCCTTAACAACTCCGGGGCCTGAGAACCGAACAGAGCCCACGGAGCTTCGACAACTCCGTGGGAAAGAATTGCCGAACCCGTGGAGCCTTACAACTCTGGGGCCAAAGAACCGAATTTGTCGTAGTCCTCCAACGAGGATTTAAGCGGAGCTGCACCTGGAAACTGTCCAGCCTACACCGCGACCATCTTGGGTGTAAGTAAATAATCTTTCAATCAACCATTACGCCTCTGTGACTAATTCTAGCCCGCGCGTGCCTTGCTGCCACGCGGTTTCCTCCGACCCCACGTGCCCAGGCTGCTGGCCACAGCCCGCGTGCGCAAAGACGGGCCCAGCTCGCCCCCGGCCTGCACAGAACTTAATTCCAGCAAAGAGAGAAAATGGTATACTTCACCTCCAGGATTACTGCAGATATCAGAAACATAATTTAACGATACTACTTTGAATAATAAAAATATTTTCAATAATTATAAGGAGGTAGAGAATATTCGCCTACTCCTCAGGGGTATTCAGTAGCCACAACTCACATTTGAACCTACATCAGTTTCTTTTGGAACTTCAGAAACTTTGGCTTTGGGTCTATTGCATCTAGATAAATAGGCATAAAGGAGATTTTTCAGAGACCATTTTTAAATGGAACTTAGGATCTTCAGGACAAATGTACAATTACACTATTTAGTGATAGGATGGATTTAGTGCTTGTGAGTTTACATCAGTTTATCTGATGTAACTATTTCATCTGTCCACTCCTAACCCACAGTAAGTCAATCTAAATTACAGTAATTTACCCTTGAACGGAACAGGAAGTAAATTACTGCAGTTTGGCTTCAGATATTGCAGAATGAAGCAAAGAAATGAAACAGGTGCACTAGTTTCAGCTACAAAGCAGTTTCTCACCCCATGAAGTATTTCATCTGTCCAGTTTGAACTCTGATTCAAAGTCGGTAAGATTTAGACTCAGTCACTTAATTCTTCTGGTTAAACAGCAAACAATACATATGAGTTCATGAGCTCAACAGTATCAGAGGTGGGTACTTGTGAAGTGCTAAGTGCATTTCATTCCTACTGACTACAAAGTTCATTACTTTGTTGTGAATGTACTGAGCCCCACATCTACTTGGATTTATCTGCTTACCCTGTCAGAATCTAAAAGATGTTACTGTCCAGTTGATGTGACAAGCAAATGGAAAGTTAAAATAAATCTCACATTCAAACAGACCCTAACACTTCAAAACTTCATATTTCACTTCTAGGCCACAGTTTGGAGGAAAGTACTGCACGGGAGAAAGGAAACGCTATCGCATGTGTAACATTAGCCCTTGTCAGGGAGGCATGCCAACCTTTCGTCAGATGCAATGCAGTGAGTTTGACACAGTTCCCTACAAGAATGAATTCTACCAGTGGATTCCAATTTATACCACAGGTATGAAGTTATGCCAGTTAGTGCGTGTTGTCCGTACAGTCAGATTCATGAGAGAGAGGTAGTTGCTGTGTAAAAGAAAATTATCTGGGTGACGGGCTAGCTGGCAGTGACTTAGCCCAGGGGTTTTGAAAGGGTAAAAGATGGAGGACTTGGGATTCCCTTTCCTCACCAATCTGGTAATGATTTTGCCCAGGGGCTTTGAAGGGGTAAAAGATGATTGGAGGATTCCCTTTCATCACCAATCAGGCCCCAGAGACTCACCCTCCATGTCCCCTGATTGGCCCGTTGGGTCACCTGGAGGGGGATAAAAGGGGCAGCATGGCTGACTCAGGGGAGACCAGTGAGGGACCACAAGGAAGGAGTTTCAAAGAGCTGGCAAGAGCTGGGCCACCAGGGTGGGAGCAGTTTCCCCAGAAGAGCCTGAAGGAGTGTGACCTGCAGGCAGCAGGTGGACCCTCAGCAGCGCGGTGTGCGGCCGGCAGGAGAGACTCCCCAGCTCCAGCAAGGATCTGAGCAGCAACTTGAGAGGTTCCCTGCTCTGCTTCCAGCTCCAATAAGAGGCCAGGCGGCTCGACATGAGGCCAGGGCTCCTGGAAGGCCAAGACCCCTAGCAGCTTAGCATAGTATCAGCACTGGTAGGTGTGTCGTAGAGTTTCTGCCTACTACGTGGGAGATCCTGAGTTCAAGTCTCAGCTGGGGTGACTTTGGGTGAGTGAGTTAACAGGGAGAAATTCTTGCAGTGGAAAGGGGCCATTGTGTTTTTCCCCTTTCTCCCCGTCCAGGTACCTAGGCCCTATATTCCTTGTCATTTGACATTTTGTATTTTGCGCCTTTTATATTTCACCAACCAGTATGGTTTGTTCTGCTGTTTGTGTTCTATATTTTGGTTAACCCTGTCTTTTGTCAACCAGATAAATATGTCTATGATTGTAAGTGTCTAACCTTTGTTGAATCCTGCTCCCTCGGGGTGTTGTAGTGTTGTCCCCTATACCCCTTGGTTTATACTGGTTATGTTCCCAGTACTGTTCTCTCATTAAAAGGTATATGGTTAAGTCCCCATTAGTGGTCTGGCTCTGCTCTATAGCGGGAGGAGAGTCCCTACACCTCCCACAGTGCTTGTGCACCTGCTTTGATCCCTTCAGTTGGAGAGGGGATACCTCTTGGAGTACTGCCCGAGTTACATCTGCACATGATATTTTTTATTTATGTCAGCAAAAATTGCTGTTTTTAAGAACATATGGATGCTGGTTGGAGTTAGAGTTTCTTTAATATACAGATGTTGCATGCACTATGGGGTTGATTCTGTATACTACTTTTAGAGTATATAGAAGACTTGAAGTAGGTGGAATTATAATGAAGCCAGTTCCAAAAGAAGAGAAGAGATTCTACTAAATAAATCCACCACAGTTCTGCCATGTGGCTCACCTTAAAATAAAGAGCAACATTGCTAGATGCTGTTTGCATTACTTATTACAATTAAATTTGCTTTTCAGTGATAGCACGAATGCAATTAGTGACCAGGAACTATCCAAAACCTATCCAAAGCCAATTACCATCATAAATTGTTCCTTCCTCCAAGGAAAAAAAGAAAACTGTTTAAAGGAGTTAAACTCAAAGACCACTATTTCAATCTGACTTTAGATCTCTTTTCTGTCAGTAGCATTTTCATCATATTTACTGAGTTTTATAATGCCTGACAGCTACAAAATGAGGCTCTTAAAATAGCACCTTCTGCCATACTCTCATCTAACAAACAAAGTATTGAAGATAGATACAGAATGAGCAATAGTCTAGAAATATGTTTTAACAAAGAAAATAAGACTGATTGTATATTGTATGAAAGAGTGTTTTCCTTTACAAAAATACAAAAAACTAAGTCATTGTCAGTGCTAAGTGCATAAGCCAAATCCAGAGACCAAATATAAAGATCATATTCTGAAATTTCTACCCATTTATGAAAAATGATATCCATTCCCTTTTGTTATGCACATGTATACATCTATTGTAATCTGAAGACAGAGTCTGTTCCAAATATCCACTTGTGAGCAGTGCTAATGGGACTTGGGGAGAGCAATATTTTGTCTTGTTTAACCTAATGCAGACTACATGCATATATGCTATACAATATGCTTTTAAGATACCTTATAATTCATCCTTATCACATAGGGGCCATGTTCTTCTTGATCTGCTGCTCACAGACTAGGAAGAATTGGTGGGGAATGTAGAAGTAGATGACAACTTGGGCAGCAGTGACCATGACATGACTGAGTTCAGGATCCTGAGGAAAGGAAGTAAGGAAGGAGAGCAACAGAGTAAGGACCAGGGTTTGAATTACACTTTGACTCCTGGGGGAATCTGTAAAAAAAAAAAAAAAAAAAAAAATTGGGTTGCCCATCACAATGCCCTAATAAAATTTGAGACCCCCCCAAGTTATGATTTTCAAGTCTTACAGGGGGCCTATTGTCTCTTATTGGGGGAACTCAGGCCCCTGAGCTGCCTCATAATTCAAACCATGGTAAGGACCCAGGACTTCAGAAAAGCAGACATCAGCTCACTCAGGGAACTGATGGGCAAGATCCCCTGGGAAGCCAGACTGAGGGAGAAAGAGGATTCGGGGAACTACAAACCAGTCAGCCTCACCTCAGTCCCAGGAAAAATCATGGAGCAAATCCTCAAGGAATCCATTTCTAAGTACTTGGAGGAGAAGAAGGTGATTAGGAACAGTCGACATGGATTCACCAGGGGCAAGTCATGTCTGACCAACCTGATTGCTGTCTATGATGAGATGACTGGCTCTCTGGAAGGAGACAGGGCAATGGATGTGATATACCTTGACTTTAGCAAGGCTTTTGATAGAATTTCCCACAATATTCTCACCATCAAGCTAAAGAAGTAAGGGTTAGATGAATGGAGTGTAAGGTGGATAGAAAACTGGCTGGAGCACTGGGCTCGAAGGGTAGTAATCAATGGCTTGATTTCTAGTTGGCAGCCGGTATCAAGTGGAGTGCCCCAGAGCTCGGTCCTGGGGCTGATTTTGTTCAATATCTTCATTAATGACCTGGAAGATGGTATAAAGTGCACCCTCAGCAAGTTTGCAGATGACACCAAGCTAGGAAGAGTACTAGATACACTGGAGGGTAGGGCTAGGATTCAGAGAGACCTTGACAAATTGGAGGATGGACCAAAAGAAATCTCTTGAGGTTCAATAAAGACAAATTCCAAGTCCTGCACTTAGGACAGAACAATCCCATGCACCACTACAGGTTGGGTGGGGGTTGACTGGCTAAGCAGCTACTCTGCAGAAAAGGACTTGGGGGTTACAGTGGACAATAAGGTGAATATGAGCCAGCAGTGTGCCTTTGTTGTAAAGAAGACTAACGGCATACTGGGCTGCATTGGTAGGAGCACTGCCAGCAAATTGAGGGAAGTGATTATTCTGCTCTATTCAGCACTGGTGAGGCCACATTTGGAGTACTGTGTCCAGTTTTGAGCCCCCTGCTATAGAAAGGATGTGGAAAAATTGGAGAGAGCTCAGTGGAGGGCAACAAACATAGCTAGGGAGCTGGGACACATGACTTCTGAGGAGAGCCTGAGGGAACTCTGGCTTATTTATTTTGGAGAAGAGAAGACTGAGAGGGGATTTAATAGCAGCCTTCAACTACCTGAAGGGGGGTCCAAAAGAGGATGGAGCTGGACTGTTCTCAGTGGTGGCAGATAACAGAACAAGAAGCAGTGGTCTCAAGTTACAGCAAGGGAAGTCTAGGTTAGATACTAGGAAAAACTTTCTCACTAGAAGGGTAGTAAACCCAGAAGAGATTACCCAGAGAAGTTGTGAAATCTCCATCCTGTTTGGTTTTTAAGACGTGGAGAGAGAAAGCCTTGGCTGGGATGATCTAGTTGGGGACCGTTCTGCTTTGAGCAGGGGGTTGAAGTAGAGGACTTTCTGAGTTCCCTATAACCCTAAATTTTTGTTGATTTCTATAGAACCAAAATGCTTTAAATAATTACCAAAAAAATTTTTTACATAACCTTAAGAACTTATGCAGACCAAGGTGAGCTGATATTGAGGGGTCTCCATCTTTGGTTGTACCTCCTCTTACCCACACCAGCCACCCCCACCACTGCTGGCCAGCCACTTCATTGTGTCTCAGTTCCCCTGGTCCAGCAAACGCACTGTTTCTCAGCTCTGCCCTGCTATATGCTCTGTGTCATGCAACGATCATATTGGTTCTCAGCCTTGTGCCCTGGCTATTCCTCCCCAGTCCCTCAGGCCAGAAAAGCCAGCAGGACGCCCCCATCTGCTGCTCTTAACCCAGCTCCCCGCCCTGTAAACCCATCTCAATTCACTGAGACACATGCAAGATTTTAGTCCTTTATTTTTTTTTTATATTGTTCACTCCTTTCTGTTTACATGACCCCTTCCCCCCACCCCCCTTCAAATAGTTTTTTCAGGATTTCTGTCCTCCCAGTCTCCAGTCTGGCTGTGGAGGGAGGGAAGCCCATGCTGGTTTCTCTGCCTCAGAGCTACATGCCAACCTCCCCACTCCTCTCCCACAACAAGAGGGAAATAGAGACTTGGCTCCTGTCCACACCGCTGCTTGCCAGTCCTCTAGTGACAAGTCACAGTCATGCAGGTCTGAAACAGCGAAGTTTTCACCTGCGACTGCTCTTAAACTACCATCTACACTTTTCCCAGAGCCTGACGAAGGGACGTTGATCCCGAAAGCTTGCAGAAAAGGACAATTTTCTTGCCATTTCCCAGTTGGTTTAATAAAAGGTATCATTTTGGAACCAAGAGTTCTAGTTTTCTGTACGTCTAAAAATGCCATCATTTTATGACATCACAGTGCTCCACAGATTTTGGACACTATATGGGTAACCTGTGACAAAACCAACAGACCATAGGAGTGGATAATTGTCCAGTAATTCAGGTATTTACTTTTCTTCTGCCTTTCTTCTTATGTAAGAAAACTGAGATTCCTCCTTCAGTTTGGTGCTCAAAAATCTCAAGATTAGCCCAGAGAGGTGACACCATCAGAGACACTTTCTCTTAATACTAGACATAGAGTTAGTTTCTTCAGCATTATCTAAAAAGGAAGTGAGAATGGAGACATATCTACAGAAAAAATAAAGGAAATCTTATGTATTTTCACCTGGTAATTGTTTTTTAAATTGGCAAACAAGTGGTGCTATGATGGATGTAATTAAACCAGGATAAAACATTTCTCACTTGGCATTAAATCTACCTGTTTGTGAAGGTGAGACACCCAGCAGCATTCAATTTACTTTATCTTCTTTAGGGGTGGGCAGAGTTAAATTGATCTAAATCTACTGTTTTCTTGGAGAATTTGGTTTCTTTGTATTTAGTGTAAGAACTGTTCTGAACTAATGGAATAAAGGCTAAAGAGGAAAATACTCATATAAATAACTTTCTATTTAGTCAGTCCCCACTGGAATCATGCTTCTTCCTGTAATCCTGGAAGATTGGCATTACAAAACTAACCTATGACAGGTTTCAACCATCTCATGGTAGTTCCCTACGCAGTAGGTTATAGAGGCACATTCCCTCTTGCTGCGCGGGTCTAATTTCATTCCCTCAGGCTGCGGAGGGCCTGAACAGAAGCCTCCACTCCTGGCCAAGTGCTCTAATAATGAGGATGTTATATGAAAGTGGGCACTATTACCATTGCACCAAAGAAGTGGCTGCACTCAGAAACAGGAAAAACCATTTTAAAGGAAGAGCAGAGCCTGGTTTAGGTACCCGAGTTCCTGAGAGGGCTGCACTCCTGTGTTTCCTGGTTCTTATTCTTAGCCTCCAGCCTTTCTCAATCACTCTCCAAAAGTACTTAAGTTTCTCCCTTGACTGTAGAGATGTCCTAGTGCTTAACCCTGATCAAATTGGATCATTTCTTTGGAGCAAGGCACCTATATTTTAAGCATTGCTACACCTAAGTATAGGCACCTGTGGAAGTAACCTGGCTCTAGCCCTTTATCTTCCCGTGCTTCAATTCTCCATCATAAGCGGGGGTGTAATAAGGTGGTTTGTCACCTTCAGAGGGGATAGCCAGCTCTATTGAGTAGCTTCAGCCTTGGGGGAGCTACTGGTAGGGGAGTGACTCACTGGGACCTCAAAAATGCAAAGAGAAGAGGAGAAACAAATGGTGAGGGGACAGTTTGGAGGGAAGAAGTCAGCTGTCAGTAGAGCGCTTGCTACAGGGAGGTGGGACCAGGCTGCTGTGCTGTGGGCCCGAGCCAGGAGTTCCCCTCCAAATGCCCTTGAGCAGGCATCAGGACTTGGTTCTGTTCGCTTCTCTGCCTATTTGTTTGCAGTTTAAAGACTGTGTTTGAATTGGGAAGGGTGAATTAGGAACTCCTCAGGGACCAAACCTGCCTGCCAGAGCCAGCAGACTAAACAGCCTTCTTACAAGGGGATGATACAAATGCTTTCTTTGTCTGTCTTGTATATTTGAAATGTAAAGTTTTTTGGGACTGAAACTATGTTTTGTGAAGTTCCCAATATAATGATCTTGGTTAGGGCTGCAAAGAGCTTTGGAAAATACGTGGCTAAAATAATGGCTAGGTAGATAGCGAATTTTGTCAGCTGCTGCAGTGACCCCATAATCAGGGAGTTTGCATGTGAAACGTTAATGCATACTCAGAGCATCATTCTTAGAATTATTGTTCCTGTCTGATGCATAACAAATAGAAAGGACAGGAACTACTTTTATTTTTAGAGAGGTTCAATAGAAAGTTCCATGTTTTCTGTTCATGCCTGTTCAGGATGTTTTACTTTTCAGCAGTTGTCACAGTGGCTGTCTTTCATTCTCAATGCATCTTGAAATGAAAGTTGATACCATGGGGAATTTTAAGCTAACACATGAATAAGAAAATGTACAGCTGTCAAGCAACTGCTCTGCCTGTTTCATTAGAACTCCTTGAATGAAGAAATGGTTTTGCACAATTGTTCATACTGCTTGAGTGAGGAGCGGGAGACAGACTATGTGGAATTTTCATATTCTTTTTCCTGAGCAATAATGCTTGTTTTTTGTTGTTTTCTTTTTTTTAAAGAATGTGCATTTGGCATGACCAACATAAGTTAAAAGTAATGGTAGCTCCAGATTATGAAATTAACCACAGGAGGTAGATAACACTTACATGAGCAGAAATAAAAGAATCATGCCATTTACTTGTATCACAAAAAAAATGCTATCAAAGTGAAGGTTGAGAGATGCTCCACTTGGCAGTCCTAGAGGAGACGAGGGCTGAACAGGGATTTCATTTTTCATCTTTGCCTTCAAAAGCTTTTCACAGTTCCATCACTGTCAACATTGAAGCCCTTGACTTGTAACAATTATTTTCTTGAACGATACTAGTTCCAAAGTCTCCTTGCATCCCCCGGCTGTGACTCCTATCCCTGTGCTGCTACTGCCCTTTCTGCATGGAATTAGCTCTTCCATCCCAGTTCTCTGTATCACTACCTATTTCTTACTAAAGTTTCTCTTAAAAAGCAATAATGCCTTCATCTAAAATCTCATGAGGTTCAATAAGGAGAAGTGCAAAGTCCTGCACTTAGCACAGAAGAATCCCTTGCACCGCAACAGGCCGGGAACTGACTGGCTAAACAGCAGCTCTGCAGACGAGGACCTGGGGGTTACAGTGGACAATAAGATGAATGTGAGCCAGCAGTGTGCCCTTGCTGCAAAGAAGGCTAATGGGATACTGAGCTGCATTGGTAGGAGTATTGCCAGCAGATCAAGGGGAGTGATTATTCTGCTCTATTCAGCACTGGTGAGGCCACATCTGGACTACTGTGTCCAGTTTAGGGCCCTTCCCCCTCTATAGAAAAGATGTGGACAAATTGGAGAGAGCCCTGCAGAGTGCAACAAAAATGGCTAGGGAGCTAGGGAACATGACTTCTGAGGAGAGGCTGAGGGAACTGGGCTTATTTAGTCTGGAGAAGAAAAGACTGAGGGGGGATTTAATAGCAGCCTTCAACTACCTGAAGGGGGGTTCCAAAAAGGATGGAGCTAGACTGTTCTCAGTTGTGGCAGATGGCAGAACAAGGAGCAATGGCCTTAAGTTGTAGCAAGGGAACTTTAGGTTGGATATTAAGAAGAACTTTCTCACTAAGAGGGTAGTAAAGCACTGGAGCAGGTTACCCAGAAAGGTTGTGGAATCTCCATCCCTGGAGGGTTTAAGACCCAGGTAGACAAAGCCTTGGCTGTGATGATCTATTTGAGGATGATCCTGCTTTGAGCAGAGGTGGACTAGATGACCTCCTGAGTTCCCTTCCAACCCTAATTTTCTATGGTTTTATGATCTACAATTAGCAGAAAATAAAACACCTCTATTAAGATTTTAGGTTATCCATAATGTTTTGTCATCTCTGTCAGTTGGACCCTAGTCCTGCAAAAGCTATGTTGACTTAATTAGGACTTCTCACATACTTAAAATTTAGTCTTTGCATGATAAGGGATTTGTACTATAAACCCCTTGATACAGAAATGGCTTTTAATTTTGTGCAGTAGATGGTGTTGTGCCTATTGACTGTACAATATAACAACAATAATAGAGGCTGAACTTCATTCTTGCTGTTTTTTTTCAGTTATTGCTATCATTTTTATACCATTCCAAAAAATTGCATTTTACATAAAATACACAGTGTTAGCCCTACCACTTTCAGATATAGTTGCTCTTCTAACACAAAGAAGGTTCAATAAAATAGTGATGTTGAAAAGGAAGACAGTTTTTGAAACAATGAAACTATGTAGGAAAGACTTAACTCAATGACACCTTAAGGTCAATGGAAGGAGTCTGATTGACTTCATTGGGCCGGAGCCATGTACACTGGCACATTTCTTTCAAACACTTAAAAATATATATATATTACGGAAATATATACAAAACTGTTATGATACGTTGGTTGGCTCACTTTTTATGGGCATGCTGGCTGCAGGTTTAAGCCCAAATCCAACAACACATTTAAGCCTGTGATTCACTTTAAGTGTGGCTAAATATGAATTTACATTTGCAGGCCAGAATAGGGAAAAGAACAGGTTAAAGAATATTCAGATAAGAAAAATGTATTCAAATTGTCAGGGCTTAATAAAATTCACCCTAGAGCACTTAAGGAACTAACTGGAGCAATCTCTGAACAATTGACAATTATCTTCAAGAACTCGTGAAGGACAAAGGAGATCCCAAAGGACTAGAGGCAGGCAAACATAGTCCATATCATTCAAAAAGGGGAAAAGGGACTCAGAAAAAGATAAACCTAACCTTGCTCCCTAGGAAGATTGTGGAGAAAGTTATTAAATAAGCAAAGTACCTCAAAGATAATAAGGTGATAAAAACAACCAACATGAGTTTGTAGAGAACAGATTATGTCAAACATCTAATTTTCTTTTTTGATAGGGTAAATGACCTAGTGGATAAAGAGGAGTTATAGACATAAAATAACTAGTCTTGTAAGGATTTTTTCAATGTCCCCACATTACATCCTCATAAGCAAGATATTATTTTCTTATTGGAAGCACAATAAAGCTGGTATATAACTACCTTACTTAAATAATTATTAATATATCATTATGAAACTGAGATGGAATTTCAAGCAGGGTCTTCCAGGTGGTCTGTCTTGGACATAGTTCTATTCAAAATTATTGTTAATGAAAGGTCTGATTATAAAATGTGTAGATGATCCTGAGTCAGGAGGAGTTGCCTCCTCTTTAGAGGATGAATTCAAAATTCAAAATTAATTTGAAAAACTAAAAAATCATTGAATTCAAAAGAGGTAATTCACTAATGATAAGTGCAAAATACTATACTTAGGAAGAAAAATCAAATGCAAAAATGCAAAACAGGGAATGTCTAGCTATGTAGGCATTAGCTAGTATGCCTGAGAAGGATTTGATGGCTGAAGTGGATTGCAAACTAAATTAGCATTAGTGCTACTGTGCTTCTACCAAAATGGTAAATCTCATTAGTGCTACTATGCTCCTACCAAAATGGTATATTAATGGGAGCGCTTTGTGTTAAATGCAGGAAGCTGCTGTACTACTACTCAACTTAGCACAAGTGAGGCCTTGGCCGGATTGCCCAATCAATGTTTGGGCATTCCACTCAAAGAAAGAAGTAGAAAAATTGCAGAGAGTTCAGAGGAAAGCAGGAAGAATGATAAAAGGCTTAGATCATCTTCTTTTCCTTTTTCAGGTCCTTGTGACAAGGTATTTAGTAGAATTTGCAGATTCATTGGAATCTGACAGAGCCATGCTATGAGTGCTTATGCTGTGGCTTTGAACTTGCAATCTCTGGGCTGTGAAACATTACCTTAGTGCCAGCTCCAGCCCCGCCCCGCTCTGCTCCCTTTGACCATCTGACCTATGAGGAAATGTTGAAGGAAACATTTAGGAAAGAAAAAAGTTGAAAGGGATGAGGGTACATGATAACAAGTTTCCACTATTTAAAAGATTGTTATAAACAAAATGGTGATCAAGTATTCTCCAGATCAAGAAGAACAAAAAGGAATCAGATTGATTTGCAACAAATTTAGGTTGGGTATTCCAAACAAAATTCCTAATTGCTCAACTGGTGAATCACTAGAAGAGGCTACCTCCATATGTAGTAGAATCTCCTTCTTGGACATTTTCAAGGACAGCCAAGAATCTGTCAGGTTTAAGTACTTGATTCTGCCTCAGTGCAGGAGCCTTAGAAGAGATCATCACTTGTGGTCGTTGGTGGCCATACATTTCTATTATTTCCATAAGCACTTGCTCAAGTGATTTGCTAGATTGGGCTTCACATGGGGCTAGAAATGCATTCCTTCACCACCATTGTACAGTTTGATATGGTTACTAAATTTCTTATTTTCCATCACCTAGGCTGTGACTAATCCACAGTTTTTGGGTATGTGATATATTCCCTATATATTGCATCTTTAATGTTCTGTGATGAACTAAAATTTATCACATATGTTAAAAATTCTACATTGAGAAAGTCTCTCTGTTTTTCCTTCAGCTAATCCTTGCGAGCTCCACTGCCGTCCTGTGGATGCTCAGTTTTCACAGAAAATGCTGGATGCAGTTCTTGATGGTACTCCTTGCTTTGAAGGAAACAACGGCCGAGATATCTGTATTAATGGCATGTGTAAGGTATTGGGTATGTTTGCATGTTTCTTTTCTAAAATTTCCCAGGACTATTGTGTAATGGGGAAATGTTTCCCACAATATTTAGGAGGGAACCAGTCCAGGGTGCTGGATTTCTTTTCTTTTTTTAATTATCATAAAAACAAGTTAAGGGGGAACTGCTTTATAGTCACATCAGCCTCTCTACTGAACACATTAACCTAATTGTTCAATCTGTTGACTGTTTTAGCCTGCTTTTTACCCATCATCAGCTGAGGAAATTGCATTTGTTGTGTTCCTATGGAGACATTTATCTATAGAGAGATTTATACAGTTTGTAGGAGGGGAGAGGCATAATTAATTTAATTAGTTCATACTACAAAATCTTGAAAATACAATTGTAATGGTACTACAGGGTGTATTATTCATCAGCTTAGAATTACAGTCATAGAACATCTAATATCAAATGACAGACTGAAGGATATGCATGCTTAGAAACAATAAAACATTTGGTTCATAAAATGTTAATGTACAATACTGTACAATTATTGGCAAAGCATGGAGTATATGATTCAGTAACAGTCCAGTAATGGACAAGAGGAAAGGATTTCTTAGGGTGATATCTTTTATTGGACCAGCTGTGTAGCTGGAATAGAGTTAGACAAGCTTTTGAATGCAAGAGGAAGAATGTCTTTGAAAGCTTGTCTTACTCTATCCCAACCACGCAGTTGTCCAATAAAAGATATCACCCTAAGAAATTCTTGCCTCTCGCATAACTTATGCATTACACTGGCTACAACATCACTCTTACAGTATTAACCAAAGCAATCAAATGAGACATCATGTGCCAATGTTCCCTAAAGTCTGACAGCATTTACCTTTTGGATCTAATTCTCCACTACTGTTAGGACATGCGCACCTTCCATAATATTGTTCTGCAAAGTACTCTCAACATCTTGAGTAGTCAGTTACCATTACATAGTAATAAGACAAAGGAATCTCATAGTCCAAGGGGTTGTTTTTTAAATGGGATATTAATACACTGGAATTTTTTGTTTCCTTGTTTGTTTTTCTGCTAGCAACTATTTTTGGCTGTAGTTTATTTTCTTGAAAATGGTTGATTTCTTTTTCCCCATTGCAGCCTGAGGCAGGGCACCTTTGGTGCCTGCCACTTTCAAAGGCTTAAGCAGGCTGTGCAGCAGCCGGCAGGTGAGGTGTGGCTTAACAAGGTGGTCACATGACTGTAAGAGGGCTCTCTGATTGGAGGATGGGGCTGGGTAGCCTCAGTATAAACCCAGGCTCTCAGAGCTAAGTGGGCAGTTGCTGCATGGAGGAGGTTCCTGGTCCTGTGGAATGACCTAAAACTATACCCTGCTTGGATTAGATGGTGTGGTGGAGCTGCCTGTGGTGGGATGGTCCCCAGGAAATGCCACACCAGTGCCTCCCTAGTGAAAGGCAAGTATGGGGTGCTGTATAGCCTTAGCCCCCATTACCTGGTGGGTTACCCCATAGAGGGGACAGGCAAGGGGCCCATCAGGCCTGAGACCCAGGGAGCGTAAGGCCTAGTGGCCCCAGTGAGACGGCAGAGTAGTGGACCCTGTGAGGGCATATGAGAAAGCAGTAGACTCAAGTGAGAAGGCTGCGTAGAGTAGGGTCCACGTGGGCAGGCCTGAAGGACTGTGTATAGGCCAGCCTTAGAGACTGAGTGAGCTGCATTTGTAGGGGCCTGAGAAGGCAGACCCATGTGAGAGAGAGAAGGCAAGTGGCTCAATAACATAACCAGAGAAACCATCAACTGGTCAATGCTGGGGCCAGGACCAGAATGGTCAAAGATCCAGAGCACCAACCACAAGGGACACCCAAAGCCAGAGGCCTAGGGTTCTAACTGGCCTAGAGGTGATGCCATGGTCTGTGTAGCCAAAGGTCCTGGAGGGGGCCACTGCCAAGAAGGAGAAGGGTTTAGGAGCTTAGCAGCCCAGAATGAGGGTGGAGTAGACTGCCTGAGAAAGATGGATCCAGTTGGAGTCCAAATGCCAGGCGGGCATAGAAGGAGGTCCCATGGGACTAGAGCCATATAATGATGCCATCTGTGAAGCATGGGACATGGTATAGGGGCAGCACAGAGTTGTGTATTACGTCCTTGGCATTGGGCAATAAATAGGCAGCCTCCCACCTTAGGCAAAGGGTCATTATTAATGGGTCCGTATCAGAATAGCAGGAGGTTTAGAGTGGAGCTCCAAAGGGGTCTGTCCTGGACCGGTCCTGTTCAACATCTTTAGTAACAATTTGGGTGATGGCATAGGAAGTTTCTTCAGCAAGTTTGCAGATAACACAAAACTGGGAAGGACTGTGAACATGGAGGATGTGAGCGCAATTCAGAAGGATCTCAACAGATTGGAAAGTCGGGCTAGAGCTAATAGGATGAAGTTCAATGCAAACAAATGCAAGGTGCTACACTTCAGGAGGAATAATCAAAAACACAAATATAAAATGGGGGACACCTGGCTGGATGGCAGCACTATGGAAAAGGACTTGGGAGTCTTGGTAGACCACAGACTAAATATGAGGCTGCAGTGTGATGCAGCTGCACAAAAGGTGAATGTGGTTTTGGGATGCATCAATAGAAGCATTTGGTGCAAGACCTGAGAGGTGATAATGCCTCTCTATTCAGCACTGGTTAGGCCTCATCTGGAGTATTGTGTGTAGTTCTGGGCTCCACATTTTAAAAGGACAGGAGAAGTTAGAGAGGGTCCATAAGCAAGCAACAAAGATGATAAAGGTGTTGGAAGGCAAGCATATGAGGAGAGGCTGAAGGATCTAGGCATGTTCAGCCTGCAGAAAAGGTGCTTATGAGGGGACATGATAGCAGTCTTCAAATACCTGAAGAGCTGCCATAAAGAAGAAGGAAACACCTTTTCTCTCTTGCTGCAAAGAGGAAGGCATAGACCAATGGCTTGAAGTTGCAGCAAAGAAAGTTTAGATTGGATATCTAGAAAAACTTCACTGTTAAAACAGTAAGGCAATGTAATAGAGTGCCTAGGGGAGTTGTGGACTCTCCATCACTAGAGGTGTTCAAGAAGAGGTTTGTACAGGATAGTTTGGATAGCAGTGATCTTGCTTCAGACAGGGAGTTGGACAAGATGACCTCTGGAGGTCTATTGCAGCCCTACTTCTCGATGATTCTATGATTCTTGTATCATCATCCTTCAGGAAAACTATTTTTTTGTATCTTTCTTTAGGGATGTTGGACAGCCACCTGCCCTAACCAGTTGAATTTCTAATCATGTAGTTGGCATGTCCATGCTGGAGATTTTAATGCCCAGGGGACTGTTGGTGTTGCAAAAAGCATCAAAAAACATTGATTCTTAATTTTTTTTACAGGCTGTTTACTAGTAATGTTTAAT
The DNA here is from genome assembly GCF_030867095.1 of Alligator mississippiensis. Classification (NCBI taxonomy): domain Eukaryota; kingdom Metazoa; phylum Chordata; order Crocodylia; family Alligatoridae; genus Alligator; species Alligator mississippiensis. The sequence goes on from NC_081826.1 coordinate 280,649,867, forward strand.
CCCTTGGAAAAAGTAGAAGTCATGCCCAAATTCCTTTTTTGAAATAAATAAAAGATGCCACTTGACTTCATTGGCAGCTGGGTGAACACTTTAATTATTATGATGAAAAACCTGGCATTGGGTACAAGAGGAACTGAGGTGAACAGTCAGACTTTAGGTTAGACTGAAACAAACCTTTGGATATCAAAATGTTTGGTCATTTTTTTCCAGAATAAAGTGTTTCTCATTCCTGTGCTTCCTACTGTCAGGCAAGACTGTCCAGAGTAAGGCAGAATACTGATTAAAATACTTTTCTTAGTGTATTTTGACCCAGCTCCAGCAGTATCTGAAGTCTCACAAAATAGCTCAGTTTATGAGACTGTCACTGATTTCCAAGCTATATATACATGCATCACCATTTCTGAGGGTTTGCGCACACAATGTGTTTACACCAATGTAACTGATTTTTATAACAAAATAAACAAGAAATGAACAGATGAGATAAATCCCTACAACAAAGTAACTTCTCCAGTTCTGATATACATTATTTGTGAGAGAACTGGGGATAAAACTACACTAGTGTTCATCACTGTTGCAGAGCACTGAGGTGCTCTGCTCCTAGAGAGGGGAAACTGCCGGGGAAAGAACCCTAGCAGGGAATAAGAAGCCCAGCTGTGGGTTGCCAGGGCAACCAGGAGGTCAGCTGACTGGAAGGGGCAGGGCCTGGCCCTTATAAAGCCCAGGGGCTGAGGCTAGGCTGGCAGTTACCTGCCAGCAGCCAGATAGAGAGGAGCTCCTAAAGCTAAGATGTGAGAACCGCAGGTACTACTCAAGCCGAGTAAAGGATGGCAGCTCTGGGACGTTGGAGCAATGTTGTTATAGCCAGGTGGCTTATGGTTAAGTTGTAGCCAAGAGGCTTGTGTTTTGCTTTGTTGTTATTTATTACACCGGTGGTTTGGGTGAGGCTATTAGGGGTTGGAGGAGGCCTCATAGGGACCCACAGTGGTGTGGGGGCCCCAGCGCCAGTGAGGGTGCAGCATCCTCATAGGGAACCCACAGCAGTGTGGGGAACCCAGCGCCAATAAGGGTGCGGCGTACAGGGTGCGTGGGCCCCAGCTCCAGAGAGGGAGTACTACTGAGAAGCCCCAGTGCGGGCGTGGCGAGCCCCAAAGAGGGGGTACTGCTGAGAAGCCCCAGTGCGGGCATGGTGAGCCCCTGAGGAAGGTTGTACCATTGTGGTAAACCCCGGAGAGAGGGGGTAGTAGTGCAATGAGCCCCGGAGAAAGGGGGTAGCAGCGCGGTGGGCCCAAGAGACAGGCGGCTAGACCGAGACGTCCCAGAGTGGGCACAGAAGGCCCCAGGAGGGGGGCAGCTTTACCGAGAAGGCCCCAGGAGGGGGGCGGCTTTACCGAGAAGGCCCAGTGTTGGCACAGAGAGCCCCAGGAAGGGGGCGGCATTAGAGAGAGAGCCCCAAGAGAGGGGCGGTATTCTTGAGAAGGCCCAGAGTGGGCACAGAGAGCCCCAGGAGGGGCCGGCAGTACTTAAGAAGGCCCCGGAGAGAGGGCGGCAGTACAGAGTAGGCCCCGGAGAGAGGGGTGTGAGAGCAGACTGAGAGACCGAACAATGTCTAGTCCAACTGCGAGGCTTGGGGCGTGGTATAAGGGGTGGTTGGAGCCACGCATAGCCCATAAGGCTAGGGTGTCTGGGAAGCACCCATCATACAGGGAGACCCACGGAGAGTCCAGGAAACCACAGGGATGGAGGTCCCAACGAACCGTGTCCAAGAGGGCGTAAGGCAGCCTCCTGAACTTATACCAACATCAAAGATGTGGCAGGAGAGAATCAGAGGGTGCCCTTGGACTGGCTTGGCACGGGGGGAAGGGGCCTTAAGGAGATCACGGCCCTCCTGGAGGACCCCTACCCGTGACAATCACATTTATATCCCTTTCCAGAAATAGCTAAGGTTTTACTTTATATGACTCAGGGGGACACATCTACGCGAACAATTACTGCACACGAATAAACTCTGGAGTTAATTGCTCTTGGGCACTGTTTGAACATGAACCTAGGAGCAATAAACTCAAGAGCAATAAGCTCCAGAGTTTATTCATGCATAGTACACTAAGCTGGGTCAGAGCAGCCCTGGCTGGCAAGGGTCCCAGGGAGGTCTGCCTGCCAGCTGGGGGCTGCTCCCCTTGTCTCAACGTGCTGTGGAGGGGCTGGCTAGGGCACAAGGGTGCTTCAATGTGGGGCTACCCAGCAGGCAGTGTCTACACATTGTGCCCCAGCCAGCGAGGGCAGTGTCTACACGTGCACTGCCATGGAGTATTTTACTCTACAGCAGGATAGTACTTGCAAATACAAGTACTATCCTGCTGCAGAGTAAATTAGTATACTATAACCTAATAGGGATGTACACATAGACACCAAGATGTTTACTGCACAGCTAATTAGTCAATTGTGCATTAAACATATTGTGTAGACACATCTAGTGAGGGTGAACTAGCGAATCCCAGTTGAAAGCAAAATTAAGACATAAATGATAATTTTAAGTGTTTTTTCATAAGTGTCAGGCATGTATTATGATAAACAATTCAGGAAAATTAAGGATGTTTTTTTAATTCGTATATTGATGGTATCATGAATTAAGCTCTGACAGAATATTCACATACAGTTTAGTGTTTCAGTTCTCCTAACAAACAGATTTAATAGAAAGTCAGGATCACGTGATAATACATGTAACCTTGCAATTTCATAATCCAGAATGATGAATAGGTAAGTGAAATAGGCCACTTTTCTCAATGGCACAAGCTTTTATGTGAAATGTATACAGAGTGCAAGACCTGACAACAAAGCTTTTCAAGCAGCACCTCTTCGTGTAATTCAGCGCCATATTTGTTCAGGCTAATCAAACACAGTGCTGGTGTTCCAGTTTATGGTGAGTGAACTTGAAAACACACTTAATCTGATTAGTTAGGCTGAGTTAATGCTTGTTCTGTAATAGAAATGTGTTGTTGACAACACAAAGCCAGGATTCATAAACATTAAATATAACAGTAGGCTCAGATCAGTCCCTATGCAAGTCTTACATGCTGTTTCTCACAAAAAATATTTCTAATTTGCTTTGTATGCCAAAATCACGTCTCAGTCCTGGCCTGATGTTAAATAAGAAATGAACATGGCAAGCTTCTATGTGATATATCTGCTACCCACATGCATTTGGTGTGTACAAGGCAACGTGGTGTTTCAAGGCTAAAGAATAAACTCATTTTCAAATGTATGTGCTGAAGTCTAGACACGCATCCCATATATTAAGCACCAAAATAAAAATGATTTGATTTACTAAACTACAAAATCTCATGGAAATTGCTTTTATACAGAAGTCTAAATGTGGATGTGGGTGCCTAATTCCTGTGCTCCTCTGTTTATCACAGTAGGCAATATTATTTATTAAGACACATGGTTACACTATAATGAAAATATTTAATATGCTTAGTAAAAAGGCATTACCATTATAACAAACCTATTGAATAGAGATAAATTTATGAGCTTTCTTGATTTGGGTAAGAAATGGGATTGATTAATAGAAACAGTAGGATTATCCAAACAAATTCTTGTTTATAGAACGCACATTTCATAATCTACCACAGAGGTGCACAAATGGGAGATATGGCACCTCTCATTATAGAGCATTACACTTTGTTCATCTTAAGTATTCATATACTGAGTACATATCTTTATTGTGTACAATTTTAAAAGGCTTAAGCCATCTTGAATCAATATAGAGAATGGGGTATTTTGTATGATAACTGGGAATCATTAGGGTGAAATAGGATTACAGTACCATTACACTGGTGAACTGCACTGATGTATGGCAGTGGAAAATAAAATAGTATTTCGTGTTTTTGTTTTGGGGCTTTTTTCATGGTTGTCTCTAATCAGGTTTCACTTTAACTGATATGTAGCTTTTTAATGTTACTACTTCAGTTACATACTCCCACTGCTAGCCCAACAGGGCATCTGGTCAACCTAACTGACTGGATTAAAGGAGAAATAGATATGTCAGGAGATATGTCTTTCTTTTCAGGACAGCACCAGAAGAAAGACAACAGGAATTCCTTGCTCGAGCAGTGGTGGCAGACCAAAGTGAAAGGGCACACTTCAAAAACACAATGTGGCACTCTTGAAATGTTGAAACTCACATAGCTTGTCTGACTGCATGTTTCAGTGAGCAGGAGGATTTTTCATTGCACTGTCCTGCTGCCAGCCTCATAGGAACAATTCTTCTTGTGGAAGTGGCAGTAGGAGGAATAAGGAAAATACTCTAGGTTTTTTTCCTTTCAGTCATGAGCAGCAAGAAATAAATTGATCCTTCTTCCCATAGAAAGGCATTCAGGCAGTATGTGTCTGTGCTTTAGATGCCTTGCCATATAGTGAAGCAAATAATAATAATAAAAAAAAAAAAAGAAACATCAAATGCATGGATCAAAATAGCTTTTGATGCACCTGGCAGGGATCAAGAACGTTGTCACAAAGCCTTTCTGTCTCCATCTGCACTACTGGGCTGGCTGAGAGCTGGTTTTCCCACCTATTTTAGGGCCTTGTTACAAATTAATTTTAGTAGGCTCCTGGAGCTCTTAACCCTTGGATTGTCTACATATCAATACCTGAAACTAGTTTTAAACACAGTTTAGATGTTTTAAAGTTACAGCAGCCCAGGGCAGATTTATCTCTGATCTCAGTGTTACTCAGCTCGTGTTCCATTAAAGTGTGGCCCCAGAGATGAACCGCAGTCCTCCAGCATCCCAGGATGTAATGTCCCTCTCCACCCTCCTGTTCTGCATGGACACACTTTCCACCCCCTGAACTCTACTGCCCAAGGGGCAGATCTGCACCAAACCAACTCCCAAGGGATGTTACCTTCCCACCCCAAGTCACAGCTGTGAGGTTGGGGACAGTCACAGAAAAGTTTTAGCCTTAAGGTTTGACTGCTCCAAACTGGAGCTAGCACTAACACTAATCAACACTTGAGTATCTCAAAGTGCAACGTGTAAAAAGGCCCTTAGAACTGCTTCGGCTGTTTGTAACGGCTTCTAGAGGCTGCTGTGCCAGATAAGGGATTGTACGTTTTGCCCACATTTTCTCATTCTTGTCTCTCCGTGGGGCACTTATTCTGGGTAACAAAGAGTAAAGATTGGGGAAGAATCCTCAACTCCCTCATTCTATGTCCAGAACAGTGCAAAGGATTGTAAATGATGACCAGGATCTGAGCCCAGTTGCCAGTACAGATTTAAAATAATGTGAGGTTTACCACTAAGCTTTTCTTCCATAGTTTATATCATTCTATACATTTTTCTATTGGGTAAGATTCCAGGCATGAAAGTAAAAGCAACTGCAGAAAATTTGGCTTTTATATGTTTGGGAGAGAAAACCTAAGGGCAACAACTTTTCAGTTTTTTAGGTCAGACGAAGCATTTAGGAAAAAAAACTGATTGATGGCAGAAGTTAGAGAACATGCTCACTGGATACTCACTGGGTAGAGAAAAAACCTGAGCAGGGAAAGAGTGAGAAGTTCTAACCTGGGTCTGGTTTTATTGAACAGTGGATAAGAGTGTGCACATGGGCAAGCAGTACAGAGTGGCTGACATGTCCATTTACTCATGGTAACTTTGTCACATGATTTGCCCTAATTTAACGATAGTCTAATATACTGTACTCTCTCCAAATGAAATCTGTCCTATTTGGGCTTGCGTTTGCATTTATTCTGCAGAATGTGACATGCAGAAACCATGAAAATAGAAAATACATGCCGTCAGCTGAGCACACATAGCTTGTAACAGTTGTTTGTGACCTTATAAGTTAGCAGCACATTAGCCAATGTAAGGGAGGTTGTACCTCCAGCAGAGCAATTTCATAAGCCATCATCAAAATCTCAGCCTGGCAGACAGGGACTGGGCACTGGGAGGTTCTGAAATGCACGTTCTGCTTAGTTTGACTCAAAAGAATGACTGTTTTAAACATCTGTCTGGGACTACATTTCCAGTGTCTGTGGGCCCCTAATAGTATGACTAGCAAAGTATTCTGATGGTACAGTGCTTGCAAGGGTATCTGATTTGCTAATTAAAATACAGGACCTCTACATTTTTTCCCCTGAATGGCACCTGCAGAATGAGAAATGTGTTCCCAGTAGATTTACAGTGACTAGTAAGTAGAGCTTCTGAGAAATTTTTTAACAAACCATTTTATTTGTCAGGAAAACTACCTATTTTTCACAAGTGACATGTTTTGTAGAAAGAGGTCAATGGTAATGAACATTTGTTTCAAAAAAGCCTACCAAAATCTACGTCCAAGCCCTCGGGTACTGCCACATCTGCTCTGTGGAGAACACTTGTGATGCTCACCTGACCAACCTAAAATCTGCCTTTATACAACAAGGACAATCAAGTAGAGAAATATTTGAAAGACCTATCCAGATACCCAGCAGTAACCAACTACAGTACAAAAAGAAAACGCCCAGCTATTGCACACCCTTGGTGGTCATCACCACCCTGCACTGTAACCAATTAGAAGAATCACCAGATAACTACAGCCTACTCAACGAAGATCAGATCTTAAGAGAAATATTCCCATCCTCTTCACTCCTGGCTTTCAAACAGCCCCTTACCTTACCAATTCATCATCATCAGAAAAATCCCCACTGCTTATTCCACTTGATGTCAGTTAGGCATCGAGAGGGTCCAGAGGAGGGCCACTCGCATGATCAGGGGGCAGCAGGGCAGGCCATACGAGGAGAGACTAGAGGGCCTGAACTTATTCAGCCTCCACAAGAGAAGGCGGAGGGGAGATCTGGTGGCTGTCTACAAATTCACCAGGGGGGATCAGCAGGGAATAGGAGATGCCCTGTTCTCCTGGGCACCACACCAGGTAACTAGGAATAAAAGCCACAAGTTGATAGAGGGCAGGTTCAGGCTAGATATCAGGAGGCATTACTTTACAGTTAGGGCGGCTAGGACCTGGAACCAACTTCCAAGGGAAGTGCTGCTCACTCCTACCTTGGAGGTCTTTAAGAGGAGGCTGGATAGACACATGACTGGGGTCATATGACCCCAGCATCCATTCCTGCCCAAGGCAGGGGGTCGGACTTGATGATCTGTTTAGGTCCCTTCCAACCCTACCAACTATGATACTCTGATAGTTTGGAACTCAGCCTTGCCTTGGCAGGAAATACTTAAACAGTCAGCAGATTTCTACTGCAGGCACATTTCCCTGAGCCGCCCACTGCACAGTTGTTACTGCACAGTTATTTAGTACTTGTATCCCGGCATGGTTGCCTAGTGATGCTTACTGTGCAGTAGCTCATTACTACTGCTCAGTAGCATCGTGTCACAGTTCATGCTCAGTGATGCTACTGTGCAGTAGTAATGAGCTACTGAGCAGTAAGCATCATGTGTAGATACAGCCTGCCTCTACTATCAACACCCGCCATCAAAAAAGTCAGAATCCACTGTTCCTACACCTGCCTTTCCCAAAATGTGATATACCTGATTTAGTGCAACAAGTACCCTTATGGCAACTAAGTGGTTGAAACTAAACAGCAACTATGCACCAGAAGGAACTCTCATAGGAAAAATAGAAAGGACAGAGATACATTTCTCATAGAACAACCACTCCCTGTCTGACCTCACTATCCTTGTGCAGAAGGGAAACCTACCTGACACCTTTAAAAGATGAACTTGGGGACAAAACTTCATAAGCTGGCTGGACACTAAGAACCAAGGGCTAAACATTGGTATTTGTTTTATGACATGTTGTATGTTTGCTACATGTTGTATGTTTGCAGATCTTCTAGTTCAGGGGTTGGACTAGAAGATCTGCAAGGTCCCTTCTGACCCTTTATCTGTGAATCTATCCCTGGGACTCCCTCTTACTATCTCCCACTACGGTTCTTTACTATGCTATGCCTGCCTCAGACCTGATAAAGAATGTCTTGCATCTGGGAGCTTGTCTAACTCTATTCCAACTACACAGTTGGTCCAATAAAAGTTATCACCCTAAGAAATCCTGGTGTGTTGCAAAAGAAACATTGAAAAAGAAGCATTTTCACTTTTAAAAATATTTAAAAAGCAGTCTGGGAAGAATGTTTCATTTTTCCATTGTGAAATAACTTTAATTTTTAAAAAATTTATAATTGAATATAATATTTTTTTTAAGTTTTGTTTTCGAGTGTTAAAAAAAATCTGTATTCATCACAAAATTAACATCAGGTTCCAGCACAGCATTCAGAATAAACCTTTTATCTTTAATTTAGCTCATCATGTACAGGTACTTATTTGAGGTGATTATAATGAAACAGGTATGATCATGGAACCAGTCCATTCTTGGAGAAAATCAAAGTCTTACCATGTAGCTGTCTGTGCAGATGCTTAAGGGGTGCTAAATATGAGGTATTTGATGCTCTTAGGGTGCAGACAGAAGTGCAACTCCCAGCTGTAACTCAGAACGCTTTGCAGGAAGTGTTCTGAGTTGCAAGGATCCCCCAAACCAAACAAGTTCACTGTTGGTTCCAGGGGGCAGGAAATCTAGCTGCTAGCTGCCAGCCTCCTGCCAGTTTCCTCTAGCAGTGGCCCCTCCTCCATGCCAGCCTGTGCTATTTTCAGAATGGGAGGGGGGAAGGGAGCAGAGGGAGCTTGTTCTAGGGGTTCCTCACCTGGCGCTGGAGGGTGGGGTGGGTGAATTGGAACTCACTGCCACCACCACCTCAGGGGGGAGCTCCAATACACCCCATCCTCCAGTGGGGTCTGAAAAACCCCCAGACCAAACTCCCTCCACTCCCCTTCCCCCCTCCTGTTCTGAAAACAACTTGAAGGTTGGCAGGCAGACAAACACAAGTTACGGAAGATGCTTTGTTTTGAAATGTTTTAATCTGAACCCTCATTTAATGAGGGTTTAGATTTTCACCTGATTGGCCATTTTTAAGTAGTCTGCAGCTATGTCCTTGTGTTTGGTCATGGCTATAGACTGCATTCTGTGGCCAGATCAGGCAAAAACTGTCACTTCTGTCTGCGCCCTTAATACCTGTTTGCTTCCAATTGTAGTAACAGGTGCTCAACTTCTGGCAAAATCAGAGCCATAATGGGTTTATCAGTGTGGGAGGGAAGAAGCATAGACACCTCGTTAGTTCTAAATTTGACAGAAGACCTATAATGCAGGAAGGCAAAAGTGAAGTCATGAACCACCCTCTGTGTCTGCTAATCTCACTATAATATTCTGCACTGTTCATGAGCCAAACCCCAGTAGTTTGGATTCTAAGATATCTCTTTATTACTGTAAAATAACAGTAAAGATAATTATTTTTCCTAACATTCTGCAAAAAAAAGAAAAGTAAAGAAAAAAGAAAAGATAGCAGGCATTACTGCAGTAGTTCTTGACACAAACCTTGTTTGGTATAGCAGATGCCTGCTGAGTGTTGACATTAAATGACCAGCAGGCATCTTTAATATCCGCTGTGCAAAATATCAAAGATGTGGTTTAACACAGTTATACACTCCAAGACCTTTCACTGCTATGAGGCATAACCCTCCTTCTGCAATTACTACAACAACCAATTAAATAGTTGATATATAAAGAAAAAGTTCTTCTGTCCTTTAAAAGGTTAGAAGAAAATTTGAGAGGTAATCCTGCTCTGGCTAATCTAATTTGATGGACATTTTTTTCTATCAGGAACCCATGGTATGGTTGTAAGTGCTGAATTTAACTAAAAATAAGATAAAAACAAAATGGAAGGGTTTTAATATCCCCTCCGGTAAGAAGGTGCTGGAGGAATTCATAAGCACCAAGTTGAAAGCATATTTTTACATGAGTATGGCAGTGACAGAAAATTGTAAATAACAATCTGTATTATAACAGTCCCTTTTAATATCTGCGTAACATGGCTAAAGGCCTCCAGCTGTCTAACTAGAAATCATTTAAAAGCACTAAAGGATCATCAAAGGATGTCGAAAGCTGGCTTATATCCTGTCATGTCAGCCCAATATATTTAATGACAAAGAGATTTCATAGCCCCCTGCTGATAAATGCCACCTTGCTGAGAAGTGACAAAGTCAGTGGCACAGAGAGATTATAAACTGTGAGACCTTGGAGGCTTAGTCCCAGAGAGTAGGGAGGAGGAGCCCCAAACACCAGTGCCAAAAAGTATTATTTCTGCTGTCAGGGCATCTTCTGAGTACTAGTGAGGCATGTGGTGTGAGGCAACCATGTACAGCTTATTCAAACTCTCTTCAAAATACAATCATCCCAGTGAGCAAAAAGCTACCATGATTCTGAACAAAACCTACCCAGGAATGCCATTGTCTTCTGTTTAGAGCTGACAGCATTATGGCTTTTGGGGGTTGTTTTTTTTCCCCCAAAAAATATATCACAGTGAGACTGAACCTGTTCAGAAATTCAGGTTGTGTTTGGTGACTTCGATAAAAAGCATTTAAAAGATAAGAATTTTAACTGGGAGAAGTGAAATATTTCAAAAGTTTAGCTAAAATGTTCTTAAGTGGTTAAATAACTTAAAAACAACCAAAATATTTTGAATGTTATAGTTTGCCAGTTTTGTTTTGTTTTGTTATTCTAGTTATTTATTTTCTTTCTTTATGTATTTATAGTTGATTTTAATTCCAGAATTTTTTTCCAAGCTGAAAAATCCGCTATTCATGCAGCCTGCCTCTGTCCCTACCACATGAAGGCATCCTAAGAGCAGGAGACCCCATGTATTCATATGCACAGGGGCCAGTATAACATAGGCTGTATTCCTGAAGTGTTGAAAAATATAGAATTAGAATAACATAGACAATTGCAACATCTTCAATGCCTTATTTGTCAATACAGTGTTAGAATTTCATGACCATAAAATAATGTATCATTTTTCACAGAAAGCACTTAAACTGGCAAAGCATAACATTCTGGGGCATGTAATTACAACACTACTGCAGATGCTCAGGTATCACAGTGATAAGCACTAGGTAGGTGGATCACATAGAAATTAGAGCTATTTAGTCTACAGATTCTTGTCTGTACTTTCATTTGGAAGAAATGTCTAATGAGAGCTTCCTTTATATAAATTGTCTGATTAGAACTTAACAGTTGAAATTATTTTGTTTTCCAATTATAGAATTGGTTTTCATTATATCAAGCAAAAGGGATATCAGTGCTATTACATCAGGGATGAAACTGGAGTTTTTTAGATTTTTGAATCCTTATAAAATCTTGATTGCTGTCTCAAAATCTATGGTGAACAGGACCATGTAACAATAGCAGTTGTCTTTCTATTGCAACACAAAGTTAAAAATTGAGGGTATGTAACAGGATGGTCTGGCCCTTTAAAGATGTGTGCGAGTGTTACATTTAGATTGCTCTGACCAAGTTTAGGGTGATCTAATGGCTGGGTGCAAGCATTTACAGGATTTAGATCTCCCTAAAAATGACCCCAATCTAAAGTTAGTTCTCGCTGGATGAAAACATGAGTTAACATGAGTTAACATGACCTAAAATGGGTCAACCTGATGTAACGCATGCTTGCATGTGTTCCCAGCACTGCCCCAAGACTGGGAAATCCCAGCTATTCTCCATAGCCCCAAGTCTGTGGTGTTTTTACCTCTTCTGCCCCCACAACCCTAGCCCAGATATTTTTATTCCCCCGAAAAACCTCCCCCTGGACCAGGCAGCTCCCCCTGCAGACAGCTCCCCACTACAAAGCCTGCCACCCACCCCAGACCTGCCAGTCCTTCCTGCTTCCAACTTATTTGTCTCTGGCTGCTTGTACCTCTTCCTGGTTTAGCAATGAATGCATGCACATGGCCATCCTGACCCAGGTTTAGGTGGCTTAAACTAAGTCACCTAAACCTGAGCTAGGTTCCCTGAAAGTTTTTTGGCACTCTAAGTGAGACAGACAACCTTGGGGCAGGAGCCCAGCTCTGGGGTATTAGCTAACAGTTAAAAGCCTAAGTGGGGGAGGAGTGAGAGAGAGGGAGAGTGCAAGCACAGGCAAGAACAAGAGAGCAAGCAAGCAAGTAAGCAGCTTTATCCGAGGAAGGAGCAGTTTGTGGTCAGGAGACGGACTGAAACCCACCTGAGCTCACTTCTAGGAAGAGCTGGAGCTGAAGGGCTCTCTCCTACTGCCTGGAGAAAGACTAAAGGTTTTTCTTGCTTATTTGATTATTTATTACAAAGCCTATGTTTGGGTGTAGGGGACTGAGCAAAGCCAGCCTGCAAGGCAGCAAGTATACTAATGCACTTACAGCCTCTGTATTGAGGACTGGTTCAGGCACTCTTAGTGGAACTGAGCAAAGCCAGCCTGTAAAGCATCAGGCGCTTGAACCCATGTACAGTGTGCATATCAACAGTATAGACTAAAGTATGCTAGAGGAATGCTATAGCTAGTCCCTAATGAAATCCAGAGCTAAGGATACACTTAAAAGAATAGCAAACACATTGCAATATGAAAGTGTTCAAGTAGGACACCCAAAATACTATTAGTGCTGCCCTCTGTTAGTGTACCTGTTTCAAAATAGCTTCCATTTTCCTGTTGTTTTCAATGGGCCTGGACCCTCAGTTAAGATGCTCTCTTGTAAATGAGAGAGGTGACAGAAAGAATAGTCTTCCTCCCATGAAAAATTATATTTTTATTTTAAAACATTTCTGTCCTAAGTCAGGACAGAAGGACAGTAATTCCTTTTTTTGATACAGGAATAACTATAAATGTTCCGTTTCAGAAGACTAAAAATAAATTTGGGATTTTTAAACTGTACTAAACACCATTATTGTGTTGCAACAGGGCTGTCCAACTTCAAAGTGGCTGGGGACCACAAGTGGGCTGCATGCTGCACCTGCCCCTCCCCAACCTATCATGACACCCCATGCTCTGCTGGCATACCGTGCGAGTCCCCTACACCATGAAATTCCTTCATCCCTTCCCACCCTCATGGATGTGCCACATAACCACGCCCCATTTAGCATGTGGATGTGCTGTGCAGCCCCCTTCCCCATGCTGTGCAGATGCACTGCAGTGTGCCACACAGCACACACCCTGTGCCTTGCAGATGTGCTGCAAAACACTGTTGCCCTCCGCTCCTGTGGCAGGTGACTCTTGCTGCACCACACTCATGTGGATGTCTCACAAGGTCCCTGAGCCCTCTGGCCATGGGCTCTCTCAGCCCTGTGGGCCAAGCTGCCACCCCCAGGGATGAGAGCAGGCAGCAGAAGCTAAAGGAGGGAGAGAGAGCCTAGGCACTCCAGCAGAAGAGCAAAGCAGGGAGTTGCACCTGATCCAGAGTCCAGGGTTGCACATTAATCTCTTGGGAGCCACATGCAATCCACAGGCCACCAGCTAGACAGCCTTGTGTGTACTATTTATTGATAAAGATTTGTGGTGATGACAGCTGAAATTCAGAAAGCACCAAATCACTTGTTTGGGTCATATAACTTAATTGTTATTGGACTCTTAGGAGCGACTCAAGTCTTACAAAGTCAAGCTGACATGCTCTACTGTTTGAAAAGTAATTGCCTATTAAAATGAAAGTGTAAAGCTCAATGTCATATAACATTCTAGCTTTTATTTGGAGCCATATTTTCCCTTCATTTCTCAGATTTTAAATTCATGTGCGTTTTTACATGTGCTTCAGGAGTGTGGGGGTGGAACACTTTAATTAGAACGGCTCCAATAGCTGCTCTAATTAAAGTACCCAGAGCATCTTATTTATCAGCATCCCCACACTTCAAAGGGGCGGTGGAGGTGCTTTAACTAAAGCTTGTCGAATGAGCTTTAATTAAAGCACTCCTGCTGCCATTTTGAAGCACAGGGACACTGATACACAAAACACGGAAACTGCTGGAGCATCCTAATTAGCATGCTCCAGCAGACTCAATTAACTGAGTCTGCTCCAATGCACTGTAATTACAGCGTTTTGGGGCAGCCTCCCCACACATCTGGAGGCACCCAATGTTAACTAAACTGATCTTAGGAATCTTTTTCTGTGGCTTAACTGTAATGCATCACTAGAAAAATAAAACCATTAGGATTATACAAGGAGAGATTCTCCCTAATTTAGAGCGTTTTGTCAGTGAAGGGGAGAGAAGCATCAGAAACCATTCGCAGCATATGGAACCTATGTACTACTGCACTACTCCCAAAATGATTGATGACAAACTAAGCCGTGCTAATTTATACCACTGGCAAATGTTCCTAAGGCACCAAACAGAACTGAATGATTTCTGGGGATGGTTTCAGACCCACTGTCCCCAACGCCTCAGCTGAGGGGCTGGCATCATAGAACTAGTTCATTCATAGAACTAATTCATTCACCAAAATATGCATTTGGAGTCAAATTATTATTTGTCCTGGGGAAAGAAAAAATGGGAAGGAAAAATCATTGATTTCAGTCTTTTCAAAATTAGTTACTTTTACTTTTTTGCATTGAAAGTTATCTAAATATATATTTATGTGTAATTTTTGTAAAGAAAGAGGGTAAAATACATTAAATGAAAAATGTTTCTTCAGGGTGGAAGAAGTGTTTCATCTAGTGGATTTTTATTTGATATTTAAATAATAAAGAAAACCACATTTTTTATTTCTGTTAGAATTTAAAAAAAAAAGACTATATTTCATTTTGTGGGCTGGGCACCAAGCTGCAATATTATTTAATTGTCCAACTCTACCTTCAATGTGCTCTTCTGGGCTGGGGAGGTGTCCAAGTTGGATTAACTTGGTATGAAGCTTTTGGTGGCTTAAATTTACCATGTTTGCACAAACTCAGCTGATTCCAGTTCCCAACATGCACCAAATACTTTAAGTACCAACAGCATTATAAATTCAAAACATTCATCATTAAAAGTGTTTGTTCCAAGTTTTCCAAAAAAAAAAAAAAATGTTCAGCTCAGTGTAAGATTTGCCAAAGTAAATACAGTAGGTAAAATATTAGAGCTTCTTTAAGGTGCTACTGGCAGGACTATTTTATTAGTTCTACTGGTACATAATTTTCTTGGGAAGCCCAGGACACATACATGCCATACAAAAATAGAAATAATCCTGGATGTGCTGGACAGTTTCTGCCAAGTGAGAGCTGTGTGCCTATTGTAATAATTACTTCTAGTTACAGTCACCTGTTCCTGGAATGCACTTCATGAATAATGCCTAGCCCTTTTTACACTAAGCATTATTTTTATATTTAGACTACATATGTCAGCTTCTCCTATTAAGCTTCTGTATGCATGTAGTATTCTATTAAATTAGTTCTTTTCTTCTTTATAGAACAGCTGATTAAAAGCTGGGATTGGAGTCAGTGTTGTGTTGGGTCTGTAGTAACACAGTATGGATGCATGCATCACTTATCCTGAAAATCTCTTTCCTTTTAGACTGTTGGCTGTGATTATGAGATAAATTCTAATGCAACTGAAGATCAATGTGGAGTTTGCCTGGGAGATGGCTCTGCTTGTCAGACGGTGATGATGATGTTCAATCAAAGTGAAGGAGTAGGTAAAGAGGTCTTTTTCCCTCTCCTCTTGATGAGACCATTCTGCAAATAAAAAGGCTACAAGTGTCTACTCTTTGTAATGTGGTGATCAGTCAGAATGTCAAATTACCATTGATATACTACTGATGTGAAGACTTTGCATCACCTTCTTTAGAGTTATAAGGGATTCCTAGAGCAGGGGTGTATGGACTACAGGTGAACCAATGCAAGTTGGCAGGGGGTCAGGAGCATGGCCTGTTGCAGAATCTGGGGCCCTTAGATCCCCATGGACATGACAATCAGTGGCAGGGAAGATGTATCTGTCATGACTATCACAGCCCCAGCTCCTCAGCTGCTGGATTTGCCACTGGTGTGTCCATGCCTCATGCCCCATACTGCAAATAAAATCTCATTAATCTACTTAGAAATTTCCCCAAATGAGCCCCTTGGTAATTACCATGCTTCATTTCTGGATGGCAAAAATCTAAAGCCCATCAGCAACATGCAAGGCAAGAAGGACTGTGGCTGGGGACCCTTGCACAGGCATTATCTCAGTTACCTAATTGTCACTACAGGATGCCCTCAGGTTCAAAAGGTAGCTTCCTGCTACCTTCCCCCTTTACCCATGAGTCCTGAACTGAGAAATGTTTTGCTCTCAAGGGGATTTATAGATGTGCTCGGGGGGGGGGGGGGGGGGGGGGGGAGGAGGGCGGAGGGGCAGGGGTGTGCTTTAATTAACACAGGTCCAAGACCCACACTAATTAAAAAGTGTCCAGAGCATCTTGTGTATCAGTGTCCCCATACTGACAAATGGTGGCAGGGTGCTTTGAACGAGTTTTAGTTTAGTGCCCCACCACCATTTTTCAGCATGGGGATGCTGGCACATGTGACCATGAAGTCTGCTCCAATGCACTGTAATTAAAGTGCATTGGAGCATCCTCCATGCGTGTGTATGTGAGCCCAAAAATCCAACATGATGCCCCTGGGCAACCTGTCTCATTTGAATGCAGAGGAAACAAGAGCTAGTTCAGGGTGGAGGGAAAGAAAGAAATTTTAGAAAGAGTTTGCTGCAAATGAGACTCAAAGGAAGGAGAAATGGGGGTGTGTTGGGAAGAGAGACTCACACTGTGGTGATGGGAGGCTGTGACTGGGAGCCAGAAGGAGGGGCAGTTGAGAACAGGAGCTAGAAGGGAGGCTGGGGTTGGTTTTGCAAAGATACTGGGAATAGCAATTGGCAAGGAGCTGCAAAGTGAAGTAGAACATGGGGCTGGGAATCATTTGATTGAGTAGAAAATAAAAGAAAACAAACCATGTAGAAAAAGTTGGGACTGGGGACCAGTGAAACTGGGAGGTGAGGGACAGATAGTAATGGTGGGGGCGGGATAGGGAATGGAAGAGTGGAAAGAGATCAGTCAAGAAATTGGTGTTATGAAGGAGGCTGAAGACTGGGTAGATGAAAAAAATGGGATAAGGAGATGGAGAGAGATTAACACCATAAGATATGGTGGAAAACTGCATATAGTAGCTAGTCTGGTGGCAGGAAGAGACAAACAATTGAAACAGGCTGTCAGGAGGGCAGGAAGATTGGGTGCAGGTGCAGAGTAAGGCATTACACCTAGCTAGCAAAAAAAAAAGACTGAGACTGGAACGAGAAGTATGAGGTACCCCTAGGTGAGGAGAATGAAACCCTAATGAGTCAGTAAGGGGGGGAAAGGAAAGGAGTGTGACAGGCACAGTTGAGAGGAAATGGGACAGGAAGGGTGAACTTGGGAGGATGAAATAGGAGAGTCTGTTCCCATAAAAAAACACTGCCCTCCAGAGCCATGAATGGAATTGTGGGTCCCTCAGTCTCACCAGGCCTCAATGAGAGCAAGTACCTCTGAAACCCACTGGTAAAGTGTCTCCCATTCCTCTCTGGGTTGGACTACAAAGAAGATGACAAAATAGTACAGCTCTGTTCAGTGAAGTGGCAGACCTCTTTTGTAGTGGATCTGACAGTCCCAAACCTGCCCATGGTCTGTGTCTGTGTCAATATGATGCCACATGACAATGTTGAGGTTCTTTGTTTTCTTTATTTACAGTCTAGGAAATTACACACATGGAAACACACATGTGCACATACCTTTCTTAAAGGAATAAAAGAATATTAGATGAGACTACTGAGGTGTACCCCACCTCTGCTACTGGTTTTCTGAACAAGACACTGAGCAAGTGTCTAGAGGGGTAATGCTATATCCATGCATTATAATATTGCTAGCTATTTCATATCATTCAGATAAATGATCTCTCTTTCCTTCGTTGGGATGAAATAACTGCATAAAAAATACAGACTGGGGAATAACTGGCTAGGCTGCAGTACTGTAGAGAAGGACCTGGGAGTTTACGGTGGACCACAAGCTGAATATGAGTCAAGTGCACTTCTGTTGCAAAAAGCCAACACCATCTGGGGTTATAGCAATAGTGTCACTTGAAAATCAAGGGAGTGATTCTTCCACCCTATTCAGCACTGAGACCTCACCTGGAGTCCTGTCTCCGGTTTTGGGCCCCACACCTCAAGAAGGATGGGAATAGTTCAGAAAGAATTCAGCACAGGGCAACAAAAATGTTTAGGGGCCTATGAGACTTATGAAGAAAGGATGAAAGTACTAGGGTTATTTAGCCTGGAAAATAGACTGAGGGGGGGATTTGATAAAATAGTCTTCAAATACCCGACAGGTGATTATAGGGAGGATGGAGACAGGCTTTTCTCTGTGGCTGGAGGGCACATGACTAGGAACAACAGCCTCAAACTGCAGCAGGGGATTTAGGATGGAGATTAGGAGAAACCTTCTGACAATGTGGGTGGGCAGACATTGGAACAGGCTACCTAGAGAAGTTGTGGAACCTCCATCCTTGGAAACTTTCAAAAGCAGGTTAGACAGGCACTTGGCTGGAATGGTTTAGTCAGGGATGATTCCAACTTGAGCAGAAGGCTGGACTAGATAATCTTATGAGGTCCCTTCCAGCCTTACATTCCTAAGACCCTATATTTTGCCTTTTTTGGCCACCCATTCAGTGCCCAGGAAGCAAATGCTGGCAGTAGATTCTTAGGCATTGTGCACTCCTTTTGCTGCCCATGTTTTACCAAATATAAGAAAACCTAAAGCAGAGGAATAGCTTATATTTTAGGGAAGTACCTTTTTTGTTTGTTTGACCTATCATGTTGTGACTTGCCCTGGGGCTCATTGACACTGGATGTGTCTACATGTGTACAGCTACTGCACAGTAACCAAAATTACTGCACATTATGGGTGTACATCTACATGTGCAAGCCCATACTGCTCAGTAAATAAGGTGACTTATGCTGACTTGAGCGTAAATTTGATACCTGCATCATGCAACTATCAAATTTACGCCCGATTAATTACTGTGCAGTAACACACAGTAGACACCTTACTGCACAGTAACACTATATATGGACTGATGTGGGACTAAGTTTAGTCCCACGTCAGTCCACACACAGCATTAATGTGCTTTAATGCCTGCATGTGAAGATACTGGCCTATTCCTACATCTACACATGTAAGTTACTGCACAGTAAATTTAAGCCATTATAAATGCATGTGTAGACATGCCTGTTGAGTAGCTGTGGGTCATAGATTCATAGATGTTAGGGTCGGAAGGGACCTCAATAGATCATCAAGTCCAACCCCCTGCATAAGCAGGAAAGAGTGCTGGGTCTAGATGACCCCAGCTAGATACTCGTCTAACCTCCTCTTGAAGACCCCCAGGGTAGGGGAGAGCACCACCTCCCTTGGGAGCCCATTCCAGACCTTGGCCACTCGAACTGTGAAGAAGTTCTTCCTAATGTCCAATCTGAATCTGCTCTCTGCTAGCTTGTGGCCATTGTTTCTTGTAACCCCCAGGGGCGCCTTGGTGAATAAATCCTCACCAATTCCCTTCTGTGCCCCCGTGATGAACTTAAAGGCAGCCACAAGGTCGCCTCTCAACCTTCTCTTGCGGAGGCTGAAAAGGTCCAGTTTCTCTAGTCTCTCCTCATAGGGCTTGGTCTGCAGGCCCTTGACCATACGAGTTGCCCTTCTCTGTACCCTCTCCAGGTTATCCGCATCCTTCTTGAAGTGTGGCACCCAGAATTGTACACACTACTCCAACTGCGGTCTGACCAACGCCCTATAGAGGGGAAGTATCACCTCCCTGGACCTATTCATCATGCATCTGCTGATGCACGATAAAGTGCCATTGGCTTTTCTGTTGGCTTCATCACACTGCCGGCTCATGTTCATCTTGGAGTCCACTAGGGTCTATATGAATGGTTTTACCATAATGTTGCCAAATCAGCATTATGTGATATAACAACTTCAGAGAGTTGGAGAGCAGAAGGGAACTAACTAGCTTTACTTAGTAGAGTTGCCAAATTGTTAAAAATCAGGTTAGTATGCTGCATACTGACTCTAATTACTAGCTCAAAAAAAAGACATTTTCAGTTTAGCATTCTAGTATTAATAGTCATATTAGTTATTAAAATGACACTGTTCCAAAATGTTAAATGTGTAGGTCAAATACATTAGCAAAAAGGGCATAGCAATAATAATTATGTCTAGATTCTGGCTTGTTAAAATTTCAGAGACTGTGCTTTTTTCACCAAAGATGTGGTTGAACCATAGACACTTTGGATATGAGCTAATTATCCTAAGTCCTGAAATTAGTGCTACACTATGCATGCCTCCCCAGTTGCTTACTCCACGCAGAGTGGAGTCATGCATTACATTTCTATAGCAATATTATTCCCCCTTCCTCACCTAGAAATCCAAATAATCACCACTGAAGTGGAAGTGATGCCTCCTGAGGGGGAGTAGATTTCACCTCCACACCTGTTCTACACACACCCGTATACAGCCCCAGTGCTCAGGGCTTAAACAGAGGACCTGGATTTCAGAGAGCCAGATTCTATCACCCTTGCATATGTACAGTGCATCCTTCCATTACCCTTATTGATTTCACAGGGTAAGGCACTGCTCAACATACATGTGACAGAATACGGCCCTGAATGACTTGCTTATAATTGTCATGTTGGCACACTCAGAAGTGGAATCACCTGTGTGCTAGTCCCAGACATTAGCCCTCAGTACCTCCCTTCCTCTTAGTGTAAACGTGTTTGAAATTCTGATGCCTGTCAGAATGATAGGACCATAAAGAAGAAGGGCTGGAAAGGAAACTTCAGAGGTCATCTAATCCAACCCTCTGCCTGAGGCAGGATCATCGCTATCCAAACCATCCTATACAAATCCATTGTCTAACCTCTTTGTAAAACTACTGTCAACCCTGACACAATACGAGATGTAACACCTTAGCCTGCCACAGGTTAATCAAAGAAACCACAGCAGCCAACATGGATGACATGGTAGGAGGTGACATGATAGGAGACCTACAGATCGGTGGTCACCTGTGGGACAGTGATCACCAAATAATAGAATTCATCATAAGACGTTGAGTGGGTAAGGTAACTAGTAGGGTGAAAGTGCTAGACTTTAGGAAAGCTGATTTCAATGAACTCAGGCGTTTAGTCAAGGACACGCTGCAGAGTAAGAGTTTTGAAGAGATGGGAGCCCAGGAAGGGTGGCTCTGCCTTAAGGAAATGATCCTTCGGGCACAGAGGGAAATGATCCCGATGCGGGGGAAAAAGGGGGAAAGGTGCCAAGAGGCTTCCTTGGCTGACCAGAGAAATCCAGAGCAGCCTATGGGCTAAAAGGGGGACATATAAAAAGTGGAAATGGGGAGAGATTACTAAAGAGGAGTATACCTCCTCTGCTCGCACTTGTAGGGAGTTAGACAGGCCAAAGCTACCATGGAGCTAAGGATGGCATCCCAAGTTAAAGATAACAAGAAATTTTTTTTTAGATATATAGGGAGTAAAAGGAAGGCCCAGGGTGGAATAGGACCTCTACTAAATGGGCAGAAGCAATTGGTGACAGACAGGGGGGACAAGGCTGAACTCCTCAATGAGTTCTTTGCCTCAGTGTTCCTAAGCGAGGGGCAAGACAAGTCTCTCACTGGGATTGTAGAGAGACAGCAGCAAGGCACCAGACTACCAAGCGTAGACCCTGAAATGGTGCAGTCACTTGGAGGAACTGGATGTGTTTAAGTCGGCAGGCCCGGATGAGCTCCATCTGAGGGTACTGAAGGCACTGGCTGACGTCATTGTACAGCCACTGGCAGGAATATTTGAACACTCGTGGTGCACAGGCCAGGTCCCGAAGGACTGGAAAAGGGCCAGTGTGGTCCCCATTTTCAAGAAGGGGAGGAAGGAGGACCCAGGCAACTATAGGCCAGTCAGTCTCACCTCCATCCTTAGCAAAGTCTTAGAAAAAATTATCAAGGCTCACATTTGTGAAAGCCCAGCAGGAAAAATTATGCTGGAGGGGAAACCAGCATGGGTTCGTAGCACATAGATCATGCCTGACTAATCTAGTCTCTTTTTATGACCAGGTTACAAAACACCTGGACGCAGGAGCAGGGGTTGACCTCGTTTACTTAGACTTCAGGAAGGCCTTCGATACGGTATCCCACACCATACTGGTGAACAAGTTGAGAGGCTGTGACTTGGATGATTACACAGTCCGGTGGGTGGCGAATTGGCTAGAGGGTCGTACCCAGAGAGTTGTAGTGGATGGGTCGGTATCGACCTGGAAGGGTGTGGGCAGTGGGGTCCCGCAGGGCTCGGTCCTTGGACCAATACTCTTCAATGTCTTCATCAGCGACTTGGACGAGGGAGTGAAGTGTACTCTGTCCATGTTTGCGGATGACACAAAACTGTGGGGAGAAGTGGACACACCGGTGGGCAGGGAACAACTACAAGTAGACCTGGACAGGTTGGACATATAGGCAGAAAGCAACAGAATGCAGTTCAACAAGGAGAAATGCAAAGTGCTGCACCTAGGGAGGAAAAATGTCCAGCATACCTACTGCCTAGGAAATGACCTGCTTGGTGGCACAGAAACGGAAAGGGATCTTGGAGTCCTAGTGGACTCCAAGATGAACATGGGTCGTCAGTGTGACAAAGTCATCAGAAAAACTAATGGCACTTTATCGTGCATCAGCAGATGCATGACGAACAGAACCAAGGAGGTGATACTTCCCCTCTATAGGGCGCTGGTCAGACCGCAGTTGGAATACTGCGTGCAGTTTTGGGCGCCGCACATCAAGAGGGATGCAGAGAACCTGGAGAGGGTCCAGAGAAGGGCCACTCATATGGTTAAGGGCTTGCAGACCAAGCCCTATGAGGAGAGACTAGGGCACCTGGACCTCTTCAGCCTCCGCAAGAGAAGGTTGGGAGGCGACCTTGTGGCTGCCTATAAGTTCATCGTGGGGGCACAGAAGGGAATTGTTGAGTTTTTACTCACCAAGGCACCCCTGGGGGTCACAAGAAATGATGGCCATAAGCTAGCAGAGAGCAGATTTAGACTAGACATTAGGAAGAACTTCTTCACCGTTAGAGTGACCAAAGTCTGGAATGGGCTCCCAAGGGAGGTGGTGCTGTCCCCTAACCTGGGGGTCTTCAAGAGGAGGTTAGATAGGCATCTAGCTGGGGTCATCTAAACCCAGCACTCTTTCCTGCCTATGCAGGGGTCAGACTCGATAATATATTGAGGTCCCTTCCGACCCTAACATCTATGAATCTATGAACATCCTGCTTCTATAAAAAGCTGTTAAAATATATACTCAAGAGATATCAGGAAGAGCGCTACATCTCCTGCTACAGAGGAGGGCAAAAATCCCCACCATCCATCTGACCAGAGGATAAAATTCCTTTCTGACCCCAAATGGTAATCAGTCTAACCCTGAGCAGAGAGCAAGACCCTTTAATTTGGAATCTCGAGCTCTAAGTCTCACCAGGAGCATTCAGTCAAAATCCCTTGCCTTGGCTGCTGCCAACACCTAATGCCTCCGAGGAAGGCTTAAATCACTCTGACATGCATAGCAGAAGGGGGGAGGGGGGGGCAACCAACAAAGCCCAGAAGCATGGGAAATACCCAAGGTAGAACATGGATATATCTACACCTAGATCGTCCCTGACCAGGGGCTGCTCAACGTCTTCTTGGACACCTTCAGTGATGGAGAGTTCACAATTTCCCTAGGCAATCTATTCCACTGCCTCATTGTTTTAACAGTGAAGAAGTTTTCCCTGATATCCAGTTTAAATCTATTTTGCTGCGACCTCAAACCATTGGTCAGTGCCCTACTTTCTAAGCAAGAGAGAAAAGGTGCTCTTCTTTTTCTTTATAGCAACCCTTCAAGTATTTGAAGGCTGCCATCATGCCCCCTCTTAGTTGTCTTTTCCTCATGGCTGAACATGCCTAGTTCCTTCAGCCTCTCCTTGCTTTTTAAGCCCTTTATCATCCTTGTTACCCACCTCATAACCAAACAAAGAGCAGTGCACTTATAAATCAACAAGTCAGATCAATTTCTACCTGACGCTTTTGGCTAGGGGTGTCCAACTTCTAAGGGGCCTGGTGCAACATGTCGCCTCAACTTCCTCTCTGTGGTTTCCCCTTCTATCTATGCCACATAGGCACCCCAGGCTGTGGGTTCCCCCCGGCACCATGGGCTGCCGTGCTGCCCTGCCCCACAGCTGGGGTGGGGGCAGGAAGTAGAAGTTGGAGAAAGGATGGGAAGCTTGGAGGTCCCAATTGCTGCTGGAGGCTACAAATTAACCCCTCAGGGGCTTCATGCAACCTGCAGGCCAACAGTTGGATATTACTGTTTTTGGCTAATATGTAATATCTTCTAGTATAAGTAGAAAAGCTCTGAGTGGGGTTACAATACTGTATTTGTATTTTTCTGTAATTCTGTCCCATTGTTCTCAAATGTCATTACAATGTGCAGGCACTTCCTAGTCTATAAAATCCCCACGTGACTCTGCTGCCGAAAGAATGGAAAAATGTGTGGAGTGTAGAATCCTATTTGTTTTCTAGCATTCAAGATAACATAAAGCTTGTGTTCATACTGCACTTGCATTAAAATGAGATCAGAAAAACAATTTGAGTTTTCTATGCTACTCAGCTCTGTGTTTGTCTTTGGATTGTAACTTTGAAGTTCTATGCAGCCAGTTTTATAATAAAAAAAAAATGTGGGGATGATAACTAAGCAGTGCATGTAACATGTGAAGATCTTTAGCTTGTCAATTTAGTATATTTTAGTACCGAAGAAAAGATGCCTATTGCTACCCGTTTAAAAGGGAATTTGAAGACGTTTTTTGTTTTTTGGGGGGTTTTTTTTGGGGGGGGGGGGTTAATGGGAAAAAGCAGTGGAAAAAGCAACGTTAATATAATTTTGATCTAACCCCTTACACCAAGGCCAGCTAAGCTTCTGAGAGAATTCTTCAGTTCTGAGGCAGTACATTTCCTACCTTGTCAAATCTACCAAAGATGGGCATTTAATAAAATAGGCAATGGAGAGCTTTGTATTCCATTTAAATAATGACTTCCATCTTGCAAAATGGACAGTAGGGCAGGGAAATCAATTTCACCTGAAAAAAGTTCACTGTTTACTTACATCTCAAAGAGCTCCTCATGTTAGAAATACTCTTTTTTAAATTTAGTTTCTTGTGCTGATATTTATTATAGATTATAGCTCTACAATAGTTAAGTTTGAGAATCCCCTTTTATTTAAATGTCTATTTTTCCAAGTGTCCTAACTCCAAGTATCGCTTGCATTGCTTTTTAAATTTTTCTTTTAAAATGTGAAATAGGGCTAGAGGGATTTAGTTTTGCAGTGAGGAGATTATAGGATGAGACATAAGCAAAGATAGGTAGGAGGACAGGAGAGGAAGCCTTTGGAGCCCTCAGACATAGAGTGAATTAGAGCAGGAGACTCCCATGGATAAGAGGAGTAGTGGGGTAGGGGAGTTGTGGGAACTGGGATGCTGGGAACCTGTCAGCTCCACAGTCTCCATCTGTCTGTGTGCCAGGATTTTACCTTTCTCTGTTCTCTGTTCCAGGGTTTGAGGAAGCCTGGCCCCTGAGTGCATATACACGTGCACCTTACTGCAGAATAGACTAATTAGCTCCACAGTAAAGCATCAACATCTACAACTGCACTGATATTAGGGCACAGTAAATTAATTAACTCTGTCATATGATAGTACTGTTGGGGGCAGCACTATCTTATGGCAGAGTCATTAATTGTGATCAAACACATGGGTAGACAGTGACCACTGGGCACTGATTGCACCCAATCAGCCCATCAAGCTGGGGGCCACCCTCCACCCCTGCTGTTCCCGGTCATTTGACAATTACTTCATCCTATTACCCCTTTCCAGAAGCTCTCTAGATTGGCAGGCACCAAATACATTGCCTGCAAGGAAAGAAGGTTGACATGGGTTTCAGCAGCCAGTTCTCAAATTACCTGTTTGGCTTAAAGGAAAAGGATTTATTCTATAGACAGCCTTTGTCATTTTGAAACTGAGCTTTAGCAGAAATGTGGGAATTAACTGCAAACATTCTCCTGAAATCTACCTTTTTTATTGGGGAGAAAGAGAAATGCCATTTAAGTGTACAGCAGATAATTCAGAAGGCTCTCAAACTATTTTCAAAAAGAAATATATTGCATATGCAAATATTTGTTAGGAAGGGAGGAAGGCTTAGTGGTAGTAAAAGGGGTGTAGGGGGAAGGGATTGTTGCTCTGAAAAGCAATTGGTAGAATTATCGGGAGATGGATGAATAAATATGGATAATAGGGAAGATGCAAATGTTTATGAGCTCAGGGATGGGAAAGTGGGGCTTGGGTAGGCAGCATAGGAAGGGTCAGAAAAGTTGAGATAATGAAATGGGATGGGTGGAGGGTTGATGGAGTATGGAGCAGGGGAAGTGGTGAGCCCTTAATTTTCCACATGTGTGCTGGGACCTGGGGAGCCCTACTCTTTCTTCTAAGTGACATCCTGAGTCCCTCTCCCTGGCCCTTGCATGTGAGTTGGGGCCTGAGATTCCTGAAGACAATGCATTTACATCTCTGAAAATCAGGAAACAAAGCATTATGCAATGTAAAGTTAAGCAGTGTAAATGTAAGCCAAGAAAAATATGTTTAGATACATACCTGTCATTCCTACATGATGGTAAGGGGCCTGGCTGGAGTTGTGGGAAGGAGACCATCTGAACTGTTCATTTCTTGGTTTTCAGAAATTTGAGTGTACTTAACATTCTGGAAGAGCATAAAACACCACAGCACAACATGAGCCATGTGTCAATGAAGACTTTTTGTCAATGAATTGCGCTAACCTCCTTCATATTTTCATTGCTGTATACAATTTTCATCTCTCTTCCCCACCCCGCAACAGATAGCACATTAACAGATAAAAAACTTGTGTCAGTTAATAAATTCTAGTCATGAAGTAACAGCTATTAAAATTGTTGGGCTTAAATTCTAACCCAAATGTAATGCCTGAACACTTCCAAGGAGGTTCATATGTGAAAATGGAGGAGCTAGATTTTGCAATAGTACCTTTAGCTAGGGGAGGCTGGACAGATCAAACTATGTTGAGGGTCACTAGAAAGGTATACTTTCCAGGAGAGGGCTGCCACTAGTGGGATCCACTTGGATAGGATGTAAGCCATCAGCCCATAGGTGACTGGTAAGGAGGGCAACCTGCCTACCACCACCACTGCTGCCTCTGTCCACACAATAGGCATGCACACTTCAGCTAGGGCCAAGCCATATCCACAGCTTCTCACTATACACTTTTCTCCAGATATTTCTTTTATGCTTTACTTAGACCTTATCCTTTATTCCTGGAAATGCCACTCAAACCAAATGCTGCCATTAATTTAAATATTCATTGTATCACAGTAATGGCTAGAGGTCCCGCGGCTGTATATTAATGAGACAAAGACAGGCATGGTCTCAAAGAACTCACATTTCATAAAGGACCAACAGGTGTTGAAAACAAACCAACTTGTGGATGGGCACAGTAACAATGAATTGACAGGTGTCCAGTATAATGAGCAGAAGGTGTATTATAATACCACCAACACAGATATTTTATGATTTGACAAATCCAATGTGTGAGATAGATGGCTCTGACATTTTGACTCCAGTGTTGTCTCAGATCTCTGGATCCTTGTCAGACTGAGCTATGTAACTAGAAGGCTACATAAAAACAGTTCACAACATTTTCAGACAGGAGGTTATAACTTATTATGCCAGGGGAATAACTGAAAAAACATACCACTGATTAGCTTGGCTTTTAAAAGCTGCATAATGTTAGTTGGGAAGAAGTGCAATGGTCTGAGAAATTAGGAGATAATTCAGTTGGTCAGAGGAAGGGGAAGGTAATACATTATATGGAATGTAAAAATCTATTACCAACCTGTCGTGGTTCATGAGCCACAGCAGGTGCTCTGGGCCAAGCTAATCATATTTGTCAAGTGATTATGTAATAATTTTTTGCATACCAGCAAATAGAATTTTACTTTATCTTTTGTTGTTGTCACACATTTTGAATGATAATTTTAAGAAAGATTATTCCAAAGAAGCTTACATTGAATATTTTTTATAATATTGTCGTTGCAACCAATAAACCCTGCTAAAAGAAAATTAAAGTGCCAAATTCAAGCACACAATTAGGAAGTGCCAAAATTGGCTCCTTTATGTACATGCAGTTTGATGCTGTTTTTATATACGTGGTCATATACTCTTTTGAACACAAGATCTCCACCTTATTAAATTCAGAGGAAGTTTGGGAAAAGTATAATAGAAAGCATTCGAAAGTTTAACTTATGAATGGTGCTGTCACTTCCACCTGTGATAAGCTACTACCTTTAGACTGGGGCTCTCTCAGTTCTTTTCAACATGCTTGATCCATCCATGGAGACCATTTTTAGCAGTAGCTAGGGTTTGGGCTTTAGTTAAGCAGGAAGTGTAAACCAGCTGAAAATTAGGCTCTGTTCCTGCTCTATGCAGCCATAACTCTGGGAAAATCTTTTCTTTTTTATCTGCCTTTCAAAAACAAGGTGTGTGTTATATTCCAGGACGTACTGAATGCAAAAGTAATCTTATTAGTCTTGATAGGACTACTCATGTAAGGCAAGCAGGGTGTACTCCTTATCCATAATAAGAATGCCTTAATATCTACCAGGCTAAGTACAGACAGTCAAAAAGCCCAAGACTGAATTGATTCAGTCTTTTCATGTTAGTCTAAGCTGCATGGATTGATTGATTGATTGAATAAACAAGTGAACAGACATTTACTTTTGATTCTGGAATTGCAGCCTCATGTCTGCAGTGGCTCGGGGGGTAGGGGTAGAGGGGAGAGCTAAAGCATGCCTCCCTGCTTGGCTGGAGCAGATAGCTTGGGCCAAGGCTATCCTGTCCACCCTGGAGGGGGGAGGTGCAGGGGAGGTGCAAAGCAGCCTGGGATGCTAGAGGCCTGTGAGTTAGCTTGAATGTGGAGGGAATCTGGGACAGAAGTTCAATAGCCCAATTTAACCCCCAGGCTCAGTCCTCGGGCCCACACTGTTCGACATTTTCATCAGCGACTTTGACGAGGGAGTGAAAAGCACCTTGTTCAAATTTGCAGATGACACTAAGATGTGGGGAGAAGTGGGCATACTAGAAGGGAGGGACAGGCTGCAATTGGATCTGGACAGGTTACAGGGGTGGGCAGATGAGAATAAGATGGGATTCATTACTGATAAGTGCAGGGTACTGCACCTAGGGAGAAAGGACCAGCAGCATACCTACAGGCTAGGGAACTCCCTTCTTGTCAGCACAGAGGCAGAAAAGGATCTTGGAGTCATTATAGATTCCAAGATGAACATGGGCCAACAGTGTGGGGACGCGGTCAGGAAGGCTAACTGCATCTTGTCATGCATCCACAGATGCATCATGAGCAGGTCCAAGGAGGTGATCCTCCCCCTCTATATGACATTGGTCGGGCTGCAGTTGGAGTACTGCATCCAGTTCTGGGTGCCACACTTCAGGAGGGATGTGGACAACATGGAGAGGGTCCAGAGGAGGGCCACTCACATGATCAGGGGACAGCAGGGCAGGCCCTACGAGGAGAGGCTACAGGACCTGAAACTGTTCAGCCTCCACAAGAGAAGGCTGAGAGGGGATCTGGTGGCCGTCTATAAACTGGCCAAGGGAGACCAGCAGGCAATGGGAGAGTCCCTGTTCCCCCAAGCACTACTGGGAGTAACAAG
The DNA here is from genome assembly GCF_030867095.1 of Alligator mississippiensis. Classification (NCBI taxonomy): domain Eukaryota; kingdom Metazoa; phylum Chordata; order Crocodylia; family Alligatoridae; genus Alligator; species Alligator mississippiensis. The sequence goes on from NC_081826.1 coordinate 280,679,536, forward strand.
GAATAATGGCCATAAGTTGAAGGAGAGTAGATTCAGGCTAGATACCAGGAGGCACTGCTTCACAGTCAGGGTGGCTAGGATCTGGAACCAACTTCCAAGGGAAGTGGTGCTCGTTCCTAGCCTGGGGGTCTTCAAAAGCAGGCTAGATAGACACCTTGCCAGGGACAGCATTCTTTCCTGCCCGTGGCAGGGGGTTGGACTTGATGATCTGCTCAGATCCCTTCCAACCCTACCAATTATGACACTATGAAACTATGAAATCTAAATCGGTTAAGTCTGATACTACATCCATCCAGGTTTATCTTAAACTGGTTTCAGCCAATTTGAAAGTGGTTTATGTTCACTGAACTTATTTGTGTAACAGATTTGAACCAATTTCCGATCACTATACCAGTTTATATGTAATATCTGTTCCTAGACCCAAAAGTCTTCTTCCATGGCACACATTAACTCAGTGACCCACAGTCTTTAATGTGCATATGACCCTCACAATAATGCTTTCGTTTAGTGAATAGAGATAATGAATCTTTCCTGTGCTGTCAGACATCACTTAGGGCACAGACCATTCCTGTCTATACTGGACTTCTAGATAAAGTCTAATAAGTTTTTCCTCTCTGGGTGCATCTACACGTGCAGTTAAGCACAACTAAATTTAATGAGCATTAAGCAATTTTTGGCAGGTGTCTACACGTTTAGGGACTTGGCACTAAAGTTAGTCCCAAGTCACTGCAGCCCTGCCATCTGCCCCTGTGGCCACCGGGAAGAACTCCAGCCTCTAGCCACATGGCTGCCAGCACTTCTGCTTTTGACAAAGTCATACTGCTTTTTGCATGCTGTCTTTCCAGCCCTGTGAATCTTGTAGTTCTGTCTGCAGGGGGGGGGCAGGTTTGAGAGGAAGAATAGACAATGCCCTTACCCCCACCCAAACTGTTCCATAGCTGGGGGTGAGGGCACTGTTGTGGGTAGTAGGAAATGCAGGTTTTAATCCTCTCTGGCTGAGGATGGCCCTCAGCCTGGCTCTCCTAACTTGTAGGGTTAGTGCCTTAATATCTAAGCTGTTATATAGAAGGTGAGCTCCCCTCTGCTAATGGTGTTGAGTGAAAGTTGGTCATGGCTGCTGACCTGTATACTTAACTCAGTGCTGTCACTGTGTGGGTTAGGCATGCTCTGACATACCCCTGACCATCTCCAGTGCATATTTTAGGTCCTGTCTCACTTCCTTTTGGATCACAGGGGAGCTTAGACAGGAGTTAAACACAGAGCTGCTCAAATTGGCATGCTTCTGCATGTATGTGGAAGCTTAAATTTACGTGATCTGGGGCTTTTTGCCAGATGTCCCAAACCTCAGCCCATATCTGCAGGGCCATCCTTCTACTCATTCATTGGTGACAGCTAATATTCTCTTCAAATTTCAAAATCCTTTTCCACAGGAAGCACTATAACTTAATATGACTCTCCTAGATTTTCTCCACACCCCTATAGCAATGCAAGGAACAGTAACTCTTTTTAGATGACACAGTATATATGATAGAGACCACCACATGTTACTTTATAAGTAGAGTTCCTCTTGATTTCCTGTGATACAACTCAAAAAGATTAATTTCACTATGTCTTCTAATGCCCTAGTAGCCTAGATAATATGCATGTTCCTGTTCTATCACTGGTACCTGAACCCCAGGAAAGCCCTTACACTGAAAGGCACTGTTAGCTATAGTTAAAAGGAGACACAAGCATGGAAACTGTATGGATAGCCTGCTCATCTAAACGTATTTGCAAGCAAGGCTGTTATTCTACTTTATATCCAGGTAGGTACCATGCTATCATTTTGTATTGTAACAATGATAACCTAATGAACCTGTTTTGTCTCTTAGGTTATGTTGACATTGGGCTGATTCCAAAAGGTGCAAGGGACATCAGGGTCCTAGAAGTGACAGAAACAGAAAATTTCCTTGCAGTACGGAGTGAAGACCCAGAAAAGTATTACCTAAATGGGGGTTTTATTATCCAGTGGAGTGGAGAGTACAAAGTAGCAGGAACAGTATTTTTATATGCGAGAAAAGGAGATCTAGAAAATCTGACTGCATCTGGACCCACCAATGAGTCCGTGTGGATACAGGTACAGTAAGGGCCAGCAGCAAAAGCTGCTGATCCTGCCTGACAGCAGGATGCTCTGGAGCTTTAAAAAAGAAGTGGAAAAAATAAGTTTGTAACTCATCCCTTCAATACTTAAGCACAAATCCCTACGTTACATTGGCATGGCTTTGAACATAGTCATGCAGCCAAAGGCCCAGATCCAATTAGTTTTCATAAGCACTTGGGAGTAACCCTCTTGGTTGTGTTTAAAGCTGGTTTTGTTTAAATATCTTACTGAATTTAGAACATAAATTGTGGAGGGGGAAAGACTTATTATGTTATTTAATGTTGAAAGCCTAACATTGGCTTCATTTGATATATTTTCTGTTGATTGATCCAAGTTAATTTAAGTGTGGGTATGAGAGAGAAGAAAGGGCCCACTAATATGGACTTATTCGGGTGAGTTTGATGAGTAAGTATGTTTAGTGTTCCAATGCAGATAGCAAGGTGTAGATTTTTGTCAACTTTATATTTAATTACATTTTTTATTACATTGTTTTGCTATCTTTATCACCTAGATTGCCTTCTCCCATTCCCCTACACTATAGCCTATGAAATAGCTGATAATAAAAACTACATTTTCACTTAGGTCATTGTGTCTAATCTTCTGTTTTAGTTGATTTAGTCAAAATATATCAGCCTAAGTCTTCATAACTGTTCTTGCAAAGTGTGTACACATATAAGGATGGGGTTTGCCCACAAGTGAGGATTTGTGCATTCGCATTTCTCAAAGCTAGCTATACCTCAGGAGTCAGCCATGGGTTGCTGGGCTGGGTGCTCTAAGTGTGCATGGATGTTTTTGTATACATGCTTTTGAAGATTTGGAATAATGTGTTTTAATAATTTGACTTCTATAATTACATAAATCACATCTCTTTGTTTTCAGCTACTGTTTCAGGAGAATAACCGTGGCATAAAGTATGAATACACTATACGTAAAGAAGGAAGCCATGAGAATGACATAGGTGAGCCAGAATTTTTTTGGCAATATGGAGACTGGACTGATTGCAGCGTAACCTGTGGAAGAGGTAAACAAAAATAAACAGCCCTCTTCCCTTTTTCTCACCTTTTTTCCCCACTGTCAACTGATTTGATTTCCATTTTTCTAGTTCTACGGATCTAGGTTCTTTAGCTTGTGTTAAGTAGGAAGTCAGATTAAATGGACCAAAAAAGTCCATTGTGAAGTTTAAAACCTTGTAATCTATTAAAAATTACTTTGGGCAAATTGACAAGTGGGTTTTGTTTTGTTTTGGTTTTTCTAATATAAAAAAACCTGCCTACAACATCACTTTTTTTCTACAAACGAAATTGACCCTCTTATGGGTTTTCTGAGAGAGTCATGTACTGAAGCAGTCACTGGCACTCACAGTTACTATAGTTATCACCATTATCAGTTAACGAAGTTCCATACACTTTTTTAATTATCAGCCTTTCTGAGTACATGATGTAAAGTTTTTGCCTTCAGTGGCTGCATCTACATAAGATACTGACCGTGCAGTTGTTACTGCGCAGTTATTTAGTATTTGCATGCCCAAATGCTAAATGTGCAGTAACTGGAGTAGCATCCCCACATGACTCCCTGGTGATGCTGACTGCTCAGTAACTCCTTATTACTGTGCAGTAACATCACATTACAGTTCATGCCACATAATGCAGCTGTGAAGTAGTAACAAACTACTGCGCAGTAAGCGTCTCATGTGGATGTGGCCAGTTACTAGTAATAAGCGATATTTTAGTGAATTTCTCTAAAACAGCTCATCTGAATTAGTATAAAGAGCTTAAATACAGCAGTGTAGCTAGCGATGGGCAAGTGGGGTGCCAGCCCTGAAAACCAATTTAAAGGAGATGCCAGAATGCCAGCTCTTGGGGAGTAGAAGCAGCAGGGACAATCAAGGCTGGGCAGACAGGGCAGTGGCAGCAATAGTTGTGGCAGGCAAGACTTTCCTCACCCCCATGCAGGGTTTACCCAAACTGCAAACTTGCTAGTTAGACCACTGCTTACATAGGTTTAACTTGGTTTACAGTATGATAGTTTTAAAACCCCCAAAGTTGTCTTGCACTTCTGTAGAAAATAATAAATCATACCCAAAAGAAGGTTATGTGGAAATTAGCACAAGAAACATAAGGTGGAATCCAACGGCAGGTCTAGAAGACAGCTTTGATGATAAAAGTAAAATATAAACAGGATGAACATCTCACTGTAGAAGGCAGGGTAGATTTGCACCTTGTAAACTAAATTAGAGATGCTTAGATAATTAGATATAGCTTAAGACAGTATGAAATTATGAAGGACCTGGGGTTTCTTTGCAAAACAGCTTCAAGGCTTTTCTTTATTACTGCTGAAATTTTTTGGGGGGGAGCAAAAATGTTGTAGGAGAAGGGCCATCAACATGCAGACTTGTAGCTTTCTATCAGCAATCATACTGGCCTCTAAAGTCTGTATTTGAATTTATTGATTGAGCAGTAGAAAAGATCAAGGCTTGTTGTTTGAGTCATTTCAACTAAGCTATATAAAACAATGGAACAATTTTGCACTATCCAGGAGTTGCTTAAAGTGATGTTTCTGTTACAGTCTTACCAGTGCTACATGGTAATTACTGGTTTCTTTAATTACTTGCTGTAAGATTTTTGGCACTAAGAAACAAAAAATCTCTCATAACAGTATAGTCTGAGATGCGCTCTAGCATATTAAGGCAGTAATGACAATATTGGGCATAGTGTTTAAACTTTCCCTGTGAGAAAAGCAATTCTCTTTTTCAGCACTTTGAAGAACTGGCTTCCTGCTGTCTTTTATTTGAGAAGATGAATGAATACCTGATAATATTCTAAGGAAAGTATCTCTAGAAGTAGTCAGTAAACAGTTTGCTTTTTCTGTGAGCAAGGCAAAATGTAGTTTGCTTCAGCATTTGGAACAACTAAATCAGATGCATACAGTACCCTTTTTCATTCTATATCATTATCTATAGCTAGCTGTATGTGTTCTAAAACCTATATTGCCCCAATATCTAACTGTTAGTAATGATCAATTTAATGAGCAGCCTAAAACTAAAATGAGATACAAATTTTATCAAGCTGCTGTCTGACATTAGCAGCACTTTCCCAAAACATTCCCTGCTAAAATAACAACAATTCTGGAAAACCCTTCTGGCTGGAGTGTACCTGTGGCACTTCTTCTGGCACTGCTTTTGGACTGCCACCTGGATTAATTAAATTCAAGCCAAAAGCTACTGCTTGTTTTGTCAATTTCTAGCGAATAAATGGCGTAGCCACTGATTAGTTACTTTTTTTTCCAATCTCAAATAGATTTTTCTAGAGTTCACATCTAGTTCTCTACAGACGTAGAAATGGAAATATACTTAAGCAGGATAGCGATCCGACTTCCCATGGCTCTGCAGGGTGCAATCAAATGTCACAGAAGCAGAGGTGAGAAACCTTTGCAGGTCTCACCATCCTCCCATATGCAGAAAACTAAGGCAGAGAGAGAGAATGGGTGGAGCTGTGGCTGTTTTCCTTTCAGTTCAGCTGATTTACACCAGTAGGAGATTATTCAGCATGTTCAGCAGCTGGAGAATGAAGCTGAGCTCCCCAACTGGCTTAGTTACGAAGGCAGACTAAAGCAGGAGAGATAAGTTAATGGAAGGGGGTACAGAAAGGGGAGTTCTGGCTTTCTAATTCAAGGGTACAATGTGTGGAGTTTTTTGCTCTCCTTGGTTGCAGAGCAAAACAGAGGCTGTGCTTGGTTTTTTCCATGCTTCTAGGCTTTGCTGGTTTCCAGGAAGGGATTTTTACCCTTCTGTTGTACAGGTTTCAGGAGACTTTTGGTCTTCCTCAGAGGCATTGAGTGCTGGCTGCAGCCAAAGCTGGGGATTTTTACCAGGTGTGACAGTGCTCTTGCTGGGACTGAAACCTGGAGGTTCCTGGTTTGAAGGTCCTGCCCCTCTGCTCAGGGTCAGACCAATGGCCACATTTGGGATCAGGAAGGAATTTTAGCCCACAGGCATACTGGTACAGACTCTGTGTGTGTGTGGGGTGGGGGGGGCTGTCTTGCTATAGAGTGAAGGTAGGGCTCTCCTCCTTGGATCTCTCACGTGGATTTTTTCACAGTCAGGTGGGTGGAAAACTGGCTTATGGGATGCACCCAGAGAGTGGCAGTGGATGGGTCAGTTTCTACCTGGAGAGATGTGGGCAGTGGTGTCTCCCAAGGCTCTGTCCTTGAACCAGTACTGTTCAATATCTTCATCAGTGATTTGGATGAGGGTTTTGAAAGCACTCTGTCCAAATTCGTAGATGACACCAAACTATGGGGTACAGTAAACACACTAGAGGGTAGGGAGCGATTTCAGGCAGGTTTGGAGAGACTGGGGAAGTGGGCAGATCAGAATAGGATGCAATTCAACAAGGATAAATGCAAGGTGCTGCACCTGGGGAGAAAGACTCTCCAAAACACCGATTAGACTGGGGGGTACCATTCTGAGCACCACAACAGTGGAAAGAGATCTCGGAGTCCTGGTTGACGCAAAAATGAACATGAGTCGCCAGCGTGATGAGGTAATAAGACTAACAGCACTCTGTCTTGCATTAGTAGGTGCATCACAAGCAGGTCTAGGGAGGTGATACTTCCCCTCCATGCGGCATTGGTGAGGCTGCAACTGGAGTACTGTGTCCAGTTTTGGGCATTGCACTTCAAGAAGGATGTGGATAACCTGGAAAGGGTTCAGAGGAGGGCTACTTGTATGGTTGAGGGCCTGCCAGGAAGACCCTATGAAGACAGACTGAGGGACCTGAATCTCTTCAGCTTTCACAAGAAAAGGCTGAGAGGTGATCTTGTGGCTGTCTTCAAACTCATTTTGGGGGGGGGGGGGTCAGCAGGGAATAGGGGTTACTCTGTTTACCAGGGTGCCCCTTGGGGTTACTGGAAACAACGGCCATAAAGTGAAGGCGAGTAGATTTAGATTGGACATTAGGAAGAAATTCTTTACAGTGAGGGTTGCCAAATATGGAATGGGCTTCCAGGGGAGGTGGTGCTTTCCCCTACCTTGGAGGTGTTCAAAAAGAGATTAGACAAGCACCTGCCTGGAATTACTTGACCCCCAATGCTTTTTCCTGCACAGAGCAGGGGGTTGGACTCGATGATATAATAGGTCTCTTCCAACCCTAGAAATCTATGAAATCTATGAACCCTTGCACTGGCAGGACATGGATAGCATTTGTCTCCCTTTACCTGTGGCAGTTTATGTTGCTTTTGGTGTTTTGGGGCAATGTGCCTTGTAATTGTGTGACAGAGTTGACTATGTTGTTTTAGGACTAGGTTAGACAAGCACTTGTATGCAGTGGTGTGGAAAGGGATGATCCTGCCTCAAGCAGATGGTTGGACTAGATGACCCATCCAGCCCTATTTTTCTATGATTCTGTCCTCTCCCTACCCCATATATGTGAAGCAACTTTGTTTGGCATCCTAGATGGGATGAGATTATAGCTGGTTCTCTTTTACTGAAGCTATTAGCTGCCTGGTAATTGATGCAAAACCCATTTGAAATGAGTGGAATACCTCCTTTTGATTTCACTGGGCCTTGGATCAGATCTTGATTAATAATCATCATTATCAGAATCAGGCACGAGCATGGGCACAGCAGGAAACAGGGAGTTCTGCTTCCCACAGCTTGGGCAGAGGAAAGTTGTGGCAGCAGTTAGTTATGTGGGTTGGGAATGGCTAAACCAGTCCTGTGCTATTGCCTTTCAGCAATTGAACTGCAATACAGAAAAAGAAGCTGAACATTTCCTGAGTTTTGCTGGTCATTCCTCCTCATTATTGATTTATCTAGTTTATATGAGTCTGCAACAACATAACCTGAGAGATAAAAGCTGTCACCCAAAAGTCACTATTTTCCTCTGGCAATCAGGCTTGATGCCATTTGAGAAATCTTTGTGCAGAATTTATTCCCCGAGAGTGAGAGGGAGCAAGAAGTGTGTTTAGAATGAGAATGTATTTAGACTTCTGAGTTCCAGAAGCTGCCACTGCTTCTTTTTTCCTTCTCTCTTTCATATGTCTGCATTCAAATCTGTTAAAATATCTAGTGCAAGAAGTTTTGCAGCTAGTAAATGATGCCAGGCTTATAAATAATAAAATAAAATAAAAAAACAGTTCTGGCAAACAAAGCCTGCAAAGTCACAGCAGCAAGAGAAATAACAAATAAGGTTACTTACTGTATGTAACACTGTCGCATCCTTACTGCCAGGTGGGGCAGTTAAAACTGAAACAAAAGATTTCTGCTTACCAGTGATGGTGTGCAACAAACCAACATATATCCTTCAAACAGCAATTCTCACACACTTCAATACTTCCAACACATCAATCCTCTGGTCAGCCCAGACTGCAGTCCACCCAACACCTAATGCCAAGAGGCCATACAAATCCCTTAACAGTACATTATTCTTCCTATAACAAAGCATAAAATCCTTTACTGAGCTTTTTCTTGGCTGCCTATCTCGTTCCTTCTTTAAATAATGGTTGAGTAAAAAAAATGCTACTGTGACCTGTTGACCTTTCTAAAGGCTGTAATCCTGTTTCTCAAACTTGCCACTAAAGAAGGAGATGTAACAAAAAGTGCACTTTAGCCCCTTAGTTAAAAGGGAGTATTAAGAAGCATGCAGAAATGTATTTCTCCATAGATAATAACAAGCAAGTGACAAATTTTCAAAGCTTTACAAAGGGATTAAACTGCAAGGTTCTTGTTGGGGTTAATTGGTATGTGCTTGCCTAATCCCTTTTCAGTACTACAAATGTACTTCTAGGTGTCCTTGTTTAGCCGAGAATAAAGCTGAGTCCAAAAGTTATGACTGGTTTATAAAATCATTGTGCTTTCTTTATGGATTTAGATACTGATTTTCCTATTCATTGGTGATTAGGATGCCTTCCTAATTATGCATGTAATATGTGTATGCAATTAGTATGATTATTTGTTTATTGAAATAGCCAGGTGGAACTTCTTCAAAATGCCAGTTTTGTATGTACAATTATGACACATGTATATTCAGATTAGATATGCAATCCCATGCAGTTTTGCATATATATTGTACACCGCTGCCCTGAAATTCAGGCTCTACAAATCTATCTGTATTTTCAGTTCTAGTATTGATGGCACTTTCAGAGGAAGTGTTCAGGATACTTAGGAACAGATGTATATCCATCTTGCATCTAAATCTGCACTTCCTGTTACATTACTTTTGTTACTCTAGTTGGCAAACGAGGCAAAGAAATCAAGAAGAAATGGGCGTGAAGTCTGACTTACATTCATCCATAAAACGTAGTCAGGTTTGAATTGAATAGGCAGAGTGAGGGAAACTTTTGAACATATCTGTAAATCCAAATCATTGTTTGATCTTACCACATTCATGCAGTGTTTGATTTTTCATGAACAGGTGCAACAAACAGGTTTTGTTCACACACACATTGGTGCATTTAGGAACCAACATGTGACTCCTAAATGAAAAAACAGATTTGCGTGGTTGTCTCAGCTGCCTCTGTGCATCTTTTCTGTCCTCAGGAATAAAGGTGTTAAGGCAGAGAGAGCCTAAAAAACAGTAAACCAGTGTTTTTTCCAAAAATTTAGTGAGCACTCAGTGGGGCCCAAATGGGTGGGTGTAGGATGGAGGGTGCTTTAGCAACAGTGGAAAGTGTCTCCAGGCAGAGGACCGTTCTGTTGCTAAAGCAGCCTCAGAATATACAGAGAAGTCTCTACAGTGGTGATCAGACCCTTGCAACAACTGCCCAATGGATTCACCTGTGTCCAAAGTACAGCACCATATGCTTATTCAGCTATCTTGGTGTCTACCTGTGTGATTTCAAAACACTGCTAACATAGAGTAGCCGAGAGAGGTAATTAGCTGAGTTAATCTGAAATTATGCAGAGTTGTACCTTATTCAGTTAGCTGGTAAAGTAGCCACGGTTGTTAGCACCAATCAAGTGAGAATAGTTGAGGGAAACAACACCTCTGCTAACCATGGAGAAATTTTAGAGGTCCCATTTAACTATACATTTTAGTAATATGTGCAACACTAAGCTTGTGACTTCATTTGGACTCCTGTGCTTTCAAGTTGCTTGTGTACCTAAGTGTTCAATAGGCCAGGTTCAGCAGGAGGGGGGGATTTTGACTGACTTCCTCTGTAATAGATATTAAAGCTACCAAATATGAACATTTTGTTTAAAAAAGTAACTATACTGCATTCATTTGCACCGATTTGCCACCTCTGATTTCAAAATGAAGTTTGCACATCTATGATGAAGAGAAGAGAGTAGGCACCAATGCCTACCTTAATATCCAACATCTCCAGACCTTTCCCAGATTCTGCAATCATAATATGAACCTACTTCTATCTCTTATTAAGAATGGTAATTGTATGATTGAAAATTCAGAAAGATGAGTTTACTGATACCCATGATCAGTGAACAATGATAAGCGCATATTCACTGTAAACAAGGCTTCTATGAATGTTTATAGAGGTTGCCTTATCACTGGACTCCTGCTCTAAAATGCATTACAGCAGCTGAAACTATGCTAAATAATTCAGCATAGGAGAATAATTCATATTTGATTTATTTGGAAATTAAAGCAGAAAGATTGTGAATTTGAAAAATAGAGCAAGAAGTTTCTATTAACTTTACAACTGACTAATGTTTGCTAACCATTCCAACTGGGTTAGCAAAACAAAAACTAAACATTGTTTTGGAAGCACCTTGAAAAATAATTAAGAATAAAATCAATAAAGGTCTGTAGAGACATAAGAAGGTTCTAGAAATGAATATGGGACTTGAAGGAGCATTCTGGGTCTTATTGTCTAGTTTTCTGCTATTGAAGGCCGTCATCTCACACAGTCCTAAACTTAGTAAGCTCAAAATTCCTCTAAAACTGATAGGCATTGCATCATGATTGATTTTTTTAACTTATCTTATTGTTCCTTTATCTAGCAATTTCGTTTTCTATTAAATTATCTAGTAAGAGTCAGATACTGATGAAAAGGTTTAGCATTTTCTGTTGAATTTTTCAACTATGGCTGATTTCTTTCTTTTGTGGGCCCCCTCCCAAGAACTGTTCTACCAGAACCACCATTTGGATGCTTCTCCTTTGGATGTCCAGTTGTATCCTGTCTTTTCTGTATTCAGCCTTATACATCATTTTGCCACGTTTCAGAGAGAATTTGAAATTGAAAGCTGTGAAATTCTTTGATGCAAAATATCCAGAATTCTTATGTGAAACACAGGGAACATTGTACCTAAAATGTCTTATGATGTGAAATATGATAAATTAAATTGGGAAATCAATGGAAACTGCCATTTGTTTCCCATAGCTTTAATATTTACAGGGTGCTTATTATGTTTTATTAACAGGTTTCAATTCACACCTAGCTTTATGTAGCCTAGTAAAGCAATGCATGACAACTCATGACATAAGAAGTTAAAATGTGAAGAAAAAATTGTCCCATGCACAATTTTTATTTAAATCTTTTTATCTAAAACCCCCTACCACTTATTTCTGACCTCATAGTAAGATACACTGTTCTGACTACTTAAACATGCTTACACAGGGAAGGCTAGAAGTCACAGTAATACAACCTAATGCCTAGGTCTTCTTCATTGTGCCTCCAATCCAACCATTCTATATGGTGTATTCCAGATATTCTGCCCAGGCCACTGCTTCTGGTGTTGGTGTTGCCAGATCTTGTGGGGTGCATTGTGGTACTACAGGGCATCTCAAGAGATGATTCATGGTTTATTTCTCCTGACAAACACATCAGTCAGTTGTGTAAAGGCCCACGATTTCATGCAAAAGATTTCATGAGAATCTGTTGAGGCTGTGCCATGTGTCCCATTTGTAGTTGGAGCCAGATGCTAAATTCTCACTGCGGGTAATTCTTCGCCAGCTCCATTCAACAGCTTTGTCACCTAGTTTCTCCCGTTCTTTTTGCCAGAAGGTAGTTCTGGCTGATTCTGATGATGTGGTCAATGGTGTGGTAGAGGACAAAAAGTTATTTCTCAATGAGAAACTATGGTGCACTGGTTGATGTCCTTGTAGTGGGTGGCAGTCGCCTGACTCTTGCACCTGCCAGTCGATGTCACCTGCTACTTTCCTTCTGATGTAAGGGGACACTATGTTGGATAGTGAGTATAGGCAGGGAACAGGGATGGGTTTTAGGCAGCCTGTTTTAATTCTGCATGTATCATTTAGGGTGGTGTCAATATGTTTTCTGTGACTTTAGCATCCCGAGGTGGTGCAGGCATATTCAGCCACAGAGAAACAAAATGCTAAGGCAGTACTGTGTAGGGTAGATGGATGTGCTCCCCACTTGGAATTTGTGAGTTTAGGCAGAATGTTGTTTCATGTGTTGACTTTGGCATCGGTATCTAATATGAGCTTTTTGTAACAAAGAGTACAGTCCAGTGTTACCCCTAAGTAGACCAGATGTTTCTGATGTTTGAGACTGTGGTCACCCTAGGTGACAATCAGGTGTTTTTCTCCACTCTGGTTCCTCAGATGGAAAGAGCAGATTTGGGTTGTGCTAGGGTTGGGTTTGAGATTACTTAGGTAATAATCTGACATCTCATTCAGTGCCCTCTCCAGGATCTTGTTTGTGTCCTCAAAATTCTTCTGCTACGTGGTAATACAGAGATCATCTGCACAGATGAAATGCTGACACTTGGCTGATTGTTTATGTAGAAGTTGAATAAAAGTGGGGTGAGCACACCACATTGTGGTAAGCCATTTTTTTGGGAGTGCTATCTACTTTTCTGGCCATTCTGTTGCATGTAGATGTGCCTGTTCTCCAAGTGGTTATGGATGGTCTGGCTTCAATTTCAGTCATAAGGTACAGTATGTGGATCATGATCATGCGGTGTTGAACAGTATTGTATGCAGCAGATCAACAAACACTGTGCCGGTTATCAACTTCTGTTGGAAACCATCTTCATTATGCTGTGTAAGATTTAGTGGTTAGTGTTCCTAGGATTGACCTGCTCTAAAATCCGTTTGGACTCATGTAGGTTTGGAATCTACCAAGAATGACATTTATAGATTCATAGATTCATAGATGTTAGGGTTGGAAGGGACCTCAATAGATCATCAAGTCCGACCCCCTGCATAAGCAGGAAAGAGTGCTGGGTCTAGATGACCCCAGCTAGATGCTCATCTAACCTCCTCTTGAAGACCCCCAGGGTAGGGGAGAGCACCACCTCCCTTGGGAGCCCATTCCAGACCCTGGCCACTCGAACTGTGAAGAAGTTCTTCCTAATGTCCAATCTGAATCTGATCTCTGCTAGCTTGTGGCCATTGTTTCTTGTAACCCCCGGGGGCGCCTTGGTGAATAAATACTCACCAATTCCCTTCTGTGCCCCCGTGATGAACTTATAGGCGGCCACAAGGTCACTTCTCAACCTTCTCTTGTGGAGGCTGAAAAGATCCAGTTTCTCTAGTCTCTCCTCGTAGGGCTTGGTCTGCAGGCCCTTAACCATACGAGTGGCCCTTCTCTGGACCCTCTCCAGGTTATCCACATCCCTCTTGAAGTGCGGCGCCCAGAATTGCACGCAGTACTCCAACTGCGGTCTGACCAGCGCCCGATAGAGGGGAAGTATCACCTCCTTGGACCTATTCGTCATGCATCTGCTGATGCACGATAAAGTGCCATTGGCTTTTTTGATGGCTTCGTCACACTGCCGACTCATGTTCATCTTGGAGTCCACTAGGACTCCAAGGTCCCTTTCCACTTCCATGCCACCCAGCAGGTCATTCCCTAGGCAGTAGGTGTGCTGGACATTTTTCCTCCCTAGGTGCAGCACTTTGCATTTCTCCTTGTTGAACTGCATTCTGTTGTTTTCTGCCTACTTGTCCAACCTGTCCAGGTCTGCTTGCAGCTGTTCCCTGCCCTCCGGCGTGTCCACATCTCCCCATAGCTTTGTGTCATCTGCAAACTTGGACAGAGTACATTTGACTCCCTCGTCCAAGTCACTGATGAAGACATTAAAGAGTATTGGTCCAAGGACCGAACCCTGTGGGACCCCACTGCCCACACCCTTCCAGGTCGAAACTGACCCATCCACCACGACTGTCTGGGTGCGACCCTCTAGCCAATTCGCCACCCACCGGACTGTGTAGTCATCCAAGTCACAGCCTCTTAACTTGTTCACCAGTATGGGGTGGGATACCGTATTGAAGGCCTTCCTGAAGTCTAAGTATACGACATCCACCCCTCCTCCTGTGTCCAGGCGTTTCGTAACCTGGTCATAAAAAGAAACTAGATTGGTCAGGCACGATCTGCCTACCACGAACCTGTGCTGATTTCCCCTAGCATAATTTGTCCTGCCGGGCTCTCACAAATGTGAGCCTTGATAATTTTTTCTAAGACTTTGCCAAGGATGGAGGTGAGACTGACTGGCCTATAGTTGTCCAGGTCCTCCTTCCTCCCCTTTTTGAAAATGGGGACCACGTTGGCCCTTTTCCAGTCCTCTGGGACTTGGCCCGTGCGGCACGAGCGTTCAAATATTCCCGCCAGTGGCTCTGCAATGATGTCGGCCAGTGCCTTCAGCACCCTCGGATGGAGCTCATCCGGGCCTGCCGACTTAAAGGCATCCAGTTCTTCCAAATGACTCTGCACCATCTCAGGATCTACGCATGGAAGTCTGGCGCCTTGCTGCTGCCTTTCTACAACCCCAGTGAGAGACTTGTCTTGCCCCTCGCTTAGGAACACTGAGGCAAAGAACTCGTTGAGGAGTTCAGCCTTGTCCCCCCTGTCTGTCACCAATTGTTTCTGCCCATTTAACAGGGGTCCTATTCCTCCCTGGGCCTTCCTTTTACTCCCTATATATCTAAAAAACAATTTCTTGTTGTCCTTTACTTGGGATGCCATCCTCAGCTCCATGGTAGCTTTGGCCCGCCTAACTGCCTCCCTACAAGCACAAGCAGAGGAGGTATATTCATCTTTGGTGATCTCTCCCTGTTTCCACTTTTTATGTGCTCCCCTTTTGTCCCTTAGGCTGCCCTGGATTTCTCTGGTCAGCCAGGGAAGCCTCCTGGCCCCTTTCCCTCCTTTGCCTCACTCGGGGATCGTCTTGCTTTGTGCCCAAAGGATCGTTTCCTTAAGGCACAGCCACCCTTCCTGGGCTTCCATTTGTTGCAGGTTAAGATGTTCGTAGAGTTTGTAGGTGATGCTGAGGAGGGAAATCAGTCTATAACTTTTTGATGATGAAAGGTCTTTCCCTGATTTGGGCAGAGCTATGTCTCTTGACTTCCTCTATACTGATGGTATTTGTGTACTCATCATGCATGCATTGAATAGATCAAAGAGCCAGTGCCTTGCAAGGGGTCCTAGGTGTTGTATCAGCTCAGTGAGGACATTGTCTACTCCTGCCTAGGTATGTGCTAAGATAGTAAGGCTTGCAATCTGTCCAAAGGCATGTACCTGTCCATGTTAATAATGCAGTTGTATGGAGAACACCCCTTCCCTCCGCCAATGGATCTGAAAGTTACCTACAGCTCATCTCTCTATAACAGTGAGGCTTTCTTAGGGCTGATGTATATTTGGAATATTTTGTTCTAGTTATTATTGGTAGTTGTATCAATGCAGGCTACTTTGCTGTAGCACATCTGCACTGGGGATTTGCATCAGGGTGTCTATATCAGGGTAGCACTATTGCAAAAATCCCTAATACAGATAGGGCATGTGTAGACAAAATGAGGGGCATGTTTACGTGACACTTTAAAGCAGGTTAAATGCTTTTGCACTGCTTTAATGGTGTTGGTGTTTGCACACGTCAGCAGCATATTGCACTTTAATTCCAGCCACAGTAGCACATTTGGTGCTGTAACGCACCTTAAATGGCTTTGGGGCACAGCAAACTAAACACCTCCGAGGAGTTTTAGTTTGCTGCCATACAGCCATAGAGTGAAGCACCAGGCTCTGTGTGGCTCAGTGGCGCTGCAGGCAGCCCGTGCAGGCAGCCTGGCAGCAGCCCAGGAAAGCAGGCTCAGCTGAAGGCCAAAAAAAAAAAAGCGGCAAACCTGATCTTTTTGTTTTGTTTTGTTTTTTTCTCCTGGAGCCTGCCTGAGCTGTGCAGGGACTCGGTCCTTCCCTCCACGGCTGCAGTGCCCACCCGGCCTGCCCGAGCCAGGTACCTGACTGAGAGTGCATGCTGCCTGGGGGGGGAGCCACCGCTGCCGCAGAGGGAAACACCAACCACCCTAACCCTAACCCCACTCCCAGCCCAGGGAGTACTCTGCCCGCTGGCAGCTTGCCCTCCCCTCCCCACCCCACCGCCGGAGAGGCAGGTAAGACATGGGTGTACATGACACGGGGGTTTACTTTACCCTAAAGTGAACCAGTATTTTTAAAAACCTACCAGTTCAATTTAGGGCCCCCAGTTTATCTACACATGCCCATAGGCTCTAGAGCCTTTCTTTCTTTAGATTTAGATGTGAGCAACAGAGTCCTCTGATTCTAATTGTTGTCTGTTAATTGATAGGGTGAGAGTTTGCCTGAGTAGGAATATTACTGAGTGGCAGGAGTATATGTAGTTCTGGAATGTCTCTATTGATTAACTGTGAGTGTTTCTCCCTTCGTGGTGGAGTGTGCAATTTCAAATACAAACCAAAGCTGCAATTCACACAGCACTAAAAATAACAGAACAGAACAGAAGTCTGGCTGAAACCTCCATTTCTGTCTTCTCTGTGCCTTTTTGCCTTAGCTGGCTTTTCCAGAGAGCAGAGTAAAAAATCCAGGTTGAGCTCTAGAACCTGGCTTTGATAACCTGATTGCAATCTGCATTTACTCTCACCTGTGGACAGTCCATGTGGAATTATTCCTATACATCTTTCCTAATACAATGTGAACCTTTCCTTGTGCTTCAGAAAAACCAGATATTCATGTGTCTTAAGGGGACTTCAGTGTACATAGGTGGTGGTTAGGAGGCTAATGAGTTAACTGCAGTAAAGAAAACTGCTTATTAACTTGTCAGCTGAGCTTATTAATTCAGCAGAGCCTCTCATTACCTGCTCTCAATTTGACCAAAGGCTAAAATACTGCTGCCTGACTTAGTACAACTAGTCAGGGAAGCTGGTTTTACTCAGCTTTCTTAATACGTGTTAGAAATTGGGTATGCTGTGGTGGTACATGCATTTAGCTCAATTGGACCTCATCAGAGTGGCTAGTATGTGTACTAATTTCCACAAGGAGTAAAGAGATGATTGGTGATGTCAGTGTGTAGGTTTTTCATATTGCAGTTATTGCAGGCTGGGCACTGCTGGGATTCTCATGAAGGTCTTTATGCAGTTCATTTCCTACCTCACAAAGTGCTCATTGCTTTCAGGGGAAAACATTTTTGAGATTGTTCATCCTGAACCTCATATCAGCACAAGGGAACTAAGGGCAAATAACAGATATGTAGCATTCAGCTTAAGTAGCAGACATTACATTTGTCTGTCTCAGTGTGTAGCTGAGCCTTTATTATCTCTTTTGTGGCTGAAACTTCTTTTAAAGAACTTAAATACTTTTTGTAAATCTGTGAGTTGTGTCCCATCCTCCAGTGACTCAGATATGTCAGGCACTGGGATATGCCTTTTCTTCTTCCAATGTTATCAAGAACATAATAAATTAGGAAGAAGTATTCCTCCTGTTTAGAAAACAAAGTATAGCACAAGCGTTTCTCTTCAGCTTTGTTTCTTTTTTTCCTTTATGTTTTGATAATTGCAGATGTTGCTTGCTACTGGAATGGGTGTTGGATGCCAAAACAATCCCTGTCATTTGGAACTCAGCAGAAAATTTTAAAAATTTAATATGCATAGAAAAATGTCTCTCTCGCAGGTATTAGGCGACAGATTGCCCACTGTGTGAGAAAGGGGAGTGGTGTGATCAAAAACACGTTCTGTGACCCAGAGATGCAACCAAATGGACGACAAAAGAAATGCAGTGAAAAGGATTGTCCACCCAGGTACAAACTGTTAAGAATGTTAAGACTGTACTAAACAGGAGCAAGTCAATTCTATGTATATAATTTAGTTCAAAAGAACTGTAATCCCACATTAGGCCAATAATCCATCAGCAGTCTCCACTAATGATAGGTACCAAATGAAGATGAAAGAAACCTCTGTACAGAAAATTTCAAAATAATCTACCCAAGAGACAAGATTTGTTACTATCATTCCATGCCAAGAAAGTTATATGTTTCATGGGCCCTTAGCAGATGTGCAAGTGAAGGTATGATAGAATCTGATGCAGGATCCCCACAGTTGCATTTCCAGCCAGGCCACAAGTAGCATGCTCCCATTGCTGGCAAGTGGCAGCCCCGTCAGCTGCTGGGGCTCCCAGCCACAGAGGTTTACCATGTGCTGCCACTGCTGGGAGCCCCCAGCTGATTTGGGCTCCCAAGCATGGGAGCCCCACTCTGGCAAAACATTCAGTTAATGGTGTGATAAGAACCAGACACAAAGTTATTGCGCATATGTTGTGTAAGAACTTTATGGCTTATTCCTTGTTCTATGATGCCATTAATTGTATTAACATATGGCTGGATAACAACATAAGACATGATTAACTGGTTAATCATGTCTTAAATATAATATGGGCCATACATACATGCATCTTATCGAAGCTATTGTAGCTCCAAATATACATGTACCTTAGGCTAATGTTTAGAATCCTGTTAATCTCTTTGCCTCCAATGGTATTCTGTGGCAGTGTATTTTATTCTAAGTATTTATTGACTGTTTTTGAAAAACGCATTTATTTTGAACAGCTTGAAATATTCATCTTTATTGGTTCTTCCTTTGGCCTTGTGATAACAAAGGGTAAATAGAAATGCCCAGTTTATCTTCTCCAGAATTACTCTGTATCCTCCTCATGTCTCTTCTCAACTGTCTCCACTCTAAACCAAACTGTTCAGATGTTTTTATTCTCTATTCATATCGCTTTTTTCATTTGTCCCTGTTGTATTGTTTTAATTCTTATTCATCACTATTGTCTGACTTTGGACCCTTTGTATTTATGCTATAACTTTTTGTGAGACGGGCGATGAGGATTCAATACAATATTCCAGGTAGGAAGAGCGTATTGATTTACACGCAATATAATATTTTTTAGTGCTGTTTTCTTTCTCTCAGTTCATCTACCTGGACATTTTGTTTTCTTTTGCTTTTCCTCTTTCTTTGCAGCTGTCTGTCATTGTGCAGATGCTTTCAGTTAGCTTCCCATATTTGTGCACAGGTCTTTTTCCTTAATGGTTCTAGTTAATTTACTACCCAGTAAAGGTTAATTGCTTAAAATTGTTTTTTCTAATATGTATTATCTTGTGTTTGTCACAGTTGAATTTCATGATGGATATTACTGCTTTAACATAGGAAATTTTGTGTAGTTGCTGGGGGATTGGTGGTTTTATTAGCTTTTTCTGAGACAACAATGTCTGATGTCTCACTGGGGAAATATCTTGGAATGTGGTTACATCCTATGTAAATAATTTTAAAAGTATAAATTTCACAGCTTGGTAGTAATTCTATGCAAATTGCTGAGGAAGTTAACTGACAGAAGAATCAAACTTATTATCAAATATCCTCCGGAATAGCCTAAACAAATGCACTGGAGCATTTTGTATCATAGAAGTATAAACTGAGCTCTTTATTTCAAGGATGCAAAGCAATTTCTGTCTGGCTATTTGGAAGTTAAAGAATTCTTAAATATCATATTAGCTAGCTAGCTTCTGCTGCTCGCATTTAGAAATATCTATTGCGTTGGCAGCCATTGGCATCAATGGCAGTCAAATCCTGCTGTTTGAGATTAGGTTGCTGTAAGTACTTTCTTACTAGGCTGATGATACAATGATATTAAACATGAGTTTTGCACTTACTTTTCTATGGTCCATGATGAAAATATTCCTTTACTTACTCCTATTCTGTCTGCACTTAGCCTTATTGAGAGGTTAGATCACATTAAAAGTGGCCACCTGACCTAAGATAAGTTGGGTTGGGGAGGTTGGAGGGCAAGCAAGCAGACTTTCAGGGGGGTGAATATCTTCAGGGGATCAGGGAGCAAGTAGGATCCAGTTGGGGAGCAGGGGGTAGGTGGGATCCACAGGCATGATCAGTGGTTTTGGGGGCCAGGCAGTATCTGGGGGAGATCAGGGGGTGCAGGCAGCATACATGGGGGGGTGGGAGGGAGGGACAGGTGTGATCCACAGGAGCGATTGGGAGGGCATATGCGTGATCTGCAGGAGAGATTGGGAGGCAAGTGGGTTCTGCGAGGGGTGGGGGATGACTGGGGTTTTTGTGGGTTTGGTGGGATCAGGGGGCTCTCAGTGTCTGTGGGGGTGGGGGGGGGGCTTGGGGCAGTCTAGGGGCTATTTTTAGCTCCCTACCCCTGCACCAGAGAACCTACAACTACACCCCTCCTACCCCTTTCCCCCCCCACCCCGATACTTAATTCCTTGGCTCCTGGCATCCATGAATGGTGATAAAACTAGAGGTACCCACAGCAGCTTGTGGGATGGAGGGTTGAGGAAGGGCTGGCTGGTCTGTTGCAGGGGAGAGGAGTGAAGAGCTGGGCGACCCTAAAAATAACCTGGTGCCAGGGGGGGCAGGTAGGAAGAGTTTAGGCTTGGTACTAGGGCCAGCAGCTTGCCTTTACCAGCCCTGAGGCTGCACAGGTAACAATTTTGATGTTCTATGTACTGGTGTAACCTAGATCGATTAAATTTGAGTGTATATCAATCCAGGTCTATCTTAGATCAGGTTCTGCCATTTTTAAAATAGTCTATATATGCAGAATTTCTGTACAGTTAGGTTTAGGTTGATTTCCAATCGCTGAAACCGAGTCCAAATGTAAGGTCCGCAGTGAGGGCAAACTAAGTTAGATCAGATGGCCATTTTTAATGTTATCTAACTTCCTAACCCCCACTAATGTCTATATTTAGCCTAACAGTCATTTCTCTTCTAAGGTAAAATGTCTTTTATAAAGTACCAATGGTGGCAGTTGTTTGTGAGAAATTGTAAGTGTTGACAGTTGTCCATGGGTTCAAGAAGTTTTGAAACCACTGAACAGCTTAATAACCAAGTCTAGTGATAAGAAAACAATGACAACGATGCAAAACTAATTAATCTACAGTTGCATTTAGAGCACCTGCCACATGGAGAATAGAACTTGACATCCCTAAGCGTTTTTACAGGTGGTCCTGAGGAGCGGGGGGAGTGCTTTAATCAGAGGGTCTTCAAGACCCTCTGATTAAAGCACCTGCAGCATCTTACGTATCAATGTCCCCATGCTTCAAAATGGCAATGGTGGGGGCTTTAACTAAAGCTTGTCGAACGAGCTTTAATTAAAGTGCCACCACCACCACCATTTTGAAGCACAGGGACTCTGATTAGCACTCTCCAACAGACTCCATTAATCAAGTCTGCTTAATGATGTAATTACAGCCTCCCTGAATGTCTACAGGGTTCCTAAGAGTGCTCATCCCTGCCATATAAACGAATTTTAGCTTAATAATGGTGTCCCTCTTGTAGATTAGTGATGAAATGGCAATACCATAATAAATTAAGTGAGGTGAAATATGCCCTTGCATTCCAGAGATCACAACAGCACTGCCCTATGCTCATCGAGGAATCCCAGTGAGCTACAAAAAATAGTTCTCAGAGCAGTGAAGCCCAAGCTGGTGAGCAGCAATCAGAAGGATAATTGAACTTCCCCTCTTTGTAGAGTGAGATACTAGACCCTCCAAGGAATAACCCTAAAAGCGGTCTGGAGTATCAGAGCCACCCATTATGCACGCACAAAAAAATAGTCTAAGGTGGCAAACTCATTTTAAAGAAATTGTGTTGATCAAGGACAGTGATATTTCTACCCAGGGCAGAGGGGAAAGGGTTCCACTTTCAGGATCTGTCAGAGAACACAATTTGTAAAATACAAGTGTGACTATACTCAATTTTTGTGAAGAATCGAAAAAGAATTTGGAACGTCAAATGCAACAGTCCTGGACTTTTGCTTGGTCGTATCACCACAGCCTTGGGATTGCTCTCCTTACATTCTGAGCTGTCAGCAAAGACAACACTCCTGTCAGACAGGCAGCCACCTCCCAACATGTAGAACAACTTCTTGATGGAAACATGCCTATTAAAGCAATTATGAGACTATTTTCTTACACAGTTTACTTACAATTTTCTGGATCTAACTTGCTGAAGACACACTGTCATGAGATTAGCTAACAGACCACTGCTTCTAAACCAAATGATGTATCATAAAGGCAAGACATTCCATTCTGTCTGTAATAACACGTACGATATCATAATCAATGTGGTTACCACATCATTTGGAATCTATTGCCACATGCTCAGATAATCCATTTTAGGAAGTTAATTCCCAACTTATTAAATCACAAGTTGCTAAGAAAGTAAAGTCCTAATATTTCTGTTTTGTAGATTACTGAGATCAAGGGATAATTTTTTTTGCCATACACTCTATCAAAATAAACAAATGCAGTAGAAATACAGAATTTCACAATAAATTCTAATATCATAACAGTTTAGTCTGTCTGTCTATAATACTTAATTCGCAATCTGATTGGCTGACAGAAACAACCAATCAGAGTGCAAATGCAGCATTTGGACAGGAGGTGGTGGCACAGCAGAGTGCCACCAAGATGGTGAGGACACAAGGGATGGAGCAGGGGGGCCAGGCCAGTGGAGCTGGCCTCACCCCCCCACTTTCTCCTTGAAGGTGGTGGTGATGGTGTGGGTGGAACAGCGGGGGTGGGGGCAACGCCAGCACAGATGGCCTTCCCCTCCCCCCCTGCCCTGCTCCCAGGAGGCAGTGGCAATGGAGTATACAGAGTGGGGAACGAGGCCAGCAAGCGCTTAATTTATTATGGTATTGCCATTTCATCACTAATCTACAAGAGGGACACCATTATTAAGCTAAAATTCATTTATATGGCAGGGATGAGCACTCTTAGGAACCCTGTAGACATGCAGGGAGGCTGTAATTACATCATTAAGCAGACTTGACTAATGGAGTCTGTTGGAGAGTGCTAATCAGAGTCCCTGTGCTTCAAAATGGTGGTGGTGGTAATTAAAGCTCGTTTGACAAGCTTTAGTTAAAGCCCCCACCATTGCCATTTTGTAACATAAGGACATTGATACATGAGACGCTGCAGGTGCTTTAATCAGAGGGTCTTGGAGACCCTCTAATTAAAGCACTCCCCCCGCTCCTCAGGACTGCCTGTAAAAACGCTCAGGGATATCAAGTTCTATTCTCCATGTGGCAAGTTCTCTAAATGCAACTATAGATTAATTAGTTTTGCATCATTTTCATTGTTTTCTTATTGACTGAAAACAGAATAGAAATGGCTGAATTGTATGAATCCTACAGCAGAGCACTGGACCGTGATGGAAATGGTGTCAGGCTATTAACCTGAATAGTACTGCCAAACAGCAGCACAGTCAGATACTAGTATGAACTAATGTAATGTCCATGTATAATTTTGGTTGGGAAATAGGTGCTTATCTATTATAGGATTCATATTTTCCTTAAAGGAAGAAGAGATGTATTTATTAGGGCTGTGCAAAAGTTTGGTCGCTGATTCAATTCGGCTAAGATTTGGTCCGATTCAATGGCTGAATCTCCAAATCTGCATCCAATCAGGAGACCCTTTAATCTCTCCAAATTGAATCAGAACCCTCTGAATTGATATGGAGAGATTTAGAAAGATTTGACAATTCACACATAGACACAGCTTTAAATGTTTTTTCTGCATACCTCAAGGTACCAGGCAGCTCATCAAGGCTGCAATGGTGGGGCAGATGGAGCATCCCACAAGAGCTCGGCAGCAGAATCGGAAGTGGTCCACCAGGGTCTGCCAGGGAGCGCACTAGGGGCCCCCCCACTCCCTCCGGCTCAG
Organism: Alligator mississippiensis; assembly: GCF_030867095.1. NCBI lineage: Eukaryota > Metazoa > Chordata > Crocodylia > Alligatoridae > Alligator > Alligator mississippiensis. Next base: position 280,703,589 of record NC_081826.1, read on the forward strand.
CGACTGGTGCCTTCTGAGTCTGGAGGGACACCCAGGGTCCCCCCATGGCCGATTGCTGAGCTGGGGTACTTCTGGTCCACTTCCAGGTTCGCTGCCACACTCCTGTGGGATGCTCCATCCACCCCACCATTGCAGCATTCATGAGCCATGCCTGGTACCTTGAGGTATGTAGAAAAAATATTTAAAGCTGTGTCTATGGTCAAATCACTGATTCTCTGAATCTGCATCGAATATTCAGATTTGGATTCGGCCAAATCAAATCAGGACAGTGATCCAAATCAACTAATCGAATCGCTGTCCCCCGATTCGGGCCAAATCCAAATCCAAATTGAATATGGCCTGTTTTACCCTACCCTAGTATTTTTATTACCTGCACTTTTCTATGAGTATGTATTTCCTTTCTTTTTCTTCTCCCTAGCAAAAATCCCCCTGGTCCTTTTTTTAACATGAATATCTGCTTAAACAGAATGCTCCTAAGTATATTTAGGATGCTTTAAAAAAAATCTCATAGCTAAGGTGCCATAAAGAATTAGAATTGTGCCCTTTCTCTGTCACTTAGTTCCTATACAGTACTGGGGCAAATCCCTTAATCCAAGCTCTTTGAAAGTCACCATTTGTGTATGTTTTTTGTTTTTTGAAGTGCCATTTGAGACATGTGGGTGTGGTTTGCAGAAAAACTAAACGCTCTTCAGTTGTAATTCAACAGGCACAGATATTTGAACTCATACAAAGTGTGATATAACAATAAGTGCTCCAGAAAGTCAGACCCTGGGCGATTAGGTGCCCAAAACTGGTGGTTATTTTTTTCCTGTGTATAGGAATCATAGAATCAAAGGAAAGTAAGACTGAAAGGGACCTCAGTAGGCCAACCCCCTTTTCAATGCAGGATTGCCCCTGATTAAACCATCCCAGCCAAGTGTTTATCTAATATGCTCTTAAAATTTCCCAAGGATGAACATTTCACAGCTTCTCTAAATAGTCTGTGTTGATGCTTAACCACCCTTGTAATGACAAAGTTCTTCCTAATATCCAGTCTAAATTTCTCTTGTTACAGTTTGAGTCAGTTTTTCATGTAGCCACAGAAAATATTACCATCTTCTTTATACCCGCTTTTTAGGTATTTGAAGACTGTTACCAATCCCCCCTCACTCTTCTCTTCTCCAGACTAAGCAGCAATATGCTTCTGTTTCTTGTTAGTACATAGGGATAAGACCACTGTTGGGGAGGAGGTAGGGAGTAGAAGGGACTAGACAATATATTCATTCTTATCTATGAAGTATTCAGATACTAAAGTGCTGAGCGCCACAGAAAACTTGAGACAGAAATGAATAATTCTGTATTCAAAGCCAGGTCAGAATGAATGCCTGGTGCTGCACAACAGTATGAGGATAAAACAAAATATTGCCTAATTGCTCATTCAGTGAATGGCAGCCACCCACTGGAAAAACTAGTGTGGAATCATGGAACTGCTATTGTCACAATACTTATGTACAGGGGAGTCAAATTAAGGTTGCATGGGCAGCCATAATTCTGATGTTTCCTAATTTGTTAATGTTTGGTTTAACATTCTCTTTTAATATAACTTTTTGCCTATAGCTACATATTGAATAGACAGCATTGGTCCAGATTCAGCTACACCCTTTGGCTATTTATCAGTTTATGGAAGATGGGCTCCAGGCTTCTGCTCCTCATTTAGCTTTAGCAATGAAAGGGCATGTGTAAATGAAACAGGGGCCCTAAATTGAAGTGGTGGGTTTTTAAAAACACCACTGCAATTTAGGGCTGATTAAAGCCCCCTGTTGTGCACACATCCCACTGACTTACCTGCCTCTCTGGCAGCGGGGAGAGGGGGGCAAGCTGCTGGTGGGCAGAGCGTTCCCTGATCTGGGGGAAAGGCTGATGTTTCCCTCCGCAGCAGCAGCGCCCCCCACCGCCTCACTCCCAGGTGGCACTCACCCACAGGCACCTGGCTCAGGTGATCCCAGGGAACACTGCAGCTGCAGAGGGAAGCACTGGGCCCCTGGGCAGCACAGGCAGGCTCTGTGGGGGGAAAAAATAGATCAGGCTCGCCACTTTTCTTGGCCAGAGCCTGCCTTCCCGGGCTGCTGCCAGGCTGCCTCCAGGGCTTCCTGCAGAGCCCCTGAGTTGCATGGTACCTGGTGCTTTGTTCTGTGGCTGTAGGCTGCCTGTGGCAGAGCACTGTTGGTGCCTGCCACTTTAAGGGCTGGAGCAAGCAGCAGCCATGTGCTTGAGTACAGTGGCCACTTTGAGACCCAGGATATATATAGGATGAAACAACAGTTTGCTGCTGGCAGCTGTAAGAGAGACATCAGCCAGTGGAGCTGAGGCTCAGGAACAGCTTGGAGGTTTATGGGCTGGGGCAATGAGGATGGATGAGGCTCCTGGTCCTGGGTATGACCTAAAACTGCACCCTGCTGGGGATGGGTGGCCTGGTGGGTCTCCTGGTGGTGTAGGAGCCCCCAAGAAATGCCAGGCCAGTTACCACCCCGGTGAAAGGCAGGTTGGGGCACCTTAATAACTCCAGCTCCCCCAACTGGGTGGGTTACGCCATAGTAGGGCCAAGAAGGCAGAACCACGCTAGAGAGAGTGGGCTAGATGCTCAGAAACCTAACTTGAGGCACCCTCGAATGGTCAATGCTGGGGCCAGGACCAAAAGGGTCAAAAGGGCTGGGAGCCCACCGCGAGAGATGCCCAGAGCTGGGGGCCTGCAGTTCCAACTGGCCTTGGAGGTGAGGCCAAAGTCCTGGGGGGCCACACCCAAGAGGGGGAATAGTACAGGGAGCTTGGCAGCCCAGAATGAGGGAAGAGTAGGCTGCCTGATGGGAAGGGATCTAGCTGGGGTCCAGCCTGGAGGGTTATGTGGCTCAGTGTGGGGTGGAGACATTAAGAACTGAGATGCCATCTGTGAGGCATGGGCTGTGGTGTAGGGAAGGTTTCAGAGATAATGCCCCATGACTTCAGGGCAGGAAATGGGCAGCCTTCTGCCTAATTAATACCATAATCATTTTCCATCAAGGCAAGAGAGTCAGGCAGTTGGTTCAGAAACAGGTGAGTGAGCCAACATCCAACTGGCCCTGGGAAGGCCCCCTGTTACATCACTGAATTTCCTACAGCAGCTGGAACTAATACTCAATACACCGCTGAGGCGTGCAAACACCGACGCCATTAAAACGGCACAAAAGCAATTAACCCACTGTAAAGTGCCGTGCACATATGTTCCTTATTTCGTCTACACATGGCCATAGCTTCTAGCCAGTGATTGCTGTACAGAGACACTCAGGAAAGAAAAATGCCATTGATGAGAGGTGGGTACATGACAGAGGAAAAACAGACACTGGGGTTTAATCTTGAGAGCTGCTAAGCATTCTCTGAAGATGCTGAACTCTGGATCAGGTCTTTATAGATCAGAGGAGGTAGCAAAAGGAGCTTGAAAGAAAATCTGAGAAATGAGAGCCAAGTTTGAATGGTCTTGGTTCCAGCTGCTGATATAGACTTCTCTCTCCTGGGCTGCTGCCTTCACCATTGAGAGAACATTATGGAGCTGGCTTAATAATTTGTCTGTTTTGTTCTGCTGTTGGCACTGGGGTTTTAGAAGAGGAAGAAAGGAAACATTAAGGGAAAGGCACCAGGAAGTGAGGAATAGTTTCTTCTTATTTTATTGCGGCAGCATCTAGAGGCCTCTAGCGGGATTTAGTCCCATCATACTAGAACTGTATCAGTATGCCAGAGAACAAAGATCCTGCCCTGAAAGGTCCTGCCTTTCAGATCCTGCTTTGAAAGGTGGGCAGTGTAATTGAAAAAGGAAATGCAATAGGACAGTGCAAGTAAACCATGGCAGGAAGGGGAGAGGTGATTTTTGCTGAGACCAGGTAAGATCAGCTGTGAGCACAGTTTGATAGCTCCAGGTCCCCTTTTTTTCTTTAATTATATTTATTATGAATTGGTATCAGCAACTCAAATTTCAGTGACAACTCAAAGGAGCAGAACAGCCACAAAACAGAAGGAGGAAGGGGAAAAAGTAGAGGAGTAGGGAAGAAAATTAACAGCAAATTTGAGAAGTTTACGTAGATGAGAGAGAGACCAGGACTGGGAGGTTAACAAGCAAGAGCAAATGGGGGGTATAAAGCAGAACAGGATGCCTGGCACAAAAAGGAACAAAACCTGACATCATAATTGTTTGTTAATGTGGGAGCATTTAGTTTACTTTTGCTCTGCACTCATAGTAAGAAGCACTGTGTCCAGAATGCCTTATAAATTAGTAAGTTAGATTCCCAAGGGTGACAAATTGATGCAAATATTTGCCCTAGGACTAAGAGGAAATAGTAGACAATGACAGCACAGATGTCCTTCATCACTTTTCTGATGACACAGCTAAATTTCCCTGGGCAAGCAATTGATAATCAGCCATTCGGTTGGCATGGAGTGCTTATGGAACAGCATGTAATATAGTCAGCCATTTGCACAAAAACATGTAAAGTAGAATACATTAATTAATAAAATATACTTGTCCACATGCAGCTGAAATATCATGGGCTGTATGCAGGATTGTTTTTTGTTTCTGCTTGTTTTTTGGTGATAGTTTTTGTTTTGCTAAGAAACAAGATTCATTGTGAGAACTCTTCTTAAATAATAAGCAGACAATTCATATAGTTTTAATGATTTTATTAAAAGTTCCTTTAAACTTCATTTATTTCATTCACTTATGCATTTTTGCTCTTTAACACACTGGAAATTTTTTTGGAACTTGCTGCATACAGTACAGTATAGTTGATGTTGGTAGTAAGTGATCCAATTCCACTTGTTCTCATAGATTTCAGTGTCCTTTTGGACTTCAGTTTATGAGTTGGACATGTATGTTTCTGGATCTAATGCGCTTTTGCTGAAAATACAAATCTCTGTATAAACAGGAGGCCTGCACAAAGCAGCTAGTTTTCGCTTCAGATTTGGATTCAGCCAATTTGGGGGACAGTGATTCAATTTGGTGATTTCCCCCCCTTCCTCTGCCCCTAGTACTTACCAGCTCGGAGTCGGCTGCAGCTCCGTGCTGCAACCACCAGGGACTGCCCGAGTTATCAAAGCTCTCCAAATCTATTCCAAAGATACAGAGAGCTTTGACTCGATTCGGACCTTTAATTGGTCCCCTGATTCTGTTCGGATTTAGAGATTCAGCCACCAAATTGGGCCGAATCTCCTCCAAATCAAATCACCACCCAAAGCTTCGCACAGCCCTAATAAGCAGTGGTTATTCACTGAAGACAAATGAAGCTGCCTTCATAAAATTGCATGTTCCAAGACAGGCGTTCTCTGGCTCCCAGCACCAGGTCATCCAGGCGTGGGGCCCGATCCCCAGAGTGTGATCTCCACATGTGGTACTGGGCAGAGGTGGTACAGAGCCCCAGAGCTCAAACTTGGCACACTGGGTCCAGACCAGCCCCATGCCCCTCATTTGGCCTGTGGGGCCAAAAGGCTGAGCACCTCTGCTGTATGTTTTACCCAGAGTATCAAAGAAAGCTCTTGATTGGCTCTTGTTTGGAAGTCCTGATTATGACTGTTTTGAAAATGCAAGTAGCCTTGCATACCTACATTTGCACCAGAGTCTGTGCAATTCCTCACCATCCCAGAGACCAGTTTTCCTTTGAGTGCTTGATATGCATGTGCATATGTTCCTCAGACACTATAGCTTAGAGACTTCTCTTAGCAGCACTTGTGTAATGTGGCCTAGCACCACCCTACTCCATGCCAAGATCATTAAGGACAGTACTAGGCTTCCTACTTCTCTGTTCCTCTCACGCACCTTGGTTTAGCAAAGATTGAGTAGTGTTTTGAGCTCGTGCTGTTTGCTGCCTACAGATTCCGAAAGCTCTTCTTTTGAAGAGGTGTTGTGGTTGCCTCTTTCTCTTCTTTTTTTCTAAAGAGAAGGAACAAAAATGTTCCCCTCATTTGGAACTGCATCACCTGCCTGTCCTGAGATGCCTTCCCAAAAATATATAAACTCTTCTTCTCTGCATCATTTTAGGACTTATCCTTCCATTCTTCAGTAAACCTCTTCCCTCTAAAGAAAAATCCTTGACTTTAGCTTCAAACCCATCTCCTTACCAACATGACTTCTCCTAGATCCATAAGATTCAAATTTTGTCCATCTTGCAGTGATGCCATGCCCACATACAGCATGTCTGCCAAGTGTCCATATTGCCATTTCTCACAGTCCTAGGAAATGCTCCATGTACAGGTTCTGATGTCCCACACTAGGAAGGAGGATGAGAGCAAATTCCAGCTTCCTGGGTACGTCTGTGGCATCTGTTTCCAATTCCTTGACTTGGAACTGTGCTGGGTACTGGGAATCCATGAGTACAGGTTCCTTGAGAAGATTTCCTGTCTCCTCAGTTTTGGAGAAGCTGGCAACAGGTTACAGGACAATACCAGTCCCTGAGAGGTACTCATCTCAGGTCTCCACAAGGAGCCCTGCTTCTCCATTGCCTCATCCTTCCTGCCCAAAGGCTTCAGAGCCTTGGATAGGTGACACTGAAACTTGCTGAAACTCCAGCACACATTCTCTGGCACCATCCTTTGGTTTTGTCAGTCATCCTCAGTCAGCACACCAGTAGTTCAAGACAAATGCCCTAGGCACTCCTCAGCATCACCTTGTCCTTTGAAAAGGAGTGCTGCCCTGGTTCTCGCACCATTTTCTACTCTGGCATTGAGATCCTCAGTCATGGTTTTCCCAGGCTGGGTGAGTGGCAGCTCTTTCAACCCAGTCTTTACCCAACCTCAGTACCCAACCTCAGTGGCTCCAGGTGATCTGGAAAATCATCTGTGGAACTAGTACCTTTTGCTTCTTTACTGGTACCACATGCAAGTCCACCAGTGCTTCCACCAGCTCTGCCCACAATTTCCCGCCCCCCCAGTTCCAGACTGAGACCCTCATGCAGCTGCCTACAAAGGGTGACTTTACAAAATCTTCATTTGGTTCCAGTATGAAGCACAGGTCTGTTTTCTCTTCAAGGGCCCTCACTAAGATAGTCCTGACCCCCAAACCAGCTCCCTTAGGTCTCATTGGTACCTGGTTCAGTGACTGCAAGGTTCCTATCTGGACTTCCCAATGTGGCTATTTGTGCCTAGGATTCATGGTCGATCACCTGTACTGGGGACAGGTCCTACTGCCTAGCATCTCACTCCTCCAGTCACCCTCCCAGATCCCTCTAAGTCACCACCTGTGCCTTCACTGGATTGAGAAAAGTCTCCAGATTCAGATTTCAGATGGAGTGATCCTCAGAGAAACAGCCCCTCCTCTTCTCCCTTTCTGGACGAGGCCATTATTCCTGTGGTCTCCCAACAAACTGATAACTTTAGGGGTTTAGAATGGCAGGGTCCTGCCTTGCATGCCATGACTACAGCAGTGGCCATGGGGCACCCCTCACAGCTGCAAGGATCAATGGGAAGTGGAGTTCTTCAGTACTAAGTCTGACGAAGTACTTCATACCCTAAAGGGCTCTAGGGCTACCTTTCTTGTACATTTGTCAGCCCTTGGGATGAATCACACATGCCCACCTATATTGGTCAGAAACACTTGCAACATTCTTCCTCCATTCCTTCTCTTTTGTACACTGGCCTTGAGACTCTCCCAGGGAATGCCAACAGTTCCACCAGAGCAAGCATTTTTCTGCTGGACCATCTGCCTCTTAGCATCCAGCCAAGTAAAATTTTTGGTGTTGCAGTCTTTGGTGCAATATTTGGTGTTCCCTCTAATCTCTTCTCCTCCCAACCCCCTTTTCCTTCAGTAACTGCGTGGCCTACTTTTTAGGGAATATTAGATACCATAACTGCTGGATACACCATCCAGTTCAATTTGATATCCACAGTAAATTCTCCATCCCCTAAAGAAAACAGCCTGCACTGCGCTTACTTCCCAGTTCTGAGAAGGATGTGGGGAGGATGCCCTATCTTAGACCTAAGAAAATTTAACAACTTCATTCTCCGGTTCAAGTTCAAGATAGTAACACTAGCTACCAACCCACTGCCACTACAGAGGAGGAATTTGTTTGCATCTCTGTTTCCAGGATGCCTACTTTCATTTGACTGTTCTGCAGGAAATATCTTCAGTTCACAGTAGGTCAAGATCCTCGCAGGAGCCCCAACAGACTGTACTATGATTCTTTTGGTGGTAGTTGTGAATCTAACATGGTATGGGTGGCAGTTCACCCCTGCTGGGACATTTTGGGCCCTTCTGAATAGGCACTGGAGAACCTAATCATTAGGGATTCTGTTTAAAAATCATCAATTCTGATTGGAAAAAAATCTCAAATTCTCTGATAAAAACGCCAAAATCCACAATTAAAATGGAACACCACTAATATATATATATGAGGTATCAATTTAACACAATGTTTTATTGATATATTTACAATATTAAAGCAATTTAGAAGCCTACCAGTGCCTTAATCACTATAATAAAATAAATTCTAAATACCTATCCAATTTGGTATTTGATTTGGGATTTTTATCATGGAAAATCAGATCTCCCTCTGCCTCCTTTGCTCACCAGGACACTCACTCCCAAGTCAGTCTCCCAGCTCTGCAGGTGCTCCTGATTCCTCAACCACAGCTCCCTGGCCCTGCTGGTGCCCCTCAGACCCCACCCACATCCCCCCCTGTCCTGCTGGTACCCCTCACTCCCTGCCCACAGCCCCCTGCCCCCCACAGCCCTGCCAGAATGGTCCCCCACCTGCCAGGGCTGTGGGACCAGAGACCTGGGTCCAGAATGGTCCCCCACCTGCCAGGGCTGTGGGACCAGAGACCTGGGTCCACTGCCCCTTACCCTCTGCAGCATCGTTTGAGTCCCAGCTTCTACCCGCAAAAGGCAGCGGCCACTGCAGCCCAAGCAGAGAGCAAAGCATGGAGCCTGGCTCCCCCTTCCCCTGCAGGCAGCACAGCCAGAGAGGAGCCCATAGCAGGGGAAGGGTGCAGGCTGCCCACTGTGAGCTCAGGCTCTCTGTCCTGCTGCCCTTCCTCCAGGGCCTCCGTAGTCTAGCGGGTGGGACCCAGCACTGCAGGGCAGAGCAGGGCCGGATGGAGAAGCTCCTTGCCATTGTGAGCCCCATGCCACCCTGGTGAGTTGTCCCCTGCCCGCCTGGCAGAGAGAGGGGCAAAACCCCGCACCCCCACCCCCATTGCTGCCGGGTGGGCAGGGGGCATCTCACCAGGGTGATACAGGGCTTGCAGAGGCAAGGAGCTTCCCCACCTAGCCCCAGTCTGACCAGGTCCTGCCCACTGGACCATGGAGGCCCCAGGAAGAGGGCAGCAGGACAGGGAGCCCAGGGTCCACAGCAAGCAGCCCCCAACCCTCACCATCCCATGAACAGATCTGGGGGGCATGTGCCCCCCCCCCCCGAATCCCTCCCAGGAGTGCACACATCAGCAGCAGGGAGCCAGCCCTACCTCCCTTCCTCCCCCACCCCCCACCCTGGATGAGCTTCCCATGGCTCCATCCTGCTCCCCACCGGAGCCCTGCTGCTACGCATTCCCTAAACCCCTCACACTGCCCAGCTGGGCAACAGTCCCAGCCCTGGCCTGACCCAACTCACTCTTTTCCTATGGGGGCCTCAAACCCCACCTCTCCTGCAGACTTACCTGTGGGAGCTGCTCTCCAGGGTGCTTGGTGGCCATGTATCTATACATGCATATGCTGCCCCTGCCTGAGTGCCCTCCTCCTGCTCCCCCCAGCACCCTGCAGGCTGGAACTCTGCAAAAAGTGGAAAATCTGCATATTTCTCTGTTAAAATGATAAATTGGTCTTTTTCTCAGTTAAAAGGGAAAATCCACATTTTTTCCATGGGAAACGGAAAGCCGGAATCCCTGCTCATCATATTGTAATCTCTTTATTCTCTAGGATGCTGCTTTTGATTAAATCAACATAACTCCAGAGTATAGACTAACATCACTGCAATTACTCTAGAATCTAGAGTTAAGTGGCCCTCCAGCCAAAAAAATTGCCCACCCCTGCTCTAGATATAAATCAATAAACCTAGAAAAAAATAGGGTCCTTTTTCCTTCTTTTGCTCTGTGTTTCATTTTGTTCTCCTATCTTTTAATTTGATTCAGAAAATAAATAATTAGACATCAGTAGCTCAAAGGGAATGAATGGTTACAATGTATTAGGTTTGTGTGTAAAACTGTATGTGCCATTATCTTCATGTGGCTGAGTCAAAGGAAGATATGTGATTAATTATTACTATTCCTACTACCGCTGAGTTAAGGATAATTTAAAAAAACAGTGTAGGGCAAAACCAGTGTTTATGTAAGTTCATTAACTTCAAAAGAGTTGCATCTACCTACCTCCACAAGAGAAGGCTGAGGGGGATCTTGTGGCAGTATACAAATTCATTGGAGGGGGGCATCAGGGAATAGGAGCTGCTCTGTTTACCAGAGGACCCCTTGGAATAACCAGACAATGGCCACAAGCTGATGCAGAGTACATTTAGGTTGGGCATCAGAAAGAACTTTTTCACAGTTAGGATCTCCAGAATCTGGAATGGACTTCCAAGGGAGGTAGTGCTCTCCCCTACCTTGGGGGTCTTCAAGAGGAGACTGGACAAGCTACTGGCTGGGGTCACATGACCCCAGCACTTCTTCCTGCCACTGGCAGCAGGTCAGACTCGATGATCCTTTGACACCCCTTCTGACCCTAGCATCTATGAATCGCTCAAGAATCTGGCCCTGTAACTGCAAGTATCTCTTATCAATGTAAGGAGCTTTTGGGCTCTGCCTTAAACCCAAGAAACAAGTGTTATTTGGTTAGAAATCCTATATATAAGTTTATAGTTCTCAGGTGGGTAAAATTTTAATTTAAGGAACTTAGATACCCATTCTTGTGCAGAGGCCACCCAGAGCTGATTGGTTAGTTATACTTTGCTACATGTGTACAAACACTTGCAGGTGAGCTGTACAATTTATGTTTGATGTCAGTGTTTCTCAGGTGGTAGAAAGTGATATGTATGCCAAGCATCCAGATTGGACTGAGTACCTGGAGGGAGAATAACTCAGAAGAGGTGGGTGACCTAAAGGACAGGATACTGATAGTTCCTGATAATAATCCTACTAGGGATTATTTAAAATGTAAACAAATACACCAAAGGAAGCAGTGAATGTCCCTAGGGTTATTTAAAATGAGACAAAAGCCTGACAATATGCTGCAGAGGACAGTCCTTCAGTGGTAGGCAAACAAATAAGATACCTATTCAGTTTTTACCAGCTTTAATTACATGACATAACCCAGGTGTAGTTCTCCTTTGTTAATCTCTTTCTGTACTAAGGTTACAATGAGATAATGAAAAATAAGAATAAATAAATAGATTACTGGACTTCCCAGATGTTGATCATATTGGAAGGGAACTCTGAATATGGCTGATATTTCTATATATTCTAGAAATTTAATCTTCAGTGCCTACTGCTGATCTGGGATTAGAATCTTCACTGCCCATAAAGGGGAAAGTGGGTGCTTAGTATTTAATATGGAGTATTTACATCAATACTCTGAACTCCTCATTGTGTGTGTCTTTCTGTTTTTTTCAGAGTATCTGCATGGCTAACTTTATCTATTATTCTTGCAATGGAGTAACATTAATTTCCTTTTGGTGTTCTGCTTCCTTTCTGACTTGGATTGCAGGTGGTGGGCAGGAGAATGGCAGAAGTGTTCAACCACATGTGGCCCAACAGGACAGAAGAAGCGAACTGTCCTTTGCATCCAAACTGTGGGATCTGATGAGCAGGCTTTGGCTGCTACTGAATGCCAGCATCTGCTTAAGCCAAAGATTCACGCTTCATGCAATAGAGATGTCCTATGCCCATCTGACTGGACAGTGAGCAACTGGACTGAGGTAAATGCATAGAGCTGATAGAACTAACACTTCTGTCTCACATCATCCTTTTCAAATTTCAGCATGAAAAATGTGAAGGCTCTGCTTTTCTACAGAAGGCACTCATAGGAAGATGGAAAAGGACAAAGTAGTATGCCGAATTTCCAAAGCTAAAGTTGAATCTATATAGCCAGCTACAGAACTTAAACAGCAGCCTGATCTAGACTTAGGTTCAAATTCTAGTTCTAAACTCAAATGTATCTGTACAATTGGCCATACCTTAATTCATAACCCAAAAATCTTACATTTGGGGCTTTAGAACCTGTATCATACCTGCAGGGATGTTAAACATGGGGGAGAAGAGGGCAGGTTGGTCAATAAAAAATCCAAAAATGGATTAAGACTTGATAAAGATGTGTTTATTTGAGGCCTGTCTCTACAATAAATAAATTATTTTGATCCGTGTTCTTATACCAGTCTCCCATTCAGACCTTGGTATCACTCCTTTATCAAACAGTAATTGTCATCTATGGTAGGTCAACTTTCAAGTGGAAGAGTAATAAATAACCCAGAGGCTTTACTTTTACACAAAGGTGGCCATACAGCATGTAGGCAGTCTCTTCTTCCAAAATCAGTCTGTGTCCAACACTTCTGTGCAGTTTTTAGTGAGCAACCTGTCTCAAAAATGAAGTCTAATAAGAGATCAAGGCAGAGAGCAAACCTTTATCCTCCCTGGCTGATAAGGATTACTGGAAAGAATCTTTCATGCTCCAAACCTAACAGTACCACACATCATCCCAGGACTGAACATTTTCTCATATGCTAAGAAAAAGAATATGGGAGACTGTGTGAGAAAATGTCACACGGTAGCTTCTGCTGTGTTAACAATAATTACACTTAAAATCCAACCAAGCCCTTGAGAAGCCTTCTATCCAAATCCAGTTCCAAATGTAATGCATTATTTCCCCTAAGCATTTAAGAAATATTTTTCATATTGTCCACACTTTACAAACAAAAAGCAACCTCCTTTCAAGGATCTGATTTACAGGAAAAAGCAACCTCCTTTCAAGGATCTGATTTACAGGAAAAAGTTGTGGCTTGTTCAGATTCTTCATGGAATTCCCAGAGCCTGGGCATGAGCCCCAATGTAGAACATACCTGAAAAAAATCTGCAGCAGTATATACAAGAAAGGATGAGATGCTAAGCACCAAATGATCCCTTGTCTCTTTCTCCCACTTTGCAATAACAGATTAACTCATTATGCTTCTTTTTACTCCATTTGTTTGTTAGGGCTGCCATATTGCAAATCTTTAAAGTAGTTGGTACAATAATATATAAGTACTTTTAATGGCAACTGGTGAACTGCAGAAAATGAGCTCATCAAAATTATTAGTTTTAAAATACTACAGTGTGTGTGTGTGTGTGTGTATACTGCTGCAGTATATATATCTGCTGGTCCTGTTTCTATTTAACAGGAAAATTTATCTGGTGTAGTGCTAATCTATAGAATGTCTTTGCACTTTTTAGCTATCTGCAAATTATAGGCTTGATCCTGCAAAATTCTCCACACCTGCATCTTCCAATTAAGTAAAAAAATGATCTAAGTTGATATTCAATTTAAAGATTAACTTGAATACCTGTGGAGGAGACAGCTGTTGGGTTATTGAGTGACCTGTGTAGAAATGTATGCATGTTTGACTCTCAAACTATTTCACTGGTCTACTAAGAAGTTTATTTTGTATTGTTTAGCTAGATAATACTCAATTGTTACAGCATAATAAAGAAATCAAACTTTTTTGTGATAATGGCAACAGCTGGATAGCAGATATTTTCCTCTGATCCAGGGCATCTTCACCAGCAAAATGCATGTCCCTTTCAGAACTTCCAAGGCTTATCTACAGAAGCTCCCTCCCTTCCCCTCCGCCTTAGCTCCCTGGTACATGTATGTTCTGGCACACACACGCACATGCGCACACACATGCATGCGCACACACATTCTGTAAAAATATGCTCCCTAATGAGTTTTGCAAATTTGACACAGATACTAATGATTAACTAATTGAATTCTAGGGCAGTTTAAATTCAGCTAATGTTGTTGACGTAGCATAGTATATCCAAACAGATTTGTAAAATCTTCAGTAATTGAACCACATTTTAGCTACCACTCCAGTTCTTCAGAGGCAAACATGTATTTCTGACTGCAACCACACTTAAAGAAAGCTATGTTAATACCTTGCCATAAAAAACAGGGGCTGTAATGGCTATGTTTTACTTACAACAACACCTTCTGATTGTGGCTAAAAATGTGAAAGAACAAGATGGACTTTGTCTGCTTCTTGCTTTTAGTAACTATCAACAACACTCTGATTATAGAGCATTTTTGGCTGATAACACTGTAAAAGATGGAAAATATACAGTCTGATGTAAGCCCAAAATAGACCTGAGGTTGAATTTGCATGTCTGGCAGCTAGAGAAATTAGTGTGTGTGCTAGTAAACTGAACACACTTAATTGGGCAATAATGAAAATGGAATACTGTGCGTCATTCTAAAATCCCTTGAGTTTATACCACAATTTAACAATGGAGATTCTCACAATGGAGATTTTCGGAGGTACTTAAGCAATTTGGATGCCCGTTTTCAGTTAGAATCCATGAATTTCATTGTCCGTTTCTTATTAAAACTCATGGGAATCCCAATTAAATCATAAAACTTTGAAAGCAACTGTCAAAATGCATAGGGCAGAATGGTGATAAAGTATAAGAAGGCTCAGATAAGACTGGCTTATTTCTTTCTTCAGATACAAAGAACATAATGTCAACAGTTGCCCTCTTCCTCGTAAACCAAAATCTTTTGCTAGCAACCTAAATGAACTCAAGGGAACAAGCCTAAACTGCTATAAAATGGCATACCTTGGGATCTGCTTAAGACCTCCCAGGTTCCTTATTGAGAAAGCAGTGATTAAGAAAAATGTTACATTCATGAAGTATTAACAGAAAGCTAATGAAATTCCATAAACGCAGCATCAGTTCTTCATAAATCCAAGCTGTAAGGCACGGAAGAAAAGCCAAAAGGGGTATACTGGGTAAATACATGTTGACAAGGAGAAAAGAATACAATCTGCCACAGATTTAAGGACTTTGTCCCTCTCCTATTTCTTTCTTCTTTTCCCATCACGGAGTAGTTGCAATAAAAGGCTCTAAGGGATGTGCTGCTGCTGCTTCTGCTTCTGGAGCTAGGATGTGTAGAGCTGCACAGGCCAAATTGAACCATACTGCAGGCCAGATCGAGGTCTAGATCTTGGATCCAGATGCCAGTTGAACAGCCTTGACCTAGTGGTTAGAGCATTGATCCAAGAAGTGAGAGACCTACTTTCTAGTTCTTTCTCCAACTGAGCAGTAACAAGCCTAACTCCAGTCCTCAGGCAAGCATGTTTAAACTTCATGAAGGTCCTCAGAGAGGCTCAACTAGTCTTTTCTTCTAAGTGAAACTATTCAAAAACATTTCTCTTATGAGAGAGACTACAAGGGCAGCCTGTAGGTGGCAAGCGACAGATCAGGGAGGGGACAGGCAGCACAGCAACAGATAGGGAGGAAGCAAAAAGCAGAGCAGGAGATGAGGCAGGGGCATAGGCTAAGCTAGGGAGCAGCAGGTATAGCAGTAGATCAAGAAGAGGAAGGGGTTTGGGTGGCAGTTGGCTAATTTGTGGCACACTTGTGGAAAAAGGTTGACCCACCCTACACTAGGGTATGGTGTCAGGATCCTTCTTTCTTGTTCATGTAATGGCCCCATGACTCTTGCAGTCTTCTCTGCATAGCACCACAGCTTCAGCATGAAGAGATGAGGTTGCCACCTGGCCAGAGTATTCTCCACCCTGGTACTTTGGCCATTCTTCTAGGACAGTGGTTTCCAAACTTTTTATAGTGAAGATCACTTTTTCAAAGTAAAGGACAACCCAGGATCTACTGTGCCCTGTCACCCCTTGCCCTGCCTCCCCGGGAACCCCCCCACCATGTGCCCTCAGACCACGGAGAGTCCCAGACCCAGCCAGGTTGGGCCCCATGCCACGTTGTCTGGCCACCAGGTGGGTGCAGCTCAATACAGCCGCAACACAGAAGTGGAATCGGTTCCAGCCTGGCCAGATCTGGGAAGATCTGGTCATTCAGGGGCACATCGGGGGGGCTCCTGTTGCTGGACACAGCCCAGTGGAGGCTCTAGAGGCCCGTGCCTCTCCCCTCAACTCTGTTCAGGACAAGATTTGGAAAGATTCAGACATAGACACAGCTTTAACTGTTTTTTCTACATACCTCTAGATACGAAGCAGCTTGTCAATGCTGCGATGCTGGGGTGCATGCGGTGTCCCACAGGAGTGTGGGAGGCTCCCCAGTGTGCTCAGCTTCAGACCCAGAAGTGGACCAGAAGCACTTCCAATCCACTTCTGGGTCTGCTGCGGAGCATGCAGGGGGACCCACTCATGCCTCCAGTACTTCTGGTTCACTTCCATGTTCACCACTGAGCACACAGGCCCCCTGCACTCCTGTGGGAGCTCCATCTACCCCAGCATCCCAGCATTCATGAGCCTCGCTGGTACCTCGAGGTATGTAAAAAAAACAAAACCCCCACTTTTAAAGCTGTGTCTATGTCCAAATCTCTGATTCTCTGAATCAGCATCGAATCTTCAGATTCAGCTGAATTGAATCGGGGATGGTGATTCAAATTAATGCATCGATTCGGGCCAAATCCAAAACCAAATCAAATGTAGCCCATTTTGCACACCCCTAATATATACCATGTGGGAAACCAATACCAATTTTTCCTTAGAAGCACTCTGTCATAGTAAAAAATCAAAATACTTGTTTCTAAGGGAAAACTTTGTCATTTTTAGAAGGATTCTGATTTTTATAAGAAGATACTTGTTTGATATTGATCTTTTTTTTTAGTATCTGAAGGAAGTTAAGTCTGAGAATTGGCTCTTTTTATCTTGCAGTGCACTGTTACTTGCGGTGGTGGGGTACGGACTCGTAACATTACTTGTGCTAAAAACAATGACGAGCCATGTGATATTTCAAAAAGACCAAATTCTAAGGCCCTGTGTGGACTCCAGCAATGTCCTGCTAGAAAGTTGATGATATCCCCACTAACACCCGAAAGAGGAAAGATCCTAATCAGAAAAACAGCTGGTAATCCCAGAAGAGGCCCACCAGGCAGAAAAACCATCCCTAAACCACGTCCAAGAGTCCAGGTGACAACAAAAGCACCTGAGACCAGAAGCACACTCACCCTGGCACCTACATCTGCCATTCCTGTCAACTCTTCTAAAGCCATGGACAACATGGAAATAAAAATTTCCCAGAACACTTCTACCAGATCAGATGATGATTATAATCCCCCCTCTGTGTTTAATGGGAGCAGCTCACACCAAAATAGCACTTTCTGTCCTATAAGTAATAGCTCAAAAAGTGAAAATATAAGGGATGCCAAAAATATCTCTAATACAAAACCAAGCACTACTTCAGAAGGGATCATGGTACCAAGAGGAGTGACCAGTCATTCCTTCTCATTTACTGGAAATCCAGAAGTTACTCCAGGCTATGATTACTTAACCGAGGAATCGGATGATACTGACTGGTCAGTAGGAGGAAGTGAAAAACCTACTGCCATTCCTGACACCATAAGCAACCCAGCAATCAAAACAGAGAGCACAAGACCAAAAGCCAGCTCCGATATAATAAAAAATGAGAGTCAAACCCCCAAAGTCTCACCAACATTTATTCAATATGAATCTTCTATACCATCTTCCAGCAGCATAGTAGCAGAAACAATGGCACCTTTAACAACAGCAAACCCCCGAAACATCAGTGTACAGATAGATACACCTGTTACAAATATGGCCCCCACAGAAGGATCTGTCACAATAAAGCCAACAGTGTTTAGTGACATATTAAGGAAACAGAATAATAATAGAATGGAAATGGAACACACTGACAAGATAACTTACAGTCAGAGTACAAGATCTCCAAGTCCTGGAGGTGCGCCAAAGAATCAAAGTATAATTTCAGAGGAAATTTGTCCAGATACTACAGAACTAGACCATCCAACAGTGTCCAACGGATTGGGGAGTGGTAGCTACTGGATTGTGGGGAACTGGAGTGAGGTAAGCATTTTTTAAAAAAACAACCCAAAAACCTCAGCAAATTGGTCTGAAAACAGCACGTATAATGGCCAAAGAAATATAAATTCTTGATTTAATTCAGAATTCTTTGAAATGAGGGCCATGAATCTGAATTAAATATGAGTCATGCCATAAGAAAAATGGAGAATATGCTTAAGTTGCTAATGTATGCTAAAAGTGCTCCACTAACAAGACAGGACACCAGAAAATGAACCTAATATTTGGCTGAATCAGCAAAACTGTTGTAAGTCTCATGAACATGTGATTAGAACCAAACCAGTTTGGGTTTTTCACATACAGGGGGAAAGTATCCTCTTAGGTGAATCCTGAATAAGTTAATGTTCACTAAGGAGTGCCGAGGAAGCAGGTCAAAGTTACAAAGTGCAATGAGCTGTTTGTATTTCTTTATCTTACACTTAGCATGAGATATCTGTAGAGGCTCCATAATATTGCAGTCTATGCTCATAAATTAATTCCCTCTGAGCATCTTTCATTGTCTAGCTGAGTTCATGCATATATTTTAACTGTTGTCGGATGAAGCACATTTACTCCATTATTCAAATACATTCTTCAGTGTGTTGATACAATAGATGATTGTGATAGTGTTGCTATTTCACCTCCCCACCAGGAATGATCTATGCTACTGACAGTAGTGTATCCTAATCCCAAACTCATCCTGCTTAGTTACACAGATGTAAACCTAAAGTATTACAAGGTTAGTCCAGATTTACACTGCAGTAATTAGGAATAGAACTTGGACTGACCACTGTATCTAGCAAATGAATGGTTACACGGACTTCTATGCTGTCTTTTTAAATAATTTAATTGATAACACTTTGGAATTGGAAAGGAGTTGAAAAGGTTGTCTGTGTACATGTGCCTGTGGCTGTGGGTGTGAATGTCTGCTGGCATATAAATCAGAGCTGTATCTTAATTGGCTACTAGTATAAAACATCTAATTTACTTCTGAACATGGTAAGAATGGGAGGTTAGGGATATAAGTAGTGTTAATCTATTTGTCTTGTTATTAACCCTCATCTTCACAGACAGAAAGAGGCAGTTACCTTTCACCTGTGTTAATCATGGAACCAAAAGTGATAATTTAATGTCCAACAATAGCAAAAATGGATGAGTCAAAAAGTTTAACATTCTGTAATAGTCACCTGAATTCAACAACAGGCAATGGCTTGCTTTGTGAATCTATTAAGAGTCCATTTGCAGTTCGTGCCAAATTGTCAAGAGTGATTGCACGACGCAAGTAATGACTCACCGTGAGTTTGAAAACTCATTCAAGACCATTGTCAAGAAACTAATAACAGCACTTTGAAGGTATTTCAGCTGGTAAATAGTGTGTGGCCCAGATTGCACAGCTTCTTGCACAACAGAAAATTGTATTGTTATGGAAGAGCTGTATACCATCCCTGCTTATCTCACTATAATTCCACATGCTAAATAACAGAGAGAGGGGAACAGCTGTCTATGAATGGGCATTCAGGTTTTGCCTTTCTTGCTCATTGCTGAATGCTTTGTTCTAATGGAAAATTTCTGCTTCCTGCACTCCAGCGTGTTTGGACACACTGCTTAAATGTAAACAGCATGCAGAAGCAATGTAGATTGCTAGTGTCAATTGTCAGTGGCCTCTGAAATCTGTTTACTGTTCGTTTGACATCACCGTTGATTTCCTTCATCCATCTCTAAGGTCAGTTGTTCTGGTTCAAAAAATAGATCACTTTATAGCCATTTTGATGAGCTCTAGGATTATTATTATCCTGGAGGTCAGGACTGAGGAGTGGCTGTCTCATTCAAGCAGAAATGCTAAATATATATATATCATCAGCAAGGTTCCAATGAGAGTATTTATATTTATTTCCATCCCATTTTTCTCTGAAAATACTTTTATTTGTATGCAAACAGGAACAAGGATTATTCTTTTTTTTCACCAAGAAATGTCAGCGTTTTCCAAGATGCCTGAAATTAGCCATTTACAAAAGTTAGTCCTTCAACAAGCCTTATTTTCACAGGTGCTGGTCTCCCACCTCTCACTGACTGTTGTAAGGCATAAAATGGATACAGTTCAGGCAGCCAAATGTCAAAGCTTTAACTTATGGTTTGTTGTGCTTCAGTCTTGATGAAGAAGGAACCTCGTAGGGCAGTCAGGAAGTGGACCTGTCTCCATTTCATTCAGCACTGGCTTTCTGAAAGGTACAACTTCAGGGTCAAAGAAGCGTAGGGCTGGAACAGACCTCAGGAAATCATCTAGTCAAACCATGTTGCACTGAGACAGGGCGCATGTACACAAGATGCTTACTGCACATTAACCTAATAATTCTGTGCAGTAGTACAGCAGTTAAAAACTGTGCTAATAGCCTACTGCTCAGTGTTTTTAAGCTAATGTGCACTAAGTGTCACAAAATAATTGTGCTCCGGTGCTACTGCACGGTAACTCTAATGACTGCCCATTTAGTTAATACTTCATTAAACAAGTACTAAACTAAATGGGCAGTAATTTAGGCACATTTATGAACATGTAGATGTGCCCACAGTGTCAAGAATATTTAGGCCAGTGGTTCTCAATAGAGGTGCACCGATACATAGGTCCAATATCAGCTCAGCACTGATATAAAGAAAATTGACTGTATTGGAAATCAGCTTTTTTTGCCTAATGTGGCCAATAAATGCCCCGTGCACATGTGCAGCCATAGTGCAGCATGTAGGCAGCGAGAAGCACAGCCCGGCATCTTGGAGAGCTGCGTCCAGCTGGTTAGTCTGTTGTGATAGAAGTGAAGGGGTGGAGGAGGGAAGGGGGCTGTGCTGAGCTGAGCTCAGGGTAGGCAGTGGTGGCACTGGGAGGGAGGGTTGGGGGGTCGACAGTGAACTTTGGGGTGGCTGCAGTCCCCCTCCCCCTTGTAGCTCCCCACCCACCACTGCTGCCACCCGCCCTGAGCACAGCCCAGCCCAGCCTCCGCTGAGAAGAACCTGATGCAGCCCCGGCCTCAGTCTGCAATGGCAGCCCGCTCTGCCTTGCACAGATCCGCGCAGGGCCTCCTGGGGTGTGTGCAGCAGCAGAAGCCCTACCCCCTGCACCTCCCAGATGAGCCACGGCTCTGTTCTGAGCCCCACCCTGCCCCAGCTGGGCAGTGCCTGCCCCAGCCCCTGTCCCAGCTCCATTCCCTCCCTTATCATGGGGGCCTCGATCTGCCCCGCAACACCCCTTCCCTTCCCCCTCCCCTTCCACTGCAACAGCCTTACAAGCCAGACACTGCTCTTGAAGCTGCCGGGCTGCGTATCGGAAATCAGATTGGTATTGGCCGATATGCCTCCTTAAAATCAGCTATTGGTATCAGCCCCAAAAATCTCTATTGGTGCACCTCTACTTCTCAACCTTTTTAGACTCAAAGTACTCCTCAGCAGACTCAAGGCATCCCTTGATAGACTTAAAGTGCACCTCAGAAAATGCCAGCTCTTCACTTTGTTCTTATTTTTTTACTATAAATACTAGAGCAATTATTCTGTTGCAAAGAACTCAGAAACACCTCATCAGGGCAGAATGATTTTAGCATTCTCCTATTTGAAATCTCTGTGTTTATCTTGTGAATCATGTTTGCATGCCTAACGGAGCTAACAATGTATGGCACCTTACAGCAACCTTGACAGGATCTCAAGGCACCTCAGGGTGCCACAACACCCTGATTGAGAATCACTGATTTTGACCATCCTGGATAGCGAGTAATTGTTCTCCTTTATAACAAAGTTTTATCTATTGGAAGACTTGTATATCTCACCATAGTTTTCTCTTTCCTACAGCAAACAAAACCATTTCTTTCAATCTGTCCTTATAGGTCATGTTTTCTGTTACATCCAAGATTTTGGTTCCAAGCAGGCAGTACACCTCCCAGGATGGTTAGATTGGTAGATGAGTGCCTCTGCCCCTCCCTCACAAAACAGTATCTAATCAGCATCCCCCTTCATTCTCCCATCTGGGGAGTAGTGCCTTTCTGATGGGGAATGTGGACTTATGCCTTTCGAGAACTACACTCAATGTCATTTCACAAAGGATACCAAACATTTCCAGCCAGTAAAGGCTTTTGGCCCGTATCTGAATCTGTTTTCTTTAAAATGGCCCCCCTCTTTATGTTTGGTTTACTCAGTACTGTCAAAATACTGTTCAGTACATTGTGTCTTCTGTTCTAATTCTTATTTATCTCCTTTGGTTAGTGGCAGCATTAACAAAGGAAAAGGAAATCAAGTGAAGAATAGGCATATTGACATCTCACCCAAGAAAAATAGGAAAAAGTTGGCTGATCAAAGACTGAATTATAAGAAAGGGAAGCAGAACAGCTGATAAAAATTAGTATTGGCTCATTAAGTAGAAAAAGTCTGCCAAGGAAAAACAGTTCATATTATAAATCAGAAAGATGTTCCTTGTCATGTTCCTAACTAAGCAAAAGAATACTACTTAATGCTAAGTGGGAAGGCTTGGCAAAACTTGTAATCTGCCTCCCGAGCTTTGGGAATATGGGCTGGTCATTGCACAGTCAGACCTGAGGAGAAGTGATTGAAAAAAGGGATCTCATTTAATGATACATGAGAGAGAAAAATTGGGAACCTCAAATCTAGGGCAGAAGATCTCAGACTACAGAGATCTGTGACTGCTGTGAGTTGCTCTTCAGTGGTGCTTATTAGTGCACAGTAGATACTTTGGTCCATGCCAGTCTCTCAGTACTACTTTTTGTTAATTGGTCTCTGCCATCAGACAGTCACTTCAAATTTTATGCAGTTCCTGCTTTCTTTCATTTCCTCTTGTCATGGTCGTTAAATGACTTATCAACTGTGGTACTAACATCACCCTTTCATCGCTCAATTGTGCAGTGTTCTACCACCTGCGGTCTGGGGGCTTTTTGGAGACACGTGGAATGTAGCAGTAAGAATGAGTCTGACTGTCAACATGTTAAAAAACCTGACCCTGCAAGAAGATGTTATCTCCGCCCATGTGCTAACTGGAAAACAGGAAACTGGAGTAAGGTAACATCATCCAGCACTATGTACATTAGCAGTAAGTTCACTGACTTCAAAGATGAGGTATTTACATTTAGACTTAAAACAACAATTTACTGACTGATTGCACACATGATTCCCAGCTACCCCTTCTGCATTAATTTGCAGATTTCCTGGATAACGTATTTATGGAAAATTTCATTCTGTTTGTGTGGTCTGCCTAATCTTTGCTGAACACATCTGTTATAAATTCTGTTCTCTCTTATTTGTGAGTTTGGGGGTTATGGTCATTAAATCTTGCATTTCAAGATATGAGCAATAATAGCAATATCATCAGGAACCCTACAGCAAGACTCCTACATGGTGTTATGTATGGTTCCTCTCACTTTTCTTGTGACTGTAAGGACATTTCCCAACTACAGTACCAACATTAAAACTTTGCTATCAAGCTGTCATGGGCCTGAACTAACACCCATCAAAGTCATAGTAGTCAGTTAAAGGAGACACTGAAGCATGGCCTAAAACAATCTTGTAAGCTTGCAGCCTGAACCCCAGAGAAATCCCTGCCTTACTTCAAAAACTGAAGGAAAATACAGTTAAAAGGCTGCCCGTGACTGCTGTTATAGGGTCACATGCCCTCCACATTACATGCACACTTTCTTGTCATGATACTCAAGACTCTTCAAGGTTATAAGAAAATGAAAATAACTAGATTTGAGGCCTTCCTTCCCCCAATATAAAATGCGTAAATATAGGGTGACACATCATCCTACATCGCTGTAGCGACACATTATATCACCATACAACATGCTACAGCGATGTAGCGATCACATGAGTCTACACATGACCGGCAGCTACTTCGCCATAGCAGTGTGCTCCCACATTTTAGCACGCTGCTATGGTGAACTAGCCTCTAAAACTAACTGTGCACTGTGTGCATGGCACAGTACAGGCAGTTACTGCGCCATGCTTTAGTACTTCCAATCCAAAAAGGAGTACTAAAGCACAATGCAGTAACAATGTCATTGTAAGGCAATTTATAGACACGCCCATAAGGCCTGAAAGATGGTGTTTTGTTAAAGCTGCGTATTTTTTTGTTTCAAATCACTGATAAAATGCTTTTCTAAATGCCATACTGTTACCAAAGTGCTAACAGAACATTGAATCATAAATACAGTAATATTGTTTCAATAGTGGAGAAGAAAAGCAGGTCTTGGGAATGCTGTATATTCTGTTCTGTAGGAAATGACATTGCCAGTGACGTAAAGGCAGATTCATAGTCAGAGAGATCTCCAGAAAGGTTGACTCACTATTGTTAATGCAATTGTATCATACCAAGAAGCCTTTTAATATATGATTTGTATAGGAAATCCCATGATAGGCCAATGAACCACTTAATTTCACTTGAACCTCAAAATAAGGTTTAGCTAGAGAACTATGCGATGCCTAGACCTACTGAAAATCCTTTGGACAATGATGAATCTTGCCTCGCTTTCCTCCAAAAAAATTACTTCCTTTACAAGTGAACAATGGCTGTACCACAGCCATTGATTTTAATTATAAAATACTGTGGACAATGGGTAGGTCAGAGAAGAGTCCGACTATGTGCCTAAAGTGAGTTAAAAGCTTGTTTGAATTAGATCCTTATCATGTTAGATCCTTATCATCCCAGGAATATATTTTTGTTTGCTGATGTAAATTTTTTACAAGCAGTTGTGATGGTTTTTACTATTTGTTATTATAGATGTTTATACTAACAATCCAGCAACATGCCCATCACAGAAGTATTATTGTACTGTACTGCTTTCCTGTCTAAGGAAGATGATGACTGGTTGCTATTATCTGAATGAAATACTTTCTTTGATTAAAGAAGAATGCATATCATTTTGAGAAATGAACCTTCATGTTGCTAGAAGCTTAATACAATATATTAGGTAGCCTGAGCTTCCACCAATTTGGGAGCTGAGGGAACTCAGTACCTTTTAAAAACCAACTCTAACGGCACAGGAACAAGTATATACAAAAATACAGAGCACTGTTCCATTCTGCCTTTGAGAATGACCAATGTTACTAGGTATTTTAGAGGAAGATGCAAAATTCCAATGATACCGTGTTTTTTTTCTACCTTCTGGTAGAAGTTTCCTTCAAATAGGGCTGGGTAATTTTTCCCAGCAAATAATTTGTTTGCTAAAAGACACAGTTTTAGTCCTCTTTTGAGTTTTTTGGGGTTGAATACACCAAATATTTTCAGCTTGAATAAAACTTGAAATGCCTCCAAACAGGGGTCAGTAAGACTAAAGTTAACATGCGACTGGGGATGCTCCAACAATTCAAACACCATGTATGAATGTGGAGGACACTTTCAGACTACAGACCACCCTGCCCATGTGGACAGGAACCATGCATCAGTGAGGACCTCACTAAGGTTACAGATCAAACAATAGTATTTGCCAATTTCTGGACCCAGATTTGAACATGGTGACAGGATATGGGAAGATGCAGCAGCTTGAAAAAAATATGGGTCCTGAAGGTTAAATTAACAGAAACACAGGTGGATCCAGGAGCAGAATGAGAGGGTACAGCTGCACTCCCTTCTGCTGTGCAGTACACGTGCAGTGGGTCTCTGAGCTCCAGCTGGTCAGCATAGACTCTAGCTGGAGCTCCATGGGCCTGAGCTCTTTGAGCTCACCTCCTTCCTGCTGAATTAGGGGCTGAGAAAAGGTAGGAGGTGAACAGCAGTTGTGCTGATGCCCTGGGCTCCAGAGCTGCACACCAACCGAATTGTGAGCTCACGCAACTCACTGAGCATGCAGTGTACAGCCAAAGCGGGGTGTGACTATACCACTGCCCCTGCCTAGATCCACTCCTGCACAGAAATAATGATGGCAGCATTGGCCAACCTTTATACAGAAAGCGAATGATTAGAGCACTCACCCAGGCTGTGGGAGGTTCAGACTAATTTCTTTCCACTGCCTGAGGGGATTTGAACCTGTATCAGAGAAGGGCCCTGCCAAGCAGGCTGTTGGGTGGACCAGCAGTCTTTCCTCTTGGTGTTGTTCCTTTTCTCACAAATATATTAGAAGAATGATTTGAACCAAGATCACCCTAAGCATCTCTCAGCCTAGAGCATATTCTGACCACCCACCTGTTTTGTATTCGGAGGTGGAGCTCCCTCAATAGGACCTTATTTGAGCTGATTCATGTTGGATAAAATATTTAATAGTTATTGAGACAAGGAATGAGAGAGGACTCAAGAGCCAGAATGCCTCTAATGCAGTGGTTAAGAAGAAACATGATAATATCTTCTTCTGGCAGTTCTGTGAATTTACCTTTATTTTCCCTTATATGGAACATTTCTCTCAATATGAGACAAAATCTTGGGTTTTGTTTGTATTTCAGTTCAATCTCACCTTCAATTGTCTGTCCTCCCCCCCTCCCCCCCAAAAAAAAATTCAATTCGGTTTCTGAACTAAAAAGAAAAAAATCTATTATTCACACAGCCTTCCCACAATACCCTGATTGGCAATTAGCTTATTTCTTCCTTACAACACAAAGATACTTTAAAATATGCTTGCTTGAGCATCTGTTTTTTATTATCTATGACTCCCTTTTGCCGTGACCCTTTTGGAATCAGCTATTAATAATCATGGTGCATTCAGATTTGCTCTGATGAGTAATATGATTTTTCACCCTAATTGTTCCAAAGATAAACAGGAAATTTCAGTCATGTCGCACAAAACAAACAGGCTGTGCTTGTTGTGATCCCCCACAAATGTGGAAATGACAGGCTGTCAGAGTTCCTTCATCTAAAAGATGTGCTCCTTTCTGTTCCGTGTACAGTGCTCTACAAATTGTGGTGGTGGTTTCAGGACCCGTGATATTCAGTGCACAGATGTTCATGATAAGCGAGTTCTAAGGCCTTTTCATTGCCAATTAGTAGGACATAAACCACAGCTGAACATCCGTTGTAATACAGAGCCCTGCATGGAGTGGCGTGCGGAGCCCTGGAATGAGGTATTGTCCTATAAAACAAGCTGTTCAAATGAACAATTAACTGTCAATTACTAAATGACTGTTATGTCTCCTGCTATTATGTGAATTTACCCTCCAAGGAAGACATTGCAATTGCTAATCACAGGCTCTGAGGTCCCTGTTTGTGATCCCACAATACTTAGGATAGAAATAATCCATCCCCAAGCCACTCATAGGGCTGCATACCATATATAGCCAAGCCTGTAAATGTCCATGCCATGAATTTGAACAGCAAAAGCTGTTTTCATAAGGATTTGTTTGAACTACAGTATTACTCCAGAAAATGGTTACTAGTTGAGCTTATTTCCTCCTGCTGCCATTCTGCGTTATCTTCCTGCTACAACCAATTTAGATTTTTTCTTCAAAATTAAAGCTGGGATTTTCAAATGTGTCTAACGATGATTATACCTGAAGGGCAATTATAGACAGGATGGAAATATGCTATTCTCTATGGCCACAGCAGACAGGAGTAGACGCAATAGACTCAAGCTGCATCAGGGGAAATTTAGTTTGGAGATTAGGGAGAACTTTCTGACTCAGAATGGTCAAGCTTTGGAACAGGCTACATAGCTAAGTTGCAGACTTTCCATCCCTGAAAACGGTCAAGAGCAGGTTAGACAGACAATTAGTTGAGATGGTTTGGTCAGGAACAGTCCTGACGTGAGCAGGGGGATGGACTAGATGACCTTATGAAGTACTTTCCAGCCCTGCTTTCCTATGATCCTAAGACACTTCTGTACCTAAATTCTACTGAAATTCAATGAAGGATTATCATCTAATTTCCTTTGTTCTATGGAAAATCCAAGCCTAAAATGCTAGCTGGACTGAAGGTGTTTCATTTTGGCTTTATAAAATTTCATTTGCTGGGCTTCAGTTTTGCGTACCAAATCCAGAGTGCAGGATGGACAGAGATTCTGTTCTGTTTAAACCACCAAAGCGTGGGGAATAGGAATTGCCCAAAAGTTTCCAACATTGTCTTTTTTCTATTTAAGATGGCTTGTAAAGTTCATTGCACCTCCATGTCTGCATTTTTCATGCTGAAAAAATTATATGGCTCATCACTCCCTAAAATCTGATTTAAGGGTAATATTCTGTTCTATTTAGCATGTGTGTCAATGCTGATGCTGTTCACCTTGTAGGGAGAGCAGCTCTCTTTATAGAAAGCAGCTCATCAAAAATTCCATGAAAATCAAGAGCAAAATGTTATCCAACGTATTTCTGCCTCTGTTTACTTATAAAAGCAGGTACAATTTTTTTTTTAATCATAGTTTGTCTTTGTTGCTTTTTATTTCCATTTTATAGCTAGCTTGTTAGTATATGCTAGATAAATTTTCATATGCCTAACTGTCTCATGAAAGTGGGCCCTTGCATCTCATACATTTGTCCCAGTAAGCAATAATTTCATATGAAAGTCCTGCAAAATCCTGCAAATCCCATGTAAAAACCATGACTTACTTTCTAACTTGTGCTATAAAAGTCATCCATGCCATACCAAATCTGAGTACTCTTATATAACTTCTACTATACATGTGAGGGGTGATCTTTTTACTGCTATTCTGTCTAGTATTCCTTATTCCTCTTTCCTGGCTTTTTGTCAGTATGAATGAGAATCATTAACATGGCTATCGTCATCTTTTGGTCATCAGATCTCATGCCTGTACTAAGCTGCCCTTGCTAATATCACATGAAATATTTCAAAAGAATGCTCTTGTTACCTTTTCAATGATCCTACATTTATAAAATCAATGTTTCTTGCTTTTCACTTCATTTTGTGTTGGGACCCAAAACTACTTTCTTTCTACTTTTTTTTGCACACAATTTTACCTTAGTGTTCAAGAACATGCGGTGGAGGCTGGCAAGAAAGACATGTTTACTGCCCAGTTGAGGACTACTGTGACTGGATGAAAAGGCCCAACTCCACTGCGCCTTGCAGAGAGCAACCTTGTACACAGTGGGTTAACGGGACGTGGAATTCAGTAAGATTCAATTCTTGCCCTTTTGGCTTATGATTCATATGCAACAATATATAATAGCATCTACCACAAAAAAAATCATCCACTTTAGACACAGAGCATGGGTTTGACTAATTTTAGCTCCAATTTCAAAAACTGTATCTGATGCAGAGGAACATAAAGGAAATTGCTAATAATTTTGTCTGACTCAGTCATCCTTGTTCACATTAAAACCAATGGCTGAACTCCAAGAGTGAGGCCCTAGTCAATGAATTACAGAATCACAGAGCTGGCAAGGGAATCCAGGCTTTCTTAGGATGGAAACAGTCATAACATTTGAAACATTTCCAAGTGTAAAAGGCTTGGGAACATTTTAAAAATGTACCATTTCAGCTACTCGACCCATATACAGCCCCTGTCATGCCCCTGCCCCAGGCCAAAGCACTTCAAAATCAGCGTTGCTGTGTGCAGCAACATGCTTCCCAGCTAGGGACATAACAGGGGGTTGCAGCAACATGTGGTGGTGGAGCAGAGAGAGTGCAGCTCCACAACCCACATCTCCTGGCATTGTGGTCCTTCCCACCCCCCATAGGAAAAGAAGAGAGGAGCAGGTCAACTTAATAAATGCTCTCCTCGCTCCTTGAAAGCCCCCTTCTGGGATGAAGAAATGTGGAGATTGGAGGGCTGGAACCCCAGGTCTGGTGGGGAAGACACTGGAGACTTGCAGCAGGTGTCTTGCACTGGGAATGGACTGTGGGTCTCCTCCCTATGGCAGGGCTTTAGCAGCACCACTCCCAGTGCTTTACAGGGGAGCAGCAGTGGCCAAGATGCTGGAAGACCATGAAGCGGGTGGAGAGCATTGTACTGTGGGATGCTAGAGGACTGAGGAACCCATGTAAACATCACGTAGAACAAAATGGCATGAAATAATCGTTGCTCCCTGCAGATATATTTTTGTCAGGCTTGGGAGCATTTTTATCCCACATGTGCATCTATGCTAGAGCCGTTTGAAACATTTTAAAGGCATTTCAGAGCTGTTCAAAACGCTTGACATCTTATGTCTGTCCACACACCCCTTGGGAGGCAAAACTGAGCCCTTTTTTAATCATTCACAGTATTCATGAGATACAGTATCCCTGGCAAGCTAGTTCCTAGAGCACAGGTGGGCAAAATGGTGGTTCTAGCCAGTGGTTGGACTCCATTTCCCCACAGCCCCTGCACATGACACTTTCCATGGAAAACCCAGTAGTGGCGGTGTCCTGAGAGCCCAGAGCCAGGGTTTCCATGGAGACTGGCCCAGCAGCACTGGCAGGGCATGCAGCTGGGCAGGGAGCTGCTCCAGCACATGGGCTCGGATCTTGCACTGGCAACAACTTGGTCCAGAGCCGGGGCAGAGCCGTGATCTGCTGCCTGCACACCTCTGCCCAGCATCTTAAACATCCCCAAGGAAATAGCTATTAAGTAAAGGAAATTCATTTTTAATTATCTGTTCAGGGATTTTTTTTCTTTTCAGTCTATTCTTAATCACATGAAATTTACTGTAGAAGAAAGCTGCAAGGATATAGGAGTAAGTTTAAGTATGTTCAGTTAGGCATAGAGGTTCAGGTAATGTTTCAAGATAATAACAAAGCATCTGTTGTATAAACATACCATGCAATACAGTATTGCAGGTAATTTAAAATAAAAAAATCTGGAAATCAGTTAACAAGAAATTTGATACATTACTTTATTTACAGAAGGCAACCAGGAGGTAAAAATACTGTATTCTATAAAGGATTTAACTCCAATATCTGAAGATGACACTGAGCTCTATTGGAAACTGAAAGTGTGGGGAGTACTATAAAATTAATTGCATTTCATATCAAAATAAATATCCCAGGAGTACTGTACTGACTGTATTATTATTATTTTATTCAATATAAGCTCAATTTTAATGATTTATCTGAAGCTGTCTCAGAATAACTACATTCTTGTTTGTAGACTTCATATATCTCTGTAAGGTTCAGGGAAACAAGATTAGAAGGTAATTTTCTGGATTTATGATTTCTCTTGCCAACTACTTCGCATTCAGAAGGGAAAATAAATTCTAATATCCACCAAATGCACACAAAACTTGATGAATGAAGAGGTAAGGACCGTAACACCCCCAAACTGTATTGAAAATTGTAGTAAAAAAATATTTCTCTCCATTGGCACCTGTATGCAGGCAGCACAAGCATCTGGGTTGCTTTTTCCTTGAGCAAACATTTGGTGGCATTTTAAATATCACCAAGGAAAGAAGCACCTCACTGAGCTTTTTCCAAACTTTATGGTCAGGCCTTTCTACAGTGAGGTGAGCAGTCAGTAGGATATAGTTACATTTACATAACTGTTGGAAAACACATCCCCCAGCTAAGAATTTTTATTTTGCATTAAAAATTGAAAACCAAAAACTGACGACTGTTGATTTGGAGTTGCTGCCTCATGGGGATCACAGTTCAAGCCATCATGCTGCCTTTCTCCTCTATAAGCCACACTCCTGAGCTAAACTATACCACAGTCAACTGATTTGCTGATTTGCCCACAATGTATCATGGGTCCACTGGAGCCTGGTGCACAATGGGAGCTATGCTTTGGCTAGGGAGCTTAGCACACACAGTACTTTGATCAAGCATCATTTTTTTTCTCTTACTTTAACACCTCATAGGTTAGAGCAGCTTTTTTTGCTGATTGATGGGCACACTAAAAATGTAACACAAGGTTCTCTTTCAAAGGATAATTCAGTATTACTGTACGTCTTTCAGTGCACCGTGTCCTGTGGAGGAGGTATTCAGCAAAGAGCAGTAATGTGTGTCAATACAGAAAACTATGCTACTGAAAATCAAAGTATGTGTGAGCATGAGCCCAAGCCTCCAGAATCTCAGAAATGCAACCTCCTGGAGTGCAGGAAAAGTCCAGGTATGATGATACAATCTGGGGGCAACGTTTTGAAAAGAGTTTCATAACCCAATGTGTATGCAGTGTTTTGAGCTGTCTCAAAAACCTGGGCTCAGTGCTGAGCTCTTCTGAAACTCTGGCCTTCATGGGCACATCCAGACAAGCGCACGCATGCAGGGATGCATTTCCCGTGGGACATATAGCAGTGGCCACCTAGCCAAAGGAGGGGGCATTGGGTGGTCTGTCTGTCCTCCCTCCCTATTCTGCAAGGAACCAGCAGCCCTTGAGTCTGTGGAACATCACTTGAGTGGATAGTTGTCGCAGGGCATGAAGGTGCCTGCTCCTTTAAGCACAGAAACTGCCTAGGGAGAGGGCCCTAGCAGTCAGGCAGGAACCCCACAGGTGGGGGTTACTGGCTAATGAGGGAATTAGCCTACATCTGCAGCAGGTCAGCTGACAGGAAGAGGCAGGGCCCTGGGCACATATAAACCCCAGGGCTGACACAAACGGGGGAGTTCCCTGTCAGCAGCCAAGGGGAAAGGAGCTCTCATAGAGGAAGCTAACTAGAGATGCTTGACTGCCTGTTCTGCTTCTGGTAGGATTCAGGGGCTCCAGGAGCTCACCAGGAACCCTGGCCTGCAAGGCACTTAGTGCTGGGGGAAGTTTGACTCTCTTAAAGGGACAGAGTGCACTCTGAACTGCTTGTATTATGTTATAGTCCAGGGGCTCATATTTTGATTTCTGTTTATAAACTGGTGGATCGGGCTGAGGCTATTGGGGAAGGAGGAGGCCTCATTGCAGGGCCCATTACAGTGTGGGGATCCCAGCGCTAGGGGTGCAGTGACAAAGGGAGTGAGCAGACCCTAATGCCAGTGTGGACGTGGTGCAGAAAGCCCGGTGAGGACAGGAAGCCGAGCGATAGCAAGGCCTCAGAGAGGCAATGTTAACATACCATCTGTAAGGCTTGGGGTGTGGTAAAGAGGTGGTTTTGGAGCCACGCATCTAGCCCATAAGCCTAAAGGTGCCCCATGAGGCAACCGTTTTGAGAGGGACCCAAAAAAAGGGTCCAAAAAACCCACAGGGTTCAGCGAGGTCCATCAGGACCGTGTCCAAAACAAACTCTAGGGCAGCCTCCCTATATTATAATTTCCAACAAGACATGTCAGGTGAGGAAAAGGGTGCCCGTTTGGCAAGATTGGCATGGTCATGGGGCCCTAGGGGCATCGCAGCCATCCCTGGGGACCTCATCCCGTGACAACAGTGCAGCGAGACAGGCCTGGAAAATGAATGATTGGGATAGTAATGACATCAGAGAGAGGTATATATGACATGATCATGGTTTTTATCTTGGCTCATTTGGAACAATGCATCTGGAGGCAACGCAGCTCAGTCTGAGAGCACCAGGACAGCCTAGTTTGGATCACGGTCATCAACATCCCTCGTGCATGAATTGCCTTAGAGTTCACTTGTTCCACTTGCCTCCTGTTCGTATGTTCACACAAGCTTAGACACTTGAATACCTACATGCACCTGTATGTACAGAATATAAATATCTTTCATTGTGTTCTTTGCTGCAGGCCTACTTTGCAACAAGGACAACATGTCAGTTCATTTCTGCCAAAAATTAAAAGAGATTGGCAAATGTTTGATACCATCCATACAGACTCAGTGCTGCTTCACATGCAGCCAGACCCAAATTTCTAATAAAACAAGACATGGGAAGCAGCAAGAAGACCTGAAAGAACAACACTACGCTAAACCTAGAAGAAAATCAGCTCTAATCAAAAAAAGGAACAGCCGACCTGTTGGGCACTAGCTGTTTGGAATGTGTTGCATTTAATCAAGGCTTCTGTTTCCAGGTGTTTTTTCTCTTTTTGATCCATCCAGTTCAAGTAGAAAACTGGGATTCAAAGGAAACATACATTTTTAGGGCAATCTATTCCAATTTATTCCTTCAATCTTTCCTTTATGAGAGTCGCAAATTAATCATGAATGATTTATAATCCCTGTTTGTTCCTGGATCATCCTATGCATGCAGGTATTACAGGTCAGGAACACGCTTACTGGAATTTTTTGTCTTCAAATGAATGTAATGCTTTTTGTTTTCCTCCATTGGCAAAAAAAGAATGAAATTTAGTCTCCCAAAGCAGCTTAACATATCAGCTGATACTAGTATGTGTCACAGTTGGGTCCAAGAGCCTCAAATGCTCAACAAATATTACTTAACAGTGCAAAATGATCCTCTTTAATCTATAACAAAGATCTCTACCACATATTCCACACACTGAATCAGTTATTTCTGTTGGTGTCACTCTGTACTGCCTAAGTGGTGGAAAAAGTTATTACAGCTCTCTCAAAGTCAGCTGAGGCCCTTAGTTTTGTGGGGTTTTTTTAAATATCTGTTTGAGCCAACTGTGTTTATTTAAATTGCTTCTTCACTGTTGTCCCTTTGAAAGGCTGATAACATAAAAATACCATCATCCTTTGGTTACACAATTGGTTATGAACTTGTATTTGTAGACTGGATTTAATTATCAAATTATATTAAACAAAAAAGTGCTTGATACTTAACTGCTTAAAAGATATCTCATAAATACTTAGTTCTAGGCAGGAATTTATTGATGCAAATATATTAGCTAATATGTAACATGTATGAATCTGTTAATCAAGATAATGGGCCTGATCTGGCACTATTGAACCAAATGGTGAACCTGATTTGGGTGAGAACTACATTGGGTCTCTTGAATTATGCAAGGGTTTGGTGCTCAAGTTCCATTACAGTTCAACAGGAGTTGAACACACCTCAGCTCTTCAAGGGAGCATGCAATTCTCCAGTCTACCCTGAAGTGTCCTAAAGAGTTTCAGAATGTGTTGTATAAGGACTTCTTGGTTTAATGCAGCTGTAAGATAGAATACACAGCCAGGAATGGAAGTGCTGCTCTGGAAAAAGGGGTAGGAATGTAAATAGTCATACTTGTAGGCTGACATTGTAAACCTGATTCAGTGTGCTAATTAAGGCTTGTTGCTGGAACCATGTAGGTAAGCACAGCCACTCACCTGCATGGGACCATTTGTGACTTCCAGCTAAGGGCTCTGTTCTTCACTTTAAGTCTTGTGTGACATTGTGTGAGATCAGGCCTCTTCATTTGTGCAAGGCAGTTTAAACCCCATTGCAGCTAATGGTTTATGACACTTTAAAACAGCTGTTAAAAATGGTGCTAACCCCATCCAGTATAGCTGGATGACAGCTACAGTGCTGTATAGGGTGTATATTCATGTGCATATACATAACCTGCAGCACATACATTTCTAAAACTATCCTTTCTGTGGTGTTACTGGACAGTGCTAGGTCTCTTGCTTATTATATAGAGTGATTTGCTTTAAAAATGGTTTGCTTTTATCTTTCAAAATCTTGAAGAATGAGTGTTACACTGAGAAATAAAATTGAAACTCATTCGTATTATTTGTGTACAAAATTATTAAATAAAATAAGAGGCTAGAAGTGGTGCTTGTTTGGCTCTGGGGAATGGTTCCACAGGGTTTTCCCATGCAGCTCTGTTTTCTCAAGCAGAGACTATGCGGCCAAGTCCTATGCAATTCCTTGAGGGCCAACAGCTAACCCACCTATGTCAATATAAATTGTGTTTGCTGTCCAGCAGCATCTCTCAGGAACTGGGACTGAAAAATTAAAGAGATTTGCTTCTCCACTGAATCCTTTAGGCTCAGAGTGACCTAGGGCATTTTGCCCACATGGAACAAAATGGGCTAGTAGACTCATACCTGGACCACTCATACAGGAGACTGACCAAATGAGCAAAGTGGAAGCATGAATATATGATACCCAGCTGGGATCTCCTACGCTCACTACAGCCATGATGGAGTAAATAGCATTTCCAGCTTCATTATTTTCTTCAGGGAAATGTGTTTTATTTAAACTTGTTGGACGTGAATTGGTGACAGGTCATGAACATTAATCAAATGATCTTCACTACCTAGAGGGCCAAAGAGTAGTATTACCACAGCTGGTACTAAGCTTAAAACTTTTTTAAAAGACTGTGACAAGCCTTTGTACTCCCACAATGCAATATATTATTCTGTTCTGCAGGTTCTTATACTGAATTCATCACCTCTGTGCCTACAATATACTGACTGCATCTGCAACTGACTGCCTTGATCAGTTTAGCAAGTTTCTGTTTTTATAAAATTAATCTTTTAAATAAAACTGGGATTGTGGCCTTAGTTCTAAGGATTACTAACCTCAAAATTGAATTAACTGCAGCCTACATGCACAGTGTAATCATGTTACTTTCTTATTCAGAGTCTTGTCTGAATCCATAAGTTGCTCTACAGTTCTCTTTGCCCAGTATCTGCCCTACCTATCCTAGCACTTAACTGCTTAAAAGGCAAATATTAACAGTTTATTTTTTACATTTCAATAAATGGCATTGCTTATGCAGGATGTGTCTGAGATTTTTTATGGTCCCAAAAGAAGAATCACAAATAGGAACAATTAGATAAAATGCTAAGAACACTCTACCCCTGGCATTTTTCTCTAATTGGGAACTTATGGTAGCAGAATCCCTTAATTGGCCATATTTCAGAGTTCAGTGTCCCAATAGAGAGAGTAGGTGGTTAATAAGGAAGTAGGGGACAGGCCATAAGGAGCGGAAGTAAAATACTCTAAATAAAAATACAAAACTGAATAGGGAAGTTTCCCTTCTTTGTCTTGTATATCCATTTCTGTTTAGCTATTTCCATACTAATGGTCCAGGTCTTAGAATTTCACACCTATTTAGACACTTCTTAGCTCCTTCATGATGACTGAATACATAGTGTCATAGTTTCGTAGTTGGTAGGGTCAGAAGGGACCTGAGCAGATCATCAAGTCTGACCCCCTGCCGTGGCAGGAAAGGATGCTGGGGTCAAACAACCCCAGCAAGGTGTTCATCCAGCCTCCTTTTAAAGACCCCCAGGGTAGGAGCCAGCACCACTTCTCTTGGAAGTTGGTTCCAGATCATAGCCACCCTGACAGTGAAATAGCGCCTCCTGATGTCTAGCCTAAATCTACCCTCTGCCAGCTTGTGACCGTTATTTTTTGTCACTCCTGGTAGTGCTCGGGGGAACAGGGACTCTCCCATTGCCTGCTGGTCCCCCCCTAGCCAGTTTGTAAATGGCCACTAGATCCCCCCTCAGCCTTCTCTTGTGGAGGTTGAACAGGTTCAGGTCCCGTAGCCTCTCCTCATAGGGTCTGCCCTACTGCCCCCAGTCATGCGGGTGGCCCTCCTCTGAACCCTCTCCATGTTGTCCACATCCCTCCTGAAGTGCAGCACCCAGAACTGGACGCAGTACTCCAACTGCGGCCTGACCAGTGTCACATAGAGGGGGATGATCACCTCCTTGGACCTGCCTGAGATGCATCTGTGGATGCATGACAAGGTGCGGTTAGCCTTACTGACCGCGTCCCCACATTGTTGGCCCATGTTCATTTTGGCATTAATAATGACTTCAAGATCCTTTTCTGCCTCTGCACTGCTGAGAAGGGAGTTTCCCAGCCTGTAGGTGTGCTGCTGGTTCTTCCTCCCCAGGTGCAGCACCTTGCACTTGTCAGTGTTGAAACCCATCCTGTTCTCATCCGCCCACCCCTGTAACCTGTCCAGGTCTGATTGCAGCCTATTCCTCCCTTCTAGCAAGCCCACTTCTCCCCACATCTTAGTGTCATCTGCGAATTTGAACAGGGTGCTTTTTACCCCCTCGTCCAAGTCACTGATGAAGATGTTGAACAGTGTGGACCCAAGCCCTGGGGGGCCCCACTGCCCGTGACCCTCCAGGTGGAAAATGACCCACCACCGCTCTCTGGGTGTGGCCCTCCAGCCAACTAGTGACCCATCTGACTGTGTAGGTAACAATGCCACAGTCTCCCTAGTTTTTTAATGAGAATGGGGTGAGAGACAGTGTCGAAGGCCTTCCTAAAGTCCAGAAAGACTATGTCCACCGTGACACCGGCATCCAAGGATTTTGTGACCTGGTCACAGAAGACCACCAGGTTGGTCTGACAGGACCTGCCTCTAATGAACCCGTGTTGGTTGCCCCAAGCATAATCTTCCCTGCTGGCCCCTTGCGAACATGCGCCAGGATAATTCTCTCAAAAAGCTTCCCCTGGACCGAGGTAAGACTAACAGGCCTATAGTTTCCTGGGTCCTCCTTCCTCCCTTTTTTGAAAATGGGAACCACATTGGCCCTTTTCCAGTCCTCTGGCACATCACCAGAGCACCACGAGTGCTCATAAAGCCATGCCAGGGGTCCTACAATGACCTCTGCCAATTCCCTCAGCACTCTGGGGTGGAGATCATCAGGATCTGCTGATTTAAATATGTCCAGTCCCTCCAGCAGTTCCCTGACTAGGTCCTCTCTGACCCTAGGCCTGGGTGCGCCTCCTCCGGGGCCTATGGGGGTCCCAGTGCGGGGGATGACCCGGTCCCTGCTCAGAAAAACGGAGGCAAAGAAATTGTTAAATTAGGTTAGCTTTGCTGTCTGGTGCGATGACCAGATTTCCTAGCATGTCCTGCAGAGGCCCTATGTTACCCGGTACCTTCTTTTTACCCCCTATCTATTTAAAAGGCTTCTTGTTGCCCTTGATCCGGGTAGCTAGTCTCAGTTCCATCTCTGCCTTGGCCTTCCTGACCACCCCCCTGCAGTCTCGAGCAACAGAGGTATAGTCCTCCCTGGTGATGGCCCCTCCCTTCCATTGGGTGTATGCCTCCTTTTTAGCTAGGAGACGTTCCTGGATACTTTTGGTGAGCCATGGGGGCTTTTGCATCCTCTTGCCGCCTTCGATCCATGTTGGGATTACCTCCCTTTGGGCTTGGAGGATCGTCTCCTTAAGGAACAACCACTCTTCTTGGACACCCAACTCCCCTCCCCTCCAGGACCTCAGTGTCTCTCCAACTAGTCTCCTTACCTCATTGAAATCCGCCTTCCTGAAGTCCAGGGCTGCTGCCTTGCTGCAGACCTTTGCCACCTTGCACTGGATGGTGAATTCCAGAAGGTGATGGTCGCTGTTGCACAGGTGGTCAAGCACCCACAGGCCCCTCACCAGGTCATCGCCCGTGGCCAGGACCAGATCCAACAAGGCATCTCCCCTGGTGGGGCTGTGCACCTCCTGGGTTAGATGAAGGTCCTGTATCTTGGCTAGGAACCTATGTGAGCGGTCAGACCTGGCTGACTGCTCTTCCCAGCAGATGTCTGGAAAGTTTAGGTCACCCATGATGACCACGTCCTTTGACCTAACTGCCTCTGTGAGCTGACTGAAGAATTCCCAGTCTAGCTCTTCCCCTTGGTTGGGTGGTCTGTAGTAGATCTCCACCGTTAAGTCACTTTCCCCTCGACCTCCTAGTATTCTAACCCAGAGCACTTCAGTGTGCCCCTCCTCTGACCCAGTGCTACTCACTGAGGATGTGTATTTCTCCTGGATTTATTGAATGAATCCAGGAATGAATATGTTCTTATTAAGCAGAAATATCTTATTCATTTGTGCTCAGATGTATATGAAGTAAAATAAAATAGAGCCCAGGCAGTACTCTGGCATCATTGACAGGTTTTTGTTGGGGGGGTTTTTAATAAACTCTAGATTCCTTACATTGCCCTGATTTAGCAGCAGTAACTGGCATTTGCTAAGTCAGTTCCCTGAGAGATGTTCCCAGCAAAGCAGCTATCTCAAATAAGCCCATCTCGACTGAATGGAGTAACACAGCCTCTATATAGTACCTCTCCATAGCACCCGTGTGAACTGGGGAAGTATTTTCTCTCCTTTCACAATACAGAAGCCTGTGGCAGAGGTGGAAATTCCACACATATTTCCCAAGCCCCAGTCACTGCAGTGTTTCAGTCACAATATACATTCGCCTGTAAAATATTTTCCTGCCTAGATTAAATGCTGCTTCAGAAGCAGCCTTCCAGTTCGGCTCCCATTGGTTTTCTCTCTCTCATTTTTTTCTACTACCATTCAGACTTGCCAAGATCTACTGGCCTCCATCTCCCTTTCATAGTCTCCATCTCCTAGCCAGCTCTTCAGGTGATAAAGTCCTGCTCAGTAGAAGAGAGTTATGAGCCATTTCTACTCCAATGTATCTCCCTACTGCAGTCACTAAGATGACCCCAGAGCATTGTAGACATACCCATGTTAGCTTTAAACTAGTGATCTTGGGTGCTGTCACCAGTCTACAGCAGTATGGACTGTGTGACTGCAAAACCTGCCTGAGGAGTGGAGTTAGATGCTCATGGGTTTAGCCCACACTTGGTTCTGGGCTATTGTAGCCAGACCACTAGCAGCACCTTATTTATGCATTGCCTGATTTTTTGTATGGTTCCAATAAAAAGAAGAATCATGAATAGAAACAATCAGAAAAAAAAGCCAATAACAATATCTTCCTGGCATTCATCACTAATTGGGAATTTGCTGTAGCAGAATCACCTAACTGATCCCAGAACTGGCCATATTTCAGATTCTATCATCCGAATATAAGAGTATTTTAGGAAGCTGGAGAAAGACCTCAAACTATGCTGAATTCATAAGTGGGAACATGACTGGGCAAGTAATCAAAGCGAGAAAAGCCTGGATTTCTGATTAATCTTTCCCTGTGCTATGGAGACTAAGGCACAAATTGTGTTCTGGTTGTACAGAGTTTGAAAGGAGTTGTATTTTGTAATGCAACACACCTTTTGGCAGTTTTTAAATCTTCTTTCTTTCTTGGGCATTCAAAAATTAAGCTGCATCTCCTACATCTGTCATGAAATGGGATAGCAACAGTTTGAGCTGGGGCCGATCAACCTGGGGCTTGCAGCAGGCTGCAGAGGTTGGTTCTGGGCTCCTGGTGGCAGCACTGGGTGGCTGGGGCACAAGAGTGCTGAAGTGCAGAGCTGTGCAGCAGGCAGGCCCTGCACTTTATCACCCTCATGCTCCAGCTAGCCATTGTCACCATCCACACATGCATTTCATCACACTTAATTACTCTGCCATAAGCCAGCAATGCCCCCAACAGTACTATCTTACAGTGGAGTTAATTAAATTACTGCACTCAGAGCATGTGTAAACAGTGACACTGTACTGTGTAGCTAATTAATCAACTGCACAATAAATCACATGTGTAGATGCACCCAAAGATTAGTTATAAATGATTCAATGTCAAACTGCAAGGATTTATTAAGTGTGGTTTCACAGAAGTCTGTCCTGGGTTCTGCACTGTTCAATATTTTTATTAATGAGTTGGATGTTGGAATAGACAGTAGGCTTATTCAGTCTGCACATGATAAGAGAATGGGACAGGTTGCAAGCACTTGGGTGAAAAAGATTAGATTTCAAAATGACTTTGACATATTGGAGGAATGTTCTGACATAAATAGGATGACATTCAACAAGGACAAATACAACACTTAGGAAAAATCAACTGCATAAATTCAAATTGAGGTACAATTGCATATGCAGCAGTTCTTCAGAAAAGGATATGGTGGCTGTAGGAGATCACAAACTGTACATAAAGCAACAATGTGTGTTATAAAACAAGTCAACCCTATATGGATTTTATAAAGAGGAGTTTCATATCTAAAATACATGAAGTAACCTTGCCACACTGCTCAGTAATAGTGAGGCCTTAGCTGGAGTACTGTGTCCAACATTAAGAAGGAGATGGACCAATTGGACACCACCAAAAATTAATTATTAAAAGTCTAGGAATCATGACCTTTAAGAAAAAATGGGGCTTGTTTAGCCCAAAGAAGAGAGAAACTGAGGTGAGACATGGTAGCAGTCTTCAAATCTTCAAAAGGTCACTGCAGGCAAGGAGATAATAAATTAACTTCATGTCCCTTGTGGGGAGGACAGGATGTACTGGATTTAAATTGCTGCAAGAGGGATTTAGATAAGCTATCAGAAAAACATTTTTAAAATGCAAGAATTGTTAAGTATTTGCATAGATTACTGTGTTTTTTCATGTACAGCATTCCCTGGAATATAATACTCACCTTGTTTTTGAAAAGCAGAATGAAGAAAAACCAACTTTCCTTGTAGTAAGTGGAAGAACCCGATCATACCATTTCTCATATATAATATGCCCCTTAATTTCCATCAACTGTTTTTTGGGGAGAAGGTTCATGTTTTATGTGAGAAAATATGGTATATAGAGAGACTGGAATCCCTGGCAGTTTTAAAGAACCAAGTAGACAGACATCCGTCAGGAATGGTTTAGGTATGGAAGTCAGGGGGTGGATTAGATGACCACTTAAGGTCCAATCCAGCTGTATTTTCTGTGATTTTATGAGTTGATGTAGCTTCTACTAAATCCAAGTGTTTGCAATGGGATAGAGATGATTAATGGACAGTGGCTATAAGGAAGCAGTCACTTGCTTATGGATTCCCTTTTCAATCTCTCTTTATCAAGGTTAAAAGCATCTAGGGAGAGAAGGCTTGAGTTGCAGTCACTTTTAGAGATGAAGGGCTGGATTCGCAAGGGGGTCCTGCCATCTACTGGGATTCACAACCCCAAGGAACCCCGAGGGTTCCCTGTACAATGCATGGGAACAGTTACAATTCATAAAGATCAGCAAACTGAGTGGGGAACCCCCCACACCAGTTAATGAGAACTGCCATTGAGTGTAATGCAACCCTCAGAGGGAGTGGGTACCTACCTCTGGGCTAGGGAGAAGAACTTACTTCTGTTCTTTTGCCGTTCAGTATCTAAACCAGGTCAGTCCTTCCTTTTCATTTTCCTCTTAATCACTGGACATTAGCCACAGCTAGAAGTGGGACTTTGGCTGGGGTACACTGGTGCTTCTAGCAGTACTTAAAAATCCCTAAGACACCTGGCTGGAGAGTCTGGACCATTCACTCAATGTCAAACTGACTGCCAGGGTTGGGATCGGGGGGCTTTATCTGCCAGGTGAGATGTCAAGGACTGTGGGAAACGGTGCCTTCATATGTAGTGTGGGATGTGGCCTGTTTCTAAAATCATCCACAGGGACCTACTTGCAGTGAGATAAAGCCATTTTCATGGCTTGCTCACAGCACAAAGGGCCATTTCTGCAGGCATTTCCTGGCAGTCTCCCCTCC
The DNA here is from genome assembly GCF_030867095.1 of Alligator mississippiensis. Lineage (NCBI taxonomy): Eukaryota > Metazoa > Chordata > Crocodylia > Alligatoridae > Alligator > Alligator mississippiensis. The sequence goes on from NC_081826.1 coordinate 280,746,629, forward strand.
CACCCCACTCCTACTGACTGGCGGAGAGGCCCCACCATCGCCGCAGACAGTCAGTCCATCTGAAGCACACGAGAGTGGGTGCAAGGACTGGGAGATTAGTGTATTATATGAATAATACACTGGGCGGCAGGGGTCGGGTTGATTTTGTGGGAAATTGCCACCAGTGAAATATTTCCTGGCGATTGCAGATACCACTAGTTTTTGCAGTTTCCACGAAAACTACAAAACCATGAATTAAGTAGGCCCCAAATCATCTGAGTGTATTTTAACCTAACAAACTCTGTTGTTTCAGTGAAAAAGCATTGCTGGTGCCCTTGTTTCCGCTGCTCTTTATCTGTGACATGTAGTGGGTTTTTTTCCTCATGGTGCTTTGTGTTTGTGATGTGCAAGAGGGGTCAGAATGGACAATATTGTGGACCATTCTGGACCGACAGTTGGCTGTGAACAAAGAGCCCTGGATTCATTGGTAGAAAGGTCCCTTAAAACTGTTGATTCTTAAAATGGAGGAGAAGAGTCCTTCTTCTTACCCAAAAGCTCAGTGGTTTAAATAGTCACCTGCAAGGTGGGAGACCAAGGTTCACTCCCCAGGGGACCTGGAAGTGGACCGGAAGTGCTTCTGGTTTGGCCCCAGGAGCAGTGCAAGACACGCGGGTGAAAGCCCACTGCGGCCCCACACCCCAAAGTCCCCCAGCGACCCCAACTGCTGCAGAGCGCCCCCGCTGACCCCCAACAGCAGCTGGAGGTAAGCGGGGCCCCTGGTAGGAGGGACTAGCCCAGCCCAGCTGTGGGGAGGCGGCTAAGCCGGAGCCAAGGAGGGTCTCGCCCCGTCCCGGCCCCTGCTTGTCCCAGCCCCCCCAGGGAGAGAGTAGGAAAGGAGAGGTGGTACTCACCGACCCCTCTCCAGTGAGGCAGGGTCCCCCCAAATCCCAGACAGGGCCCCCTCTCACCGGGGAGTAATTTGGACTCAGTGGCAGGCCCACTGCACATGCGCACAGTTTAAAAGGGCCCGTCAACAGAAAAAACACCCCTCGGTTTGGTCCCAGGAGTGGCGCAAGATGTGTGGGTGAAAGCCCGCTGCGCCCCCGCACCCTGAAGCCCCCAGCGACCCCAGTACTCGTGTCTCCCTTCTAGACCCATGACCCTGGCCATGGGTGCTTAGTGTTACAGCTTCAAAAACAGGGGTGCGTGGGGCTGTTCCTTTTTCTTTCATTTGGGCTGTCTATGCTGTGCAGCTATGGCAGTGAAATGGTGAATGAAATCCCTCCAGGGGACACTGAGTCTAGTAAAGTGAGCGTCATGCATCAAGCGCTTGAGAGAAACAGCTAGTCACCTTCCTTAGCAAAGCATTACTACTGTTGGCTTGCTCCTGTCTGCTATGTTTCTGTAGAAGATAAATCAAAGCTGCTGAGCACAGTGACTTCCGCATCAACACATGCAGTTTCCCAGCACCTTTTGAAAACTAGGTTTTTATTTCATGGTCTAACTGGATTGAGGTCCTAATTGTGGACATCAAAACTTTTGACCCAAAAGCCAAAGGGTGACAAAGCAGCAGATCTTCTACCTACTAGCCTGAGGTGCAAGCAGAAAAAGAAGTTTAAAAGCAAGAGTGAACAAGCCTGCATGAGATGGCTAGCTATAAAAGAAAAAAAAATGAATGAAAAAGGAGAACAAGCTACAACTATATGGGAGCATAATTCAAATATGAAGAGAAAGTAGAACATGTATCTGCTGAATCATGGCCAATGTGGTACACTGTGAATCACTGAGAGTATGAAATGCACATGTAGATGGTGAAAACTCTGCTTCAGTGTAAGCAATACTTCCTATACTGTATTACAATCCCTATTTCCATTACAGTTCTCATCACAACAGCGCATCTATGTCACAGCCTGTTTTATGCATTGACCACACACCCACTCAGTCACACTAGCAACTGTTCCACTATTTGCTTTAGTTCTGTTCACAGCAATGTGAATTGAAAGGACAGCAACTGCAGTGCTACTGTAAGGCCCAGCCAGTCCAAAAGCAACTTGAAATTATGACACTGAAGAAAAAATACTGTAAAGATGACTCCGGTCTGATGGGAATTGGTTATCCCAATCGGCAAGACAGGAGGCAATGCTTTCATATAAAGCAACAATGACTTTCTGTACTCATAATTTTATGGCAAAGTTTCAGTCTCCCCACACCCTTATTTAAACAGATGGCAAACACAAAAAAGACCCTGTTTTCTGTCTATTCTTGTGCATCTGTGATCTGTTTCATACAATGAATGAGCTAATGAAGCAGGAGATTAAATTATCTCTTATCTGCTGTGTTCACTTAGAAATGTATTACTTGGTTTCTTGGCTCTGGATGTAGATATACTTTGTCATTTTTTAATATCTGGGAGTCTGAATTGGCCTCAAAATAAACGAATTCTCACAATCTCACTGTTCTTTGCTTCTGCTGACACTCCCTGAATGCTAATTGCATGGCAAAAGGATGCAGAATAATAAGTCACACACAGGCATTCTTCTTCATGGGGAAAGTTGGCGGATCCATTACAATATATCCTCCCTGTTGCTTCCAGCTCAGAGGAGACAGAATCCGACCTGCCAGTCAAAGCAAAGTAATTACACCACTGGCCATGCAGCCAGTGGAGTCCGCCTCTGGCAGTTGCAGAGAGACCGTGCCAGACACCCTGCTTTGAGCAACAACAAATCCAGAGCAGCAAACCCCCTGAAAAAGGGATTGATCTTTCTGTTCCTAATACCTGGTGTAAAATTCTGCACTGTGCAGTAAGATTACCTTTAGATGTATACCATTGATTTCAAAATGCAAACTACTCACCACTGGCTTGAGGACAGAGGAAGCCACAATCAGTTCATATACTGCAGACAGGAATTATGTGACTGCACTGCTCCAAGTTGAGCACAGCAGGTGTTTCAGTTACGTGAATGACATTAGGCAGCCCCCTTGGTATCAAACCCCTCTCACACAGGCACCGGGAGCCAGTCTGATGGAGGCAGTGCAAGAACAGAAACCAGACATAGTAGCTGACAGCTCAATATTAATCTAAGGGCACATTTCACCGTGCCTATATGACCTGTGTGTCTTTGGCCAAGTGTACAATGGATACTGCCCAAGCTCGGTCCTCTCGGCATCCATTTTGTAGTATCTTTTGATGTGGCTTGCAGTGTGCAAGCAACTCTTTAGCATGGACAGGAACTTGCATAAAGCACTTTTTACAGCAAACAGGCAACAGGCTTATTACTGTCCTTGAAAAGGATCTGGGCCCCTAGTTACTGTTCTGCCATGCCAGGAAATTCCTGCTGCCCCATCCAGACTGTCTATTGAGATGCCACCCTTGCTGGACGCTTTGTCTCAGAGGACGTGACTCTGACACACATCCTGATTTTTGTGGGAGCAAAACGGAGCCTTTGCAACCTATACATTTGCAGCTTCAGTTAACTCAGTCTAATCTGAGGATGTTGAGACACCACAACCTGCCTGTTCTCCCTGTATTCAGTAGCAGATATGACTGATGAGATGCAACTGTGGGAGGCTATAGAGTGGGGAGGAAATGAAGTGGAATGAGTGGAAACAAAATGCAGTAACTCCTCTGTTTGGTGGGGTAGTTCAGGCTTGTCCAACATACAGCCTGCGGGCCGCCTTGCAGCCCGCCAAGCCATTTTATCTGGCCCATTGTATCAAAATAGATGTTATTCAAATGAGACAGTAGACCAAGTAATCCAGGTTAGTCTGTAAAACTGCCCTCTCTGCCATGTCTGCGATGTTTTAAGCTATCTCCACATTTTACCAGCAATGATTTTTTCCCCTAAGTTGACCAGTAAAAATATTGAATAACACAGGGTCAAGTAAAGATCCCTGCAGGATTCTAGCATGAACATTTATTTTGGATGGTAATTGCATAATTAGTTGACCAGATTTAATCAATTTAGTATAGGTAATGTTATTGTTTTTAATACAGTGCCACTTTTTATCAGAATCTGAATGTCATGTGGGACCAAGTGAAATACCTTGTAGCTATCTAAATATGTTATGTCAACACTAGGGCTGTGCGAAATTTCACCAGCAATTTTGTTTTGATGCTGTTTCAACTCGTTGCAAGCTTGAAACAGCAAAATCGAAATGAAACAGAGAGGTTCAAAACAGCCTAGAAACGAAACAAGGCAAGTCAAAACATTTTGACATTTTCAAAACGTTTCAAGTTTTGAAGCTCAAGCTGGGCTTGTCTGCAGGGGAACAGAAACTAAGGTAAGGAGAGGAAGGGGAAAGGGGGGCAAGGAGTGTTCCTTATTGACTGTAGCTGGCCAGTGACTGTCATCCTTTCCTGAGGTCTCTTCTAATCCCAGTGCTCTGGGGGAAGGATAGAAAAACTGCATAAAAGGCAGTATTGTTTGACCTGCCCTGCTTTCTGCCTTGGTGTCAGTTGAGTGAGGTCGCACCTGAACACACAGTGTCACCCACCCATGTCATGAGTCTTGCCTGTCAGCAGCTAGAGGTGCAGGACCCCAGAACCCAGACTCCCCCTGCACCTATCTCCTTGACAGCTTGCAGGCTTCATGCCTCAGCAGGGGCTAGCATCCCTGCAGCTGTCACCCTGCTGCGCCTTCACACACAATGTCACCCATGTCACGAGTTTTGCTTGTCCGCAGCTTGAGGTGCATCTTCCCCCAAACCCCTCCACCTATCTCCTTGAAACCTGGCAGGCTTTGTTGCCTCAGCAGGGGCTAGCAAGCCTACAGTTTTGACCCTGCTGTGGCTTAACACGTACACGTGACATGAGTTTTTTGCTTTTAATAATTTGAGGTGCAGTTTCCCTGAAACCCCTGCACCTATCTCCTTGAAACCTGGCAAGCATCATGCCCTCAGAAGGGGCTATGATTCCTGCAAGTTTTATCCAAATCAGGCCAGAAATTACAAAGTTATAGTCTCTTTTGAGTTTCCCCATTATAGCCTATGGGCAAAACATCAAAATAGCATCAAAACAGGAAACTGTTTCAACTAAACGAAACAGAACAGCAGTTTCAAATAGAAATGAAATTTGAAATGAAACGCTGTTCTGTCAAAATGCAAGTCGAACCAGAACAGTGCCATTTTGCATAGCCCTAGTCAACACCATTACTTTTATTAACCAAACCGATGAGCTCATCACAAATATACACACAACTACATATGTGTGTAAAACTTATCTATAGATGTATGTGCATATGTATATACAGATATATGTATGCATGTGTATGTATATCCACATGCCTGTGTTTGTATATTTATACTATATTTATATAATCTGTTTGACTTGAAAAACTTGGTTGAAAGATCTGGCTCTCATTGCCACCACTAAAAAGCTTCAAAATTTTCACATCAAGATGTACTTTATTCAGAAAATGGTTTATGATTCCTGAGTTCTTTGTCACCATTTGTACAAGGTGTCTTTTCAGACACATTATGATGTTGCTTAAGCTCATGCGACTTCCCCAGTGCCAACCACTCACAAATCGTGATGCAGGAATAGCGAGGGTCCTGTCTTTGTGCCACAACAAAAGAGAAATGGCATCAGGCTTCTTGTACACACACAGATTATTTGTCTATTATAAATTGTTGCTCAGAGCCATTTTATGGGCATTACTGGAGCTTCCTGCCAGCAACCTGCCAGCAGCATGTCCTTGTTCATAGCAAAACAAGAGGCAGTAAATCCTAGGCCTGAAAGCATCTGCAGCCTGATAGCCTGGCACTGTGTTAGTAAAATTGGGAAGTGCTGCACTTGTTTGCCTGTACACATGCACACTGAGGAGCATATAAAGCTGTTGCCCCTGGGATGTGTAGGCAGCATGGCCCAGCAGAGAGGTTCTTCTGCCTGCAGCATTTTGAAGAGAGGAAGAAGTGGGGTGACCAAGAAAGAGGATCAGAGACTCCCACTCATCCTCCTGGGTGCTCCCTCCCCAAGCACAATCCATCTAAGATGCTGTAATTTCTATTTGGCTTTAGCCTAATGTCTGTTTCCATCTGAAGCAAGCCAAACTGTTGCCTCTGAGATAAGTACTCTGCAGCAGTGGACACCAGAAAGATTGCTCTGCCTACAGGGCTGGGCAGTTTATTGACCCTATTTTCTCCCACTAAGTCAAGCTTTTCTGGCTTCCCATTTTTCACAAAAATCAATAGGCGGTTATACACATGCTCCAGGAGTGGAGGTGGGGCTTTAATTAGAATGGCTTTGAGAGCTGCTGTAATTAAACCACCTAGCATCACATGTATCAGTGTCCTAGTGCCTAGCGTCACATGTATCAGTGAAAAATGGCGGCAGGGGTGCTTTAACTAAAGCTTTACAAACAAGCTTTAGTTAAAGCACTCCCACCATCATTTTTCAGTGTGGGGACTCTGATACACATGACTCTGGACTCTGTTGGAGCGCAGTAATTACCATGCTCCAGCAGACTCAGTTAATTGAATCTGCTCTGACACATTGTAATTATAATGCATCGGAGCCTCCTCACTGCATGTGTATAGGCACCCAATGAGGTTCTCCCCACTGATGCTGAGGATGGTCTTCGCAGTTTGGGAGTTGATTAGACTAAATGTTCCAAAGTTATTGTGCCGCATAAAGACAAATGGAAAAATGCCAGAAAGTTGACTGTAGGGTCTCATTTTGCTTAGTCAATAATTTACAAAATGAAGCTAATATCTAAGCTGTGTCTAAGCAGCAGCTTGGCTCATTTAAAAGGGCTGAAAGTTAAATGAGGCAGATTAGTGCTTGGGAATCTGTCCTTCCTATTCTCAACTTTGAAATGAAAGGTCTTGTAAGGGGACTTCAGAGGCTGTAGAAGCATTTTGTTAAAATTATATATAGCCCACAGCAAGTTACCAAAAGGTGATCCTAGTCTCTCAAAATGTTAATGTCAACATAGGAATCCCCCTTTCCTACTGATGGAGGGATCCCAACACAGCTAAAATTAATATTTGACAGCTCTTACGGGTTGTCTGGTAGGAAATCAAGCATCAGTAGAAAATATATGCCTGCTGCTTATTAGACATGGGCCAGTCATGAATTAGCTACAGCTATCACTAGCAACTTTCTTTATTTCTATACCAGGAATGGAGCAAGGCCCTAAGGCAAGCATGTTATTAACCAGTAGGGAGTTTGTGATGTTTTCCTCTTGGTGCTCCCATCATTGAGGGGGAGCGGGCTGCTCAAGGAGATCCAGGAAGCTTTGGACACTGGGAATAAGATCTAGAATTCCTCTCATGAAAACATGCTTGACAGGTCAAAAGATATTAAGAAAGTTTACCCATGCTTTACTCCTTAGTCTCTGGATCCCTCTCCAAACTTTCCCATTACTTCCTTCCTCTTCCCCATCTACCATAAAGAGTTGCTGCATCTGTGCTGATCTCTGGAGCCTTCCTTCACAAGGAGCTGTTGTATAGCCTGGTAGGCATCAGGCTTAGTGATGACCAGGCTGTAGGGCACTCAAAGACTGCAGATTCTTTGAAATTTGTGAAATTTTACAAGCATCTCCACTCAGGGTGCTTACAGACATGGCCGGAAAAAACACCAAAAAACAGCACTTTAATTTCAGTTTAGTGCACCCCCGCACCACGCACAGTGCATGCCCAGAAGAGGAATCGTGTCAGTTTGACCCAGCTCACCCAGTATCTGTATAACTCATGCACTTCAATGGGGTTTTTTGGCACTTTTATCTAACAGGTGATTGAAGGAGGGGGCAGGGAGGAGGGTTTTGCAGGGCAGGGCTACTTACAGCAGGATTAAAAACACAGATTAATGGCTTCATCAGGCTTAATCAGGGTAAGTAAACTGTACTTTTGGGCCATGTGGCAATCTGCAGGGAGGAACTGCTGAGGCCTCTCAGCCAATCAGAGACATGGGGATGCCTTCTGTGTTCAGCCCACAAAAATGACAACCAGGCCCGGGATCTGCCCACGAAATCGGCCAGCCACCTCCTTGAGGTTGGTAAACCCCTATTAATAAGGCCTGATCCTATGATGGTCTAGTATGTTGCAGACAGCATATCAGGCAGTTCTTGCTGATGGTTCTCACTACCATATCTCTACCCCGCATCCACTAGCTCTTTGTCCAGAAAAGGGAGGAGGTTTCTTATCAAATACAAATGTAGAATTTTTTTTTATTATGCTATTTAAATCTGACAGTAACAAATGACACAGGAAAAAAGGTATAAGCCTCCCCTGCGGACACAAAATTGTTTGTGATACCTTCTCATCTTCTGGGGAGGGAAAAAAAAGCAAACTAGCATGTCTTTGGTGTTCCTGCTTTTTCAAGTGGATAGTATAAACATGCTTGTTTGGTTTTTTCTATCTGATATGTTTCATATTTCAAAGTTGCCCAGTAAAATCCTCTTTGCTAATTCATTAAGGTCCTTGAATTATAGCCATAGACTGGAGTAGATTAAAAAAAAGTAGGCATTCTTACCTACAAAACAATCAACAGTGGCTCAGCAAGATACTTTTATTGGTCCCAGCAACTCAGTGCTGTAAATTAGAGCTGTGTGAAGCTTCGGTCACTGATTCAATTTGGCAGAGATTTGGCCCAATTCGGTGACCAAATCTCCAAATCTGTATTGAATCAGGAGACCCTTTAATCCCTCTGAATTGAATCAGAACCCTCTGAATCAATTTGGAAAGATTCGGCAATTCAGACATAGACACAGCTTTAAATGTTTTTTCTATATACCTTGAGGTACCAGGTGCAGCTCGTGAATGCTGCAGTGCCGGGGTGGATGGAGCATCCCACAGGAGCTTGGGCCGCGCCCCCCCCCCCCCCCCCAATGTGCTCGGCAGCAAACACGGAAGTAGACCGGAAGTACTTCCAGCCCACTTCTGGGTCCGCCAGGGAGCACGCAGGGGGCATCCGAATCAGCATTGAATCTTCAGATTTGGATTTGGCCAAATAGAACCGGGGACAGTGATCTGAATCAACTAATTGAATCACTGTCCCTGATTTGGGCTGAATCCAAACCCACGTCGAATAAGACCCATTTCACACGCCCCTACTGTAAATATAGCATATAATTATGTCTTGTAATTACACCAGACTGGAAGGCTGAGTTGTAAAGCCTCAATACAGTTCATCTCTGCCTAGCTTTAAGCGAAACCATGGATATATGATGAGAAATGCACGATGCCTAGTACTAGTACCGGATTTGAAAGCCCTTTATACTGAATGATGGTGCTAGCTATGATTAACAATGGCTGAGCTGTGCTTCCATGTATTTTTCCAGTATTATTGACTGTGGTGTTTGAGAAAGAAACATTGTCTTCTGGGGAACCAGGACATGTATTTGGAGGTGGCAATGGTTTTGAAGCACTTTGAGTGCTAAATCAATAATGCAGCTGAAACTCTCTGCCTACTCTGAGTCTCCCAAAATTGACCTAAAAGGAGGATTGATCACTTTTCCCTTGGCAACTTTTGAAGGTGTGTTTATGGACCTATCCTTTGGAGATTCTGTTGTGTTTGCCATTTAAACAATGCTGCTAGCTGGGGGGATTGCTCTCTTTCCTGCAAATTGCAAAAGTAGAGTGAATACAAGCAGGACCAGCTAATTTGAGCAATCACCTATACTCCTGCGGAAGCATCTTCGTGGGTCCTTTCTTCTGTCCTTGGCCTGGTCAATGCTACAAACTGCTGCTGCTGGAACACTACACCTGCCCACAAAACACTGACTGCATGGACACTCAGAGCTCCTGGGCAACAGAGCCTGCATTCCCTCACCAATACTGACAGGAGAAAAGCTTGTGCTGCCTCCCAGCAGCTGGCTGAATGTGCAAGGAGACACCCCTGGTCTTCTAGCTGGTTGCCACAGTCCATTCAGCAGCTATCAGCAGTAGCAGCCTTAGGGGAGCGCAATCTGAGTGACCATCCAGGGCCCCACACTTTATAAAAATAACAAAGAATTACACTGAATATTTGTATTATCAGTATTGTATTAAGATATTTTCATTGCAGTTTCATGGATAGGGCAAAGTGAAATTGAAATCAAAACTGTTTGACTTGTTATAGGTCATCAAAATTAAGGCTCTAAGGGGCTCCAAATGACTCTCTTGCCCGGGGCCCCAACAACACTAAGGCCACCACTGCTATCAGTACTCAGTGCATCCTTACACAGGTGAGCACATGTCTGCCTCCAGTTCTTCTGGCAGCAAAGGCAACAAAGAGCCTTAGAACAGACAGCACAGTCATTGTTACTAGTCAGTCGTGTGCCCATCCAGCATTAATGGTCTTTGATGGGGACTGAGGACCTGTTCTTGCAGATGATGATAGTTGATTCCCCAGGCATGTTCTGCATACAGGCATGACTGCACCCCAGAGGGATAAACCCCAACCTGCTATGACTTAATGGCTAGAGAAAATAGCCTTGACGACCTGCGTAGACTTGATGCAAGTTGCAAGGTGGAGAGCAGAGGAAGCCAAGGCTTGGTCAGCCATGCAAGGCTGAAAGAGGCGTATTTTGTGTGATGGGTGGATGTCCAGTGCCACAAAATACATAGCATTATTTGGCATCTTATCCTCAAGATCAATCAAGTTGCAGAAGGTTGTTAGCATAAACTAGTGACTGGAGAGGCATTCGTTTGACATAATCTAAACAGTTAGAAAGCACAGTCCTTCCTTAACACTGAAGTTGCTAAAATTTCTCCTCCCTCCAATGAATATCAAAGTACAGGTATCCTCCTGGGAAGGCTTGTGTCTTTTTGTCATGAGGCATCAGTGGCCAATTAGAATCAACCTGTTAGTCAATGTCACCCCTCCCCCTTTCTCGTTGCCCCATTTTTAACCGTGTCATAGAGAGCCGGAGCGAGTACTGTGTGCACGCACGATGAACAAGGAGCGTCTGCCAGAGTAGACAAATGGAGCTGTGAGTGAGAAGAGAGGGGTTCTGTTCCCAGCTTTTCCATGGACCTTCTGGGGAACTTGGAGCAAGTCACTTTTCACCTCTCTGTATTTCAGGTGCCCTCTCTATTTAGACTGTGGGCAGTTCACAGCAGCGTCTATATCTGTATAGTCCCTAGAATAATGGGGCCCTGATTTCATTCGAGGCCTGTGGGTGCTACATCTTGTACAAATTAGCTTACGTGATTCCCTGATGCATCATAAAGCCAGCTTTTAGGAAGAATGTCTTGGTGACTAAAGCACAGGACTCGAGATCAGGAGTTACAGGTTCTTGTCAACAGCTTTGTTCTGTAATTGTGGGCAAGTTGCTTAACTGAATTGTTCATCTTTCCAAATAGCACAAGAACATAGAACATGGGGTGCTGTCAAGCTTAACGTGAATTAAGTGTTATAAAAGTCTTATTAGGTCTAAGTGATGGTGTTACTCAGTTTGACTCTGAGCATGAAAATCGTATCATGACATCAATTCAAAGGAACCCAGTCAATATAAACAATCATTGCTAAGCAACCATCATTTATCTTAAGCTTTGCCTCTAAGCAACAAATGGACTGGTGGACTGTCTCCCAGGAAGGAAATGGGAGAAGAGAAAAAGCACACTTCACTCAGAAATATATCTCCTCTGTGTTTGATGGAGGGGGTAATAGAAACATCAATACTGATACCGTTGGTTTACATTTATTGTTGCAGTCCATATTAAAAGAAAATAGGACATCAAAATGAATACCCAATACATGAGGAAGCACATGCAAATACCTGCATTTCCAATAAATACATGACTAAATAAACAGCCTGGAGACTGGGGATCCTGGTGCTTATGCGGTGGGAGGTTAGTTTGCAGTTCAGAGGGCTATTGGAGGTTTCACGGCAAGTGATCCTGCAGGGCAGATACTTGCCCACAATCTCTGGAGGCAGCAAGTCTGGGGTTTTTCATTACATCCATAATACACAACCTGCTGCAATAGCTTGATAAAGTTGGTTTCTAAATGGAAGTAAAACAGTGTGCTAACCATTGCTGAAAAAGGTTGGGGTCATTGTTTCAGAAATTTTGACTCCATCTAACTTGTGATTCCCTTTCCTCTGAGCTGAAGACAAAATGATGTATGAGTTTAGGTGCTAAATGGAAAAGAGAACTTTTTGTAAAAAGTCTGAATTATCTAAGTACATCTTCTCCTTTCCTCTCTTTCTCCTCTCTTTTCTTCTTCCCTGTGTTCCTTCATCCTTCTTTTATTCGTTCATTCATATGAGCCCTTTCCTTCTGTTTTATTCCTAGTTCATCCCAAGTTATATGTCAAGAGGAGCAAGAGGGTTTTTTTTCACCTTTTGTTCACCTAAGAAGCTTTGCTTCTGTTCACTGATGCTGCCAACATTTCACCCCACTGTTATGGAACAAGGGGATAAAAGTGCTGACCGCCAACATCTGGCCTTCAGTTGCCTCTTAATTTATATTCAAACAAGGACAAAATCATTGCTGTGTATTAGTGCTGTGATAAGGAACTTCTAACTAGTGCGCTGCTTCTTTATTAGTGTAAGGTGTGTCTCAAGTGATGTGAATACAGATACCTATACTGTAGATGTCAGCTTGTTTGCATTTGGGAGCATCATTGGAAAAAGAGTGACAGCCCATTTTAATCTCACGGCCCTATCTTCCCTACAGAAGGATGACTGAAACGCTTTGTCAAGCATTTTTTGATGCTTGATTTGAGGAGGCTGTGATTTGGAAAATGGAGCCATCTTGAAATAAATGACTGCTTTGCAAAGGCTTCGTCTATTGAAACACAAAGCCATTCATCGCATCATCATGCCTTATTGCATTGCATAGCATCACCGTGCTGCAGAGCACCAAGAGGACCAGGTTATAATTGCCATAAGGAATCCAAAATTCATTAGGCCAGAGACAGAGAGAGAGAGAGAGACTGTAGTATAGTGGCTAGAGAAAAATGAATGCTTAAAGCATTACAGAAGCAATCCTTGGAGCACAGAGCCATATCTGTTGAGTGCTCAGAGGGCATGTGTACACGTGCCCGGGACTGCTCATTTGGTACTGCACAGTCACTTGGTACTTGCTTTAGCAGTGCCCACCAGTACTTCACAGTCCTGGCAGCGCATGGTTATTTTTAGATGCTACATCACAGTAGCAACAAGCTACAGTGACAGCTCATTGCTACCACGATGTAGCCTTGGCATCATGGTTTGTATCCGCCAACACTACATCACCATAGCTTGTTGCTACAGTAACATAGCATCTTATGTAGACATGCCCAGAGAGTACGTCTACACAAAATTCTTTACTGTGCATTAGACTAATCTAATGTGCAGTAAAGTGTCACTGTCTACACGTGCACAGCAATTACCGCACAGTACATTAATCTAATGCACCATTTTCTAGTAGCTGTAGGTACAGGCACTAGAAAAATGGCTCATTAACTAATCCACCATACCGCACTTGTAGACACTGACACAAATTGCTCCTGGTCAACCTAGGCAGCAGGGGGCCACAGGGAGCAGGGAGCACAGTCCCAGCTTGGCAGGACACTGCCTCCCAGCCACATGGAGACTGGGACCCATTCCAATCTCCAAGTGGCTGGGAGACAGCTGCCCAGCACCTGGGACAGCTCTCCCCACACAGTGGAGATCGGGATGGGCCGCAATCTCCACATGGCTGAGGAAGCTGCCTACCCAGCCAGGACAGCTCTCCCCTCCATGGCTCAGGGCCAACCCGATCTTGCCCCAGCTTGGACAGAGCTGTCCGCTGATCTGGGACAACTTCCCCACCCTGCCCTCTGAGCTTGAGGCTAAGCCTCCGTGCCTCCTGCCAGCCTGGGGCTGGTACCTCAAGGAGCTGGGAGTTTCCCCTGGCTGCTGCAGGGGGGCAGAGCAGGGCAGGAGCAGCCCTGGACTGGGCTGCTCCTGTCGGGTTCAATTTGCTCCCGACAGAGGCTCACGTGTGGACATATGCTGTGGAGCACATATCCTGTCAGTATGCTTTATGCTGGCTGTCTACTGTGTCAAGCCCACTGGGTGGCTTCTGGCCCACTGAGTTGCAGCTCTAAGCATGAGCAGAAGTACAACTCTAGGTGTCTAGGAAACTTAAGATAAAAACAAAAGTGCCTATGGAGTCAGGTGCCTTCAAGGGTGGGTCAGGAATTTTTCAGAAGCGTTGCTTGGAGTTAGGTGTCTAAACTCCACCTAAACTTTACTTCAGATGTTAAATTCATTTTTTGCAGCTATTCCTAAAACTGAGACTCAGAACAGCTCAGCAGCCATTTAGACACTGACCCAAGTGGCTGGGTTTTCAGAAGAGCTCAGCATGTTAAGGCCTGAATTCTTCTGAAAGTCAATCCTTAAGTGCCTCAATGCTCAGATCTCAGGCGCTCCCACTTTTGAAAATCTGGCCCAGTTTGCGGCAGACGTGTCATGAGAATGAGTGGAGTGCTGTGATTCGAACTGCTGCTGGCCACAGAAGGGCTCATTAATACTACAGGCAGTCCTTCGACTTATGATACAATTGGTTCCTGAAAACTGCATCTTAAGTCGAAATGTTGTAACTCGGAACGGATTTTCCCATAGGAAACAATGTTATAAATGGGGGATTGGTTCCTGAACCAAGGCCCAATACCCTATTTTCACCAAAAATCACCCATAATTTTGTACTGAGTCACCTATAGATGAGTAATATAGCTACATGAATGTATTTATATTGTAAATAGCAATCATAGTGATTTGGAAGGACTTCCTTGAGGTGACTTTGCTGGACTTTTTGAAGGGCTCTTGCCTGGAGTCTTCTCAGGAGCCTTGTCTGCTTTCTTAAAGAAAGTGTCCAAGGGAGTTTGGACAGATGTTCAGGGAAATGGGTGATGCAGCAAACTTGTTCGCTGGCATGGCATCATGCCAGACCAAGCATTGTAAAGTCAAAACTGACATCAGAAATTTGAAACAGGATGTCAGTTTATAAATGTTGTAAATGCAAAATTTTGTAAGTCGAAACATTGTAATTTGAGGACTGCCTGTACTTAGAAATGCCAGGCAACTACTGCTCAGAAACACTATTGGCCCACTAACAGTTAAAATTTATAAATACTGCCCTCCAACCTGTCAGGAGGTGACTCGTGGGCATAGCTCAGAAGTCTAGCCAGCTAACCTTGGCTCTTGCAAAACAATTGTCCAAGGCTAGGTTGTCTGGCTGGCTTCTATAGGGATTTTTAAATGAAAAAGACAGACTCTCTCAGAATTGATAAACCAAACAGAACTCAGTGACAGACCAACCAGTACCTCTTTACAAGTACAACAAGACCATAATAAACTTCAGTAGAAACAAGACAAATATTAAGACATATATCTAATATGCAAACTAGGTGAAGTTTGCATAACTTGATAACTCTATCAAGTTATGTGAGCTAAGCCAAGCGGACAAGCAAGCAAACAAATGTAGCCACTCAGTTGCTCAGCAAACCCAGCACCTTGCAATCCCCATGCCCTCACTCACTTGTACATCTACTTAGATCACTCAAACTTACTTTCTGGAGCCTCTTCCAGTTATAAGTATCACTGCTAACAAGGACAAGAACACAAGTGAAACTACTGCTACCACCCTGACACTTAAGCTCAGTGACAGACACACATACACAAGACATGATTACTCATGACCTTTGGCCAGGTATGTGTGTTTTTTACACTCACTGTCTCACACATATTCTAGGGATCAACTAGTCCCCCTTCAATAGAGTCCCTCTACTGAAGCAAGGCACTCGGTTCTCTGGCCGGAAAGGTGGGGTGATACCGTACCCAGTCCAGTCTTGTTGGACTCACTCAATCCCTCTGAGAGTGCCTACAAATCCTCCACCATTGCAGGCTGATCGGTAGCTTGCCTAGACCCTAGTGGTCTTTCTGTGCCTGACAGTCTCTCACTGCTGGTCTGCAGGCAGTCTCCTGCTGGACTCAAGACTTTTGCTTGTCTCTCTCACTGCTGCTGGCCTTTCTCTTGTCCTTATAAAGGCCTAAATCACCTCATATTCCTTTACCAATCCAAGTCCATTCCTACCTGTCTCTCAACCATCAATCACTCATTCTGAAACACTCCCTCCGCACCAGCCAATCAACACGCAGATCAGCTCACGAGGTGATCAACACTTTCCCGTCAGATATCCATTCACTTGAGCATGCTCGCTGCAATCTCACTTTACCAAGCATGCATGTATCTTGCCAGGTTGAGAACTGAAACTCGTTACATACTTAAGGAGTTTAAAAGTTCACCCTTTCTTGAAATGTCATAAACTTGGACAATTGTGCATGCCTTAAGTGACGCACGGCTTAACACCTAAACGAAACACAGAAACTGAGTAAGTATACCACATAACAAAACTCCACCAGCACTGAGTACACCTCAACATTTCCATTCCATGAGAAATCCTTATATTTTAAGGTTGCTTTCATATTGAATTGTAAAGAAGGCTCAAAATCTTGGAATTGCCCAAAGAAATGGAAATTTCCCCCATTTTTCATTTTGAGCAATCAAACTTAATATTTCTGAAACAAAACAGGACAGCTGTCTGTCCCCAATTCTCCCAGGGTGAGGGGTGAAGGTAGGAAGTCTCTGTGCCCTTCACCATTGATGGAAGAGCCTGGAACCCTAAACCACAATGCTAGCAGAAGGGCTCCGAGGTTCCTGGATCCATAACCTGGAGTCTTCAATTTGGGTCTTCCCAGAGGTCTGGATCCTAGGCTGCTGGGCCTCCCAACAGCCTGCCAGGTGAGCTGACCATAAACCAGGCAAATTTCTCAGGCAACCTTCACCTATGATCAACGACAGTTTATCAAAACCCCAATATCCCCAAAATAGTGTCAATAAATCAGCATTTTCCTATGGGAGGGAAAAAAAATCATTGTCAAAGTCCAAATGATCCCTTAGCCATAATATAGGAAACTGGGAGCACAGAGCAGACTTTAGGTGGCATGTGAATTTGATGCCAAATTGCATGACCAGTTTGTAGTGCAAACATCCCACACATTTAGTACACTATTAGCAGGCAAGTTTCGTCCTTCTCAATATATATTTGTTATTACTTTGTACGTAGCCTTGGACAGCTCAGATCAAGCCATTGCACTGTGCCCTCCATACAAGAAGGCACAGGGATGCATACATCAAAGAAAGCAGTTCAGTGTGATACTGAGCTGATGTGAATGTTGCCGCACAACCACTCCAGCACTGTTATTAAGTAGAAAATAGATCAGAGAGGGGATCTCATAATTCAACACCTTGTTGGTATGCTGGGGATTTAAGCTAGGCTGTCTTCTCAGGAACACCATTCTTTCCCCACAGCTAATCCTATTTTTATGCTGCACTTGAAAGTGAGGGAAAATAGTATAGTAGGCTATAGAAAGCTCAAAGACAGGTTAAAAAAAGGCAGAATGGAGGTGTTGGAGGGCTACAGGGGCAGGGAGCAGAGTTAGTGCAAAAACAGGAAGATGAAGGCATAAAGGAGGAATTCAAGGAGCAAGTAGCTGTGGAGGCCTAATGTATGTATAGGTCTCACTATAAAAATAGTAAGAGGCAAACACAGATCTAGAAGAAGAGTTCAAGGATTAGAATAATGCCAGTCTAAGGGCAAGAATGCAGAACATAATGTGTCTGTGCCTGAGGGATGAGCTTTTTTTAATAGATTAAGTCCTGTGGCTGTGGTTTTATCATGCAGATATATGTTTCTGATTCCCTTTCCCTGGCTGCCCTCTCAAGTAAAATAATTGCATTCAAAAGGAAAACAAAGAATGTAGTTGTTAATTTAAATGTGAAAACTTTATGCAGAGAGATTTCCAAAGAGAAAAATGCTTCATTCCTGTGTCCTAGGTCTGGATGCTCAGGCAGTTCTACCCATAAGTCCTATGGAATGTAGGCATATCTGCCGCCTCCTCTTTCTGCTTTGCAGGGGGATGGAGTGACTGACCTCAAACCCTAAAGATCTCCTGTTGTTCAGGATGCAAGAGACTTTCTACTCAAAGATCCTACTGCTGCTGGTCTTGGACACTCCTGAGTGAATCCCTATTTATTTTGCATCAGCCCAATAACTTTTGATGATAGAGACTCCAGCTGATCCTTCTGCAGATTCGACCCAGGAATTATGAATTTAGGATTTATCCCTTTTCATATCTGACGTGGAGCATTTATTTCTAGGTGGCATTATGTGGTGGTTATCCTTCATCCAGTAATGACTGCTTTCAAATGCATTCTTGAGAGGTCTTTCTAATTAGCATCATCTTGATGATTCAAAGGATGCAAATGGGGCCTCTCCCAGCAGCACCGGAAGGTCTCATTCATTCATTTGTAAATTCAGAGTTGTCCTCATAGGCAGGCCGAAATCTCTACAGATGTTGGTGCATGGAGCTTTCACTTCCTTCAGTGAACATGTCCCCTGAAGCAAAATAAAGAGGAACTCCACCCTACCAGCAATGCAGCCATGGCAGGATACAGTGCCAGGCCTGATGTGCATGATTGAAACATAGCATTATTAAACAAGATTAGCCTAAATGCACAATTAAATTAAGTCCCTTGCTGAACGTTAAGCTAACCAGTCGGGGTTTTAGCATGCAAGCTTGATTCATGTACAAGGGTCATTTGTGAAGATTCATTTAATAATGATGTGCACTGGGTGTAGCAAATCATTACACTATTTTTACAAGCCCGAAATTTGTTGTGTAATATTTGTTCATAAGCTTTTAAATGTCAGCTCAAATCTGGCAGGTAATGAAAAAGTTCTTTCTGACAGCATGAAAACTAATGAAATCTGATAAGATTGTCAAACTAAAAGCTTATTTGTAATGTAGAGAAGCTAACTGCACTTCCTATCACTATTGGGCACTTTGTAGTATCGCTACCACCCAGTTTCCTGTTGTATTGTCCCTGTTCCTAACCTTCTTCCCCCTTAATTTGCAACCAGAAAACCCATAAGCCTAATCATACTGGTCTTACACCAGTGTGAGACCATAACCAGCCCATGCATGTTCATTTTACTGCAATGTCTTTCTCTCTATAGGCATTTGCAGTGTGGTCATCATTATATTTGGGCATGAAGTATAACAGTAACATAATCCTTGATTGAGACTATATTCTATGCTGCTTCTCTCAATGTTCATTTCCAGGATGGTGGGGGGATGTCACACTGGATTACAAAGATGTTGTCAAACTGGTGCTTAGCTTCCTTTATGGAACAGAAGTGTGTGCAATAAAACACAGAATATAGCAAGACTTGTACTTACCCTGGTATCAAGGCTTTCCTTCCACCCAGTACACCCTGCCCTTGAGAGTTTCAATCAGGGTCTGTCAGCTGGAAAGCTATCGTTGGTTGTATGGGTCTGGGAGGTTGGGACAGGGGGATTCCAGAGACATAGAGCAAGAAGACAAGTACTGCTGTAATCCAATGTGGTACTGTAGGTCCAGCTGTTGGCCCTCTCTTGATCTGTGGTGTTACCTCATCCTTTAATACAGCCATCCATACATGAAGCACAGTTGCCTTGGAAAGCTACAGCATATTAGATTGGCATCAACATTCCCCTGTACAAGACACTCATCCTCTTAATTTCTTCTTTTATAGTATTCATGGTTGCACATCTGCACATTTCAAAGATCCTTCACATGCTTCAAGCGAGCCCTGTGAACTTAGCTTTTCAAGTTGGAAATCTTACATGCTCAAACTAATTAAGTTCTCCAGAAAATGTAATGCCTAAGATCATTTTGAAAGCTCACTAGCCATCCCCTGAGTCGAAGCACTCATCTTCTTTGGTGCAGTTTCTGGCAGGAAAGGTTCTTCTTCCCTGCCTAAAAATTACTGAAAAAATAATATTAATAGAAAATACACTGCTCCAGCAAATCCTTCCATAGTGACTAACATGATATCCAGCATTGTTTTGCTGAAGTGCACAGGATTATTACTGTTCAAAGCAAATTGGAAAACACTAGTATGTGTAAAGGTTAAGCACTTTCAAAATCATCATGAATACAATGGGATCTGGCCTGTCATTTTTTTTAATTATTATTATACACTGAGCAGGTAGCAACACCTCACATCATTGCCAAAGGCCTTCTATGGTAAGAACCCATTATCAGTTGCTTATAACATTGACAAAAATTATTGTGCCTGGATGAACCTTGTGTGGCTCCATCCTGTTCCCCCAGCTGGGCCCCGCATTCCTGCCCCGGCCCCAGGCCTCAAGCACTGACCCGGCTGGGTAGCACCCCAGCCCCAACCCTGCCCCATTCCCTCCCTCTCTCCCTCCCTCACTGTGGGAGCCTCAACCTGCTCTCCCTCCTCCCCCATAGACTTACCTAGAGGGAGCTGCGGGAGCTGCTCTCCACGCTGCCTGGCTGCTACATGCATATGACGCTGCCGCCTGATCACCCTTCTGCTCCCCCCCCCCCCATCCCAAGCAGCGCCTTGCAGGCTGCAACTCTCCCAGCCTGTAAAGGGAACCTGCAATTTCCTGGGTTTTTTCTGTGATTTTCATCACAATTGGTCAAGACTGACTAGTATCTTTGCTGCCCCATTTTTTTTTTTATCATTGCAACCTTGAATGGGGTTGTGACCCCAAGGTTGGGAACCACTGGCATAGGCCATGGCCCAGTCCCATACAGCTATAGTTGCCTGCTCTGGACTGTGACAGCTGAAAATTGTGTCTAAGATGCTTGCTGAATGCTGTGAAGATTAGACCAAGTGTTTTTCTGTCATTTGTTCAGATAGTAAGCTATATTATTATTGTCTGTCATTGCAGCCTTGTAACTACGCGTAGTCGTGTTTTTGTTAAGTTAATAAACCTTTCTTACCTTTCTACCCCCAACCACACTCTCAATCCTGAACCCTCCGCAGGCAGCTGGGACATGGACCACCTGGCTAGGGACCCTGGTCCAGATCCCTGCCTCCTGTTCCTGATTTCCTGGATTTTGACTCTCTAGAGTCAAGCCCAGACTGCCTATGTCCTTATCATACAGCTGATTTTAGCAATCTTGAGCTGTATCTACATGTTAAACCATGCTCCAGAGTGGCATTCTCAAACACATTGTGCAGCTTGCTAACTGAAGCACAGTTTCTGTGTGGCAATGCAGCACTGACACTCAGTAGTACTAATTAGTCTGCCTAAAACACCACATGGACTTGACTATACTGCCATACTCTTTAGGAAGCAGCTGGCCTGGACAAGTGCAGCATACTTGGGTGTGCCACCCTAGAGTATGTTAAATTTAACATAGACATGTCCTAAAATAAATACCCTTATGATAGGTTGTGGGGGTTTTAGTTCATGTAATTTAATAATTTATGTTGTGGTGGGATCTACAGACTTCAGCCAGGTTGGGACTCACAGTAAACAAGGAGCCCTGACTCATGGAGCTCACATTTTAAAAAATGAGACAAAAATTAGGTGAGACAAATGGCTCAGGGGGGAATACGTCAGAGGCTGGGTAACCCAGATTATAGGATGGCCACAATTCTTAGTTAACAGGGACAGATACTGCAGCACAGCTGTTATCGGTTGGCGAGGTACTGAGCACATTATGGAAAAGGTAAGCTCTGAGAAGCTTACCATTTTCTTTCATGAAAGGCTAAAGGTTAATAATGTCACGCTGAAATAACTTTTCAACCTTCTTTGAACAGCATGCCTCAGTTCTTTTAAAAAAAAAGCCTCTAGATTTGCTATAACTATATTGCTACATACAAATGCTATTAGATGTATCTTTAAATATAAATGCCCACATTATTCCATTATGTGACAGAATTCACCCCTTCCTCAGTAGACCTACTTTCTAAATAGACTTACTGTGCTCCTCGTGTTTGCTATTAACACCTCTGTGGCATGCCTAAAGCCATATCCAGTTACTCTGGAAACTGTGCCCCTCTGGGATGCCAAGTAGAATGAAACCATATGAGAAAGTTAATAATTAGTAGCATTTAAAAAGTGTAATTTATATATAGAACTTCAAAAGCTTCAGTTTCATCTGGTTAAATTATACATGCATATTTTAAAGTACAAGTTGTTTAAAAGAAGTTTCTGTATCATTGCGGCCTGTCCAAGGCTGACATCTAGTGTTTGAAAATGAAGTACTTGTTGCTTCTCAGAAACTTGAACTTCTATCAACTTTCACTGCATTTTCAAAGTATCTTTCCTAGGAGAATAGTTTTCATGTTCTTCCAGCATTTAAATGTTAATAGGGATGATTGTAATATAATTCCAAGGTGAGACAAAACACAGGACACTGTGGGAAATGTAGTGCAGCACATCAGTTAATTGAAATGTGATTAAAGGACACACTTTCCAGGAAATAATTCTGCTCTTTTCTTCCCAGAACTATTGTCTGTCTCTGCCTACTATTTCAGCACCTACATTTGATTAAGTTCTACTCCAGGGATATTTGGAGCCTGTTTTACCTCTGCCTTGTTCTGTATGTAATCTTCACTTCACTGCTATGCACAGCAGGAATAAAACACTCCAAAGTGAACAGTGGCTTTTTACACCTGTTTTGCACTCATGGGGAAGAGTAGATGTCAGGCAGTCACTAAACAGTAGAAATCAAGTCCCTGGGCACATCTACACATTCATTAATACTCCATAATTATGGCTTATTAAGTTTAGTACCTGTAATAACAGGAGAGCTAACACATGCTTTTTGTGATGTTAATGCACAGTAGACTAATGCTACTGCACGTAAGCATGTGTTTTGCCTGGTGCATTAATGTACAGTAGAATTAGCTGACTGCACATTTAGCACCTCATGTTGATGCACCCCTTGGTTCTTAAATGGCGTTTAGAAAGTGTTATTGGCAGTAGTGGCCCCTAGAGACTAGGTTGCTGAAATGTGGTTAGAGTTTAATTTGGTAAAGCTTAAATGGGGATGGGTTCAAACCCAGATTCCATTTTGAGTATCATACTTAAGGATCATCTGTATGGTTGGGTCTAAAGCATAGACTTCACCTGGATCTCATAGGTCTTTGAGTTCAGCAGGAGCCAATCTTTTTTGGCAGACATGCCACAGATTAGCCCCGTATCATCCCTGAGTGCCACTCTCATCCTTTTTCCCTGCCCAATTTGCTGCTCTGCTTTATCCTCTTTGCCCTGCACTCTCCAACTAATCCACTGCTTTGCTTTCTTCTCCCTGTCCTATCTGCTGTGGTGCTGTCTGTCTCCTCCCTGATCTGGAGCGTGTCACATGCAGGAGCTACCCATACCACTTGTGACAACTGTACAGCAGGTTTGCCATGCCTATTTTAATCCAACCCGTACACAAAGTTCTTGTAGGAGATGAATCTGCAACCCCTGCTTCACAAGGCGGCTAGGCATATCCCTCACTTCAGTGCCATACCCGCATATACTGGTTATGATTTGCCTTTGGAATTAATTTTGGGATTGAACTGGGATGCAGGAGATCCAGGCTCAAGGACGAGCTCTATCACAGGCTTTCTACTAGGATGGTCCTAATACAATCCACTTGTGATAATGGAAAAACCTGGGAGGCTCAAGGTTTTGGGCTGCATGGTAATCAAACCCATCCCAGTTCGCTTTAGAAATGGAACAAAAGAACTGAGCCAACTCTCTCTTCAGAGTAGCAATAGTCACTGCCCTGAGAAACTTGCTGACATGGTACGTATTTATATCAACTGCATTTTAGATGAGGTGGGGGTGATTCACTTCTCTACTGCCCTACCAGTAGGCTTGATGGAAGTAAGGCTAATTTAAGGACTACTTCAAGTGTGAAGTGATGCATGCTGTTAATTGAAAATTTCACTTAAGGGTGAGAAGCTGGCACTGAAGTGCCCTCATGGAGTGGCTTGTGCTTTCCTAAACTGAAACACTGCACTTGTAATACAATAATACTACAAACAGGAACCTGTTTAACTCGCTTCACGCTGCTATTTTCTGCTTTTAAGCAGCAGGTTATACTGATCCATCTGCAAAACAAGTAGAAATACCCTGGCTGTTCCTTAGTTCTCTAATTCTTGCCTATCCCTTTCCACAACAGTTTCAGTCCCTCTCAGCTACAGGGAACATCCCCAACAAGCTAGACCTGATAGCAACAGGAAGATGAAGGAAAGAAAAGAGGACAAGGGGTTCCAACCCACCCTGAAATAATACTCGTTTCTCTTGGGTGAGACATGGGCTTTTCTTCCCTTATAAGGTCTGTGGAATAGCTCCAAGTTGTATTCAATTTAACACAGACTTTACTGGCTCTCTGTTAACTTGCACCCATTCAGCACCTGTTCCTGTTTTCTTTACCTTTATCTCCTTGCTGCCCTGCTAGGCCTTGGGCAAAAGTAGGCAGCTGCTCTTGTAGTATCCAGGCCCCATCTGTACCTCTGTCTCAGCTCTGCTACCGCTCCTTTTTGGGCACTAGTGTTTGTACCTTCCTAGGCAGGCTCCAGCCATTAGTTTTGCTAGCACACTTAGAGCATGCATCTCCCTCTCTAGTCCTCCTTGTCAGGAATGGGATCCTGGAGCCCAGCTACCATAGGCCCCAAAACTAGAACGAGCCTTGCAGGACTCCCAGTTGCTGAACTACACCATTCCCAAATTGCCACCCGAATTTACTCCTTCTGAGCGACGTGACACGGGAGCTGATACAGACTCTGGCAAAGGAATGCTAAACCAACACCTACTGCTTTATATAATACGAGGGACACAGATCTAGGCAAAACAATTCACCCCTGCCGCAAGGTCCTCACACGTCTTGAGCATTCGCTGCAGTTTGGCACGATGTTGTGCCAAAGTTTCAATTGCCTTCTGCTGCTTCCCACGCCTTCAGCTCATGGCTTCTCCCCTGAATCATAATGTGCCTTCTCTAATGCCTGCAGCCCGGTTCCCTCAACTTTGGCACATCAGACAACCAGAGTCCTTTTTTCCATGCCTCCTGCTTCAGGAAGCTTGCCCCATTTTTCAAACTTCTCTGTTTCTCTGTTTTGAAGTCTCTACCAACAGCTTGGTTCCTTCTGTTCCTTGACATTCACAGACAAGATGGTTGCACACTCCCCGTTGCTCTGACCTCTTCATTTGTTGAAAGTTGTCAATAACCTCCTAATTCAAAGGTCAGGAAGCAGACAAATCCATTCCTCAGGATGTGCCTTTGGTGTGAAGTTAACTCCTTGCAACCAGCTAGGTAGTAGACTCATAAGAATGCAGTGTGAATCTAGTCTAGCTCACTGCTTCGTACACCTAGATTATCCCTGACAAACGTTTGCTTGTGAAAATAAGCTTCCTGGAACTCAAGGCTGTGTCATCTGTCCTCGTATACTGAACCACATATATTGGGGTTTAAATAGTTACGTTGCTCTTAACACATAATTTTAAATTACTCTCAGAGCTGCACAAAAAGTATGTAGTTATATACAAAACACTATATTCAGAGAATACTGAGGTTGCAACATGACCCACTGAAAAATTGAGAAATGTAAGGCTTAAGGTTGCCTGTAAAATATGAGGGCTCTGCCCCATGTACTTGATCACACCGGGCAGCCATAAAAGTGTAGGGAGGCTGCTCTGATGCGCTGTAACTATGGCTTGTCAGAGCAGACTTGATTAATTGGAATGGGCTTCCAAGGAAGGAGGTGCTTACCCCTACTTTGGAGGTGAGGTATTCAAGAAGAGATTAGACAAGCACCTAGCTGGGGTTACTTAACCCCAGCGCTCTTTCCTGCCTAGAGCAGGGGGTCAGACTTGATGATCTACAAGGTCCCTTATGACCCTAGAAATCTATGAAATCTATGGGCTTTAGTTAATGCGCACACACCACCATTTTTCAGTCTCTATGCAATATACTATTTTATCCCTACTGCTCTGTGTGTGGCTGTAGGCTTTTACTGCCCACTATTAAAACTAAATTCTGAAGCCAGAATTATAGATTTCCTCAGGGGCTTCTCTGATACTTATTGCTATTGGCGTTCCATAGACACAGAAGAGACTTATTTTCATAACCCGATGAGAGATTGGGCTGCTACCTCCAGTTTGAGATGTCTATGCTCTAGGACCTGATTGTCCAGAGTATTTAGCATTATGTGCCACCGTTATATGTTCTGAGCACCACACCCAGTGATTTCCAATAGACCTGTGAATACTAAGCACTTCTGCAATCCAGGCCTCCATGCTCTTACTTGGGGGTACAGCTATGCTGCCAGGTAGGGTTAAAGCAATTCTCAAGTTCATGGCCATCAGCTGTGGACACTGAAACGGTTTGTATGTGACCCCAGGCAGCATCCCTGCACCGCTCTGAAAGCTCTGCTGTTCTTCAGGCTCTCAGTGAGCCTGGACTTCTCTGCAGCGCTTGGAACTTGCTAAGGCACTGGAGGCACAGGCCCGATAACAACACTCCCATAGCTCCCTGTCCCTGCCTACCCATCAGCACTGCCTGTAATTAAAGCCAAGTAAATGGCAAGTATCCATTGGAGGACTCCTCTGTCAGATCATTAAGAGAAACTTGGTGCTCTTTGCTGAGCTCCAGGGAATGTCCAAAACTAACCCTTGGTTTAGGTCCGTCTCTCCCCTAGTCTCAGAAGCACTCTGCTGGTGAGCCTTCCTGGTTGTTTCCCTTCACTTTTTATGATTCCCATCATGGGTACTGAGGGTGGCCCCAAGTACCAGCAGGCAAAGCTTGTGAGCAGGGTGATTAGGGCATTCACAGAGAAGAACAAGCAGAAAACGAGGGACCCTCCCCAGTAGACAGTCTCTCCCACTGTTCTGCCCTTGCTCCTTTTAACCCCTATACTTCCAGCTGTAGCCAGCTGAGCCAGGCCCCCATCACTGCCACTGAGGAGGGCTGGCACTGGGCATGTATCAGGCCAGGGGAACAAACCTTGACTGAGCAAGAATGCTCTGTGGCTGCGGACACATTTCCACTCCACTGTCAGCCTTTGGGCAGGCTTCCTCTACATGAGGAATTTAACATGTAACTTGGAATTCAAGGTGTATTTGTTTGAAAGCGCTCTGGTTATCAAGCCACAAAGACAGTTTTGCCTTCCTGCTGTGTCTTCTCATTATTCATGCCTCTCTTAACTTTTGTGTTATGCTGCTAATTTTTTCAGCAGAGGTTTTTATATTTGCTTCCAAATCATTGATAGACATGTCTAGTAATATCAGTCCTAAGCCAAATTATTGTGAAATACCTCCAGAGCCATCTATCCTAATTTCTTATGCTCATTTCTGAAAAAAACGAAAACTAGAGAAAGATCTGTTTCAAGTACTTAATATCGACATGCATCCTGCCCCAGCCTACTACAGATGGTGGGACTATGTGCAAAAAGGAACGCAAGATTCATGGGACTAGAGAAAAAAGAGGAAGAGCAAAGTGGGGGCAGCAGCCACTGTGGCCTGGGAGTCAGAATATGCAGGAGAGAAACTCTCAGTCATCACTGACCCAACAATTGAGGCTTCTCAGTGCTGAGAGCTGCACGAGGATCTGAAGGGGAGACTCTCCAAACCACACACACAAGTTAGGTAGTGTTGATCATCCTCTCCTAGGACCAGGACAGTGTTGGTCCCAGCAGCCTTACCTGGGGTCCTGGGAAGCTGCAGCCACAGCGCTTCTGCAGCTGGGAGTGTGGCTCCGGCAGGCCAGGCTCGAGGGTTGGGCAGCACACGCTGAAGCTATGTGCACCACTGCATTTTTCCGCAGGTTTTTTTTGTTACCCCAGGATCTCCTGGGAAAAGACGGTTCTGCAGCACCACATACTACATGGCTGCATTCGTCTGGATGCAGCCAGGGAGGTTGTGGGGCAAATGGCACGCCTGCAAAAATGCTAGCTGAACCAAGGGCCAGCATCCCAGCCACGTACAAGCTCAGCAGACAGTTTCAAAGCTTCAGCATATTTCTATACAGAGCTGATCTATGGAGCTCTTGAGATAAAGATGCCGTCTTTAACACTATCTTACAACATTTCATAATTCATCTCATAATCCTTGCTTACACTCTGCTTTATTTGAAAAAGCATGCATACCTTTAAAATTCAAGCACTACAAGGCATATAGATTCATAGATTCATAGATGTTAGGGTCAGAAGGGACCTCAATAGATCATCAAGTCCGACCCCCTGTATAAGCAGGAAAGAGTGCTGGGTCTAGATGACCACAGCTAGATACTCATCTAACCTCCTCTTGAAGACCCCCAGGGTAGGGGAGAGCACCACCTCCCTTGGGAGCCCGTTCCAGACCTTGGCCACTCGAACTGTGAAGAAGTTCCTCCTAATGTCCAATCTAAATCTGCTCTCTGCTAGCTTGTGGCCATTGTTTCTTGTAACCCCCGGGGGCGCCTTGGTAAATAAATACTCACCAATTCCCTTCTGTGCCCCCGTGAAGAACTTATAGGCAGCCACAAGGTCGCCTCTCAACCTTCTCTTGCGGAGGCTGAAAAGATCCAGTTTCTCTAGTCTCTCCTCGTAGGGCTTGGTCTGCAGGCCCTTAACCATACGAGTGGCCCTTCTCTGGACCCTCTCCAGGTTATCGTTATCCCTCTTGAAGTGTGGCGCCCAGAATTGCACGCAGTACTCCAACTGCGGTCTGACCAGCACCCGATAGAGAGGAAGTATCACCTCCTTGGACCTATTCGTCATGCATCTGCTGATGCACGATAAAGTGCCATTGGCTTTTTTGATGGCTTCGTCACACTGCCGCCTCATGTTCATCTTAGAGTCCACTAGGACTCCAAGATCCCTTTCCACCTCTGTGCCACCCAGCAGGTCATTTCCTAGGCTGTAGGTGTGCTGGACATTTTTCCTCCCTAGGTGCAGCACTTTGCATTTCTCCTTGTTGAACTGCATTCTGTTGTTTTCTGCCCACTTGTCCAACCAATCCAGGTCTGCCTGCAGCTGTTCCCTGCCCTCCGGCGTGTCCATATCTCCCCATAGCTTTGTGTCATCTGCAAACTTGGACAGAGTACATTTCACTCCCTTGTCCAAGTCACTGATGAAGACATTAAAGAGTATCGGTCCAAGGACCGAGCCCTGCGGGACCCCACTGCCAACACCCTTCCAGGTCGAAACCGACCCAATCCACCACGACTCTCTGGGTGCGACCCTCCAGCCAATTCGCCACCCACCGGACTGTGTAGTCATCCAAGTCACAGCCTCTTAACTTGCTCACCAGTATGGGGTGGGATACCGTATCGAAGGCCTTCCTGAAGTCTAAGTATACGACATCCACCCCTCCTCCTGTGTCCAGGCATTTCGTAACCTGGTCATAGAAAGAGACTAGGTTGGTCAGGCACGATCTGCCTGCCACAAACCCATGCTGGTTTCCCCTCAGCATAATTTGCCCTGCCGGGCTCTCACAAATGTGAGCCTTGATAATTTTTTCAAAGACTTTGCCAAGGATGGAGGTGAGACTGACTGGCCTATAGTTGCCCGGGTCCTCCTTCCTCCCCTTCTTGAAAATGGGGACCACATTGGCCCTTTTCCAGTCCTCCGGGACTTGGCCCATGCGCCACGAGCGTTCGAATATTCCTGCCAGTGGCTCTGCAATGATGTCGGCCAGTGCCTTCAGCACCCTTGGATGGAGCCCATCCGGGCCTGCCGACTTAAAGGCATCCAGCTGCATTTTAATGTAGCTATCAGAAGGTCACCCTCCCTATAATACCTCTAAACAAAATTTTTAAAAGCAGCCAACAGAAGGGTGTAGGTAAAGGGGAATTTGATTTGGTGTGGGGAAAGGGGAATTCTGCGCACTTGCTGCTAGGAGTTCTATGCTGGGACCCTGGGATTGAGCTTCAGCATTTGAAATACTAAATATACTGAATTCAGGATGGACCAACATAAAGCAACTCACTTTATTTTATTCAGTGGGAAACCTGCATTTAAATCAGGGTTTCCATTTGTACTCTGGTTATTTTCTAAAGAAAGCTACATCAACTAATAAAAATGCACTTGGTAAAACATGTTGATTTACAACTAAATACTGTAAAGCCTTTACACTAAAATTGGTACATCACTCGTTGCTAGGAGGGTTCACTATGTACCAGAGATTCCCAAAGTTTTTGTTCACAGTGGGTCCCTTAACAGGTGGGACATCACCCTGGAAACTTCATAATGAAATGAATTGCAATGAAGATATACCTTTATAGTCAACAGATGGAATACATTATGCCTAGACAGTTACAATAAGAGGAATCCAGAATCTTAATTCAATTTTGAGCAGGGTGTTACGCAGCTGACTTCTTACATTAGGCCAGCCTGACATTCAGCATGTTGGCATCTATTCAGATAGGGGCACTGGGGAGGGAAAGCAACGTTCCCTACTGAGTTACAAGGACACCAAGTCAGCTTCAGCAGTGAATCATGTGACTGCTGTTAAGGTTTATCCGTTACTATGGAACAGAAATATCAGAAAGCTGATATTTTTAAGTTTCTTTGCCTCTGTTTTCCTGAACAGGGACGGGGATATCCCACCTACCAGAGGTAGGGACAATCTTGGGGATAGCTCCATCAAGACTTCAGTCAGCGCAGGTGTAGTTAGGGATCTTCTGGAAGGGCTAGATATTTTTATATCTGCAGGTCCAGATGCCCTCCACCCAAGGGTGTTGAGGGAGCTGGCAGGGGTCATCGCGGAGCCCTTGGCCCGGCTGTATGAGCATTCGTGGTCATCTAGCCAGGTGCCAGGGGATTGGAAACTGGCTAATGTGGTCCCTATTTTTAAGAAGGTGAGGAAGGAGGACCCAAGTAACTATAGGCCTGTAAGCCTCACCTCGGTGCTCGGGAAGATCTTGGAGAGAATCATCAAGGAGCACATCTGTGGGGGGCCAGCAGGGGAGATCATGCTCAGGGGCAATCAGCATGGGTTCAAAGGCAGGTCCTGCCAGACCAACCTGATTGCCTTTTACGACCAAGTAACTAAATCCTTGGATGATGGTGTTGCTGTGAACATAGTCTTTCTAGACTTTAAGAAGGCCTTTGACACGGTCTCTCATCCCATCCTCATCAATAAATTAAGTGACTGCGGCATTGATGCCTGCACAGTTGGATGGGTAAAAAATGGGCTGATGGGGCACACTCATAGTGGTGGATGGGTTGTACTCAACCTGGCGAGATGTGAGCAGTGGGGTACCCCAGGGCTCGGTCCTCGGGCCCGCACTGTTTAACATCTTCATCAGCAACTTGGACGAGGGGGTGGAAAGCACGCTGTCCAAGTTTGCTGATGACACTAAGATGTGGGGTGAGGTGGACACATTTGAAGGGAGAGAGAGGCTGCAACTAGATTTAGACAGACTACAAAAGTGGGCAGATGAGAATAGGATGGGGTTCAATGTAGACAAATGCAGGGTGCTGCACCTTGGGAGAAGGAATCCACAGCATACATACAGGCTGGGGAGTTCCCCTCTTGAAAGCACAGAGGCGGAAAGGGATCCTGGAGTCATTATTGACTCCAAGATGAACATGAGCCGCCAATGCCAGACTGCAGCCAGCAAGGCCAGCCATACCTTGTCATGCATCCAAAGGTGCAACTCAAGCTGGTCCAGAGAAGTGATACTCCCCCTCTATGCGACTTTGGTCAGGCCGCAGTTGGAGTACTGCGTCCAGTACTGGGCGCTGCACTTCCAAAAGGGATGTGGCCAGCCTGGAGAGGGTTCAGAGGAGGGCCACCCGGTTGGTGAGAGGGCAGCAGGACAGGCCCTACAAGGAGAGACTGAGGGACCTGAACCTGTTCAGCCTCAGCAAGAAGAGACTGAGGGGAGGCCTAGCGGCTGCCTTCAAGCTCATCAGGGGAGATCAACAGCAAATAGGCAGAGCCCTTTTCTCCCCAGCACCACCTGGGGTGACAAGGAACAATGGTCATAAGCTGATGGAGAATAGGTTTAGGTTAGAAATCAGAAGGCAATATTTTACAGTTAGGGTGGCCAAAATCTGGAACCAACTTCCCAGGGAGGTGGTCCTCACCCCTACCTTGGGCAAATTCAAGAGGAGGTTGGACTCTCACCTGTCTGGGGTCTTGTGAGCCCAGCATTCAGTCCTGCCTGTGGCAGGGGGTCAGGCTAGATGATCTGTTCAGGTCCCTCTTGACCCTAGCTACTATGAAACTAAATCAATGGCTACAGCCTTGCCAATAAGCTGGCACTATCAAGGACAGCCACCATTAGAATCTCATTACAGATGGCTTACGAACAACTTCACAAACCCGTTTGAGGAACGCCTGCTACATGCCTTGATTTAAGCAATTATCTAAAGATTAATTTTGAGAATCTTATCAAGTTAATGGCGGGTTAAAAATGGCCATTGCTTCTGTACTAGTATTGCTTCTTTAATAGATACAGAACTTTCTGTGCATAATTGGTGTGAAGCATCTTCATGGTAACAAATGGTGACATAGTAACAAATTTAATCCTGGTATCTCCTGGGGCATGTCCCCACGAGAACATATGTGCGTTTCTCCAGGGACAACTTGCAGTGGCATAGTTGTGCCACTGCTACTTGTCCCTGGGGAACACCCCTGCACACAAGCTCTGGCATGTGGCAAATTGCCCCAGGTGGGGTGGGGAAGCTGGGGCCAGCACCAGCACCCTTACCTGGGGGCCTGAGGGCCGCCCAGGGCTGCACCAGCAGAGATCCAGACACATGGAGCCTGGCCAGTCAGACCTGTGCTCTGGCTCCTGCCTAGACTCTGATTTTGGGTGGCACACACTGCAGCTGCTTTTCTTATTTGCACTTTTTTTTTTTAAGATTCTGGGATTTCCCAGTATCTAATTTTGCTACCATGTGCAAATACACAGCACAGGGAACCAATTCAGACACCTGAGCCCACAGACTCTTATGATTTTAAGTCTCTTGTACTCAGCAGCACAACTATGCCTGGCTCCAAGCAATACTGCCAGCATCAGGTACTGTGCTCTTATCTGTGAAGTTAATGGAGCACTGACAAGAAGTTTCACCAGTGCACCCTCCATTCCCCCCCAAAAAGCCCTCCTTTAAAGATGGGCTTCAAATTACTTTTATGCTTGAATTTTAGACTTAGATGTAATTTTGGAAGTGTAAAATGACCACCACAAATAGCTAGCATGTTATCTCCAATACACTACCAGCCCTCCTTAAATCTTACAACAGACGCTTTAGTTACCAAAATGCATTTATTCTCAATAGAATATTTAGAACAGTATTAAATTACTATTGTATTTTAATCCCTGATTAACAAAAGTCCACTTTCCCATATTTATCACATTAAGGTTCATTTACTTGGCTTTATTTGGTCAGACATCAAGCAGTTTCCTGTCACCGTTTGTATATAACTAAAGTATAGCTGTAATGCCAAATTAGAAAAATATTTCATTTTTGGATTTTTGTTGGAACATTGGGCGAATGCCCATTTCAAATCCAATTCAATGCAGTGCAATTATTACATACAGTATGATTTAACCAAGTTTGAAAAAGCGTACTTCTTTTCACACAAGGTACAGGGGAAAAAAAAATCAAACAGTTTAGTTAAAAATCCTCTTCAGCATTTTTACTCCGTGTTCGTTTCAGTTCTACCAGCCTCTCCACAGTATCAGCAACCGTGCGTTCACCGTGCACTTTGTTGTCCCTGGTACGGATGTTCACTGTTCCACTTGCCTTTTCTTTTTCACCAACAACTGAACAAAACCAAACACCACATGTGAGGGGGAACAAGTTTTTTAACAAGCTTTTTAGAGCGCAAAAACACAGAGAAAGACACAGCAGCGCACTGAATAACTGCACTCAACCGATCACGTTGCTTCTGCACTGCTGTTCCTTCTAAAGTTCAAAGAGTCCTTGCTCCCGTTTAAGAAATCCTTTGCCATTTAAAAGCTTTAAAAAGTAGTGTTAAGCTACTTTAAAATGCAGGCTCTGGCTCTGGAAAGAAGTAACATTTACTTTCTTCAGAAGCAGAGAGGCTGGCACTAGGGCTGTGCGAAACGGCAGCATTTCGTTTCGACTTGTGTTTCGATAGAACAGCATTTCGTTTCGAATTTCATTTCGACTCTAAACCACTGTTCTGTTT
Source organism: Alligator mississippiensis (assembly GCF_030867095.1). Taxonomy (NCBI): domain Eukaryota; kingdom Metazoa; phylum Chordata; order Crocodylia; family Alligatoridae; genus Alligator; species Alligator mississippiensis. Next base: position 280,780,510 of record NC_081826.1, read on the forward strand.
CATCGAAACAGTTTAGCTGTTTTGACGTTTCGCCCATAGGCTATAATGGGGAAGCTCGAAACAGCCTATAACTGTCATTTCTGGCTTGATTTGGATGAAGCTTGCAGGAATGGTAGCCCCTTCTGACGGCATGAAGTTCGCCAAGTTTCAAGGAGATAGGTGCAGGGATTTCAGGAGAGCTGCACCTTAAGCTGCTGACAAGCAAAACTTGTGACATGGGTGACACTGTGTGTGTTAAGGCACAGCAGGGTGAAAACTAGAGGCATGCTAGCCCCTGATGAGGCCATGAATCCTGCCAGCTCTCAAGGAGATAGGTGCAGGGGGAGCCTGGGTTCTGGGGCCCTGCATCTCTAGCTGCTGACAGGCAAGACTCATGACATGGGTGGGTGACACTGTGTGCGCACTAAGGTGCGCCCTCACTCAACTGACACCAAGTAAGAAAGCAGGGTAGGTCAAACAATGCTGCCTTTTATGCAGTTTTTCCATCCCTCCCCCAGAGCATTGGGATTGGAAGGGACCTCAGGAAAGGATTACAGTCACTGGCCAGCTACACATGTCAATAACAAGAGCACACCTTCCCCCGCCCTTACTTTAGTTTCTGTTTCCCTGCAGACAAGCCCAGCTTGAGCTTTGAAATGTTTTGACGTTCCTCGTTTCATTTCGAGGCCGTTTCAAAGCTCTCTGTTTTGTTTCGGCGTCACTGATTCAAGCTCGAAACGAGTCAAAACAGCACTGAAACGAAACAGCTGGCAAAATTTTGCACAGCCCTAGCTGGTACCACTCTAGAGGACACACAGGCCACTATGCTTGAACTGTTAGATCTGCATGCCCTGCAAGCAATACAAATGAGCTAAATCACTATTAATTGAACACTGAATGAAACAGTTTCACTTGCAAGGGTTCTCCTACATTTGCATCATTAGAGGAGAATACACAAACCAGTTACACCATACAGTTACCATTCCACTGCAGGTTTTTACAGCCATGTAGCAATTAGTCCCAATTTGCGTGGTTAGTAGGCTTTACACAGTACAAGCTCCGGTAACCAGCACCTTACAAGCCGGCACGGTCTGCTAACCAGCATGCCGGCTTTTAAGGTAAAGTGAAACCGGAAGTGCCCACCGTGGCACTGCTGGTTACTCCGAGCGCCAACGGCCCAGGGCAAAGCAGCCTGCACTGCCAAGCCTCCATGGCCCAGGGGCATAACAGGCTGCGTGGAGCCCACCTCCCTGTCCCGCGGGGCCTGCAGGAGGGGTGGCAATGCCACGGGAGGGGTGGCGATGCCCCAGACGCGGTGGGAGAAGTGGCAGCCCAAACAGGCAAGGACGGGCCTGTTCTGGCCACTCAATTAACCAGCATATTTTGTTATCTGGCATCCCCCATTCCCAGGGGATGCCGCATAACAGAGCTTTTACTGTACTGTATTACAGCTTGACAACTAACTCCTGGCTTTGCCCTTTCCTTCCCACTTAAACTACCACATAAACAAAGTATCTAGAGCAGTAGTTCTCAACCTGTTTGGATTTGAGGTACTCCTCACTGGATGGGAGGCACCATTCCATAACTTTTGTGAATGGAGTGGCACCCACTTTCAAAAACGACTTTATAGATTACAGTGTTTATCACCTTACAGAGAGACTGCAGTGGGGGTGAGAGATCAGCCAGGTAGGGACAACTATGCTTACTTGCATGACACCGAGTATTACTGCTCTAGGGGTGCTGAGTGAACAATGAAGATGCTGACCAAAAATTGATTCTCTTTACAGTACTGCTCTGGCCAGGTTCTAATCTTTGCTGTATCACAGTATGTCACATGCATAACTGTTGAACGCAAAAGTGCCATGTCTGAGAGCACAGAACTGGAAATGCTGATTTTGCCACATTAGAATGAAGCATCCCTCCCTCCTGGGATGGGAAAAGCCAAGTTACTGGGGGGGAGGCAGTGGGGCTACAAATCACTTAATACAATTTTTAACTACCATGATCTCTGAAAAACAACATGGATTTCAATCCCAGTTGCTTGCCCTGTTCATTGACAGCCTCAGAACACACACAGTGGCACCTTTCCTGGTGCATTGGAAGGTAAGGCAAACCTTTTTGGCTAACACAACTGCCTAAGCCTGTCTCCAAAGTGAGGGCTGCCCAGTCATGTGCAAAGCTAGAATGAAGTTTGCTGGGACAAAATACCTTAGGAAGGAAGGGATGGTTAATAAGTCTACTCCTGCCTCTGTAGTACCCACTGGTAAGAAGGCTTGCACCAAAATTTCAGTTGGGTACAGGACAGTTGGGCACAGTATACACTACTCCTTACCTAGGATGAAGTTATACTGTGCAAGCTGAGCATTTCTGATCTTCTTGTTCAGCGTGCAGCCAGGATCCACATCAACATCGGACATTAATCCAGCATCATGGAACTGCTGCCTGACCTAAATAATAAAAAGACAGAAATTTAAAATTAAAAGTATAGAGTATTTACAAAGAAACGCTTTGACACTCAGGGGCCAAAAATTAAAGCAGTTCTGCTTGTTTAGCCTGATGCTTTGACATTGGCTTGAGAGGCACTGACATGCATGAGACCGTAAATGTGGGTCCCAACACAGCACAATATGCTGGCCCACACTAAATTAAAGCAAACTAGTTCAGCCAAATGGAACTGGGCACACTTGACACTTTTAGTAATAATGTTGTAGGCAGCGAGGGGAGGGGGACTTTGATCAGAAGCTCCTTTAAATTTTGCTTCTTTATCAAACTATTTTAGTTTAAGCCTCCTGAGTCTGAACGAGAAACTCCTTGCAGTAACAAGATGCAACCTGCTAACAGATATTTTTCTCTTCCTTCCTCCTTCCATCATAGGATCATAATATATTAGGGCTGGAAGGGACACGATGAGGTCATCTATTCCTGCTCCCAACACATACACAGGCATTGCAGTCCACCTTAATAAAGCCAGTTGCAGGATGGGCACTTAGATGTTAAGCTACTTTCTTCAATGGCTCCCAAACTAGCTGCAGAGGCAAACAATTGCCTTTGCTTTCCTAACAGAAACAGTCTTTCTAGAATTGCCACTTGTAGCTTCATCATCCACAATCTACTTTTCAAGTTTCAAGATCCATTTAGGCAGTTTATAATCATCATTAAATGAGGAAGAGAGATGTAGTCTTATTTATCTAAAATGCATGTTGTAAGTAAGTTCCTTGTCAAAACCAATGGCAACTGAGCAACTCAAGTCATGATTCACCTTTTGTGCATATTCATCACATGTTGGTCCCACTGGTACCACCATCACTTGCTGAGGGGACAGCCAGAGAGGCCTTGAGAATAAAAAAGAATTGTGCAGCATTTAGTATTCTTTACTGGTGGGTGGAGGCTAGAATCAGCACTTCGAATCTCACATCCATGTGGTCTGAAGGGCAGACAAGAGCATATACCTCGACCCCCCAGCCTCCAATTACAATTTATCCTCCAAAAAGAACGAATACCCAAAAGGGAGAATGTGGTTTAGGAAAAAAACAACAACTAATTTTTAGCAGAAAAGCAGGAATTTTGTCTTGCCGATTGTTTTGTTTTGGGTGGTAACTAATCCTTTTAAGAAGAAAATGTATGTGAGTTCATGCTCCTGAACCTCGTCTGACAGGTCCTCCTTTATGAGGCAGCATCTTCCCATGGGAAAAAGAGAAAATAGGGTAGAAGAGGAAAGCAGGTAAATTAATAGATAGATGGAGGGGTATGCCTACATTTTCTGTCCTGGTTCTGTTTGCACTGATCTCAGACTTTTTCTGCCTGAGTTCCACATTTTTTTATTCCTCTCCCATGGATAGCTCACTGCCCACTTCCCTAGGTAGCAGAGAATATACATGGTGGTTTTCCGCTCTTGCAACTGAGCTGTATTGCTCCACTAGAGACAAGAAGCTCGGATGGGTGAGTCATTTGCTGCAGCTGCATGCCTGACAGTCTGATGACCAAATACTGTTATTTCAGGAAGAGGTAGGGCGGCTGGGTTCCAAGCTGCTGCCTGCTGGTTAACCCGCAGCAGAAACTTTCAGTAAGCAGCTGGAGTGGATCCAGAGTCATGCAACTCCCCCCAGACTCTACTAACACCCCAACCACCATCTGGAATGCTTACTCCAAGCTGGACAACACTGGTATAAGTAAGATAATTTTCAACTTTACCATTTGCCACCATAGCTTTCAGTCAGAATAGCAATCATTCTTTCCACAGATCCTAAGATGGCCCGGTGAATAATAACTGGCCTTGTCTTGTCATTACCATCATGGCTGGGAATAAGAAAGAATTTTATTATAAATGTACTGTGCATCTCCAAGAGACTGCATACCTAGATTCTGTAATTATGGATACTCATATGTTGTACTTACCTTACAAAGGTCAGATTAAATCTGATTGGGAGTTGGAAATCCAGCTGGATTGTAGCACACTGATGATATCGTCCAATGGCATCTTTAATCTGAATGTCAATCTTAGAAACAGAATAAAAGGATATAGAACATTATCACTATGAGTGAAATCAAATCGCAGTGCAGAAGAACCACCTATGGTTTTATACTCAGATATGCCTCACTTCAGCCCAAAGCAGAACTCAAGCAACTTGCAGGGTTTCATATAAGCCCTTTGATAAAAAGTGAGCAAAGACAACCCACAACTTCAAAAGATTTATGCATGAATGTAGTACACCAACCTGATGCTCTTATCCTACTTTGATTTCCCACCCCCCAAGGACTTTTCATTTGTAGACTCATGCAAACCAAAAATCCATCAGAAATGAGAGCTTATGATAAAAACTAAGACCTCTACCATTTGTAGCCAAAAAAATTCTCAACCTTCTGTATGCAGTATTTAAATTAACCATAACTTCAAAGCCTACATTACACGCTCAGAGACACACCTGCATCAGTAAGATTCCCTCAAGACTGGAGATAATACGCCTTCATATTCCTCAATTTCTTCAATGTAAATGTGGTTATTTGTGGATAATGTTTACAGCTGAAAGTCAAGCATGTAACTAAGTATTTGTGGTATCTAGATCTTAACTAACTCAGGAAATTACCCTTTATTATTCCATGACACTGGCTCTAAAGTGCAGAAGGAAAGATAGTCTTTTTTCTGTTCATTTTATTCAGGAAACTACACTTAATTACATTTTGTTTTAAAATATAAATAAAAATCTTTTATTTTTGTTGGGCTAGTTGATCTAAAATATTTTTGCAAAACCACACATGCTTTTATAATAATTTCTTGTTTGAATAGTTGAACAGCAGTCGGATTCTGAAAACTAGAGTTTTCTAGTTACTCACTAGAAAATTCTTAAATTATTTGGTTAATATTCGCAACTAACATGCATGTGTAGAAATCATAGTCAGTCTGCTAATCAACAGAAAAGTATCTTAAGCTTGCTGGATAGTTAATTCACAAATAATTTAAAACGAATTATGTATTCTCTTGCAAGAAGAGTTAATACAATATTAAAAGATTCCATTTCTCCAGATAACATTTTTAAAATGCAAAACTGATGAGCAATTTCTTATACTAAAAGGACAGTCACCTATTCGACATACAAAATTACAAATCCTAGAGGTGACTTTTTCTTAACTAATATGTCAGTAGAACTTGAATTTATAAAGAACTGAACACTGCAAGAAACTGGAATAAAAACTAGTGCGAAATTACTGATCTTTGAAAAATGTATTTCTAATATTGCTGTAACTAGCAAACATCAGACCTGATAGTGCCACCTGCTGTCCATGTTTTCCAATGAGTTGGATATTTTCTGGAGTACCTCCATTAATTTGGTTTGCATAGTCAAATCATTCCAAGTTGATTTGAGGCAACAGGAAACAGAAGCAAAATTGCAAAAGTGTCCTGTAGCATGGCTTCCTAAGTATAGAGAAGGTCAAAGAACGTTCTTGTGCTCTAGGATTATCCAAACAAAGTATCAGAGGAAAAAATATTTATATTCCTGGTAAAGCAGTGGACTCTTGCCAGATAGCATCTTGAGGCAGCAGCAAAACAGATGATTACATCTGAAACGTTAGCTCTCTAAGGACAATTTGCCAAATCCCTCAGGGATCACGGCCCCGTGAGTGAGACCGTGTACTCTGTGGCACCTCAAAGGCTTTTAAGGCACCACAAAACACACACAGTGCACACAAAAATGTTCTCCACACTGCATATGTGCAGTGTGGAGGCAAAATTGGAGACTGGGAACTGCCAGTATCAAAAACCCAACCAAACAAAAACAAAAAAAAACCCAGAGGGGAAAAAAAAAGCAGGGCGGTGCGTGTGGCTGCAGTGTGCGTCACCCAAAACTGGAGCCTGGCCAGCCAAAGCGATGCTCCAGCTGTCGGCCAGGCTCCGTGCACCCAGACTGCTGCCACTGCAGCCTGGGAGACTCCAGGTAAATCTCTTGGGGCCAGCCCAGATGCTGTGCTTGTGAGGATGTACTCAGGAAGATTTTATTTAATACACTCTTTCCAGCACTGACCAGTGTAGGCTGTTTTAATGAAAACTCCACATAATACACCTATGCTGAGAGTACAAATAAGAGAAACAGAGAGGATCTGTTCTTCCCCCAACTAGATTAGGAAGGTGAGGGGGCAGACCATAAGCACCACCTTAGATCTCTCTCTCTTGTAACTAATATAGTGGCAAATGCTGGTTTGAACAGGAGGGGCCGGTGGTGAGAGGGGAAGCAAGGTGCAGGGCAGGCAGAATCCTACTGCCATGGCACGGACTCATCCAGGTGCTGCAGGCATGCGGGGGGGGGAAGTCCCCTCAGCCTCACTCACTCGCTCCTCTCGCAGGTTCTGGTGGGGGCTGTAAAACCCTTAACGTGGCTGTGAGAGTGTAGCTGTTCCCATACTGCAGAGTGGGGAGGGTGAGCCAGGTTGCAAGAGGAATCCTGAATCCTGTCTGCCCCCACCTCCATTCCAGTGCTATCCCCATATTCACCAGCCCAGGTTTGTGCTCAGTCACTCAGGTGCAGCCATGGGCGCTTGCTGCAGCTGTATCCCAGTCTACCTGGCATGCTGGAAACAAAGGCATGCTGGACAGCTCCACTCAGCTACAGTGATGGTGGTGCCACCAGCTCTGCAGCACTTTTAAGGTTCACATCACCCCAGTTGAGAACCATTGCCATAAAATGAGAGAGAGGGTGGGGGTGTCACATGACAGCTTTTCCATGGTAGCTGCCCATGGGCACACTCTTTTCCATCAGTAAGTGAAAATTACATTATATAAAATCCACAGCAACTTAGTTCTCAGCAAAAGAAGGATAAAGCCTTCTTATCGTTTAGCCTTTCCTTATCGAGGGGGAAGGGCAAGCACCTGGACAGTTCCACACAGCAGCTGACATCCAATAGCACCCTGCAGCCTTTCACCCAGCAAAAAATTGCTTGTATGTCCATGTCCTAAGCAACTGAGAACCTTAAGTTGCATTTTCAAAAGCACCTAGAGTCAATATAGGGCTTAAATCCTATTTACTTCACTGCTGCAATGAACTCTAGCAACCTTCAATTATGGTATCCTATTTTTAAAGGCACCCTAAGCAACTAATATTGTAAGCATCTCAATGTGTACCAATTATACAATCAGGTAAAACAACATATAAAAGTAACCAAATTAGATTTTATTCCTGGTCATGTCTCTATATCTGAAACCACTCGACAAACTTGCTGCACTTCAAGTCTTCCTGAAATAAACAAACCTGCTGCATCTTAAGACTCTTCAGTGATAACAATGACATAATACCTCTTTTATGCATATCATTATTTTTGGAGCATCAGAAAACTTTAGATTTGGGTGCATTAACTCTTAAATTCCAGGATCATTTCCAGCAATAGCCAACCATCTCAGCAAATCCAGTGATAATCAGATATGCTAGAGACATATGTAGTATTATAGTCTCAAAAGAACAGTTGTTGAGAAATTCACTTTAAACTTCTTTCTGACATCATTCAAATGCTAGTTCACTACTGATGCACTGTAACCTACTCACCTTGGGTCCATAAAAAGCTCCATCCCCAGGGTTTAATTCCCATTTCTCACCAAATTCATTGAGACTGTTCTCAAGTTGCTAGAGAAAAAATAAAATGTTTTTAGTGATATGATGCCTTCATTTCACATAGTATACTATCAGACCATGACGCTGCTACAGAGGGAGTTGACAGTCATTCACTATCTAATTGTCCAGAAGGTTCAAGCAGCATTACAGCAGGGGTGGGCAAGATAAGGCCCGCAGGCTGAATCCAGCCCACCAAGGGATTTTATTTGGCCCTGGTTTTGGTTTTAGTCAGAGATACTAAGAGATAGTCATGGATAAGAGAAACAGTTTGACTCAGAGCCACCCAGCCAATTTTGATAACAATCATACTTCAGAAACTTCACCCTCCATTTATTTTTCCTCTTAAAGTAGTTGCTTCTTTTGTCACCATCTTTAAAAAATATATATTTCAGTTCTTGTTGTCTAAAGAAATAATCTGTCACAGTATCCACGAACTATGTGTACTGAAAGCATTATTTGCAATGGCAAAGAGAACTAAAAAGGCAGTGTGAGCTGTATTGCTCAGCCACAGCTGTCACTAGACCTCCCCAAAGGAGGATTTTTTTTTTCCAGATATCCCAGTTTATTTGAGGAGACAGCTGAAGCATAGTACTCACACGAAAAGCCATTAAAGTTACAGATTACCTTTTCAGCTTGATTCCACACTTCAATATCTCCAAGGTACTTTTCAGGACGAGTAGAGAGATTTAGTTTGAAGGAAAATCCGAAGACATCATACACAGCACGCAAGAATTCCAGACAGCTCTTTATCTCTTCTTCAATCTTTATATAAAGACAAATGTGTATTCTGTAGCTGAGACTGAGTTATTTGCATTTTAATATACAAATTTTATTCAAGTATCTCCTGTACCTGCTCCATAGCACAAAATATGTGAGCATCATCCTGCTGGAATCGTCGCACTCTGGTGAGTCCTGTAAGAGCTCCAGATAGCTCATTGCGATGAAGAACGCCAAAGTCAGCCAGCCGCAATGGTAATTCACGCCAGGATCTTGGTCGATGATCAAACATAAGGCTGAAGGAAAAAGATAATAGTATTTGAAACATATCCAGGATTAAACTCCTACAAAAGAATTCCTCATGAGATATCCTTAATGTCTGCTCTGATAAACAAAATGCCACTAATTGTGCAAAACAAGTGTCAGTACAATGTGCAGACTTACTCAGAAGGAAGTTTTCAAGGAAATTTTGGGCCCCTTTTGGGAAATGGATAAAAAGGTTTTTCCTAAGAGCATGCATTGCATTACTACCTGGATGCCTAAACTACATCAGTATTATGCCGGTGACATATACTAAAAACTGGCACTGTGTACATGCACAGGTATTCGGGGCATACAAATTTTGTAGGATTTAATAAAATCTAGCCTTTGAAATCTATAGGATAATGGCATTCATCACTACCTCAGTGAATACAGGCACTGGAAAGAGAACCTGTGATCCTTGGTTAAAAGGTTCTATCAGCCCTGAGAAGGGATACCCGCATTTGTAGTCCAAGTGAGGAGACTAAATAGGAGGAAGGCCAGGCTTTCTGAGGGGCAAATCCTCCTGAACTTGCTTGTGTTTTCTGACCTCAACTAAAAACCAAAACAAAAGTACAATTTCACAAGAAACTTGAAGTTGGCCCAAGATATCAGGTAAGAACATTTCTCTGCATTGGAGACGTGCAAACAGCCAAGAAGTCATGTCTGTAATCTAGTATCTATTGTACACAATAAATAATGGTATTTAAATACAAAATAAAAATTACCAAATATATAGGTTTAGAAAATGTTCTCAAATCAGGATATGAAAGCTAAAAAATTACTCCACATAGTTTGGTAATCATTGATTAAATGGATGCTAAATGAATACCAGTGTCCTGGACAATTCATGGGCTTCAGTGCAAAGATCTCCTTCTCCACTTCAAATGAAAACATGTTTTCACTGTAATGCTGCCAGTGTCCAGAAGTCATCCAGAGTTTGCTGTTGTAAATGTTTGGAGAGACAACCTCCTGGAATCCTCGCTTTTGATATTCGCTCTGAAACAACAGGCCCAATAATCAAAGAATTACGAAGGCACCAGAATAGTGATTCACAACCAGTGTGTCCCAAAGAGGCACCTTGGGATGCCTTAAGATCTTTGAAGGGATGCCATGGGGTGCCACACAATATCAGCACTGTGTGGTATGCAAACATGATTTCACCAGAGAAACCCAGAGAGTTCTGTTATCCTGTGTCAAGACCTGTTGTGGTCTTTCTGAGTTCTTTGCAACAGAATTGCTCTATTATTTTTCTGTAGACAAAAACCAAGTGAAAACAAAGAGCTGACATTTTCTGAGGGGCGCCTAGGGTCTAGAAATGTTAAGAACCACTGTTTGGGAGGTTATGAAGTCCATGACTCAGAAACAAACAGATTAGACCCCTAGTGCCCAACATGGACAAGACAGTAAAACAGCCACGATCCCTTCTCAACCCTATAGCAACCAGAGAATGTGACAACTGGAAACTCAGGTAACTGGAGGAACGTCTAAATATTGCATTGCGGCATAATAAAAGTACACAGTGCTAACAAAATGTCAATGAAGAAACAATGCAATGTTTGTAACTCTTGCTACTATACTCTCTGTAAGTTTCCTGCTTTGCAAGGCTAAATTTATTAGTCCCTTAGGGTGCTTGTACACACAATGGGGGTTTAATTTGGTTTAGGTCTCCCTAAATTGAAATGGTGGGGTTTTAAAACCCCACCATTTCCACTATTTCATTTTAACAAGAATTAAACTGAACTAAACCCCCATGGCATGTACACAAGGGGTGGGTGGGGAGCTGCCAGTGGGATGAGAGGTCCCTGAGCTGCATGGGTATCCAGTGCTTCCTTCTGTGGCTATTGCAGGGGGGGCTGGTGCCCCCAGGCAGCACCCGCCCACTGGCACCCAGCCCGGATGGTCCTGGGTGGTGCTGGAGCCACAGAGGGAGGCACCAGGTCCCCATGCAGCTCAGGCAGGCAGGCAGGCTCCAGCAGATAAAAGAAGAAGATCAGTGTCCTCGCACCTTTTTTTTTTTTTTATAATCTTTTTTCAGTCGAGCCTGCCTGCCTGAACGGGCTGCTGTGGCTGGGTGGGCTGGCGAAGGGAGAAGGTGGCAGGGATGGTGCATGGGGTGCCGGAAGCCTGTAAAGCTCCAAGCATGTCTGCTTCCAGTGCCCCAGTAGCAAACTAAAACATCTCAGAGGTGTTTTACCTTGCTACATTCAAAGTCATTTGAAGCGGAATACGCTGCAGAGCGTGCAAACAGCAATGCCATAAAAGCAGTGCAAAAGGGCTTTTGAGCCACTTTAAAGGCCAATTTTGTGGCGTGTACAAAAACCTCTAAACAATTATGCATGCTATAAAAGTGTGTCAAATTTTTAACAAGCAGGCAACTCATTTGAAAATTTGGATTTAATCTCATTTATATTACTCTTATGTTCTTCCACAGCCTTGTTACTGCTTCATTGTATACAATACAGAAGAAAAGGCTCCAAAAATATTACTTACCCTGATGAATTCAATTAGCGTGTTATAGATGTAAGCTCCCTTTGGCAAGAAAAAACAACTGCCGGGACTGAGCTCATGGAAGAAAAATAGTTCTTGGTCCTGTAGGAAAGCAACATTTGCATATCCTAAGTTTTTATCAACTCCTCCTTCCTCCCAGTATTATAGACAAAGTAACATCCAAGTATTAATTCTTACTGCATGTCACTGAAAAAAAAAATTCAAGACTGTAGCCTGGTTAAAGCTCAATGCAGCACAAATAAATGAGAAACACCTGATCTGCTTTTACTAGTAGGGACTAATCCTTCTGTGGCATTTTACCGCATTTACTGGAATCCAAATTTACGATGATCCCCCAAATAATTAGATTCTACACATGGAAAATTATAACTCTTGAGAGTTGTCTTAAATTTATCACCCCCACCCCAACCACTACAGCAGGGCAAGCAGTGGCAGGGAGGTAGGCAGGGTGGGGGCAGGCGATGGACTAGTCAAGAAGACTGCTCCCTGCTCTCCTCCTGCACACTCCCCTGGCTGCCCTCCCTTCCCCTCCTCCTGACCCCACACTGCCTTTACTGCCTGCTGCTTACCCCTTCTCCACTGCTTCCCTACCACTACCTCCCCACAATCCCAGCCCCGTAGCAGCTGCTGCAGTGGCAGTGGCCCTGGCCCTGGAGCCCAGGGCCAGAACTGCTGCCACAGAGTGGCAGGGGCTGGAGGCAGCATGTGCTCTGTGCTCCTTGCCCTTGGTGTGGAACGGGGTCCCAATTGGAGCGCAAGTTGTGGCACCAGGGTAAGCAGCAGGGGAGGCAGGAGACAGAGGCTGCAGCTCCAGCTCCAGGCTCAGAGTCAGAGTGAACCACAACCCCCCTGCTTGTACTTGAAATCTAAGACAAAGGCCTCCATCCCCACCACCCACACTGAATGTGAGGGAAAACCTCGCCTTGGATTTCAGTAAGTGTGGTAAATGTTGTGCAACACCCTGGACATATAAACAATTAACTGTTTAGTATTTTTTTTTAAAAAGGGGTGTTCTAGCAAGTTACACCATCCAGTGTAATTTTCTCCTTGATGGAAAAAGACAGCTGCAGTCTTCTTAGGACCATAATTATTCATTCTTTTGACTAATGTGAAAATGTACCATTTTATTGAGAACAAGATAAAAGGAATACAGAACAAATGGGAAAAGAAAAGAAAGGCATGTCGGCAGTAAATCAAAAGGAAAATTGGAAAAATGTGGCACATCTTAAGCAATAGAAAGAATGAACAGCAAGAGAGAAGGAAGTGCACATAACAGGACACTTATAAGAATCCATCTAGGAATGAGCTTTTGCAGGGGCTGTAGAGTAGCACATAAATAATCAAGGCAAATTACTGTCCCCTTGCTTTCCATGCAGAGTGCAATGTTCATGCTTTGGATTCAGTAAGTCTGTGCAGTAAGATTATAACAATGGAAAAAAAGAAAAAAAATGGTGATGAAAGAAAGAAAAAAAAAAAATGGTTTATTAATGGTTCACCATTAGTGTTTCTTGATGTTAAATTCTTAAATAGAGGCACTCCCTTCCGTAACCAGACAGAAAACGTGGTAACAATTATACATCTGCCATTCAGTTAAGGATTAGTGTCCAGATAGATTCTGCAAAATGTGTTACTAGCAAAGTTGTCTTACCCGTCCAATCTTTCTATGATCTCTGTTTTTAGCCTCCTCCTGAAACTTTTCCCATTCCTTTAGCATTTTTGCATCAGGAAATGAAATTCCATAAATCCTCTGGAGGGTTTCCATATCAGACTTGCCTTCCCAATACGTAGAGGAATTCTGGAGACAAAAAATGAAATGGTATGGCACAATGACAAAGCAAAAGTTCACAGCACCACTTTTACTCTATACACAAGCCCTGAAACGCTGTTTAAAAAGGCAGCCTATATCTTAAAACTGAATGGGAATAACTGAAGCCAAGTGGAACATGTATAGAGCTTTCATCCTGAATTCTGAGTGACAACAAAAGCTGCAGCAAATCAAGGCAAAAACACAAACCAGAACCGGCACGGAGAGAGATGGCCCAGTCATACTCCTTCTCCTAGCTTTGCTGATAGTAGACAGTGTGTGGTGTGGACTTAGGTCTACACTTATATCACAGTAAATACAGATTGATTTTATCAGCTGGATAGAATGAGGTCAATACCTCAGCTTAAAAACAACACTGACACGAAGTGGCCATACCATCCTAGAAGATCTGGCCCAAGAAGCCCACAAGTAAATATATTTGTTTAAAATTCAAGACTGGATTTCAGCGCTCACCTTATGGATTTTTATAGTCTTTATCTTGCCAGTGTGTCTTACATGAGGGCCTCTGCATAAATCTATCAAGGGACCACATCTAAGAGAATGAAAACAAATAAACAACGCTCATTTAACCTGCATCGTACTAGAACATGATTTCTGTTAGTATGAAATTGTAAGCTGGTTTTACCTGTACACAGTAGTAGTTGGAGTATTGACTTTTTCATTCAAGATCCGACACTTGAATTTATTATACTGGGACGATGGAAAGGGAATAAAAAAAATACATGTCAATTCTTTACTGCTTGATATTATAACACCAGATTTCTCATTTATGCATAGGGCTGTGTTAAGAGATTCTAGTATCCCAATTTAAAATAAACATTCAGTGCTAATCTATGAACAGATTAACTTCTACCCCTCAGCTAGAGAGATCTACACAGAACAAGCTAGGTATTAAGGAGACATCTCCTCGGGGTACTTTTTCTTGTGTTTGTATGTCTGGCCTCTGTTTCAGGAGAGACTTTCAAAAGAGATGCAATGAGCTTTCTGACTAATGGACAAGTTACCCATCAGCTCACCAATCTCTGATCATTTCAGATTTCTTTGTTTCATTGAAACTTTTGGAACTGGACTGAACCAGATTTCTTGTCGACCTGGGAGGTATTAATTAGTTAGGATTTATATCCTTGGAAAAGTAAAAGGAAGGTTTTCTTATTTCCTTTCTTTCCCCACTGTGAAATGCAATCCTGTTTTATGGTCTTCTAGGACAAGACTGTTGTTTTACAAATTATTTAAGCATCTTAACAAAAATATATCTATTATAGTGAAATAACAACTAATACATTTGCTTACATCAATCATTACTACTACTATTTTAAGATAAAGCTATGATATAGTGTACTGGGAATATTATAGGCTTTGGGGTCTTCTGCTTAGCCACACTTCTGCAGCTTGGCTTAGGCCCCTTGAAAATGGCCAACGCTGGCAACAAGGTTGAGACTGTTCTTCTCCAAGATACTGCACATATATGCCAAATCCTGACAGGTTTTGAAAGCACACAACTCCTGTATCTCTTTCTTACATATTTAAGGAATATGTGATGTGGAACAGAGGTTGGCAACCTATGGCCAGCGAGCAAGATGCAGCCCATGACAGTAGGGTCTAGCCCATATTTTAGTACCAGCATGCTGATCCTGTCGCAGGCCAGCCACCAGATCTAAGCCAGATTCTCAATTTTACTAATGATGACTCCTATGGAGGGTTCTGTGTAATCTGCTCTCTTTGTGCAGAGGGCTGCTTTCTCCCCACAACACTACAGCCTCAGTTCACTGAACTAAGCCACTTTAAATTGTCTTTTTTTCAAAAGGAGGCTGCATTGAGAGTGTAGGGAAGAAAAGAGACAAATGTATTTGTGTCATTTCATAATGTAAACAGGAGATAATGAAGTGAGGTATATAGCACACATGCAAGGCACTGTCCGCCTGTCGTGGGGGTATCAACTTGCCACCAGAGAGGCATCTGAGAGAAATGGCTCTCCAGCGAGAGAGGCTCCAGGTGTTGCAGACAAATAAGAACTTCCTGGAGAACTCTGGTGCCAGGGTGAGGAAGGCTGGTGGGAAGTGTCTTAGGCAGGCACTTGTAGGCTACACCGTGTCTTCTGGAGTCTTCCCAAGCTGGGGAAGTATCAGAGACCCCAGTTGCCAGCTCTGGTAGAACCAGCAGGAAGGCTGATGTCTGAAAAAAACTGGCATGTCTCCAAGAAGGGCTAAGTTGCAGCCAGATGACAGGGCAAGAAAGTTTGCTTGTTTTTGTTTTTCCTGTCTCCAAACCTATAGGCAGTTTTAAATGGGCAATTTTTTTTTATCCTACATAATAAATCCTTTTGTTGTTTTGTCCCCTTACTCATTGCCTGTAGAAAGAGTGATTTCTGAGCAAGTGATACTCCAGACTAACCCTGTCCATGGAAAAGGTGACCTAAAATTTCTTCCATAACCCAGGAGTGGCCACCTGGGGCTGACAGATTCCTTCACTCCAGCTGCAAGATGCAGTATAAATGCAGTGAAGCTGAGTTTTGCTATGGTAGGGAGTTATCCTAGGGCAATCTCAGTCTGTTCCTTGGGGCAGTGGGGAGGACCTTGGGGTAGGGAAGGGAGGGGTCCCCTGCTCATGGGTTTGCAACACCCACAGTAGTTTACTAATAGTTTCACATTCAGACCTTAGTGCTTTCCTCCCCATTCTAAAAATTGCTTTAAAGACCTTGCTAAATGCAGCTTTGAACACAAGCAGGGACTGAATATTTCATGGTGGCATTTTATACTTTCAAAGCATCATTCGACACACAATCCCCACAATATCCATGTAGTGTCGTTTTTACTGTAATTTTAGTCCCATAGTTAGAAACTATGGGACAGCAACTTTCCCAAGAGAGCTCCCGTGTGGGAGCCACAAAGTGAAACAGTGGAAGACAGAGTTCACAGCTACTGCACATTCTCTTCATTTAAAAGGCTCTAGAGTGCTATGTGTGTGCTTTAGCTATTAAGTATCCCAAATAAACCCATATTAAAACTTACACTTGTGGAGATAATATTATTAATCTGATGTACATAGCATCTGTGAGGCTCTTCTCCCTAATGCTAGCATATGGGCAGCAAAACGAGGAAGAGCTAAACTGTACAGATGCAGTAAAATTAAAACAGCCTACCTTGAACATTTCAAGTAGAGTTTCCTTTTTAACTTCCAGTCTTTCAAAGGTTTGTTTTTCCTTCATGATTTTCTTGCATAGAGATTCCAAACCAGAGAAATCATTACTAGATACACCCCTAAAACAGAAAAGAAAGAAAGAAAGAAGTAAATCTGTGTTGTTATTGACAGTCTGGGGCCTGGTTCTGGCTCCACACTAAGCCACAGCTTGTGCACTGGAGCCACTGTGAAGGTGGAAGTTATCTGCCCCAACAAAGATTACTTTGTGCAAGGAGCAAAGAAACAGAATCCTGATTAGGACTCAGACTCCCTATTCTGTGACCCCGGTACCGTCCCTACTGTATATAAAACAAAACCACCTACCCTTCCTCAAGGAACATGTCATAATAAAATCCATTTTCAATTGGTGGGCCATAGCACAAACATCCACCATAGATTCGTTCCATAGCTTCACCCATTATGTGAGCACTCGAGTGCCAGTATACCTAAAAGAAAGGGACAAAAAGGGAAACAGCTTGAGCATTTGTGTATAATAAATTTCAAAGTCTCCTGTAAACCATTTAGTGCTTCTTCTGAATTATTTTTTATGGACATCCAAAGTAAATCCAACTGGAGATGGACAACAAATTTGATGATTTGCTCATCGACTTCCCAATACTCCTCCAAAAATCACAAACAAGTCTGAGAAATTGTACTTAACTGTCTTTGCAGCCATTTCAGCCTTTCAGTAGGAAAGAACAAAGAAAATAAAACACTTATTCACAAAATCTAGCCAAACACCAGCCTCATGCAATATATTTCTTTGTAATATATACTTTAATTTTAAAATAGCTGCAGCAATGGAGTGGCAACAAACAGTACCTAAAATGAAAGGTATGCCTGAAACGTAAGGCATCAAATCCTGCATCAGGGCCTGGGGAAGCATCTGTTCACCGAGGCACCCCAGGGGCAGACAAGAAACCACGGACACAAACTGTCAGAAATGGCTTCAGATTGGACATAAAGAAAAAATGTATTTACTATTCAAGTGTCCAGGGTCTGGAACAGATTCCCCCCAGAGGTGGTACAACCACCTACCCTGGAGATCTTCAAAAAAACAACTGGAGGCACACCTTGCTAGGGTCATCTGACCCCAGCAGCCTTTCCTGCCCAAGTGTAGGGGGGCTGGACCCAATGATCTCATGAGGTCTCTTCCAGCCCCTAACATCTATAAATCTATGAATCACTGACTGCCTTTCTTGCACGCAGGCCAGCCTCTTATCTTCTTTACTATTCATTCCATCCAGGAAGAGCACATACCAACTGCAAATGCTTCTTCAGCCTGACAAAGGGTATTTAAACCCAAAATCTTGGTAAGAAGAATTTTTCCAACTATTTGAGTTGGTCTAATAAAAGATATCAGCTTTACCCAAAGAACCTCATCTGCCTATGAATCTATGAATTATTTTACGTGAGTTAACATCAGTAATTGTGCAGGAAAGCGTACAAAATAAAGACCTAAATTGCTTATAAAAGTTTTACACTTGAGTATCTCTGATAGAAGGAGTCTTATTAGTTTCTTTTACCATTTAAAGACAATAAACACTCACACTTTGATATTACACTGTTTTATTGTCCTAGTTTTGTTCAATTAAAAAATAGGACTACAGGACTGTACCATTTTTAAGAGCAAATATCAGGAAATGCACAGTGAAAGTATCTTGTCTACACTATACATATTTATTTTGTGTCTTAAACCTATACTTCATGCAACATGATAGACTTGTTGTGGGAACTGTAAATTTGATTTTTAAAATACGTACATTTACACGAATGAGTAATCACCAAAACAAACACGGTTGCATTTACGCTACATGCAATGCTACAGTTAGTAGTATTACATATATCTGCAGTAGAATCCTTCTTTCTTAAAAATACCTCTTTGTAGTTTTCTACTACACAGCAGATGATTTTCGTACTCTGATCCCTCCAAACACTTCAAAGGGACTAATCCTCACTAGGTGCATCTATACATATGCACTTTACTGCGGAGCTGACTAATTAGCTCCACAGTAAAGTGTCGCTGTCTACGCAAGTGCCGATATTAGGGCACAGTAAATTAATTAACTGTGCCATAAGATAGTACTTTCAGGGGCAATACTATCTTACAGCAAAGTAATTTACTGCATTGCAACACATGTGCGGACAGCAACAAGGAGAGCAGCACTTTGAGCCAGAGTGAAGCGGCCCTGGAGTGACAGAAGGTGGGGAGGGGGCAGGGAGGAAGGGATCAGTCAAACAGCTCCACAGTTTTGGCACTCTCATGCTACAGCCAGCCCCTTCATCGCTCAATACCGCCACCCAGTGCCCAGGGCTGACACCCTGAGCTTGCCATTTGCCCAGGGCATGCTCTGTCCCGGCTCAAAGTCCTGCTGTCCCAGACACACATGTAGATGCTGTGCCGGGGAGCATTGTAATCTGGAGTAAACTGGTCCAGAGTTTCTCATGTCACATTAACTGCATGTGTAGATGCACCCATTGAGGACTAGGCACACTGTCGGTTTGCAATCTAAGCTGTGAAACAGGGAAGGAGAAACACACAATTGTTTTTGTGGAAGATACTTACTGCTTGAGCTTCTTCATCATCAAACTTGAGCAGCTCCAGTGTGCAGTCTTCCTCCAAAGGGCGGTCTAGATCCCAAACTGCTTTGTTCACTTTCGCAATCACAGTGCTGTCAGCTAAGCCTTGACTAAGTAAGGAATTCATAAGTAAGATGTTGGAACCAGATAAAAATTTTCCTACACTATTTCCCTCAGAGCTTCCACCTCTGCGGGTTTATCTATACATCTACAGATTTGGGGAGCTTTTTGCAAAAGAAAGAAACATCTTGCAAGAGACAGACACTGCATGAAGCAAAGAAAATCTTTAAAGCCATTTTTTTTGCTAAGACCCATAGCTGGTAAGATGAAGAGCTGCTTGGTTCAGGAGCCACAGTCTAAGCATCACGGCATTCTGTTTAGATCGGAATAAGGAAGACCTAATCTTTCCTTCTCAGTTTATTTCACCTCCAATACTTCCTAGTCTCTCTGATCTTAACAGTGCCATAATTGAATGCAAGTCCGAGTTTAATTTTATAACAATGTGGAAATAAGGGATGCCAAGGAAACATTTGGCCAAAAGTTTCAAACATTTGTACTGACAGATGAACATGCAAACAGCAGTGTGACCACAGACACAAAGGCAGAGATAAACTTCCAAGTACAATGAATAATCAAGTGACAATAGGCCTGGTGTTTCAGCCTTTTAAAGTCCCCTAACTTTGGGCATCCTGAACAGAATCACTGACAGTTTCCCAGAACTACCCCATCATTCAAAACTCCATCTGGTATACATCAGAGTGAGTGCACTGCTTTTTGATGTAGTTAAAAGTTATGTATTTAGTAGCTCCCATTAAAATTAATGGAAGTGTCCTCGACTAGTTTTCCTATGGCAATACAGACTGCAGTAAATAATGTGATGTATTAACTCCCAAGCTAGCAAACAGTTCAAGTACATATATGATTTTGCCAAGACGACGGATTTTTTTCTTTGTCACAAGCATAAAAACCAAACATGGGAATAACCTTATATATTTGCAGGATCCAGATCATAGAAGCATAGAAGTCGGGTCGGAAGGGACCTTATAGATCTTCAAGTCCGACCCCCTGCCTGGGCAGGAGGAAAACTGGGCTCAAATGACCCTGTCAGGTAGGCATCAAGCCGCTTCTTAAAGACCCCCAGGGTAGGAGCCAGCACCACTTCCCTTGGAAGTTGGTTGGCAGATGGTTGGTTGGCAGTCCAGATGGCAGTTAATACATTCATTTTAGTAAAAGCATCTTCATAAGTCATAGACTTTGACATAAGTCAAAGACTTACATTTCAAAACTAAGCTGCTAGTTAGTTTGAGTGTATTATAAAAGTAAGATTGCTACAAAATGCCTTGAAGAGCATCAAGCTTGCTAACAGAGGAAAAGGATGTAATTTAACCACTGCAAAACATAGCAGTTAATTTACAAGGGCAAAGGTGTTTAAAAGAAAAAAGTACAGGTCTGAAAAATATAGCCATACCTGATTCCACAAGCGATTTGATAAGGGGTGGTCTTCCAGGACTCAGCATCAACCTGCTTGCCATCAGGTAATGTGACTGTAATGGATTTGCTCTCATTTGCAGCTCTCTCTCCAAGAATTGCATCATGCTCAGCTTTAAGTTTATTATACATCTGTAGACGGTCATTGATGAATTCAGGCCAGGGATTTAGCTACATATAAAAGAAATGAAGAGATGCACACAGTAAATTCTTACAGATGCTAACGGAAACTTACTTAAACTTAAGCGAAAAAGATTAACAATATCAAAATCAAGGGGGACCAGGATTCCTAAATTACTTAGCTACTTCTGACATCTTTTTCAGTATCATTTTTCTACTATAAAGTGGACAGGAAAGAGCTGTCTTTCTTTCTCAATTAAAGAAAAGAGGATAAGGGGGACAAACGTCTTCAAGCAATGCAACAACAAACAAAAAAATCACAATGCCAGGCAGTTTAATCTCAAAAAACACAAGCTTGCATTACATTAGCAATACTATGGAGGGGAGGATGCGACTGATGGCTACAGTCCAGCACCCAGGGCAGGCACAGCCCCATCTGGCCACACAGAGGGAGATTAAGCCTGGCCCCGATTAAGCTGCATGGGGCGAAGGGGTGTGCAGAGTGGGAGGGGAAAGGGGGTCTGCGCCCAATCCAGCTGCAGGAAAGGAGGAGGGGGCCTGGCCCAGTCCCAATCTGGCTGTGTCGTGGAAGGGGGCATAGAAATTTAGCAGCAGGAGAGGGTGCCACTATTAATCGCCACTGTTCCCTGGGTGCCAAATCTCCCAACCCATGGGGAGCCCCACGGGCCAGATGCTTCGGCTCCATGGGCCGGAGGTTGAGCGCCCCCACGCTGGACCCGTGGTACTAAAAGCACTCGTGTCATCCAAGTTAGCAAATTTGGTCACAGGAGATCACTCCTAGGACGGCCCTCGACTTCCCGGGGACAGTGGTGGGACAAATGGTAGTGGTGGACACAGATTCACGGGCGTTTAGGGCTGGATGGGGCCCCCCGGCGCTGAGCAGGAAAGACTCGTTGGGCGGCGGCTCCATAAACCCCTCGGATTTGAGGGCAGGTCGTTCACAGCAGAGTCTGGGGGAGCAGCAGTGGAGGGACGGGAAGGGTCTCGGGCACCGGGGGGCTTACCTCCGCGCAGCCCCCGGCCTCCGCCCCTTCCTTGGCTTTCTTCTTGCCCCCGTCGCGCTTCCCCTCGGCCCCAGCACCGACCTGGGGGGACAAACCAGCGCGATGGGCGTCATGTTGCATCCTTGGCTGTGGGAAGGGGTAGGACGAGCCCCTCCCCCCTCCCCAAGCTGGCAGTGGAGGGGGCAGCAGGGGCTGTATTTCCCCACGCAGCACTTACCGTAATGCATGGAAAAGACCCGCGGGGCTAGATCCACCCGGCGGCCCTGCCACCCCCCGCGGGCTCCCCCCACCCGGGGCGGGGGTCGCGCGAGACCCGCCCACCTGCTGCCCGGCTCCGTCCATGGCGCCGCGCCCGACCCGCACACGCCGCACCGGCCCTTCCGCAGCGCCGGCTGACGCAACCTGTTGCCCCGCCCCCGGGCCGGCGCGTCACAAGCCTGGCAGCCAATGGGGGAGCCGGAGGCGTGGCCAGGCAGGGGCGGGGTTCGGCCGCGCGGCGCGATCCCGCCCGGCGCGCGCGTACACACGTTCACACGCACGCGCACACGCACGCGCGCGAGATAGGAGCGCGACCGCCTCGGTGCGCTGTGCCCGGCACCTGGGGCGCCCCAGCCCACGTGGGAGCTGCCCTTTCCCTGCTGAAGCGGGGAAAGCTCCGCGTGTTCACAGCCCGAGGCAAGGCGGGGCTGTCGCGGCTGGCGGGGGAAGGCTGTGCTGTGGTTCAGGCGGTGCCTGCACAGGAGCTTTCTCCTCTGGCACCTTGTCTCCTCTCTGTAGGTGATAGTTTTACGGCTAGAGACATAAATAGCACTTTGTTGGGAACAAGTTGATGTCTCGCATCCTTTTATAGCGGTGGGTCGCAGGCTGTGTCTGCTCTGGTGGTGCCTGGTAGACGGGCGTGGTAACCGAGTGGAAGTGCAGCGTGGCGAGGTGCCGCGGGGAGAGGAGCAGGGCGCAGGCCTGTCGCTGAGCAGGGCAGCCAGTGGGGCGCCAAGTGAAACACCCCTAATGCAGCCCATCAGGGAACCAAAACGCAGGGCTGGTAGGCCAGTCCTGCATGGCACCGGGGATCCTCGCGACTCAGGCTGCTCTCTGCCCCTCTGCAGCGATAATTTGAAGCTCTAGATACTGTTTCAGATAATGCTGTATTGACCCAGATCCAAGCCAGCGCTGAATTTAAGACACCTCCCTGCCCAATAATTAGATTTTATACATGGAAAATTTATATATATTTCCTAATTTCCCTTGTATAGAATATTCTCTCAAAGGGTTAGGTTGTCTTAAATTCATTTCCCCCACAGCCGCAGCAGGCGAAGCAGCGGCAGGGCCCAGATGGTAGGAGAAAGGCATTAGGGGGCAGGAAATAGGGGAGGCAGTGACGGAATAAAGCAGATCGCCCAAAACTTGCTCCTGCTGATCCCCCTCCCCCCAAATTCCCCATATTAAGGGGAGGAGGGGGGACTCATGTTGGATTTATGTAAATATGTTACATTTTATACCAATAAGCAATAGAGCGCATCTGATACTACAACCCTATTCAAATGCTAAAAGTTAGACAAAAGATCTGATACTAGCAAAGTTTAATGATGTCATTTAATCTTTTCACAAGAAAAGGCAGTTAGTAGAACATTGTCAGGTAGGTTAGCTTCAAATTTAGAAATTTTAGATTAATAGAATATTAATATTAAAATATTTTTATTCACTTTAACATTAAAAATGGAGGGAGGCGCTGATTTAAATTTAAATAGTCTCCTTCAACCACAATGGTTTTAATAAGTATTGACTAACTACTGTTTTCATTGTCCACAATGAAACAGCTAAAAATAAATGTGATAAATGGTAAAAAAAAAAAACCCAACAACAACAATCCTTTCAAACATTCAATGAATGTTTTAACAAAGGACTTTTGTTTTAAAATCATTGTTTTACTCTGGGCATCTGCTATAGGCCTCCAAACCAGGAGGAAGAGGTGGATGAGGGCTTTTTTAAACAACTGACTGAAGTTTCCAAATTGCAGGACCTGGTTCTCATGGGGGACTTCAATTATTAGGACATCTGCTGGGAGGAAACACAGCAGTGCACAAACAGTCCAGCAAATTCTTGGAGTGTGTTGGGAATAACTTTTTGACATAGATGCTAGGGAGGCCAACTAGGGGGAAAGCTCATCTCAACTTGCTGCTCACAAACGGAGGAATTTGTTGAGAGCATGAAGATGGAGGGTAACTGGGGTGACAGGGACCACAAAATAATAGAGTTCAAGATCCTAAAGGAAGGAAGGAAGAAGAGCTGCAGAATAAAGACACCAGACTTCAGACAAGCAGACTTCAAGAAACTCAGGGACCTGGCAGGTAAATCCCCCAGAAAGCAAGTCTGAGGGAAGAAGGAATCCAGGACAGCTGTCTGTACTTTAAGGAGGCCATATTAAGGCAGCAAACTTTCTTGATGTGACAGAAGAAGGAAAATGCAATAGGAGACCAGCCTGGCTGAGCAGCAATCTGTTCAAATGTGTTGAAACTCAAAAAGGAATTCTACAGAAAGTGGAAACTTGGTCATAGTACTAGGGTAGATTAAGAGAATTGCATGGGCATGCTGGGAGAAAATTAGGAAGGCCAAGGCATGATTTGAGATGCAGCTGGCAAGGGATATAAAAGACAGGAAAAAGGGATTCTACAAGTATGCCAAAAGAAAGAGGAAGACCAAAGAAGCCAAAGGTCCTTGACTGTACACTTAGCAAATTTGTGGATGACCCCAAGTTGGGTAGAGTTGCACACGTTCTGCAGGGTAGAGCTAGGACCAGAGTGACCTGGGTAGACTGGAAAAAAGGTCCACAATCAACCAGATGAGATTCAACAAAAACAAATACAAAGTCCTGTTCTTGGGACATAAAAACTGCATGCATAAATCCAGACTGGGAAATGACTGGGTAGGCTTCAGTATTGTACAGAAGGACCTTGGGGTTACAGTGGACCATAAACTGAATATGAGCCAAAAGTGTGCTCTTGGTACAGAAACATGCCAACAGCATATTGTATTGTAATAACAGGAGTGACATTTGCCAATCAAAGGAAGTGATTTTTCTATTCCTTTTAGCACTGGTGAGGCCTCACCTGGAGTACTGTGTCCAGTTTTGGGCCCCACATTTCAAGAAGGACATAGGGAGATTAGAAAGAGCCTAGGTAACAAAAGCTATTAGAGGTCTGGGAAGCAGGACTTACGAAGAAATAACTTTCCTCATAAGTTATTTAGTCTGGAGAAGAGAAAACTGAGGGGAGATTTGGTAAATTTTCAAATCCCTGGAGGCCAATTACAGAGATGATGGAGATGGGCTTTTTACTGTGGCTGTAGGGGACAGGACTAGGAGCAATGGACTCCAGCTGTAGCAGGGGAAATGTAGGTTGGAAGTTAGAACTTTCTGACTATGGGAATGGTTAAGCATTGGAGCAGGCTACCTAGAGAAGTTGTGGGCTCTCTATTCCTGAAAACTTTCAAAAGCATGTTAAACAGATACTTGGCTGAGATGGTTTAGTCAGGGATGATCCTGCTTTGAGCATTGGGCTGGTCTAGACAACCAACCACATGCAGACCCCTTCAGCCCTATTTGCCTGAAATCTTATGGGTTTTTTTAATTTAATATCCCTTAAAATAGTTTTTTTTCAGACAAAGAAGACAATTAATGCCAAAGACAAAAAAACCTAGAAAGTCATAATTTAAAAGACAGAAAAATATATATTGATAAGGACTGAAAAGATAATCTTTGCAAATATCAGTAAAAATGGAGAAAAGATAGCTTTAGGTTAATATTGGCAGACACATAACAAAAAACATTTTGCCAGAAGATGGCAGCAAAGACACACAACTTTTTCTGCATTACAGAACTAGCAACATGAGTTGCCATACTGTGACACTTGGATACAGAGGATGCTATTTCTGAGTATAAATGACCAAAAATATCAAACTCCTGTATGAGTGATTATTTTTCTCTTCTCAGTTTAACTGTAAACAGGTGAATTAATTGGGCCAGACCCTCAATTGTTGTAAATTATTATAACTATTGCTTTGAATGGAGCCACAATGATTATCACCAGCTGAGTGTCTAGTCTGTTTTGCCTAATTTCAAACTGACCTAAAAATGTGGTTGGAAAGATTGACTGGAATTATATTGTTATTCAGGTCACAGCCTTCTTGGGAGAGACTAGAAACAGAAGCCAAAAAAAAAAAAAATCCAGTGAAAAATGAAATAAGAATATGAAACAAACAGCAGACAGACTGGAGCAAGGGAAGGGTGAAAAGGAGAAATAGAGAAGAGAGAAATATTTTAATAAACACATATTAGCACTTCAAAAAACACATTTATGCATAGGCCACCTGCTTGCATGAGCCTGGAACAGGCTTTTCCGTAATTAGAAAAATGTTTGAACTTTTTCATGTTTGATTTAAATGATATCAGCCGTGTAGGTGGAATATAGAAGAGGTCCTCTAACCCTCAGTAGCTTCCCATATGATAAACTGGTTGGGTATGCACTCCAGGACTAACAGCAGAATCCTCTTGAGTCATCACAGCTCGTTCAGAATCCAGTCAATTTCCCAGTTTGGTACCTTCTCTGAGCACAATTAATTTTTTCCAAATTCTCTCTCTCTATAACACTCCATAGGATTAGACACAGACTCCGGACATCAAGACAAAGAATTTAATCTCTGATGTGCATCCCATTCAGAGTTGTTTGTGAAAAACATCAGATTAAACAGTGATAGTGAATGTGGTATGGTAGGTTTTTGGTTCCCTTGACCTCATTTTTCATTGTAATCATGTTATTGTTCCAGACATTTTCAATGAAATTTATTTTATTTGCATTGCATGTTCTTGGATTATTCTTTAGCCATGACTCAAATGTTCTGGTGATCATTTTATGAACTGGCTATTTACAAAGCTTCCTGGAAGCATTCCAAAAGTGTTGTTGCAAAGAAAAAAATTGAGAAAGCTGAAGCAAACATACATACATCAGAAAAGCACATACCAGTTTTCTCAATGAATCCTGTCCAAGTGCTCTCAGCTAGTTATGTAAAAGGGTGTTTTTTTCTTTTTATTTGTTCTTTTCATAAGAAAATATTTGACTTATGACTCAAAAATAATGCTAAAGTTGAAAATTATTGCGTGAGTCTGTAGCTATGCTTGTAAAGGAAAGGATTTTCCCCTTACCTAGTTGTAGGGAGCCCTAAGATGGCTCACAGGACTTCATCATTAGGTCTAGGAGTAGGGTAGAAGGACTCCTGAGGGAGCTATATCTAACTCCTCCCCGGCCAATAGAGGGATTTTCATGATTGATAGCCTATAAAGAGGAGCAAATGTGTAGACTCCCGTCCTTGGAAGAAAAGAAAAGACTTGCTTGTTCACCTGCACAGTCATTTACCATGTTGTTCTCATTATAGATTGATGTTTCTTCTTCCAAAAAATTATAAAAATCACACTCATCTTACATGCAGGGTTCTCCTATAGTCGGGCCCCTCATAATTAGGCTATAATCATGCTGTAAGACCCAATTTTCAGTTGATACTAAAAAGTAAAAAGCTGATAGCTTATCATCACCTACTGCTACAGCTGCTATCATTAGTTAAATGACATATAACTAACCTTAGAAAAGCCTACAATTACATGACTGGGCAAGATAGATACATAGATGAGACACTGAGGTACTTTGACATGCCAAACAATGTTACTGTGGACACAAAGGATGCCAAATCTATTCTTGTGAGAACCATGGAGAACAATAAGATGTGGGTTATGGAGATGTTAAATATTCTAGTAGATAGTACAAAATTACCTCACTACATTTTGCTCAAAAGAAAAATTTTCCTAAAGAGATACTACCTACCTGTATTCGGGTAAATGATGGCTATCATTTACCTGATGATAGAGATGATAGGTAAATGATCTATAATTTCTGTCCTACATTGATCAGGCTCCATTTTAAGAGCCATTCATTTTTTGTCACTATTACTCCAAATGTAATGTGAACGTTCTTATAATCTCCAGCATAAATTTCTCTCCAGCATATAAAACATGATTAGTTTATACCCATTTACTTCTCCTTTCTTTGTTGTTTAAATTAAATTATTTCCCTTTCCTTCTGTTTATCCACCCAAAGTGTTTATAGACAGTAATCATACTTGTTTATAATTTAGAATGAAGCCCAGGGTAGCTTACAAGAAAAACAAGATAAGTCATCAGAACAGATGAAATGTTAAAATAAAATACTAGTTTTTGTTGTTATAAAATAAAATATCCTGTCTCAATCTTCGTTTTTCTAGAAGCAGGCCAAGCTCACCTGGTGGGATCTCTTAAACAGATTTTAACAACCCTTACGACAGCAGGACCCTGACCACCATCATCCCCCTGCTTTACCTGGGGCAGGTTAGGGTGTAACCTAGGCTTTGTAGCTGTGTGAAAGGGTTAATTGTATAGTTTTAGGAGCAGGTTAGACAGGGATTTGTACGGGATGGTTTGGTTAGGTATGATCCTTCCTCAGATAGGAGGTTAGACTAGATTAGAGGCAGGCAAAATACAGCCCACAGGCTGGATCCGGCCCTCCAGGCAATTTCATCCAGCCTGCAGATGCTCAACAACTAATTGTACCCCACCCAGCCCTTCTGTGGGGAAGGCAGCTGGCTCCATCGCATGGGGCCTTCCCCGGTGGCACGAGTGTGGGAACAGCACGTGTGCCGAGGGAAGCTCCGCATGATAGAGGCGGGACGGCCTGGCTGTGCCCCTTGCCACCATGTGCTGCACTGGCTGGAGCCACGCACCACCAGTGGCAGCGCCTGCACCAGGCACAGAGCGTTTCAAGCACCCCTGCCTGCTGCTGCTGCTGCTGCTGCTGGCCAGGGCTGTATGCCATGGGGGAGTGTGTGGGAGGTCCACACTTCTCCCTCACAGCCCACAAACCCCTTACACCCAAACATGTCCCCACAACCCCCCACATATACACGCCCCAACATACCCTATTGGCCCCCTACACACAGCAACACCTGCTCACAACCCCCCCCACACACCTCCCTACACTCCATCATACACACATACTGCCTATACTCTGCCATACATACACACCCACACACCCCACCACCCCTATACTCCACCATACAAACAAATTTTTTAATAAAAATAAAGCAGATGTTTGACTTTTAGTGCATGATTTGTTTTTTTTTCTGGTTCCAAGATGGCAAACCTCTCCTCCAAAAGGAGTATTTGGGGGGGGGGGGGGCGAGGGGGGAGGGACTTCCAGTGGCAATGGTCAGGGGTTAGGGGCAGGACTTCCGGTCCCCAGATAGTGAACAAGGGGCAATGCAACTGTCAAGGGGCGGGGCTACCCATGTGGCCCTCGACGGCTCACCAAAACTTGTTAAGTGGCTCTCCAGCCAAAATAATTGCCCACCCTTAGACCAGATGACCTCCAGAGGTCCCTTCCAGCCCTACTTTGCTATCATTCTAGTCTCTGTGAACTAAGCCCTCCATTCCCCCGACCATTGTAGTAACCTTCCTTTGCACTTGTTCCAGTTTCAGTTCACCTTTCTTAAACACAGATGACCAAAACTGTGTGTAGTCTCAACAACGAGACTGAAATGACACAAATATTTCCCTTTCTCTGCTTCGTCCAGTCCATCCTAGGATTGCATTTGCCATATTCACAACCACATCATGTTGTCAGCTCATAGTCATCTTGTATTGTGTTAGTACACACACTTCTCAGCGTCAGTCAATCCCAGTTGATTAACTCCCAGCCTAAAGTGAAATTTTGTATTAATAGTGCCCAGGTGCATTGCATTGCATCCTGTACTATTGAATATCATCCCCTTTCTATTTCTTCAGTCCTAAAGATCAGCCAATTCTTCCTATGAGATATCCCAGTTCTCCTCTGTCTTGACACTGCCTTACAACTTTGTGTCATTAGCAAATTTTGTCAGCACATTCTTAGTATTTGTATCAAGGTCATTAATGAAAATATTAAACAAGACTGGTCCCAAGAGTAATCTTTGAGGAGATCCACGAGTAGTAAGTACTGAAGCCTGATACTTCCTTTTTCAATATTGCTTCTTGCTATCTCCCCTTTAGTCATTTCCCTGCCAACTCCCCATGTTCTCCAACTTAACTAGCAGTCTCCCATGTAGTACCTTATTCAGTGCTTTGCAGAAGTCCAGACAGATGAGAACTATGACATTTCCTACCACATTAGAGAAGCATTATCTTATTAAAAATGCTATCTGGTCAGTCTGGCATGACCTACCTTTTACCTCCATCTCTCTAATTATCTTCTCTTTTAAACTCTGTTCTAAAGCCTTACATACTACTGAGATCACATTTACAAGCCTGCAGTTGCCCAAAATACTTTTTTATCCAACTTGAGTATAGAGACATTTGCTCAATCAATTGGTACCACCCAAATGATTAATTAACAGCTCTTGTAAATAGACCTGCAGTTTCATAGCTCAGTACTTCCCGAATTCTGGGATGGGGATTATCCAGTCCCCCCAGTGTGAGTACATTCAGCTCCTTCTGCTTCCACCCATTCCCCTCATCCCCATTATCCATCTGCATTTACCTCCATAGTCAACATGGTCTCTATAGAAAATGGAGACACAATTTACATTGAGTTTTGGTGCTATACCTATATTATCCTTAAATCTACTTATTCCCCATTTTGTACGTTTGCATTTCATTTTTCCTTCCTAAACGCAATACTTTGTATTTGTCTTTACTCAGCTACTTCTTGAACCAGGCTTCCAATATTTCAAGACCTTTTGGATTCTGATTTGGTGGTGGCAACATTAATTGCTGTAGTTTCCAGAGCTGTGGCAGCTGCTGCTCCTCTCACCCCAAATTTCTCATCCCATGGGCAGCCCTGCAGGCCAGATGATGTAGTTTTGTGCTCCAGATCCAGCTTGTGGAGCTTCCCACAGGTCTGTAAGTGGCAATAGGACAATACACGGCACTGTTAATTACCACAGCTGCGGTTCTAGGGCTGGTTGTACCTTGACCGCTCTCAGATCTCTCAGGGTGCCCACCCCCTACGTCTATGTTATAGATTCCTCCTTCTTATGATCATGCAAATACTGTTGTCTCAGAGGAGTATACAGATCCCTCTTCATTTTAGCACAGAGGCCTTTTCACACTACAGAAAGCTACACAGGCTGGCACTGAAAACAATGCTTGGTGTTTACATAGTTCAAAATCACATGTTTAATCTATGCTTATTATGTGACAGTGGGTCAAGTTATGCATTATACTTAGGCCATACTAAATCTGTGGAAGCGGTGTTAAAGGTAGGACATGCTGTGAGCTGTCACACAAGGGTTAATACTGTTTCTTGCCTGTACAGTTTAGACTTGCCACTAAAGAGCTGTCGAGCAGTGGCATGACTTGGAGTCTGGACACCTAGGCTGAGGCTCTATCCCTGGTCTGGGTCGAGGAGAGTGGGGGTTGGAAGCAGTGCATCCTGGGATGCTGGAGGACCGCAAATTGCTGCTTTTATCTCCACAGATAAAGTGAAGTTACCCAAACATGAGTTAGGTGGTACAGCCCAGCGTTAACCCTAGTCTGAAGTGGCATAACTCTGACATGCTCAGAGAGCATTTAGCATGAGTTAAGAAGCTCTAGCAAGCTTCACGTTTTAAGTGCCGTTAGCATGGTCTAAGTGTAATGTATAATTTCACAAAAAAATACTAGCCCTATTTTACAGAAGACTAACCATTGCAAGGTCTACACTACAAAGTTTTGCTGGTACGCTATGCCACTGTGGATCATGAAAAACCCCCCACATTGCTAACTGCCATAACCACACTGCCAAACCTCCCTGTATAGTTGCAACCTATTGGTTAAAGGACCCATTTACTATTACAGCTTATGTTGTAGGGAGAATTGGTTTAACAATACAGCCATCAAGAGGACTTGTTTTGCAGACAAAAGCTCTATACTACAGCCTTTACTTGTGTAACTATAAAGTAAGATCCTCTGCAGTGCAGAACAGCCCTGGGATTAAACCTCAGGGAAGTTCCTGCCTTTGTTCTGTTCTGCAGACCCCTAAAGTAAACTGCTTCATGTACATTAGTGGTGTCATTTCCTTGATTTTAAACAAACACAGAAAAATGTTCACTATATTAGAATATATATTTTTCTTAGGGTAGAGAATTTCATTGGATCTGTGAGACACCCGCAATAGTTAGGTTTACTCAAAAAGTAATACAGAGTAATTATCAGTACATAGCACTTGGAAACATTTTGCAGTACTTTCCTGTTTGTTTTTGTCCAGGCAGCCTGGGGTTGCCATAAGTACAACCTTCTTATTGGTCAGAAAGCGAGCAGCTTCATGCTGGAATCATGTTTGTGCTTTGGTTTCGCGCTGTGTTCAGCGCTACGTTCTCTTCCCAACAGCTGCAGATAATGAATGAAAGCAGCAGAAGTGAACTCTGCCCCTTATGGGAAATGCCGTGACATTGTGTGCGCCTTCGGACCAGCTCTTGGCTGTCTTTGAGAGCAAAAGCAGCTGAACTCACCTTCTTAAGCAGATTTGCTTGGTTTAAAACAGAGCAATAAAACTCTTTGATGTTCAAAACAAAAACAACTTCCCCTTCTTCGCCCTTCTCAATATGCCTCGATTTCCACGTATACACTTTATTACCTGAAAAATACCAGGAGAGTTTAATAGCAATGAATGAAAAACGTGAAATAAAAGAGATCCTTATTCCCTCAGAAAGAGCTCACACTCTCCTTTACCTTTCCCCAGTAGCACATGTTCATTCTTTCTGTCTGCTTTGGCAGAAGAAAATAATGAAAGAAGTCTTTTTTACAAACACCAGGAATTTTGCTGTCCTTTTGACCTTATCCTGCAAGTGCACATACAGGAAAACAGAGTTAAACCTTTTAAAGCAGTAAATTTTATTTGCCGTAAAAGCAGTTACTTCTGCTGTCAGCAGAAGCGAAATTTACGGAGAAAGGAAAGAATAAAGAGTCCAGCGTGCTCGGAGAAAACGCAGAGTAAGCAGCATGTAAATGTGCTCCCACCTCCTAAAGGACTTTCCGTCTTCCTTATGTAAATGAAGCCATACCCTCAAATGGCTTCTTGTCTCCATTTCCCCCTTCCTCCGCTTCTAAACTACTCAAGCCAGGGCTCTACTGCACCTGCATGTTCTGCCCTCCAGTTCTTCTGTGACCTTCTACCCCTCTGGTCCCTTTGACCTTTTACCCACCACACTGCAGAAGGTGGTTTTAAGGTATGAGATAGCCTCCTCCTACTCATGTCTAAGAGTCTGTAGTCTGCGTTCATCATCAGAGACCGCCGTGGTGTTTTCAATACTGTTGATGCTGACCACCTGCTCATTATTGCTGCTTTTTGGTTCTACCCCTTTCTTCAGTGTCTCCTTTGAAGCCTACACGTCCTCCTCCATTCACCTCTGCTGGTGTTCCTGAAGGCTCAGTTCTGTCTCCTCTCTCCCATGAAGATATCTTTGTATTCACTTCTTTTATCCCCTCCTCAAATGTATATGAATCACAAATATAGTTTTCCACTCATGACCTTTTGTCCTCAGTCCAGCCCTACATCTCCTTCACTCTTGTTGCTGTTTGCCAATATTTTAGTCTAAATTTTTTCAGATCCTGCCTTGGTTGTTGCCCCTTCCCACCCTCGGAGTCCTGCTCTGAACCACTCAGAATGGTACTAAGATCACCTTCTTCTCATCTTACTCCCCTGGGTCTCTCATCCTTTCTGGACCCTCTGCGTTGGCTTTCATGATTCTTGTTCTACCTACCATATGGGCATATCACCTTCAAGACGCTCTCATTTGTCTATACAGTCCATGTTTTTTGCTCCTATACCCGTTCCTGGACTGAGCACTGGTTTAGGACTGTGGAGATGAGGGGTCTGTTCCTGGATCTGTTACTAGTCTGTAGGTTGACCTTGGACAAGTCACAGACTCTCCTTAGGTGCAGTTACATGTGCTCCTTCGGCATTGTTGTTACTGTGCTGTCATTTAGTACGTCCAAAAGGAAGTACTAAATGACGGCACAGTAACACCCTGTGGTGCCAGAGGTGCGCAGTTATTTTTAGATGCTATGTTGCCGTAGCAGCATGCTATAATGAGGAAGTATATTGCTATGGTGACGTAGCTGCAGTGTAACGGTTTTTGCCTGCTAATGACATGTCGCTGTGGCGCATTGCTATGGCGACGTAGCATCACACATAAATGTGCCCCTTGTGTTTCTGTTTCCTAAATGTAAAATGGGAATAATGATACCAACCTCACCTGTACAGTGCTTTGAGAGGTGCTGATGAGCAGCTCTATATAAGGTAATATTATTATCAGTTATTATTTTATCGTACTCCAGTCCTCCCAAATCTCTGACCTGACAGATTCCTTTTATTCTTTCACCCACTCCTGAATTTGTAATTTCTTTATTACCACCCTCTTATTACAATATAACTTGAACAGTCTTCCCATTAACACGGCAGGCGTAATGCCTCAAGAGGTTTCTGAAAAACACATCTGTTCTGAGAAACCTTCACATTACAATGACCCCCACTAACCCCCATGATTAATGTGAATAAGGATATATAGCATTATTTGTATTGCATTTTACTGCGCCCACATGAAATGGAAAATCTGGTTTTTAGCACCGTACATCTGTACACTGATTCTGATTCTTTGGCAGTACAGGAACAATGTGCAGTAAGGTCGCAATTCCTTTAAGCTTCTCTGTCCTCCCATAAAGGAAACTGAACCTCCTAAAGGCCTGTCATCACTCCTTTTGGTAAAGCTGATGCATATATTCTCAGCTGTTGCAAAACACAGAAAAAAGAATAACGGCCCTTGGTTCCAAGGGTCAGACACTATTACACCCTGGTCCTCCTTACGTTCAGCTGTGGGTTTCTGCAAAGGTGTGAGTACAGTAGCCAATATTTTTTCTACGTTCTTATAGCAAAGCCCTGCATTTTGTTAGGACTGCAACTTCAGCTTCTTATAAAATGGAAACTGTGTGCAAAAGGAGGTTTGGACTGAGATTTTCCTATGCATATTCTGCTAATCTATCCCTTTCTGCTCCCTGGATGTAATCGGACAACTGTCTCCTGTACCTGGGATTGTGTGATTGACTCACATAAATGCTGATATTGCTATTCCACAGTTTGGAGTTCTTGGTACACAGGAAGGAAACAGGATAAACATGGCTTTGGGATGTGGGACAACCACAAGGAAATCCAGATTGTCTCACCCATCTCACAACTAGAGGAAAATCCAGTTGATGAGGACCGTGGAACTCTTGTGAGACAAGCCAGCTGTCATTTCTTTCCTATATCCCCCCTTCCTTCTGTTTTAAAATATTATTCATCATCACATTTTTCTGGTAGATATTTTTGTTCCAATAAAAACAGAACTATTAATAAAATGTTTTCTAGCATATTTAAATTTAAAAATGAACAATAAGCAGCAGTAATAGGAAGAAATCATATTTATTAGAAATCATCTGCTTGCCCTTAAAGTAATATCAAACATGCAGTAGTTTATTACCAATTAATGCCCATCTTTCTAGCAGGGGCTGTTAAGTATGCCCCATTCTCATGTAGTGTACACACCATATTAGAGATTCCATGATAAACACAGCAACTGTTTCTTAATTTTTAACTGTGACCTGAATTGCAGCAAGAATCAAAACAAAACAAAAAATGACACATCTGTTAAGGTTGCCTGAGGCCAAATTGTTTGATAAATGTCTACTTTTTCCAGACATGGGAATTTTTAAGCAAAGTTGGGATCTTGGTATGCTCAGTTGCATGCCAATACCCAGAATGCTCTTCCAGCTCATTGTTATTTAATGGCTGTTTCTAGCTCTGGGAGTAAAGCAGAAGGTTTAGATGTACTTCTGTTGTGTAGGCACCAAACTCTTCTGTACAGCATAGAGTTGTTATTGTGTGGTTTAAACACTGCTGTGAAAACTGTTCTTTTTAGTTGACTGAGAATACTTTGACTATTTTATTTTAGTCCTGTTTTATTTGTCATTCATTCATGCCATATCCACTGGACCAGCATGATGCTGATGTTTTTAGAGGAATTGCAAAATATAAGTACTCAGGTAGAGCCCATGACAAGCACACCTCCATGGGCCCCACAGAGAGCAAGAGTTAGCGAGTTACTCAGGGTCGCACAGGTTTTTAGGAGCAGAATAAGGACTGAAACCTATGTCTTTCAAGTATAAAGTGAATGCCTTTACCCCTGGGCCATCAATCCTCTTGTCAGCACTGACTGAACCCTGTCTGTGTTGGACCCTTCTGACCTAGTGAAACATAATAATACTGTATTTGTGTCAGGGTTTCTTTTCTGTCAAAGGGTTTTTTTTCTACATGTGTCAGGGGTTTTTTCCCCCCCTGCATGTATTGGGCTTGTGTTTTTTTAAGCCTTCCTCAGAGGCTTTGGGTGTTGGCTGCAGCCAAGGCTGGGGCCTTTGACTGGGGTGTGCCAGTTCTCCTGCTGGGACTTAAAACTGGAGGTTCCTGGCTAGAGGTTCTTGCTTCTCTGCTCGGGGTCAAACTGATCGTTATATTTGGGGTAAGAAAGGAATTTTACCCCATGGTCAGATGGTTATGGACTGTGGGAGTTTTTCCCTGTCTCTGTTGTTGGGACATTGCCCTCTACCTGGAATCTCTTGAACATATATTAACAACCTTTTCCAGAAGCAGGACATTGGCTGCCATGGTCCCCCTGCTTTATGTGTGGCAGGTTGGAGTGTAATGTCTGGTGTTGTGTCAGGGTTGACAGCAGTTTTACTAAGAGGTTAAATTATGGCTTTGTATAGAATGGTTTGGCTAGGGATGATCCTGTCTCAGGCAGGAAGCTGGACTAGATGGCCTATGGAGATCCCTTCTAGCCCTACTTCTCTACAATTTCTATAATACTGCTATAATACTTAGCTGTTATTGTATCTTTTACCTTCAATGATAAAATAATAATACTGAACATGTATTAGGTCTTTCATCCAATTAAGCACATATCCAGAGGCAAGATGGTAACCTGATAAAGAAAAAATTTGCAAATCAGTGCTTCTATTTAATTTCTGCAGCAAACTCTAAATATAGCTTCTGTTGAGAAATAAATGTTTTCTTACCCTCAGTGCTTTCACTTCTGAGAAAAAGGAAAGAATCACTGGGAAGAAATAAATCAAGTAACAACTGAACTTGAGGAAGTCCAGTTCATATTTCTGTCTTTTTTTTAAAAAAAGGTTCTAACGAAAATGCAAATAACTCTGGCAGTCTGTTTCAGATGCTGCTGGTAAAGATGAAGCAGTATATTCAGCTGCTATGGTATAACCAGGGTGCCCATTAAGGGAGAGCTTGGGGGGAGAGGGGGAGCCCCCCAAAAGAGATGAGAGCCCCCCATAAGTTTTGACAATCACAACCTGGGTCTCCAATCAGATTGCTCCTTCACTTAGGTGGACTCATTCAAATTATTATGTTTAGACTCAATTTATTATGCACTGTTGGGTGATGCCTAATAGATTTGGGTGGGGACCTGAGGAGGTCTGTTATGGTCTGAAGAACTGCATTCCCAAAATCTATTCACTAGAATTACTGAGGGTAAAAAGCTGACCTTGGACTTCTCCCAGGAAAGGTATTTTATCCTGGGATCCTACAGACCTACAAGCCCATTGTCCCACTTTAAGTACCTGTGAAGTATCCAAGATAACAGTTTTTTCTGGAATCAGAACTCGTAGCAGAGGTTATATCTTTTATTCGACCAGCTAGATATTTGCAAAAAAGTTCTTTATTTGCAAGCTTTCAGGCACACTCACCGTTCTTCAGGCATTAGAGACTGTAAGGATTGTAAAATTCCTTGTAGGTGGAAATTAAAATTCATATTTCATCTTGAATTCATTTCATCTTACCTCAGAACTGTCTGGTGACAAGCAGGATGTAGAAATATGTTTCTTTCTGGTTATGATGATTCAGATTTCACAGGAGAATGGGGAGCTGGAACGTCCTCCTGGGCAAGGAATGTCTTTTGGGTTGAGGCACCTCTGAGCTCTGTGAAAATGCAAAAGTTAGCTCAAACAAAAGCCAAGAGCAAGGTGTCAGCTTTCAAATTTCCAGGTGATAGATTTTGGTTCTCTCTTGTAAAATTATGAAGTTTTCATTTCAAAACAAAGGTTTTCAGTTCTGGGACACGCATGGCAAATTTGAGTTAACTGCCATTCAAGCTATGTGCATAAAGGATTGTCATGGGCCTGTTTTGATGCCAGTCAAAGCCTGGGGATAATCAGACCCAGGATAAACCTAACTTCTCTTTTTACCCTGAGAATCCTTGATATGTACCCTGGGTGCTGGAAAGTGAGCAGTAGCTGGGACTTTTATGCCCACTCTTGTCAACAACATCAATGGCAAGTTTGTAGAAACCTATCAGTTGGCTGAGTCTCTAAGGCTAGGGACAGACATTACACATGAACTGGTTTAAGTGATCAGAAACTGGTTCAAACCTGTAACAGAACAGATGTTCAGTGCACATAAACCAGTTTGAAAATGGCTGAAACTGGTTTGAGATAAATCTGGTTGAATGTAGTATACACCAACCTGCAAAGATTGAATCAGTTCAGGCACAGGCTTTTTGAACGTCTGTCCCTAGCCTAAATGGCAGTGCTGAGCTGGATATATTATGAACTAAGTCCTCTTGATTCTGAATATGCACATTATACATTTATATATCTATACTTCTACGGACATATGCATGAAGGAGCGAGATAAATAGATAAGGTAGGATATGGATGTAAATTAACAAAAAAATGGAGAAAAAGCATCTATAGAAAGCTCTCAAACTTTGGGTAAATTTAGTCAGAAACTCAGCAATTATAATTTTCCACAAATGTCCAATGCTTTTTACAAGGTATGAAAGTATTTAAAGGATATATTTTGCTAGAAAAAAAACCTCTTACAACTTTCAAATCTGAGTTAGTAGCTTGTCTAGGTGATAAATTAAACTGTGAGTAAAAGTAGAAGGAAATGCCCTGGACAGGGAGCATATGGTTTTTATTATGCTAGCACTTCAATAAACTAAAAATGGCAGAACTTCTAAAACATTCAATCTTCTTCAGTTAAATCATTTGAATTAACACCTGTTGCTTTAGAACTAACTCCTGCTTCTTAAAATGTAAGCTGTTTTATATCATAATTAATATACAGGTAATAATGTTCTTGTTTCAAAAATTGCTTAATTAGACTTTCATTCATCTAATGAAATGTTCACATCTCTGATAAGATGGTCACATCTCTGAACCTCTTACATTTGCCAAACTGTGCCCTGATCCTTCAATGGACCAACGTGTGAGTATTTGTTGGATCAAGACCTTGAATTACAGTCTTGTTAAAAAAAAAAAAAAGTTGTATGACTTCCATTATTGCTAAAAGTCATACAAGAACAAACTTTTTCTGCAGAACCTCAGCTCTTACAGTTCCAGGCCTATCCAGAGATTAAAATCTGAACATCTCAGAAAGATATAATTAAAAAAATGGGATAAATTGAAGGAGATTTTTTAAAACTAAACAAGTTTAGTTTCCCTACCCTAATTTACCTGTTTATAACAGGACATGAAATTCTTGAATCTGGATAAACTTCTGCTACTCCCCGTCCCCCTCAGCTTTAGCTAACAATTAATCAGCTTAAAATGGGGGGAAAAAACCCTTTTTTTTATTAATGAAGTATAATGAGAGGTTTTCTAACCATTAAAGAAATGAGGTTATGGAATGGCCTTCATCTAGGAATAACATCCTAATTTGTTTCAAGATGGAACTTGATCAGTGTCTGAAAGGTATTATATGATCAATGATGAGGGTGCCCCCAACAGCAGGGGACTAAGATCAAGGAAGTCCTTCCAATCTGCATTCCTATTAAGAAAACCTTAGGCATGTATATTGTTAGTTCTGTCTCTCTCTCTCTTTTTTTGTTTGGAATTCAGATCCTGTCTG
Source organism: Alligator mississippiensis (assembly GCF_030867095.1). Classification (NCBI taxonomy): domain Eukaryota; kingdom Metazoa; phylum Chordata; order Crocodylia; family Alligatoridae; genus Alligator; species Alligator mississippiensis. The sequence continues at coordinate 280,820,315 of NC_081826.1, forward strand.
CTGGGAAAACTCTATTTTGACTGAAGAATTTGTCAAATGATTACAGCTTAAGAGCCAAGAAAGTGGAAGTTGAGTAACTGATATGTAAAGGGATATTTAGACTGTCTTAAAATCCCTTTGCTTTTATTTGGGTTTGTTAACACTTTTTCATGTGTTCACTAATTAATCTCATATAGAAAGGATGCAAATACATATTCAGAAGTAGATGAAAATTCATGTGCATTTCATGGGTGACTATCAAATACAGAAATAAGGGTAAGAAGGAGATTTAGTCTGCTACTGTATCAATGATTAGGTGCAAAAATTTTGCCTGAGCAGTTCCTACTGGTATTTCCAGATGTCATTCACAGAGAAATAGCCTCTCTTTCTTCCTCTGCCCTGCACTATATTAATGATTGCAGGGGTCAGTTACATGTCATACTCCCTCTCTCCACTGGGCTTTGTCTTGTGACTCAGTGTATTCTCTTTAAAATGCTCACACACCATTTTTCTACCCATTTCCTCCATAGTTTGCCTCATGGTCTGCTGCCATCTACCAAAATGAAGAGCATAGTCTTTAAACAGAATTTATGGACAGACATTTTTAGTTTTTTGTTTTTTTAAACACAGACTGTCCATAAATGTATGAATAGTTGTCAACTCTGCTTGTTTACTTTGTTATGCAGCTGAAATTATTGGCCAGTCTTCTGGACAACATTAACATAACTCTAAAAGCTCATCTTCCACATCTAATGGATCAATATTGTTGACAAATGTCAGGTTCTTGATTTCTTCACCATGAATCTTTGCCACAAATACTTTTGACCATAACCATTCCATCAGGTCACGCAAGATGATACCAGTTATTGTCTTAAACCTGTCACTTACATGTTCACTGTTGATTTCATTACTTTGAAACATTTTTCAGTAGGACAAGCACCTTCTTTCCCACATCAACAGAAAAAGTGAAGAGCCAAGGCCTTCAGAAGCTCAAGGAACACAGGAAAAGACTTCATAATTCTGACAGAGGTGATCTCTCTCCATAACCCAATTGAAAGGTAGTAAACAACCTTCCTTGTTTCCAAATGTGATCCATGGTACATAAAACCTTGGTGTTTTTGAAGAGTGTAGTTGTTGATCATTAACTGATTGACAATGACAACACAGCTTTCATGGTTGACTGTGCTCCCCATGGCACCAGCTCTTGTTCCTAGAGCCTTTACAGCTTGTAATTGGGAGCCACAGACTGTCATGCAAAGAGTAATATTTTGGCGATTGATACTGCAGGGTAGCGCTGTTTCAACACTTTGGGTGGTGAGTCGATTTGGAGGAGATTTGGCCCGATTTGGTGGCCGAATCTCTGAATCCGAATCGAATCGGGACAAATTAAAAGGTCCAAATTGATTCGAAGCTCTCTGAATCTTCGGAAAAGATTTGGAGAGCTTCAATGGTTCGGGCAGCCCCTGGTGGCTGCAGCAGGGAGCTGGAACCAGACTCAGAGCTGGTAAGTAGGGGGCTGGGGGAGCGGACCATGGGGGGACCCCTGCCAGGCCCCATTCCCTGCCTGCTCCCCCAGCCCCACGACCCCCACCCACTCTCCCAGTCCCCCCTCCCCCATGGCTGCCCTGCCCACCCTAGCTTCCAGTGCTTTAAAAAAGCCTCCTTTCATTGGGTGCTGCTGGGTGCAGGGCGATCCCTGTTGCCCACTGCCCCACACTGCATGAGGGGCTCTGCATGACCCCCCCCAAGCCCCCCCCCCTCACTCCCCCAGCTCCAGCTCTGGCCCTTCAAGGAAAGAAAAAAAAAAACAAGTGAGAAAACCCCCGGGACTCTCCACTCCTGCAGCTGCCTCGGGGCTTTGAGGGGCTTTTGCAGAGCCCCTCATGCAGCACAGGGCAGCGCTGGGCAGCGGGGATCATCCCCCACCAGCAGGAGCTGTGACTGTGGGGTTTTTCTCATTTTTTTCTTTCTTAAAGGGCCAGAGCTGGGGCAGGCTAGGCAGCCATGGGGGCGGCTGGGGGGGAAGCGGGGGTTGCTTGTGGAGAGCTCCCCATGCAGCATGGGGCAGTGGGGATCGTCCCCCACCTGGTAGAACCCACTGAGTTGGGGCTTTATTTTTCAAAGAGCCGGGAGCTGGGGCGGGTGGGGCAGCCATTGCCATGCTGGGAGAGTGGGCAAGGGATGGGCCTGGGTGATTCGGAGATTCAGCAGCAGCCAACTCTCCAAATCGGATTCAGCCGAATTGATTTGGGACAGTGATTCGAATCATCAGTTCGAACCACTGTCCCCCAAATCAACCAAATCCAAATCTGAAGCTTTGCACAGGCCTACTGCAGGGACAGGAAATGGTACTGTACATTGTTACATTTGTGGATAATTAAAATAAGCTTGCACAAAAAATCAGCAGGAAATAAATCAAAAGGAATATGGGAATGCTTTATTCAAATTGTAAAAGTATTTAAAAGTAAATTACATGTCTGTGACATTTTACTATCAACTTATGCACACTATTTTCTGCCTCAGGCCACAGCATAGCCACCCATGTCCTATGAAACCATAGTAAGAATGATTCATAAATGTTTGCTACATAAAAAGTTGGTTCTTATCCTACACTGCCTGTTTTGCTAACAGCAAAACACAGCAAGATGCTGCTGTCCTTCTCACTACATTTGCAACCAGCGCAGCAAGATTTCTCTCTAGTGTTGGGGAGTGACAGTAGGTGCTGATAGCTACTGCGCTTCATGGGTCAAGATTGCCTGGTGATGTAACACTCCCTCTCAACAGAGATGTACAGATTTACTCTAGCTGACAGTTAGCTCCTTAGTCCCAAGAAGGCATAGATTGTTGGCTGGAAATATCTCCATTACTCTAGTGGGAATCAGAGTGGGGGCACAGCTTAAGAAAGCAGAAATGCCTAACCCATTTGTAGCAGGATTCTGCTCCAGGAGTGGTCATGGCACCCCTGAAACCACTTCAGCATGGACCTTTGGGCTCCCTGGCCCTGCTGATACTTGCCCCTCCTCAGGTACTGACCTCTGGGCTCTCTGGCTCTGCTGACACTCTGCCCTCCCTCTGGGCTCATGCCCTGGCCTTACACTCTACCCTTTGGGCCCTCTGGCTCTGTCCCTCTATGGGATCTGACTGCCCCAGGCTCTTCCCCTCTATGGGCTCTCAGCTCTCTGGGCTCCAGCCTTGCTCCCAAGCCTCTGACCCTCTCCTGGGCCTGTTGGGACCTCCTCCACCCCTTAGCCCCTTCCACAATATCCAGTGCTGCTTCCTCCAGCTCAAATGTTACTCAGCCCTGCTGCCCAGGAGCTCCTCTCTCTCTGGCACCTAGGATTAGACTTCCTGGCCAGCTCAGGTCCCGGGTTTATATGCCTCAAGCCCCACCCCCTTCTTGTCAGGTGACTCTCTAATTGGTTCCTGCCACACCTGCAGGCTGCTTTTTAAGCAGCCTCTTTTTTTAAAGTGACAGGCACGCTAAACACCCTGTCACACCATTGTCTAATAAAGGCACCAGCAACCATTTAGAGTGCCAGGCCAGGCATTTGTGACTTGCCACTATGTGCTCCCCTCCACTTATCAGGTGCCACTGGAAAACATGGCAAACCCCAATAGGGACCAATACATTTGACAGTGAACACAGAGCAAGAGGCTTTTCTTGGTAGTTCCCGTCTCCTCCCTACTGAATCAAACCTTTGTGAGCCAGATCTGGCCCACAAGCTATAGGTTGCCAACCCCTGGCATAGTGTGCTTGTCTGCTATTTGGATTTATGTGGTAGCCAGCATGAATCTTAGATGAGACAATAGAATAAGCAGCCTCACTTCACTTAGCAGTGCTAATTATGACAGTATTTCCCCAAGAGTATGAGGATAGTTATTATATCACCTAAAACTCCTCATCTCTTCTTCACATACACAAGCCACCTCATCCATACAGTTTCAAAGTACAGTATTTGTCAAGTGGTAATCATAGTTTTTATTTGCTGCAGAATTGACATCTGTACTACATCAGCAATTAGGTTACTAAATCAATGCAAATTTTGGTTTGAATAATTTCTGACAAATAATTGGAGTACTCCAAGACCCTGGAGACCTACTCATCTTATTTCCACTCGTGGCCCAGGTTATGGTTGGTCAATCAGTCATTGCAAATTTCCTCCTCTTTCTGTGCACTTCGCAAGCACTGAAGCATTTCAGACTGTTTGTCCATTTTGCCTGGCTGTAATTTTGGCACTGATACAATATTCTGGAAAATGTCTTCTTTACTGCAACAAGGAGGCACAAGGTTCACATGCCATATTCTTGATGGGGTGAGTCACACTTCAATGGTACAGTTGCCTTTTTCAGCCCCTAATTACATGCAAAACATAACTGTCTAACTGAAGCTTAGCTGTTTCCTTTATTAAACCCATGTTAACAAGGTAAAGCTACATTTTCAAGCTGGCATCCAAAAAGTCAAACACACACTTCTATACCATCTGTTTTGTGAACATAAATGTAGTGATTTTGTTTTTGCACATCAAATGCATCTTATTTGATGTATAGTTTTCCATAATATTTAACCCAGTTTTTCCTTGCTACAGTTTTCTAATTATAGATTTTCACATGCACAACTTTCATATTACCTTATTAATGCAGTCATAAAATGAGCATCTTTCTTTAAAAAAAAAAAAAAAAAAGTGACGGGTATAAATCAAAATTTGTCCTTTAAGAACCATTCTTTTATTTTCCAACCTAAATATTAAGAGCTAGGTATCAGTTCCTGCTGGCTATGATGTTTTTTCCAGTGGGTCATATGATGTCAAATCAGAGCCAAAAACAGCCCATGAGGCTAGCGTGGTTAAGGCATACCACTTTCAATAGTCCATGGCACAATATACCACTGGGAGACCTGGATGAAACCTGAGCCAACAGTTGCCCAAATGCTTCCAGCTGGATACTCAGTACAGCATCAGCTTAGGACAGGCACATGGTGTGGCAGTGGTCTTCAAGGAAAACCCAGCCCAAACAAGGTGTCCACTGCTAAAGTTGTACAGCATGGAGCATGTCTACCTTGTGCTTGGTACGGAGGATAGATTGTTACCAGCAGAATCCCCAACAGTCCTGCTGCATAGCAGATTCCTTGATTAAATTACCTGAGCTGGTCTTGGAGGTGGTGTTGAGGATGTCCAGATTTATTGTCTTGGGTGATTTCAACATCCATGCTGAGACTGACTCTTCATGGCTTCAGTTCTTTAGGGACTTACTGGCATCCACATCCACCATGGAACTATCCCACACAATGACTGGGCTAACCCATGAAGCAGGACACATGCTAGACATCACGTTTTGTATCTGCTTGGATACAGGGGCTCTGATTATCTGGGATGGTGTCAAGAAATCTCTGTCATGGTCAGGCCACTACCTCATAAAGCAGAGATTTTCAAAGGGTGTGCCACAGCACACTAGCGTGCCTCAAGAGTAGCAGCAGTGTGACCCAAATAAATGACACTTTACCAGTACCAGATCCAGCCCATGGAGCCATGTTATTTGCTCCAGAGGCTCCCCATGGGTCCATAAATTTGGCATTTGGGGATCTGTAGCAATTAACACTGCCACTAGTCCCCAGCCACCAAGTTTCTAGGTACTGTGTAGCAGGACCAGGCCCCAGCCACTGTCCCTGCATGGAGGAATTGGGTCCCAGCTGTGCCAGCCCTGTACAATGGGATTGGGCCCATGCACCAGATCTGGCCCCACACAGCAGGATCAAGCCCATTGACTGGCTCCGGTTCCATGTGGTGGGATTGGAGCCATCCAGCCTGCAGGGCACAAAAATTTGGGAAACACTGTCCTAGAAGCACAGATCTCCTTTGCTCCCGTCGAGATGAATGACCAGATAGGCTGGTCTGCCCCGCTAGACTCGTGGAGCCAGAGAGATTCCAGAACCCTGGGGACATTCCCACTGACCTGGAAGGCTACTCTGTTGATGGCCTGGTTGATCTGTGCAATTGCATGCTAACCTTGCCATCAACGCAGTGGCACCCAGGTGTCCACTCCCATGGCTGATGCAGCACAGGTCCCCCTGCTCCATGAGGGAAACTGGGGCAGCTTAAGAGGGAAGGTAAGTGGCTGGAGAATAAGTGGCTCCTGACCTGTGTCAAAGCAAACTGACTGCAGTAGAAATTTCTCTCTCAAAAAGACTGTGGTATGGCAATGGCAAAGCCATTGCATCTGCAAAGAACTATCCAGCAGAATTGTTCTGGGTGGCAAATGGCCTTGTTCTGCCCATCTCTATCTGCCTAGAAACTGAGTATTCTCCAGTCCACTGTGACAAGTCTGCAGACAAAATTGTCTGTATCTTGAATGTCTGGGGAACCACCACTTCTGCTGCAGAGTCAGTTTGAGGTTGAGAAAGCCCATTCTGGCCCTGTTTATATGGATCATTTTTATTTGCTATCACCCCCTGATGCAGAGGATGTGCTTGGAGGGATGAGGATGACCAGCTGTGAACTGGACTTATGCCAGTCCTGGGTTGTTAAAGCCAGCTGGGGCAGACCAAAGCTACTGTTAGCAGGGGGTGTCAGCACCTTTCTTCAGGAGGGTAGGATGCTGGGCACTCAAGTCTGCAATTGTCCAGGCCCTGCTCAAGAAGCCACCACTTGAGGCCGACTCCCCATCCAGTTGTCACCCTGTCTCCTACTTCCCTCACGTTGGGGGAAGGCCATTGAACAAGTAATTGCCCAGCAGCTCCAGGCACATCTGGATGCCATTAGTTTCCTAGACCTCTGTCAGTTTGAGTTTTGCCCAGGAATATAGCACAGATGCTGTGCTCATGGCCCTGGTTGATGCTCTTTACCTGGAGAGTGACACGGGAAATTGTGCTCTGCTGATCTTACTTGTTCTTTCAGAGGCCTTTGAAGCAGTGGACCATGAGATGCTGCTAAAGTGTTTACATGTCTGTGGGAGGGTTCCAAATTGTTTCTGCTCTTTCCCTCTTTCCTAGGGACGAGGCCCTAAAGGGTGGTGATGGACAAGTGGAGCGTGTCCAGACAAGTGCACGTTTCCAACACCACAAACTGCATGTACTGCACATGCAAGAATTTGCTGCACCAATAATTTGTAGTGCAGCATGGGTTTTTTTGACACTGGAAACCCCGGTGTCAAAAAAATGGCAGCAGAAAAAAGTGGGGTAGTACATATGGCTGCAGTGTGCACTGCCCAAAACTGGAGCCTAGCTTGACATAGCCATGCTCCGGCTGCCAGCCAGGCTCCATGTGCCCAGATCAGTGTCACTGTAGCCCCAGGCGGCCCCCAGGGCCCCAGGTAGTACTGCTGGGGCAGCCCAGGTGCTGGCCTCAGCCTCCCCTACCCGACTTAGGGCAATTTGCAAGGCACCAGAGTGCGTGTGCAGGGGTGTTCCCTGGGACAAGTAGCAGCAAATATGTGCTGCTGCTATTTGTCCCCAGGGAAATGCACAATCCCACTTGTGGGGACACACCTATGCTTAGGTCCTGAGAGGATAACTTCTGGTGGTGTCCCTGTAGCTGCCCCATTCATCTTTAGCCCCATATGGAGCAGACCACTGGTTCCCAGATTCTGGAGGGGCTCTGTTTAGGCTTCAACCTCTTCTACTGCAGGGTGCTTTCCAGACATTCTTACCTGTGGCCCCCATACCACCTCACCCAGTCACATCCAGTCCTCCAGTACTATGCCAGCCATTATCCAAACATAAACCCCCTCCTGGGGGTTGCTCTGGGTCCCAGCAACCCTTACCCTGTAGCTTCTGGCACGTGCAGCTTTCCCAGGTACTTGTATGTTGCTTGTGCTCCCTTCTGTTGCAGCCCAGATCAACAGAAGTTATACTTTCAGCAAAAGCCAGGGCCAGACCTCTGGCTTACAACCCAGGCTTTTAATAGGCTGGGGCTCCACCCTTTCAGGTCATATGCCCAATACTCAGCCTGCTCTCAGGTGTTGCAGCTTAAACCCTGACCTGCAGTCATTGCTCTGTCCCCTGCTGCACTTTAGCTCCTTGTGATTTTCCCTGGTTGCTTGTTACTTGGCAGAAGGTTCTTGCTCAGCTGCCTAGTCAATGGCAGCTCTTTGATCCTGACTTCCTACTCTGTGGGTGCATCTACACAAGACACTAAATACGTGGTAGACTAATTCTACTGTGCATTAGTGTGCCATGGTAAAAGCCATGCTACTGCACAGTAGAATTAGTCTATTGCACATTAACGTAAATAAAGAGTGTTTCAGTGCTACTGCACAGGAGCACTGGTTAGTGCGCATTCAGTTAGTACCTGTTATTACAGGTACTAATCTTAAATACGCAGTAACTACGGTGCATTAATGAATGTGTATATGTGCCCTGTAAGCAGCAGGGGTGAGAAGTCCCCGCTACAGTCCCCCAGGGCTCCATCTTGTAGCCTCTCCTCCCCTCCCTTCAATGTGTATATGGGGCCACTGGGAGAGATTTGGACTGAAGTGCAACCAGAATATTGATGACGCCCAATTCTACCTCTCCTTCTCTTCTGACCCTGGTCCCACAGTCTCAGTCCTTTCCTAGTGCCTAGCTGCAGTTGGGAACTGGATGTGGGTGAATCAGCTGAAACTGAATCCAGACAACAGGCAGCAAGGCATACTCCTGTTTACTATATGTGGACACTATAGTTACCATTTAAGAACAGGTGTTTGTCCCATTGTTCTTGCCCTAATAGTTCCTCTATCCATCTTTTTAGGTATTGGTTTGGCAGCTAGCAAAGTAGGACTCCAATCTTGAGTTGGGATTCTGGGTATAATCACAATATTAATTATTAGCCTGTTAGCCTATTGTATCTTGGATAGCTCATGCTCATCACTGCAGCATCCACTGAAGTCAGGACTTTAATTTGCAGGGAAAATTGGTGTCTTCACTAACCTGCTTAGCTTTGGAAGTGAAAGGCAAAGGTTGGTCCATTACTGTGCAGCTGAAGACATACTTTGACTACAGAACTACAGTTGATTATTTTTCTTATGATTATTAGTCATAAGAGGGGAAATCAAATGCTAAAACCAACACATGTTTTACAGTGATCCCCAAGGCAATTATTTACACTTGGAAGGCATGGAACTACTACAGAAGCATGAACTTCAAATAGAAAGATTATGTGCATGCAAGCGCTGTAGTTTGAAACACTGAAAAAGATGTTTTGGTTCACTCCCTTTAGGATTTACAGGCCTCTTCATGCAGTTAATAAGTGCTAACTTTCCTGAAACAGATGCTGGAAAGATTAGACACTGAAAATGTTATAAACAATCCTTGACAATTTTAGTGGCATCATAGAAATGAAAAACGATTCCCCCATATTTTCACATTCGGTTGGCTATTTCTGAACTGGACCTGCAGTTTTTAGGCAAGATGATATATTCATACACTTTTATTAATCAGGTAGACAGTCTTTACTGTGCACACCAGCTAGGGTATTAATTGAAAATGGACCAAGAAATATAATTCACACACAGTATCCTGGTGGAACACATTAAATTATTTTCACAACATCAGCAACCACAAATCCATTACATGTTTTCAGAATTCTTGGGTCAGATTTATGCCTGCCGTAATTCCAGTGATTGATAGACCTGAGAAATAAAAGAAGGACAAACAAGCCTAATGCTACTCTATCTGGGAAGGATTAGTGAGGAATACCTAGTTCCAGGTGTAGGTACAGTTGATCCAGCAGGCAGTGAAGAGGAGCCAATCACGTGACAAGTATTATCTGCAAAAAGTATGGATAAGGATCCAGACCTCTCACTACAACTGCAGAAAGTGTACAACTAAGCAGGGGATGTCCGAAAGTTGCTTCAAAATGTAGTTGATCTACTCTGCTTTGGGCCACACAGGCCTATAGATCTACTCTGCTTTGGGCCACACAGGTCCATAGCCATACATTAGACCAGTTCTCAAGTTAATTTAACTTAAGTCAGCTGTCAGCCACAACTAGAAACAAGTGCACTGTCACAAGTGGCTCCTTTCCCAAGCACATGTCCTAACGCACAGGTAGGAACTGAAATGGTGGGAATTTATTAACTGATTTCATTGGTAGCAGGAGCAGGTCCTAGTACTCTGAGGGGCAGAGAAATACACACACAGATACATACACACTGAAATTAAATACACACACACTAAATTATTTATAGATATATATACATAATATACATTTATATATGTATATATAAATATATATATATTTCAGTATAATCTCACTATATCAGAATGTTTCCCTGACATTATAAAATGTTAGAAATGAGGGTCTATAACCCTGAAATTATTCTTGTATTCTTGTTTTAGCTTCTCATTGTATATTTCAAAAACAAAAATCTTTAAAAATAGATCTCATATTATGACTTTTCAATTAATCATTAGGCACAACACCTGTCCCTCCTGAGTTTTTATGCTGCAATTTTTCCATTTAAAAGCTTTACTGCATTTTACATAAAAATATGAAAAGACAAAACAAACATGTTTAAAAAGAGATACCAACAACCCCCCCCCATAATGTACAATATCCCAAAAGAGTGCAGACCCCTTACATTTAAAAAAAAAATCTTTTAAAGACAAAATATATTTCTTGAAAATGAGGGGAAGATTAAGAATCTAAAAGGCAGAAATCTATTTGCACTGCAGATGCTATTAAATTCTTTCATCTTTTCAACCTCTAGGGGGTACTGTGTTTTCAGCAAACCCTCCCCCATGAAGAATTTTCTTAATCTACAAGGCAGGCTTCACAAAGTGCTGTAAATGTTAGCTGGAGCAAGTCAAATTTAGAAATGAAGTCTTCCAGAATAAATAACACAATCCACTGTAATGCCTTGATTAGAACAGTGATTCTAATCCTGATTTGTGTGCGTGCATTTTGACCTTAGTACTTAAAGTCCAGATTCTGAAATCTTCCTTCTCACTGTCTACAATCAGCATTTTGCCTGCCAAAAGATTCAAGACTGTTGGATTAAAAAAGCACTTCATATAGTTGAAAGAACTAATGAAAGATCATTGCAAAACAATTGGCTACGAAAACTGTTTGTAGTTATACTGTAGTTGAATTTAGGAGTAGGCATACTAAGAGGTAAGATTTAACTGGGATTAACAAATTGTTTTATGTGATCGTTCGGCTCCAAAAATATCTCAGACTAAATTACACTTCAGAAAAATCTGAAAATGCAGCTGAAGATGCTACTACTGCATTAAGATGCTGAACTAGAAATCTTCACTCCCACTAGTTGGAATGGAATTAGTCAGCAGAGTAGGAACAACAGGATGGGCGCATCTACACGAGCATTAATACGCTTTTCCTCACGCGCATTAAATTTACTACCTCCAACGTGAGGTACTAATCAATGCACATTAGGCTGCCCTAATGCACAGGAGTGAAAGCGCACACGTTTTAGGTGATACTTAGTGCTCAATAGCCTATTTTATTGCACATTAGCATAATAGCACATTTTTTGTGTGCTGCTTTAATATGCAGCAAAATAGGCTACTGAGCATTAAAGTGCACATGTAGAAGCACTTGGTGAGACCTAACTGAATCTTCAGATTGCTTCTTTCTTGCTTTGTTCCTGCTCCACCACACTGACCGCTCCTTATGGATTAAATGTGAATAAGGATTGTTTTTTGTGCTCACTCTCTTTTCCTTATTTTGTACATGGCATCCACTCTGTAATAAGAGGGCTCAGCCAATATGTAGCATGTCCCAATAGTGAAGAAAAATAAAGATCATTAAAAAAAATTAACCAGAGCTTGCCGAATTGCCAGGGTCATTAACATCAACATAAAGCAGTGGCTGGAAAACTCAACATTTTAAGGGTCTCTAATAAAAATACTTTGTGATGAAAAATTAGTGTCATGTTGAACACTGTAACGTTCTGTTTAATCACTACGGGGTTGTACAAGTCGCAGCAAGAATGCTTTACTCTTTATTGTCCAGGAATATACAAAAAGGGTGGCTGTTGATGTAACCTTTGAAATAATTCTGAAAACAAATGAAGAAACTGGATACTGTTATTTCAGATGTACACTTCTCAGAAAAAATATTAGGCTTTGAAATTGCAGATTTTTTGCCTGATTTCAATTACATGCGATTCTAAACATGCTGATGACTTTTTAGTTATTTTTTGTGCGTGTGAAATAAATAGCATCATCCATATTTTTTCATAGCTTAGTTTCATTGCATTCAAAGCACTCACAGGTTTTTATGTTTTGTTTCTTTTTACTCCAGATTTCATGTCATTTTTGAGGTGAAGAGATAACCACACTAGGAACCAGGATCTCCAATTCACAGTCACTCCAGTAAAGGCAGCAACAAATTAAGTTTATGTAGACTGCCCTGACAATGACCTCAACCTTGAGTGAAACAGACCCCCTTCTGTAAGGTGAGGAGCAGGTCAATCACCCTCCGGATTCAGCCTTGGGCCTCTCTGAATAAGCAGAAAATGTCAAACTGTGCAGACTGACTCTGTGTATCACAGTGTTGATCATTGCAGGACACGTGGAAATCCCCAGAAAAATTATTTAGGATCTGTTATAAGCAATGAATGCCATTAGTCCCCATCCCCTTCTTCACTATCCACTTTTGAACTCCTTAGAAATGTTGAGCTGTTTCTTAGCCACTTTAAAATGGCACTTCCACAAACAGGAATGCTAGCAGACCATGTAAGAATAAGTGTCTTTTCCTTTACCCGCTTAACAGCAAAGTTGCTCAGTTGGTTTGCCAATGCTGGTGATTTTTTTCTCTATTAATGAAACACATGCTTTTTAAAACATTTTTTGGTTTGCTTTTGAGAAAACAGGAGAACTCCTAAACTTTCTATAGAATTAAACGGGCCGTTAGCACAGCCTGAAACATGGGACGGTGCAGAAAGCACAGGGGCAAGGGGTACCACAGGAAGCATTAGTGTCTGGAGTGGCACAAGGGGTCCCACAGCTCTCCAGTTCTACTAGGCAGGAGCCCGTAGCATGGACCTGCCTTTGAATGGTGCAACGTTTCCTGCTGGATAGTGCAACAGGGGCACAGCAGAGCTCTTTGCAAGCGCTAGTCTCACCATCCTCACCCAGGCTGTGCAAAGGACAAGGATTTCTCAATCTCTTCCTCCTCCCCAATGTGCCCATATGAGACAGAGGGGCAATTAGCTCCACTCCTGATGGCTTTCCAAAGAGCATGGCAGAGCACTGATGTTAGCCGGATTGCTCAGAGCAGGACATTCAGTCTAGTGAGGGTCTTGCACAGACTGTCACCCGTGCTTTGGCCCATCAAAAATGGAGGGGACAAATCCTTGGAGGAGGAAAGGGGCATCAGTAGCTACTGAGTGGGGGCATGAAGGGCACAGCCTCCACATCAGACCTTAAATGCTGGAGGCTGCAAGTGAAGGTGGAAGAGTGAGGGAAAAACCCGGACCCTGTTTGCCTCCCTCTCTGCCACAGGAACACAGGAGACTGGGCAGGGGGGACCTGTGGTCTGACCCACAGTTCACAGATTCATGGATGTCTGGGTCAGAAGGGAGATCATCGAGTCCGAGACCATCGAGTCAACAGATCACTGAGTCCGACTCCTTGCCCCGCCAGGGCAGGAAAGAGAGCTGGGGTGAGATGACCCCAGCCAGGTGCTTGCGCAGCCTCCTCTTAAAGACCCCCAGGGCAGCGGGGAGCATCACCTCCCTTGGAGCCCGTTCCAGATTTGCCCTAAAGAAATTGTCCCTGATGCCCAACTGAAACCCGCTCGCGCTTGGTTTGTGGCCCTTGTTCCTAGTTACTCCAAGGGGGCAATGGCCACGTTTACCTGAGCAGCAGCGCTCGGGAGACCTGCAGCTTCCCCTCTGCCTCCTGCCGCTCCCCAGGAAGTGTCCCTGGTTGTGGCCGCACCTGCCTCCTGGGAGGTCGCGGGGTGCGGCTCCGCACAGCTCGAGCCAACAGCCCGTGCCCCCTCTCCTCCTCCCTCCCCCCCGGCGGGCACCTGCGGGGCCGCGGGGAGGCGCCGGCGGGCGGGGAGGGAGGGAGCTCGGGGCGGGGCGGGGCGGGGCGGGGCGGCTCGGCGGTGGAGGGGGCGGGTGCCCGGCTCCTCCCCGCGCCATGTGTGGCCGCGGCCCCTATTTAAGTGTGGTGGGCCGGCCGGCCGGCCGGCGGGCGAGCGCGCATCCATGCCCACACCCATGCGGCGGGCGGCGCGGGCCGGGGGATGCTCGCTGCATAGCCGCGGCCGGTGAGAGCACCATGCCCGAGCGGGGCTGCCTGCTGCTGCTGCTGGGCGCGCTGCTGCTGCTGCTGCAGCCGCTGCTGCTGGCCGGTGGTGGCGGTGGCGGCGGCGGCGCGGGGCAGGCGGAGCCGGCCGAGGAGCGGCTGATCCGGGTGCTGGTGCTGCTGCCGGCCGACAACGCGTACCTGTTCTCGCTGGCGCGCGTGCGGCCGGCCATCGAGTACGCGGTGCGCAGCGTGCGCGGCGCGGGCGGCAGCCTGCCCGGCTTCACCTTCCAGCTCACCTACGAGGACTCTGCGTGCGGCAACCGCGCGCTCTTCAGCCTGGTGGACGCGGTGGCGCTGGCGCGGTGGCGGCCGGACCTGGTGCTGGGCCCCGTGTGCGAGTACGCGGCGGCGCCCGTGGCGCGCCTGGCCTCGCACTGGGACGTGCCCATGCTGTCGGCCGGCGCGCTGGCCGCCGGCTTCGGCGCCAAGGCGGGCGAGTACTCGCACCTCACCCGCGTGGCGCCCGCCTACGCCAAGATGGGCGAGATGTTCGTGGCGCTGTTCCGCCGGCAGCGCTGGGCCCGCGCCGCGCTGCTCTACGCCGACGACGCGCAGGAGCGCGACTGCTACTTCGCCATGGACGGCGTGCACGCCGCCTTCCAGGACGACGCCGCCGTCCAGCTGGCCGCGCACAGCTTCGACGAGCGCGGCCGCGCCCTCGACCCCGACGACCTGGTGCGCTCCCTGCAGGCGGCGGACAGAGGTGAGACCGCGAGCCCGGCCCGGCCCCGGGCAGCGCAGCGGGGCAGCCCCCGCCTCGCCTCGCCCTCCGCGCGCCCCGACGGGGCGGGCTGCACCTGGGCGGGGGGCGGGGGGATGCGGGCACCCTGCGTGTAGGGCGGCCGCCGCAGGGGACAGCGCGGTGTTCTGCTGCGCTGTCCTCTGTTGACACGAAACTCCGCGCCTTTGTCCTCTGTTCTTCTCTGGAAGAGAAACTGAGCCCGGTTGTCCTATGTTCATGCAAACCCTGCGCCTCTGTCCTCTAATTTCCTCTTTAACGCATTCAGTGATGACCGGGTCCTGTAAGATTAGGTTTATAGCATTTGATGTTATCATGTGCATCCACACCTGCGGTGTATGCTGTACTCTTGAAGAGAAAAATAGAGGACATAAAGCCGTCCGGTTTGGTATCAAGGGAGGACAACCGGACTGTCCTCTACGATGGCCACCCTAGTGCTTCCGCACCGTGCCCCGTTTCGGAGGATCCCGAAGAAGATCCTTAGAGCAGTGGTTCTCAAACTTTTTTTTTTTTTTTTTTTTTCCATGGACCACTTGAAAATTGCTGAGGGTCTTGGTGGACTACTTAATAAACTTTTTTTTGTTCTACAAAGCAAAGCACACATTTTAATATCAGTAGTCTTGCCTTTCTAATGCTATGGATGTGCCTGTTTTCTTGAGCAAAATTCTGCGAAGTCAGGTGTAATGTTTGTCAGAGTTAGCCTTAGGTCACCTTTTTGAGGACCACCTGAATACAGCTCGTGGACCAGGGGTGGTTTGCAGACCACGGTTTGAGACCCCCTGCCTTAGAGGGGTTCCTCATGTTCTGGCAGGGGTGGGACAGCAATGCTCGTCCCCCCCTCCCCCCCCCCCAACACCTTCAGACCTGCACAATTTGTTGCTGGAGATGCCAAACAGACTCATTTTCCAGGCTGCTGTCCTTGTTCCCACCACTCTGCTGCTGTGTCCCAGGCAGTGCTTTCAAGTGACTGCTCCCAGGACCTACTGTGGCTCTCTTGTGTTGTCTCCCATTTGTATTTGCATGGAGAAGCTTTTCTCCCCAGGTACTACACAACTGCCTTTTAGGCTGCATCAGTTCAGCTAGTAAAGGGGGGGCACATGCCTACCCTGGAAAAGTTTTGAACCAATTCTGCTGCCTTGCTCCTTGCACGTGGGTGGCCTGCCAGAGACATCACAAAGGGCCAATTTCTGCTCTTCTGGGTCAGTGGGTATTCGGCAAGTGACTCAGTCATTCTAATTACACACCGCCAGTGTCCTGATGGATTCCAGTCTCATATACTGTAGGTATGGGTGCACACAATAACATTAAATACTATAAACCCAATCTTATAGGACCCAGTCATCAATGAATTCAAGTGTTGGAGTAAAAAGCACACAGGCTTTTATGATGAAAGAATTAAATGCACTTTTTGTTTCAGGTGCTCAGAACAACTTGTAGGGAAATACACATGGAAACACGTTTCCTATCTCTCTTAGAAGCGGAGATAGAAGCAGGTAGGAGGGAGACCGTAGGGGCATTAGGAAAAGACAGCTGAGAGGGGATATATTTTGCTTGCCTCTGGAAAAGTTAAGACATGACTCCACCTCAGTTGATCCTAGTGGCAAATCTCACTGACTTCAATGGAAGCAGGACCAAACACTGGGTGAATTCCTGGCTCTGCTCAAGTCAATTGAAATGTTGCCATTCACTCCAGTGGAGAATTTCATCCTTTGTAATGATGGTAGTATTTTGTATTATAGTAGAAATTGGTTTTCTTGAAAAGAGCTGCTTTGCCAACAAGACTGAAAACACATGCATCTGCCCAAAGGCAGGTTTTGGACTGGACAGCAAATCTGTTGCTTATTCTGCAGGTTTTTTTAGTGACTGTAGATGTTCTAAAGCTGAGCGAAGACCTTTTCCTTTTACCCTGTTGAGTCTTACTAAGGAGGTTCCTTCCCTCCTCCTCCCATTCAGCAGACCCCTTAAGGACTGTGTAAGTAACAAGAACACTTTTGGGAAGCAGTTATCAGCATATGAAATACAAGTTCTTCCCTGTGCGCAGAAATAGTGCCACCAACTGACAGCAAAACAACAGGGAGGTAAATAACTTGTAAAAACGTCTTGAAATCATTTCTAGATTGGATGTATCCTACATCACTAAATGCTTGAAATATATATTAGAACAATCCACATGTTTAAATACATTTGACTAACTATACTCCCAAATTAAAAGCTTATTAATTGCAGCACTGGTTCACAGGCATGCCAACTGATGATAATTTTCTGGTACCAGCAATACTAAGCTTAGTTTTTCTTTTTTTTTTTCTCTCTCTCTCCTTTTAAAGAAGGTATTAAAAACAAAACCAAAAAAATTTGAAGGAGGCACTAAACGGATATTGGTCACAATAAGATTTACCCTAAGCCTCACTGGATACATGCATTTAAAATTATTTTTAAATACCCAGAAACATACCACTTTATTAAGCAAAAATAATGTTTTTTTTCCAGTCCAGATAAAAATCATGTTCCATTTAACTCACACAGTTAGCTAGACATCATGCCATATGTCTGCATTAGGTCTTTGTAGTGGTAGTGTAGTTACACTGGTACCAATTTCTTTCAGATATGCAGGGCCATAAACAAGTTAATTACAATACAGTACCAACTGATGGATCTTTCTTGCTCCATTCAGGAAAGCACTTATGTAGATGCTTAAAATTGAGAACCTGCTTAGTGACTTTCCTAAATGAATTAAATGCAACAAATTGCAGCCAGGGAGAACAGACAAGCAAGGGAAAAGAGCCATTTTTAATGAATATAAGTTTTATAACACTGCTTGGCTTTCTTGATGCTTAAAAGCATAACACTTCATTTACAATAAGAAAAGAAAAGGTTTAACTGTAGCAAAAGAAAACAGCTGAACTTCTAATCTCTTGTGTTTTATACACTGCACACACACACTTTGACAGGGGAACTACAGCAGTATAATGACTTTGAAAAATTGTACTTTAAGAAAAGACAGCCTGGAAACTATGAATCTGAGCATTCAAATTAACCTACCAAACCTTCAAGTAACACAATGATGAAGAAAAATGAATGCTTCATACAAAAGCTGGTCTTTTTATTTATGATTTCCAAGACCACTTCAGCTTGCCAAAGCTTTCAGTGATTAGTTCAACAAAGCTCTCTACTGAGTTTTGTTAAATTGGCCTTGTGAGTGCAAACTGGCCCCGGTTAATGCTGGCCAAAACACCAGTATTGCAAACATTTATGCACATGTCTAATTTCAGTACAGAAATGGCCCTAATAACTTCATTGATCTTACTCACATTTGTGGAGTGAAACACTATATACAGTCCTTCCAGGTTCAGAGCCTCAGCCCATGTATTAAAAATATTAATGCTGAACTGATTTTGCTACATATGCTTTACACCAATTAAACTGTATATACTAGTAAGTTACACTTGCAGCCAAATAAATGTAATTTACACGTTTAAAAGCTTACAGAAGAGATTTGCATGCAGTCTAATTGTCTTTGGAATGTATGGGTGTATTTCTTATACACACTAAATATAACTATCATTTCTGATGTTTTCCTGCTGTGCTCAAGTCACATCCAAATAGCTGTTAGTTCCCTGGCATTCCTTTTGCTGCTCTCAATCTATGACTTATCAACACATTTTAAAGCAGAATTTTTTTCCCCACTCTTAGTCATTCCTTTTAATCAAGATCATTAACTGGTGCTGTGGGAATAACTTTGTTTCCACTTTCAGGACAATAATTTAATAGTACATGTGAATGAGGGAAGCTAGAAACTATTTTAAAAAGGCCTCTCACATGTATTACAATTGTAAAAAGTGAGATACTGACTTGGACATATAGTAACTACACACTGCAACACTTCTCCAGCAAGTGATGCAAAACAGAATGCCAAGTGCATCTCTGCATTTAAACTTTGAAGTAATACAATTTTGCTTGGAGAGTAGCTCTCAGATCTTAACAGGGCTGGCCTGTGGAAATGTGATCTGCTAGTGTGGGCCTGGGTGACTGGACAGAGCATCTTTGAATCATACTATAGTAGTTCACATTTTAACAGATAAGAGTTCATGTTTGACTTTTGGGTCATTACAAAATGAGACCTTGAAATTTGTAATAAGTTGTTTCTACATGCCATAGAACTGTACAAAAGGAAATTTAAAATGATACCACTTCATTTCTTAATCTTGAGATTATCTTGAGGTAATTCTATATAAACTTTAAAGCAATAATGCTGTTTTATTATTGCAATACAAGTTATGAAATTACACAAATAAATAAATGAAACCTCATCACACAAAGTAAAAAAAATAAGATAACATTTGGTCTTAATACTTGTGTTTTTCGAAGTGAAGTAGGTGCCTACCTCCCATAGTCTTCTTTGAAAATCCCAGCTTTATTTGTTCACTCTGTTGTCATGTTTCTAAAAATGTTGGGAGGACAGTTCAGGTCACTGTCTCTGGCAATGCACATGCTTAACAGTCTGTTCCCACAGGTTTCAAGAACAACTTCTTATCTCTGTTTTCCACTTTCCTCCACCAGTTGTAATAATGTGTGCCAGTGGTGATACAATAAGGAACATCATGTTAGCAGCTCATCGTCAAGGAATGACCAATGGAGACTACATTTTCTTCAATATTGAACTCTTCAACAGTTCATCCTATGGTAATTTTTTTTCTTTTTAATCCCATTTGGCAACATTTTCTGTAAACATGATAACATTTTTAGATTTGTGAGTCTTAAAATACACCACCACTAATCTTAAAATATACCACTATCTCTGCCTGGCCTTGGAGTCAACCTCCACTTGGATTATGATATTAACAAGAAGGAAAACAGAAGTCATAGCTTGTACTACTTCTGGACTTAAATGACGCTGTATGAATAAATAGAAGTTTTAGCACATAAACTCCCTTTAGAACATAAGACAGTAAGAACTGCCACTTACTGGGTCAAACCATCTTACCCAGTATCCTCTATTACACAATGGCAGAGACTGGAGGCTGAAAGGGAAAGTGAACAGGGTATGACCAGTTTTTTCCACTGTTCCTCTCTCACTTGCAACCTCCAGCATTTAAGGTTTAGGAAGTTCTGACTCAGACTGTACCCCAAACTCCCATGCTTAATTGCTACTGATGCCCCTTTCCTCCAAGAATTTGCCCTTTTTTTTTAAATCTGGCTACACTGTCAACTTCAACAACATGTTGTCACATGAGTTCCACACTTTAAGACCTTCCTTTTGTTAGTTTTAAACTTACTACCTTCTAGCTTCATTTTATGACCCCTAGTTCTTGTATTGTGAAAGACAGTAAATAATAAATCCCTATTTCCTTGCTCTTCACCACTTAGTATTTTGTAAACCCTTCCTATGTTGCCCACCCTCAAGCACGTCTTTCTAAATGGAAAAGGCCGAAGCTCTCTAGTCTCCCCTCATATGGAAGCTACTCTATACCACTAATCATCCTTGTGGTTCTTCTCTGGACCTTCTCTAGTTCTTCTATATCCTTGTTGAGGTGTGGGGACCAGAACTAGTCACAGGAGTGAAAGCACCATGGATTTATAAATGGCATAATGATGCTTTCTGTTTTCTTCTGGTGAAATTGCACTAAACAAAAGCCATGATTATATCGGCCAGTTCTCCCTGCCTGCTGTTCCATTATGTATATCCCATACACAGTATAATGATTCAGATTTAAGTTTTGTGATTGAAAATCTTGAGTCTCTGTTGTGGGCTAGAGTCAGACAATGAATGGGCAGTGGGCAGCAATGGCATAGGGTGACCAGGACAGAAGGTCATTGTTAAGGGCAGTAAGGGTTTGCCTCTATCACCAACAATGCAAGTCTGAAGTTTCAGAATCTGTCACTAACTGGAGTCTACAGATGTAACATTCTTTGGTATTAGACTGAAAACAGTTTTTGCAAAAATACACACCAGCATTTGGTTTTAGTATGCAAACCGAATGAGACATGGGCAGCTCCAATCCACTGGAGCAGGATCATTTAAATTAAATAAAAAGTAATACTCAAGCTACCAGAGTTTTAAATAATATCAGACAATTGAACTAGGGGAATTCACTGGCCAGGAACCCAGAGATTATTCAAGTGTTAAATACGTTTTTAACAGCAATAAGCTTTTCTTCAGGTATAGAAAGAATATTCTCTTGATTTCAATTTACTTAAGTTTAGCTCAGTGTTTATTTAGAGTTGAGTCCTTATGTGGGAGTTAAAATAGGAGGAAAGTTTGCTTTTCTTTTCCAGTCTTTGTATAAAAACAGGGTGTAAATGAGATCTATACATTGTAAGGTCTTGAAGAATGTGGTAACACACAACAATCGTTTTGGTTTTTTTTAAATCACTGGTATTTCCTTTGTCTAAAAAACGCAATGAATTTTCAAAGCAAACTATATTTTGATAAACTGCCTTTTTTGAATAGTCAGCACATATAAAGTAGCCCTATTTAACTAAAAAGCCATTTTTAAATGTTGACTTGTGCATTTTAAACCAGTTCCCAATATCTATCCAAAAGCAGTTGAGAATCTGCTTTCTTTTAGGGAAATTACTAAGAAGTACAGATGTAAAACAAGATTAAAAAGTGAGAATTTCAATAAAAATATCTTAATTTCTCATTTGGATCTTGATTCAAAATGGGTGATTTTAAATCAAACTTTGAGCATTGTAAACTGAAGGAGTGAGGGCTTGCCTGGATCACTAGCCACAAAAGCCAAAGTCCTAGGATGAAATCCCAGCCCTACTGAAATCAGTGGGAATTTCGCAGACCAGTATTTGAATCCCTAGCTGTGGCTGGAAACCACTGATTTAATAACTACTTCAGTTTTTGATGGCGCATAATTACTACAGACAAACATTGCTGTATTTAGTCTTAGCACATGGCTGAAGGAAGCAGTCAAGCTCACTCTTGCAGTGCAGTCACATATACAAGATGTACACACACATGTTGTAATTAATTCAAATTTCTGTGCCCAAGGACATATCTATTGAAAGGTGTCCTTAGTTGGTAAGCACATTTTCCCAAAGGTGACTCAGCACCCTGATGACAGAATTAAGGGACCACTGTCTACTTGAATTTTTATGCCACTAATTTAAGAAATTACCTTCTGATGCAGCATTATTTAAATAGCATTTCCTGCCAATAAAAAAATCCTTTAAAAGAATCATTAAAAGAGTTTTCTGCTTCTCTAATGTTAGAAGGGTCTTTCAGCGAGGGGAAAAAATGACTAACTATGGAAGGGGAACAGAGAAACTGACTGTTCACAAATTCCTGTCAAATGCATAAACAGACAGAAAATACAAAGAATCCGCCCGGCATTAGCCCCTTTCAATTCCAGTAACATGAGGATATTACTGGAACTGTAAGAGGTACAGACTTGTAAGACAGAACGTGATTTACAAATAGATATTGCCCTTTTAAACAAAAACAATTATCATTTTTGTTGTCCTTTATTGTTCTTAAAACTTCTAATCTGTACAAAAGAAAAAGCAGGTATTTCAAATGCTGAGACAGTAATAGCAGCTTTCTTCTTTCTTTTCTTAGAAAGTATTTTAGGTGCTGCTCTGAGATGTCAGCCCCCAGCAAAGGTCTTTGAAAGAACATGAAATGTGTGAATTACTTTAGGAATTTAATTAAGTAAATATAGCTGCTAGCTCCACAGTTACAACAGCTTTTCAATTGCATAGGATTAGGTCAGAATACAGCACAAAAGTCTGTTCATGGTTATGATCAGGCTGTACCAATACCATGGTTCCTTGGGACGTAATTCTTCACCTTTTGGTCCTCTTCATGCGTAAATGCAAAGCCATGGCAACCATCCTGCGTATTAGAAGGCTGATGGAAGTTCTCCAAGATTGTAGTCTTTCAGATCCAAAGATCTGGCTCTGGGAGGGGTTTCCTGACCTCAGCTCCTCAAATATATGGTTAGTGTTCTGTCACATTCAGGGACAGGTTTACACTTGTTATTGGCTGGGGGCGAGGGGGCACTGAACGGAGGAGGGAGGACTTGTTCCTGTTTCTGAACAGGATGAGGCCCTTGGTTATTTTTATCCTGAATTTGTCACTTGAACTGGCAGTAGTATCTCCTGGAGCACATACATTTCTTTGGACAGCAGAAATACAAATGCTTTGTGTATGTGGGAATAGAAAACTGTGCTGCTTGGAGCATGTTGTGGGTGTGTCAGCTGCTTTCATGCACTTTTCAGAGAGATGCTATGGAGAGCTTGCTGTAAAAGGAGGCTAAATTAGTTACTGTTAGGGTGACCAGGGTCTAACGGTCACAACCTACAGTTGTGAAGAGGATCACTAAGCCAAGAGTCATGGTAGCTTAGAACCACACAAGAATGTGTTGTTGGCCTTTGTGGGCGAAGACGACCGCATCCAGCATGGGCGGGGGGAGAAGGAGAGAGAATAGAAATGGGAAAGAAACAGGGAGGGAGAAAAGAAGAAAAAAGGAGAAAGAGAGAGGAAAGAGAAAGGAGGAAGGCGGCGGCTACGTTGCGTGGGTACATAGGTGATTTATAAGCTCAATCCTTGCCTTGAACAGTCTGCTGCAGCAGGGGCAGGAAAGCAATGAGGACTGGGTACAAGAGGTTTTCATTTTCCTGGCCACACGTTTCTTTACTGCTTCTGCCGTGCGTTGCTGTTCGAAGACCAGTGCTCCATTCTGGATGAATGACCTCCAGGATGGATGGTCACGAGCGATTTGCACTCATGACTCCAGGTCAATGCTGAAACTTTAGGGACAACTTTAGGGTGTCCTTGTACCACTTCTTTGGTGCGCTGTGAGAGCGTACTCCATTTTGACAGTTTGCCGTAGAAGATATTCTTCACAAGAATTTATGGCACAAAGAGAAGCCAAAAAGGGGGAAACAGCTGGTTAATAAAGAATTAGAGAAGGTCCTGTATAAATGCTGCCAAGATGCCAAGATCGTAATCTGTAAGGACTGTAGTTATGAAGCAGTGTCACAGTGCTGTGCTTTAGGAAACAAAGACCTTTCTGGGATAGGGGAGATAGTGGAAGGAAGCTGATGTTTAACTTGGCTCTCACCAGGGGCTGGATTGTGCCTGTAACACAGCCCTTTGAGGTGGTAAATAGCTGTAGGGTCCCAGAAGCAGCACAGGGAAAGAATCTGTCTTCTAGGAAGTACTGTTCTGCTCACTGCATCTCCAGTGTTCAGGGCAGGAGAGGGAGGAGAGTCATTTGCTGCTGACATGAATCCACTTGCCTTACCCCAATAATGTCTGAGCAGCATCACAGCACATTCGGGAGTAGGGCAAGTAGAACTCCAGGTCCCACCCACTCTTGATCCAAATGCTTTTGGAGAAAGTAGAGGATCCATGAGACTTCACATAGGACCTGAAAACCTTACTTCCCTTATACCATAGTGTTGGCCTGATGTCTGAGTCAAAGCTGGTGGAAGTTGTGGTGCCTGGCTGCTGCCAACATTGGCGTCTTCTCTTGTCTTCTGTCGCTTCTCTTCCTGGAACTGAACCACTTTCTCTCTTCCCTTACTAAGCGAGGTGACCACATCCTCCCTCATCTCAGGGCCCTCTGTGTCTCTGAATTCAAAACCTCAACTCCTAGTTGTGTTCTACTTCTAGGCTTTGTACTTCTAGCCACCAGTGGCTTTTTAATTCCAAAAATAAAAGTGACCGTCTCAAATTTAATTATTTTTAAGTGCTTACACACATGTTGTTTATGACACTGTTATTCTCTCAAAGCCTCTTTTTATCACTAGTATAGAATAAAGTTAGAATCTGATCCAAGTCAATGGGAGTCTTTCTGTTGACTTTGGTCCTGGCCCTCAGTGCCCAGCCAATTCACAGGAAGTTCTCAAGACATGACAGGTCCAGGCAGGAAAAAGCATTTAATAATTAAACACAAGTCACCTGCTTCTAAATTAAAAAAGCTCCAATTACAATTATTTGTTTGAGTTAAATTGGCCAACTGGAGGCATTAGGCCTAGGTGTGTACACTGCAGGAGAAGGCATGCCTGTTGTTAGGGGTTTGTTTTAAATTTAAAAAAAAAGCAGGGCCCACCTTGTAACCACTGTGCATATTGCAGTACCAGTTGATTTTAGTCGGAGAGCTGTGATGTATAAGGTGTGGCCCTCTGTGATATCCTTTCAGGTAACTTTCAGTTTTCTACTTCCAGTTAGACCTTTTTGACTTTCCTTCAGGTCACACTGAGAGTCACTTTTGGACTGATTGGGGACAGAATCCAGGAGATTTGTCTCCCTTCCACTTGTTCTAACTTTTGTCTCTGTATTTAAGACGCACTACATTTCTGCATCTGAGCATGTTGCTTGCTTCTAGCTAAATCTAAGTCCAGATGTTAACAGTGCAAGCAAAGAATGGTGATAAAGACTCTTTTTTCTTACCACACTATATTGGGATTTTAACAGTACATCATATCTACAGTTATTTCAATGTTGTTATATTAGTGGTTCCTCCCCATCTTGCTCCCTTAGCATCAAGCAGCATGTTTTACTCTCTTTTGAACTTGCCTCATAGCACACGTTGGAGTGGCATCAGTCTTGTACATCACTAATGACTCCAAGCAATATATAGAAACATATGGTGATATTTCATCAGAAAAGGAAAACAGTCCCTTTCTGGTAACTGACTTGGAATTCCAAATATGTTTATTTCTCCCTTAGGAAATGGCTCGTGGAAGAGAGGAGACAAACACGACCTTGAAGCGAAGCAAGCATACTCATCCCTCCAAACGGTCACTCTACTGAGGACAGTGAAACCTGAGTTTGAGAAGTTTTCCACAGAGGTGAAAAGTTCTGTTCAGAAACAAGGGCTGCATGAGGATGATTATGTAAGTACTTGATTATGAGCCTGGAGCTCTTAGCATTCTCAAGAACACCTCCTGATTAAACTAAGAGTGACAAAGTGTCCTGCACTGTGTTAGGCACATACCACCTGGATTTAGCCATGGACCTCACCATTGCCTTTGTGAACAATTTTTCTGATAACTTGGTTTCTTCCACAGCTAAAGACAATTTCTCCCCTTGCTTTTTCACAGTCATACACAACAGACTGCCCTGTCCTTGGCACTTTATTCTTCAAGGAGCACATGAGGGGGCTCTGTACCTCTCCCTCTCATTTTGACCTTTCATCTTGATCCTTTCTGAAGTTTTATTTTCTTTCTTATTTGACTCCAGCATTCCAGAGTGACTTCTCTCGCTTCATTTCTTTAACTGAATCAGGGTCCCAGAAAGTTATACTTTCTCTGTTGTAGCTAGTGATTTAACCATTCACTCAATTGCCCTGCATGCCATAATGAAAATGTTGCGTGTGTAGTTTTTAAATTGTCTAAATACATACATACTAAAGATGCCCCACAAAGCTTGATAAATATTTTAAACCTGGACATACCACTGTCTTCCAAAGAGGGAGAAAGGACACTGAGAGTGTCTACACAAGATGCTTGACTACACAGACTGATCTACTGTGCAGTAAAGCATCACCATCTACACATGTGCACATTTACTGTGCAGTAAATGACTCTTCTGTGCAGTTAGTTACTACCCATAAATACAGGTAGTAAAGCATATGTAGATGGTGGCCAGGAACAAATTTGTCCTGGTCAGCCCCTGCATTAGGGGGCCACAGGGGATGGGTAACTCCCCCAGTACTTGCAGTACTTAGCTCCAAGCTCCCCCTAGAGGCTGGGAGCTGAGCAATGCTGGGCCGGGGTAGCACTTTACCCCCTTCCCCACCGTCCCGGAGCTGAGAGCCAAGCAGCACTAGGAGTCTGGAGTTCCTTGCTTTCCTACCCAGGCTGGGGCTGGCCATGAACTGTCTGTTCTACAGCAGGTCCCAGATAGCTCTGGTCTGCACAAGGAGTTCCCCTAGCTGGCTGGGAGCTGTCCTGTTCTGGGGCAGGTCCCAGTCAGCTCTGGGCTGCACGAGTTCCCTGCCCAGCCCAGGACTCTCATGCAGCTCAGAGCTGGTTGGGACCTGCCCCAAAATGGGACAGTTCCTGGCCAGTCCCGGGCTGTGCAGAGAAGCCCCACTGAGCACAGAGCTTGTCCCCGTGTGCATAGGGCAGGAGAGCTCTGGAGCTGCAGCTGTTTCCTAGCCCCATGTACATCAGGACCCCTTCCAATGTGTATGGGGCCAGGTAACTAGGAATAATGGGTGCAAACTAGTGAAGAGTAGATTTAGGTTAGACATTAGGAAGAAATTTTTTTGCATTAAGGGTGGCCAGAATCTGGAATGGGCTTCCAAGAGAGGTGGTGCTATCACCTAACTTGGAGGTCTTCAAGAGGAGGCTTGACAGTCACCTGGCTGGGGTCATCTGACCTCGGTTTTCTTTCCTACCAAGGGCAGGGGGTCGGACACGATGATCCATTGTGGTCCCTTCCAACTCTACAATCTATGAATCTATAAGAGACAGCTGCAACTGGCAGAGCCCTCCTGGCCCTGTGTGCATGGGAACCAGCCCCATGCTTCCTGCCAGCCCCCAGGCTAGCTGCATGGGGGCAGAGCAGGGTAGAATCAGCCCTGCACTGGGCTGCTCCTATAGGGAGCAAATCCGCTTCCAAGAGGGAGCATATGTAGACGTGCTCCTGGTTAGGCTTACTACACAGTATTTTTACTGCACAGTAAGCCTACTTCAAATTAATAGCAAATGTAGACATACCCTAGGTTTCTTGTAATTAGGACTAAGACTAGGATGATGCTTCTCCGTATTAGTTTAGAACATTACCATCACTGAAAGTCTGGAGTTACTTTTTTGAATGAGCTTGCATCGCCGTTGAGAACAAAACAGGAACTTCTACAATATAACATACACATTAGGTTTCCTGCATATTGGTACAGGTACTTCTAGAATACACAGTCTTCTCCATCACAGGGAGTAAGATTTTCACATCAACTTTAAAATATTCCTACGTGGCTTGAAAAGAGAGTGTGACACATACAGTCCTACAGGAAAAATGGTCAGCAGAGTAAGCTTGTGAATCCACTACCATGACAGCATTGTGCAGAAAATCTCACTAATGCTGCTGCTGGAACTTTTACAACATTTATACAGGAGATAAATGAATTAGTATGAATAAAAAAGCTTCTTACTTGATAAATTTAGGCAGTATGTTATGGTATTTTTAAGATGATTCAAACATTGGATTTAATTGGCTTCTTTAAAAGTGAGGAAAGCAGGAACAGTAAATGTAAATAGCTTGAAAACTGTAATTGTGGGAAGAAGAACAAGATCTCAAAGCAAAGCCGTACTAACTTGCCATCCAGATTAATAAATCTGAGGTCCTTCCCTTTAAGCACTGTACAATACTACTTGTCTTCAGAAAATCTGCACGTACTTTTTAAGGCATACATTTTATTTATATGTGGCATTAACTGGAATACGGTAATACTTTCAAGAAACTAATAAGCACACTTATTAGTTTTGTGAACCCTAAAACACCATTTTATTGGTGTTTTGTGTTCATTTCAGGTTAATGGATTAACTATAGACAGAATTTGACACGCAAGAGTGCCATTAACAGGAGAACCCCCTGCCTGGGTTTAGAACTGGTACAAGGCACTAGACCGTAATCCCTTGTGCTTCATATTCTTCCCCGCTTCCAGGCCTCTTTGCAGTCATTAAAATATATAACAGGTCTGTTGTAAATATAGGAGTACTCTCACTGGAAGTCTATAATGACAAGTAGGTGGTAGATACTACGAACTGTCATTTGAAATGAAAAAAAAATCTTGGGATCTGGTCACCCAGAAAGGCTTCCCATCACAGTGTATGACCACACAGAAAGAACAACTGAATGAAAATAGTGCTCTAATGATGAGGCTGTGATTTGAGGAAGCTCATTCAGATTTGCATATGTTGCACAAAATAACTCCTGTAAGACAGGGAGAATAGTATCTTCTAGAGAGCTTGGAGGTATATAAAGGAAAGAGCAACACACCTTCACTCCCTACAGCAGAGCCCCATAGCCTCACTAGTCGAGAGCAGTCAGCTTTATATCTAGGGAGCCAAACCAACAAAATGACTATGTGGCAGTTGGCTAATGATGACAGATGGACTTACAGGTTCCTGGCTAGTTCACAGGCTGAAATGTGGGGGTGAGGGAATACAGTTGGGAACAGGCAGAAGAGGTATTTAAGATCCTGCTGGATGTGGAACTCTCTTTGGAGGACCATGCATATATTAGTTCACTGTTGAGCTAAATGTTTGGATACAGTGGCATTGCTAGCAAAATATAAACTCTGGCAGGAAGTAGAATTAGTATGTTGCATGTGGGAGTTCCTATCTCAAGCTAGGATATGGAGCAGTTCTTTTGTTGGCATGTGTTTTTGCTTCCCATATTGGAGTATGTATATCTGTACTGCCAAATACAGCTGTCATTTATCAGACTATAGGGGCTTGTCCAGTCAGGGATGAGTATCAGTAGTATCCATTAGTTCCTGTCCATGATAGTCAGTGCTCCAACTCTGAGTAAAAGGCCATCTACCTACAGTAGTGAGTCTCTACCAGGGTGCTGTAGCAACCTGGGGTTCCTTGAGATCCTTTCAAGGGTATCATGGGGTGCTGCATAATGTTAGTGCTGTTAGGTGTACAAACATGATTCATGGGATAAAACTAGAGATTTCAAACAGGACTCCACAGTGTTAAAAATACTTTAACCTGCTGTGGTCTGAGTTCTTTGCAACAGAACAACAGAAGAATTGCTCAATTGCTTTACTGTAGTTAAAAAAAAAAAAAAAAAAAAAAAAAAAAGTAAAAACTAAGAGCTGGCATTTTCTGAGGAGTGCTTTGAGTCCCTTGAGGAGTGCCCTGAGGCTAACAAGGGTGCCTTGGAAAGATTGAGAACACTGACGTAGAGCTACAGGCAAAATGCACTGGCTTTGGCTCCAAATAAAGATATGCAATTATTGAAATGGTACCACTGCTCATGATACTGCACAGTTGTAATAGAAACCTTTCCATAGAAATTTCTCATATTCTCCTAATTAAGAGGGAAAAATAAACTTTCAAAGGGGTGTTACGAGGTTAAAACATCAAACTGCTTACCTCTACACAAGATATTTACTACAAAGCTGACTAATTAGCTCTTCAGTAAAAAATATCTTGGTGTCTACATGCGCGTCCCTATTAGGGCACAGAAAACTAATAAACTGCAAAGCAGGGTAGTACTTGTAAATATATGTGTAGACACTGATGGGGCTGGCAGGGGCACAAGGGTGCTTCACTGTGGCATCTGCTTGCTGGCCAACCCAATACTGATGCACCCTCGTGCCTCAGCCAGCCCCTCCACAGTACACTGAGCCTGGCTGGGGCTGTGGCTGCTCCAACTTGGCTCAGTGTGCTGTGGTACAGGTGCACATATAAATGGTGTATCCAGGAGCTTCCAAGGAGCAATAAAACTGGAGCAATAAACTATATGCAATAAGCTTATTGCTGTGAAGTTTATTTCTGTGTACTAATGGCACATGTAGATGCACCCATTTATAACAAATCATTATCCACTTTACTAATCCCTGAAAGTACTAAAAATGAATTACTATAAATGGTCTCACTTACTTTTCATTATTTTTTATTTTTATACTTTGCATTGCATCAGTTTGGACAAAGGAAATAAGGTGCTTTGTTTTTTCTCTGCTGATTCTCATGCACCAGCTTAGCACTGTAATGTTTGAGCTGTAAACGTTGCAGGGAAGTGTTACAATCCAAACATGTTTTTTAAAAAAGTAAATACATGAGGAAAAATAACAGCTTGTAGAACTTTTCACACGTACACATTACACATGCCCATGCTTCCCCCCACATACCCTGAAATATGTGCCTTGGTTGTCTTGTCACTCAGACCTTTTAACTAGGGTTGTGAAAGGTTAAATAATTAATCATTTAACCAATAAGTGCAGTGATAACTGGTTAGCTTGCTGGTTATCCTTTAGCTTGGGGTAGGCATATTCTGGCAGGGAAGTGGGGTAAGGAGGTTGTGTGGTGCCCCAGCTAGAATCAGAAGGCAGCAGAGCAGTCAGGAGGGAGGAGCACATAGGAGGGGAGGGGAAAAGGGGACTAATACCCATATCCCAAAGGGAAAACAACCTAGTGACTCATCAATTAAGCAATTAGCTGCTGGTTCATAAGTGTTCCCTCCCTGCCAGTGCAGGGCTTCAAGTGGGCTGTGTTATATGGCTGGGCTTGCCTCCTCAGCTAGGTACAGACATTCAAAAAGCCTGAATTGATTCAACCTTTACAGGTTAGTCTAACCTGACTAGGCTGAATCAGTTTCCAACCATATAAATAATCCCTCTGGACTGAAGAAATTCAGGCACATGCCTGCAGTAGCTCAGGCTGAAAGCCAGGGGGCACTAGAGCAGCCCTCCCTTCCCATGCACAGCTGAGCTGAAGGGGGTGTAAACCGCGAGCCTTCCTGCAGTCCCAGGCTTTCCCTGGCTCGCTACTAATGGGCTGGAGGGTTGCTAGCCCCCAGCTAGCACTGAGGCAAAGTGGGGGTGTGCAGCGCATGCATCTGTTGCTGATACAGAGCTTTTCAATCTCCCTCCCTGCTTCTGTATATTGTCTTTAGCAAACTCACAGGCAAGCAAGCCGGGGGTGGGGGGGCTGATAATGGTGTCACCCTTATCTCCATGTTTATCGCCCCATTAAGAAAACAGAGGGACAGTACCAGCTACCTGTTGATTCAGCACAGACCCACCATGTGGTCTACTAGCTAATACACAGACACCTCTCCACAAGGCAGAGGGGAAGGGGGAGGGAAGGAAACAAACAATTCTTAAACAGGTTTTCCAAGGAAGGACATCAAGCAACCTGTTGAATAGCTCCAAAAAGTCTGTCTGCCTCTGTCCTCTCCCGTGACAAAGACTGTAGCCAGCATGTGGTCTGTTAGCCAATGCTGATGTGTCTGTGAGGGAAGGGGGAATACCTGCTTAGCACAGAGTGGAGAGGAAAGGTGGGGAGCAGAAGCCAGGCAGATGCCTTCAGAGACTGCTGATCTCCAGCGAGGCAGCAAAGGGGAGGGGCTAGCCTTGCTGTGGAGCAGAACCCTGCACAGCCAGAGAGCATGCCGAGATGCTGTAGGGCTCTGATTGATCTTAAACCAGCAAGGGGTTTGGGACAGACATTGCATAAACCGGTTTGAGCCAAATCAGTTAAGTCTGATACTACATTCAACCAGGTTTATCTCAAACTGGTTTCAGCCACTTTCAAACTGGTTTGTGTGCACTGAACATCTGTTCTGTTACAGGTTTAAACCAGTTTCTGATCACTTAAGCCAGTTTATGTGTAATGTCTGTCCCTAGCCCTCCCTCCCTCTTCCCTGTCACAGGGCTTGGAAGCAGCTTCCAGCAGCTGCTATGTTATCAATTAATTGTTTAATTAGAGGAGGTTAAATTAATATTTTTTCAAAAATATATTTACATCTTTATTTTTAACGTTCATGGAAAAGGAAGTGACAATGCCAGGTCCATGGTATGCTGACTCTTACCCACTCCTAGAGAAGTCTTTCAGTAAGCTGGGAGATGTTGGGGATGGCTCTTCCCCACTAGATATTCCTCCACCAGACAAAATCAACTGTGGAGTTTGCGGAAAATAACCATAGCGGGAATCTTTTTGACAATAGATGTCAAAGGGAATCCATAGGCATTGGGTTGAAACACTCAGTCTCTTCTTCATATAGTTGAATATATCCCTCATATCCAGGGAAATTAAATTGAACCACAGATTTTGTTTCGCTATGCCAGGTTTTGCAGTGTAGGGGAGAATAGGTCCTAAATGTATGGCCTAAATTGCCTGACAGTGACACTGACAAGAACAAATTACCTAACATTGCCATCTTTTCCTGGATGCTTGCCATTGCTAATTGTACAGGCATTAATGCACTACATGGAAAGGGCATTTTAAAAATGAAGAACATCAGAGAACAGTACAAACAGGAGATGCCCAGTAACAGCTTTCAAACTTTTGGACCACCGAACACATGCTGATGGCCTGCGGAAAGCTAGCACAGCACATGATGCTGGTTTTTCTCCCTTTTCCAAACATTCTGTTTCATAGAAAGTAGCTAAAACCACATAAAATATTTTAAATTGCGGTTTTTGCCTTCTGGCCATCAGGAACACGCAGCAAGCAGCAGGGCCAATGGGCCCCTCCACCACTCAGTGGCGGGGAGTGCATGGGGTGAACTCTAAAATTAAAGAAGCCTCCGTGCCACAAGCTGGGCCTGCGATTTTAAACCAGGCCCCACAGACAGTCATTCATGACGATGGGGCTGGAAACAATGGAATTCTCCAACATATGGCTAAACATGCCATGTAAAGGCTGTTTCACAGCCAGCCCAGCCTGCTAATGAATGTTATTAATATGTTATTGATTTCCTAGCTTGCCCTGCTCATCTGTAGCAGTTATCATGTTAATGTGAGGCCAGAGTCTTAAAAAACAATAGGCCAAAGTGTCAGAAGCCTTCAGCTCCTATTCTTAAACCCTACAAAAGGCTAGACTTTTTTCCAAGGGGCTCAGCAGCCAACATGCTCTTCTTTGGAAAATCTGTTCATATATTTTAGTGCCTAAGTGGGAGCTGACCTCTTCTGATCATCTAGCCTTACCTGATGATGCTGAGTTCTTCAGAAACAGTCTGTGGAACTTCCTTAATGACACATTACAAGAAGCATGTCCTGCTTCCTACCATCCTGGTATCCACTACAAAACTCCTAAGAGGGGACTTCAGTAAGTATAGGATTTAGTCCTTTATGTATCTGTAACTGCCACTGATGTCAATACTGCCAAATCCATATAAGGATTATGGAAGACCCTTCATAGTTGAATCTTCCTAACAATCTAGCAGGTACAGATGGTCAGAACTGGGGAATAGTAAATCCAGTCTAATTTTCTTTTCTATGCACTTAACCGCTAATCCATTTAAGTTATTAATATAGTAAGATGATATTAACAAGCTCTGTGTAGACTGATTTGAGATCCTTGGACTGAAGGCAGCATGTAAGAAAAATATACCAATACCGAGGGCCAAATTCTGGTGTTGAATACACACACATACCTGCATACACCCCTCCCATAGAAGACAATGAGAGCTCTGTGCATTTATCAGAGAGCAAAATTTGAAATGGACTCTGTACTGCTGTAAGAATAATTTAGGACAGTTACCTTAGCTAAATTTTTTAACAGAATAAATAGCATTTCGGTTAATGTATATGCACAGCTCATTTTATTAAATAATGCTGAACACTTAGTGCATTGGCTTTAGACGTCAGTTTGAAACTTCTTAATGCTACCTCTGTTCCTGGCTTGGGGTAGGATTCAATAAATCCTTTTTTATGTCCTACCCAGTATTCTGCACTGAGATGATTTTATAACCTTGGATATTTGCTCTTTTGAGGTTAGCAGGCCACCCATGGCTTGTTTTTTCTTCTTATTTAAAAGCTGAAAATTTAACTAATTAAACAAACATTTCAGCTGTGTTAACTACATGACAGCATTGTTTGCTGGGTGGATATGTGGATTTTGTCTTCTCTACAGCCCTCTTCTCAGTGCCTAAAATGAACGCTAGGAAAAGAGAACCAAAGGTCAATTTGCCTCTGTCGTTCTCTCGCCCAAAAAATGTGAGCAGAGTAAGAACTACATAAATTATTTAGATCAGCCAGATGCTACTACCTTTTAGGAGGCACAAATCTGTTACTTTTAACATTTTAAGTCTCCTAAATGAGAAATGGCCCAGCAGGGAGGCCTCTGAAGCAGTTCTTAGTGCTTCACCAGTTATCTACAAAAGCTATGTGGGAGGTAGCATCAATC
The DNA here is from genome assembly GCF_030867095.1 of Alligator mississippiensis. Lineage (NCBI taxonomy): Eukaryota > Metazoa > Chordata > Crocodylia > Alligatoridae > Alligator > Alligator mississippiensis. The sequence continues at coordinate 280,855,114 of NC_081826.1, forward strand.
ATAAGTTTATCAGCTCATCCATAACATCCGTGCCAGAGTTGTTCCCTAAGTGTATTCCTTATGTCATTCTTTAATTGGGATTGTAGGCTAACGAAGATAAGGGCGGAGGGAAGCAAGCAATTCAGCAGTCACTTAGAAGGTAAAAATATATGCAGTGTGTGTATGTTCCACTTGTCTTTCTCAGACTGAGCCAGGCAGGATTAATGACAGGCAAGCTTTTGTGTCTTCGGACCAGAATAAGAGAGGGTTTAAAGGGGGGGAACTCTCTGCCAGAGAATAATTTGTTCAAATGAATAGGTCTATTCAACAGCCAGAGTGCTTTGCTAATTGTGTTTGAAAGAATAAAAGCCAACCCACAAGTTGCTTTCAGCAGCAAGAAAAAAAAGAGTTCACATGCCAGCTTATTAATATGATTAATTCTATCAGTAAAACATACTGCTATTAGTCAGGATATGGAAGCCTGATTTTTCCACCCATTGAAGTCACTGCACGTTTTCCCACTGACTTGAATAGGAGGGAAATTGGATTCCTAATTACAGTAGGTACTCCGTTTTTTTTGCCGAAGGTAGTGCTTTCACCACTTCCCTACTTGCCTCAAAGAGTATCTCTTGCATTTTGGGGGTCTTAAACAAAAACCTAGAGAAATGATGCTTGCAACTGACACGCTCCAAAGGAACAGAATTAGTGTACCATTTTCTTTTATTTTTGTTGGGGACGGCTCCGATCAGGCATAGTATTTTTTTAAGTTATCATGCAACATGAACCAGTTAATGGAAACTTTTAGATCTGTCTCAATTTAGTAGCATCTAAACTTATCGGGGAAATTGTAAGTGAATCAGAAGTGATCTTCATATACACGTTGTATATGTTCCATATTTCCCCAGTGTTTCTATTCTTGTTTCACAGACATTCACATTCCACTTCAATAAGTAAACATAGCAAACATTTACCTCTGTGGAATATTAGCATGAAGACAGAATGCTCCATGTTTAAAAGGCTTACCAGAAATGTACCTTCTCTTCTACTAACAACATGTGAAGGTATATTTCACAGCAGACGCCTTCATAGTTGCACTCCTTTTTTGTTACTGCCTCTGTGCATTACTGTTACAATGTCAACAAAAGCTAACCCTGGCCAAATCCTGCCCTCATTTAAATCAATAGCAGTTTTGTCATCGATTTTATCTGTAGCGCAGGCTTGGATCTGTTGACATTGAATCAGAACAGTGAAACTGTATGCACCTCTTTTTGCTCAAACTAACATTTTAGAAAAACAAGGGTGTTCACTAACCGACTGACTTTCTAGCACCTAGTATATCCACTAGATTTCAGAATCCCTACATACCTTATGAAACAATAACATCCAGCTTGAAGTTTCTTATTTAAGAGCACAAAAAATAAATCTAACGTCAGAAAAGATGGCTTTATGTTCATGAAATTCAGTCAATAATGACCTCAGGAGCAGCAAAGAGTAACACAGTTCCATAAAAAGAAGCACAAGGTGGCAGTTTTGATCTTTTTTTTTCCTCTGGAGAAACATTTGTCTCTATGGTGAATTGGGAGGTCACAGCCCTGGGGGCTCACATTCCAGCTACTGTAGAGGATTACCTTTATGGGGAACTGCAGCTGCAATAAGATACCTTGGATTAAGATTTCATCGTTTCAGAATTTACTGGAGTTTAGTTTTCTGGGAGGGTTTTGCATTTTGTTTAAAGGTAGAACAGAAAAGGTTCAGTTGCAAAGTATGGCCCTGATCTTACAGAAACCTCCATATGTGATCAGACCTGAACAACTGAAGAAAGGGGGTCACCTGTGCAGAGCCCCTGAGCACTGAGAGCCAGCTAGCACAAATTGGCATAGTTACACTGATTCCAGTTAAGCTGTTGTGAATTATACCATCTGAAAGCCTGACCCCATAATACAAAGGTAGTGGGGAGTCATCTAAGAATAGTTAGATGGGCTTGGGGTAGAATTGATTAAGCAATGTGTTCATGATATTATACTGCACATAAATCTTTATTTATGACTTGTTAGGTGCTGATGGAGTTTTAACACTAGAAATCACAGAGAAAGATCTAATCCCTGTCACATAATGGTTTATAATCAAAGGCCATGATTCTGCTCACACGTACCTACATCACTAATCCCACTGAGATTGCTCTTAAATTTATTTACTTGCATAATTATGTGTGCAATGATCCTCAAAACAGTATAAACATGGGAGAGGGTCTCCAGGTTAACATGGAGCGACGGTGATATTTTTTAATATAAAGGTAACAAGATTTCTGACTTAGATGGATTCATATGAAGAGCCTGGTAGCAGCACTCTGCTTTAGCATGGATTGTGAGAGTAAAGAGGGTAGAATTCTCATCCACAGGAAAAAAGGAGTTTTAGGGATCAGGGGAGAATATCTTTTTGTCCTTCATTCTCCTTTCAGCAGAGTATATTCATCAATAAATATTAATAAATTGGGAAAAGGAGCACAGAGCAAAATGAAAAGGTTCAGTTCATTCCAAGAGGAAAAACTAACATGTGAATAGAGATTGATGGGGAAAAGAAACCAAAAAACCCTGGGATTCTTTACATCAGAGAGGAGGTGAATAAAAGGTAACATGAGAAAGGTATCCTAAACAACAAGGAGGCAAGTTGGACGCTTCTGTTCTTCCTTCTTCCTAATGCATGAACAAGGAGGCATTAAGTGGAAGTGATAGGCAAAATCTGTAGTATAGATAATAGGAAATATATTTTTAACAAAGCATTCAGTTAGCCCAGGGCTGTCCAACTTCAAAGGTGGCTGGGGGCTATACACTCCACGGGGCACTCCAGCGGGAGCCACACTGGTGGGGAGATCAGAGACCCCACAGGCTGCATGCCACATGGTACCCTCCACCCCTGTACCACAGGCAGGTGGGCCCCCCTCCCCCTGCTGGGGCATGCATCTCACCTTCAGCTCCCCAGCCATGGGCTCCCCCAATATACTATGCAAGATGCTGGGGCTCCCCTGGAAACCAGAGGAGGGAGGGGGAAGCTCCAAGTCCTTGGATCCTGCTGCTTCTGCTGGAGGAACAAGGGGTAGCAGTGGTTGGAGGCCCCGGGAGCTGCATGTTAACCTCTTGTGGGCCACGTGGGGCCCAAAGGTTGACAGTTGGACAGTGCCGAGTTAGCCCATGGGACTCCTGCCACAAGTTAACTTTGAGGTTAAGAATTTAGCAGGATTCTGTACTGGATCAATCCTTTATGTGGATAACATGAATATCCAGGCTTATAAGAGTAAAGTTGAAACAATATAAGACACTTGGCATAGTTGTAAATCCCCAGGTTTCAGGGCATAAAACTACCTCTCACTTTGGGAGCTTGGAAGAATCATTCCTTGTATGCAAGTTATCCCATAACTGGCTACTGCAGGGTTTCTTGTAACATCCTCTGAGGCAACTGATGCCTTTTCATTTTGCACCTTAGTGACCCCTTCTCAGTTATGTAGTTCAAGAAACAGTAAATCAACCAAATAAACATTCTTTATCTGATACCCAGTAATTAAAAAAAAAATCTCTCCACAAACATTTGAAATATTTGAATATGGAAACATAATTAACAACAGCCTGAGGATTTGTATGCACCAGATGCCATCAGGTTTTACAAGTTAGTATGCACATTAAGCCTGGTTTTTAATAAAAAGATCATTTGCCATGGCAACCTCTGCCTCAGGTGTGCTCTTCCTAAAGATACACACATGCCAATATATTTTATGGAGTCTTTGAACAACAGCAGGACTGCTGTTCAAAGTGCCTGCAGTAAAGCCAAACCTTGAAAACTTCCAAACAACTCACTGAGCAGTTAATGAAATTAACTTTTTTTTATGAGTGTGAATTCATGAGAAAGTCCCATAGATTTGGTAGAACTTGGTATGATTTCTTTAAAATATATATTCATAGCAAGGATTTAATTTGCTATACAATTATGTAGGCTTTGGGAGTAACATTATATCTTGCGTTAGTTCCAAGAACTCTATTAGTTTCAGCCTTAGTAAATAGTAGTTACATTTACAAGTATATTTAATAGTAAATACAAGATACTTCAGGATTAGAGGCTTAGGGCTAGATTCACAATGAGGATTTAGGAGCCTAAATGTCTCTGTAGGTGCCTACCTCAAAAGGTGCTTCTGGCATTCACAGAATCCATGCCTAACTTGTATGGCCATGTGTAGACAAAACAAGGGGAATGTGTGTACGACACTGTAAAGCGGACTAAATGCTTTTGCACTGCTTTAATGGTGTCGGTGTTTGCACACCTTGGGGGTGTATTGCACATTAATTCCAGCCACTGTAGGAAATTTGGCAGTGTAATGCACCTTAAATGATTTGGGGCTCAGCAAACTAAAACTCCTTCAAGGAGTTTTAGTTTGCTGCCCCTACAGCTGCGGAGTGAAGCACCAGGCTCTGTGCAGCTCCATGGCTCTGCAGGAAGCCCTGTAGGCAGCCTGGCAGCAGCCCAGGAAGGCAGGCTCCACTCAAGAAAAGCAGCAAGCCTGATTTTCCTCGCCCCACCCCCAGAGCCTGCCTGCCTGCCTGAGCTGCGTGGGGGCCTGGTGTTTCCCTCCGTGGCCCGCTGGGACAGCCTGAGATGGGTGCCTGCAGGCGGGTGCTGCCTGGGGGGGACACCGCTGCCGGAGAGGGAAGCACCAGCCCCCTCCCGCAGCCCAGGGACTGCTCTGCCCGCTGGCAGCTCACTCTCCCCTCCCACCAGAGAGACAGGTAAGTGCAGGGTATGTGTACAGCAAGGGGGTTTACTTCGCCTTAAATTGAAGCGGTGGGTTTAAAAACCCACCGCTTCAATTTAAGGCCCCTGCTTCGTCTCCTAAGTATCTAAATTTCCTCAGTGCCTGCCTTTCAGATGTTCAGTGCCACTATCAGTCCTAAACTCCATCAGGATGGACATTCCCTCACATATCTTAATTGCCAGGTATCATTCAGAAGTGTTCAGACTGTTTCCAATCCCCCTCAAAACACAACTGGAAAAGGTGGTAAAAACCATTCCTCCTTTAACCAACTGAAATCAACTGAAGAGATTTAAGTTAATCTTTTGTCATATTGTTTTGTTACTGTAACAAGAAAAATGGCTAAATATTGCTTTGTCCTCACTGTTTTTATTATAAGAATCACTAAAGATTGTGTTAGAAAGCATGAAAACCTTAAGATGAATAGAATACTTCATTTCTAAATAACAAATACAATTTTTCTAGTTAAACATCTCTATAGTCACCAATAAATTACACTTTGGACTAGGATCTAAAAGTGTTTTACAGGCATTAATTCAAAGAGTTAGTGAAATGTTATTAATCAAGTATATAGTCTGGTGAATTTCTCCGTGCTTACAGGATACATTTTTGATCTGTAATTCCCCTCCTCCCCAATATTTGGTTAATTCTATATGTACTTGGATTTTATTATCAATATTTTTTTGATACACAAAGGTGAAATTCACGTGATAATGTATTCACTGAATAATTTAGCTCTGGTATCAAATAGTGCTCCTGATTAGTTAAGCCTGACAGAACAGGGTGCTGGAAGCCTGGGCATGCTCGGGGAAGCTTGGGCTTGGCGGGCTTCCAGCACCCCATGCACCGTCCCTGCTACCTGGGAATACCCAGGAATGGGCTGGCTTGCCCCTGGGCAGTGCGGGAAGGTGGCAGGCAGGTGGCTCAGTGTGCTGGCAGCCAGAGAAGGCATCAGAGACAGTGCACGGGACACTGGAAGCCTGCCAAGCCCGAGCTTCCCCAAGCACACCTGGGCTTCCAGTACCCCATGCACCATCCCTGCTGCCTTCTCTGGATGTATCGCTGCAATTTGTTACATAGAAAGCTAAAATACATTGGATGTGTTTTACTTCGCTATGTAACAAAGTCATTTAAATCAAAATATGCCGCTGCACGTGTACAGCGTGATGAAATTGAAGCATAATATACCACTGCAGGTGTAAACTGTGACAACATTAAACCAGTAAAGAATGATTCTGAGAGCCACTCTAATTAAAGTGCCTGAAGCATCTTGTGTATCAGCTTCCCCACGCTCAAAAATGGCAGCAGGAGCACTTAAACTAAAGCTCATTGAACAAGCTTTAGTTAAAGCGCTCCAGCTGCCATTTTTCAGTGTGGGGACAATGAGACACGTGACGCTGGAGTCTGAAATACGGTAACTGCCACTCTCCAGCAGACTCAATTAATCTGTTACTACAGCGCGTCGGAGCAACCTCACTGCACATGTATAGGTACCCTGAGGCTAGAAAATCTATGGCAGGCAAGCAACCATAAGCCCCCCATGTCTCTGTTTAGTGGCCTAGGGACTGGGCCATCCTTTGTCTTCCATTTGAGTCTGCACATTTCAAGGGAAAGCCAGGACTGAAAGGAGATTTCTTCTTTTTCTCTTTTTTTTTTTTTTTTTTGCCCTTTATTGCTAGGCTGTGAGTGGCACAGAGCCCCTGTGGTACACTGGGGCATCAATAAGTTATTTCATTCAAACTCAGTCCCTGGGATGGTGCTTACAAAAGTCTAGCAAATGAGGTTAGCTAGGGGGAGTTGTGACCACCACATGCTATGCTATCCATAATTCCCTCACTGGTACTTTGTGTTCTTGCATCTAACTGTTCTTTTTTGATTGATACTTTGATCAGAAATACTTTACTATGTATATCTATGCTGTGTACATACATGGTGCCTAATACTATAGGTCCCTGATCCCTCACTGGGGCCTCTTAGCATTATCACAGGAAAAATAATAAATGCTTATCAAGGGACGGGGAGAGAAGAGCACATATCCTTCCTTCCCTCGCCGCCACGGTTGCAAACAAGTTTCCTGAAGGTCAAAAGAACACTGTGCCTCAAGTACGCTAATACAAAGCTGCATTTTTTTAAGTAAATGTTTTAAACTACAGTATAAGTCTTAATCCTGGGGAACACACAAAATGTGGGAAGCCTTTTATTACCATCCAGATAATACTGTGTGTCACACTGTGAAAGGTAAAGATTGTTTTTCACATTGAAAGAATGTGACTGTGCTTGAGGGAGGGTTTCCAGAATACTGTAGAGTCTTTCACTGTTCGAAAAAGCTCTTGAGGGCTTGATCCTACAACTCTTACTCAGACAAGTAGACCTAGTGACTCCAGTGGGACAGCTTGCCTGAGGGAAGGTTGCAGGATTCAGTCTTAAGTCTCCATATAACTAATTACCATAATACTTCTCTGTCTTCTAATGGTATTTGTCCTTCAAACATCAATTGGCCAGTTCTGGTCTAATGAGCAAGTATGTTCTTGGGCAATTGCCAACTTAATTATGTATTTCATTCTTTAAGCACACAGTTAAGATCAGTGAACACAGTAGGTAAAAGACTGCTCTCGGTTACATCTGTGCTGCCCTGAATTTGGCTTAGTGCCCTATATTCTTTTTCAAAGGTGAACTGAATATTGAGGAAATGGCCTTTTCTCTTTCCCTTAACAGGAGCTGCTTTTCTTCCTGTTTCTTTGAACCACTAAAATCCAAATCCATTAGGAAGCAGCTTTGTTGCCTGGGGGAGTGGGGTATATTTTTTAACGTGAGAATTTAACACACAGCTTACATTAATAGCTTTGCAGCTCTTCCTCCACTTCAACTGCTGTGCTGAAGTTGCAATCTTTCAAACTTCCAGTGTCCCACTAACCTCAGTATGGAAGCAGGTTCAAGTTTGTAGCAATGTACCTGAACTTTAAACAGTGTCGACTCATCATAGTCACAACAGCTGCTTGGCTAAAGCCCATTGCTCTTGTCTGCACACTGTTAAACTGAAGAGTACTTGAAATCCAGCTATGAGTTCTGTAGCTGGAGCCCACCTCTAATTCCTAAACACTAGATTATACTCATGGTCTGTATTATAAAATAGAATTAGGAGGTAAGCTGATGTTTCATTTGCTGATATTATGCAATTATAAGAATAATACAGATAAGATGATATAAGATGCACTGTCAACACACTGCTCCAATAGGGACTAAAGGTTAACACATGCCACTGTTAAACAGAATGTTGAATTAATGCTTTGAAACGCATTTCACTGCATAGTGTTGCATGAGAATATAGGGCAAAACAGTCTGTAGATATATGGCATTGCCCTCTTCAGCTTCAAGTCTAAGAATTCTGCATTTGACCGAAGGGTTCAGTTGTACCCATGGATTTGACTGCTGTATAAAAACATGTGGCTCCATTTGATATCTCTCCTCATTTGTAACCTCACAAATTCCTTGTCAGCTGCTGTAGGGGGTGTGTGACTCTACAGTGTATTGTACAGCTCTGATAACAAACACCAGGTCCAGTTCTGAGTCCCTGTCTTTTTCTAACACATTTAATTTGATCTAAGCTATACTAAATATGTCATGTAAATGAAATATGACATGCTCAACCTATGGCCCATAGGCTGGATCCAGCCCATAGAGCCATGTTATCTGGCCTCTGGGGCTCCCCATGGGTCTAGAAATTTGGTGGTGAGGAAATGATGGCAACATGATTCACTGTGGCTCCCAGAGCCATGGGAAACCCCGTGCACTAGACCGGCTGTGGCCAGATCTGGTATGCGGCATCATGCTGGATTACCAGATTACACCTATGGACTGACCCAACATTGAATCAGGTGGTCTGATGCCACAAATGAGATCCAGCCACAGACTGGCCCCATGCCACTCATCCATCTAGCCAAAAGGCCAGAGAGGTTGAGCACCACTGACATAAACTATGCGTTGTTGCCATATGGTGTCCAACTTCCTTTTCTGAGATGCTTAAGGCTATGGAGTTCTGTAGTTTTGTATTTCCCGTTTCTCCAGAGCTTCCCTTTGAATTTTGGATTCCAGCAAATTAAAAATTCAATGGAAAATTCACTTGTAACCACTATCTTACAGGTGCCATATTTTCTTGTATTCCAAATGCCCCAAATAAAACATGTATATTGGCTTATTTAGAAGGCAAAACATATAAATGTTTTTCCAGAGTCATGGCCAATTATGTGACAAAGATTAAGTCCTCCTGGAAACAGAATATCTAGGAAGTGTGGCATCCCAGGAGACACTCTGGGTGAGATGGCAGGAAATTCCTAATGTAGCAGGACAGCAACAAGGTGAGGCCCCCAAGGGTTACAAGGACAGTAGTAAGACTCTTAGTTCTTTACTGTAAATAGTTCTCTTTGTAAGTTCCTGTAAATAATCAAGATATACTCATCAAGGCTATGGACTGCAAGCAGTAGCTCACTCATCCTCAGCCAGCTCAGTGGTTCTGAAGGTGAGTGAGAAAAAAAGCTGCTGCCTCACCAGCAGCTGTGAGAGGGTTAATACTGGACTCTGCACCTGCACTTTGTAGCCCCAGGTAGAAGTGGAAGCCAGCTTGGCACATCTACATGTGCAATTAATGAGCAGAAAGCTTACTGTACAGTAAAATACTGTGCTGTAAGCTTTCCCTGAGAGCATGTCTACACGTGCACCTGTCAGGAGCAAATCTGCTCCCAACAGGAGAAGTTCAAGATTTCTGCCCTGGTCTACTACCATATGGCAGTCAGGGGGAGCTCTGGGCTGGCAGGAGGTACCAGGGTCGCACCTGGACTCCAGGGGATGGGAGCAGCTGCCTTCTACCCCAAACCCCTGCTCCAGGCAGCTGCCTGCTGCCCAACTCACACTCTCATCTTGGAGCCTGTGTGGGGACAATGTCCCCTAACCCTTGCAGCAGGTAGGTCCCAGGTCTGATACTGGGGCCCAGGAGCTGCCTGCTGTGGGGCCAGGGGTATCCCCCACCATGCTCCTGTGGGATACTCCATTTGCCCCAGCATCGCAGCATTCATGAGCCTCCTGGTACCTTGAGGTATGTAGAAAAAACATTTAAAGCTGTGCCTATGTTCAAATCTCTCTGAATCAATTTAGAGGGTTCTGATTTGATTCGGAGAAATTAAAGAGTCTCTTGATTCAATTTGGATTCGGAGATTCAGCCACTGAATCGGGCCGAAGCTGTGCTGAATCGAATCAGGGACCAAAGCTTTGCACAGCCCTAGCAGCTTGCTCTGGAGCCAGGGCAGAGCTGTGATCTGTAGCCTGCACACTCCAGGCAGGAGCACACACACAGGGGATTGCAGCTCTGCCACAGCTCCTTGCAGTGGTGACAGCCTGGTCTGAGCCGGGGCAGAGCTGTGATCCCCTGCCTGCATGCCCTTGCCCAGAGCATGCAGGCTACAGATTGTGCCCTGGCTCTGGAAAAAGATGCCCCTATTCCAAGTTCCCAGCAGCTCTGGAGCAGCCCCCTGCACTGCTCTGCCATGTGCACTACCACATGGCTGAGGCTGGGCTCTGTGGCAACCCCAGCCTGAGCTTTACTGTGCAAGTACAGCTGGGTTCTCCATGGAGACCGGCCCAAGCCATGCAGGCAGGGGCGGCTGGGAAACAGAGTCCCCGGCTGACCAGATGTGGCCTGCGAGCTGAACTTTGCGTATCCCTGCACTACAGCAACATGTAAATGGAAACTGGCTCTATTATAAGACTGTGGATCTTTCATAAAGGGTCACTGATCCTCTAGAAGTCTAAAGAAGATGATAACAACCTAAACTTCATTCTAAACTCACTCACCCATTGGTTAATGTTAGGTACACATGTGTTCCCCCGCTGAGATCCTGAATGGTGGAGGGATAAATAATAATATCACCAAGAAAGCTTTTTCTGAAGTGTTAGCAAAGCTGCAAAACCGGAAATGTCCTAGGCCAGGGATGTTCAGAGCTACTGGTAGAAATCTCTGAAGTGCAGATGCTGCTGTAATAATATCAAGAGGTTCTGGACAATGCTGAAATTCATGGAAAGGATCACACTGAAGAAGCTAAAATTGTCAGATGTAAGTTATCTAAAGGATTTCAGATCTATAAGGGTGTGTGTAGACAAAACAGGGACCATAAATTGAAGCGGTAAGTTTTAAAAAACACCGCTTCTATATAGGGCTTTTTAAACCCCCATGTCATGCACAGGCCCCACTGACTCACCTGCCTCTCCGGCGGCAGGGAGAGGAGGGTGAGCTGCTGGCGGACAGAGCAGTCCCTGGGCTGCAGTTGGACAAATGTGCTGTACTACATGTCCAATGCTGAGGTGTGGTTAGGCAAACTAACTTGGAGCTTGTGGATAAAACCATATTAAATTACTGGACATAGAGCAGTTTTACAAATGTTTGGGAATAAAGCAATTTCTAGGGAGCAAATATAACAAAATACAAAAAACGGCAATCAAGAAGGATGTCAGTAGATTGGAATGCACCTTTGAAGACTGAATTACATTGCAAAAACAAAAAATACATCCATAAACATCCAAGTTAAGATCCATAGACAGGAAGGTGATGATGTCTTTTGACAAGGAAGGTACTGCAAGGACCAGTAAGAGGCTGCATACTGTAAGAGGGAAGGAAGAGGACTCTTGAAGTTTGAGCAATGGTTTGGTGGTAACTTGAGGAATTAATTTAAGTAAAAACTCACTCGTACCCCATGATGTTGTTAGGGCTCCTTTGGATTTCACATCTAAAGGCATGGGAAGAGAAGCACCACAAGTGAAAATGACAAGGTCAGCTCAGAAAGAGATAGAGAAAAGACATGGTGGGTTTGTTTTTGTGCTTCCCATAGACCAAATCTGTCAACATTTGATTGAAATATGGAGGACTCCATAGTAAAAGGACCAGACAGCTGCAACCAGCACTTACAAAAACAATATCCTGAAAGAAGACATGCCTGATGTGTACAGACTATGCAGCCTCACAAATGTAACAATCTGCCATTTTTTTAGCAGGATCCAGGTCCATGCTAGTCAGGAATATACTGGTCTGGCACAATTCTGTGGTCAAAGTAATGCATCAGCCACTGGCTAAAAAAACCCCCTGATCTCTGGGATCAGCCCTCTATATAAGCACAGCCAACAGGAGTGCTGGAAGATGACAAAGCCAACATTTATTTGGATCATACCATGCCACACAACCAACCAGACATCATGGTTGTGGGTGAAGCAGCCATGACACCTCATACATATCATACTCAACAACAGAGAGAAACTTAGAAGGTACCACAATCTGATCACAGAAGAGAAGGTGATTTAGTGCCACAGAAAGAGGAGTGTAATACTAGTAGTGGTGTCCATGAATACAGTTATACTGAAGGGCATCTGGAAAGGCCTGATGGCCTCTCTGAAAGTGAAAATCTTACTTAAAAATGTATGTTCCTCTGTGTGACAAAAATTAACTCCCAAAGCTTGCTTTCTGTGAATAAACAGACATAGCTTACCTCTTTGCTCTTTTGCACTATGTTCTATGTACACAGTAGCATATGCTATGGTTCATAATAAATAATAATAATGTATTGTGGTTTGATACAAAATTATACATCAGCAGAGACTCACTAAATTCCACTCAGTTTTATTTGCAATACTCAAAATGCTTTACAATATTCACAATGCTGAAATCAGGTAACTTTCTCTGTGGAAACATCAGATACAAACTTGAGTGCCAGAAGTTAGGCACCTGGGTTCAATCCATGAGTCATTGAAGTCAATGGAAACATTTCTATTGACTTCAGTGAGCTTTAAGATCAAGCTCTTACATCCATGTTAATTGTGTAAAATGCCCTGATTCTTTTCAGGCCACCCACAACTCTCACTGAAGTCACAGAGAGCAGTAGCTACCCAGCAATTGTGAATCAGGGCACTGGTTATCCTACTCAGGAACTGGATGTCTACATTTAGGTATTCAAGTTCGAAAATGTTATTTATTTCACATAGATCTGTTGAGACTGATAGCTAGACCCTCACCAAGCGTTAAAAAGCTATATTGCTGTGAGAAACAACAGTGTGACAGTGCAAAAACACTGCTAAACAGCCTAAGTAGGATATTGAAATGTTTGGGTCCCATGTAGCGGTTACTTGGCTGTCTTTCCCATAGGTAGTATTTTGCATTGCTGTATAAGCTGTTAACACCTTAGCATGTGTATACAGTGTGATTGCACTACAGCTTGGGGAACTGTAACTTTGAATTGCCTGATGTTTGTGCATGTAAAATCAGAATACATGATTTGGCATTGATATAGCTGTTGCACCTAATTTCCTTGGAGGGTCCTTTTTGGTAGTGGAAGATGATTTAATAGAGTAGAAAGGGAAAACAAATGGAATAACGTGTTTGTTTGATTGTTGCTTTCAGCTATGTAGATAATGTAGTTTGCACACTTCTGTGGCTCTCCACCAGGAGTATCAAACTCATCTGGCCCTGTGGGCTGGATAAAGGGCTGAGGGCCAGTTCGCAGGCTGGACTGGAACCATAGACAAGCCCTGCATGCTGCGTGAGACCCATGGACTGGCTCTGTGTGCTGCATGAGATATTTTGGGCCAGTTTTTAAATGTTTGAAAAATTTCCCTGCACAGCTCTGCTAGAACTGGGTGGGTGTCATGAAGTTGACATTCAAGCTTCTCCAAAGCTCAAATGTATTTAAATCAGCCCTTTGAGATGGGAGAATGGACTCAGCAAAAAAAAAAAAAATAGTTGCCATGAGTAAGGATTTCTCCCCAAAGATGAATTGAAAAGCAAAGTAAAATAAATTAACATAATTAGAACACAGCTTTGGATTTAACCTTTGATCCTAGGTGGAGACTAACCTTTCATAAAGTATAACCTCTATGTCTTTCAAGAAACAAGTTCTTACAAGGCAAGACAAGAACGTTCAATCCTCTTCAAGTGGGAAGTTCTTACCCTGAATGCTGTTTTAAACAGAAAAGAAACTGCAGTTTTCTTCTATACTGATAACCAGGCAGAGCCCTTGTCACAGACCCACAACAGAGACAGTGCTCCATTTCCAAGCTGAAGTGACAAGCCAAACGTCTAAATTTGCACTGGGAGAAGGAAGCCTGGAATTATGGTTTTGATTTCAGCCCCTCTCTACACCTATCAGCTGAAGCAGGGCTAAATCCACTCCGGCTGAAGCAGGGCTAAAAAGGGGAGAAGACCAAGACCCACACAACTGCTCTTCATATTGGAGCATAAGACAGATTCAAAGCCTGACCTGGACATAAGACAGATTCAAAGCCTGACCTGGAGAGCTGAATGACTAGCTGTATGAACCCCCAAGCCATGTCCATGGGCATTGAATTCTGCACAGTGAAGCCATTTCTTTACTCAGCTTTTACAGCAAAGGTTTTTAAACTCATTTTGGATGTTACTCATACATTGATCAATTAGCTGACTAAATGGATTTTGACAGCTGATGACAGTTGGCAAATTAACATGTTACATTGGAATGCCTCTGCCATGGACAAAAGAAGAGACAAATTGCTTTCCTGAAAACTGATGCCAACATCAAACTATAAATCAGCCAGCAGGGATGCAGAGCAACCCAAACAGCTCATTCTTTCTCATGACAAAATGAGTGTCACTTCCATGAAAGCTGACGTTTGATCATCCCAGAGTCCAAGCGTGGTGCATAAAGCAGTTACCCAGCACTGTCCTTTTTTGACCCATGAAAAATTAAGCCCTCTAATATCATCATCAGCAGGAATTGGCCTAGGGTACACTTTCTCTCAGGCAGCTCTTTACAGTCTCCCCTAGAATGGCTGTTATAGAGTCCATTTTTTCTCACTTGCTTCCTCCTAAGGTAAGGATAACCGTGTTTCCTGGTAGCTTTACTCTTTAGCTTCCCTGTAGACTTTGCACTGAATTCTTCTGAAGTTCATAAATATGAAATATTTCCTTCTCTTATGGCAATGGCTGCTTTCTTTTTCCAAATTTTTGACACGTTTTCTTAAATGAAACGTAGGTGAGATTTAAAACATCTGCAGCCCCAAGGCAGATGTCAGAGAAACTTTAATTCTAGCAGCATAAGAACCAGGATTAACTATGCAACTGGTTCAAGGGGTGAAAAAATATCCTGTGTACAATTACATGAAAAAGAACTTGATTAGTTTAATGCAGACAATTGACTATGGAATTCTTTATTATCTATGGAGTGTTTATTTACTACATATTATCTTTTGGCATTTTATATGTTCAGGTAAAACTCAGAGAATTTGAACAGCTCTTTGTGTTTCTGAATTTCTAGCTGTTTAAATGCACTGAAGTTAATGGTAAAATAAATATTGTTTCTAAGCAGTAGCATGTGTTGCAGAGGGGTGTTTTTCACCAGGCATCAAGAAGAGACCCCATTACAAACCCAAATCTTTGCTTATTCATTGGCCAGTTGTACTACTGGCAGGCACTTTTCCAGTATAACTAAACTGTGAGTGAATGGGACCACCCTCCTTTTGGCTGAAAAGATAATTCATTCTGAATTACTTTGCACCAGGCCAGGATGTGTTGTGGTTTTGATATGTGAACTTTTGCTTACAGAAGAAGAACACTGAACAATTTAGAGTGCTTAAATGCCTATTGCCATGTAATGGGTCCAGACTTTAATTCAAGCTCCTAATGTAATTTACAGTGTCATCTGGTATTAGTTATTTTTAGGTAGCCATTTGCTAAGTACTGGCACAGCTAAGTTGCTATGTACAAAACACAGATATAAAAGACAGCTCCTAACCCTTGAGGTTTAAAATCTAGGCTTCAGGCACCATAAAATGAAATGTACGGGGAGAATCCAGGGAGATTGCAAATTTAGATTATAATGTGCAACCCTTAATTGCAATAGTAAGTGTTCACATGATGAATTCCACTGGAGTCAAAGCCATTTTCCTTTAAATTCCTAATTCCCACCCCCATTTTTCCCCCTTTTTTCTCATTTTTTATGTAAGAAACAAAATTCTAGGGCACAATTTAAGACTGTACTTGGCTCTGTCATGGGTACACAGTGGTGTAAGGGTACAAGGAGACTCATACTGGCTGCACTCTGGACAGTCATGAACATGGGGCTCTCTTGTGCAGGAATCTATCCAGAAGTAAAGCATGCTCTCTTCTTCCCTCATCAGTAGAGCACATGCTTTGCTCTCCTCTTTTAAAAGGGCTTGCATAGTGAGCACGTGTGCACACAAATGCACAGCAATGCTGTCAGGCATAATAAATCCAATTCTTGTAAATTTAATCCCTTTCAGTCAGAGAGGAATGAAATCCACATCTTTCACATCCCAAGAAAGTGTCCTAACCACCAAATTACAGGGTAGGTTGGTCGGGGCAATGGAAGGCCACCCTGCATCCCTCCTGTTGAGGCTAGAGCACCATCTTGGAAAGGCTCGTGGGTTAGATCAAGCAAGAGGAGAGCCTGACTCTGCTGTCTAGTGACTAGGATATTTAGCTAGGAAGGGACTTGCTATCCCCCAAGAGTGTTCATGAATTTTCCATTAAACAACCATTGGATAAGAAGCAGAAATAGCCTTGAGAGCAGGGATCAGAAACCAGGACACCCCTTTCCTCAGTGAACACCCTGAGCTTTAGTCTTTAGAGTCAGGTTCTCTTGCCATGTCTTTCTGCACAGTGACCCAGTCACACAAGAAGGGGTGTGACCTGCTCTTCCCTTCAATTATTCTATTAGTGCACTGTTGATGAAAGAAGATGAGGCCTGGAACCCAGATCTTCCTTAGCCCAGTAGCCCATAAGACTACCATGGTTAAGGCACACCAGTTTCTGCAGCCAGTGGCACACATCACGGGAATGAGGCAGCCAGCCTTGCATCCAGCTGCCTTTCACCCCTCACCCCCCCCAACCCAAATGGCCTATTTATAACTGGTTGACTAGGGGCAGTATTCAGCACAAGTCCAGAGCAGGGCTTGCAATTCATGCTTCTAGAATCATAAAAAGACCTCTTACCTACTCTGTCACGGTGCCCTTCCTAAGCTTGGGTATTATATAAAGGGTAAGCACCACTTCTTCCCTTGGTAGCTGTGTTTTTGAAAGAAACTAGCTGTGTTAAATTCAGTGGTGTTGGTGTGCATTAGGGACATCCTGAATGCTCCTACAGAAATTAGGATCCTCCAGAGATTCAGGCATGGCTCCTTCTAGTTACTGGATTCCAATAGGAACTAGGCATCAAACTGCTCAGACCAGGACAGTTGAACAAACATTCAGAAGGCAGAAATGCAGGCAGTGTGGAAACTTTCAGATGAATAGAGGTGCCCACTGAGTTCAGGCATTTCTGAGGATAGCAGCTGCTGAACAGGGGTTTTTTGGATTGCAGATTGCACCTAAAGTCTGCCAAAGTCCTCTTTGGTTGCCTAAGTTTTCATCAATAAAATTCCCCAGGTGCCTGAATGCCTGAGGCTGAGCATGTCCAGCCCTTCCTAAATGTGGCAACACTGAGAAGCTAGATGCATGAACTTTGATGGCATTTACATACTAGCCATCCCATTGCCTCTCTTGTTGGCAGGGCCCAATCCAGTAGGCATTTGGAGCACACCTACTACGTCAGTCCCTACGCAAAATGCAGCTGATAAAGATGCACCTTTTTTTGGCCAATGACTACAGTTCTTACCCAGACTCATAGATTTCATAGACATTAGGGCTAGAAGGGACCTCGGAAGATCATCGAGTCCAGCCCCCTGCCCAAAGGGCAGGAAGTCAGCCGGGTTCATAGGATCCCAGCAAGATGAGCATCCAGTTTGCTCTTGAAGGTGTTCAATGTGGGCGCTTGAACCACCTCCGGTGGCAGGCTGTTCCAGACCTTGGGGGCTCGGACAGTAAAGAAATTCTTCCTTATGTCCAGCCTGAAACGGTCTTGTAGTAGTTTATGACCATTCGACCTAGTCGTCATCCCTTGGGGCGCTCTGGTGAACAAACGTTCCCCCAGATACTGGTGGTCACCCCTGATAAACTTATAGGTGGCCATCAGATCACCCCTGAGCCTGCGCTTTTCCAGGCTAAAGAGCCCCAGGGCTCTCAGCCTGTCATCGTAAGGTCTGCTTCCCTGACCTCTGATCATGCGCGTGGCTCTTCTCTGAACTCTCTCAAGCTTCTCCACATCCTTTTTGAATTGTGGAGCCCAAAACTGGATGCAGTACTCCAGCTGCGGCCTCACTAAGGCCGAGTACAAGGGGAGAATGACATCCCAGGATTTGCTTGAGAAGCATCTATGGATGCAAGCCAGCGTTTTGGTCGCTTTACTAGCCGCAGCATCGCACTGCAGGCTCATGTTCATCTTGTGGTCAATGATGACCCCCAAGTCTCTTCCTTGCATAGTGTTGGCCAACATAGCACTGCCGAGCCTAAAAGGGTGCTGCGGGTTTTTCTTCCCAAGGTGGAGAACCTTGCATTTATCGGCATTGAACACCATCAGATTCTCGTCCGCCCACTTGCTGAGCCTGTCCAGGACAGCCTGGATCACCCGCCTGTCTTCTGGTATGGATGCTTTTCCCCAAAGTTTGGTGTCATCAGCTAACTTGGCCAGTCTGCTTCTGACTCCAGTGTCCACATCATTAATGAAGATGTTGGACAGTATGGGTCCAAGGACAGAGCCTTGGGGGACCCCACTGGTCACAGGACACCACGATGAGTGACTCCATCAATTACTACCCTCTGGGTCCGACCCCGGAGCCAATTTTCCAGCCAGTGGATCGTGGAGGACCCAAGGCGACAATTGGCCAGTTTCTCTAAGAGGCGATCATGGGAAACCAGGTCAAAGGCTTTTTTGAAGTCAAGATATATGACATCAATCTCTTCTCCCTTGTCCAGGTGATAGGTCACCTGGTCGTAGAAGGAAATGAGATTGGTCAAACAAGACCTACCCGCAACAAACCCGTGCTGGCTATCCCTTAAGATGTTGGCGTTGGCCAGTCCATTAAGGATGGCCTCTTTGATAAACTTTTCTAAGATCTTCCCCGGGATAGAAGTCAGGCTAATGGGCCTATAGTTAGCCAGATCCACTTTCCTCCCTTTCTTGAAGATAGGCACCACATTGGCCTTCTTCCAGTCTTCGGGCACTACACCAGAGCGCCAAGAGTTTTCAAAGATCTGCGCTAGAGGCTGAGCTATGATGCTTGCCAGCTCCTTAAGTACCCTGGGGTGAAGATTGTCAGGGCTGGCTGACTTGAAGGTATCCAGCTTCTCAAGATGTTCCTTCACAAAGTCAGCATCAATGGAGGGCAGGGGATCACCCTCATCCAGACTTCCCTGTCCCATAGCGGACATGGGCATCCCATGGGACTGATGAAAGACTGACGCAAAGTACCTATTTAATAGGTTGGCTTTTTCCTGGGCATCTGTTGTCAGTTGCCCCATCTGGTTCAGCAGGGGTCCAACGTTGCCCCTGCTTTTCCTCCGGCTCCCCACATATCTGAAAAAGGACTTTTTATTGTCCTTGATGCTCAAAGCTAGCTGGAGTTCAGTTGCAGCCTTGGCTTTCCTGGTCTGCTCCCTACAGGACCGGACCAGTGCAGAATAATCCTCCTTGGAGGAGACTCCCATCCTCCATCCTTTGTAGGCCTTTCTTTTTAGCCTCAGGAGGTCTGCTAGGTCCCTGGAGAGCCGGGGGACTGCTGTGCCCTCTTGCTGCCTTTCCTCCGAGATGGAATAGACTTAGTTAGTGCATTGAGGATCGCTCCCTTGAGGAGCAACCACTCTTCTTGAACTCCCCTCTCCCCGTGGTCATGGTCCCTTAGGGCCTCACTAACAAGCCTCCTGAGCTTGTCAAAGTCGGCTTTCCTGAAGTCAAGGACTTGCATGTTGCTGACTGCCTTGCCAGCTTTTCGGCAGATGGTGAAGGTGATCAGCTCGTGGTCGCTGTCACCCAGCTTCCCATCAATCACTAGGTCGCTGACTAGGTCATCCCCAGTAGCCAGCACCAGGTCGAGCAGCGCTTTGCCTCTCGTTGGTCCATAGACTTCTTGAGTCAGGTAGAGGTCATCCACGCACGAGAGGAAGCTTTGCGACTGCTCAGATTTTGCTGAGCGATCCTCCCATGAGATGTCCGGGTAATTGAAGTCACCCATGACAACCATGGTCCTGGAGCAAGCGGCCTCAGCCAGTTCCCGGGCAAACTCCTGGTCAAGCTCAGGACTTTGGGTGGGAGGCCTGTAGTAGACTCCCACCATTGTGTCCCCTGTGCCGTGTTCCCCACGGATTTTAACCCAGAGGGTCTCCAGCCGTCCACCGTGGTCACCAATATCGGCTTGCAAGGACGTGTAGCTTTCCTAAACATAGAGAGCTACACCCCCGCCCCTTTTCTCTACATGATCCCTCCTGTACAGGGTATAGCCATCTATCCCCGTGGTCCAGTCATGGGTGGAGTCCCACCAGGTGTCCGCTATCCCTATGACATCATAATTATTTGCATTGAGCAGGAGGGATGTGTTCCTTCTGCTTATTCCCCAAGCTCCTGGCATTTGTGTACAGGCAAGCAAAGTGCCCCCTGGGGGGCTCCTTCCTTGCCCACAGATTGTACCAGGGCTGGGGCAGGGGTGGGCTCCCTTAAGTGCCTTGACCTGCTGGCTTTGCAAGGATTGCTCAGCGGGCCAGCAGTGGCAGTAGTGCCCCCGTCCCCCAGTGGGCTTAGTTTAAAGCCCGGTGGAGCAGGTCAGCCAGTCTGGCTGAGAAGAGCCTCCTCCCTAGGGGAGAGAGGTGGAGGCCATCTCTTCCCAGCAGCTCGCTGCCTCTCTCGCCAAAGAGCGGGCTGTGGTCTTGAAAGCCAAAGCCTTCCTGACGACACCAGTGCCACAGTCTTTGGTTGACCACGTGGATCCTCCTCTCCCTCCTTGGCCCATAGCCTGAGACTGGGAGGATCAACGAGAACACCACCTGTGCCCCCAGGCCCTTTAGCCCCACTCCCAAATCCCTGTAGTGCCTCATGACCTGGCTGGGAGCACTCTGAGCCATGTCATTGGTGCCCACATGAATTAGGAGCATGGGATAGTGGTCTGTGGGTTTGAGGAGCTCTGGGATCCTCTCCGCAATGTCCCGGATGCGGGCCCCTGGGAAGCAGCAGACTTCCCGGGCTAAGGGGTCGGAGTGGCAGATTGCCCCCTCAGGAGAGAGTCTCCCACAACAAACACCCTACGTTTTGTCTTGGGGAGAGCAGGGGTGGGAGCTGCAGTTGGGTCCATGTTGCCTGTGGGAGCCGGCAACTCAGCAGGCTCTGCTGGAGCGGCAAGAGGTGCGTACCTGTTGCTCAGCTCCGGCGGGGCAGGGGCCTTGGTGCAGCGGGCCTTAGTGCCCTTGACCACCGTGGTCCATGCCCCTGCCTGGACAGAGCGGGAGGTCCCGGAGTCCTCCTTTGGCCTGGAGGAAGACTGTAGTCTACCCTCCGCCTCCCGGGGGAGAAGGGCCTGGCAGTAGGAGTCTATCTCCTGCTCGCAGTCCCTGATGGCACACAGTCCCTGGACTGTGGCCTGGAGCTCCTCCAGCTGGCGCGCCAGAGACCCCAAAAGGGAGCAGACCCCACAAGGGGAGGTCGCCATGCTCCCAGGCCCCAGAGCCTGAAAAAGGGACAGGCAGCCCCCGCAGCCGAGAGCCAGGGGCTCCATCTGCGTGGAGCCCGGAACCAGGGGCTCCGTCTGGGTGGCTGTCTCTGAAGTGCCGGGGGGGGCCGCGGAGCCCGAGGGGACCCTTGGGGTGCAGCGCGTGCCCATCCGTGTCATGCCTCTGGAGGCTGGCTACGGCTGGGACTGTCTACCCTGGGGGGCACGCTGGCAGGGTCCTGGGCCCTCCCGTGTGAACTCCGCGCTAACTCACGCGCCGGCAGAGAAGCGCACCTGTTTGCGCAGCCTGTTCGCGTGGCTCCCTGGGGGGCTGAGCGAAGTAGGGGCCTGGGCGGGGCTTGACCCGGCCCTGCCCCACTCAGCCGCCGCCTCCCACACACACACTAAGGGGTTAGCCCCCTCTCTCCACGGGCCCTGCTTACCTCCGGCTGTGCTGGGGGTCAGTGGGGGGCTCCGTGGCTGCTGGAGGGTCTCTGGGGGGCTTCGGGGGAGTGGGGGCGCAGCAGGCTTTCACCCGCGCGTCTCTCACTGCTCCCGCGTCTAACTGTGGCTTTTTCCCTGTCGGCGGGCCCTTTTAAACGGCACGCATGCAGTTTAAACTGATTCCATGTATCAGACCCTGGTGCTGTCCCTGGCTCATCCTGACAATCGGCTGATTGTCAACCCTGGCTCTGGGCCTTTGGACACCCAATTTTCAATTTTCCAATGCCGAGGGAGCCCAGAATTATAATCTTGGGCTCCACCTGCACTGGGAAGTTGGGTATAATTGGGAACTGATCCCCAGTCCCAGAATCTGGCCTCCTTCCATGCACGTGTGATATGGCAGGAGGTGCGATTGTTGGGATCAGATCCCATGATGCATTTAAATGAACATCTGTCAGGGGCCTCCTGGTCAATTTTCAGCTTGTAGCTGAACCAGGAAAAATGAAAATATCCAGATCCAGCACCAAGATACTTTTTTTCTTTTAGTTTACCATCACCCTTCGAACTTAGCCCAGATCATTTTTGTACTGTTCAGCTCATAACTCTTGCTATCAAATGGGGAAGCACAGAGAGGCTGAGAGCCTTAAATCTAGCTGCAAGAGTATGAAATTACAGTTTCACTCCTTGGAAGGGCAGCACTGCTTTACAATACAGGGTGTTTGTTTTGTGAATTTGTACTGGAAAGTGACATTTCATTTAGCTCATGCCATTTCTGAAATAGCCATAAAAGATGGGAAACTTTTTTTTTCTAGCAGCTCCAGAGGATGTTACTGTACAGGGCAAACAGTTCGCTCTGTTGTTCATTTGCTAGTGGAGAGATGGTCTGTTGAGCAAGATCCAGAATCAGCAGAAGTAGAGGGAGTAATCATTAAACAAACAAATCCAGCAGCATAATCAGAAAAACTTCCTCTCTCCAAAAGCATGATGAAGAGAGGATATTTTCCAATCTGTGAGGTGTGCTGTACAAAACAGACAGCTAACCATATGTGGGTTTCTAGAACTCAAGCTGGGGCTCCAGTTTTACTAATCTAATAAGTCTATAAACTATAGCTGTACATGTTACCTAACTTGCATAAGGGTTGTGGAGTCTAACCCAGTGTAAAGATAAATATTTTTTTTCATGTGGATTAGTGACGAATGCTGTTGTATTGTTTTTAGGTTAATATGTTTGTGGAAGGATTCCATGATGCCATTCTTCTCTATGCTCTGGCATTACGCGAAGTCCTAAGGTATGGCTATAGTAAGAAGGATGGAGCAAAAATTATTCAGCAGACACGGAACAGGACATATGAAGGTAGGAATCAATCTAGTATTCCAGATGTCAGTGTCATTACAGTTCAGACTGTGACTTAGTGTACAGCTAGGGCATATATAGGTAAAAAGGTTGGAATATTTGCTTCTTATTAAAACATACACATTTTTAAGATAGCTCAAATAGCTCAGCATTTTCAACGTTTTTTCATAACATCCCTACAGGTATTACTTGCTCAGAGGAGCTCTTTATAAGTTAATGACCCATACTAGGCTTGTAAAGAAATGCCAATAATGTTCCCAGACTCCTTCTTTGTTTTTGAAATGATTACAGCAGCCAGCCTTGCTTCATGTGCATCTATTAGCTCTTGAGATTGCTTCATCTTTTCCATTTAGGTTTTTTATCTTAAAACAATGGGTTTGATAAAAGCATATGGGTGCCACTTTTTCCTTGCTGTTCTGAGTCTTGGAGGGCTCCCTGTTTATAAGAGTTTTGTTTATTATCTCATTTGCAGCCAGCAAATAGGATTGTGGCTTTCTGTCCTTTGTATTTAGGGTCCTGGTTCTATAGCACCTTAAGCAGCTGCATAATTATACACACATGCACGACCCTGGTGATGTCAAGTCACATGTGCTGAATTTCTTGCACAGTAAAGGCCTTAATAAGGAAATTGAGTGCATCACCAGATCCATCCATCATTTCTTACAATACATTACTCTTTTAGTGTAACATTAATAAGGTTTTCAGGGGAAGTACTTAAGAGAGAGAAAATATTTGCTTTAGATAAGAAATCAACAATTGACTCAAAAATGTAGCAGCAAAAACATACTGACCAGATTCCCAGCTGAGATGATTATGTACTCTGGGCACAGCTGTGGAGAGTGGAAGATGATGACTCCAAGTCACCTTTCTGTTCCCCTGACATGGTGCAGAACAGATGTCAAAATGATCCCCAGTGTGACTTTAAAGGACCCTGAGGACTGCTCTAAATTATGCTGGCTGCAGGAGTCCTGCAGGAACCCCTGAATTAGCTGAAAATCAGGTAAAGTACGGTATGCACCACTCCATCCCCTCCCATCCCTGGGACCCCATAGCACACTCCCTGAGAATTCCCTTCTGCTAATGGAACTGTTGGCTGCACCTTTACAGCAGCCGCTATGAACTGATATTCAGGCACAAAACATCTATCTTATTTTCCCTGATTTTCTGCTGTAGTCCTCCAAGAACATGCCAAATATATGCTCCTTCAAGTTTCTTATAAAGACACATGCTCCAAATAGTGCGACTAAAGGGATGCGCTATGGTGTCTCAGAACTACGTTACTCATAAAAACAGCCAAGAGAAAAGAATGTTCCTTTTCCTTGCTGGTGAAATCCAGGTCCTTGTTGCTGAATAACCTCTCTTCCATCACAGCCATTTTGAAAATTCAGAAATGTTGAGCTGCCTGGGCACAGCATGGAAAGTCAAAAAGGACACATATGTCCCCCTTCACCTCCTCATCCCAGTGTGGTACAAATATTTGTAATTATGGGTCTTATACTGAAAAGGGCCTTCAACTTAACCTCTTGGTACCTTGGACTCTAGTACTGAAACCAGTGGGACTCCATACTGGAGCCAGGTGTTCCTCCATGCAGAGTTTACTGAAGGAATAGGGCTTCCTTCAGCGCCTGAAATGTTGCAGGCAAAGGTAATTGGAAACTTAAGTGCTACCATTTAGATTTCTAACCGCATGGACACCTTCCCTTGGCATGCGTCCATGGCTCCTCACCCTGTAGGAGATCCATCAGAAATCCAACTGGACATGAATGCCATTTAAAGAAAGTGTTCTCTAGTTCCCTCTCCCTCTCCCCTGCACAGTTTGGGGAATACCTGTGCCTCAGAAAAGCAGTTATGACTAGAACTGATCAAAACCATTCTGTTTGCCCGGTTTTCCATATGAAAATGCTGATTTGACTAAACCAAAACATGTTGAAATGTTTCAGTTTTACAGACATTTTCTCTGAAAAATTATTAAACCAATTCAAAGTATAAATATATAAATAAAGTAGTCAATATGAAGTGTTTCACCCTAACAAAAATAGAACAAAACAAGATTGTTTCATTAAATCAGAAGTGTTGTTGTTTTTTTAAACGATGACTTAACATTTTAATTTCCCTTTGGGTCTATAGAAAACATTTTAATGTCAAAATAGCCCAGAAAGTTTTGACCACCTCGGGTGCTGACTTCAGACAATATGGTTTTTGGTGGCCTATGCCAGCAGGTTGTGTGTTTTAGTATTTGCCCCCTGTGTTGGTTTAGGGCCCATCAGTCAGATGTGGTATAACAATTCCCTAATTTCACAGCCTCGCAAACCTAGGCAAGGAAGCTCTGTCTCTCTGTAGGGGGCTTCACCTTTAGTAATGCTTACTCTGTAATCCTGCCTTCCATTACAGTAACATGAATCAGATTTGTGTTTGCCTACTGTAGATCTACACCTAAAATTAGGATGGTAAACCTTTGGTTAATAGTCTGTGTGTCTACAGTTATAGTGGGATTAACCTTTTGAAGTTCATATGTATTAGTAAACACAAAGCGAAGATAACGAGAGGCATATTAGTCTACAGAGCATTTAGGATATATGGCTTGGATTCAGTTAAGGGCTTACAATTACAGGTAAGCCTATGGGATTTAAGGAATATATTTAAGTGGTTTACTGAATTGGGGCCTTTAAGATAAAAGCCACAGGGACAAATTCTGCAATTGCAATGAAGAAGATGAGGTCTAAGTAGGGGTAGGATTTAGTCCAAAATAGATAGGACCAGCAAACTGCATCAATATAAGCCCATATATCAGTCAAGTAAAGACTGTAGTGAGCCAGATATACTGGCACTCTGGGTTTACCACCACATGGGGCTACAGACTCTCTCCTTGAGCTCTGCTCCAGTAGCTCAGCTTCACTTGAGCACTTCACTCTCTCTATCCCTTGCTCGCTGACTCAGGACTCATCCCTATGTAAATTAATTTGCATGAAATGCATTTTTATTTTTATTTCAGCACTCCCGGTTTCTGGATTCGATTTTTTTCACATATTCCCCAAACAGCCTCACTTTTTCTTTCTTTTTTTTTTTTTTAAGGAGAAATGTTAAGAATTTAGGAATGCAGACACTGAGATGAAATTACAATTTCTTTTGGAATGCCAACAAAAATGCCGGGAGACTGATGAGATTTCCTGTCATATCGGTCTGTGAAAATCTGTCCGCTCATTTTCTTGTTTTCCTTGGAAAGGTCCAGTATTTTAACTAGTTAATTTTCTAATTCCTCACATGCCATTCCCTAGGCATTGCAGGGCAGGTGTCCATTGATGCCAACGGGGACCGATATGGGGATTTCTCAGTAATTGCAATGACCGACCCAGAAACAGGCACACAGGAGGTAAGGAAATAAATGTACTCTCACATGTCTGGTGCTGAGATGCCCTAGAACAGTGCCAGTTTAGAGTATCACCATGTCACCTGTTTACTCAATTCCTTGCACTAATGGTACAAAACATTGGATCCTAATTTGGTGTGGATTTCACCCCTGGGTTTACAGTCACTAGAAGCACTATGTATCATTTCAGTCTTAAGTCCTCAGTACAGGGTTCATAGATTCACAGAAGTTTAGGGCTGGAAGGGACCTTGGGAGCTCATCAGGTCTAGCACCCAAGCTCTGGGCAGGAAAGACTGCAGGGGTCAAATCACTTAGGTACAAGTAGGACCTAAGTGACCTTTGGCATCTGGAATGAATTTCACTCTGAATTAATATGTATGAGCTACTTGAATAGGGAAAGAAATGATCTGTAATTGAAACCCAACAGAGTTGATAATAATTCTTCCCATTAAGATAAGCTTCTTGGCAGTTGTGCATGGTGCACGAGGGCAGAATCTGGCCCTTTATCTTCATTTTGTTTTCTGCATGAAGTGTGTGACTGGGCACTTTTAAAGCACTGCACAGCCATGCTCTTCTGTCAGGGCATGGCTGTAGAGCACTTTCAAAGGGCTGATTGCATGACAAATGTAACTTCTCTCTGTGCCCAGAATGAAGTGCCTGTCCCTCCAACTGCTGTTCCTGAGTACTGGTACAGATCTGGGATAGAGAGACCCCGAGTTATGCTCACAGTTTATTTTGTGGATGCATATTGCATAAATGGGGGGCAAAAAAGATGTATGTGTGCATTTTATTAAGGAGAGAGAAGCAGCCCTTTGTGCTATCTTAAGTAAATAGACAAGTCGGGCCTGGTTCACCATGGAGTCACACCCTCTGTTGTGCTGGTGAAATAAACAGGAGTGATGCAGGCCCAACCATGGTTTATTTGAACATGCCATATATATTTCTCCAGTGCATCCAATAAAAGGCTAGAACTAACCCTGGCTACAGTTTTAAGGGCATTCAGAACCCTATTCTGGATGTTGTAATTCTAGCAACTCAATTTAAAATTCTGCATATTAAGTATGCATGCCTGTAGACCTCTCTGAATCTTACAAAAGGAAATGAACAATCAGGTACTCTAAACATCACTTTAAAACTAGGCAAAATGTAGTGGGCTTGGCTTCATTTCCTTTTGAATTTTAGGTTAATTTAGCTCTAAAGAGGGGGACTAGCTCATGTGAGCCAAAACCATCAAAAGGTTTGCACAGACAGCAGCAAAGCAAAATAGCCTCATTACAGGCAGGTCTGATTGCCTCTTTATAGTCAAATACAGTAAGGGTATAAAGTAATGTAACAATTGTATTGATATCAAAGAATACTGATACAACTTGCAATGCAACAGAACAGCTGGAACTTTAATGCTGCTTCATTCAGAGTCAAAGTTAGGACATCTCAGCTCACTTCTTTGGCTAGCCTAACAGTTAGACTGTAGTAGGCTGCTGGACAGTCCAAACATCAATTCCCCCTCCCCTTTTAAAGCAGCTAAAAATGTATGTGTATCCATGCCCTAATGAATGCAAATAGAAG
This sequence comes from Alligator mississippiensis, assembly GCF_030867095.1. Taxonomy (NCBI): domain Eukaryota; kingdom Metazoa; phylum Chordata; order Crocodylia; family Alligatoridae; genus Alligator; species Alligator mississippiensis. Next base: position 280,883,215 of record NC_081826.1, read on the forward strand.
CATCCAGCTGTATGCAGAGACATGTACAGGGTTGGATAGCAATGGAGGAGGGTGTAGAAAGTGACATGTCCAACATTTATCATTTAGCATTCTGTCCTTGCCAATAAAGTGCTATTAATTGATGACCTGGTCAGTGGAACTGTGAATTCTGTTCTGTAAATAATCAGGACATACTGGAGAGGATCTAAGCATATGGATCTTTCAGCTTATCTAATTTCTCTGGGAACGAATCATTAGAAAAGTGGCATCTTTTCTGGGTTTTGCACAGGTGATTGGTGACTACTATGGAAAGCAGGGGCGCTTTGAATTTCGATCAAACATGAAGTATCCTTGGAATCATGGCAAGCTGAGAGTAGATGAGAGCCGCATCGCAGAGCACACAAACACCACACCTTGTAAATCATGTAAGTTTACTGACCGTCTCTGGAAAAAGGAAATATTTCAGCTTGAGGATATCCTTAATTTTCATTAATATCGAAAACACTAGCTGCACTCTCTTTATAATTTTATGTACATGTTCATTCTGGGCCAGATTGTCCTTAACCAGCTGACATGGGGATGGTTCCTTCGTTCATCTTCGGGTTAGGGGCATTTCTGGGCTCAGTGAAACAGACAGCTCCATGCTTCCCCACCCCTCCATGCCGGGTGAGGCCCCATTGTGGAGAGAGCAGGCTTTAAAAATGGTGCAGCAGCTTGCCTAATCCCCGTGTGCTTCGTCAAGAGAGAGCCATCCCCAAGCTTCCTCTGAGCCTATGCATCTCTGCTCTGCACCTTACCAGGCCTATGTCTCAATGCTAAATTCCACCCTGCCATTTGGCTATTAATTTATGCAATTATGCTTACATGGTCATTTGTTTGCTGTAACCTTCACAGACACAGCCTTTAATTTGTAACTCAGACCAGGTTCATTTACAGGTTTGCTGAGGTCTGCAAAGCCATTGAGTGATGATAAGTACACCTGGACTGATTTATGGATTTGATGCTAAACAAGGAGAAACATGATTGCTCCTGTAATAACAGCTGCCCATGTCTGTAGCCAGTTTTGCTACAACAGTGACCTACTATAATCCTAGACCAAGTCATGACTGAGCTGAGCATACAGACCAGTCTCTTATCAGCATTCCTGTGTACTACACATTTCCATTACAATTGTGACAGAGTGTTATTTTGATTGTGAGGGTGTGTTTGACCCCCTAAACTCTTTGTAAAACAGGGAGGAAAATAAATTGATGTGAGATCAACCCAAATGAAGAATTCCCAGAAAGCCCTGTGTAATTCTGAATGACTTCGGATAGTATCTGATGCTGGTAATTTATTGAACAAATCTGCATTTCCCAAGCAGGTCTCACTGTGAACTCTGATCATTTCTTTTTCTTTTCTCAAGCAGGTGGCCTAGGAGAGTCAGCAGTCACAGGAATCGTAGTGGGTGCCTTGCTTGGGGCAGGATTGCTAATGGCTTTTTACTTTTTCAGGTTAGTCCAAGTTACTAAACGATTCTAAGACCATCTGCCTCCCAGGGGTGCCCAAATTTCTCTACTCCTTTCAAGAATTTCACTCATGTTAGGAAATAGGGCCCAAAAAAACCATGTCTTTTGTGGCAAAATCCCACAGAAGACAACTCACTTTTACTGTTTTGTACTCCTAACTCTTTCACTGTGTTAGGGCCTGATCTAGCAAAGCTTTTGGCTTGTGAGTTACTTTGCTTATAGGAACAGTTGCAATGAGTTCATGCCCCTTTGTTTCTGCCTTGTTAAATCACATAAGGTGCTGAGGTTGAGGTGGGCGGAGGGGGGAGGGGGGGCATAGTGTCTCATATATCATCGACCCTGCCCTTCAAAATGACGATGGCAGCTCTTTAACTAAAGCTCATGAATTAAAGCTCATGGAAGTGCAAGGACACTGATACATGGGACCCAGAGGCTGCTGATCATGCTAATTAACATACTCCAGCAGACTCAATTAATTGAGTCTACTCTGATGCGCTGTAATTACAGCTAATTGCTTAACTGACAAGTCATTAGGCTGCCCACTGTTTTCCTCTTTAACCTCATTCACTATGAGTACTAGTCCCCAACTCGTGCCTTTCCTGCCCCTTCTTCTTGCTCCTCCCTCCCCCCTGCCTGCCCTGCTACCATCCTGTTCCTCAGGCACTGCACTGCTTCCCTTCCCTGCCAGACCGTGCCCCATGCTAAACTTAAAATGGTAGTGCATTTCTGGTATAAATATATACTTATTGTTTAAATGTTTCACCATAGGCACTGACTCCATGAGTGCTCGGGGGCTTAAGCACTCACTGAAAAGATTAGCAGGTGCTCAGAACCCATGAAGCCACTTGCAGATGTAACCCCCCCCTCCCCCGGCCCCCCAGAAAAACACTTTACCAAAAGAGGTGCTTTACTTCTACCCAGCTCTGCAGCATCTGTAAAAATTGGGTGCTTCAACAGGGCTTTCTGGCACTTTTAGCTAAAGCTGATTCAATGAGCTATTAGATGAAAGTGTTATAAAAGCCTCACTAAAGCACCCGATCTTTATAGATGCTGAAGGGCCAGGCAGAAGTAATGCACTGCTTCTTCTGGATATGCTTGGGGCTCAGCACAGGAATGTGTCGAGTTACATGTAAAGTGCCAATTTTTGGTTTCGTTTTGGTTTTTTTACTCCTGCAAGCACTCACTGGCGGAAAAAAAAAAAAGTCACCACCTATGCGTTTAAACTTTTACATCCCTAAATGCTGCTATTAAATCCCCTCTCAGTCTTCTCTTCTCCAGACTAAATAAACCCAGTTTCCTTAGCCTCTCCTCATAAGTCATGTCCCCCAGCTCCCTAACTATTGTCATTGCCATCCACTGGGCTCTCCAGTTCATCCAGATCCTTTCTGTAGCGGGTGACCCAAAACTGGACACAGTACTTCAGATGTAGCCTCACCAGTCCCAAACAGGGTGGAATAATCGCTTCCCTTGATCTGCTGGCAACGCTTCTACTAATGCAGCCCAGTATGCTATTATCCTTCTTTGCAAATAAGTAAAGAGTTGGTTTCAGTAAAGAGTTGGATACATTGTGCAGATTGTGCAGACAGTAGGCCCCATATATGGTATAAGTAACTTGGCTTTGATCATTAGAAGAGAGTGATGTGGCAGAGTTCCCATGACACTATACAAAAACTTGCCAATCACTTGTGTCACAAATTGTCAAAGAAAAGAAATGTCTCAGTGCTTTGAGAATGCCTGTTAACTTTTACGCTGCATTCTTGGGCTAGGGTAAAATGCTTCAAGGCAAACTACTTCAATCTTTGACCAGGGTTTCACGTTCTGTCACATCTCATTTCTCAACAGAATCTCAGTTGTCCCCTATAGGCATTCTTTGTAAGGAAAGTCCTGTTATCCTATGGTTGAATGAGGATTTCTTATTCTATTCCTTTTCTTTTATGCAGAAAGAAATACAGAATAACTATTGAGAGGCGAAGTCAACAGGAAGACTGTAATATGGGCAAACATCGGCAGCTACGTGAAGACTCCATTCGATCTCATTTCTCTGCCGCATAAAGAAGTGGGGTAGAAAACAAAATCCATTCTCCCTGAAGAAAACTTTAGGAAAATGAACACAACCAAAGACATCAGTGTAAAAGAAAGAGTTCTTCAAGAGCCTCTTTCTTTAAGTAGTGGAGTCATTTTGTCTTAATTTCTTTCAGAAACTCAGGAATGATTTACTAACTGCATGATGCCACATGGCCTTTCATCTCATGAAAACAAAAAAGACAGTTTTCCATTGTAGGAAGCCTGTAGTGTTCAGAGAGGGTATACCCTAAGACATTTATTGTGGGCAGCAGTTCTGTGCTTAGAGCTGGAGATGCCTCATCCAGATCCTTCTTTTTAACTTCTACTCCCTTAGTTGCATCTCCCACAAGGATATTAAATGTGGTGTTATGGACACAGCTGCTGCATCGTCATCAGAATAAAAACAACTTATTATCACTGAAATCATTGGCTATTCGCCACTCAGTGGCTGCAGGATCAGAATCATATAGTTTAATCTTGGGAGAAATTTGCCATGTAAAATGTGATTAATTTGTGTAGTGCAAAGGGTGGAAACACTCATGGAAGTCATTCTTTCTTGCTATGGATAGTATCAAAATCAAGCCTGGGCATAGGAAGACTGATTCTCCTCTCATTTACACCACTGCAAATCACTAGCAACTCCACTGAATTCAGTGGGAGTTTCCCTTGGTATAAGGCAAGGAGAATTGGTAGCTGAGAATGAATTTGCTATTCCTTTAACCTTCATATTATTTTATTGTCCTCATCTCTCTTTACCATCATCTCCTCTCTGAAAGAGTAGTATAGTACATGATCTTGCTCCCACGGAAGGCAATGACAAAAGTTCCACTGACTTTAGTGAGAGCAGGGTATAATCCAAAATGTGTAAATATTAATACTGTGCGGTGTTTGTATAGTAAAGGCAATTCAACAGATTTTCTTTGTATAAAAATGACATTCCATGCTAGCATTTTATTTTTTAGGTATTTTTTATCTTGTATTTTTCTATTAAAATGTCTATTTTTGCTCTGGTAAGATTAAAAGTCAAGGTGAGAGAAGGTTTGAAGAAATATTTTTTACAAGCTCAAATAATGTACACAGCAAATCTAATATGTAAATAAGAAAGATTTTTGGGGGTGTGAATATTAAGCAAATTTTCTTCCTCCTTCTACCCAAGGCATGTGGAGAATGCAAGTAATTAATTAGCTAAAGTAAATTCAATTCAGTAATTAATGTGATAGTTATTCAAGACGATTCACCTTTAGACCCTGATCCTGCAGGCAATTAACTTGATACCTGTGAGTAGTCCCATTTAGTGAGGCTTGCTGCTCATATTTAAGCATAAAGGTCTGTTGCACTGAGGCTTTAAGATGCTGTTTTGAGACTGATCTAAATCTTACTGCCATTGATATGTCTGGTAACTTTGACATTAACTTCAGTGGGAGCAGGCTTGGATCGAAGAGGTATGAATGACTGAAAGTAGGGGGTTTTTTATACCGAATACAAAAAAATCTCTTAAAACATTCTAGTCAGGAAATGCAAATGTATAGTAGATATTACAAATAGTGCCTGATTTGGAAAGTGACAGCTGTAAAATGCTGCCTGAGGAATAGAGGAAAAAAATGCTGAAAGTATGATTATATTTCCTGAAATCCTTTGATTTTTTTCTGTCATGATTTCACAATATGGAAACTTTTTGTTCATGGGAGCAATAATAATATTATATTTATTATTTCTATCACAAAGTAGGAACTAAAACCCAGATACTTGGGCACCTATCTCCTTAGTGAAATCAATGGGAGTTAGGTCAAGGGCGGACCTGGGTCTACAGGACAGATTCTGCCATCGTTTAAACAAGCATAAATCCAGAGCAGCTGCTTTACAAAAGCTGAAGTAAACAATCTGGTGTGCTTTACTGGACAATTTTTACTATTTTTGAAAGAAAAAACTGCTGTATCTTGGCTTGTGCAGTGGTTGCTGCCTGTATAAATGAGCTATTATCCAATTTCCCAGGCATCCGGAGAGCAAGCCCAGTCCTCAGGGTTGCTCCGGAGAGCAGAGCATCTGGGAAGGGGGATGTGGAACCTTTGTTTTAGAAATCATTAGGTAGTAGAGAGTAAGGCTAGCAGCTCAGCTTCATCCCGTTTCCCAGCCCACATCTTCAGGGTGTTGCCACTGAAGGGATGACATGGTGAAAATACCACTATAACCCAGTGACCTTTGGTTCCTGGAATGGCCTCGGGCACAGACAGAAGTGACATTTTTTGTGCTATTTCTGGCCCCTGAAAGCTCTCTATAGCAATGACATGGCACATGCACAGCTGCAGAGTGCTTTTCAAATGGCTGATTGCATGAAAAATTAACCCTTGCCAGATCAGGTATTAGATTAAGTCACTGTTTTTTAGAGCACCTTAGGAAATTTATGTTGCCTTGAGGATTAAGTTTTCACACAGGGGCGGGGCTGTCAGCAGAGGGAAAAGGGAGCAGCAGTTGCTAAGCTACTTTGCCCAGCCTGAGTCGAAGGAGAAGGGGGATGGACCAGAGCCCCCTCACCTCGCTCCCCACAATACCCCAACTGTGGTAGCTAGGGCAGGTCCACAAGGCAAGGAGGCTTCATTCTACTCTCCGCTCCCTCCTCCAGCTTACGCCAGGCAAAGGAACCCGGCAGCTGCTGCTGCTCCCATCCCTCTCCCTCCCCACTGGCAGCCCTGGAGCTGGTGGAGGAGGGGGGCAGGACTGGGGAGAGGGTGGGTCAGCAGCCTCCTTAGAGGCTGCTGGAGCACCTTCACCTGCTGGCCAGGGCCGGTGCAGGCAGGCTCAATTCCTGTCCCCCCCCCCCCCCCCAACAGGTGAACATCTGTTGGGTCAGGGTGGGTGGGGGGGAGTTTCTAACTCATGATAGTTTATGTAAGGCACCATGAGTTACAGCGGGCCCCTGAACATCTGTAGGCACCTGTCTGAAAACTTTGATAGTTGGGAATGCCAGAGAGTAGAGTAATCATCATGTTGCTGTTGTGCCAGTCAGAAAAATAAATCACAAAAATGTTAAAAAAACCAAAAACCTCAAAAGCATTTTAGTTTCATAGTACTATTTCACATTATCAAAACCAGTGAAAAAAGTGATCAGATTTTTCGGTCTCTTCTTTTTATCCTTTTTTGTTTTACCACTGAAAATGGGAAAGGAAGAAATAGGTGGCATGGGGAGATTTGTTGTTGTTGTTGTTTTGTTAAAACCAAAAACATGCAGATGTAGAAATGGGGGGGATTTTTCACCAAACAAAAACCTGCCAGGCCTAATTTACACTTGAGGCTGAACTGGTTTCCAGCCGGCCCAGGGAGTATAAGCACCGAGGTGGTGAAAAGCTGCCTTTGCCTTCGCCGTCTGGGTCTGTGCCAAGCGCAGTTAGGTCAAAACAGACAATCTAGGTTAATTGTTAGTTGAGTTTCTGATCACATGATTGTGTTTCAACTGAATGGAAACTTACAAAAAAGTAAAAACAAAAAAGTAAGGGGTCACTTGACAGGTTTAAAAAACAAAAAAGAAAACACTCAGCCCCTGATTATATGCAGGCTTTTTAATCATAACCCCAGCAAGCATTACCAGGAAGCCTTTGCAGGTGGGGCTCCCTTGGAAGCCTGGCTGCAACATTTAAAATGAGGTGCCAACATTGCTAACTTCCTCCCAAGGCAAAGTCCCCTTGTCACATAGCTGTCTGCATTGCTGGAGAGGTGCAGGAAGCCTGCCTTACCATTCCTTGTATTTTCTTTCCCATTTTAACACCTTTGCTTACTGAAAGTGAAGTTTTTTACAAAGTAATTTACTTTTCCCCATGAGGTAGTTTTTCTTCTGTCAGGACATAAAAAGCAAATGAGTTGGTTTTACCCACACCAGCTCAGTGCTGCCATGTGCACATTTCAAACAGCAGGAGAGAGTCAAACAGAAGACACTGATAAAGGTTTTAAGGAGTGTTTTGGATGTTATAATAACAAAAAGTTATAACAGTAAAAGAAAACAAGTATTACAAAATGTGTATTACAAGGTATATTCTGTTTAAAGAGGCATAAAAGCCTCTTGAAACAGAATGTGCCTTGGTAGCTAGAAGTAAGTTTGCATTTGTACACACAGATCCATCTAACAACAATAAATGGTCAACACAGATGGCCCCAATCCAGCTCAGCTCATTCTTAAATCCTTTCTTAATTGGGTCCAAAGGATCTGATCATGGTCCCAATGAAGTCAAAGGGAGTTTTGCCATTTGCTTACATGGGAGCAGGATTTACCCAAAGGGTCATAGTTCCATCGGTTACTACATCTATGACATGGTAGCTCTTTTTTCCCTTTTCTTTCAATAGGATAGAGAAAATAAAATAGAGACATTCTACTAATTTTTCTCTAAGAAACTTAATACATAAATAGGGGAAAAAATCATTCTAGGGGTTTTGTACACCAGTTACTTGAGCTCAGTTCTCATCCCAGAACCTCACCCCTGAAAAATTTGAAACTTTCACTGGAACTTTGGCTACTTCAGAATATCTTCTATCAGAGCTTCATGCCCAGAACCATAGGCAACTTTGATGATAGAATAACTTTGTAGATCTGGACCATAGACACGTCAGAAAAGTGTTACCTTTGGACAATTTGTTCAGAATCTTCTGTTATCACCAGCCCCTATTAATGGCATCTGGATGTTAGATTCCCTTCTCCATATGGTTAACAGATGATGTAACCCAGCAAGGTTCTGAGAGCATCCAACCCCAAATGAAGTGTATGGAGGACGTACTCTGCCCCTTGCCAGAGTGTGGCATCCATATGTAGCATCCATTTTTAAAGCATTGCTTTCATTTAGTTTGGTGAATAAATGAAACATTAATGAGCTGTTTTAAAGCAATTTTTAAGAAAAGTTTTACTGTTTTTTGTGTAAAGCATTTTGCTATTTTAATTTTGTTAATTGAAGGAGTTATTAAAATGTTACAAACTCTTTCAGGGTACAGGAATGTCTGAAAGATGTACAAGGCAAAGGCCTGTCCCTTTGCTGTTTTACTGTGGAATTGACTTCTATAATGGCACAATCTGACTTCTAGTTTAGGGTCCAATCCTTCCTGACTGAGTCAGTAGTAAATTCCCATTGACTCAATAGGAACAAGGAAAGGCCCTCAATGAAGTGTTTTAAAGTTTGAAATGCAGCATCTTGCAATTAACAGAGACTTTCCAAGCTTGGAATATGACCTTTAGCTGCATCAACCTCAGATGACCTCCACTCCTTGTGAATGCCATAATGTTATTGAAAATGTCAAGAATAGACATCAAAGACAGAAAGTTAAAAGTCCTGTCCATAAATCTATTTGGCAAGTCAGCCCACCTATTCTATAGCTCCAAACACAACTCCACATCCTCTACTACACTCCTTTACACTTCAGAGTAGCCATGTAGCTGTTGTTATTTTTTTTTCTTATAAATCAAGCAGAAGTGTTTATTTTTCATTTTCTCCTAGGTAAAAAGATTCACTGCTGAATTCCTCATTGCCTCAGCATCTCACACTTTTCTCTGCAACTGATTAGTGTTCAGTTATGGACTCTTAGGTAATACTTTCTGCCCCCTCTTTTATTCACTTCCTTTATTCACTGAAAAGTGGAATTAGAGTTTTGTTTGATTTTCATCCTTTACTCATTAACACTGGGCTAGGGGACTGAAGTAACTGCAAATATAGACACGCCTCAAACCTGTCCACTGCAAAACTAGGACAGCTGAGATCTGGTAAATGAACCCTATATTCATAATGGTCCAAGGCAAGAGTTACATTGGCTCAAAACTTTGGCACTTGAGTTGAATTTTGTAGTGTGGGTCTTTCTGTAGTTTCAGGAATACTATTAAGATGATAATCCCACAACCCAGATACATGACTAGTTCCCATTAAAGTCAGAGGGAAAATTTGGTGAGTATGGTTGATAGGGCCAGGCTCACAGAGAACACATTAGTCAGGAAACAAGTTATACTATGTTAAGACCAAGCATCTCCTGTGTATGTATACATATAGGAAGGTTGCCATCTCTTTTTTTAAATTTTACTTAAAAACTAGCTATTGATGCTTCCTAATGCTGCCACATGTAGTAAACTCCATAAAGGATATCAGCAATATGGGGAGGCGGGTGGTTCATGGTGCAAGTTAATGGTACATTGCCTGTATTTCTCAGGAACATGGTAAGCTGATAACTTGACTCAAATTAACAAACAAAAAGGCAACCTATCAATAAGCAACATTCTGGCATTGCACGTGTTTCTTAGCAAGCAGTTTTAGCAATATATGACCATTTTTTTTAACAAGGTGATAAACATTGAATTTTTTTTGGTAGCTGTTAAAAAATGTTGGGAAAACTTTATCTTCAGGTATGTGCCTAACTTCCCATGCATAACTGGGTAGCTGAAGCACAAGACCTTTTCCTTGTGAAACCTTTCACATGGGAAAAATAGAAACATCGACACTGGGCACATCTCTGTTTATAGAAAAAGATTTACTTTAAATGGTGTGTAGCTTTTCTTTTTCTCTTTGCCAGGGAATAAGGTGGAATTGTATCTCTGAGTCTGCACCTGCCGAGTTTATGCAGGTAAAATGTCTCTTGAAATCAATAGAAAAAATTGCTGAAGAAAGATTTCAGGATTGGGCTGCCTGGGAGGGATAGTGAGCAGTGTCACTTCTCTAGTAAGACTGACAGAAGTGTTCTTTCCTTTCTGAAGGGAAACCTACAAAGTTCATTTTGCCCTTTATAAAGTCTTCAATCTGGCATAGATGTGAAAAGGAGAATATCTCTTTGTATCATACCCATGTAGGGGGGGAAAGGCTTAAAGAGTTAGGTTTGGTGTTTACTGGAATATTGCTGGTTTTGGCCAGGAAAAATGGTCCTGTGACATGGGGACTTTCCTGGATTAGTATTTAATTATGACCAATATATTACTTTATAGACTTTTTAAATATAGAATTGCTTCTTCCAGCATGTACATTTTCAGAATGCCTCTTACTGATGTACACAGCATTTAGGTATCTAAAAATGGCTTTCAAAAGATGCTGGATTGGATTTCATTCAGATCTTCCTTTTAGCTACTAACATTAATATTCTGCATTGGAGGTAAAATAGTGCAAAAAATATTGACACTTAACTTCTGTACATTAAGCCACAATATGTCAAATACCACGTGTGAGTATCTGATATAGTGGTGAGTCTTTGAAAGATTCAAATCTAGACTCTGTGTAAGCTGTTGCTTGGTGTTTCTGTTGTGTGAATGTTCCTAGATGACACTTGAGCAAGCAAAAGAAATGTACCAAATAGGGCATTTTGAAAAGTTATATTTGTTTTCATTGTTTCTTTTTTAATCTAAGCTAGTATGTGCAAGGAATAGCAGCAAAATTCTCTCTCACCAAATTCTCTGACCAAAGGTTTTACAAACATTAGACCAGGTCCTCAGGTGGTATTAATCAGCACAGCTATGCTGATTAAGTAGGTTTGTCCTGATTTATCTCTGCTGAAACTCTAGCTCATTTCTTTGACACCTTAGCTGCCACATACAGCTATATCTCCATGTGCCATAGGAGTCGCTATTAAAAAAAATGAATGGAACAGTTATCACCTAGTGGTATATGGGATAATAAAAATGTTCCATTTGTAATACCAATCTATGGAACAATGATTGCCTAATGCTGAGTTTGGAATGGCTCCTACTGTAGGAGAGAATTCAGAGCGGGACAAGGGCTGTTGACTAGAGTGAGCATACCTCTGCATTTGCCATGGAGGAGAAGGGAAATACAAAACCTCAGGGACTGACTGTACATTCATGGGATTTGTTGGCAGGATCAAGCTCTTTCTTTCTGCACAAGCTGTTGTCTTTATTAACCTTTACCAAACGTAATAGAAAGGTGCCCAAAGCCTAGTCACCATTTAAACCTCACATAATCCCTCAAGACAGGACTTAAATGGGATTTAACTGGTGCATATGGCCTCCTCAGGGGCAAATCTGACCCACAGATCTAAGCTAGTGCTTGCCTGAAGTAGATATTTATTTTACTGAGCAAGTAAAAGTACAGGGAGTCCCAGGAGTCTCATGCCTTTGGAAAGAAAACTAAGATGAAAGTGATGGGAAAGATTTGCTTTGTTCCTAGTGCATAGTATGTAATTATCACAAAACTAAGAGGACTCAGGATAGAGACTGTGGACATTAACTGTCACCTTTTTTTTGGGTGATACTGTTCTTAATGTAATGTAGAAATACTGGACAGCCCAGAAACGTAGTATCAGTCTAGTAGAAAATGAGTGGAAAGCTGCACAGTATATTGTACTGATGTAAGTAGAACTATCTGCATATAATGTGATTTTATTTATTTTTTTGTGTAGAGGAGAATGAATATTCATGACTGTGGATATAACCTTTACTTGTGTAATGTATTTTATTTCTTTTGCCAGTTGGTCATTTAAAATATCTGCATTCATTGATGTCCTTTGACTTTTAATTGTGTGTATTTTCTTGTAAACGTTTCAAGAATTCAAGAGTTATAAAAAAATGTTCCCATTAAAGAAATAGAAATCTGATCTCATTCCTTCTGCTCTGTTCAAAACCTGTTGATTGTATCCTTGGTCACTAAAGTTTGCTTCATATGGATGCCATCATCAGATTATTATGGGTTAATAATTTTTTTCTAATTTTAAAATAACTAATAAACCCCTGATTTTAACAATGACTAGCAATGGACTAGCAGGAGCTAGTTGGGGAAGAAAGCTACTACAGCTATCTCACTGTCCCACAAGGCTTAAATAGAATACAGTTTAAATAGTTTTGGTGCAATCCCTGGGATCTCCAGTAAGATAAAGAGAAATGCAGTTATTTAAATCAGGGGGTCACCTCAATCACCCCACAAAACAGACGCAGGTCTCAGGGCTCCTCATGGGCTGGATCTGGGGGCAGCAGCAAGGTAAACAGTGGTGTCGAGATTAACAGAGCCATTGTATGCTCCCTTCCAGTAACAGGCATGCCCACAGGGCACTGCCACTGGGAACTTGATGGCAGGTCCCACCTCTGCTCACCCTGTACCCAAATCCCAGGCCCCTCTGCCAGCCTCACAGAGTATATGTAATAGCTCTGAAGGCTAGATCTTTGACACTCCTGATTTAAATACAATAAAAACATAAGGAGTTAGTACCAAGTCTAGCAATCTGTACTTAGGCAAAAATCCCTCTAAAAAATTTGTAGACTACAGGATATAAATCAATTTATAATGTTAGGCTATGTGGAGACAAAATGAGGGGCATGTGTGTATGACACTTTAAAGAGGGCTAAATGCTTTTGCACCGCTTTAATGGTGTTGGTGTTTGCACGCCTCAGCAGCGTATTGCACGTTAATTCCAGCCACTGTAGGAAATTTGGCGGTGTAATGCACCTTAAATGACTTGGGGTGCAGCAAACTAAAACTCCTCAGAGGAGTTTTACTTTGCTGCCCCTACAGCCACGGAACAAAGCACCAGGCTCTGTGCAGCTCAGGGGCTCTGCAGGAAGCCCTTGCAGGCAGCCTGGAAGCAGCCCGGGAAGGCAGACTCCACCCAAGAAAAGCGGCAAGCCCGAAACACAGTGCCTAAGTCAGCCATCTCACTTGGCCTACAACTTTCTTGTAAGCATCTATTAGTTGTATCAGTATTACCACTGAATCAAAGTTGCCACTTCTAATACCACTTCTAGCCATACAGTACTTTGATAGAATCAGACATTAGGGTTGGAAGGGACCCCAGGTGGTCATCTAGTCCAATCCCCTGCTCAAAACAGGACCACTCCCAACCAGATAATGTAAGACAATTTGGAAATGCGGGCAACTACGCTATAGCTGGTCCATGTTTGCATGAAAACCATAAGCTTTGACAATTCATTGGAGAGCAGGTACAGAAATGTGACACCCAATATAATTACTATAGACAATAAGTCTGGGGGCAAACAAAAAAAAATAACTGGAGGGCTGACAAGATCCAACAAATCAATACAGAGTTGTAATACTTGGCACTATTCGGAGTCTTTTTCTTCTATAGACTTCCAAACAGATCACAACAATTAATTATTTCAGCACTGCTGTAAAGTATAATAATATAATTTGTACAGCTGGGTAAACCCTACAACACAAAATAGGTAAGTAACTTTTCCAAGGTCACACAATATATTTCTGAATAATTTCATATTCAAATACACATCCTCAGACACACAAGATATAATTTGAATAGTCTCATTCTTTCTGTCTTTATTCCTCATTCTTTAGACTCTTGCTTTTTATCTCACTGAAGTCAGAATGTTTAGGAGCACTTGCTGGGGCTGGCTTTGCATTTTCAGGCTGTTTGTTAAGTAGAAACGTTATCGCATTAAACAAGAGAAGTGATTGCTTTATATTCTCCACTTTCCAGTGATAAATGTTATTATTGGATCTAACTGTTTTAGTATCAAATGGGTCAACTTTCTACATATCCTATTGAAAATCTGAGTATGTCTAGGCTGCTATTTTGCCATGTAATCTGCCTTCTAGCCTAAACACACCTAGGACCCCTCAGCTTGCCTGCTGGTGGCAGTCCAGCATAATCCTGCAAGGTCTGTTGAACACAGGCCTGAAGTTGAGCTTCTCCCAGTCCAGCTCTCCCTCTAGGTTCAGAATTCACCTATGCACTGTAAGCTATAGAGAAGTCAGCCACCAGCAATCCCACAACTCTCTGGATGTGATTTCTGGCCTTTGCATACTTCACTACCTGTCATTTCTCTACTTCCTGTAATTAGAGCCTGGTTCAAAAGGAGAAACAAGTACTGGACAGAATAATTCCTGGAAGAGCCCAGAGACCTTTTAGGAATCAATCTGTCCACTAACTTTTCTCATATGCTTTTGGAGTAGCACTGTAAACACATCCACTGAGTCAGAGTTTTAATTTTTAATATCTGTGTACATGGGGAGTCGCAAAATGGTGTCCCAATTCCCTACAGAGTTCTCTGGGCCAGTGGTTCTCAACATTCTTTTGGACAACAGGCTCCCTTTGTAACTTCTGGGAATTGAGTGGCACCCAATACAAAAAGCTAATTTATATATGACAGTGTTTACCTCCTTGCAAAGGGACTGAGCAGTAAGGGTGGGGGATAGTCCAGGCAGAGGCCTGAGCCTGGCTTTTCTGCTTAGCTTGTCTGCTTATGCCCTTGTACCTCATAGCACCCTTCAAGGGATCTGACACCTGCTGGTACCGTGGTTGAGAATCACTGGTCTAGGTACTACAGCACTACCATTATAATAATGAGTAAGCAAACTATGATTTGTAACACTCTGACTTCGTCTTCCTATGACCTATCATCATGAAAGAGGGTAACACAAAAGGTTTTTGAAATCCTGGCCTCAGCGGCCATGTCTACATGTGCGCTTTACTGGAGTGTAGACTAATCTGTGGTTGAGTAAAGTGTCACCATTTACATATGTGATGATATTAGACCACAGTAAACTAATTAACACTGCCGTAAGTAGTCAGGGACAGTATTACTTTACAGCAAAATAATTAACTGTGATTAAACACGCATGTAGATGCTGACTGCAGGGGTCAATTGAACCCAGTCAGTCAAGGGAGCAGGGGGCCAGACTCCTGCCTGTTGCCTAACCACACGACTCCACGCTTTCAGCACCCTCATGCCCCAGCCAGCCCCTCTGCCACCTGATGCTGCTACCCAGAGCCTGGGGCAGAGCAGGGCAGGAGTGGCCCTGGCATAAACTGCTCTAGCCCGACTCATTGCTGCTGTCCCAGGTATGCATGTAGATGCTGTGCCCAGGAGCAGTTTACCCCGGCTCAAACTGCTCCCGAGTTTATTGCTTCAAATTTGTTGCATGTGTAAATGCACCCAGTGGTGTCAATGTAAAAATTCACACAGCCTTCAGTAGGGTCAGAATTTCACTCGGTGTTGGAAATAGGGTGTTGGAAAAATGAACATTTGGAAAATTTATTTATATTCTGAATATGACCACTTAACCATATATTGACCAGCTTGCAGGCAAATATTACCCCACATTGAGAATATTTTGAACAGCATAAGCTTAAAAAGACAATGCTTGGTTTGTGAGCTATAGAAATATATGAAAATTTATGCAAATATTCATTCTTCTCTGTTAATGAGGGAGTATGGTCCTCAGATATGTTGGTTAATATGTTATACCTCTGAAGAGATGAACACTTCATTTGCTCAAACTATCCCTGGCAAATCTTGGTTGGCAGCAGTTTTAGGAGATTGTTCAAGATACCCTCTAACCTGACTGGAGACATTTTTGTGGCTGTTGTAGGAAACTATTTCTTGAGGAACATTCATCGCATTTCTGAAAAATTATGGTAGCTATTGAGCCAAAACTATGGTCTTGAACTTCAGCCAATGTTTTCTTGACTTGAAAGAGTACTGCCAATAAAAAGTAATTGTGTAGTTGACAGAACTTCTCTTGTTACCTCTTAGGAATAACCATAATTTACAGCTTGCTGTGCCAAAGGGGTCTCCCTCTGTACATACTCACTCCTGCTAATTTTCCTGAGTCATTTTAGGGCTAGTTACTTGGCCTTCCACCATCTCTCTCAGAAACAGTTTTTATTTCCTGTGCTATATAGGTAGTTAGAACTAGCTGATGTTGGCTTTTTGATCTTCCTGTACAGAGGTTCTGTTATCATTCTCCACTACTTCCTGACAGTTCCCTTATCTTTCAGGTCTCATAAAATGCTGCCCTATGCCGCATTAAACGTGCCAATGTTAGCTATCTGATGCCTATTATGATTAGTAACAATCTGACTTCAGAAAGTTATGGAAGAGTACATCCACTGAGGACAGGTCCACCTAAATCTGAAATTTAGATCCTCAAAAATCTTCTAGTTCAGCTTACACCTAATGCAGGAGGTTATGAAATTCCATAGGCACCTAAGATTGCCATGAACAAATTTATCTAGCCTTTTGTTTCTGCCCCTTGACCTGTGCATAGCTATCAAAGTCCCGGGGGCTTAGAAGTCCAAGATACAGTAGGATTCATAACTACATGTTTCTTCTTCCATCTCAAATGTGTGGCCCAATTCAGATGGCATACTGACAACATACCTCACACCCTGCACAAGGCATCCTAGGGGCAGGGGCTGCCCCACTCCTTAACCCAAAGACCAGTAATTAGACTACGCACCTGACATTTGGGGAGACCCGGGTTCAAATTACTCCCCTGCCCAATTTGGAGCAGTGATTTAATCCCAATCTATCCCAGGAGAGGACCTTAAACACATGGCTGCAGGGTATTCTGAGATGGTTTCTCTGGGTGAAGCTATTCCACTTTGTTTAAATACTATATTTTCTTGTCTCTAATATGCCCCAGAAAAAAATATATGTACCTTATTTTTAGGAAGGGAGAATGGAAAAAAAAAGATTTTTCTCGAGTTACAGCTGCATAGAGCAGGGACAGAGCTAAAGTGTCTGCAAGGCTATGAAATAGGAGAAAAGAGACCAGTTGACTTCAGAAGGGCCAACTTCAATGAGCTTAGGAGACTTGTGGGGGAGGCACTGAGGGCCCAGAAGGTAGAGGAGATGGGAATCCACAAGGGATGGTCGTACCTTAAGGGGACGATCCTCCAGGCCCGAAGAATAACAGTCTCTGAGAGAAGCAAGAGGGGTAAGAGTGCTCAGAAATCCCCTTGGCTCAGCGAGGGCATTCAGCAATGCCTGAGAACTAAAAGTGGGGGCGTACAACCAGTGCAAGGGAGGAGCTATCACCAAGGAGGAATACTTCTCCTCGGCCCGGGAGCATAAGAGGTCTATTAGGAAGGCCAAGGCAGAGATGGAACTCAGGCTAGCGTCCAGGATTAAGGACAACAAAAAGTCCTTTTTCAAGTACATTGGGAGCAAGAAGGCACCAGGCAGGGTAGGGCCCCTGCAAGATGCTACGCCAGACAAGAAAGCTGATATTTTTAACAGTTTCTTTGCCTCTGTTTTCTTGAACAGGGACCAGGACATCCCACCTACCAGAGGTAGGGACAATCTCAGGGATAGCTCTGTCAGGTCTTCAGTCTGTGCAGATGTAGTTAGGGATCTTCTGGAAGGGCTAGACATTTTTAAATCTGCAAGTCCAGATGCCCTCCACCCAAGGGTGTTGAGGGAGCTGGCAGGGGTCATCACAGAGCCCTTGGCTCAGCTGTATGAGCATTCGTGGTCATCTGGCTAAGTGCCGGGGATTAGAAACTGGGTAATGTGGTCCCAATTTTCAATAAAGGAAGTAAGGAGGACCCAAGTAACTATAGGCCTGTAAGCCTCACCTCGGTGCTCAGGAAGATCTTGGAGAGAATCATCAAAGAGCGCATCTGTGGAGGGCCTGCAGGGGAGATCATGCTCAGGGGCAACCAGCATGGGTTCATCAAAGGCAGGTCCTGCCTGACCAACCTGATTGCCTTTTATGACCAAGTAACTAAATCCTTGGATGATGGTGTCGCTGTGGACGTAGTCTTTCCAGACTTTAAGAAGGCATTTGACACTGTCTCTCACCCCAAACTCATCAATAAATTAAGTGACTGCGGCATTGATGCCTCCACAGTTGGGTGGGTAAAAAACTGGCTGATGGGGCACACCCAGAGAGTAGTGGTGGACAGGGTGTACTCAAACTGGTGAGATGTGAGCAGTGGGGTACCCCAGGGCTCGGTCCTCGGGCCCGCACTGTTTAACATCTTCATCAGCAACTTGGACGAGGGGGTGGAAAGCACGCTGTCCAAATTTGCTGATGACACTAAGATGTGGGGCGAGGTGGACACACTTGAAGGGAGAGAGAGACTGCAACTAGATTTAGACAGACTACAAAGTGGGCAGACGAGAATAGGATGGGGTTCAACCTAGATAAATGCAGGGTGCTGCACCTCGGGAGTAGGAATCCACAGCATACATACAGGCTGGGGAGTTCCCCTCTTGAAAGCACAGAGGCAGAATGGGATCTTGGAGTCATCATTGACTCCAAGATGAACATGAGCTGCCAATGCCAGACCGCAACCAGCAAGGCCTTGTCATGCATCCAAAGGTGCATCTCAAGCTGGTCCAGAGAAGTGATACTCCCCCTCTATGCGACTTTGGTCAGGCCACAGTTGGAGTACTGCGTCCAGTACTGGGCGCCGCACTTCAAAAGGGATGTGGCCAGCCTGGAGAGGGTTCAGAGGAGGGCCACTCGCCTGGTGGAGGGCAGCAGGACCGGCCCTACGAGGAGAGACTGAAGAACCTGAACCTGTTCAGCCTCAGCAAGAGGAGGCTGAGAGGGGACCTGGTGGCTGCCTACAAGCTCATCAGGGGAGATCAACAGCAAATAGGCAGAGCCCTTTTCTTCCCAGCACCACCTGGGGTGACAAGGAACAATGGTCATAAGCTGATGGAGAATAGGTTTAGGTTAGAGATCAGAAGGCAATATTTTACAGTTAGGGTGGCCAAAATCTGGAATCGACTTCCCAGGGAAGTGGTCCTCGCCCCTACCTTGGGCAAATTCAAGAGGAGGTTGGATGATCACCTGTCTGGGGTCTTGTGAGCCCAGCATTCATTCCTGCCTGTGGCAGGGGGTCAGGCTAGATGATCTGTTGAGGTCCCTCCTGACCCTAGCTACTATGAAACTATGAGTAACTAATAGATAGCAACATGGCCAGATGAAAAGCTAGCTTGATTAGTTGAGCCTTAAAAAGAAGAGATGATTGTTAATACCTATGGAGTGAAGAACAATGAACTATTAAGTCAGCTGAATCTCTCAGCTGTCTGAAGCTCTCTCCACTACTGCTGCTGGGCAGTTAGTTTTGGAGCAAGAATCAAAGTGGGGGACTTTCTATTCCAGGCTTCCCTACTTAAGACACACACACCCCAAATTTTTTTTTTTGGGGGGGGGTGCTGATTATTGGGGGAAAAGTAGGTGTTGTATGTCAGAAAATATGGCGATTGAACATTAATTGGAGCAGGACCTCAAACATGAGTCTCCCAGAGCCTGCACCATGTACCCTAACCACCAGACCATAGTATCTCACTCAGTCATTCTGACTCTGGCTCCTCCCTCTCTATTTACACAAAGGGAAAAAGCTTCAAGGAAATATACTGAGAAACAGTTCAGGGTATTCGATAATCCAGCACTCAGGGCACTCTCATGGGAGGTAGGATTTCAATTGAGCTTTCCAGTTTCAAACTAAGTAAAACAAGAATTTGAACACACAACACCTACATTCCCAGTAAGCGTTTTACCTACTCTTGAGGAAGCAATGGGGCAGCACCCCCAAAATTAAACACCTAACTCAAGGAGCAGGTTCATGAGTGTCAATTTTTAGTAGGGATATTGCTGGCTTTTGACACCCAATCCCTGAAAAAGGATGGGCCTAACTTTCATCCTTATCACTGATACTTCCTAGTGACTAGCAAAGGCAGCTCCACACAATAGTCTGTTGGCTTTAGGGATCCCAGTCTAAGGTACACGATTCTTCCCATGCACTGTAGAGAGACTTTAGATGCCTAACTCAAGCTATGGCTTTCACCAGGCTGTAGGGCACCCAAGAGTCATACAATGTACACCACTATACATCCCTTTGTAGATCTAGCCATCAGAGGCCAAAGCTGACACAAACTGAACTTTTGGTGAACCAATTTTTGAACTTCCGGTGAACCCCACAAATTATTTCTCAGAGAGATCCCAAGGCTGCAGCCTTCAGCTTGCCCAACTGAACTGACAGCTATAAAATGGAGAGATACATCAGGGCACTCCTCTAGCTCATCCCTCAGAGCGCAGGGCAAAGGAAGAAAAAGGAAGACTCCTCACATACGCCCTTCCTGGAAGACTAGTGTCTTCATATTGATATGAAGAATTCTTCCTACACCTGGTTTTTAAATTACCCAGGGCATTATCCAGGACATACACTGGGGGAAAGCCCTACAGCAATGGGGACCAAACTGTTTTGGCAGGTATGTCACTGATTAGTCCCATACCCTCCCCAAGTGCCATTCATCGGGCAGGCACCCTTTCCCCTGCCCAATCTGCTGCTCTGTTTTCTGCTCCCTGCCCAATTTGCTGCTTCACTTTTTGCCTCCTGCCCCATCAGCCATTGTGCTGCTTCTCCCCTCCCTGATCTGCCACATGCCACGCACACAGGCTGCCCATGCCACAGGTTGGCCACCCCTGCCTGCAGGTACCCTTAAATGTTCAAACTATCAGAACACCAGTCCCAGTAAAAGGGTATCAGTAGCCCCTGAGATCCCAGCTGGTTTGGAGAAAGTGAACTGTTTGGCAAACCTCTGAAGCTTATAGGAGACTAAATCGGGAGACTCAGGTTGGGAATAGCCTAGGAAATGGTATGTGACAGACTCTGGAGAAGGGCATTGGTCTAGGATCTCAAGAGGACGTTTACTAAGGGAGGAAAGTGCTCAATATCTAGCCAATATGTAGCTCCATGGATCCAGAAGATATGGGGAAGCAAAGAGTATTGTGGGATGAAAAATATTACAGGGAAATGAGGAAAGTAGGCCTGGCTGTGAAGTGCCCAAAGGATGTAGAGAATTTGGATAAACATTTGCTGTCTTGAATGCCAACTTGAACTAAAATAAGCCTCCAAACCTCTGAGATTCACTCAGCACCAGTTATAAGTAGGAATAATGGAATAATTGCAACAAACAAAAGGAAAATGTAGGCTGCGTATGAGGGAAATTGCACAACAGTTTAGTCATTAGACCTTGGGCTAAGCTCCTGGATGGGAGTGGGGCAAGATTTTTTGTTGCTTATGGTATTTAAAACAAAAACCGTTGAGAAGCGCATGGCAGGGAACAATCCCGCACTGGCTGAAGGGAGAGCGAGATGCTTTAATGGTGATGATTTCCATCTCTGATTCCCTGTCATTTATGTGCCAGGATACATTCA
The DNA here is from genome assembly GCF_030867095.1 of Alligator mississippiensis. NCBI lineage: Eukaryota > Metazoa > Chordata > Crocodylia > Alligatoridae > Alligator > Alligator mississippiensis. The sequence goes on from NC_081826.1 coordinate 280,904,654, forward strand.
GGGCAAACTCCTACTGAGTGCCAGAGCAGCCGGAGAGAGTGATTCAGAAGCAGCAGACTGGAAAGGAGCTATTGAACGAGACATACGGGGAGGGAGTGTTAATTTATCTGAAGTGAGACAAACTCCACACAAAAAAATTCTAGTTCAGTTTGGGAGGGGAGATGAGATGGCTCTCTGATCCCACCCCAGGAACCCATCATCCCTTAAAAATTCATAGATGCATGTCACACGGCAATAGCAAATAGAGTTACTGAGCTCTAACAGAGCTTTCTGATTCACTGCCTGACAGAATAAAGCAATGAGGAGCTACTCCACAATGCTTGGCCATATGATCCCATCACCTGGACTGTGATCAGTTAATACATTTCTGCAGCTAAACCAGAATCTCCCAGCACCTTTCCTTTCTCATATCCTTGTGACAAGGTATTTAGCAGAATTTGCAGATCCACTGGAATCTGACAGGGCTGCGCCATAAGCATTTCTTCTATGGCCTCAAAGTTGTGACCTCTGGGCTGTCAACAAGTGCACGCTGGCACTCATGCTACCTGCTCACCCCCTTCCAGCTAACACTGACCTTCCCTCTCCTTGTGGCAACTTTTTCTTCACCAAGGAAATCAAATGAAAGATATATAGCCCCAGTCATGAACATTTGCGTGCAAGCAAGAATTTGTGTTTTCTTTCACTCTCCTCTTGCACTTTCTAGCCTTCTTTAGTGTCCCATTTTGTTTCGCCACTTACTTTCACTTCCAGGTCATTTTCATTTTCTTTCTGTCTTCTCCTCCCCCATACTCTTTTCTAGACCTCCTTCTGGAAACAAAGGTACATCTGATACAGCAGGGTGAAGATGGGTGTTACCAAACCCCATATATGTCCTTGGCAACACATACAGCTGTAAACAGGCAAACAGTAAATTTTAATGGCCTGGTCTCTACAGATTCATTGGACTTCAGATTCACTAGACCTGGTTGCTGTTGACCTGCCGAGTGCATCACTTCACTTCTCTGCTTTTCTTCCCACTCTGTGCTAACAGTTTAAATGGCAAACAATTGGAGACAGAGTTGCATCATTGTTCAGTCCCTAGTATGACACAGCCCCAACTCTGTCTGGGGCATTATTGTAATGTGAACAACAACTAGAAATTGACTGCATTCCTCTTATGAAAAGGCTACTCCATTTGAGCTGCCTGCTGTTAGCATGGTGTCATGAAACGATTTTTTTTTTCACAGAAGGTAAAAATATGCCTCCTTTGGACATGTTGAACGTGTTTTTGCAGATGTAGCTGGCTTCTCTCTGAACTCTGAGAGTTGGCTCTTCCAGCCTGGAGGAATGTCTAAAATCTATGTTGCAAGATTACAACCTCCAACTATGCCCAGGCCAGGCACTGAAAACAAAGTTTATTGTCAAACAACTGTTGTCCAGAGCCTGCATCCAGCTAAAACATACTGCATCTAACTTGGCAACCTTACATTAACAATAGGACCATAATATCGCAAAGGAAGGGGGCAACAACACACCCTCTCATATTATGCAAAGCCTATGCAATTCTTATTGCTGTATGGATGTACAATATGAAATCACACTGCATATTGATTTTCTTTCATCATCCTTATAACAGCAGCTCTATGCACAAACAGCAAGGAAAAGTGCATCATCAAAATAGCTCATAAAAGGAGGATGACACCTGCCTCTTGCATGACATTCTGGAAATATAAAAGATGCTGTACAGATATTAAGAGAGCCCTGCAGCGGCAATGAATGGCACTGACTCTCCAGGGACATTCCAGCATTCTGGCTGAACTCCAGCTCAATTTTCCTTATAGAATAAGTTCCTTGATTGAAATGGCCCCTCAATAGATCAGATACTCGACAAAGTCCTTTCTTTCCCATTGTTGATTTGGCTAGATCAGGGGTGGACAATTGTTTGGGTTAGAGAGCCATTTAGAGAGTTTTTGTAAGCTGTTGTGGGCTGGGTCAGGACACCCCCCCCCACACATACACTTGCCAGCCCAGGCTGGGTTGGCATCCCCTGCCCCATGCCCACAACAACTTAACAAAACTCCCTAAGTGGAGCTGCCCAAGGCCCTTGCCCCGCACTGTCACCAGCTGGCGATCCTGGATCTATGGAGACTGGCCTGGGATCTATGTGAGCAAGGCATGCTCACTCAGCCAGGCGAATGGGATGGGGCCATAGGCAGGTGGGGAGCTGAGTCTAGGAGCTGAAGGAGGCGAGTGGGGCTGGGACTGGGATCTTGGAGTGGTAACAGCACAGGGCTGGGGCCCAGCACACCCCTGCCTGCAGAACCAGTGCCCATCGCAGGCACAGGCAGGCAGTGGATTGTGGCCCTGCTCCAGGCCCTGGCCCCACACTGTCACCACCACAAGATCCTGGCCCCAGCCCCACCCACCCACCCCACTCCTGGATGCCACTCCCCACCTGCTTGCAGCCCCATCCCATCTACCCAGTTGGGCGTGCACTGCCTGCATGGGTCCCAGGCCAGTCTCAGTTGAGACCCTGCTCCACCCAGCACCCTCAGCAGTGGATGTCGGGTAGATGAGCTGGGGTGCCCAGGTCCAGTGGCGACACTAGTGGCCACAGCTGGAAAGAGCCATTGCTCGTGGGACTGCTGGGAAGTGGAGTCCAGCCACCATGCCACCCCAGCCCTCATTGTGCACCCAGGGGCAGAAGTACTGGCTGTATGTGCCATGGCTTGGGCTGTCCCTCACGCATGGGCCAAGCAGGCAGGGGTTAAGGATGCACCATGGGCCATATAAAATCCTTTGCCACAGACTGTGTTTTGCCCATCCTTGGGCCAGATACTCAGACAAAGTCACCATTAGTGGCAGAAATAGAGTAATACCCATAATTTCAACATGTCAAAACACCTCTGTTGATCTAAAATATTTTCAGAAACTTTGATCAAAATTTAAAAAACTGATTAGTGCTTTTAAATGTCTTAGCTTCCAAGGACCTAATTTGAGACACCCTTCAAATGATTTCCAAAGAGTAGAGAGGAAACCCTCTGCCACCTGATAATTAGGCCTTTAAAGGTGCCTCAGATTAAACAACCAAAAACAGAGGCAACCAAAAAAGGACCAATCTTTTAAAAAAAATAATTTGACTGTTTTCTTCCTATTCCTCAGTGGTTTAATTAACACAGATTACTTTCATAAAGGCTAAATACACAGAATAGGGATCACAGTAAAGGGACGGTGTAGGAGTCTTTTAAAAGAGCAGATTATTGGTAACAAATATAAATAACAAGCAAAGTCAAACAAAAACATTCCTTCCCCTTGTTTAAAAAAGTAAAGTTGACCCTAATCTTTGGGGGGGGGCAAGGTGTTGCTGCACTGATATGGAAGCATACCCATTGACTTCTAAAAGGCCAGTAACTCTTTTGCACTTGTGTCACAAACACAGCAGTTT